>NC_138552.1:248286356-249765106 GCF_964273705.1 Natrix helvetica
ACGACTAGACAAATGTTAGAATCTCATAAGCGCGTCGACCCTCAAATACAATGTGCTAAGAAAGAAGCTAAGAAGCAAACCGGAGCCATGGGAGGAGCAGGGCTGGAGATTGGTTTTGTGGAGAGAGATCTTCAGCAAATGCTTTCAGCGCTTCAGACCAGATCTAAAGATGCTTAAGCTATTATCTTGGAACGTGAATGGAATGAACTCTCCACAAAAAAGGAAAAAAATATTTTATTATTTGAAGCAATTTAATAATGATGTTGTTTGCCTTCAAGAGACTCATATTAGGCTGCAAGACCAGAAGTACTTAGTGAATTCAAAACTGGGAACATTTTATGCTGCCTCTGATTTGGTAAAGAAAAATGGTGTGGTGATATATATAAATAAAAGATTTTCAACTAAAGTTATAGAGGCAGATGACGCTGGTAGATATATAGCAATTCAATTTGATACAGACTTCGGTTCCATTTTGGTGCTAGGAATATATGCTCCTAACCAATGCCAAGAAAGTTTTTATAAGATGCTCCATTTAAAAATTTTAGACTGGAACTTTAAGAGTATTCTAATAATGGGAGACTGGAATGGAGTGATTTCTCCAAAGATAGACAAGAGTACAAAGACGAAATTCACTACCAAATTACCAAAGGCTTTTTTTGATTTACAAGACGATTTGAAATTAAAAGATGTTTGGAGGACACAACATCTAAATGAGATGGATTTTTCTTTCTACTCAGATAGACATAAATCCTTTTCAAGGATTGATTTCTTTTTGTTAACACCGGATCTACTTCCTAAAGCCAAGAAATCCAAGATTTTCGCCAGGTCACTTAGCGATCATAGTCCGGTGTGGTTACAAATTGAATTAGGGATGAGGCCAAGAAGGTCTTGGAGAGTAAATGAAAATTTATTTAGATATGAAAAAAATGTTGATGAACTTAAAAAACACATGAAGGAATTTTTTAGTTTTAATATGAATAAGGGCACTCCCATTGAAATAGTTTGGGATGCAAGTAAAGCTTATATGCGTGGGGTCCTGATACATATGAACTTTAAACACAAACAAATTAGACAGAAAAGGAGAATGGAATTGGAAGATGAAATAAAACGTAAAGAACAGCTGCTTATAATAAACCCGAATGACCAGGCGCTCCAGATGGCGCTAAAGCTGTTGAAAGATCAATTTCAGATGCTTATAGCAGAACAAACAGCAACCAATTTGCAATTTGTTAAACATAACACCTTTGCCAACGCTAATAAACCTGGTAGATGGTTAGCATATACTTTGAGAAGGAATATGAATGATAGAATTATTGATAAAATTGAGTTTCGAGGGAAGATGGTATATCAACAAGAGTTGATTAAAAAATCATTTGTGGACTATTATACTAAGCTATATGTACAGGATAATATACAGAACAAGTTAATAGATGATTTTTTGGAAGGAAAAAGGGTTGCAAAAATTTCTGTGCTTCAAAAGGCAAATTTGGAACGTCTTATAACCGCTGATGAGATCACTTTAGTTATAAATCAACTTAAATTAGCTAAGGCTCCAGGGACTGATGGTTTGACTGCAATGTATTATAAAACTTTACAACTGGAAATGATTGAATATCTTACACAACTATTTTGTAATATACAACAAGGAGGTAAAATACCTCTCTCATGGAAAGCGGCTTTTATCTCATTGATACCTAAAGATAAAGAGGGCCCTAAGAAACCAGAGGATTACAGGCCGATATCTCTTCTGAACACAGATTATAAAATATTTGCTAAAGTATTAGCCAACAGATTGATGCCGGTTATTCAAGAGATTATTCATCATGATCAAGCAGGATTTATTGAAGGCAGACATATGAAGGAGAATGTAAGGCAACTCATAGATTTAATTGACTATCTTGATAAGAATAAGCAGATCTCTGCAGTGCTGGTTTTCTTGGATGCAGAGAAGGCCTTCGATCGAGTGAATTGGAACTTTCTAACCAAGACTTTGGAAAAGATGGATATGGGACCACGATTGCGGCAGGCGATTGGAGCAATTTATCAGCAACAAAATGCACAACTTATTATTAATGGAAATTTGTCAACAACTTTCGAGATACAAAAAGGCACAAGACAAGGTTGCCCATTATCCCCATTGTTATTTATTTTAACTTTGGAAGTCTTGTTGAACGCAATTCGGGACTCAAAATCCTTAGATGGCATAGCTATCAGGCAAAAGGAATACAGAACTAGAGCATTCGCCGATGATCTGGTTGTTACCCTTTCACATCCTTTGAAATCAATAATCCAGATGAAAAATATCATAATAGAATTTGGCATGGTGTCTGGGTTTAGACTAAATCAAAACAAAACGAAAATGATGGTTAAAAACATGACAGAGACTCAAAGAAAGAGACTTGTAAGTTTAGCAGGTTTTGAAATAGTTTCTAAAGTTAAATATTTAGGAATACAAATTTCAGAATCAAACACAAAACTTTTCTCAAATAACTATGAAGTGTTGTGGCAAAAGATACAGAAAGATCTTGAAGCGTGGAAAAAGTTACAATTGTCTTTGCTTGGAAGGATCTCAGCAATTAAAATGAACATTCTACCTAGATTTATCTTTCTATTCCAGATGATTCCGGTGCTCAAGTCAGATAAAACCTTGTTAAATTGGCAAACAACATTAAATAAATTTGTTTGGAAGGAGAAAAAACCGAGAGTAAAGATGAAGATTATGCAAGATACACGTGAAAGAGGTGGCCTCAGACTCCCAAACCTTCGATTGTATTATGAAGCTGCGGTATTAACGCATGTAGCAGATTGGTTTGGGAAAACAAAAATGGAATTGCTCAATATAGAAGGCCATGATCTTGTTCTGGGATGGCATGCATATCTTTTTTATGAAGACAGGGTGGATAAAGTGTTCAACAACCATGTTCTCCGTAGTGCCTTGATGAGAATATGGAAGAAGCACCGGCCCAATTGGGATTATAAAATACCGCTTTGGTTGGATCTTGCAGACACCATGGGGATTATGAATATTAAGTCACTCGGGGGTTGTTTATATAAAGATGTGCTTATTGCTGATGGGGGCGAATGGAAGTTAAAAACTTTGGAACAGCTGTTGGAAGAAGGAATTACTTTAAATTGGTTACATTACATACAGCTTCAGAAGAGATGGGAAGAAGATCGCAGGGTCGGCTTTATGGATAAAGAAGTGGAACTGATTAAGCAGATAAAAGAGACTGGTCCAAAACAAGTTAAAAGAATATATAATGTACTGTTAGAAAGAGACTCAGAAAGTGAATTGGTTAAGGATTGTATGATTAAATGGGCTCAGAATTTTGGGGAAGTGGTTATGTTGGAAACGTGGGAAAAAATATGGGTTCAGAATGTTAAATTTACACAGTCACAGAATTTAAGGGAGAATTTTTATAAAATGTTTTACAGATGGTATTTAGATCCTAAAAAATTATCATGCATGTACCCAAATGTTCAACCAAAATGTTGGAGATGCGGGTGTCTAGATGCTACCTTTTTTCATGTATGGTGGACTTGCAACAAGGTTAAAGCTTTTTGGATAAAAATATGGTGGGTTATGCAGAATGTATTTAAGAAAAGAATACAATTCACTCCACAAATGTTTTTATTGGGTATAGTTAAGGATTTTACCAAAGGGGAAACAAAATTGGCCTTGTATATGGTTACAGCAGCTAGGTTGTTGATTGCGCAACATTGGAAAAAAGATTTTTTGCCAACAATTGATCAATGGATTCAGAAGGTGGCGGGGTTCGCTGAAATGGCAAAAATTTCAGCTTTCTTAAAAGCTCAGAAACAGGAGGATTACACACAGGAATGGGCAAAATGGATTGATTATATACAGAATAAATACCAGACTAGGAGTTATTATCTAGCCTTTAGGTAAGAATGTTTAGACCGATAGATGATCAGAGTAAATAGTATATGGGATGTTTGGAATTATTAGAGTGGTATACAGCGGAAGTCAGGGGGGTGGGTTTGTGCGGGAGGTGGGGGAGGGTTAGGGTGGAGGGTGGGGCAATATATATGTATGAATAAATTAGAAGATGGGACTAATGAAACATTGTTAGGCTAGGAGAAATTTATATTAAGAGTTATAGATGTTAAATTAGCTTAGAAAATGATCAATGTGTTATTATTAATTTAAGACTAATTTCTATAGTTTTTGTTGGGAGGAGAGGGGTTATGAGTAATCTATTTTAAGATGGGGGGTGGGGAGGGGGTAAAGTGTTTGGTATAATATTTGAATGTGAATTTTTGCGGGGGGGTATAGCATTTGTATGAGATTTATATTGTATGGAGGGGGGGGGGTGAAAAGGGGGAAAATTTGTTTGTACAAAACTCTTTTAATAAAAAAAAAAAAAAAAAAAAAGAACTGTGAAAACAAAGGTTTACAATTGTGCCATCAGTTCCACTTTGTAGTGGAAATCTGGAGTTCCACTTGGTAAAATGATCAGGAAAATCCAAAGCATAACTTAACTAAGGTAAAGGTTCCCTTCACACATATGTGCTAGTCATTCAAGACTCTAGGGGGCGGTGCTTATCTCCATTTTAAAGCCGAAGAGCCAGCACTGTCTGAAGATGTTTCCGTGGTCATGTGGCCGGCATTACTAAACACTGAAGGCGCACGGAACGCTGTTATCTTCCCACCAAAGGTGGTTCCTATTTTTCTACTTGCATTTTACATGCTTTCAAACTGCTAAGTTGGCAGACAAGTAACGGGAATTCAC
The DNA here is from genome assembly GCF_964273705.1 of Natrix helvetica. NCBI lineage: Eukaryota > Metazoa > Chordata > Lepidosauria > Squamata > Natricidae > Natrix > Natrix helvetica. Next base: position 248,291,111 of record NC_138552.1, read on the forward strand.
TCGATTATGCGGCACTAGGGATTCGAACCACCAAACTGCTAACCTTTCTGATCGACAAGCTCAGTGACTTAGCCACTGAGCCACCGCGTCCCTTACTAACTAACTAACTAACTTAAAAACTTAACTAGCTTCTCATATTTTCAACCATGGAAGTAATACACATTACCATTTTCAGTGGGAGCAACTATTAGATAATGGCTAAAATTATTTAATTATACAATTGAATATTTACTTTCATCTCTGGTTTTTCAGGGGAGGGGACACATTTGTTAGTTTTGGTTTCACCGAACTTCAGTGTGATTCTGCCTCAGTTTGAAAATTAAGTAAAAAAGGGCCTTTTTTATAAAAGGGTTTCCTAATCAATCTTTTATATATATATACACACACACACTGTTCCTAGTGTGTTTGTATTTTGGAGTTAATATGCTCTTTTGCATTTTGGACCACACTAACCCTTCGTATGTGTATTTTTCTGTGCAGTTGTGCAGTGAATCATGTTATGGCAAACAATTGCATTCCAATTGATGAGGGAAAATTTGATAAGTTTATATAATAGCAAAGGTATAAATCTTCCATTCCTTGTTCTAATAGATATAAAAGTCCTCCAATAGTGGATATTCCAACTGAAAATAATCAGCTTTGGAACTGAGTAACAACTTGAGAGAAATGTCTTTTCTCAGTCATCCAGGTCATGGTTGTCCTAAAGGTGCTTTTTCAAGAGGCAACTGGACTTTCTGGTTTTTCTTTGAAGATATTTCGCTTCTCATCCAAGAAGCTTCTTCAACTCAAAGCTTCATCCAAGAGCTGAAGAACCTCTTGGATGAGAAGTGAAGGATCTTCAAAGAAAAACCAGAAAGTCCAGTTGCTTCTTGAAAAAGCACCTTTAGAATAACCTGGGAGAGAAGAGTCCTCCTTCCATTATCCACTCTGCCCAGTATTGATTGATACTGTAACTGACAACGGACATAAACTGTGATGAATATGCAATGTTTGCCTGTCTGTCAAAGATTCTATGGAATTTTATATTGAATATACTGTATATTCTGAACATTTTAAAAAGATTGTAAAATAAACCACTGGGTTACTGATTCCTGTGAGTCCTGGTGCTTGTAAGCAGAGCAAGCAGAGCAAAGCTGTATAATTGAGCTTGGATTTCTGCCTTTGGACAGAAGAGTGATAGACTTTCTCATCCATGCCACTACTAATCATGGACAAATATGATGCAAACGGTATTGTTGCATGTACAATTTTGTTTTCATTTGAATCTGTTTCAGCAAACATTAGATAAATGAAGTAAAACATAATGGGCAAGGAAAGAGTGCACTTGGAACCAGGAAAGAACAAAGATACAATCTTATAGAACCATTACTTAACATTTTACAATGGAGCATTATGATGCAATGTTTAAACAAAGCCTTAATCTTGCTTGACAAGGAAAACAATATATTTGGAAAGAGAACAGAGCAAGACAAAGTATCCAGCAAGTCTGGGAGGAAAACTCCTACAATTAACTAATAAGGTAAATAATGCAAAATTCCCAGAGGCTTGCCATTTAGTTAACATCTCACATTAGATATTTTATAGAATAAAATTTTTATTTGTGGTTTTTAAACTCCACTTTCCATCTGGAAGACTTCTGTTTGGAAGAAGGGATGAAATACTTCCCAAATATGTTTTTCCAACATTTTTACCTTGCCTTTCCATGTATTAGTAGTGAATCAACTATCTAAAATTTGAAATGGTACCTTCCTGATCAGGATCTGTAAAATAAAGAAGATATTAGATTCTAATAGCATATTTGAACTGTTTATTCAGACATAAGCCTTATGAGGCTGCTTTTATTTCCAATCCTTAGCATGATTAGTTCCAATTATTACCAATTGTCAAATGCACCATGAAGACAATTCCTTCTGAGAACAAGGAAAAAGAATGTGATTTGATAACTGCTAGTTATGAACTGTCACATTTCAGGGTAACAAAATTCTTGGATTATCTTTCCCCAAACAGGGATCGTTTTTTCACTCTCTTTCCCATCCATGTGCATACCATCTAATGTTGACACTTGTCTGGTCAAATCCAATCCAATCCAATCATATCCAAGTGCTTTCCATGAGGGCCTGAAAAGCTATCAGAGCCTTAACAACAACCTGAGTTGAAGCAACCATCAGCATAAGTTCCAGTATAATGATCTTCATTCAATGCATAAATCTTATTGGTTGGTTGGGCCACGAGGGTGGTTTACCCCTCGTGGAAATGTGCCCACCGGGTTTTCGAGCATTCCATCAGCCTCGGGCCCTGGGTAAGGGTGGTGGGGTGGCGGTGGTTATGCGGGAATGTTTAGAGCCGAGGGAGTTCACTGTTCCTCAGATACCCGGGTGTGAGTCCCTTGGTGTGAGCTGGGGCCCAGGGAGGCAGTGGGGCTTGCTGATTGTATACTTGGCTCCTCGCTATGCATCAGCAGCCCTGCCCGAGCTCCTCGAGCTAATCTCAGCGACGGCAGTTGAGACTCCCAGACTTTTGGTCATGGGGGACTTCAACTTGCCGTCAACGGGAGCGGCTTCCGAGGTGGCTCGGGAGTTCATGGCTTCCATGACGGCCATGGACCTGACCCAATTAGTGCAGGGCCCCACTCACGAAGGGGGCCACACACTGGACCTCATTTTTGTATCTGAACAGTGGACGAGTGATCTGGGAATAGGGGATTTAGTTATCACGCCCCTGTCATGGTCAGACCACTCATCCCTCCGGCTGGACTTCCCTGGCGCTATCCCCCACCGCGAGGAGGCGGAACCAGACTCTATAAACTGGTACCGCCCCAGGCACCTGATGGAATCTGATAGATTCCTGACGGAGCTTGGGCCAATACCTGTAGCCTTGTCCCGCTCCCGTTCCGAGGACCTAGTGACTGCCTGGAATAGGGCGACGACTGGGGCCTTGGACCGGGTTGCGCCTTTGCGACCTCTCCTGCGGCATCGACCCACCCGGGCTCCTTGGTTTACTGAGGAGCTCAGGGTGATGAAGCGCCACAGGAGACGTCTAGAGAGCAGGTGGAGATCCTCGCGCTCCGAATCTGACCGAACACAGGTAAGAGCCTATTTGCGGACTTACCTTGTGGCAATAAGAGCGGCCAAACGTAGACATTGCGCTGCTCTTATTGCGTCCGCGGATAACCGCCCTGCCGCCCTGTTTAGGGTGACTCGCTCCCTTTTATCGCAGGGGGCGCGGGAGACACCCTTACAGGGTAGAGCAGAGGAGTTTGGGGAATATCTTCAGGACAAAATCGATCAGATCCGGTGCGGGTGGACCTCCGTCAGTGGACCAGACGAGCCGCCAACAGCGAGTCTTGAGAGACCATTCTGGGAGGAGTTTGACTCTGTTGCCCTCGAGGATTTGGACAGGCTGCGTGGACGGCTGCGACCCACCACTTGTTTAACGGACCCGTGCCCCTCCTGGCTGGTACTGGCAGCCTGGGAGGTGACACGAGGCTGGCTCCTGGGCCTGGTGAGCGCCTCACTGAGTGAGGGATACTTACCAACCGCCTTGAAAGAGGCGGTGGTGAGACCCTTGCTCAAGAGGCCTGCGCTCGACCCAATGGAGCTAGCTAACTATCGTCCAGTCTCCAACCTCCCCTTCTTGGCGAAGGTTGTCGAGAATGTGGTGGCGCAGCAGCTCCCACGACACCTAGACGAATCCGACTATCTAGACCCACGCCAGTCCGGCTTCCGACCCGGGCACAGCACCGAGACAGCCTTGGTCGCGTTGGTTGATGATCTCTGGAGGGCCAGAGATAGGGGTTGCTCCTCTATCCTGGTCCTATTAGACCTCTCGGCGGCTTTTGATACCATCGACCATGGTATCCTATTGCGCCGGTTGGAGGGGATGGGAGTCGGAGGCACCGTTTTGCGGTGGTTCGGCTCCTACCTCTCCGACCGGAAGCAATGTGTGTTGACAGGGGGGCAGAGATCGTCCCTGAGGCCACTCACTTGTGGGGTGCCACAGGGGTCGGTTCTCTCGCCTCTCCTGTTCAACGCATATGTGAAGCCGCTGGGCGAGATCATCCGTGGTTTTGGGGTTGAGTACCATCTTTACGCTGATGATACTCAGCTGTATATTTCAACCCCAAACCACCCCAACGAGGCTGTCGAAGTGATGTCCCGGTGTTTGGAAGCCGTCGGGGTCTGGATGGGGGACAACAGACTCAAACTCAACCCCTCCAAGACCGAGTGGCTGTGGTTACCGGCACCTCGGTTCAGCCAGCTGACTCCATCGCTGGCCATAGGGGGCGAACAATTGTCCCCTGTGGAGCGGGCGCGCAATTTGGGCGTCCTCCTTGATGCCCGGCTGTCAATGGAGGACCATGTGGCAGCCGTGGCAAGGGGGGCGTTCCACCAGGTTCGCCTGGTGCGCCAATTGCGCCCCCTACTGGACCGGAGTGCCCTGCGCACGGTCACTCATGCGCTGGTGACGTCTCGCCTGGACTACTGCAATGCCCTCTACATGGGGCTTCCCTTGGGACGCATCCGGAGACTGCAGCTAGTTCAGAACGCAGCCGCGCGGGTTATTATGGGAAGTACACGTTACTCCCACGTAACACCTCTCCTGCGCGAGCTGCACTGGCTACCTGTGGCCTTTCGGGTGCGTTTCAAGGTATTGATCACCATCTTTAAAGCGCTCCATGGCAGAGGACCTAGTTACCTGCAGGATCGCATCCTACCACACACGTCCCTGCGACCTATCCGCTCACACAGAGAGGGGCTCCTCCTGGTGCCGTCTGCTAGTCAATGCCAGCGGGCGAAACCTAGGAGTAGATCCTTCTCTGTGATGGGCCCAACCCTCTGGAATGACCTCCCCCCAGACATTCGAACTACCACCGACCTCCGTTCCTTCCGGCAAAAGTTAAAGACTCACCTGTTTCAATCAGCTGGCCTGGCACTTTCTTAGTTTTACCTCCCAGGGATTTATTTTATTTTAGGGTTTGGGGTTTTAATTGTGATGTTTTAAGATTAGAATTATTTATTTCTTAGTACAGCCTATTTCCCCCTCCAAATGTATCTTAAATGTAGTTTAAATGTATTTAATTATTATGAATGATTTTATTATATTGACTGTACACCGCCCCGAGTCCCTTTTTGGGAGAGGGGCGGTCTAAAAATCTAAGAAATAAATAAATAAAATAAATAAATTATTCATGCTTTTCACTACAAGAATAAAGTGAAGTTAAGAATTCAGAAGTTCATGCTAGTTTATGCAGGAAATGGATCGTCACTTTCACATGTCAGTGAGGAATTTTCAGGTACATCAATGTCTGAACCTGGGGCTTTACAGAGGTTGCCAGAGGTGGCCATTTTCTTCTGGAGGAAATTCCTGCTTCACCCTTCTTCCCAACTTCTGACTTTTAGCTGTTTGTGTAGATCAGTGGTGTCAAAGTCATGTCATCACGTTATTGTCACATGGTGTATTGGGACATTTTCCCCCTTTGCTAAACCTGACGTGGGCGTGGCTAGCACATGACGCATCCGCCCCGCGGGCTGGGAGTTTGACAGCCGTAGTGTAGATCCTGGAAGAAAAAAGATGGTTTCATATATCTTTCTGAATTACCAGAGGAAGTAAGCAAGGGGGAAGTTGATGGTGTTATGATATTTCTCTCTTCTCTCCAGCACTAGATTAGCAGCTTGAAAAATGGGTTATTTTCCAACAGTTTTTAAAAGAGAGAAAAGTGAAAAACAATGGTGGTGTAAATATACCTTCTTTTCTTGGTGGCAACAAAATACTGTTCTATAACACAGATACAAATTTCTGAAATGTTTTTTTCTTTCTGTTGTTGTGTTGCTTCTAGTGACATCAGATAAATCCTTTTCATAACATAGGAACAATTATTTAAAAAAAATTTCATCTCTTGTGTTATTATTTAGCATATATCACATATTGTCAAGCCATTGGAGAACGAATGCACGCAAATGATTCCAAACATGATTTGTGATTAACATACCAAGCTACTTTCCCACTAAGTCTAATAATTAAAGGATTCAAATATAGTTGCAACACCCATGCTCCTGGGATACAATATTACAGTTATGAATTCCTTGAAGCCATATGTTTATGCATGCTCATGGATTTATAATTGCAAATAAGGCTATGCCTTGATAACCTGCCAGTTTATGTTATTGCTGTGCTCTATGTTTCCCATGTATCTTATTAACATTAATTATAAAAAAAAACAGAATTGCGGACTTGACACACTTTCTTCATTTACACCTATTTTATAATGGCTAGGTTTTCGTTCCTACAAAACTTTAAATGTTCTACTGCAGCACCAAGAGGCTGCTGGACCTGGATATTATGTATATTTAGATAGTAATCCTGGAGTTCGGCCTCACAAAAGTGCCTCAAGTATCCCTGACCACTGAATTAAGTACTACAGGTGAAGGATCAGAAAAAATGCCAAGCAGTTTGGATTCAGCCACAGCCTTCATTCTGTAGATATCTGCTATTTTCTGGAGTTTCAATACATTCTTCTAAATAGAGTATGCTATTTTTGCATTTACACAATGAAGGGTGTTTGAATGTCCTGTCTTTAATTGAACACTCATTTCTCCAACAATATGCAGTCTCCAGGATTCTGTAACCTGGCCACCCATGCCTCATCATGGAACTCCTCCTTCAAGTCACGGCACTATTGCCACTATCTGACCTCCAAAGTTTGTTTAAAAAACAACAATTGGACTTGTCCCTCTAATTTATTTTCCACAGTTGATGGAGAAACTTGAAGGACTATTTGTGCCCAGCTCTACGAAATACTGAAGTTTCTTCAGTATCCACCCTGATGCCCCAAATGGCAATTTTCGGTTATCATTCTCACCCTTTTTATATGGCCCTTTACTTCTCATACAATTTTCATACATTTTACCACATCTTCTAGTGACACTCTGAAATTCATTTCTTCATTATTGGAAAGTGCGACAGATTTGTACAAAGAACCTCACAAATCAATGCAGCGGATTTGTACTAAATATTGTAACAAGGGCCTCTGGGCAAATATGGTCATCAAGGGTTGATCTAAACACAGGCATGTGATGCTGATCAGCTGTTTGATTACGAGATAAGGAGGTATTTCACATCAACCTTTATATATTTAGTTTATTGCTCTCTAAAAGTTTTATTTTAAAAATCTCCGTGTGTCCTGACACAATTATAGCTGGCACCCAGGCTGGATGGTCACATGCACACAGGATCAATGTATGAAGCAATGGGTGGAAACTAATCAAAGAGAGAAGCAACTTAGAACTGAGGAGAAACTTCCTGACAGTTAGAACAATTAATCAGTGGAACAGCTTGCTTCCAGAAGTTGTGAATGCCCAAACACTGGAAGTCTTTAAGAAGATGTTGGATCGCTATTTGTCTGAAACGGTATAGGGCTTCCTGCCTAGGCAGGGGGTTGGACTAGAAGACCTCCAAGGTCCCTTCCAACTCTACTATTGTATTGTATTGTATGCTGTTTTACATCCAACTTGAGACACATGCATAAAAGTCTCCATGGAGTCCTCAATGCACTCTGAGCTTGGTTGGTTGTTTGCAGCCATTTTGTCACCCAAGTAGGCAACAGCTTCAGTGTTACTTAGTCTTTGCTGAAGGATTTGTCAGAATGAATGTCAACATTAAATTGTATGCTCTCCCCACCCCCCCTAATTTGTAATATTTGAAGAGATGGAAAATAATATCAAATGGTTACACATTTTCCCCCAAGTTTCATTCAGGGTTAAACTTCCATTAACTAGTGCCCTGTCCCAAATTCATTTTTCCCTCAAAGCATGTTCTGCCTGATGTGTTATAAATAGAGATTTTGCAATTTCTTTTCGGAGAGATTTTATCTATTCCCTGTGAACTTTAACTTACAATTTTAGTGTAGCAAAATACGTTTAATGCTATGATGTTTGTGTTTTGTAGAACTATGTTATATTGTTTAGAAAACATTCTAGGGTTTTTGTGGTGGATTAGGAGAAAGGCAGAGTGGTGTGAAATCCATGTGATTCCATCAGTATGGGAAAATGAAGAAGAAATACTTAGAATATTTTTGACTTTCCCCGCTCTTATATTAATGTTCAAAATCATACCGTTATATTTCAAATTAAATAAATCAAATCAATTAACTGGGTTCTTTAGACATGTACAAAGAGCAGTTTTGTTGATAAGAAGAAAAATAAATTTAATCTTTACATATCTTTTGAGCAAAATCTGTCTTTGTCTCACTCTGTAGTGATCTTATGTAGAGGCATGATACAAAAATTAAAGTTTATTAAAGAAAAACAGTTCCAGGTTAATATGATACAAATATTTCTAGAAAATCTTAACTGATATTATCTTAAATCTCTGCTTAAATAAAGATGAAGGTTATAAAACCAAGATTCTAAGCTGTTTACAAAATAATGCAAACATTAAAATAAAAACAACAGACAAAAAAAGTATAGATCAGACAAATAATAGCAACTTTCCTGTTCATCAACGCATTGGAAAAACTCTCTTAAGAACAATCAATTACATACTGTGCAAGGGAGGCATTTTATTAGTTCCCCAAAGACTTTATAAGATAGTTAGGCCAGTGACTGGCATGCCACAATTGTGTGCCCACACCAATTCAATCCTCTCAGCCCACCTGCGCATGTGCGTGAGACCCCACAGTGGATGAACACACGACCCCTCCCCAGGCTCCGGAGGCTTTCCTGAAGCATGGGGAGGGCGAAAATGGCCTCCCCTACTCCCCAGAGGCCCTCTGGAAGCCAGAAACAGATCATTTCTGAACTTACGGTTGGCCCGTTGGAACCGTTTTTGCCCTCCCCGGGCTCCAGGAAAGCCTCTGAAGGCTGGGGAGGGTGAAAAACGGCCCCAATGGGCCAACTGGAAGTTCAGAAATAATCTGTTTCTGGCTTCTGGAGGGCCTCTGGGTGGCGGGGGAGGTCATTTTTGCCCACCCCAGGCTTTAGGAAAGCCTCTGGAGGCTGAGGAGGGCGAGAAACAGGCCCAATGAGCCAACCGGAAGTTTCCCCACCCACCAGAAGGCCCAAAATTATGATGGCTGGTGTTCCTGGGAATATCGCACTGCGTGCCTCCTGTGGCACGTGTGTCATAGGTTCTCCATCATGGAGTTAGGCCTTAATAGCTTTTCTAAATGTCACCAAAATTGCTAATCTAACCTCAGAGAGAACATTCTTCCAAAAGCCTATAGCAGTTAGGGAGAAGACATGCCTTTATGGTCGCTGATGGAAACACTCTTTTAAGGATGAGATTTGAAAGCTGCCTTTCCTATTACTTCTTATTGGGCAAGCAAAGACCATTGGCAGAAGACTGTCCTATAGATCCGCAGAGCAAAGTAGGACCTTATAGATGACAACCATCTCCTTGAATTTCAGCCAGAATCCAACTAATAATCAACATAGTTCTCTAATATATTTCGCTTCACTCTAGAGTTCATCAAAAAAACCTAAATAAAATACATGGAGTAGAAAAGGACAGGTAATTATGCAGCCATGAATCTGTAGAGAGAGTCAGGACAGAAATAGTTAAAAATGAATCATGAAATGGCAAAATGTGTTTGCATAAGGGTTGGGTTTTTTTAATTCTTTTGATTATGCTGAAAATAGAAGGGGAAGGGTGTCAACAGGTAACAAATATGAAAGAAAATACAGAACTGCTCAACTTCTAATTTAGCTTAATTTTCTCTGAAAAGAGAATAAACATTCCACTGATGAGGTGGCTTGAAGGAGTAGAATTCCAACCTGAATTGGATAGAAATGTAGTCATCCTAACAATCAATGATTTGGAAGGAAGTAAACAGCCATCCGTATTGGTAGTCATTGATCTTTCATGAATCTATCCAGTCTCCTTTTAGCTTCTAGTACAACTGCTTGTAGTGAATTTCTTAGTTTAATCTGCAGTTGTGAAAAGTGTTTATTTCTGATGGTTCCAACCATAGTTTCAGTAGATTCTATTCTAATATTGAAAAAGGTGAAGGAAAACATAATAATTTTATATTATCTATGCCACACATACGTTTATACGCTTCTACAAGGTGTCCCTTTCCCTACTCTGTAGTTTGCTAAAAAAAAACAAACAAAAAAAAAAAACCCACAATTCCTATTGACTTTTCTTATAACTTTCAGCCTCAGAATTCTACTTAGGACAATATCTCATTATCTACTCTATTTCAATTTCTAACAAAGATTCTCTTAGCAAATTTAGTTTTCCTAAGTATTGAGTAAGAGGAGCGGGTTTGGTGCAAAGGCTAAGGCAGCAGATTAAGAGCTGAGGTGGTGCAGTGGTTAGAGTACAGTACTGCAGGCTACTTCAGCTGACTGCTGGCTGCACTTCGGCAGTTCAAATCTCACTGGCTCAAGGTTGACTCAACCTTGCATCCTTCCAAGGTGGGTAAAATGAGGACCCAAATGGAGACAATATGCTGATTCTGTAAACTGCTTACAAAGGGTTGTAAAAACACTATGAAACACTATAAGTCTAAGTGCTATTGCTATTAGAGACCAGGAGACTACGTTGGGTGACCTTGTAATGATCACTCTTTCTATGCCCTAGAAAGCAGGCAATGGCAAACCATTTCCAAAATCTTGGCAATAAAGCAGCAGAGACTAGTCCAAGCAGTCTCCATGAGTCAAGACTGACTAGGAGGCATATGCATACACATGCACATATGCACACACACACACACACGCACACACACACACACACACACAAACCTTACAATTAGGTATTCTATATTAAAAGAAGTTTAAATCAGTGAGAAACAGTGTGTTACAACTCTCAATAGACTGCAATGGGGAGAGATGGGTTTGGGTTCACCTTCAGTCATGGAAAGGGAGCATTAAATGTTCCACCTTGAGCTCCTGAATGAAAGCCGGGATAGAAATCCAATAAATAAACAAGTTGCCTCATTGCTTCACTACACTATGAGTTGTTAAGCTAGTATTTGCCAACCCTCTTGGCTGCTATAATCTTGTTCCAAGCTGCTCCTTTTGAGAGTCTAACCACATGCTATTGGCATTCTCCTAACAGAGTACTTTTCAACCAGAAGAAGGTATTTTTCTGTTTGCTTTGTTTTTGCCATCCCAAAGCCCTGCTACTCAACCATCTGTCTCAGGGTAATGAGTTTAAAAGGCAACCAAGCATGTTGCCAAAGGAATGAGATACACCATGATTTGAATGAAGATGTCTTCATTTAGAAGGCTGGTTGTTGTGCAAAGGCAAATTTCCATAAGCTAGCATGAAATTCTTGATAGATTGAATGGACTGAGGGCTGTTTGTTTGTTTGTTTTTCCTCCTTTCTGAGCACAGGGGTTCTCCACATCTGTGCCCTAAACCTCTGATCATTTTTTATTCATTTGTCTTGGTATGATGGTGTTTTGGGAAGAGGAACTTTAGAGGGGTATGTTTAGTGCATGGTTTTTATTTACTTCACATGAAAGATGGGATCATGCAGAACAGGTTTGGATATATTTTCTGCATGTTTTCTGACTGAACCTGAGACTGTGGCAGCCAGATCACATGGACTGAGCCTCACTGGCATTGTTGTTTTATAGAAATGTGAGCTGGCTTTGATTAACTTTTTCTAGCTCTCCCCACCTGCTTCAATTCTACATTCCTATCTTCACCTTTATATCTCATATTAAAATCTGAATATAAAAGATTGTTTCCATCTCAGCTTTACAGAAGTCTGATTTAAATGAACCCATGTATAATCCATACTGCAATTCATTTTCCCCTAAGAGAAAACAGGTTAATTAAAAACTGTGCAAAGAACCATTCCTCCATCCCTATTTTTTGTATTCTTTCTTTCTCCAAAAGAATTAAGTAATAACAAATGTCAGCACATCCAGCTGGTTCTTAGCTAGGACTTGTTTTTCCACTCACTCTGCCTCTGGCAATTCTCACACTTTGAAACAGAAATTTACTTGGTACAATGTATTTATTTCCAAAGCAACAATACTCTAGACTCAGCCTTCCATCTTTCCAAGGTTGGTAAAATGATGACCCAGATTGTGGAGGGCAATATCTGACATTTTAACCTATTCAGAGAGTTCTGTAAAAGCACTCTGGAGCGGAATGTAAGTCTAAGTGCCATTGCTATTGCTCGTTAGTTAGTTAATTACCTTTTTGTTTTTTACATATAATCCTAAAGCAATGCGTCTATTAGCCAGTAGCAAGAAAAAAAAACATATAAAATTAAACAATAGTTGGAGCAAAAAATGATATGTTTTGTAGTTAAACCAAGAATAAAAATGCATAAGTGGACTCAGCAAAGACCTTGTTGAGCAAAAGTTGATGTCAGGGGTAACCTGAACAGGGAGGCGGGAGGGTCATCTACAGGTGTTTCAAATCATTGTGAGATCATATCAAAAGGTAATTAGCGGAGCTTTCTTCGATGAGCCTAAAATATGGGTCAGTAGGTTCTAGGGAAGGTATTCTTAATACTTGCATGCTAACTTGAAGCTTCAACAACACCCAAGATCAATACTGACTCTTGATCCCATTTTACTGACCCAATATGGCAGATGATTTATGCACTAGCTTTAAAAATAACACTATGCAGAATGAATGGCAAAAATCCAGTTGGGAAATTAAAAAGATGGGTAACTGATGTCTGGCTATCTTGGTCCAGGAAATATTATAGTTAATGTATGTGTCAGTGTTCGAAATAGCATCCAAAGGTAAATCAGAGTCCAAGTTCCAATTTGCTCAAGTTCCAATTTATTAAGTGAGCCATGTTGGCATATCTGGGAAAACCCAAATCTGAAAGCTTCCCGTTTTCCCCCACTTAATTGAAAGTTCAGGATCTTGCCCCCACACCCACAAGTCCATCACATGGTTCCCACTGCCATGCTGACAGTTCCATCCATCCAATTCCGGTCAGGTGCAGAGGTGCAGAGACAAAGGATGACCTTAGCTGTCTAGAACGAATGTTGTTATGGCTACATAGTATGTAACTCCTTACAATCCTCCCTGCCATTTTCCCACAATAGAAAATGCATAGTAGAATAATAGAAAGTGTGGCAGGCCAAAGATCCAAAAGAAAATATGGCTGCAGGCCTGACAGCATAGGGTAAAGCTGGGAATAGGCATTATCTGGTCCCCATAGAGTTTCCTATCCTTATAGACGATACTACTTTTAATAACTATACCACCTTTTTCCATACCAGATACACTCAAGATCTAAAATTCCCAATCAAAATGGTCCAAGACTTAGAGAACAAACCCAATTATATATGGCACTTTGCATTAAAAGCAATGTTACTGTTATCAGAAGTGCCCTTGTGACAGCTGGACTTGAATGAACTTGAGGGTACTTTGTGTTCTATCCAGAAATGTATTTCTTAAAGCCAAAGGAGTAAACTGTACTTCTGCATCAACTTCTGCTTAAAGTAGTGTTTCTCAATGTCAACCATGCTGGCTGGAGATTTCTCAGAGTTCCAATCCATACAAATCAAGATTGTTGAGGTTGCGAAACACTGGATTAGAGCCAGAGCTAGAAGTGAGACCATTGTTTGTTGCTAGTGTGGGATGGTGCTGTAAGACCGTCGCAGATTTCTAAGAATGCTTTTATGTCTACCTTGCAAACTAAAATAAAGTGTTTTCCCTATTGCTACATAATACCTTTTGATTAGTGGAACTCAGTGAAAGCTACCGGTATTTGAGAGTACATAAAACCTCAGTACTTGTAAATTTTGAATTGTGATGCATAATACTTCTAATAAACTAGCAAATACTGGTGATAAACATTTTGTTAAAGAAGAGGATGAAGGAGAGCTATTTTATTTTTTAAAAGAAATGTGAAGGGGAGGGTTTTAGTGTCAAATATTATATCCAAGTGCATGAGAAACACATAGGAAATAGAGAAGTCATCTTTGTTGGAGGTAGTAAATGGCCAGTAGTTAAACAGAACCTGCCAACTTTTTATGTGAATTTTCTTTATGGCCTCTCACAGCTTATGGTGCCATTTATTAGCTTTTGTATGCATAGTAAAATTCATGGCAGAGGAGACCAACACCAACATTTATTCTTCTGTGATATTTTCTAGAATAATATTTATCAAGTGAACACAAGCCGATTTTATACATGCAGCTTGGCCGCAACCGTTTGAAATTATTAACCATGTTTGTCTCGTACAGAACCAAAATGTACACTCACATCCAAATTTAAGTGGCTTCAATCTGCATGTGTAGTTCCTTGTATGGGACCAAAGTGCAAGTTTGTCTGAATTGTGAATCACATTGGCTACTCTCCCTGTTGTACAAATAGGTCCTGTTTAGGATTAAGTATCTGAACGATTCCCCCTTTTCCCCTTTAAATTTGCCTGCAAATTATTATCATTAACAGATGGTCTTTTATGTCTTCCAAGAATATTTCTTTTTCAGTTAAGGAGATGATTATTTCCATGAGAAATAATGGAGAAGCTATTATTCCCAGAGAAGCCTGGTGTATTCCTGCCTTGATGGTCTTCTTTCTACAGATCTACTTTTCTAGGAAGTTGTTTGCCTATTATTGGTGAAATTTTGCCATTTTCTGAATGAGCAGCTGTCCTTTTAAACTGAATGAATGGTCTTGATTTCTTTTATTCTATTTTATATCTTCTGTTTATATTATTTTATACTATTGTTTTAAACTGCCTTGGACCTTTTCAAGGGAGATCAGATGTAAGAGTTAAGACATAATACATTAAATTAGTAAAACAATCTATGGGAGTTCTTATACTGCAAAGAACTAATTCCTTTTTCAAGACTTGAAATATTCTCAAGGATCTAGTCAAATAGAGAAATAGGCATTTCGGTAGCTCTCTCTCCACGATGTAAGTTATGTTTTCATTGGGGAAAGAAGCAGGAAATGACTTCCTTTTGTTTAACTGTCAGTTTGTCGGTTACACAAACAGTCATATGTGCAAAACGTTGATTAAATAAAGATCCTATGTCTCAAAAGTTACAAAACTGGATCATAAACTGTGATGCCTTCAAACAGTCCACCTGAGGGGAGATCAAGTAATTTGAGATATTCAGTCTTCTGTTTTTGCACATGTTCCTGTTATAAACCCCAATGAAGCTAGACACATTTCTATGGGGCAAGCCTTACTGAGCAAAATCAGCAAGACATTCTCCTACATAAATATGGATAAATATCCATATTTAATTTCCCTGAAAATAAGTCAGGATCTTATTTTCTTTTGACCCCCGAAATAAGCGTTTGGCTTTATTTTCAGGAAGGTCTTATTACTTTTGAGGTGCAGGAGGCCCCTTAACCTTGGCTCATGGCCCGTGGATCAGCTGATCCAGAGAGGGCCAGAAGTTCTGTCTCTGTTTCTGGCACACTCTTGCATGCAGCTGCACATGCATTTACATATTTTTGGGAAGCGCTTATTTTCGAGGCAGGGTTAGCGCATGTGTGGAAAGCCCAATTGGGCTTATTATCCCGGGAGGTCTTATTTTCAGGAGACAGGGTAGCAGAGTTCACAAATGGTTTGGTTGATCACCTCCTAGGTTGAAGACAGGATTTTGGAGTTGAAGACGAGAAACCAGCATCCGATCCTAAGGCCCCTTTCCTCCCAGATTTTTCAGCTAGATCTTCATCTGGTGTGGAAATTCTGGAAAACTCCAAAATGGGATACAGTATAACAGATTTTGGGAATGAGAGAGAATCCTTAGAATCCTGAGCCTGTTTCCCACCAGAGGCATTTAGTTAATTGATTGTGCTAATTAGAATATTTTCTTTCTGATTTTATTTCACCAACCTCTTTCCTCTTTCCATTCTGCCAGTCTGTTATCAGTGGGACTTGCCACAGCACTCTAATCAACTAATAGAGCTCTTTTTTGTTATTCAATATTGTACCATTCCTTGACAACTACTGTAGAGAAGATGCTGTTATCACACAATTTCCATTATCAACCTCTAGTTGTAGAATATTTTGTAGGGATCAGTTTTCATTGCAAATCAAACTGATCCCAATGATGTACAGAAACAGATTTAGCAAAGCAAATACCTGAATGATATTTTTTTTAAAAGGGAAATATACTAAGAGAATCAAGAATCATGCCATTTCCCCCTGAGTGACTGGTATCTTCTATATTGAGAGCAAAGGAATAGCAATAGCACTTAGACTTATATACTGCTTCATAGTGCTTTTACAGCTCTGCTTAAGCAGTTTACAGACTCAACATATTGCCCCTAACAATCTGAGTCCTCATTTTACCCACCTTGGAAAGATGGAAGAATGAGTCAACCTTGAGCTGGTGAGATTTGAACTGCTGAACTGCAGCTAGCAGTCAGCTGAAGTAGCCTGCAGTACTGCACTCTAACCACTGTGCCATCTCGGCTTATACTGAGGTGCTAAGAAGAGCAAAGGAAGATAAACTCAAGACAGTCTAATTGGTAGTAAGGTTCATATGAAAGAAAGAGTGGTTTCATTGGGTCTCTGAATAATCAGTGTTCTATTCCCTCCCCTGTGATTATATCTGAATGCTACTTTGGGGTGGAGCTATCCACCTTTGGATCACATCTGATGTTTTGTTTTTCTAGTCTACCTGAAAATTAAGTCATTGTGTTTTTGTTCTCTAAGCAGAGAGTTTATAACTTATCTTTGTTACTACTGTTTTTACAACTGCAATAAATGCCTTGAATTTGCATCTGAAGTTGGTGTGTTTGTGTAATGTGACAGCACAGAACATGAACTGTACGTTCTTTCAGTTTGTTGAACCACTTTTCTCTTGGCCCTGATTGTAATTTCACCTTGACCTGATTTGGGCAGTTGCTTTCCAAAGTTAGAATTGGAGTACTTTATTATGATAATCATTAGTCTATAAAAATCATTTTAAAATGTAATTGAGTATGCATTTTAAATGTAGCAGAACAGAACACAGCTACATTACTGGTAATAACTGCATTGGAATGAGAAAATAAGAGTTTTTATTTTGTTTAGTTTACTTTATTGTCACTGCACCTCATACAACGAAATTCAATGCCACCTTCAGTGTACATTATAACTATAAAAATAAAGCACAAAAACACATCCTTCACATTCTATACAATTGAATTGAAAACCCGATATTGCGTTAATATTGCACCATACAGTAGAATTCAATATGGTTACTGCCCTGGGATAGAAGCTGTTTTTCAGCCTATTTGTCCTTGTTTTTATTATCCTGTACTGTATGACAGATGGTAATAGTTCAGAAAAAGCGTGCCCAAGATGAGATGGATCTTTAAGAATGTTTTGAAATTTCTTGGGAGAAGGAGCGCTGACGTGCGATCTTGGTGCTCCGAGATCACATTTGAATTTATGCCGCTGGACGGTCCATTTGAATCTAAACTGTCCCGCAGAGATGGTGATTGAGAAGGGCACCTCCTGCTGATCTTAGGGACACCGCAAAGTCCCTGAAAGATCCAGGAATAGCACTTTTTTTCCAGTGACAGAAATGCAGCTAGTGAAGCTGCTGAAGTTGGGACAGCTCCAGAATGGGAAGAAATCAGAAAGAGAAAGTGTGTCGAATTGGTGAAGAAATTTTATTATTAGAGGAAGAGACTACCCAAGAAAAAATGTAAGTTAAGATTGAAGACAGAAGACTGTAGGCAGTGAGATTGATCTGCACTGAACTTAGTGTGTTATCCAGTTTCTAATTTTTTTTCTTCACGGATGGAACTTTTTCCATGGCTCCCTATTTTTTAAACTGAATGGATTAATTCTTTCTTCTTCTTTTTTCACTTTTGCTTATACCTATGGATTAAATTTCTCCTTTTTAAAAATAATGCTTGATTTGATTGATTTAATTGTTTTTTATCTCCATTTAAGGGTTTTTTTTCCCTTAAGCTTGGAATATAAAGAATATAATAAGAAGGATTATAAAGAAGGTTGTAACAACAGGAGGAAAAGCAGTTATGCTGCCACTTAGAGGCTGGAGGCTGGATACATTGTTTTTTCTTCTTTCTCTTTGATCACTTGAGATTCAAGTTCTTTCAATTTATTTACTGACAGTGATAGTAGGAAGAGCACAAGTTGTTTATACAGGTGCCTTTTGGAAGTTCTATCACTAGCTATTGGAGGGAAGACAACATTTTGACTTGAAAGATAATAAATGAACCTGTTTGAAGTTTATTAAAATAGCCTTGAACCCTATAGTGGCAGAGTCTGCAAAATTGAAAGAATGGCTCAGCAGGAAAAGGAAACTGTAACATTGCAAATGATTATGTTTGAAATTCAAAATCTATTAGTTGTGACAGAGAGAATTGAAAAGAGATTAGAGAATATGGAATACAAAACAAAAAAATCTGATGGAGAAACTGAGGATGTTTACCAAATGAAGAAAGTGGAGGACAGAGTTCCAAAGATGGAAGAAAATAATGAGCAAAGAGATAAGAAAACTGTGGATACTGACAACAAAGTGAACGTGGTTGGTAATGGCAAGAGTGGAATATGGAAAGGGGAGATAGATGGATTGGAACTCTACCTAGGACTTCAAAGCACAGAAGAAGAAAAGAGAGAAAAATTGACGGAGATAAGGAGAGAAATCTTGACAGAAGCACTAGTGATAACCAAAGATAAGCTGATGGAAGGAACAGATGTTGGGTTTCAAGCTTTTATGAGATATGAAAGAAATAACATGTTGTCAAGAGAAGTTTATACAAGATTTATTAAGAAAGTAACTAGAACATTAATGCTACAAATGGCAAGAGATATAAGACCATACTATTATGGAAAGATACAGGTTGATGCAATGAAAATGTATAATAAAAATTAAGCTAAATTTAGTTTACTAGTAGTCTGTATAAAATGAAGCGACAATAGCTATAGTTAAATAATGATTAATAGTGATAACAATACATATAGATATATTAGTTTGATAATATGAAATTTTATATAAACAACACATGGAGATTATGAGAGGAGGTATAAAAATTTTATCTAGAATATGTTATAAAGATGTATTGTGATTGGATGATCTGAGCATGATGTAATGGAATGTTATCATATAATCCTATTCTAGATTTTGAATATTATATATAAAAGGATGCAAAAACAATTATAGTCAAATTAAGGTTGAGATATAATAATCGTGATAGACATAAATATATGTGAATTTAAAATATGCGATTTGATATGAAAAGCAGGTGGTGACTATGGAAGAAGCGCATGGAAATACTGTAACCAACTGACACACTTTCTACAATTTGTAATGGAAGGTGGTTTTTTTAATTTTAATTTTTATGTTTGTTTGTCCTTGTTCAAAAACAAATAAAATGTTTTTTAAAAAAGAATGTTTTGAAATTTCTTCGGGAGCTATAAAATTTATGTACTGGTATCCTGATTAGCAACCATTGACAAT
Organism: Natrix helvetica; assembly: GCF_964273705.1. Lineage (NCBI taxonomy): Eukaryota > Metazoa > Chordata > Lepidosauria > Squamata > Natricidae > Natrix > Natrix helvetica. The sequence goes on from NC_138552.1 coordinate 248,310,475, forward strand.
TCTACTCTACGTGAAAGCTATTTACATTATGCCCATTGCTTCATTCCTTAAAGCAAATTCCATAATTATGTAGGGGAGGACAGTGACACATTCCCACTTTCCATTTTATCCCAATGGTGCTTTTTCAAAAGGCAACTGGACTTTGTTACCTTTTGAAAAAGCACCTTTTGGACAACCATGATCTGGAATATTGAGAACCTCCATAGACATGTTTCCAGCTTACAGAGCTCTGAACCTTGTTGACCAACCTTGGATTCTAGTATTACGAGGATAGGAGAAAAATATGCATGATATTTTCTCAACCTTATTTTTAATAGCATGAAAATTGCAAATTTTCGTTCAAGCATGGTAGATTTTCATTCTACCTTGAACACTTTTGGCCATCCCTTGTTTATTTCAACCACGCAAAATCATTTTGCAATTCATAAATTAGAGTTGACCTTAATATTCCAGATGATATTTATCAAGGCTTCACAGTACTGGCAGTTTTATTTTCCTAATGTTTCCAGTGTGGATTTTGCCTTTTTTCAGAACAGCTACACATGACTGTTTTTGCAGGAGATGCTTAGTCATCGTTAATTGAATAATGGTTTTCTAATTATCTCAATTTTCTGGCTTGTATGACAGATTCAAACATAAACTAACTACATGGACATAGTTCATGTAACAAAGCAAGATAAATATGTTTGTTTCTTCTTTAATCACTAAAAGGAATTTGAAGTTGTTAGCAATCATAGCCATTATATCTAAATCTAAGTCATATGTGAATGAACGAAGCAGCATGTAGCACATTATATGTTTAAGAATGCATTGTTTTAACGTACATCTAAATAAAAGTAAAAATATGTTAAAGTTCATGTAATTTCTGAGGAACTAACCATTGTTGCAGCTTGTAAAACATGTAAGTTGGCTCTCAAATTTCACAAATGTGCTTGCCGCCTCTTTGTTACTATTTTATACTATTTTTATAAATAGTAAAGATGGGATTTATTTATTTATTTATTTATTTATTTATTTATTTATTATTTATTTATTTATTTATTTATTTATTTATTTATTTAACTCTTGCTTTTCATCTCTGGTCAGACATGCATATGTCTGCATATACTCAACCAACTGTATTTTTAAACAATTTTAATATCATTTGAACCATTTTAAATTCTCCTTTTCTGCTGCTGATTTGATTAATCTTGAAGGCAAGGTTGAATCCCAGCTCTGCACATTAGAACAGATGTGATTCCCCCCACCCAAAAAAGGGGACATCTTACTTCCCAGGAAATGCATGTGAATTGTGGAATGCAGTAACACATATTCATTACATGTCCTCTGTATACCCAAAATCATTCACAAGTGCCACCTGGCAGTAAAATATAATAAATGGTCATGGAATAGGGGAGCAAGAAATTTATAAATAGTTTGAGGTTGATGATACTTTGCAGCTCTTACAAGCTGTTTTCTGCTGAACTTATACTTTCTAATCATAGCTTTCCTTGCATAAAATAATGCTTTAAGTCTGTAAAAACTGTGCATTGTGTTCAGGGCATAGAAATATTCCATCCGGAATGGTTCCAGAGTTGAGTACTTTTTGCTGTTTTTGTGTCCTGAAGTGTGGAAATCTGGAAAAAAACAGACATGGAAACTATTGTACCAGGTGTACATACCCTAGGCAAATTCAGTATGAATGAAATGCATGACATAATATTTTGTTTATGTCCCCCTCCTTTTCCCCTGTGTGACTCTTTCTCTCTCCTTGCTCAAGAATGTAAAACTCCCCATGGAAGGATGATATTCCTTTTACTGATTTTTCTGAATAACATTGGTGAAACCATTGGCTCATGTCTTGATATGGGTGTGGGCTCCTTTCCTCTCTTCTGTGCCCATGAAGTTATTCAGTGTGTGTGTGTGTGTGTGTGCACGCACACACACACCACACACCACACACACACACACACACACTAATGGCACATTATGTTTACATAAGACTTTTTTTCTGTACGTTTAATTGCTGGGCAGGAGATCAAAAAATTACCCATAATTTTCCAGTGCAGCATAACTACTTTGTCAAAATACATAAGCAAACAAATATCCCATTGTCAATAAGAATTGTTGACATGCAAGGCCTTTTTGATTTCCCTAAATCTTGTATGGAGAACAAAAAGAGTAAGAGAAGTAAGAAAGAAGAAAGGTGGAATCAGAAACAATGAATGACAGAGGCAAAGAAAGGAGGAATGAAGAATGGAATGCGATCTACTAATAGCTCTGACTCCTACCACATCTAGCTTTGTCCCCCTGCCTCCCGCCCCCGCCGTGGTGGAATTCAGCCGGTTCACACCAGTTTGGGTGAACTGATTGTTAAATCAACCACCCCTATCAGTGCATCCTGGGTACTGCACTGCAATGGAGAAAGAGGCAATGGAGTGGCCAGCACAAGTAAAGGAGATGGCCGCTTTCACTCTTTCTTCTCCCTGCTTCTCCTCCTTCCCTCGTGCCCACTTCTCCATTGCAACACAGCACAGCACCCAGGATCCACTTTGATATCAGGGGAGGGGGGAATAATTTGCCTGGCCAAACTAACCCTGCAGTCTCCCCTACATTGGAGGCAGCTTTGATCATGCTGCAAACTTAATTCTTCACCTTCACACTTTTGCCCGCAGCCTGACCAACACTCCATGCATGCAGCTCCACGGGGAGGGGGGAAGTGGATGGAGGGATTTCCCTCCCTTCACTTCCCCCCAACTCTTCACCTTCCTGCACGAGTTCTCAGGAGCAGCAACTCCTTGCCTTTATGGTAGTCTCTCTCCTCGCTCCTCAGAAACCTCACCTCTCAAAGGAGCCACATACTGAAACCAAACTAATGCCAATGTGCAGACAAGCATCTTCAGAAATAGCCTTTTGGCAAAGGATGGAAATTTAGCAATCGGTTCACCAAGGGTCATGTTGGCTGTTGTGGTAGGCTCATCCTGCATGTGCGGCAGAGCTGGGGGGACAGGGATAGGCCATTTCTCCCATGAGAATAGCCAACTTGACTCTTGGTGAATTGGTTGTTAAATTATTTGAATCCCACCACTGCCCTCCCACCATTTCCAACACTATGTGTTCCTGGACCCTGAACCATTGACCTTTGGAAAAGAACCCGGGGAAGGGGATCTTTCCCCATTGCCATATAAATACATTACCGTGACATTCTTTAAGACTTAATGTGCTTAAATACTATTCTTTCTATCCACAGACCTTCAAGACTTGATCTAAGGAGTAGGTGGAGATATGAATAGTACCTCTTTTAAATGTTAATGGGACTAGGCTAAATGGACATTAGCTATTCTTTAATCTATTTCCTAACACTGCAATCCTTTCTTTGAGTCACCAGTTTAATTCAAATCTCCGGGACCGGACAAACAAATTTCCAGTTGATGAAGAAATAAGTAGAACTTTTTTTAGAACTATGGATTGTAACTTTTGAAAAAGTACCTGGACAAAATCCTGTAGTAAGAATATAGAATACAAAAAAATTATACAATCACCAGAAGCTAATATGGATTTGCCAAGAAAAGATTTGCTGTGCCTATGAGAAGCATCCAGAACTGCTAATGGACCAGCAGCTGAGCATCAGCAAATAAGGTGAGGCAATAATTAATATGGCTAATGAAACCTAGAGATGTATTAACAAAACCATTCCATCTAGATCACAAAAGATAATAAGCCTCAGTACAATGACATAATTGCATGATATAAACATATACTGGTAGCAGAATTGAAATCATAACACAGGAATTATTTTTTCAGGTTAAGCCTGAATATGATGCTTACTGTTGTACTTCTGGCCCAAGTCAGTATGTTTTAAGCCAGGGGTGTCAAACTTGCATTGTCATGGCAGTGTCACACGACATATCATGACTTTTCCCGCCCTTCACTAAACCGGGGTGGGCGTGGCCAGTGCATGATGCATTGGGGCCATGAGTTCGACACCCCTGTTTTAAGCTACATCATTATAAATTACTGGCAAGTAGTTGAACCAGTATATACTGATTTGCTTTTTTTAAAGTGCATGGTATTCAAAAGCCATGTTTTATTTCATACAAAACAAAATAAATTGATTCATTGAATAGATTTTGATATCTAAACCATCAGATATTGAATAAAGTGATGGGAAAACAAATATGCATCCATGCATGCATAAATGTGACAGTTGCAACCAGTAGCTTCTCCTTTAACAGTGCAGTTCTTATCTACCTTGAAGCACAAACTTCTAATGCAAAAGGTTTCTTCCTTACTTGGTTGACATGAAATGCTCTTTTTCTGACCAACATTGTTAAGGGACGAATCCATTTATCCCAATATTGTTCAGAGAAAACAGCAGGTAAATGTTGTTGAGAGAATTGATTTGGGCTCAGTTTTGATTAGGAAATGAGAAGTTTCTTGCCAAGTGTTTGAAAAAAAAAAGTTAAACTGGCTTTTAGAAGTTCCTTCTCAGCTTATCAACATGGTGTTTGTGTGCCTTGTATGTTATCTTGATCTGGGAACTGCAGTTTGATTATAATGGCCATTCCATGGTGGTGAAGCATTTGGAAATATGTTCTCCCCCCCCCCAATCTTCCCCACCCTCGAAAAATTAGAAAGGAGAGAGAGAGCTTCAATTAGAGTAGCAGAACAACAATTATTCAGTCAAGGCCCAATTGCCTCAGGACAAAAGTGGAATAAAACAATCTTATGCTATGACCTATGGGGAAATACTTGTGATTGATGCTGCTTCTCTGGAACAGATGCTGCCAAATAAGAGAAGATGGAAATTTCCATAGCTGACAAGTTCAGATTCAAGGCTCGGGCTAACCAAGCAAAGCCTTGCCTCTATAGTTGTTTACTTTCTACATACTGTTTCTATTAAGGTTTGCAAGACATTGTTGGGTAATAAGTTGTTGACCTTGTTTAACTTTTAAAATGGAGCTCTTTTTTTTTCTCTTCACAGTGTGATGTGGGTCACAGCCACGTATCTAACGAACGCACATGTCTGTGCTTGGAAGAATGTGTTTCACCCAAACATAATGCCTGGTACTGTGTTATTCAGTTTGCTGGCTTGAATGGGAATGTTTAACTACAGTATATTGTGTGTGTGTGTGTGTATGAGAGAGAGGGGGGGGGAAAGGGAGGGAGGGAGGGAGAGAGAGAGAGAGAAAGAGAGAGACCCCAACCACTGAGACACACAGGTTACAACAATCATCATTTTACTGATAAGCCACCTAATGGCCATAAATATAATTGCAAAGTCACTCTGTGACTTAAAATAATGCTGTTCTTTTTGCTGCTAGAATCTAGAAACAAAGCCTTCCACACAGCAAAGTCCTTCTGGTTTCCACTTGCAGAATTTCCAACCCTATAGTTATCCTGCAGAATAACTTATATTATAACATAAAGTAACAATGACAATAGCTGGACTGTGCTTGATAATGTAATCTATTAAGGAGAAACAATTTACCTAATGTTTTCTTCAGCATATTAAACTTCTATAGGGAGTAAGTTTGAATGCACATTAGGATTCTGTAGCAATTTACTTCTAGTAAGTTTATTTCATGTTGTGTACCTATTTTTTTGCCTCATTAACAATATCTTGTAAAATGTTTTCCTTCAACCCACAGCCATAACAAATAGTGATCAAAAGTATTTGCATTTTATAGAAATCAATTATTTTTTAAAAATGTGTCATCATTCCAGTTTTTCTTTCAACAAACTAAAATCAATTTTTGAAAAAAAAAGAAAGAAAGAAAAAAAGAAAGAAAGAAAGAAAAAGAAAGGAAGGATTGAAAATCATTCTACTTAAATTTTACACCTGGGAATTCTTTATTTGTTGGCAGCAAGAATAAAATAGTTTGCAATTTTTTTTGGGGGGGGGGGGGATATCTTTTTAAACTTTTCATCCCTTCCTTCGAATTTCCTGTTAATCTCCCAGTACAAGCCTGATATCTTTTAAGATTGGCTAAAAGATGATCTGCAAAACACTCATTGAAAGGATTTGTTGCAGCATGCATATTGGAAGGAATAACCTGAATAAAATAGAAAGATTGAGAGATAACAGTAAGTTTCCAATTCAGCTGCCCGTGCCCTAAATCTTGTGTCTTCCAAATGGTTGGACTTCTATGTGTGCCTGGAGTTTTAAAACATCTGAATCAACAAAGTTGGAAATGCTTTCTGCAACCCATACACTAGACTGCTAATGTGCGTGTTGGCTTGACTGCAACCTTCCTTTCTCAAGGTTGCCATTGGTAGAACTTATGGATTCATTTAACAGCTGTCTCAAAAAAGAGAAGCAGAGGATTGAAGTAATGTCAGGAAGGAATGGAAATGGTTGGGGAAAGGGCTGAGAATGAAGAGGGGCTGCTCAAAGAAACATCATTTTGAACAATGAAATACACGTTGCTCCATTTTAGTAAGGATGTATAACAGAGATGACTCATATAGAGACAGTCATCATCTCTCTTGTCATCTTAGCAAGGAACAGAATGATAAGGCTGTTAATAATTACAAATTTGTGGCCTTCTGAGTTCACTTTGTTGCAAGGAAGAGATGGTTTTTGAAAAGCCAGTGCTGACATATTGAAAAGTTTAAGGCATTGATGTGTGACATGTTTTACTCATGGTTAGATGGACAGGACAGTTTGTTCCAGTTGTTATAAATATTATGTAGACAAACATGGAGCTATGTTTACCACTAGTAAACAAACGCAAAAAAAAAGAGGCATCTCAACCACAATACCTTAAACACTGTTTCAATGGATATCCTTTGCTAGCTGTTAGTCTAGGATATTAATATCTTTGATCAGTATTGTTAGATATTCACTCTGTCTACCGTGGTTTCCACCAAGGTCCTCTTTTCCTGTGGGAACAGAGGTTTAATCCTATTGGTTGAGAGGTCTGACAGCTCCCTATAAAAGGGCTGCTGTCAGACCAAGCAATTGCTGGATTGTACATACTGTTTACTTGTTAATAAAGAGCTGTTGTTACGATAAGCCTGTGTCTGCCTTCTCAATACCCAATCTAACAAGTATTTTACAATCTTGGCTCGTATCTTATTTTAGAAATGGTTTGCTTCCCCCATTATCTCCATCATTGATTTTGCTGACTGGCATCAATGAGGGCAACTAAATCAGGACCTATGATCTGATCCAGATTTATTTTAAATATCTAGCAGTACTTATTTATTTTAATTTGTTTGTAAACTGCTAAGAGATTTTGATAGTTTGATGATTCATCAAATCAGATAATTATATCAATAATATAATCTTCAATTTGTTTCTTGGGAAAGTTCCATGTTGTACATCAAGTCATCTGTCATCAATCAATGGTTTTACAAAATGCAAGCAATTTTGTGGTACTGTTCGAGAAATGCAAGGCTTGTACTATCTGGTTTTTCAATGGGAAAGGTGAAATTATGCTACAAAAAAATAAAAAAGGAATGCCAAACACATGATCCATTGTTCCTCCTCTTGGGATGAGCCTCCAGATGTTGCTGAAGGACAACTCCCAGCAGCCCTAGATGGGGATAGCGGGAATTGTCATTCAGCAACGTTTGATGAGCTACAGTTTCCCTATCCTTGCTGTAAGGAATGAGCTCTATAGGCCCAGCAACAGAGTTTCAGATTCATTGAAAGCTTAGTCTGTGGCTTTCTTGTTTTTTATATTCTGTGGTTCAATATTCTGACATACTAGATGCTGGCATTTTGTAAAGCACCTGTTTTAGCATGTTAAGGTAACTGCTGCATGGCTCCACCTTTGTTTGGTCAGGTGTCAGCTCACTAACATGAATTGAAGCTCTATTCATTATGCCATTTCTTTTTACATGTTAGTTAGCACCTCTACTTGATTTTTTTTTTTACAGAACCTCCAGTAATCTTACTGAAAATATTATCCCCTTCCAGTTAATAAGTACTTTGGTATGGTATTGTCCTTTTCCTGTGAAAGACATTGATGATTGTATTTCTCTGACATAACAGTCAATTAGCCATCTTGTCAGTACATGCAGAGATGTAAACATTTCTGAACTGTGAGCATTCACTGTGTGATCAAGATATGAATGATAGACAGCTGCTCCAATCTTTTCCATCTATAAATCCTTTTGCAGAGATTATAAAACTCTTAACAAGGAGCTTTCCTAATGGGATGAAAAAAGAAATGAGAGTGGGTAAATATTTGGGCGACTGCCTTTACAATGGTAGCATCAGTATTATATTATTTGTTCTTTGGTGGGTTGGAGTAGTAGAAAGTTTGCTGACCAACACATCAACTGTGCTGTCAACCCTAGCTGATTTCTACACCCATCTGCAGGTCCTTTCCCCTCTATATTGGAACATTTGAAGGTCCTGGAACTGACAAGGAAAAAAAAGACAGACAAGAAAACAAGTTATTTTTGGTTTTCTCTCTCCCTCCCCAAATCTATTTCTCTGCTGAAAATAAACCTAAAAATCTAAACTCTAATTTGATGACCAAATAATTGCTTGAATACAGGAGCTGAAAATAGTTGATTTTTGCCTTTTATTTCCCATATATTTTTATCATGTGTTTTTCCCTTTCTCCCTGACTGCCAACAACTCTGGATGATGCCATGTAGAAATACAACATTCAAATACAGTCTGCAAAACCCAATATGTGTAGTCCAAGAATGCAAAAAATTACCACATCACAAAGAAATCCAGGGATGCTAGCATTGTAGTGTGCATATAAGATAACAAAAGAAAGAGCATTATTTGAAAGTGTTTTCTCTCTATATATTTACTAGATCAGAAAGTTGTAGTGTTCAAAAAAAATCTTCTTTATCACCACTTCTTACTCTGTTCCTTTGTGATAAGAGCTTGAGAACTGCCTGTACTTGGATTGGCTATTATGATACAGTGGAGAAAAGTTCAATTCATGTACTCTAGCACTCTGTGTATCTTTCTTAGCTTAAATGGCCATTGATGTTCCTTAGCACCACATGTAACCAGCTAGTCACTTAATGATTTTGAGTGCAGTTAATAATTACCTTTAATGTCCTTTGATCATGTACAGCTATTGCAGTCTGCTTTGTGAGTTCATAAATATTTACAGGAGTCACAAGTTTCTTGCTTTGTTATCAACCCATCCCTGGCTTATTATTGATAAGCACCTGCTTGAAGTAAGTTTGCTTCTGATTGATCTTTGCTAGAAGGAAGTTATCTGATTCACAAAGTGGTTGTTGAGTTTACATTCAACGATACTTCACCATTCTATTTATTTTGTTCATTGAGTTTATTAAGTTGCCAAGGACATCATATGCATTGCTCTGGACATAACTCTACACTGCTAATGTACAATTTTACACTGATTATCAGACTTGAACCATTTATGACCGGAAATATTAATATAATCTACAAGCAATATAATAAACCATGGATGCGGTCAAGAATTATGCAGTGTTTGTTCATTGTGCTGTGTACTTTATTTGCTTGTCCAATGCAACAAACATGATGTTTGAATGCTTCTCATTATTATTTTATTCAAATAACATGTATCAAATAATACATATCAGGGCAAGAAGCAGATTTCTCTTCTTTCTAGTTGTTACAATATAATCCCTTTCATGGGATATCATTGTCAGTGCAGTTCTCTTTAGTGCGTATATAAAGTTAGGAATTTTTACCCATTATCTTTTGTTTTACTTATGCTTATATCAAAGTATACTTGCTATTCTTTTTCCTATTCATTCAAATTGAAGAACTTTCTCACATACTCCATAATTATCTGTTTTATCACCCTGAGTAATTTAATAACTCCTATTACTAACTCAATGTAGTCATGAAGAGTCAGTCATGACTTAGCGATTGAACAAAAACAACAATGTTCCTAACTCCAGATCACCGAGTAGCAAGTTAAAGATGACTGTCTATATAGCATTTTAACCTATTTCCTGATTCTAAATTTGACTGGTGATGATTTTTTTTCAAAAGTTTTTCAACAATCTACATACAGTGTCTAGTAAATCTCTTGTCAGGTTTCAGATGTCAACTCTCCTCATTTTAATATTTTGCAAAATATTATTAAAGTTTTTTTCCAGAAGAATTTTTCATATTTCTTACTCAAATGAGTTGTTATTTTGAATGGGCAACTCTGCTTATGTACCAATGTTTATGTACTCTCGATGTTATGTCTTACCTAGTGAGTACTTCAGGTTGATGAAATCTCTTACTATTAGACAGTAATATCCTGGCCAATTGTGAGACTATATAAGCTCCGAGGTAAGAGAAAATAAGACTGAAGTTTATGGGAAAGTATTCTGTTTTTAAAAGGAGTGTAGTGTTTCCATATGAGAAGATGCCTTTAGGAAGCAAAGTGATAAATAGTTATATCGGAATAGTATAAGAATAGACTGAAATACTAATTTATTGAGCTGTAGGAATTAACTACCTGAATTGTTTTTAGTTTCCCCAGAGGGAATTTAGGAGAGGGAGCAGCAAATCTTTATTGTAATCCATAGGAAAATATGACTTTTCAAAGGAAAATAATTCTTTATTTTCATTATTATCAACAAATACAAACAGGGAGAAATTGAAGTTTTTGGAAGTTTTCTCCTTCAAAATGAGGGAAGATAGTCATTACAGGGTATGGTAGTTCTCTACAGATGTCACAGTGATGCCTCCCTCAGGGCCAGGATTATGCTCATTCATTTATTCTGCATTTTCTGGCAGAATCTCAGACAACAAACAATTAAATAACAATAAAACAACATTGACATTCATACCATCTGTTATACTACTATTCTTATTGATAGGATATTTCCACCCCCACCCCAAATATTCAGTGGAATCTGTCTCCCACAGTGAAGGGACACAGGGGCAGAAAACATCCTCCAACCAAGAATGTTCTACATCCATTTGCACTACTCATGTCACTCTGAGGACACAGATAAATCTCCAACAGCTCTATAAAAGAATGCAAATGGCCAGCTGTCTGCAAAGAATATAAATCCTTCCATTCCCCACCATCCAGTCAGAATTGAAGAAGCTTCTTGAATGAGAAATGAAACATCTTCAAAACAAAACAAAAAAACCCCAAGAAAGTCCAGTTGCCTCCTGAAAAAGCATCCTGGAATAGATGCATAGCTGCCATTCTGCCCATACCAGAGATCATTCAAAAGTGTGACCAGTTCTGTTTCCATCTGAATACTGATTTACTTTTTTGGCAATATGGTAGGGAAGCCTGTAGTTATTGTTCGTTCTGGTACATCTTTCTATTAAGAAAGCCAGGGTAACTGCAAACCATTGGAGAAATAATGAGACAATAAAAAAGCTGTTGATATAAATATGCCCTCATCCTCTTTAAAACTAAGACAATTTGAAAAACCTTCTATCCCACCCAGAAATATATTTGAATGGAAATATCTTTCCCATTAATCTGAATGGGGTGATAAAGCGTAGAAATTTATTTAAAACATTTATAAAATTGCCCATCTTCTAGCCAACTCTAGGTGACTCCTAATCAAATCTGATGTCATGTAGCTACAAACTGCTCTATGAAGTGAAAATGATGAAGGTCTATAGGCATTACAGTATTTTTACAGCTGTTTGTTTGAGACATGGATTTATATTATCAAACACTGCTTAATGTGTGTACTCATATACTGTTGCTATAAGCATGGAAAGGAAACTGAATTATATGCATTTCTCATTTCCTGTGAGATTTTGAGAGGAAATGAGTGCTAGTGATGTTCTCTGGAAATTTTTGTAGAAGATTAAACAAAGTGTAGAAAAAAAACAAAAGTTCAATAATTATTGGCCTTGATTGTGGCTGCTGAATCAATAAAGGTGTAACTAACTTCCTGGATTGTCTGCTGGGGTTGGGGAGGCTGGGTCATTTTAACTGCAACATTTGCTTAAGAGTGTCATATTTAATTTAGCTTTCCTTCCCATAAAGTTTCCATCCATTATAGCCAGTGATGAATGCTGATTGGGAATGGAAGGAATTTGAATGACAACATCTCGGGTGGACCTTATTATGGGAAAGACCCATTTAACATGCAGAGATGGATTTTACTTCCACTTCTCCTGCAAGCTACATGTTCTCCTAGATTGCTACAAGTTCCAGCTTGATAATTTGCCACTAAGAACTCTGCTTTCTTCCCACGTGTATGTTGCCAAGAGAGGGCTGGGCTCTGCCAAGCCCAAGGAAATAGTCATATGTAAACAAATAAAACCTTACTGTTTATGTTTTGATCAAGAATCTTTTTGGCTTAGCAGTAGCTGTGTCAGCAATTGCCACGTAAGCTCAAAAATCTTTGAAGAGGTTTTAGAAAAATTCTCAAAGGGCTAGTAGTTTTGGTGGTGGTGGTGGAAAACTGATTTAAAAACCATCAGTACCCTTAAGCGATGTAGTACTGTAAACCTATTTCTTGGCTACCAGATATATTTTTGGACTACTTGGTTTGCTAAGAATTAGTTAATATTTGTGAGAATCTTTGCTGCTAGCCCAATGCTCTGTGTGAGGACTAGAGGTTTGCCATTATTACCAGAGCTATCGTGTTGTTTTCCAATCTGTAGTATCCCTCCAGATGTGATGAACTAATCACATTTCCAAACATGAACACCTTATTTTGCAGATAACTGGAATAATTAATTAATGGAACTAAATGATATTCAAAGAGAAAGATGATAATATCAGATATTTGCCCAGATGTTACTTCCATGAACTGTTGAAAAGGTCAACATTAATTCTGTGCTCTATAGAGTCAATTTCCACAGGTTACTTCATTCTCAAGTTGAATTCCATCATCTTGCCTGCCTTGGTTGCCATTGTTGCACATTTGTCAATTCCAAACTGCATACCAATGTCTTGCCTAAATTCTTTTGTGCTTTCAATTAATAAATTCAGTTCAGCTTTTCTTTTACCAAACAGCTTCAAATCATCCATGTACACCAAGTGTGAAATTTTCAATCCTTTCTTTGCAAATTCGTGTCCACAGTTCACCTTCTTCAAAATGGTTGTCAGTGGTAGCATTGAGAGTATAAAAAGTAGGGGTGAAAGGGAATCACCCTGGAAAATGCCTCATTAATTTCAGTTCTTCACCCAGTTCTTTTCCATTAGCCATAAGCTTAGTTTCCAGAGGTTCATTGAAGTTTCCATGAAATTTTGTATGTTGCTGCTGATGCCAAAGATTTTCAGGCATTTCTTGATCCAGCTGTGGGGAACTGAATCAAACACTTTCTTATAGTCTATCCAAGCCATGAAAAACTTGGTTTGTCTTTTCTTTGAATTCTTTAGGATTAGCTTGTCAATCAGCAGTTGGTCCTTTGTTCCTCTTGAATTTTTGCAGCATCCTTTCTGTTCTACAGGAAGCAAGTCATTTCTTTCCAAGTATCCGTAAATTTGGTTTGCAATGATACCAATAAGGAGCTTGTATATTGTTGGCAAACAGGTGAATGGCCTATAGTTTCCAGGGTCCTTTCCTTTTTCTTTATCTTTTTGGATCAAAAATGTCTTTCCAGTTGTCATCCATTCATCATTGTCAGGTGTTTTTAAGATCTGGTTCATTTGGGCTGTCAATCTTTCGTGCATACTTGTAAGTGCCTTTAGCCAGAAACCATGTAGCTCATCTGGTCTAGGTGCATTCCAATTCTTCACTTTTCTTGACTGCCTTTGCACCATTTCTTTTGTTATTTTCACATCTTCCATTTTATGCACTTTAATAATGCTTCTTGTTGTTTTCCCATAAATTCTTCCAGAATTTCAGAGCTTTCTCTATCAGGCCTTTCATTTGTTGTTACTCCATCTCCACTTTCTAAGCTCTTATAAAACTGATGCTGATTTGCTTTGAACAGTGAGTTTTCCTTGAAATGAGTTACTCGATTTTCATACCATTTAATCTTTTCAGCAATGGCAAAAACCCTCTGCTTCAGCTCTTCAATTACTATCGCAATCTCCTTATTCTCCAAATCGTATCTTGCTTCCAGGCTGTTTTTGACCTGCTTGTTCTTTAGCTCACCTTGCCTTAGGTTCTTCAAGTTACTCAAGTCTCCATGAAATTTTTTGATCTTCAATTCCAACCGAATTTTCCACTTAGGCTTCCCCTTCTTGCGTCTTTGGCAATTATTATTATTATTGCGTGGTTAATCTTTGGTGAGATTCACAGCCTTTGGGGCTGGTTGGTAGCTCAACAGCTCGAGTCCTAACCAAGGACCTAGGAACTGTTAAGGTAACATCGAAGGATATAAGCTGTTCCAAGTAGGGCGTTTTTTTGTAAAATCAGAATGTTCAAATCTGATAAATTTAAAATTTCCAAATAGCGAGGTAGTCCTTTAGGTATTGCTCCAAGGGCTCCAATTACAATCGGGACAACAGACGATTTCTTTTTCCACAGTCACTCAACTTCAATTTGCAAGTCCCGGTACTCTGTGATTTTTTCTTGCTGTTTATCTTCAATTCGTGCATCACCAGGTATTGCAATGTCAATGAACCATACTTTTTTCTTTTCAACTATTGTTATGTCAGGTGCGTTGTGGGCCAAGTGCCTGTCAGTTCTGGATTCTGAAGTCCCACAAGATCTTGACTTTCTCATTCTCTAAATCCTTCTCAACCTGATGGTCCCAGTGGTTTTTGCTGTACTATAATAATAATAATAATAATAATAATAATAATAATAATAATAATAATAATAATAATAATAATAATAATAATAATAATAATAATAATAATAATATTGCATCACAGCGGCCAGTTGTTTCGCCGGATTTGGCATTGATTACTAGTCGGGCCCCACCCAGGGGCCTAGGACATCGTAACGTATTTTTGTAATATACGTGCAGATCCAAGCAGTGCAGCTTTTTGCTTTTGACTGATGGTGATTTTGTCAAGTTTTAACTGTTTTAAATGTAATTCCAGTGCTTTTGGAATAGCACCCAGTGTGCCGATTACCACTGGAATTACCACTACTGGTTTGTGCCATAATTGTTGAATTTCAATTTTTAAGTCCTGGTATTTCGCGATTTTTTTCATGTTCCTTCTCATCGACCCTGCCATCACCCAGTATTGCGATGTCTATGATTGTAACCTTATTTTTCTCAACCAGTGTGATGTCTGGTGTGTTATGCGCCAGTATTTTGTCTGTTTGTATACGAAAATCCCATAGGATCTTGACCATCTGATTTTCCGTGACTTTTTAAGGCTTATGTTCCCACCAGTTTGTTGTCGTTTTAATATTATAATTTTTGCACAAATTCCAGTGGATCATTTGTGCTACTGAATTGTGCCGCAATTTATAATCAGTCTGCATGATTTTTTTCACAGCAGCTAAGTATGTGGTCAACAGTTTCATCAACAGTTTCAAGGTTTTGATAACTATCTTTAAAGCGCTCCATGGCTTAGGACCTAGTTACTTGCGGGATCGTATTCTGCCCCATACATCCCTGCGACCAATTCGCTCGCACAGAGAGGGGCTCCTCCAGGTGCCGTCCGCTAGACAATGTCATGGGGCGGCGCCTAGGAGTAGAGCCTTCTCTGTGGCGGGCCCAGCCCTGTGGAATGACCTCCCTCCGGATATTAGGAATACCTCTGACCTCCGCTCCTTCCGTATTAAGCTTAAGACCCACCTATTCCAAGCAGCTGGCCTGGCTCAACTTTGATCTAACCATATCGCTCCTGATGGGTTTTTAACTGGGTATTTTAATTATATTTAATTTCTAGGGGGTTTTAAATACTGTATTTTAATTGTTTTTTTATCAGCCGACCTCCTCCTTGTGTATGTTTCAGTGTATGTCTTTGTTATATGTTTGTTTTATTCACATATTTATTTCGTATGTTTCATTGTACGCCGCCCCGAGTCCTTCGGGAGAGGGTGCGGCTAAGAAATAAATATATTATTATTATTATTATTATTATTATTATTATTATTATTATTATTATTATTATTATTATTATTATTATTATTATTATTATTATTATTATTATTATTATTCTTTGCAGAGTCTGCATTTAGCATCATCAGAGGATTTTTTGATTTTGGCCTTAATGGCATTTGTTCGGATAGCTTGTTCTTGCACAGCCAGGATTAGTGACTCTGTTTCTTTCTTTAATGTACCTGTTGTTAACCATAACCAATTTTTTTCACTGTCCACTTTATCTTTTATTTTTTCCAGAAATTGTCCATGTAATGCTTTGTTCTGCCAACTCTCCATTCTTGATTTTATCACATCTTTTCTGTATTCTTGTATAGATGTTCTTGACTTTCTTTTAAATAATCAGCCAGTGCATGTTTTTCTTCTTCAACTATTTGCTTCACTTGTAATAATCCTCTGCCACCTGATTTTTGGGGCAGGTATAGTCTATCAGTGTCACCGCATGGATGTAAACTGTAGTGCATTGTCATTAGTTTCCTGGTTTTTCGGTCCAAAATGTCCAAATCAGCTTGTGTCCAGTTAACTATACCAGCTATGTATCTTATAACTGGTATTGCCCAGGTATTTATGGCCTTGATTGTATTTCCACCATTTAATTTAGATTTCAAAATTTTCCTAACTCTGTTGGTGTACTCTCTCCTGACAATAGTTTTTACTTCTCCATGTTTGATGTTATCCAACTGCAAAATGCCTAAGTATTTGTAGGCTTCATTTTCATTGCATTTAATTAGTTGGCCATTGGGGATTTCAATTCCCTCACATGTAGTGGTTTTGCCCCTTTTTATGGATACAGTGGCACATTTTTCCATGCCAAACTGCATTGAAATAATAATAATAATAATAATAATAATAATAATAATAATAATAATAATAATAATAATAAATTAAAAATTATAATAATAACAATAATAATAATAATGATAATGATAATGATGATGATGATAATAATAATAATAATAATAATAATAATAATAATAATAATAATAATAATAATAATAATAATAATAATAATAATAATAATAATAATTATTATTATTATTATTATTATTATTATTATTATTATTATTATTATTATTATTATTATTATTATTATTTGACCCTGTTAGAAAAATATCATATGCTTTGGAATTAATCATTCAAACTGTGCTGTAAGATTTTGCCTGGAAGAACATACCTAAAAGCAAAAGCATAATGAAAGACCATTATGCAAAGTAGTTTATATGAAGCATGCTGGTCTTGTGCCATATGTTGTGATGTGGGACCAGCAACTCATCTCAAGTGTAATTAGTTGGTTCATGAAGCATAAAAGGCAACACACATTGATCAACCATGAGTGCAAGTGTGGGAAGAACCAGGATATTTTGAAAAGCAGGCATCTGAATGCATCTCTAAAGGCTACATCTTTCGAATTCAAGGGATAATTGGATTGGACCCACAGCAACAGGAAGCTTGCAAGGGGAGTGAGGATAATGTCTTGCTGTTTTGCAGATGTTATAATAGTCATCTTTGAAGACTATCTTATACATTAGGACTAGAGTTAACTCAAAGTCATTCAGTAATTAGCTTTGGTAAGGGATTGTCTCCCATCATCCTGAATTGATCAGTGCTAGGGCAGACCATGGATGACTCCAGTAATTTATAAATTGATTGTTTTTCCTATTTAAAATATATTTTCATGACAAAACAAGGGCTAATACACAATTTTGCTTGTGCACAGGGACACACTTAGAAAAATTGAGGAGTGTCAAAGAAAAATATATTGTTAAATGTTAAAGCTCAGTAATGGTGTTGCAATATATGTCTGTACCCTGTTAGCCATAGAAACCAATTAATTAATACTTCATCCATAGAGAGTGGTGATCCCATTGAATGGTTCATTTCCCTGGGTTTGTGATTTTATTCTGTATTGCATGTGATTCCGCCCTTCTTCCCACACCAGAAGGAATGAGGCTGAACTCTGGAAATGCTTTATCTATGTCTTTGATGGATTGATTCACTGATATGTAGCACCTTCTAGCAGTTTAAACAGGCAATGTATTCACTGTGATTCTATCTAGAGAAAAATAACACGTCTTACATGATTCATTGCCAAGTGTAGGGAGGGAGTGGCAATATGTCAATGCTGCTAGTGGTACTGAAGAGAGTGATACTGCTGGAAAAATTTTCTGGTCTCTCCCTGAAGCAGTTTTCTGATGAATATCCTACCTACCCCCATCCAAGCTAATAATGTGTGTGAATGTATCTTTGGAACAGACAATATATTTCCACTTTTTTCTCATTTTCCATTCTCATAGTTCTGATTCTTGGTTTAGCTTGAAATAAAAAGTAATGACCTCTCTTTCTCATGATAAACCAAAGAAATGGGGGTAAGATTTATGTTATGGCAAGCTTTTCCAGAAGACAGGATGAGATATTTTTCAACACCCTCTGGCTCTATGTGTCCATCAGCCAAAGCCAGAGGTCAACTTTTCTTTGTCTCCTCATATCAAGAGGATATGTGAATTGGTTCATCTACTTCCCCAAAAATCTCACAATGACGGTATGGCGTGCCTTATGATATTTTTATTTATGTTCCAAGGAGTGGCAAAGCTATGAAGAGTTGTAGCTTTCCTTTCCATTTGGAGTTTGCTTGTTGCATTTACTGCCTTTAAACTGTGAAGCTTGTTCACTTTTATTACTCATTTATTCTTGCATGCAATGATAATAAAATCAAAGAAGCAATCTGCTGTTGCAAAATTAATGTCACCATGGTACATGCTTTATGTTAAATCCTCTATTAGCTGCTTATAATTGTGAAAAGACGTAGTGCTAGTGCTTTAGAGAATTTTATATATTATTGAAATATATTTGTCTTGTTTCTTTTTATTCTTTGAATAAATACAAAGTGTTAGATCGGGTAATTGAAAGGCACACAAGCTAAAGGCAACAACAGCTCTTTATTTTAACAGAACAAGTATGTACAATCCAGCAAGGGTTCAGTCTGACAGCAGCCCTTTTATAGGGAGCTGTCAGACCCTTCGCCCAATGAGATTAAACCTCTGTTCCCGCCGGAACAGAGAACCTTGGTCGAAACCATCATAACTGTAGCTACTATCTAACACAAAGACTCATGTTATTTGGAACACAATATAAACTGCTGGTTTTACAACACAATGTGATTGTTCTCCAGATGTATAGTAGGAATATTGATTCAGGATTCTTTAAATTGTAGTTCAACATTTTTATATCATCAGATTGCTCTAGAATAAGAGTGAGCAGCCCACCGTCCCCCAAATGTTGATGCACTATTTTGCATGGTGAAAAGCTGGGATGACGGCAAGGAGGGCAGATTGTCTACTTTTCCTCCAGAAATAATACTATTTTTTCTTTGAATCACGCAAAGGTATTGTTACAATGAGCTATTTAAAATATCTTCCCAAGGCATTCTTACTAAGGCCTGTGCAAATCATCCTGAGAGGCACCTTGTCAAAAGATTTGCACAGGCCTAATTCTTATTTAGTTTTGAAAAAAATACTGGAAGATTTCCAAAAGTTAACGTAAATATTTTCTGAAGAAATCAACAACTCCATAATTAAGTCAGCATCTCATACTTCTGGAATTTTCTAAATAATTACAAAGATTTATATAAGCATTATGATTCACCATCCATGCTGTTCTATGCAGAATTGCTGTTGTCTGAAACCAATGTATGTATTTTGAGCAGAACCAAATAAGAGTGTATGTCAGTCAGATGGGCAATACATTTTTAGCATGTTAGTGTGTTTACAATTTTTTATTTTCTTCCATTCAATCATGACTGATTCTCAGAGACTACCAGAACAAGTCCTTAAGTTTTCTTGGTGACATTTGCAGAAGTGGTTTGCCATTGCCTCACCATATCTTGGTTTCTAGTCTGATACCTTAACCACTATACCAAGAAAACATTTTTAGCATGTTAGTGTTTTTCCAACTGTACTTACTTAGTTTGCTAATATGCTGCCACCTCTTTACGTCTCTGGGCAACTAACAATTAAAAATATCATGAAGTCTTCCTTCCAAAGAAGAACCCTCCCACAAAAAGAACAAACCCCTTAGAAATACATTATGCACACGTCAAATAAACCAAATACAACATCAGATTTACACTAAGGGTAAAAACATTCAAAAGCATGCATCCACCAAATTCAAAGCTTATATTATAACCTATTCTCTTCCTAAACTTTATGGCAGTGGTCCCCAACTCTTCCAACTCTGTGGACTGGCAGCAGTGGAAGGGAGTGGGGATGGTGCACTGGCCCACCACTTGCGTGCCCACCACTTACACTTTCTACCTCTTGCACTAGCCCAGGCAATGTTCGGGGGGGGGGGGGTTGGGGACCCCTGCTTTATGGAATAGCCAAGTCCTAATTGATCTCCTGAAACCCAGAAGGTAAGGAACAAACCAGACTTCCAATGGGGAGGGGATGGCAAAGTAGAGGTGTGGCTCTCAAAAATTATTGAAGACCAATCATGTGGTATAGACAGGATCGGTCTGTTCCTTATAGAGAAACAAAGAAACGTGGAAGGCAGTACATTGAGAAATACCCCTTCTTGCCTTGGCTGTCACTATTTGCCCCAGTTGTAGCTTCCAAAGGGATTTCAAGGGCAGACCCAGTTTGTTTTGTTTCATTTTGTAGAATTGAATTGTATGAAATTCCTACTAAAACACAATAGCAAGTCCTGCTATGAAATAAAAGTGAAGATTAAGTAAAGGCTATGCCTTCATGTGTGGCTGTCATTTCAGGGTAGGTTTTTTTCCTTTTCCTTTTCAGAAATAGCTTTATCTTATTCTGTGCCAGTCTCTCCTTTACGGAGCCATTTCTTTTTCCATGCCTACTGTCTATGGAGTTTATTACTTGGCTATAACTTAAAGTATCCCCTTGGTTGAAACTTGTCATGCAAAAATTTCAGCCCAAGGGATAATGTTCTGTCTCTTTCCTCCCAAAAGGTATTTCAGATTTCTGAAGGTATTTATAAAGTATATTCAGGGTTTGGGTTTTTTTGTTTTTTTTTTAGCTTTGAAGAGTCAAACATGTGGTTGGAAATTTGGATCTGGCATCCATCAAATGACTTATGACATATGCTGAAGATGTAATGTTTAAAAACTCTTTTGATCTTGCATGCTTGCCAAAGAAGCCCCCCACTGTGAGAGGACGCCATGGTATCCTTTTGAAATCTTTGGGCAGATTTTTGACTGTTTGTTAGGTCTGTAAAGTTTATTCCAGTGAGTGTGAGAGTATTCAGAAAGGAGCTAGGCCTGATGAAAATTAGATTGCCAAATGGAACATTCTGCAGTATTGCTTCAGAGACATTGTAAGTCCTAGTGTGTGTAACTGTGAGCTCTGTTGAGTATAATGGGTAAGTAATCTTCACCCTTAACATTCATGGCCAGCTGTACTACCTATCAGTAGCTATTAACCATATTATCACAGATAAAATTTAAAAGCACTCAAATTTGTCAAAATACGCAGCTGTGTATTAGCCCTATAAATCCTAAGCTATTTTAAACACTATTCCACTGCCAATAAAATAAAGGAGGAATGACACAAATTGTTCTTTATTTCAGAGTGCAAAATATCACAAGCCAGGTCTAGATCTTAATTTTTTGAATACTCTAGAGTAGTGTTTCTCAATCTTAACAACTTTAAGATATGTGGATATAAACTCCAAGAATTCCCTAGTCAGCCATGATGGCTGGGGAATTCTGAGAGTTGAAGTCCACACATCTTAAACTTGTCAATGTTGAGAAACATTATTTTAGATATGTCACAATACAGGTTCCTATCATGAGTAAATGCAATTCTTTTTGCCATCAATTTAATCAGGTAAATAATCCTATTTTGCTTCTTTTTATATCTAAGAAATTAGGGAAACCTATATAAACACTAATGTGAAAAACTTTAATTGGCAAAAGACACAGAGCCATATTTGTCTGACTTGGTTTTAACTGGATGGAAGTGTAATACAAAATGTGTATCTAGTTTAAATTCCTCTTGAAAAAATATTCACATGAATGAATGAACAGTTTATTACATTCACAAACAACAGAATATTTTTAGGTCATTCCTTTCCTTCTAAATTGTTGATGATTTTGGACGAAAGTGTGCTGGGTGGATATATCGTTTCTATGACAATTATTATGCTTCATAGAACAGGCTAATAGCTGTTTTTTTGATCATTAAGGAAGGAAGGAGATTCAGCCTGGTGCAATGGTTAAAGTATCTGACTAGATACCAGGAGATGATTTCAAGAAGAGCTATTTTTCAAGAAAGGTGGGCCTGCAGTCATATTCCTTTTAGGATTTTTGACCTGCCACACTCTCTCTTATTTTACTATACTGTTTCATTAGTGTGGGATTGGGAGGGGGGATAATAAGGAGTAGATTGCGTTGTTGTCAAAATAAAACATTCCTTTCAAGAAGCTCAAAGTTATTCTTTGTCCCTGCATCTCTGCACCTGACTGGAACTAGATGGGTGGAAATGCCAGCATGGCAGAGGAAGATTGAACCATGTGATGGACTTGTGGGTATGAGGCAACTTTCAACTTGGTGGAAAACCCAGGAAGCTTTCAGATTCAGCTTTTCCACAGATGTACCAACATGTCTCTCTTATTAAATTGGAACTTTGATGAAAGCTATGCCTTGGATTCTGATTTAATTCTGGATGATATTTGGAATGCTGACAAAAGGAGCATGTACACAATTAAATTATATCAATTTTAGTGGAGCCTGGGGGGGTGTAAAAATGGTTTATTTATAAAATATAAATTATAAGTGATCAGACTATGTACATAGAAAGATACTATTCTCAATAATTTCAGTACAAGGAACGGAAAAACAATTACATTGTTCAATTGTTATGTTTATTCTGTGATACACAACAAAATTAGTATTTAAGGCAGAAAAGGTAACCATTCTGAATACCAATCACTAAAAAAAATATAGCTACAAAACAATGAGTCCCAGTCCTTAGTCCAAGGCTGAAATACTTCCCTCCATCCAATAATGAAATCTTTGTTTCTTATAGACTTTGTAATATTTTCTATTCACTGAGAGAAAAATGCAATATGCTTGCAGCTACATGTAAACTATGGATTGGACAAAGGTCAATGCAGGTTCAAGATCGGTTCAGCATGTGAGACAAAAGAGCACATTATAAAAATAAGTACACCATATCATGTCAGTGGCCAATTCAAACAATTTCTTAAATAACTGCAGAGATTTATTTCAGAAGAATGATGACAGGAGGTTGCCTTGGTTAAAATAATAAAGAGAAAGTAAACATATTCATAGTCAGCTTTTGCCTAGGATTTTCTTTTTTCACCTTCTTCAACTGTCTATATATTTGGCTGCTATTCTTGTCACCCTTATTATTAGTCCCTTAAAAGGGCAAAGCCTATGAAACCATGAAAGAGGCCAATCCTCTGACCCAAAAAATTATAGTTGAAATATTGGAATGGGAAGAAGAACCGACCAAGGAGAAAGCAAAGAAGAAGATGAATATGCCCATATTGAGCAGGCTTCTAGCTGTCTATGGGAACTAACAGAGCAGAGACAAAACAGCCTGGAAAACATGGTTTCTGAAAAAGAGGTAGAATCATACTGATTGCTAGAATTAAGCTTCAAGCACAGGGGGCAACAAGGCAGAAAAAAAGGTAGGCTGTGGTAAAAATGGAGAGAGGATACAAAGGAGAGTTTAGATTTCATAACTCTTTATTCCCCCCTTTTCCTAGTAAATAAATACTGGTCCTTGTGAGTTTTGCCATGATCTTATGGGCAGCACTTGCTAGTAGAACATATCCCCCCCCCACCCATCTTAGAGTTCGCTTTATGCTAAGGCTGAATAGGCACTGGCCTACGGCCTCAAAGCTAAGGAGACTCTAACACTGTTCCTTGTCCCAAATCATTCTAAAAATGCCAATCTTGTATTTTCAGGGGGTGATACAATCAGCCAATACGGTCTAGAACATTATATTCCTTTGAGCCCACCTCCTCTTTTGCACCTTCTTATTTAAAACCATTAAAACTGGACTGCAGACTATCACTAGGTAAAAGTTCCCCTCACATATGTGTGCTTGTTGTTCCCAATTCTAGGGGGCAGTGCTCATCTCCATTTCAAAGCTGAAGAGCCAGTGCTGTCCGGGGATTGTCTCCATGGTCATGTGGCCGGCATGACTAAATGCCGAAGGTGCATGAAACACTGCTCCCTTCCTACTAAAGGTGGTTCCTATTTTTCTACCTGCATTTTTACATGCTTTAGAATTGCTAAGTTGGTAGAAACTGGGAAAAGTAACGGGAGCTCACTCCATTATGCGGCACTAGGGATTCGAACCGCTGAGCTGCTGGCCTTTCTGATCGACAAGCTCAGCATCTTAGCCACTGAGCCACCACATCCCTAGACTACCACTACATGGGAGCAAAAGGTACAGGAAATTTCAACTTTTTGCTGGCATCAGAGTTTTGTATCCTATAACCAGATGTCTTATTCAGTCTTCCCTGGATTTGGAAGTAGAGAATTAAAGTGAGTCTAGGATTACAGTGAGAAAAGAGAGTAAATAGATACCCTGCATGCAGAAGTGAGCATTATTCTGATTCCCTATTGCAACTTTCAGCTGACCAGAAAATTCTTGCTTTCTAAAATAATCCATCTTGTTTGCAGTTTACAATCCACATACATTTTTAGAGAAACAAAGAAATGATCCCTCTTCCTATATGCCTGTGCACAGTTATGTCCTGTCTGTTTTTCTACCAGGTAATTTCCTAGAAGTCTAAATTATCCAAAATTTTCAAAAATCGCAGAATCTCAAAAAATAGAAAAAACATGGCAAGAATTTGACTCCCCGTTAGGAGGCAACATGGTATCCATCTTAAAAGTCCCATATCATCAGAGCAAAGTAAAGACATAAATTGGGCCTGAGTGAGGTGGAAAATCTCATTGCAAGATTAGAAAAGTCCAGAAATTATAGTTTGGTTTCTAGTTCTCAATCTGGGGAGAAAGTAGCAAAAGAGACTGCAGATTCTAACAAAAGCTTGAAAAGAAGAGCCAACTGTTGCTGCTTCTGAGCTTAATTGGTTCAATTTGTCCTTTCTTAATGATACTCAGGTATGTTTGGTTTCTGGGAGCTGTAGTCTAACCCTCTTCAGGTGGCACCATTTTGGAAGGCTGATGTTAGCTGTTCATACAGTTCTAGAACTATAGAATTGCATTGGTCTAGAATTGCTATAGGGATGCAGTGGTTCAGTGGCTAAGACACTGAGCTTGTCAATCAGAAGGTTGGCAGTTCAGCAGTTCGAATCCCTAGCACTTTAAAATGGGGTGAGCTTCTGGTACTTGTCCCAGCTTCTGCCAACCTAGCAGTTTGAAACACTTAAAAAATGCAAGTAGAAAAATAGGGACCACTTTGGTGGGAAGGTAACAGTGCTCCATGCACCCTCTGTGTTTAGTCATGCTGGCCACATGACCATGAAGAAGTCTTCAGACAGCGCTGGCTTTTCAACTTAGAAACGGAGATGAGCACCACCCCTAGAGCCGGAAACAACTAGCACACATGTGCGGGGAAACCTTTACCTTTACCTAGAATTATTATCATTCAAATCCCAACTGATCCACCCTCCTTTTCAGTGTAAAGCTGTGTCATTTTTTTCAGATGAAAAACCCTCTGCTGACTTTAGTAGACATTGGGAAATTGTTCTGTGGCTTTTCTTACATATGTATGGTCAGCCAAGTCTCCTTTATCGAAGGGGAAGGAAGTTATATCACATCATATGTCCCCTATTTCCTGCACAAATAGGCTACAGTAACAATTTTTATGCCACATCTTCATGACTTCTTCGCATGTCCAGCCCACAAATGAGAAAGTTTAACTGGAATAGCTAAACATAACTTTAAAATGGTAGGTCTTCTCCCAACACAGTTTTGACTATAGATATTATCAAGCATGTCTCCTCAACAAACTAGTTGATGACATGGTGGTAGCTGGCATCTGTCCCATTCCCACAAGTCCTCTTAAACTCCTGTGGCCAGTCATTTTCCCTTCGGTGGATGGCCATTTTTGTTTGACAACTTCTGCAGAGTCCACAGGAGTACAATGATCCATGTACCACCAAAGCAGTACATTCCAACTTCAGAAATCTCTAGAGAAGTTGTGATACTGTACAACTCCACCAAATTCTATATAGTTGGACTCTCCCAATATTACTGTATCTTTGCTAAACATTTCTGTAATTTGGTCCAAGAAAGGTGATATTCAGATTTTCCATTTGGCTTGGCAATCTGTAGCATAGTTTCATCAGAACAATTTTGTTGTTTTCCCTTACTTGTATTCTTAGCTAAATGCCAGAACCAGTGGTGGGTTTCTGCTGGTTCACACCGGCTCCGGAGAACCGATTTGTGAAATTTACCGATCCGGTGAGAGGAGGTTCAACCATTGAACCCGGAAGTAACTTCCGGAATGCCTGCCCTGGCCCTGTCGCTCACTCGCCCTGGCCATCCCGTCGCAGCTCGCTCACTCCCCCGCTCATCCACACTAAACTAGCCCAGCCTGCCACTCACTGATTGGCTGGAGTCCAGCCAATCAGTGAGCAGGCTGGAGGCAACCCGTTTAAAAGCATGGTGCCAGAGTCTTTCTTGTTCCTGAGCAGCTGTTGCATTGCGCTTGCTGATCGGTCCTCCTTCACTTCAATTTGCTTTCCAGCAGCTTGCTGCTTCCTTCAGGTAAGCAACTAAGCGTGAGGGGGGAGGCGCAGGATGCCAGCTCACGGCTTTAGAGAGGGAAGGCCTTCCAGGCCTTGCCTCGCGAAAGCCGTGAGTTGGCGTACGCCGCGTGGCCAAAAGCAGGTGGGCAGTGGCGGCGGTGGGGGTGGGCTAGCTTTCGTGAGGGAAGGCCTTCAGGCATTGCCTCCTGAAAGCTGCGAGCTGGCATATGCCATGCAGCCGAAAGCCCCCTGCCCCCCCCTCTCCAGCCTCGCCTGGCTGGCTAAGCCTGCCAGGCAGTGTGCCTAGCTAACCGACAACCCTCCAATCCGGTAAGTTTACCTGTACTGCTGCCTCGTTGCCTGCCTGTTCCCTGCTGCATCTATCGCATCGGAGAGCTGCTGATTCTGCCTGCTGGTAAGTGACCTAGTTTTATTTCTTTTATTCTTAATAATGTTTTTGAAAAGAATATTTTATTTATTGGTCATAGATTTTTTTTAATCGTTTTACTTAAAAGTATTGAGTATAGAATATTTTAAAATGGTTTACTTCAATTTATTGTGTGTAGAATACCTTGAAATGGTTACAGTATAAATTATTGCTGGTAGAATACCTTGAAATGGTTATAGTATAAATTATTGCTGGTAGAATACCTTGAAATGGTTACAGTATAAATTATTGTGTGCAGAATACTTAACAATGGTTTTTAAGGATTTTTTTAATTTATAGAATATCTTTTTTAAAAATTATTTTTAGGATTTTTTATTTTTTAATTGTTTATAAAATATATTTACTACAAGAAATGTTATTCTTTTTTACAAATTTTTTCTTTGTGATGCAATATGTTGCTTTTAAGTGTTCAGACCAGGTTTATGTGTCTCAAAATGGCTGCCTTTCAATGGGCAGGCCAGGTTGGTGCAAGACAGCTTTACCAGATTTAGTGTGTTTCACCCTGGTTGTTTAGGTAATTCTGAGGTGGTTGCTGGTTCTGTGAGCTTCCTGGCACTGTCCTTTATAATTTCCCACAATGCCTTGATGGTTTTTATTCCAGTGGCTTTGTCTTTTCTATCCTTAGGGTTAGGGAAAAAAACTGGTTTCATTTGCAGTCTTTTAGGGTGGGAATTCTTATTTTTGGGTGTTTTCCTGGCAGTGTCATAGTTTGTGTGGGTGTGTAATATTTCGCAGTTGTCTACACATTAATAATGATCAAGAACTATTAATATTTCTTTATACATTTTAGTGACCTTTCCTTACATAATTGGTGTTTTCTTTCATACTTTTGGATTTCTAATTTCTGTTTCTGTTAGTTAGCAATTGCTAAAACAAATCCCACGTGAAAAAGTATTCAAAGCCTTCTTTATTTTAATTGTCAATTTATTTATTCCTGCACATTGTAATATTTATTCATTTTCATATCTGTTTTTCCACTGTTGTGCAAACACAATTCCAGCAGCTGCTAACATGTGTAAAATTAAATATATATTGTACTCCCTTTCAAATAGCCAGCAAAATATTTCTGGTTTTAATTCCATATCTTGCTTTACCATTGCTTCTAACCACTAACTTCTGAATAGTTACTTGAACCAACCTAAGTACTGAACCTAATTCATATATTCCTGTTTTTTGGAACTGAGAACTAAATTTCAGAAAAAGGAAATCTGTATTGCTCTGGGAATCTACCTATGACATTCATTCTTGAACTAACTTGGTCAAGCAGGAGACCCTATAATGGTTGTCATATCTCTTCTTAAAAATTTCCATTGTTGGAGCACCCACGACTGGGTGGCAAGTCATTTCATTGATTAATTTTTCTCAGTGTCAGGAAATTTCCCCTTAGTTCTAGGTTGGTTCTTGCCTTGATTACTGTAGTTTCCACCTATTGCTTCTTATCATGTCTTCAGGTGACCAGGAGGAGATGGGAAAATATCCCATTTGTCAGCAGTTCCTTTATGCCCCTGTCCAGTGCTTCATAATCTCTTGCAAAGTCTTCAAGTTTGTATCTGACTATAACATCTATCCTATGTGGGACAGAAGTTGTATTCAAACCAAGAAAGAGAGCTGTTGTTGCTTTTGTCACAATTGGGTGCATTACAGGCTCACCACTATTTCTGCCAACAAGAGTTTTGAATAGCTATATTGTATTCTTTATAGCTTTAATTATTTTTGAGGACAGCACCATTTTCCTTTGAGTTCCCTTGTCTACTTGATGGTTTTGCTAGTCTCCAAAGACAACTGGACTTACTGACAGTACTTCTGTTTCTGTTAGATTCGGGCAACGAGAGAACAGACTCCGGACAATCAGTGACTTAACAGCTCTTTATTAGCAGTAGTAGTGATCCAGCTTAACGTGTGGTCTGAGAGCTCCCCTTTTATAGGGATCCGGTATACCTCTCGTCCAATCAGAGTGATCCCAAGTTCTCGCCCTGGCGGCGGACCTGAGTGAAGACTTATCACGATATATGCTAATATCTAACACCCCTCCCCTCTTAGACAGAGTGTTCTTGTTTGTAACAAAATCCTTTAAGTATGTTGGTTTCTGCCTTACTCGGGTGGATCGTCGGAGTTCGGGTTGAGTTGGAGTGGGTGTGAGATCAGCCTGTTCTGCTTGTTCCGTTTTGCAGTCGGGGGTTTGAAGGCTTTCCTCGCTTGGATGCCGTTCCGTTCTATCGTTGATCTCCGGTTCCACTCCAGGCTCCGTAAGGCTGTAGTCCTCTGCGTTTGGGGTCTCGGGTTGCTGATTTTCCGATGGAATGTAGTCCTCGTTAGCAGATCATAGGTTGGAGTGCGTAAGGCGACCCCGGAGTTGGTCTATGTGCCTCTTCCAATTTCTACCGTCCTCTAGTTCCAGCAAGTATGATCGAGGCCCCGTGATACCAATTACCTTTGCCGGTATCCACAGTGTTCCCCCTGCATAGTTGTGGGCATATACTGAATCCCCTATGCTAAAATTCCGAATTTTGCTTGTAGAGTCTGGGGGCGATGTGGCAGAGTAATTTGGGTGAAGTTGGTCCAGGTGAGACCGTAGACGGCGGCCCATGAGGAGTTCAGCGGGGCTCCTACCCGTCGTGGCGCTAGGGGTAATATGCTGGATGAGTAGGTAATGGTCAATTCGTGTTTGCCAATCACCTGGGCCCATCCTAGCGAGGGCCTCTTTTGCAGATCGCACCATTCTCTCCGCCTGTCCGTTCGAGGCCGGATGGAATGGCGCGACAAGGGCATGCCGAATTCCCTGACTTGCTAAGTACGTTTCGAATTGCATGGCCGTGAATTGTGGCCTGTTATCGGAGACCAGGAGGTCAGGCAGGCCGTGAGTGGCGAAAAACCACCGTAGTACCTTAATGACTGCCTCTGCCGTGATTGAAGTCATTAGGACTACTTCCAACCATTTGGAGTATGCGTCCACAACTATTAGAAACGTTTGCCCTTGGACTGGTCCTGCGAAATCAATGTGTATTCGTGACCAGGGTGCTTTTGGTTTGTCCCATTCTATGGCGGGCGCTTCAGGGTGTGCTGGTCTAGACTCTTGGCACGGATCACAAGTGGCTACCCATTCCTCTATCTCTTTGTCCATATTTGGCCACCAAACGTAACTCCTAGCTAACGCTTTCATCCTTACGATCCCTGGATGCCCAACATGTAACGCTTCTAAAACATTTCTCCGCAATGTGTATGGAACCACAACTCGATCCCCCCACAATAAACAACCTTGTAACACCGACAGTTCATCACATTTTGACCAAAATAGTTTGAATTCGGGTCCCACATTTCCCTTTGGCCACCCCCTCCATACCCAAGTTTGTACTTGACTGATTACATTGTCCTTAGCAGAAAATCTAGCAACGTCCAAAGAAGAAACAGATCCTGAGTCCAAACAGTCAATCAATAAAACCGGTACCTCGGGAGTGGGGTCTGTTAATAGTTCTGGGAGTGGGCAACGGCTGAGTGCGTCTGCGTGCCCTAGTGTGGATCCCGGTCGATGTATCAGTTTGTAGGAATACGCAGCCAGGAAAACAGTCCACCTGGTCATGCGTGGGGAGAGTGAGACCGGTGTGGGGCGGTTTCCCGCCAAGAGACCCAGCAGTGGTTTGTGGTCCGTAATGAGTTCGAAATCGCGGCCGTAGAGATACTCGTGGAAACGTTTGACTCCAGCCACAGCGGCTAACGCTTCTCTGTCCATTTGGCTGTAGTTTCTTTCAGCCGATGATAAAGTCCTTGAGTAGAATGCTATGGGTGCTTCGTTTCCGTTTGGCATTCTGTGGCTGAGAACCGCGCCGACGCCAAAAGGTGATGCATCGCAGGTCAATACCAGTGGTAGGGTTTGGCTGTATTGGATGAGTAACGAGTCGGTCGTGAGTAGGCGCTTGACTGTGGCGAAAGCTGCTGCCTCGGGGCGTCCCCATGTCCATTTCGCATTCTTTGCGAGGAGTCAATGTAGCGGCTCAGCAATGGTGGCTTTCTTTCTTAGAAAAACGCTGTAGAAGTTAAGAAGTCCGAGGAATGCCTGCAACTCGGTCTGATTTCGTGGTGTGGGGGCGTCCTGGATCACCTTGATTTTCTTCGATGTTGGGTGTATGCTCAATCCATCGATTCTATACCCCAGGAATTCTACGCTAGGCACGTTAATTTGGCATTTTTCTTTTTTAAGGCGGAGACCCTTTTCTCTGATTCTGGCCAAAACAGTTCTAACTCTTTTTAGTAGTTGCTCCTCATTTGCAGCTGACACCAAGATGTCGTCAAAATAAGGGACGACTCCAGGTATTCCCTGCAATAGCCGTTCCATGACGCTCTGGAACAGACCGGGAGCGATGCTTACACTGAATTGTAACCGGTTGCATTTGAAAGCACCCCTATGCGTCACTATAGTTTGGGCCTCCGCCGTGGCGCTATCCACAGGCAGCTGCTGATACGCTTGTGCCATGTCTAACTTTGCAAATATTTTCCCTGGCCCCAACTAGTGCAATAGGTGTTGGACTACTGGCACAGGATATGCGCTTTGTTGCAGGGCGACATTAATTGTGCATTTATAGTCCGCGCAGATGCGGACTGACCCATCTGCTTTAACTGGGGTCACAATGGGGGTTTCCCAGCGCGCGTGATCCACCGGTTCAAGGATCCCTTGTTCTACGAGCTTATCTATTTCCTTATCAATTTTGGGATGGAGTGTAAAAGGCACTCTTCTAGGTTTGAGTCGGATTGGCGCCACGTTGGGGTCTAGATTGAATGATATAGGTTTACCCACATACTTACTAAGACCAGGGCTGAACACATCCTCGAACTCCTTAAAAATCTGTTCAGCGCTACTGTTCTCCACGGCGTTGATTCCGGTGACTTCTAGCCCCAGGGCTTCAAACCAATCCAGTCCCAGGAGGCTCTGCAATGGTGTGCTGGCGACGGTCACAGGTAGCTGGGCTACGATGTCCTTGAACTGCACCCGAAACGTGCCTTGACCCACAATGGGGACCCTGTTTCCCTGGTAGTCACATAGCAGGATGTCTGGTGTTTGCAGTTGGCGCTTCTTAAGGCTAGGGATTGCCTTTTTCATGGCGGACCATGAAATGATCATCAGGGACAATCCCGTGTCAACTTCAAGCTCACAAGGGGAGTCCTCCAGGAGGACAGTGATTTTCAGCTTTTTTGGCCGCTTGGTGCGGACCTGACCTATCGTTGTGAGATAGGTTCGCATTGGTTCTTTCTGGGTCAACTCTCTCTCCGCATCGGTATCCTGGGAATACTCTCTCTCGGCTCTCTGGTAATACGCCCTTTCAGCTCTTTGTGTGTATTCTCTCTCGGCTAACTCCCTCGGTTCTCTCTCTGGGTGCCCTTTGTTTTTCCGCCAAGCCCCTGGGTTGGGCTTCAGTTGGCGGTACAATGGAGGCTGCCTTCGTGAGGCAGGGACTTCGCTCCGGCACACTCGTGCGATGTGCCCAAGTTTGTCGCAATGCGAGCAAACAACATTTCTGAAACGACAGGTAGACCGGGGGTGGTTCCCTCCGCAACTTGCACATGGTGGCAAACGGAATTCGGGTTTCCCCACCGGTCTTGTGTGACTGCTCCGCATACGATGGCTGTCTTCGAACTCGCTGTCCTCGACCTCTTGATTGGTGTCCTCATAATGCACTCTGGCGTGTCTGGCTCTGGTCTGGATCACGCTGTATCCGCGTTGTATGGTCTCGGATGATCTGTCCGCTGATTCAGACGCTCTCGCCTCATCGAGTGCAATCTGTAGGCTTAAGTTGGGTTTGGCCAACAACCGTTTCTGTAGAGAAATGTCTCTCAACCCGCATATGAGACGCGCCAGGATTTGCTCGTCCAGATCCCTGAACTCACAATGCGTTGCTGCTTTCCGAAGTGCTGCAACATATTGGTTGATTGATTCTCCCGCCTTCTGGTTCCTCGTGTTGAATTCCTGGCGGTGAACGTGGCGGGAAGGTTTTGGCGCGTAATGTGTTTGTAATGTCTGTTGTAGCACCGCCCACGATACCGCCTGTATGGGTGTCGGCTCAGAAAGATCTCTGGCTGTTTCGAAGACTTCCCGGCCACAGTAACTCAGGAATATGTTCTTCTTTCGGGAGTCCGGTACTCCTGTGTAATCGTTTGCCTCGAGAAAACACTCGAACCTGAGCATGTAGGATTCCCAATGATCGGCGATTGGGTCGAATGGAGCTGGGGGAGTGTGCATCGCCATCTTGTCTGCGTTTGAATTTGCCGCGCTGAGATGGCTGCCGGAATTTCCACCGAATTCCTAGGCTGGATCGAATCCTTGGATTCTGGAGGTGGCTTCTTCGTCCTATCTGTCTCTCAATCCCACCTTCGTCGCCAATGTTAGATTCGGGCAACGAGAGAACAGACTCCGGACAATCAGTGACTTAACAGCTCTTTATTAGTAGTAGTAGTGATCCAGCTTAACGTGTGGTCTAAGAGCTCCCCTTTTATAGGGATCCGGTACACCTCTCGTCCAATCAGAGTGATCCCAAGTTCCCGCCCTGGCGGCAGACCTGAGTGAAGACTTATCACGATATATGCTAATATCTAACAGTTTCCTTGCGGCACAGCTGAATATTGAGCTTGTTCATTATCAGATGTTCCCTGGTACTCCATCCCATACCTCTCTACATCTGCATCCTGACAGCTGGGCTATTTCTGGAAATGAGTTTATTATTGCTCAGAATTGCACAACACTGATGTTCAATAATAGCCTGACTGACATTTCTTCTCCTACTTCCTGCTAGGCAGGCCGCTTGATGGCTGGGTAGTGGACCGGAGTGGTACTGGACCGGAGTGCCCTGCGCACGGTCACTCATGCGCTGGTGACATCTCGCCTGGACTACTGCAATGCCCTCTACATGGGGCTTCCCTTGGGACGCATCCGGAGACTGCACCTAGTTCAGAACGCAGCCGCGCGGGTTATCATGGGGAGTACACGATACTCCCACGTAACACCTCTCCTGCGCGAGCTGCACTGGCTACCTGTGGCCTTTCGGGTGCGTTTCAAGGTATTGATTACCATCTTTAAAGTGCTCCATGGCATAGGACCTAGTTATCTGCAGGATCGCATCCTACCACACACGTCCCTACGACCAATCCGCTCACACAGGGAGGGACTCCTCCTGGTGCCGGCGGGCGACACCTAGGGGTAGGTCCTTCTCTGTGATGGGCCCAACCCTCTGGAATGACCTCCCCCCCGACATTCGAACTACCACCGACCTCCGTTCCTTCCGTCAAAAATTAAAGACTCACCTGTTTCAATCAGCTGGCCTGGCACTCTCTTAGTTTTGCCTCCCGGGGATATATTTTAATTGGGTTTGGGTATTTTAATTGGGGATGTTTTTTAGGGTTTCTATAGTATATTTATTTCTTGTACAGTCTTATCTCCTCCATCCAAATGTTTAGTATTTAATTGTTTTATATTATTGTATTTTATGCATTTTATTTGACTGTACACCGCCCCGAGTCCCTTTTGGGGAGAGGGGGCGGTTTAGAAATCCAAGAAATAAATAAATAAATAAATGACAAACATCTTCTTCCCAACCTCATCCTATTCCTAGAGAGAGGGATTGGGGTTGACTTTCCTAATGCCAGACAACAATTACTGAAAGAAAATCACTTTCCTTAACTTGTCCTGCATTAAAAGAGTAAGAACACCATTTATAGATCTTCTTATTGATAGAAGAGTCAGTAATCAGTACTGTAAAGATTATGCTGTCTTTTCCCCTTTTTTGCTGGTGGAGGGAATGATAAATAGTATTTCAGCAGTGCCATCTGGCTGTGCCTTCTTTTTCTGTAAATAAAATGAGCTTGAAAACAAACAAAGACACAAAGAAAGAAAGCAGCTAAACAAACAAACAACAAAAACCAGATTGTTTTGGCTTCTTGATAAAGCGTCCCACTGTTCCTTCAACCCACATGTAAGATAGCTTCCAGCAGCTTGTTTATTTTTCTATAGTGGTGATTCCAGGCACAATAAAATAACCATACAGCTACAATGCAGTAACACATATGGATCTCTTCACAGAAGGATTCACATTTCCTTAGGATTTTGCATCTTGAAACAAAGATAGCTATTTTCATCTTGTACTCCTGTCTCCAGGCTTGTCTTAGAGTATGAAATATAGTTCATGGCTCCCACTGCCAGGAGTTTGAACCTGATTGGCTCAAGGTTGACTCAGCCTTCCATCTTTCTGAGGTAGGTAAAATGAGGACCCAGATTGTTGGGAGCAGTATGCTGACTCTGTAAACTGCTTAGAGAGGGCTGTAAAGCACTATAAAGCAGTAAATGATTCTAAGTGCTATTGCTATATTTCCTCAATGGCAGGACAAAATAATTTGCTTTTATTTATAACATTTGATATTGATGAATTTAGCATTTTCTGAAAACAGCATGAAACACTTTTGTATAGAATGGGGAGGTTAAGAATGATTTAAGATAATGACAATGGCCAACCATTTTTGGTGATTGCACCATTAATAAGTTAACATGTACCTCAGTCTTCTCCATTACAAGTTTGTGGTCTCTTTCCCTGCCTTCACCCCCCCCCCCCCAAAAAAAATACATAAATCCCCTTCTCTCTTTCAGAGGGTTTCACTTTAATCTCTGCAAATGGTGAATAGGCTCAGGCAGCATTAGAGAAATAGGCAAGAATGTAAATCTGGCTGGACCATAGCCAAGTTCACATTGTCTCTGCTCTTATTTTGAGGCAAATTCCTACATGCTCCATCATTTCTGGCCACTCTTCCCAAAGTTGTCCACCCATAAGACATGAAAACACCAGGATATTATGCGACAATCTAAATTAATATATAGCAAGCATGGGGCCAAATCCAATGGGAAAACTCTGCAACTACTCCAGAAAACAACCCACTACTCACAAGCAAAGATATTACATCTGTTGTTGCAAACAGCCCACTAGTCTGGCTGTTCTGTGGTTTCTAGAAAGCAGCCGCTTCCTCTACATCAGGAAGAAAAGGGTCTCTCTGGTGAGTTTCTTCCATCCTTTGCCTCTCAGCAGGAGAGGCTACTTCAAACTATTATTCTTTGCTTCCCAGATTGCTCCAAAGGATTCCTGACACATAGCAAGCCAGTTTGGATGAAATTGACATGAGACCTGTTAAGCTTCTCTGGACAACAGCTAGCATATTTAAGACCTGATTAGTTACTTGCATGGGAGAGGTCCAGAAAATCCCAAGGTAGGCTGGGAAATCCTGAAAATTTTCCAGAAGGTTTAAGGTTTATTTAATTTATAAACCGCCCCCTCTCCCCGTAGGGACTCGGGGCGGTGTACAGACCAATTCATAATCAAAACAACAGAAAATAACATAAGGCATAGAACAAAAACAACACACACACACTGTCTGTATATAAAACCCCAAAACCAGTTTAAATAATTAAAAACAATTTTAAAACCCATTTAAAACCCCAATATAAAATTTAAAAAGCCATCCAGGAAAGTTAGTAGTAGATGTTAAATACAGTTACGATTATAATTATAATTAGGCCAGACCAGCTACTCGAAACAGGTGGGTCTTGAGTTTCTTGTGGAAGGAGCGGAGATCAGAGGTGGTTCTAATATCGGGAGGGAGGTCGTTCCAGAGGGTTGGGCCCATCACAGAGAAGGCCCTACTCCTAGGCACCGCCCACCCGCACTGTTTAGCGGAAGGAACCCGGAGGAGGCCCTCTCTGTGAGAGCGGATTGGTCGCAGGGATGTATGGGGTAGAATGCGATCCCGCAGATAACTAGGTCCCGAGCCATGGAGCGCTTTGAAGATGACAATCAACACCTTGAAACGCACCTGAAAAGCCACAGGTAGCCAGTGCAGCTCACACAGGAAAGGTGTTACATGGGAGTACCTAGTACTCCCCATAATAACCCGCGCGGCTGCATTCTGAACTAGCTGGAGCCTTCGGGTGCATCTCAAGGGGAGCCCCATGTAGAGAGCGTTACAGTAATCAAGGCGAGAAGTCACTAGGGCATGAGTGACTGTGCAAAGGGCGCCCCGCTCTAGTAAGGGGCGCAATTGGCGCACCAGGCGAACCTGGTGGAACGCCCCCCTAGCCACGGCCGTCACATGATCATCTAGCGACAGCCGGGAATCTAGGAGGACGCCCAAATTGCGTACCCTATCCACTGGGGGCAGTTGTTCCCCCCCGATGGCCAGAGATGGAACACATTGCCTAAAGCGGGGCGCCGGTAACCATAGCCACTCCGTCTTGGAAGGGTTGAGTTTGAGTCTGTTGTCACCCATCCAGACCCGCACTGCTTCCAGACACCGGGACATCACCTCGACGGCTTCGTTGGGGTGGTTCGGGGTAGAAATGTACAACTGAGTGTCATCTGCATATAGATGGCACTCAACCCCGAATCTTTGAATGATCTCGCCCAGCGATGTATGTGTTGAACAGGAGAGGGGAGAGGACCGATCCCTGTGGCACTCCACACGTGAGCGGCCTCAGGGTCGACCTCTGCTCCCCCGCCAACACACATTGCGTCCGACCGGAGAGGAAGGAGGAGAACCACCGCAAAACGGTGCCCCTCACCCCCATCCCCTCCAGTCGACGCAATAGGATACCATGGTCGATGGTATCGAAAGCCGCTGAGAGGTCTAACAGGACTAAGATGGAGGAACAGCCCCCATCCTTCGCCCTCCAGAGATCATCCACCAACGCGACCAAAGCCGTCTCTGTGCTGTGACTGGGTCGGAAACCGGACTGGCGCGGGTCTAGATAAGTAATTTCCTCCAGGTGTCGAGGGAACTGCTGCGCCACCACACTCTCAACAACCTTCGCTAAAAAGGGAAGGTTGGAGACAGGACGATAATTGGCTAACTCTACTGGGTCTAGGGAAGGCCTCTTAAGTAGGGGCCTCACCACCGCCTCTTTCAAGGCAGTTGGTAGGAACCCCTCCTCCAGCGAGGCGTTCACCAGCCCCAGGAGCCAGTCACGTGTAACCTCCCAGGCTGCCAGTACAAGCCAGGAGGGCACGGGTCCAATAAACATGTGGTGGCCCGCAGTCGCCCGCGTAACCTGTCCATATCCTCAGCGGCAACAGAGTCAAACTCCTCCCAGATAGGTACCTCAAGACTCGCCTCCGGTGTCTCCTCACGATCACTGAGGGGGACCCATTCGCTCCGGATCTGAGCGATTAGAAGATGGCAGGAAAACTACATGAAAGTGTCCATGAAATTGCCAGGAATCAAGCTTGCAGGAGGTTTCATATTCATTGTGACACATCTCACATTTGGCCAAAATTAGGCAGTTTTAAATTCCAGTGGCTTGATTTAGAAATCTATTACACACTTAATTCTCAGGATTAGAAGTTAGCAGTGCAACCTTCTATCTGAATCCAATATCATGTAATTCAATGGTAGTTTCATTGAGATAACTTGAAAACAAGGCTAGATCAATTTATATGGAAGCATCCATACAAGGGCTCTACGACGGCTGCTGTAAAGATGCCTGCTGCAAAGACATAATCAAAGTCCTACCCTGTCACATTGGATTGCTAACACTAACACTTTCTAAATAAATAATTTCCATTCCCCCACCCCCCCCGGATTTATGCTTTCCAAAAGTAATCTTAAATAGAACAGGAGCAAACATTGAATGGCAAAAAGGGACGTTTATCAATATATAAAAGATAAGGAGCTCATTAATGCTTCCTGATTTGCTCTTTTTTTTTAAAAAAAAGGTTTTTTTTTTAATTTTAAAACTAACAAAAACATACATAAAAATATCATCAGTTACATATCTATTTAGCATGTCATTTGGTCACAAACATTTGTGCTTCACCGCTTTTGGTTGCATATAAAATCAATAATTATGAACCCAATATATGATAGTTCGTTGATTATCATTGTAAATCATATATTCATATGATGCTCTGTTATAATTTCTTCCTTTTAAACATGTATTCTAAAGGTTAAATTCATATGTATGCGAACTACGGTATCTGTTACATCATTATAAATCTATTAAATAATAACATATCTTTATAGTATCATCTATCTTATTCTGATATTTCTTACAGTATATAAGAAAAAAAAGAATCACCAACGTTTTATATTTGTGTATCATTACTTTCATATATGTAAAATCATAAAATATCTATCAAATGTATATAAATACATCTTTATCATTGTGTCTCATATATTCAATTACAATTATTATTTCTTCATTTTAAACAAGATGTTCTAAATATTCAATTCATATATATACCAATATTCCATTACTTTGTTATAAATCTATAAAATCTATATATTAAATTCATATATATACCAATATTCCATTACATTATTGTAAATCTATACAGTCTATATAAGAGTAATATGTCTTTAGAATATCTCCTATCACATTTTATTATTACAATTCAAAATTATGGTAATTGTATCCATTGATAAAATTGTTCATCTTCTTGTTCTCTAATTTCAAATATCAGTTTACTCATTTCAGCAGATTTCATTGTTTTTCGAATAACTTCCTCCTGGCATTGGTATTTTCTCATTTTTCCATTTTTTTGCAAATACAATTCTGGCTGCCATTAAAATATTTACAATCAAATATTTCAAGTCTTTATTATATGTATCTGGTATAATACACAATTTAAAAGTCTATGGTTTAAAGTCTATGCATTTCTGTGTCATTGTCTCCAACCACGTGTGGATTTTAGTCCAATACCTTTTAGCTTCTGTGCAAGTCCACCACATGTGGTAGTATGATCTCGTTGTCTGATGACATTTCCAACACTTTTCGGATTTGTTCTTGAACATTCTTGCTATTCTCATTGGGGGTAGAAGCTACCTGTAAAACATCTTATACAAATTTTCCTTAGAAGCTGTTGACATTGTCATTTTATAATTTTGAGATCACAATTTCTCCCATTTCCCTAATTCAATCCCATGTCCAAAATTCCCCCCCCCCCAAGCTATCATAGGTTCTTTAACTTGGTCTTCTTTTAGTTTAATCTCTAGTAAATGTCCATATAGTTTTTTAATTACTTTTTCATTCATACCTGTCAAGAGTTTATCAAACTCAGTTTTTTTTATCATAAAAACCTTCCATTTTACAGTCTTTATCATATCTAGATTGTATTTGCACATATGAAAACCAATTCATTTCAATTCCTTCCTGTTTCAGCTCTTGCATGGATTTGAGTTTACCCTCTGCATTCAATATTTCACCGTATCTAACCGTTGTTCCTTTTTCTATATTATTTGATAAGAAAAAGCTTCAATAGTTGAGAGCCAGACTGGAATTTTTAAGTAATATTGCTTTTTAAGCTTCTCCCAATTCAATAACAAAGCCTCACTTAAGTAATGTCTTCTAAAATAACCCTGTGTTTTAGTACCTTTATACCATAAAAAAGCATGCCATCCCAACAATAGGTCATGTCCTTCTAAAGTCAATAGTCTGGAATTCCTTAGTGTTATCCACTCCTTAACCCACTTCAAGCTAGTTGCCTGGTGATATAATTCCCAATTGGGTAGGCCCATGCCTCCTCTTGTTCTAGCATCTTGTAACGACTTTAATTTTATTCTTTCTTTTCCCCCCTGCCAAATGAACTTCAATACTATTTTGTTTAATTCATCAAAATAATTTTTCCCTAGTCTAATTAGAATTGTCTGGAACAGATATAAAATTCTAGGTAAAATGTTCGTTTTGATTGTAGAAATTCTCCCTATCATTGATAATTGTAAATTTTCCCATTTCATTAGATCAGATTTAATTTGTTGCTTACATTTATAATAAGTGTTCTCTTTAAGAGTGCTACATCTTGCAGTTAAGCATATCCCTAAGTATTTAACTTTGTTTGTAACTTGGATCTCCAATGCTTCTGTCAATTCTTCCTTTTGTCTCAATGTTATATTCTTTGTCAAAATTTTAGTTTTGTCTTTATTTATTTTCAAACCAGCTACATTCCCATATTCCTCTACTCTCTCAATCAATTTGGGTGCCATTTCAAGTGGATCCTCGAGAATAAAAACCAAGTTATCTGCAAATGCTTGTAGTTTATATTCTTCTTTTTGATTTTCATTCCTTTTCTTTTTCTTCTCTGATCTTTCCATTTAATACTTCTAGGGTTAAAACAAAAAGTAAAGGTGATAGTGGGCAACCTTGTCCCTTTCTTTGCTCTTAAGCAGAAATACTACAATGGTAAAGTTTGTTGAAAGTACTGTACAGTTGTGCAGTTGGAAGCACAGCCAACCTCTACTCAGCCAAAAATCAAAGATGGATGGGTTTTCCTCAGCTGTAAGCTTCAGCTCAAAACTTCATTTTTCTTGCCAATCCACAGAGAATTGAACTGGAAGTCCTTGAGCTAAACTGTGATTCCTAATTTCTTGTCGTGGGTGGGAAAGTTCAAAATAAGCAAAACATGTTCAGTATTCCCATGTAAATTCAGAAACACAGCAATATTTGAAATGCCTTCTGCCTTCAGACCTACAGCATCAAGACCAAGACAAGGCATTAATTTGAAGGGAATTAGAGCCATGTGAATTTATCATTACCAGCATTTAACAAAAATGGTCAGATGAGTGTCTTTTCCTACCCAGCTATTAAAACATCCAGCAAATGGAGGATGTAGTGCTGGAATTCAATTTTATGAGGCCTTCTAGAAAATGCTTTGTCTATATATGTATGGGCATAGAATCATTTGGATCAGGGGTGTCAAACTGGCAGCCCATGGTCTGGGTGCATCATGCACA
The DNA here is from genome assembly GCF_964273705.1 of Natrix helvetica. Taxonomy (NCBI): domain Eukaryota; kingdom Metazoa; phylum Chordata; class Lepidosauria; order Squamata; family Natricidae; genus Natrix; species Natrix helvetica. The sequence goes on from NC_138552.1 coordinate 248,352,265, forward strand.
GGCCACGCCCATCCCAGCTCCATTAATGGGAAAAACATCGCTGGCCCAGATTGGCTAGGAAATGCAGTTAAGGTTTGGTGACTGGAGGCTTAGGGTCTGGAATGGAGAGAAACAGACTGAGTCACAACCTAAGAAAGAAGACCGAATACCTTTGCTACAAAAACGTCTTCTGGGGCAGTACCATCTTTGGTTCTCAGAGGATTCTGCTTCCCCTCCAAAAGCTGGTGTATAATCTGGGATTCTCCTTAACTTTTATCCCTTTTACATGCTGGAACAGCATGTGAAAGCTTTGCCTGGTGTGCTAATTACATCTGTTCCTAAAGTGCTGACAAAAGTCATTTCATCCCAGAGGTGGGTTCCTACCGGTTTGGACTGGTTCAGCTGAGTAAGTAGTAACTCGGCTGGCCACGCCCCCAAACTGGTTCTGTTGGTGGCGCCATAGATGCCGCCATCTTGTTTTTTTGCTTCTGTACATGCACAGAAGCCATTTTTTACTACTGTACATTTGTGCATAGCACACATCAAGCGCACATGCACACAAAGCGTGCACATGCCTGAAGTGCATCCCTGAGCAAACCGGCAGTAGAAGAAGATAGAACCCACCCCTTCTTCATCCCTTTATGTATCATGGGGCTGCCTTCAAAGAACACTTGGGACCTGCAACTAGGGCAAAATGCCATGGCCCACCTGTATAATATCAGTACTGCAGGAGCTGCAGTTCGTCAATTAATTTCTGGGTGCAATGCAAAATCTTAGTTATCATTTAGGACCTGAGTCTCTGTCCACTATCAGGTGTGATAAGAGAAGCAGGTATTTTCTGCAGAAGCTCCTCTCCTGTGGAATACCTTTGAATCAGGGATGATTGTGTGTTTTGGGATTGCTAATGCTTACCTGTGATTACTGAATTTGGTGTATGAACATTATTTTCATTATTGCACAAATATTGGTTTTGTTTTATGATTACATGCTTGTGTTTATGCTACATACACTGTGTTGTGAACTTCTTACAGTCAAAATAGCTAAATGGTATTTTACAAATAAATGTTAAAGCTAATTACATTATTCTGTTCCATCTGACCTAGATAGATACGATAGCTACAATACTATTGATGTGTTATTACCCACATCTTCAAATGTTGTGTTACATTCCTAAGCTCTCAAATGCATATAAAAGAATACTCTAAGAGGAGGACATATTATTTTTAGATTTTTATCCCATCTTTTTTCATATCCACCTAAAGGCAGACATACCAATAACATGCCAATACTCCTTGCTCCTATAACCACCCTGTGAGGTGAGTTTGGCTAAGACAGAGTGACTGGCCCAAAGTCACCCAGCTATTTTTCATGCCCAATGCAGGACTCCTGGTTTTCAGACCAGTACCTTAACTATTATACCACATTGGATCTTGGAAATTGTAACTTTTCCTGATTTTATTTAACCTACTATGATACAGAATTACAGATAAGCAGAATTGGTTTCTTTTCTTCTGAACAATTAAGACTAAATTCATACAATACACTGAATCACAAACAAGGAAAAACCCAATTTACCCTAGCACATCCACGTTGTATGTTATAGTTCAGTGTAGCATATGGATCCTGAAAATAAGACTTAATAAACCATGAGTAAAACATACATCCCCTTTGTGTGAATGAGCACACACACATATGCTCTTGCCATTGCTTTTTAGACTAAAGGATTTTTTTCCCTTCTTGGATAATGACTACCAACATTAGTTTAACTCTTTAAACATTCAGATTTTTCTATTTTACCTTACAAAGAAGAATTAATTCCAGGTAATTATGTCTTTTAGTTCATTGGTTCTAGGCAGTCTTTTTAACAGGGTGCCAATATTAACAATTGAATTGCTTGCTGTGAATCTTGTTTTTCATTTTCTTATTAAAGCAATTATCTCAAGGCAAAGGCATCTCCTGAAGGCTCTTAATTTCCTTCCCAGGAGGCCTTCATTAGGCCTTCTCTATTATTATTTTTAAGGCAAAAAGTAAAGCAGTCAAACCAAACAGAAGATCAATTCTCCATGACTCTTTGAGAATATGTTTTCTACCTTTTCACCAAGGTTGTTACCTAGTGATAGCTTCAATTATCCTGATTGTTAGTAATATAAATATTGTTCAGTTGAACTCTACTTTTCATTGGCTAAGAGATTTTCATAGCATACAAAGAATAGAAATAATTTAGGCTTTTAACAGCTGGAAATTCTATTTCCAAAAATGTGGGTCTTAACAAATATTTTTATTTATTTCTCTTCATTGTAAGATGTGGAAATGCAAATCCATTCAGAACTAAAGTTGACATATCCTTGATTGTGGGAGAACTGAAAAATAACAGTCTGTCTTATTTTTGTAGTCACAATATGAATTAAATATAAATACCATACAGTGAACTTCTACAATGTTAACTTTTTTCCTTGATTACAAGTTTACTATTATGATTAAGTTCCAGTATGCAAAACTAGCAGCATTTGTGCAGAATGTTTCAGTTTTGTTGATTGCTTTGAACTAAACAATCAGGTCACTTAATCAAAAATCAAAAACATTTTTCATCCTGAACTTTCACCAGTATAGTTGAGCAACCTATTCTGAGCCTATCTGGGACTCAGCAGTGGAAATGTCTATGACGATTTTTAATCATCCAGGTCATGGTTGTCCCAAAGGTGCTTTTCAAATGGCAACTTGAAATTTATCTGTACCCTCAGGGTCACTTGACTCAGGCTCCAAATGAGTATGGAACCATCCTGCGACTGCTGAGAGGACTGTGTTGTAGACAGTGGGTAGGTGACGTTATATCCATGTCCCTCTGTTGTGAGAGGACTGTTCATGTGCTATATAGAAGGCCTCAGGCCTATATTAAATTGAACAGCCTTGTCTCATCAGAAGACAAACTGAAGAAGCTTCTTGGGTGAGAAGTGAAATGCTCTTTTGTGCTCAAGGGCAAACCCCCCCCCCCCCAAGGAAGTCCAGGTTTGAAAAACACCTTTGGGTGAACAGTGGAAAGAACAGATTCCTCCATAATAGTCCCAATGATGCACAGTTGTCAAATCCATGCCACCATACAGCTCTAGGCAGCACATACTGATGGATGGACTCAGAGTAGATACTCAACATTTGTTTATTGCTGCTTTCAGATGTAGTAGGACATGCTGTCTCATGATCAGTGCTGGAGATTCAATTGACAGTACAATTGACTTTGTATTGGGAATGAATGGTGGTTAAGAAAGTGTGTGTATGTAAACTTGCCCTTCACAATGAGCAACAAAATGTTGATGGTCTGCCCTGCTTGACCACCCAAATCAATCTTAATTAATTATAGAATAATTCTCAAGTGGAGGTTTTGTCATCAAATACTGGGGGAAAAAAGTTAGAAATGACTTAGGAAAAATGGAATGACTTAGGAAAAATGGAAGTCGGTAAAAAAATATCTCAGCATGTCCATACAATTTATATGGGTAAATATCATGACCCATGTTGTCCTTACCTACTTAAAATGATAAGAGTTTTTTAGATTGTTCTCTGCAGGAGTGCATGCACATAAAACAAAGAGCTAGAGAAAGACTGATAAACTACATAAATAATCCTCAGGAAGGCAAACATTTCCTGTAGTTTTAGAGGTATTCACTGCCAAAGGAAATGTTAGTACCACAAGAATTTCAACAAGTTTCAATATGCAGTGCTTTTTCTAAGTGGGATTACTTGTGTGGAGTTTGCTAACTAATCAAAGCATTGGAGGATTAGGAGCAGCTACATGTCTAAGCATTAACAATAAATGTTATCTGAAGAAGACTAACTTTAACTTTTCAAGGCATATCTTTTATTCATTGTTATTTATTTATTAAGTGTATTTTTTATGTCACTGCATTTAAAATTATTCTCTGTGGCTTATATAAAAAAATAAAATTTAAAACATACCTGATACAAAAACAAATACACCATGAGAATACATGAAAAATGAAAGAATATAAAAAGCATCTAGGATGCTGGATCAGAGATGGTTGCCATGTGCCACAGGCAACTTCTGAAAGCTGATCACATCCATTCATTCACAGTTTAAAAAGCAAAGTTAATAAGATGTGCTTCCTTGGCCACTTTCTAAAAGCAGAGACCAAAGTGGGGACTTGTTCCAGCTGCAATTAAATGCTAAATTTCAAAATAAAAAGATAAATGTAACGCTCCAAATAGCATCCAAAAGTAAATCAGAGTCCAGGGCAAAGTATTGCACAAAGTTCCAATTTATTTAGAAAGCCATGTTAGCACATCTAGGCAAACCTGAATCTGAAAGCTTCCCAGTTTTCCCCACCCAGTTGAAAGTTCAAGATCTTGCCCCACACCCACAAGTCCATCACATGGTCCAATCTTCCACTGCCATGCTGGCATTTCCACCCTTCCAGTTCCTGTCAGGTGCAGAGATGCGAAGACAAAGGATGACCTTGGCTTTCTAGAAAGAATTTTGTTATGGCTACATCGCATCTCACTCCTACAATCCCCCCTCCAATTTTCCCACAATAGAAAATGCATAGTAAAATAATAGAAAGTGTGGCAGGCCAAAGATCTAAAAGAAAAGATGGCTGTAGGCTTGACAATAAAATCATTTCAGGTACACATTTGAAACAGGGTTTGTAAGAGATAATTTTCAAAAAAAATTATATTGTGCAGATTTTGATAATAGAACAAGCCCATCTCTTGGATAATAACTGGGTTATTCTGCATTTGAACACTTAAAATCAGCAGATAACTACCAAAATACAATTATCAAATATTGGGGAAATCTAATCACAATCTCATCTAAAGCAGAGGTAAAAGCTGCCAGTGCCTGTGAAAACTGATTCCCAATGGTTAAAACAATCAGCCAGTAGAGCCTATTCCTCTATCACAAAATAAACATTTTTCTCCAGTGAGAACTTCCTCTCCAAATTGTCCTATGTAGAGATTTTTTTTCATGTGAAAACAGAATACTTGCTGGAATTCTTGCATTACTTTAACCTACTTTATAATAAATCTGATTAACCAGTGATCTGTGAGAATTGAGATTAAGTGCCACCAGTCTAAGCTGTTACTAAAAGCATGAGAGGATGAAAGAACCCTGTATTCATAATGAGAAATATAGTAGGACTATCATATTTGACTGAAGAACTCTTGACAAACATAGAGATACAGTAGATCCAGAAAATCATATTGTATTACTGCTATCCAGGACACATTCCAGTCATGCCAATATACATACATACACACTATGTTATGTGGGGCAAGTGGTGTTAACAAAGTACAGTTAACAAAGGATTAAGAAAAAGAAAGGCAAAGCAACTATAGATATGTGGCAAGGAAAAAGAAAATATAGTTATATATAGTTTATACCAATAACATTCAGTATTCTGCTTTCTATCTGCACTGCTTTATAAATTGTCTTCCCTCCCCCAAAATTCTCACTTCTCTCTTTCTGAGAACCTTAGCAGCCTTATCCAACCATAGTTCTCCAGTCTTTTCCTTCCTCTTGACCCAGTAATTCTTGTTTTATGTATTTGTTTTACCATTTGGTCCTTGATCATAATTTATTTGGTGTATTATTTGTTTTGCAATTTAATCTTCATTCATAATTTCTTTGGTGGATTTCATTCATGCTGCTTGCTCACTTCTATCCTCAATTCGTGTTAATTCTGCACATTCTTTCTTATTCCATTTCTTCATTTATCCCACACGTATGGGTCCCAGTCCTATTGAATGTAACTTATTCACATATCTAGATCCCATTTTCTTTTATCAAAGGGAACAAGCCCACACTCTTATTCAGTGCCATTTTTGCTTCTTTCAAGAAATACTAATTCTTCAAAACAGATAACATGCTAGGTCAGTGATGGCGAACCTATGGCACGCGTGCCACAAGTGGCACGCGGAGCCATTTGTCAGGGCACGCGAGGCGCTGCCGTCAGCTGGCCAGCGCGCATGCGCGCGCTGGCTAGCTGAGTTCATCTTTTTAAAAGCTCTTTTTTGCCTTCCCCAGGCTCCAGAGGCTTTATAGGAGCCTGGGGAGGGTGAAAAGAGCCTCCCCCGGTTTGCTCGGAGGGTGGTTTTAAGCGTTCCGAAGGCTTCAGGGACCGTCCGAGGCTTCCCTGATGCCTTCGGAGCGCTTAAAACGACCCTCCAAGCAACCCGGAAGTCACTTCCGGTTTGCTCGGAGGGTGGTTTTAAGCACTCCGAAGGCTTCAGGGAAGCCTCTGGACAGTCCCTGAAGCCTCCGGAGGGCCTCCGGGGGGTCGGAGGAGGCTCTTTTCGCCCTCCCCAGGCTCCTATAAAGCCCCTGGACCCTGGGGAGGGCAAAAAAAACATGTAAAAATGGGGGGTCACGTGTTTTGCGCGCATGCACACTGGGGGGTCGCACGTTGCATTATGGGTGCGGCACGCCCACACTCGACCCCCCTGCGCTCCCCCCACTTGTGGCACGCGAGCCAAAAAAGGTTCGCCATCACTGTGCTAGGTGCTCCCTAAAGCATTTGCAGAAATAAAAAAAATTCTTCACACATATGTTCTTTATAGTAAACCTTCTACAAGAAACACAATCTTATCTACTTGCTTCTACTTTTATAGAAAACCTGTAAAATGTAAATAAGTTCATTGCTTCTCTAAAATATTATCTTGGTCTTTGATACACTAATGTTCAGGTCTATATCCTAGTTGAATCATGTACCCTAATATTTATTGAAAATCATTGGGTTCTCAGCCACTAACTATCGTTTACCTATTGTACATTCACATCCTTATGTTTCTAATATCTGCACAAGCGTTACTTATACTTTTCCCCTTATTAAATTACCTTATTTTTCTCCTTCCTCAATGCTGAAACATTTGCTCAGCATTCCATTTATTTTCACAGCCAATTAATTTAATCCTGTTCCTACATTACAAATACAATTTTAAAGACAAAATTCTCAGCTTTATACTTGCATTACAGTGCATTGAATTCTAGTACTCAATTTTTACTGTAGTTATAACTTAAGAATAAAATTTCAGTCAGATCACTGTTTACATGAAAATGTACTGGATATTTCTGGGCATATCTGTCAGCATGTATTTATCTTGCCCCATTGTGGTTTGGGGAATGTATTTCCAAACCAAAATGTCATAACCAGAATTTGGTGACATCTTAATATATCAGGGAAGCATTTCAGTTGCTTCAGATACATTTTGGGGAAAACAGACTTCAGAGGGTTGTCAAATCCTAGAATTAGAGCAACTACAAAGAACTTTTGAAACTGTAAATAGGAAATTAGCCTTTAGATTTGTTTGCTGATATACAGTTTATGCATCACAGCTTTTATTGTATTTATTGGTTTAACTGGAAGCTTTAGCTATGATTTATTTCTGTTTCTACATTGAATACATTCATTTTTTGCACACGTAGAGAGTGTAAACCTAATATGAGTTTTATAGTTCGCTGAGAGAAATGCTATGTGAGAAGAATGGGGAAAGAACATGTAGAGATGGTAGTAATTATAGGATTAAAGCTGGTTTTGCTGACTTCAAAATCTGTGTGTCCAAGTCAAGATTTATGATAAAAATGTTCAGAACTGGCAAAATAGTAAAACCAGAGTTACAATTAGAGTTGCTAGGACTGAACCAAACTGGCCTTATTTGAAGGGTAACACTAGTAAAGAAACATTGAATGTTATATTCAGTGAAAGTAAGGTTTTCTCTGATATACTTTTTCAAACAGTACTCGCAACCTTAGAAAATAACTGCCTGGACAAAATCTGGCTAGTATCTTAAAAGAAGACATTATAAGTGTTCAATAAACTTTTATTTGGCTTACAGTAAAATAATAGTTCTAGCTCTCTGGATGATAGAAGAACATTTAGATAGTTTGTTTATTCATTTGAAGATATCCTCCCTCAGTTCTAGAAATATTTTCTTGTATTTAACAGAATTTAAGATCTTCCAAAGTACAAATCAGTTCCTAAACCAGGGGTGCTACACACAAGGCCTGCGGGCTGATTACATCCTGGAAAATGTAAGGGACTGGCCTGCATCACTTTGACCCGGTCTACCCACGTCACCTCGGCCTGGTCTACCCAATGTGAAGAGGGAACATCAGGCCAGTGTGACTTTGGTCTGGTCTACCCATGCAAAGAGGAAACATGCCAGCAGTTTGGGGAGTGGCATCAAGCTGGACACACCTACCCAGTTGGCCACACCCAGTGAGTGGCATCAAGTTGGTATGTCCCCCTATTTGGCCACACCCACCAAGTCATCCACGCCCACTCAGTCCCCAGAGGTCAACCACAACCCTGATGCGGCTGTCAATGAAATTGAGTTTGACACCCCTGTCCTAGACACAGTTCATCTTTTTTTAAGTTCTTCAATCTAATCTGTATTGTGTATCTTAATCCTTCTCCCTTACAACTTACTTTCTTTACAGTTGTTGCATTTTTGCAGTGTATCAATCCAGAGTTCTGGCTCAATTTATCATATTTTGGGCACAGAGCTCTCTAGAGTCTATTAACCGCCCCGAGTCCCTTTCGGGAGAGGGGGCGGTATATAAACGCTAATAATAAATAAATAAAACACTGGGAAAAATGAAAATAAAGAGAGAAAGGGTACAAAAGAAGAACAACAGCTAGGTTGGTAGACTCAATTACAGTAGTAATGAATACATATTAAACTCCTGAAGGGCCTAGATCATCCTGGAGAAAATCAGGATGTGGTTGCTAATGGCACACTATCAATAGGTGGCACATCATCAAAATATAGGATTATTTAGAAAACTAATAACAAAATAAGTTTAAGTAAAATCAATACATATATAATTGAAAAGAAAGGATAACCTTCTAGCTCTCTTTGCTATCTATATATAAATCTACTCTTGAAATACTTTAGTCAGCATTTTTCTAATAGAAGTAGTAATACATTTTATCTAAGGCTCAGAAATTTACAATGACAGTAATGTAGGCTTGAATTAAAGATATGTTTGCTTTTTGGAAGAAAGACTAAGACAATTCTAGACAAAATATTGAGAGGTAGAAACATTATACTGCCAAAAAAGATATGTTTTCTAATGTCCAGGATCTTTCTAGTCATAACACATTGCTTGAAAGCTGAACCATCAGAAAGGCTGAATGAAGAATCAGTCCCTTTGAACTATGGTGATGGAGAAAATTGTTGGAAGTACTTAGATAACAAGAAGAACAATTCAGTGGTACATGAAATAAAACCAGCCAGTTCACTAGTAAAAACTAATAATGAACCTAAAGCTGGACTATTTTAGACATACAATTAAGAAACAAAGTTTTTTTCCCCCTGAAACTTGGAAAAGTGAAAAACTGTAGAAAAAGGGGCCAGCTGAAAGCAAAATGTGTACATAATGATATCATGAATATAGAAGAAATCAAGGTGGTTGCTTAGAAATTATGGACTGTTGAAAGCAAGTATACAAATCCTTTTGGCTTTTTAGATGTTGGATCACCAGTCTTAGTCAACTTGCTAAGTTGGACTTCCACTATACATACAACCTAGAAAGGGCCATATTCATTGTTGATTTAGATAGGGCTGCCAAATTTGGCCTACATAAATCTGGATGCCCACTAAATGGCAGCAAAGAGTTACTGAAAATGGGTTAATTTCAGATGTCATCGAATAATTATCTATGGCTTTGCTAAGATCAGATTTTAGCAAAGGCTAAGATACTGATACATTCTTGACATTTGAATGAAGAGGTAATTGCAAACATGAATTTAATTCCAATTCAGTACATAGAATCTCTGGTAAATCCATTTAGGATCTGTGAGAACACCAATAAGGGTTTCAAAGTCAAAATAATTGTAGGGAAACCAATGATGTCCAAGAAGATGCAACATTATAAATATCCTTATGGAATCATTCAGCATATATTCCTAAGTATTATAGAGATTTGTGCTAAAATCTTTCCACAATATAAGCCTGCGGGAGTGATATTTTTTTCATCCCACTTTGGAGTCTGTCTGTAAAAGCAAAAGTCAACATAAATTACACCTCACATTGAAAAACAATGCAGTAACGAAGCATTTTGACTCTAACAAGATTCTCTACCAAAATGGCAACTAGCATGATAGACTCCTTTATTTTGACATACAATTAGTTAGCTTTTGGATAATTTCAAAAGGGTAGCGAAAAATAAAACCAAAGTCGGAATAATAAGACTGAGAACTGACTGTTTATGAAAGGGTGTTTTGGGGGCCAAAAATTCTGTTCAGAATACAAATGTTTTTTATTGGAAGATTTCCATTTGTCATTCTTTGCTAATCAAAAACATTGTTGAGCATTCCTGAACTATGGTATCTGCTGAAATGTTTGTAACAACTCACAAAGTTGATACATCTATCAATCAAAACAAAACCAATGGTTTCTTTTCCTAGAGGCTTAGAGAGATGGTAAATATAGGGAGAAATGTTCCCATTTCTCATCTGTACTCCTTCTAAATCAACAGACCATATAAGAACCAAGAATTCCTTCCTTTGTTTTTTTGCCATTAGAACACAATTTCAAATGAACAGACAGCCCACAAGTAACTTACGTATTGTAAAACTTAAGCGTTCTGTTCAGACTTGGAATAAAATATCAGTATAAGAAGTTTGAGTATTTAAGTCATACAGCAGGTTGGATATCTGTCCGATTTAAAATCCTCAATAAAAATGTCATCAGAATAAGGTCACAATTGCACTGATATATTATTTAGGTTGGGAAGTAGGCAGAGTACAGGTAGAGGTACTCTTGAGAACAACTGAGTCCAAAATTTATATTGCTAAGGGAGACAGTTGTTAAGTGAGTTTTTCTCCATTTTACATTTTCTTAAATGAATCATTGCAGTGTTGTTAAGTGAATCTGGCTTCCCCATTGATTTGGCGTGCAGAAGATTGGAAAACATGATCACATGATCCCAGGACACTGCAACTGTCATAAATATGCGTCGGTTGCCAAGCGTCTGAATTGCAATCGTATGACCATGAGGATGCTGCAATGGTTGTAAATGTGAAAAATGGTCATCATTTTTTCAATGCTGTGACTTCAAAGGTCACTAATCAAAGGTTGTAAGTTGAACATTACCGATATTGAAATCCGTGATTGACAGGATGCCCTCAAATTCATCCTTGTGGTCAGATTTGCAATTACCACTTTAAGCATAGACTTTTAGATGGGTAGAAAGATTTGTGAGGATGGACAATTTAGGAAAAATGAGGGATATCTTTGCTTTCACATCTGTCAGTCACATCTCTGCTTTCTAGACTTTGATAGCAAATGATGCTGTCATTTTCTTCTGGAGTGTTATTTTTCTCATCACTTACTACCTGATAAACTTCAGTGCAAAGGAGTATAACAGACATTGCACATTGTTAATCTGAATTCTAAAATAGACATAATTTAATTATGATATTAATGTGATTATTTTAGAGCAAGTAGCTTAAAAGGAGCAGCTTTTTTTTTACATTCAATTAACAAAAAGGAAACAAAATCTCCAAAAAGGCTGAGATTCTTGCAAAAACCAATTGCAAAAATGGGTGGAAAACAATTCCAGAAGGGAAAACTGTAGGAAAAAAACAGGAAGTAGCAGAATTTAATGGAAGCTGTAATTCACGATGCTTCCTCTGGAAATTTTAATTCTGATGAGTATTTCAAAGATAATTCTGAAGAGGTTAAGCTAAAAATGTCTTTAAACTTGAGGTGTACACAGCATTTATTTCTGTTTGTTAAAGACCTCTTTAAAAATACTTCATGCACTTCTGGCTACAGCTTTGTTTTTCTTGGATTGGTACAGAAAGAAGTGCCCCCCAGTCCATTAGTTGGAGGGAAGGAAAAGTACAGCCAGGTGGCAAGTCTATTTGCCACCTAGTTAGTAGTGGAAAATACAGAATAATTGAATGAGAGTTTCTTAAATTACATGACGGGAAATATGCCAGAGCAAGGAATTTCTGAGTTTAAAGGAAATTCAGTTACACTCTCCCCCATTTCATTCAGAGTAATTATATTCTACTTATTCACCATGGTTTATTTCAGTGTTTTTCTTTTTCTTTTTGATGTTAAAAACACTTATACCAGTCTTTAGCCAACTGTGTGCTATGTGTGTACACCCTTGTATTGTGGAAGGGAAGAGTGTGTGCCTTGAAAAATTAAATTAGTATGTCATATGCATGTCCCAAGTGATAATCCTTGAACAGTCAAAATAAATTGTGCGACATTGGTCTCCAATAACCAGCAGCCCTGGTATATAAACAATATCAGAATCTTGAGGAAGGGAGAAGAAATCCTATAAGAGTTATCATCAAAATATCAATAACCTATTAAGAAAGGCACGGGATAGAATCCTAGCTTTCTATAAGTGATGAGAAATCAATTTTATTCCTCTTCAAATTCATGACTGAACTGCTGCAACTAAAGTCTTTTCCTAATTTAGTTTATTTTGCAAAAAGAATAGCCATTTAAAACACTTTTCTTTTGGAACTGTGCAGGAGAAGAGTTGTGTTAGTCTACAGCAGCCAAAAATTAGAAGACATCTGCTAGCACCTTTAAAGCACAATTTCAGTCAGTATAATAGACTAGAATAGAATTCTAGATGTAAAAGACCTACGTTTTTGTGAAGTACAATTCATGTATGCATATGATGAAGTAAGCTACAGTTCATGAAAGTTTGTGCTAAGTTAATAATTTTTATTATTCTGAATAAGTTCTAGCAGATACCTTCTGATCTTTCTAGACTAGGGAACTCCAGATTCAAGAGTGCTAGCCCAGACTGCAGAGGAATAGCAGTAACAGTTTAAGGCTCATCTTAATTGAAATGAAATGTCTCTACCAATTTAGTGAGGACAATGGATGGCTAGAACTGTAGAGTTGGAGTAAGTGCAAGAATCCACATTAAAACATTCCCATTCTTTGCTTGAACACATCTAGTGCTCACCATTTCTAAACTAAATGTACAATTGTGCATTCATAATGAAGAGCATTATGGAGTTTCCTGTATTCATGGACATTCCTGAAATGCAGAATTTAGAACTCTTGCAAATCTTATTCTCAAAGAGCTTCTGTGAGAAGGAGTTAGAAATAGATCATTCATCATTATTATGTCAGTCAGTAGAATGCCTGAACATGGTTCTTTTTGCCTTCCTTCTCTTCAAATCCAAAATCATCTTAAGATCATAAGGACATTCCACATTCCAGCTCAACAGATAAGACTGAGAAACATTCCTCCTACAGAGCTGTTGAAATCCTGGAGACTAGCACAGAAATCTTGAACTAGATGTACTCTTGGCTCTGATTCAGTAAACAAGCAGATTTCTGTATTCCTCTGGTTCCATCATAGAGCCAGGTGGGGATGGAAAGGGATTTTCTCAGAAGGATTATTCATTTCAGAAAGCAAAGTCTCATCTCTGAACTTTGATTAATGAATCCAAGTGTTTGGGTGATGCTGAATTGCAAGAAAGAGGAAGGGTAGAACAACTGTCTTCCAGTTCTTGCAATCTCGGGGAAATGTTGAACTGAATGCTATTTTTTTCTATCAAGCAGCTCTGCTCCCACACACACCTGATTAAAAATACCTACTTCTCAATCATAATCTAGCAAGTAGTTCACATTCCTTAGTAAAGAATTTTAAAGGAAAATGGTAAAAAGGAAACAAAAGAATGAAAGAAAATCTCTCCATCATTTCTGCAGTGAAATATATTCTCTGTAAACCAAGATATAATTAAGAGGCAGAAGTTGTAGGTGCTTCATCACTTGAGGTTTTTAAGAAAAGACTGGACAGCCACCTGCCTGAAATGGTATAGGGTCTCCTACTTGAGCAGGGGATTGAACTAGAAGACCTCTGAGGTCCCTATCAGCTCTACTTGAATTGATATTTGGCTAGAATATTGGCTAAAGAGTTCATGTAAAATCCCCTTGAAATAGGAAAATGTTAGCTCTAGAACTAAATATTTAAGTGGTGTGAGAAGAGAAATATATCCATTGGAAAGTTGCAGGTAATAAGGTCTAGGAATGGGCTTGCAGGCCTCACTGAACCAAAGTTTTAAACTAACATAATTGCAAAATGTACCAGACATATTTCTTTTTTTTATTGTAAAATTTTATTGGATTTTTACAAATGTTTTAGGGAAAAGGTAAATAGGTGTAGAAAAATTTTGACAGCTACATCATGCGGGAGGTAGAAATCCCCCCGAATCTCACAACTTTAACAAAAAAGAAAAGAAAAAACATCAAAGTTTGAATAAACATTGGCAGCTTTTTGTTTTTACATTCAATCATCAATATATTCAATCATCTTTTCTATCACTTCCGAGAGTAACATTATAACAACAATTGCAAAAATGTTTCAACTCATTTTTGTGATCTGAGTCTTCTAAGTGTTGCATCCTCCCCCCTGTCTGCTGGCAGAGCCGCGGCCCCTCCCTCCGTCACATCTTGTGTACTGTCCCCTGTTTGATTTAGGAGGGCACTATTTTTTTTAATAAAGGCCTCCGCCTCCACAACTGTGTTAATTCTAATTCTACTGCCCTCCCTTCCTTCTGGCAACAACCATTTAAACCAGACTCCATTGTTATATAATTTATTTGCTAATGAGGAGTATTTCTTCCTCTTATCTCTTATTTTCTTTGGAATCTGCTTAAGAATGGTTATTTCTTTGTCTTTATATTTTAGTGGTCCCACCCTTTGAGCTCCTAAGACCTCGTCTCTTGTGGTTTTTCTAAGAAATTTAACATGTACTTCCCTTGGCACGTTGTGTGTTCTAGCATATGCTGAGTTAATCCTATAGATCAAATCAATATCCCACCATAGCTGATGTTTGTCTCTTTTAATATATTCTGCTAAAATTGTGGTCATAATCTCCTTGAGATCTTCATTCTCTGTTTCTGACAAGTTTTGGAATCTAAGAAAAAAAGACATTCTCTCAAATTCCACCTTTATCATATGGTTTTCAAATTCTACATTCCCCTTCTGGCTTGCTTTAATCTCTTCCCTCAGCCCAGTCGCGCCCTCCTCCAGCACCCCTATTCTCTGTTTATTTCGTATTGTTTGTTGTTGCGTTTCTCTGAGCTGATCATTTAAATCTGCCAGTTGTTTTTTCAATTCGTCCTGTCCCTTTAAGAGAATTTGAAACATTTGCTCAACTGAGAGTTCCTTTGAGCTTTCTTCAGTAGCTTTAGGTTGTAAAAATGAGGCCAATGGTGTCTTTTGGGTAATCGGGCTGGATGTAGATGATGTTGGGGCCGAAGACGGCTTACCAGGTGGCAATTTTTTAGGACCCATATTAGGTTCAGAGATAAGCTATAAGTCTGCACAAAGAAATGGCATCTGTGGAAAGATACAACCAGGAGAAGTCACAAGACAAGCAAGTCCAGAGGAGAGCATAGATCTCTATACAGCTCCAAGCCAGGTGGTATAAATCAATATTCCAAATCCAAGGGAGATACGTGCGAAGAGAGGCTCCTGGAGATCTCTAGGGTGTGATATAGTACAAAGCCAGAAATTCTTTCAAAAGGGAAATTCATTCATAAGTGCAAGAAGAAGGAGGAAGTTGGCCATCTTGGCTCCGCCTTCACAGGAGATCAGAAAGCAACGTCCAAAGTTTCCATAAAGTAGTTTAAAAGAATCAACTCAGCAATCCTCCTTTGCAATTGTAGCAAGAAGTCATCCTCCCATTGCTTAAAGGAAGAGAAAGTAACTTTTAACGCTCTCTCTTCCGAGAGAGAGGGATTTTCCAATTGCCGCTTTTCCGAGGGGGTGGTGGAAAATCCCCCCCTCCAATCTTAACACTTCAAAGGATTGAATCCACAATTTAGAAAGGCTGCTGCTCATCAATTAGATAGATTTAAAAGGAGATTGAGGGAAGCTTCCCACCTCACCGCATTTCATCTGTAACATCCGATTAGCTCTTTCCTTCCAGGCTCCGCTCAGCGAAGGCGCGCTGTTCTGCACCCCCTATGCTCCCCAGCTCCTGGGGCGAAGCTGGCGACCCCCCTACAGCTGCCGCCAATTCAGGGGGTCCCAACAAGCTGCCCTACAGCAGGGGGGCCCTCCAAGGCTCCCTGTCTCCCCCTAAGCTTAAAGGGAGCCCACCAACGAACAGCGGATGTGAATGTCTGTCGCCCTCAGGGACCAGAAGTGATCTCCAGACATATTTCTAATGTGCTGACTTGTGTGCTGCCTTTTCTGCAAAGTTTGTACTTGAAATGGATATATTTCAAGCAGAAAGAATGAGATGGTGGGAAATTAGGAAATGAAAGTAATAAGTGGCTGAGAGCTTCAAATGTACATGGGCTTTTACAGAAAGTGATGGTCAGTGAGAAAGAAAGAAAGTACAAGGAAGTGAAATTATGTTATGCGTAAGTCAGTAAAAAAGAAGGTATAAGAAATGTGGCTTGAGATGAAAATGGTGTCCTTTGTCTGATAGCAGTCCTTGCAGGAACTGCTATAAGTCATTGGAATCCATTGCAGTGGTTTAATAATGTAAGTTTTGTTGTGGAATTGCATTGCTATCTTGGCTATTCCTCTTGGTTGAGTCTTTTTGGAGAAGGGCGGCATATAAATCCAAATAAACCTAAATCTAAACATATTCATGTTCTAAATTGCTCATGGAATAAACCTTTGATCTTAAAGTAAGATTTATTGCTTGTTTTGCTGTTTCCTGTTTTTATTGGGATATTTTTATGACAGTGGTATATAGACTGTGGAAGCTTTCAGTCTAGAAAAACAAACAAACAAAAAAGAAGATATGGTTAGTTTTATTATAAATTCTCTTTTATACTTGTTTTCTCACACAATCTGAATAAGACCATCTGGTTAAAATATCACTTCTAAGCTCTCCCCACCCCCCTCTGTCTACTGGGCATTCATGAATTGAAAAGAAACTAAGCTAGGTTCATAAAGAAAGCAGTGTTCCGCCTTTCGGATTCAAAAATACTCCAAATTAATCTTTAATGGTTTTTTAAAATATTAATATTGTAACCAACTGCATTTATTATTGAATTTGAACAAGTAAACTGAAAAGTTGTATTTTTAAATGTTACTATGGCTAATTGAAATGAAGCTTTCTAGTTTTTGGAACTCAATGGCCATGCTGTACCAGTGGTACTTAATGAAAATCAGGTAGCATTATTGTTATTGCAATCAGTTCTCTTAGTCTGATGTTAATGCTCATGACACCTCACAGAGATATAGAAATAACTTTAATGAGCATCTACTTTAAGATGGGGATGCTATACAAAAGGAGTGAGAAAAGAAGAGAAATGCAGTGATGAGTATGGAGAAATTAGAGTGGAAATATATTGTTTTGATTTATTTGGCATGAAACCTAAGAGAATAATCAATGGAAAACTTTGTTTTTTTAAAAAAAGAGGGGTTTGAAGGGAGGGGATATGAGTTTTTGGAGGTTTTCTGAGAATACCATTCAATAAATATTGATAAGGGATGCAATGTGTATTCTTATGTTTACTAATCTGTCTTTCAACCTCTATCATGACTTCAGTTTACTGTATATTGAAGCCATACTTAAAAATTTCTCTTTTCTTCCACAACCAAAAGCTTTCACCAATGAATAAAGTCCAAATTCCCTGGTCTTCTTTTGCAATTTTGCAGACAATTTAAACACTTCTGAAACTGAAATGAAATTCTGGTGCCTTTGACACCAGAATCATTTAAGAAGCCAGGGTCCTAAACTAGGCATACTTTTCTCATAAGCGTTGACTCTGAAAAATAGTAGGGGCAGAAATACAACCAAAACTTGAAAATAAGATCATTGCAACTGAATCGCTGTGCAGGAGGTCCCAGGAAAGAGATATAACACCCAGTTAGTCAAGCTGTAGCTAGATAGCATTCACTTCATCTCTTGATGCAGTAGGACTCATGGACAAACAACAACTGCATACAGAAAACTAAATCCATGTATTGCATTTCTGTGTCCAGTATTCCCTGACCAACATTTTGGATGGAGATTATTTCTTGGTATCTGTGTCACAAAATGCTCACAAAGTGGATTTTGATCACAGTATGCTTTTTGGCCCGTGTGAATTCAGTTTGAATTGGATGAGCCCATGTAACATGAGACCACATTTTCCTTCTATCTTTAGTAAACGTCTCTCTCTAGTGTGGTCAGTGTCAGACTTCAGTGTAATTTCTTTAGATTTGTAACAGCTGATCCTAGATTTTCTTTTAGAAATTTAACTGGTATAGTCTTACATGCTGACTGGACAACATTCAGAAGTTTGGAGAGGGGTGGATGGGTAATCAAGGTAAAGAAAACATTGGATTTTGTTTTTCAGTTGTAGAATCAGGCCCAATCCAAATGGGCTATACTTGGTTTCAGCTCTTAGCCTTACAGCTAAACTGGAGTTAAGTAAACAACATCTCTTCATGGAATGGAAAGTTCAGTTGATAAATCTGCTGAGGTATCTGAGGCGGTGCCATGCCTAGTTTGAGTTATGCTGTTTGAACTATGTGTGGTTGCAAATAGCTTTCCAAAGTTTGCTTGGTTTGACCAGCCACAAATGGCATGAAAACAATCCTTCAGAGGAAAAAAGTTGGAGAAACATGTCAATCAGCTGTTCTCTGTAGGACTTTTCAGGGGTGGCAGCGCCCATTACAAAGACAAAGTAAACTCTTTTTCATCAGAGCTGAGAAATGCAAATGTTGCTTTAATGTTGTTGTTGTATGTTTATTTTAGCTCTGTGACATGCATTCAGCTGAAGGATTGGCTTTTTCATTACTCTTAGCTGGCTGTAGCTATTATACATTTTTCTATATCTAAAACATCAGCTTAGAACAATGAATGTGCAATTTGCATTTCGGTGTGTGGTTTGAACTCACCTGCAGCTTAAGTACAGACATTTTTATGTTCTCTTGTTTTCTGTGCAATTAGATATAGCTGGGTATAAACACATAAATATATTTCAATCCCATACAATTGGCTCATAATAGCTCTTCATTTAGTAATAAACTAGCTTCTACTATTCCTGGGATTTTGTGTCTTATGGAGCTATCTGGTTCACCTGCTTAAGGACATTTGTCCTTCAGATAAATAATGCATATGTGTGACCTTTTCTGTTTGCAAAAGTAGTCCGTTTTTATCTTACTTCATAAAGAAAATCCAGTGCTTGATAGATCTGCAAACTGGGATGTGCTAGAGTGTCCTAACACAATTTCAAGCAAAACCAAGACTGTCACTTGTTTGGGTCTGAACAGGTTGCAGAAAGATACTTGGAAGTTTGGTTCAAGTGTCAACATCAAGAACTTGGTGCATTTCTCTTCACAAGGAAATTATGTAGACCTATGAATTGTATAAAGAGTAGACTTCCTCAAAATAATACTTGAGTATCTATGTTCCCCAATTAGTATTGCCAAACTCCATGCTGACCGATAGATAATGAAAGCTAAAATTCAACCCACTTGGAGAATGTGTACCAGATTATGAAAATTATCATAAATGAATCAAAAGCATTATGTTTTGACTCACTTGAAGTAGAATGGAAACAAGCTAGTATTTATAATCACTATCCATTGAACAATGACAGTGAAAGCTATAGTTTAGATTATTTGCTAATTTATTTGTTTTTGCCAAATTATGTATTGGAGTATTTCTAGTTATAATAAACATACTGGTATTTACATATTAGTGAACTGTATTTCACAAACCAAATCTCAAATGATTGCTAGAAGCTCAAAACGTTTATAGCCTTTGTAAATGTTTAAAATGGATCAAGAGAAATTCCAAATTCTTTGCAAGCAATTCCTTCCTTCCTGCCTAAAATGTATTGCCTACAATTTAATATAACCATAATAATCCCAAGTGAGTTATTTAGTTCAGTTCAGTTTAGTTCTTACTGATTGACTGATGCCTTCCTGCCATGGGATGTGAAGATGAACTCTCTTGACTCAAGATTAATTTCTGGTGACTTCATCAACACGATTGTGATTTTGCTTGGCAACAAGAAGTGGTTTGGATTGTCTTCTTCCAATATTTTTTTTACTTTGCAGTTATGCCTTGAGTTTTGGGATTTCCTGATTATTTCCCAACCATGTACTAACCAAATCTGTCCCTGCTTGGTTTACTGAGTTCAACAAAATAAATAAGGTAATGCCACCTAGCTGTGTATCATGAATATACATGATATTTTACAGAATTACTCAATTAGTGATAGTTGTGCCAGCAGAAAGTCATAGAATATATTTTTTGCATATATATGTGCCTCACATGTGGACATATGGGATGGGATCAACAGTGCTGCTTAACCTTATGGATGTAAGTGGATGTGGGTTGACAGTCCCATTCCATGTCTTACTCTCCTTTGCATGAAAAAATTCTGGATATATTGCAAACACAGATGTGTTTACCTAAACATAAATCTTAATCAGCTCATTTGATCTTAATCCCAATTAAATCAATGCAGCATTGTAAGATTAGAGTTTGCTTAAGATATTCAAAAGAACAAAGATACACTACAAAGCATGCAAACTCCATTTTCTATTGAAATGAACAGAGGATGCCGTGTGCATATCAGGACCTCTTGATTTGCAAGTGGTCTCCAAAATGGAAACAGAAGTGGAGGGCTTACATCAATGAATCAAACCTTTATCTCTTTAAATCATATTTTATGAGTTAAAGTGATGTGTGAATTCAAGCACTGTGGCTTATTCAATAAATTACAATTAACTGTAGCTGTAAGTGTATTTATCTAAGAAAATGAAAAACAAAAGATAATGAGAATGCATGCACATATATCCTGATGCTTAAGAACATCAAGGTAGTTTAGCTATTAAGTCTCCTCTTTTCCTTCTTCTTAATGCAGCAAAGTCTTCATGCCTTTCATCAAAGCAATATTGAGAAGGTTTGTTGAATAAAGGAGTAAATCATGTAGATTTCCTGTTGGTGCTAAAGCTGAGACCTTTTCAGTTTTTCAGAATGGAAGGATTAGGGTTTTTGACACGGAAATAGTAGCCAGCCCACCTACCTTGCTATTTTTAACTTTTGCCATGCTGATATACCAGTTTCCTTACAAACATTGTTAAAACATTTCTCCTTAATGTGATGGAATAGTTTTCCTAATATTTATCAAAATATGAATTGAACTATAGAATAACATCCAGATATTAAAATAATATATTCACAAAGTTGGAAGGCAGCACTTAGGCCCCGCTCAATGAAGAAATCCAAAGCAATATAAATGTAATGCTATGGGCTTTATTTTTGCTTTGTTTACAATAATGGGAAATCTTCAGGTCTATGTTGAATGGTGATGTTCAACTAATTTCACCATTATAGCCAGAATGGGGTGGGGGTGGGGTGGGGACCTTGAAAAATTCTTCAGCCATTTTGTGTAACCCTCCTGCAAATTTCTAAGAAATTCAGGCTGCACCTGGATAATACTAGAACTATAGAAGCCTCACACTACCATTCAAGGATGCGGTTACAGTCTGTTTATTTTAAAGGCTACTAAAGTTAAAGAAGAAATCTTGCAGCTGCCAACTGTAAGATACAAGACCTTCTTATATACTAAGATTCAGTTCTTTTTTTTAATTATGGTTTTTTCTTTATATAAGAAAAAAGTGCATAAGTGCTTAGTGAACAGTGTATTGTCTGGATCAATTTTTACTTTATATACAAATGTAAATTTTAGAGTTTGAAAGAGTATTACAATATATACTTAAACAGTATTATTATTATTATTGTTATTAAGATTCAGTTCTTATGCTTCTTTTTGTCTTCTGAGTGGGGCAATGTCCCAGGTTGCCAGTGTGATCTATTATTTTAACAGTCTAGTCTCTTCTCAGGAGGTTAGTAAATCTGTTTTGCTAAATCTACAGTAGCCTTCCCATGCCCCCCTAAAAGCATCTTAATTCCTTCCCTTCTTTAAAGGAATTTGTTTTCTCATTTTCAGCTGCTTTCCATTAGTCTAGCATTCAATCATTTAGTTTCAAAGATATCTTCCTTTGTGAAGCATTGTGTTTAACTCTTATTTCTTACTTACAATTGAAAAGAAACCTAGATATTTATAGCTACAGTTTTGTCAGATTTGTTTCTTGCCTTCATGTTGGCCTAAATGAATCTTTCTTTAGATAAGTTGTGATGTAAAATGTCATGATGACATTTTAAAAAATGTTTCATTAGGAATAGATAACAAAGTCTTTAGGGCTAGGCGTTTGATGAGTACCAATTATTCTAACCACTGCCTACATTTTTAAAAAATCTAATATTTTAATTCTATTATGTACACCCACTACAATATTTTGGAACACTTTATGTTGTCATCCTTTTATAATTCTTAGCCTGCAATCAATGTTTTCCATTTCATTTGTCAAAGAGCTGTGTTTTTGACCTTATTACTAAACAGGAGGCCCTCATGTTAACCAACTTCATTCTATTTTCATCATGCTTCTGGAAACCAAATTTCGTAGGTGTTTTCTAAGAAATAGTATGCCATCATACCCATGTTTCCCCAAAAATAATACGGGTCTTACTTTCTTTTAGGCTTGAAAATAAGCACTTGGGCTTATTTTGGGGGAGGGTTTTTTTTAGGTGCAGGAGGTGGTGAGCGTGGTCACCTCATGGCTGCTGCACCCCTTAACAGCAGTCCACAGATCAGCTGATCCAGTGAGGGCCAGCTGCAAGGTTGCCTGGTATCATGGACAGGGCTGGGATAGCCAGAGTGCGCTGGAAATATCTCCGGGTACCTAGAGAGACAGAATAACCGACCCTCAATGGTTCATCTGATCCGTGGGCCACGGTTAAGGGGCCTAGCAGCCATGACTGGAGAAGGGAAGGTTTGCCTCCTGTGCTGGCTATGCCAACTCCTTCACTAGGGCTTATTTTGGGGGTAGGGCGTATTGCAAGCCTACCCAAAAAAACCAGTTTTGAACTTATTTTCGGGATAGTTCATATTTTTGGAAAACACAATAGTATTTGAATTTAAATGGCAAACATTGCAAGCATGTCCTTCCTGGGATAAAATAGTTGCTACATTATTTATGTGATTTGTGGTTATAAAGGCCAGACATGCAGTTTGAAAAGAGATCAGCATCTGATATGATAATGACATTTATGCATTGTGAACAAAAATGGACAAAAGGGTTCTTCTTTCATATAGCACTGTGATAGCAGGATTGTATTTATTTTATTTAAAGAACATGGCCAACTATCTTAGACAATGACCCTACGCAGCTCACCACAACCAAAAAAGAAAAAGACTAAAAACCAAACATTCCTTCCTACAGGTGTCAGCTCAATCAGACTATTAACCTTCTGACTCAAATCCCATTCTAGCTCAATGTTTAGGGGAAAATTCAGGTTCTTAGGACTTTGTAATAGGGTACAGGCCTCTCACATCTTAGATGGGAGTCTATTCCAAAGGGCTACAGAGAAGCCAAGATCCCATTAGATGACAGCATTTAAGGGAAGGAACTCCCATCACCCACCAGTGTGAGATTTTTCCTGGCCCTAATTTCAATAATAACACTTTGCAGGTTCAAAAAAGAAACATGAGGCTTTAATGACACTGTAGATATGATAGTTATAAGGGAATAAACACAGGAGAAGAGTTTCAAAGAACCCTCTGATGATAAAACACATTATTCTCAAGTCTAGGGTCCCAATATCTAAGATAAACTCAGCATAGAAAATGTTACCCAAAAGTCAAGATGCATAACAGCTTCCCAAGTTATCAGGAACCTTGGTAGAACTTCCCACGTACATATGAGTCAAATGAGGAATTATGAAATTGGTTTAATCTAGCCATGTGATAAATTAGGCAATATTTTCTATAAGGTGTTTCTGTTCTATTTCTTTTAAAATGAAATCAAGTTTGCTGGAGGAAGACAAGAGGAGAACATCAGCCTGATGCTTTGCTCAATCTAATTCAAACGCATTCACAAATGATTATATTAAGAGTTAGTTTGAGAGATAAACTGTGGTGGGAATAATGGCTAACGTAGGACTAACCTATGTCTCTAGGTTGTATTTCTCAAGGGGCCAGCCACTATTTCTCAACCATGGAATAGAAAGAAGAGAGCCATCTAAACTATCCATGCTATGGCATAAATGCAAAAAAAGAATAATCAAGAAACATATTTTTTAGGGTTCTATACTGTCTCAGGGCGAGCCTTTTTTCATGTTTCCTAAAGAAGAGGCACTTTTGGACTAGACTGGTGTTTCTAAACCTTGGCAACTTGAAGACGTGTGGATAGCAATTCCCAGAATTTGCCCAGTCAGCATGGAGAATTTTGGGACCTGAAGTCCATGTATCTTCAATTTGCCAAGTTTTTTTAAAAATTGGATCAGAGCATGATAAGCTGACTGCACTGTCCTCTTGAATCAGGGGGCTGTGCTTCTGAAAAAAGGAAAAGCGACAGAGGAATAACGGGAAAGAAGGGGAATCTGAAGAATTGAAGTAAATTTTTTTGCTATGACTTGTAAAATGTCATTGGATAGATCTATTTCGAGCTAATTAGCTCTCATCAGCTAGCCATACCCTTACTGGGATTAGAACCCGGGCTGTATATATCTTCGGCAGGAGTCTTAACCACTAAGCCACGGGTTCTCATCAGCTGAGCCAGGGAAATAGGTATGTAACACAAATATATACATACATACATACATACATACATACATACATACATACATACATACATATATACACATACCCAAAATAAACAGTTTTTCTGAGGGTTTTTTATTTGTTCTGTGTGGTTTTTGCAGAAAATGTGATATTTTATCAAGATGTTTTCAAAGATGAAGTTTAATATTATGTATCACAGATTCATTATCAAAATTGCATCACTTCAGTCAAGGAACTTAACATAAGCAATGACGGATATATTTGTTACTACCATACTTTAACTTTTAATAAGGCTTTACTGCTACTTTTATCTCAACAACAAAAACATCCATATTTTTAAGTAGTCAATTCACCTATCAATTCATTTTACATTCAACAAAGGAAGGACATGTTTTAATTTTTCTATGTTAATACAAACCATATTTTACAAATTACGAAGCAAGTAGAAAGTTAGTACATGTTTTTTCATCGCCATCATTTCTCTTTTGTTTCTTTCAAGTCACAGCCCATTCCTTAAATAAACAGGAATTTCCTCTGCAGCCTACTTCATTGCTTTGACAAGTGGTGCAGTATGTTTTATTTTGGCTTTCTCTCAAAAAAAAAAATTGCAATAACAAAAAAAAAAGATTATCTTCACGGGAGAAGTAAAGTTGATAAAAAAAGAAAAGTAATGAAGCCTTGCAATCAAAATAGGCCTTGCCAGGGAGATATAAAAAGAGACTGTGCAAACATTCCTGGAATAATTTATGCTGAGTTCAAGTTGGAAACCATAGACATAATGGCATATTATATGTTCTCTTGGTGTTCCATTTTTGAATCAACAAGGCAAGCTCACCTTTTGCCCTCCACAGCACAACTCTCATTTCCTTTATGTGGTATAGCCTAGCTTGCAACAAACTCTAAACAGAGTTGCTAAGAAAGTTGCTTTTCATACAGAGTGCATTTGGGTTAAGAAAGCATCAATTATTTCTCTTTTCTTCTCCATCTTTTTCATTTTTCTTTGAGGTCAAAGGTTTTCCTTTCCCTATCCATCCAGCGTTACATGGAACACAGTTTGTCTGCCCTCCCAGAAAACTGCTTTCTGTTCTTTTCAACCCAACATCATGTTGGAAGTTGATTTTGTGAAAGGGATGAAGACATTTTGTCTATCTACACCTGCAAACCTTTTGGCAGATTAATTCTCTAAAAACTAAACCAAATAGGATCGTAGGCAAAACAAAAATCAAGTTTGTATGCTGGATCCAACTGGGATCTAAGGAAAAATATAAAACAATTCTCCAGTGGATACCTGTGGGAGAGGTAGTTGAGCAATGGCTATTCCATTTTAAGACAATGTCAAATTAGAAAAAAAAACGCATATAAATTTGAATTTCAGTTCTAATAAGTCCTGTCTGTGGTATAAAATGCCATAATGATTAGGAGGAAAAGATTGACATGTTGACAAAGGTGGGATAAAAAAATCTAATACATAAATAATAAATAAAAGTTGTGATCCTTTGAATCTTGCAAAGTGAGCACTACAGAATTCACGACAAATAATTTAAACATGCCTGAAGTACATTATGTCTCTATCAAGGCTCTATTTCCATGAGTTCTCTCTAAATATCTGGCTAATTCATTATTTCATTGCCTATAACCAAGTGTATTCTAAGATCATACATTGCACTAAAATTGCATACATCATACAAAGTAGAGGAATCTTATAAGCAGTGGGTAAATAGTCACAATTTTGAAATTAAAGGATTTGTGTCTTTGGTAAACGTACCTAGTATATAGGTTCTATTTAACTATAGGATAGTTAAACATATGGTCTGAAGTAAGAAGGGGGAATAATGTGTTATTTGCTCTCCAGGATTATTCTGTGTCAAAGGTCAGGAGACAGTGTGTCTGAACATCAGAATGATATTTGAAGTGTATGTGTGGAAGTAAAAGAATACCTCGGCTATTATATGTTGGAATATGTTTTTATTGTTGGCTTTTTCTGTTCCTTGGGAAAAAAAAATCTGCCTTAAAATAAGTTAGCCCCAGGCAATCAGCCATGTAGATGCTGAAAAAATATTCAATGAATTCAGTAATGTACTTTGTTTCAGTCACTTCTCATTCATTCATTCATTCATTCATTCATTCATTCATTCATTCATTCATTCTGTCAGACCTGGAAGCCATCTTTTACATTCCAAGTGTTGCTTGGAACCTTGACACATTCATTCATTCATTCATTCATTCAAAAAAGCTGTTTTTTTGTTTGCCTAACCACTGATGACTGAGCAACTTACATTTTAAAAAATAAGTAAGAACTGTACAATTTAATAAATCACAGAAGAAAAAGATATAAAGAAATACTTGTCGAACAGAATCTCATCCGTCAATGGGTCCCAAGAACTGGGGGAATAGCCAGGTCTTCAGTAGTTTTCTCACAGTCATTATGGTAAAAGCCATTCAGATTTCTGTATATAATGTCCCTTCGAGTCTCATTTTCTGATTTTTTAAAAAGTGCTTTCCAATGCAACAACCTAACTTTTGCTAGGACAATATCTGAATTAAAGTTTACTTTGATAAAAAGACCCCATCATAATCAGATTGTATCACCCACTCAGCTCTTTAATTTGTCTCAGCTCAGGTTATACCTTACTTCCATTCTCTACCCATACCTGCATATTCCTCTCTTTTTAATCTGTCACTCTTGGATCCTCCAAAGTCGAAGTGCTCTCTGAAGGGTTTTAGAATGATCTTTTCTGGAAAGAAGAATATTTAAGTGGCCATTTAAACCG
Organism: Natrix helvetica; assembly: GCF_964273705.1. Lineage (NCBI taxonomy): Eukaryota > Metazoa > Chordata > Lepidosauria > Squamata > Natricidae > Natrix > Natrix helvetica. The sequence continues at coordinate 248,379,608 of NC_138552.1, forward strand.
ATCTCAGAATGCTGATATTTTTATAAAGTATTTAATTGTATTGTAATTTTTATACAAAAAATATATATACAAGGAAATTGACATCATTTTGAACATACAAATTATACATTGGACAAAGAACTTTTCTTCTGAAGTTACTGAGCTACTTTTCATTTTGATGAATGACAACAGTTTTATTTATTTAAAATGTGTTGGTGTCAGAATGTATTCTGTTCCGATAGGGAAGATGTTTTATTGCCTCTGGGAAAAATTCTTTCTGGCACCAATTTATTTATTAAGCAATTCTTTTCTTTAGAGAAGGACACATCTCCACAGAACCCATTCTTTGGAAGTGGCATCATATGCTAAGAATTGGAAGAGTCAAACCAAGTAGTGACTATGTCTAGAGCTCCAAAGTTGTGATACCACTATTGTGTCACACTGTTGACGAGATCACTTTTCTCCGCTACCTAAATTGATGACTTGCAAATCCTTTTGATGTTTAATCATTTATTTATTGGATTGGGGATAATGCTGGGCAGCTTACAAATATTAAAAACCAGAAAACACTAAAATGGTAAAGCAAAACAAAACAAAACAATAACAGTAATAATTTACAGTGAAAATGTGGGGAGGACAGGAGCAATTAAAGCACCAGGTTAGTGGTTAAGGCACCCCTAGAAAGTGGGAAATTGTGAATTCAAGACCTGCTTTAGCTATGAAAGCCAGCTGGAGACTTTAGATCAGTCACTCTCTCTCAGTCCAATGCACCTCACAGGGTTGTTGTGGGGAAAATAGGAGGGGGAGGATGTGTTGGATATGTTTGTCATCTTGAGTTATTTGTAAAAATAATAAGGGTGGGATAAAAATAAAATAAATAAATAAATAATTGGTAATCAAATGTTGCAAAAGAATTTTAAACGACCCCTTCCCTTCCTTTCTTCTACTGTATATAAAATAATGGTTTCTATTACCAACATTTTATTCTTCAAATGCATCTGCCTAATGCAGGGGTGTCCAAACTTGGGAACTTTAAGACTTGTAGACTTCAACTCCCAGAATTCCCCAGCCAACCATGCTGGCTGGGGAATTCTGGGAGTTGAAGTCCACAAGTCTTAAAGTTCCCAAGTTTGGACATCCCTGGCCTAATGGGTGAAGGCAGCCTGAAAAGTTTATGTTTTCTTTGATCACGGCTGTTTCTTTTCTTTTCTTTCCTTTTTGGTCCCCAGCGATCTTCTACTTGTTTGGGGAGTCCGCATACACTCACTAATGAAAGCATAATCTTTTTAAGTCCAAAAGAGAGTTGGCTTGATAGCTGAAGCAAGGAAATAGCTAAAGCAAAACAACAGCTGCAGTGGTGTGTTGTGTCATATGATCCTTCCTTGCATCATTGGTCTTCTACCTCACCAATTTACAGTATAAAGAAATGTGTGACCTATGACTGTTCCCACAGAATATTGACAGCAACCACAGACTGGCCTGAAACACATTTTACCACATTAGATTACAAGTGGTCTCAACTCACACCTGTGCAGCAGGATATTATCAGCGTTATGTGTCAGATGGCATAAGAGAGGAGACATTTGAGTCGCCTCATCAGCCACTGATTCATGTTTTCTTGAAAGGCTCAATATTGGCATGCATTCTCTTTGAAATGCCCATAACATTTATATGAATTGGGTTCTTGCTTAAGTTCAAACAATCTCAAACTGTCGTAGAAAATCAACTTCCAAGCTGATTCTGTTAACAAACGGATCCAGGACCTTCATATTTTATAATAAGCTTCAACTTAAATAAGGGATAAGGGAGAATGATGACTATTCCAATATGATCATTCAAAGGTTTAATGAAAGTTTAGCCCTTTTATTATTTCAATTAGTCTCATTAATTTATGTATATACTGTACTTTTTCCAGGAGTACAGATTTGTGAGAAAATAATAATTTAGATCGAGTCATCACAATAAATTCAATAAGCCAAATAAAGAAACAATTCTTTTTAAAAAAATAAAAACAATAGAGTAGAACATCTAAAATACATTATAATCCTGGAATCGATATTAGCTGGACAAAGCCTGGTAAAACAGGTATGTCTTCATTCCATAGAATAAGAAGCATGTAAGTCAGCCAGACTTCTCTTGAGAATCTCATAATTGATCATAGACAATAAGAGGGTCTTAATCAAGTAGAGTCCTTGGTGCTTTCTGAACTGTTTCCTTGTAGACATTTCATTACCCAGTTAAGTAACATCATCAATATTGTCTCTTAGAGACAATAAAAAGTGATAAGAAAAAAAAACAAAAAGACCAAAACACATCTTCACCAGCAGCCAACGCTCAGATAAGCAGGAATTAACACCAGGCAAACAACCAGGCGGAAAACAATATTGTAATCAATAAATTACCAAGGAGAAAACAAACATCTCCACTAAAATTGGCAAGGTAATCTACCATAAATAAACAGGGAGCAAACCCCATACTCACCAGCACTAATGATGTTACCTAGATGGGCAATGAAACATCTACAAGAAACAATCACGCTTAGAGAGCCCTGAAGATCCCACCTTTCAACCTTGAGCCATATATATTTTCTGTTGGTCTTAATCATGGCTACCACCTGAGAGGCAATGGTATGTACAGAATACAGAGAATTTACAATATGGCTAGCCCAGCATTCCAAATGAAGCCTCAATTCTTATTGTATGTGTATATGGTGTCAATGCTTGTACGGAGGGTGGGGCACATGCAGGAGTTGCATGTGCATGCACAGGGAGAGCATGGGGGGGGTCATACATGGGGGGCAGGGTGTGCAGGTGGACACATCCTCCTCCTGACAAAGCATCCACCATATGACAGATTTTGACCACCTTTCTATTTTATATTTTTAAATGTTTATTAATTCAAACATAAAATGATTGTAAAAACAATTTATCATACATAAAAACAAAGGATACAAAAACTTTAAACAAGAATAAAAGTCATAAAAAGAACACAAGCAAAAACTGTAGTGCTTATGCATTTATAATTTTTTAAAAAAAATTGAAAGTGTGTTCACAATCATACAATGTAGCTGTTAAATCAGCATATGCTTTCAGTATGTGACTTGATTTACATGGTTCCTAGGTACACGAATGGTTTAGGAATGAATATAATATATTCACTTTCAACTAACCAATTATTTAGTTCCTTATTTTCCATTAAGATTTAGCAGGCAGAGTGGATTCTTCCCTGATCCCAGAGGTTGGAAAATTACTAATCAATTGCAAGATGTTGGAATAGAGACTGTTCAACTAAAGCTGGCCTTGGAAAAAGCCAATTACCCATTTAAATCTGGCTTGAAGCCTGCATAAAACATGGAAATAGCCTTAGTTGCCTTGATAAATTATTTTTTCTTGAAGACAAATATGATTGCTACTATGTTGTTTCTACTAGCACTCTCAATAGATTTTAAGATCACTGAACATGAAATATTTCTGGAGTGACTCAGTACACTGGGAAATGGAGGTACGATATTATATAATTATAGAGTTGCTATCGGATAGCGGCAATGAGAGATTTGCATTTGGTTCCTTGGTGCTTGTGATATAGAGTCCCACACAGCATTATGCCTTTAGAATCCACTGGTTACACTAAACACTGTATATATTCTTCCAGAGGCTTGGAGTGCTTGCCATCAGAAGAAACAGTCTTTTTTTTTTTTACTTCCCTAAGAGAGAACGTATGCTTGACAGCTGCCCTGAAGTCAGTGATGGACTGCACAAAGGTCTAAGAATAGAAGCTGAATCCAGATGAGATGGCTGAATAGGTGGATCTCAGGCCCCCAAATTAAGAAAAATGTTGTCTATTTTAAAAGAGGCAGCACTTATTCTAAATATAGTGCTTAAGTATCCCTAGGCCATTTCTGTATCCAGGAACCATGCATCTCAAGTCATATACTGAAATCATATACTCCATAGTTGCGGACACACTTTGAAATTAAAAGCATTTAATTGCATCAACACTACAGTTTTTGCTTGTTTATGTATGTTTATGTATTTTCTACTTGCTTAAAGTTTTATTTTTGTGTATGGCAAATTATTTTTATTTTGTATCATTTTATATCATTTTACGCATGAAATAATAAAAGTTAATAATATGGAAGCATTACTTTTACAAAATCTGTGAAAAATCATTTTGGGCCTAGGAAATTAGACAGAATCAATTTTGTTAGTGAAGTCTATGTGGAACTATCCTCCTGTGGATAAACAAATATGAAGATGCTTTACATAGTATAGGATGTTTTATTTCGTTGGTAACAATGCACATTCAGCAGTAGATGCTCAGAGAAGTATAACACTAGCTTTGAAAACAAAATGGAAATCAGAATTGACCAGAATTGAAACATGAGAAATTTTCACTGAACGATTCATTGAAATGGAATGGATTCATTTATAGTAACAGTTCACAAGAACATTTGAAGTCTGAGAATTTACTTGTGCTGTAGTCAAGAGACTATTATCACATTCCAATCTGAATAAATTCTTAGATGAACCTCAACCATAAACATATTTTTCAAGTTAGATTCATCAGCTGGGCTTTGGCACATCCAGCTGTGGATAAAACACATGTCTGTGCAGACTAAATTGACTATGCAGGTGATACTTTTAAAAACATTTAGGTTATGCTTTGTTCTAAAATTTCATGATCAGTCATTACACTGGAAACATTCAAATACTCAAAGAATAATTATTAAACAAAAACATTTTTTAAAAATAAATTACAGTATGTTATACAACAGGGGTGTCAAACTCAATTTCATTGAGGGCCACGTCAGGGCTGTGGTTGACCTTGGAGGTGATGGCTGGGCATGGCCAACTGGGTGGGCATGGCCGACTGCATGGGTGTGGCCAGCTTGACACTACTCCCCAAGCTGCTGGCATGTTTTCTCTTTGCATTGGGAAGACTGGGCCAAAGCTATGCTGGTCCATTGTTTCCTCTTCATATTGGGTATACAGGGTCAAAGTGATGCGGTCCAGCCCTTTATATTTTCCAGGATGGCCCTACAGGGCTAAAGCCACTCTATCGAAATATCCTTCCTATTCCATGTCACCAAGTTTTTCCCAAACAGGTAAAATACTTTAGATCAATTTAAATGTCCCTGATAAGATTGGGTAATGGGTTCATGTATCATTATCCAAAGAAAAATCACTTTTACCCAATTTTGGATGATATACCCAGTGGCAACCACTGGGTTAGAAGAAACAACTTTCAAATATATCAAAACTATACTTGCTACACATGCCATGCCACGAGTTGTGATAATGGATAATGGACCACAATTTCCTAAGGTTAATTGAAAATATTGTCATAACTTATGGATTTGAACATTAAACATAAAGTCCATACCCCCATAATTGAATAAACTTGCCAAAGCTAATATAAAGATTAGCAAGATTCTGCTGCGAAGGGCAAGTGATGTTAAAGAACTCCTTCTTTTGAAATATGGGGCATCTTTCTCACAATGTGAAAAAGCCAATGCTGATCTTCTGTTTGGGACAAACTTGGTGACACCACTTCCATTTGTGGTTCCATGACAACCTATAAGGTATTGGTGATATTGATCAAAGCACTCAAGAGAAAAAAAATGAAACTTTCACCACAAAACCAAAGTTGTATCTGTTTATTCCTCCCCAAATGAAGTGTTAACATTTCAAAGTACCAGTATAATCATAAAACCACTACAATCCTTTTGAATTGAAATAGAATGGAAAGGTTTTTTTTGACATAACCAAAGACACCTTCTTCCATTTCCATTTGATCCAAAACTAAAGACACAAAACACTCCAAAGCATTATCAGTGAAAGTTTAGAAAAACCAGCGTCAACCAAGGGTGACTTTGAATATTTAGAAACTAGTGTGCATATTTTATCCATAGAGCAGTATGAACTTGAGAAACCAAACAGACTAAATGAAAGGATTGTATGTTGCATGAATAAGTTATTTTATTTACAAAGAAGGAATGTGAGGAAGTTGGTGTTTACCAGAAGTGGAACCTTGCCATATTATGGAGAGTGCTGGTATGTTTGTTTCAAGATGTTAAATTTGCTTTTGTTCCAAGTCAGAGAGGAGTCCAAGCTGAGCTTAATAAACAAAATTAACTTCTTGTCTCACTGTTCTGTAATCCATGCTTATATTATGATTAACACAACTAGAACACAGCCCATGCTTATATCATGATTATTTACTTGTTTATTTGCTTACTTGTATTTATATAATACTTTAATCTAGGGAGACTGAGGGACGCTTACAAACTCTCTCCATTAAACCAAAAACTACACTGAAACAACAAAAAATAACAAGATGAAGCCACAAATTACAATTGTAATAACTTCTGTGGACATGAAGCAATAAACCAACATTGATACATAGTAGGACCCACTCCCTACTTCTATCCTTTGGAACAGGTAGTCTTTACAACTTTCCAAAGATTAACATAGAAAGAGTGGTGGTGATGGTATTCCAGAGAAGAAGGCCTATGACTTAGATGTCTGGTCCTTGTAAAGGTAAAGGTTCCCCTCGCACATATGTGCTAGTTGTTCCCGACTCTAGGGGCAGTGCTCATCCCCATTTCATAGCCGAAGATCCAGCCCTGTTTGAGGACATCTCCGTGGTCATGTGGCCGACATGACTAGATGTTGAAGACACACAGAACACTGCTACCTTCCCACCAAGGTGGTTCCTATTTCTCTACTTGTATTTTTACGTGCTTTCGAACAGTTAGCTTGGCAGAAGCTAGGACAAGTAATGGGAGCTCACTCCGTTATGTGGCATTAGGGTTTTGAACTGCCGAACTGCCTACCTTTCTGATCGACAAGCTCAGCATCTTATGGTGTATTGTTGTCTCTCTACATTTCCCTCATGAAATGGTCAATTTACAGGATCATTGAAAGGTCTAAACTAGGGTTGTATAACCTTGGTAACTTTAAGACCCAACCCAGTTTTACATATTTTCCTGTTCTTGGCTGCCTTTCTATGTATACTAAAAAGTCCTAAAAAGTTGGCTTTTCCAGCAAGCCAGCCTGGCCTGTTAATGTTAATTTTAATTTATTTTAAATGTATTGTTTCTTTTTTTAAAAAAATCGGTTTGGTCTTTTTGGAAATGGGTTTAATCTTTTTTTAACTTTTGTGATGTGTGTTTTTAATGTTGTATGTCGCCCTGAGTCCTTTTGGAGAAGGGCGGCATATAAATCCAAATAAACCTAAACCTAAACATATACTCCAAGAGTTAACTGGTATGCAGATAAAATGGAAAAAAAGCTCTTCTTTCATCCTGCCACAGAACAAAGCAAGATACAGTTTAGGATATGGTATTTGTTTTTTAAACTGTTATGATACAACTTGGAGAGATGTGCACAGACGTGGCTGTTGAAAATTTAAATAACAATGTATTCCCTTCGTTTTCAAATGTTACGGTGCTTGCTGTTAATGTAAAGGGATTTGCAAACCCAGTTTGCGAAGCATAAATACAAACAAAAAACCTGAGGCTTTTAGAAGTGCTGGCACAATCTAACTTTTTTCTAAAAGATCAGCAAGATGTAAAATGTATATTTTTAAAGGATAACTTCTTGAAAGCATTTTAGAATGTTGTTTCTAATTTCTCCACACGTTCCCTTTCGTTAGGTTAAAGGTAAAGGTGCCCCCACATATGCATGCTAGTCGATTCTGGCTCTTGGGGCGGTGCTCATCTCTGTTTCTAAGCTGAAGAGCCAGTGCTGTCAGAAGACATTGGCCATGGTCATGTAGCCAGCATGATTCAATGCCGAAGGCACATGGAACACTGTTACCCACCCACCAAAGGTGGTTCCTATTTTTCTACTTGCATTTTTTACGTGTTTTCAAACTGCTAGGTTGGCAGAAGTTAGGTTACTGCTAGATATATCTCCTGTTCCTGCTTTAAGATATATTTATTGTCAATTTTGTAGATCAAATAATTTTTTTCAAGGAACTTTGGGGGAAATCAGTTGATTGCTGTTGATATACAACACACTATTCCATCTGCTTTTTGCTATCAAATAGTCATCTACTTTGTGCGGATGGATTTTGTCCATAGTCAGATTGTGTTTTTATTGTATTTTGTAAGATTGGGAGGGGGGAAGTGATGTGATACAGACACACTTGCATGCACACACAAAGAAACATCTCTGAAAGAGTGCTCAAGGACAAGGTTCAAAAAAGGAGCAAGAAAGTACTGAGAAATGACATCCGGATCTCTGCAGCTATATCATTTGTGTCTTCCATAATTTTATTGGGTTCTGATCATGAGAGCATTTGCTTTCAATCCAGATAATAGATGCTGGGAAGCTAATCATTATGATGAGAAATATCTAGACATGAGCTAAATATTTTCATCACAAATGAGAAGAGGAGAATAGGGACTTCTAACCCTCAATTTTTCTGCTGTTGATTGGTGTGACCTTCCCTCTAACCAGGGATGGGTTCCAGCTTTTGTTCTGTTTGGGCATGTACATGATTGATATGCGCTACATGTGCATGCACAGTACTAAAATTTGCTTTTTGCACATGCAAAAACCAAGATGGTGCCGCCGTAGGTGCCGCCAATAGAACTGTTTCGGGGATGTGGCCGGCCGAGTTACTACCTACTTGACCAAACCGGTCCGAACTGGTAGGAATGCATCTCTGCCTCTAACACATGCTAAAAGTTCTTCTCTGCTGCTTTGTTGAAGATGCATATTTTGTCCACTCCTGCTGATATTCAATGTTGCATTATTTTTATCAATATTCACTGTGCAGACCTTTTAAGGTACTACTTTTAAGGCAACACTTTCATGGGTTTGATATTGTGTTATTGTGTTCATAGTTTAGGGGGTTGCATTAAGAAGAAGCAGTTCAGAAACATTTCAAATGAATGAATATAATAATAGTAGTTGTGTCTTTAGAGGGCACTGTCAGCCAACTGCAGAATTCAGTGTAGATGGAAGAAAGGAGATAATGTATAGGCCCAAGCTGCTCTGGAATTTATATACAAAAATAGCTACCAGGCTATCTTCATTTTGAAACTATGCTTTGAAGTACTCACTTACAAAGTCCTCCATGGCTGCAAAGAAATGATATCATTTTTACATCGTTGTGCCTTTCATTCTTTGTGGTTGCCTTTTCTGGGACTATATCTTGTTGTTGTTCACATTCCTTTTGTTCAGGCTGCTCCTTCATTAGGAAAATAGTTTGTGGTCTTTATTTTGCATCAGTGCATGAAACTGCAAACACCTGGGAAGATTTTCCATGGTGCAAGCACTTAATACACCGCTGGTCCGACATCTGAAACTCATTTGGTGCTCCCCAAAGGCCTCTTCAATCACTGAGCAAAATGACTTTCCCCTCCCTTTTATAAGTCACAGTGCTCTACGGGGATGGATCCTAAAGAGATAAAAGGTGTGTTTGTGTGTGCCTGTGTGCACGTGCACAAATGCCTGCCTTCCTCCCTTTCTGTGTGTCCATTTAGCTGTTCAAATTCGAAATGAACTTGATTTGAAACATATGCCTGCACAGTTTTCTGTCTCTTGTTAAATATATTAATAGGAAAAGGTTTCATCTGATATTTAGCAAATGTTCAACTAGTCTTGGGTGATTGGTGGTTGTATATGAAATACAGTAATATACAGAGAGAGAAATAAGAATAAAGATCATGAGTTCACACTTCAATTGAACAATTTTTAATATGTTGTGAAGTCATTGGCCAAGCCCAACATTTTTCAAGTTGTGAACTTAAAAATAACAAGTTCTTTAAGAATAGTGACTGAATAGTATAAGATCTAGCAGAAGTTGATAAAATTAGTAATGGTAAGGATGATTTCATATAAAATAGCTTGTTCAATAATCTTGTCCATAGTACATTCCAGAAGTTGATCAGATGCTCGGTTTTTTGGCATAAGCATACTTGTGTGCACTTTGTTTATGTGTGATACAGATTGACAGAAAACTCTTGATTGTTGGTGCTATTGAATCCTTTCAGTGTTTTTGATATCAGTGAAGAATTGCCAAAATTAACAGATTATTTAGCTTCCTTTATCCTCTGGCTAAAATCACAAAACTGTGCCTCACTTATTTTGGATATGTCATGCAGGAGAATTCACTGGAGAAAGCAATTATGCTTGGAAGAGCTAGTGGGAAGAGGAAACCAGGCTGCCAAAGAACAACATGGTGGCTGAACACCATAAAAGCTGAGCATCAGTGAGAGCATAGAGCAACTCAAAGAAGTAGCACAAGGTTGGAAGATGTGGAAAGACCTGGCCCATGGAATCATCAAGAGTTAAACATGACCGAATGGATATCCTCCTCCTCCTCCTCCTCCTCCTCCTCCTCCTCCTCCTCCTCCTCCTCCTCCTCCTCCTCCTCCTCCTCCTCCTCCTCCTTTGGCTGGCTAGAACAAATACAATAAGCCTTGATCCATCAGCCAGCTAAACTGCAGAAGACCAATTCTAATGATAATGTAATATGATGGTACTAAAAAATGTGGCAAAATTAAACCCAAGACACAAGTAAGATCAGCCAAAGTACCTTGGCATGCATTGGGTTTCCTTAAATCACTAGTTAAATATCTGTGAGACATTTGTGAACTTTGGCTGATCCTATTGCAGGGCATAATTCTTGGCAAATATTCTACTGATGACTGCCTTTGTATGTATGTATTGTTGATAACAGATCAGATACTGACATTTTGATTACCTATTAACTTCTTGTGTGCATTGAGTTAAATGTGGAGAATGTTATCAGCTCATAAGGAGAGCCATTTATGATGGGTTTATTACAAAGTTTGTATGTACAGTGCATATGAGTCAGCTTTATGTCTGAACTACACTTGGACCTTGATATTGAAGGATAATACTATAAATCATATATTTACATAGGTTTTACAAAGCATTGCCTCAACATAATGAGCTTGTCAAATCAAGCACTTTGTGATTGAATTTTCCGTTCTTTCCATTGATGCATTTATAAAGGACAACAGAAAATGCTGCTTTCATAACTATTTATAAAAGTGCCTATATGGTTTTATGGACTTAGACAGCAACTGTGCTCTAATATATTGTCCCATCTTGTTCCCTTCCAACTGTGCTACCTGGGATTGGGACTTGCTTGATTAATACATATTGTTATATTGCTATAACCTCTTCAATAGTTTATTTCTATCTGTTAGAATTCCAAAAAGTTTCTATTTACATTATATTTACATATTGTGCCTCTATTCCTTAGCTCCTTGTGTGTTGGGTTAGGACAGTGGTGGGCAACCCGCGGCTCGGGAGCCACATGCGGCTCTTTACACCCTTTAATGCGGCTCTTCTGTGTGCCGGGTGCCCGCTCCCCTCCCTCCTCTCGGGCTTCGGAGGGAAGCTTCTGCAAAAGCCTGGGCGAGTGACAACCAATTTTGGTCCTATGACTGCAGAATGCTGCAAAATACCATAAATGCAGGCCAGTTGTTGAGTGTTTCAAATGTGATTGGAACACTCAACAAGGTGACCACAGTGTGTGTGTGTGTGTGTGTGTGAGTGAGTGAGAAAGACAGACAGAGAGAGGAACAGAGAGAGGGAGGGAGGGAGGGAATCAGAGAGAGACTGACAGACAGACACACACACACACACAGACAGAGAGAGACAGAGAGGGGTAGGGAGGGAGAGAAAGATAGACAGACAGAGAGACACACACAGAGTGAGTGATTAAGTGAATGAGTGAGAGACAGACACACCCACATACACAGAGTGACAGAGAGAGAGGAAGGGAGGGGAGAGAGACAGAGGGAGAGACAGAGACAGACACACACACACACACACACAGAGTGAGTGAGAGACAGACAGACACACACACACACAGAGTGACAGAGATGGGGGAGGGAGGGAGAGAGAGACAAAGAGCCAGAGAGAGAGAAAGAAAAATAAAAAAAGAAAGAAAGTGGGAGAGAGAGATGAAATTAAAAACAACAACATACGAACCTGACTTACTCAAACTATCCAAGGAAATGCAAGGCCAATGTTCACATTAGTGGTTGTGACTTTGTCAGTCAATGTCAGGATGTAATTTTCTCTACATTGTAAGGCAAATATTACGGAATTTAACGTTATCGATAAATAATATCGTTCTAAAGTTTTTGTTAGTTGTGTTATTCGTATCCTCCCGGCCTATGTGGATACTTGCATGCAGAATATTCTCAATAAAAACTTATTGAAACTAAAAACAGTGTACCATCCTATGTATTTTCGGTTTTAAAAATGTGGCTCTCAAAGTAAATTTCAATCGTGCTTTTGGCGAGATTTGGCTCAGTTGAAAAAAAAGGTTGCCCACCACTGGGTTAGGAGAAGCAAAAATGATTGAAATGCTATTTGCATGAAAATAAATTCTTCTGCTCAATAGGTAAACTTTTATCTTAGCAGACACCACTTTATTCCAATAAAATGAAAACAGTTGCTATTGAACAAATCAATGTGTCATTATGAAAAATAAATTACCAATATGCTTTCCCACTTTATGTTTCTCCTCATCTCAGAAAATGCAGAGATGGGAAGACAAATAATTCACTACTACTATTGAATATTCAGACTACTAATGAATGGAAGCTCAAAATTATGAAAAATTCTAGCTATATTTTGGTTAGTGATTGGACTTACCAAAATTGTCATCTGTACAAAATGAGAGAGATAGAACATACCTCTTACTAGCCAGTTCAAAAAATGTAAACAATAGTACAGCGTTGTTGTCTGCTCTCATTTCAACATTGCTTACACAGGTTTCCATATATTGTTTCCTCTCCTACCTTGACTGCATGAAAATGAAAAATAAGCATATTTCCAAAATAAGACAATTCTCTTCATCTTTGTCCACTTCTCTTGAAGTTATGCAGAGCACATGATCATACAAGTTAGATTAAAATTATGTACAAAGTAGCACTGCTTGACCAAGAAAAGTGTGTGGAATTTTGCAGAACATTTAACTTATTTCAACAGCCTTCAAAGTATAAATAAAGGATTTAGACATAGACATCATATTATGATCTTTTTGAATGTGTAAGTACCAAATTGCACAAAGCTGATTAGAGGAACAAGAAGTACCTTTTCTTTTTAAAGTATGCATATTAGAGGCTTCAGCCATCTGTAAGCATTTCCTGACAATTGCCTTTCAGTTGATTTTCTTAACAGCCAACATTTAACCCTAGGTTAAGTTGGGATTATCTTCTGAAACCCAACTGTTTTAGGTACTTATTAGCAGTGACTGAATAGTCTTTTCTTATGCAACTCTGAAAAGAGCCTCAAAGAATGAAATAATGGGTTCTGATTGGAAAACGAAAACAGGTTTTCAACATCTGTGTACTTCCTTACAGTATCATTTGCTACATAATTCCTTCCATCAATACCCCCTCCAAGTTTATTAGTATAATTTGCCTAAAATTCCATTAAATATTTCCATCCTATGTGAAATACCCATATATCTATATCTATATCTATATCTATATCTATATCTATATCTATCTCTATCTCTATCTCTATCTCTATCTCTATCTCTATCTCTATCTCTATCTCTATCTCTATCTCTATCTCTATCTCTATCTATATCTATATCTATATCTATATCTATATCTATATCTATCTATATCTATATCTATATCTATATCTATATCTATATCTATATCATCTATATCTATATCTATCTATCTATCTATCTATCTATCTATCTATCTATCTATCTATCTATCTATCTATCTATCTATCTATCATCTATTTTCACACAAACACCAAACCATCCAGGTATAAGACAAAAGACAGAATCACAATGATTACAAAATTATTGATTTGACTAAGAATTTTAAGAAATGCTGGGCCATTTTTTGTTAGTAGGAATGCAACTATTTCAAATGAAGTTAAATGGAATCTGTATATTTAGCAATCCAATTCTTAGAAGCAATGACAGTCTGTCATTGTCAAATTATTTTGGAAAAGTTAAACTCTATTGTTTTCTTTTGCCTTTACTAAGCAAAGGACCTAACATGGCACTTACTGGTAGATGTGCATGCAGTGTTGCATTTTGCCGTAAGAACAATGATTGCTCCTGTTGAAAAAGCTGATCTTTAGTTCTATACAGTATCGATTCATAATATGATTTTAGTAATGGGAGGCAAAATTCTATAAAATACATCCCAGGAATGGCTTCCATTTTGTTGAGCATTGTCAGTAAATTCTCAGGAGTAAAACTAAGTTTACACCGGCTTTTATGGCTTCAGAAAAAATAAACTTAAAGGAAATCACCCTGAGCCCTTTTTGACCAAACAAATTACTTTTTAAAATGTAGAAATGAAAATGGAGAGATGGTCCAAATTAGGATAGGTTATTGCTGAATCTGGGTATCCGCTTGTTGTTGTTTCTTCTAAACTCAATGAATTCAGTAACAAGCACTCACTGAAAACTGCTTCAAGTTGGCATTTGCATTATTTGGTGTATATACTGTAGCTAATATAAGATCATTTTGGTGTGTCTTCTATGGATCCTTAGTCTATTGTGCTCTAGTAGGCATTAAAAATGTTCCAAAGCAGTGTGTCTAATCTGATATGGATCAGTTTTTCCTTATTAACAGAGAATACTGTTGTTGATCTAGCAGTCTCATCTTGAGTTACAGTTTAGAAACCCAGAGCTTAGATTAATGTATCATACAATCCATTTAATTAATGTCCTTGTTTAAAACTTCAGCCTTTCATGTGTGCGTCCTCTTATAATTGGATCTAGTCCATTTAATAGTTTGATGTTCACAGTCTGGTATAAATAAATCTAAAAACCTATTTTAAAAAAACCATGGAATGGAATATAGGAGCATGAATAAACACACAGCTTAATTTGTGCTGGTCAGAGATAATCCTTTTGCACTGTTTTCTGCATCAGTCCTCATTAAATTCAAGGAAACAAAATTTACAATGAAATCCTCATGAACAGGAGAGTGGTGTTCTTGTATTTATTTGTTAAATGGCAAAGAGGGTGATTGGATATTTTATTTTTCATTGGCAATCATTTGTCAGGATCTTTGATTCTGATACCTCCATTAAATCCAACAGAAGATACCATGAAGGAATTCCTGCAATTGGGCACTTTCAGTTGTTGTGCTGCCATGGGAATTCGGTCCTTAAGAAATATTTTGAGAATTTCTCCTTTCCCTGTAGAACTTTGGAGAAATTGTTTATCTAATTTGTCCACAGATTTGGTTAAAAAAAAACCACTACCTTATAGCAGAGCAGAATAACAATTATAAATCCCATCCATTTCAGCAGAAAATGGCTTACTAAATCATGCTCAGGAATATCTTAGCCAACTACTGGCTCTTTCTGTTTTCCATTCCTGAATCCATTCCATTCCTGCCCCTATTTCAGGGACTGGAAAAAGAAAGAAGTAGAAGATGAGTTAAGGTGATTTGGAGGCTGGTTGTGACTGTCTCAGATGGCTGGAAAAATGATGAAATAATGGAACAGCAGTAATTTTAAAAATAAAACACAAGGAGAAGAAGGAAGCTTGAAATAATACTTCTTGGGAAGAATTCAATACATATAAAGGTCAACACCAGCTAAGAACTACTAGCTGTGGCTTCACAAAGATGTGAACTGATAGTAGTAGTAGTAGTAGTAGTAGTAGTAGTAGTAGTAGTAACAACAACAACAACAACAACAACAACAACAACAACAACAACAATTGAGCACCATAGCAAAAAACTCTTGGACACGACCTAGAAAATCTGTGCATTGACGAAATCTGTCCATGCTGGCTCAGGAATTCTGGGAGTTGAAGTCCATAAGTCATAAAAGGACCATAGTTCCCCACCTCTGTCCAAGACCCTGGGAAGAAAGGGACTTGGGCAGTCAATACCAGCTAAATAACTGGCAGCTGCGATTTTATACTCATAGATTAAAATAATAGTAAATTATAATTAATTTAATTAAATAATAATGTTTAATTAAAATTAAACAATAGCCTATATCCAGGTCCTTGGGAAACACTCAATAGGGTGATAAAAATGCCAAAGCCAGTCTAAACATCTGGCTGACCGGGCAACCAACCATAATAATACAGGTTTTTTCCTGGAATTTGAAGCAACTACATTTGATTTGCAAGACAGATATTATATTGGCTGTGTTATTATAGCACTCAGTGTAAGACGAGGTCGAAAAGGTAAGATGTGGCTTAATTGAAGGGCTATTTCTTTCTCTGCAAAATAACCAATGGTTTTATAAAGAAATAAAGTGTTTCAGCTGAAATTTAACAGATGTACAGAGTTGGAAGGGACCTTATAGGTCACCTAGTCCAATCCCTCCCCTCTGCTCAAGCAGGAGACCCTACACCATTTCTGATGTAGCAGAAATGGCAGTCCAAATTCTTCTTGAAAGTCTGAAGCAATGAAGCTCCCACAACTTCCGAAGGCAAGCTGTTCCATTGATTGATTGTTCTCACTGTCAGAAAGTTCCTCCTTATTTTTAGGTCGAATCTCTCCTTGGTCAGTTTCCATCCATTATTCCTTGTCTTGCCTTTAGGTGCTTTGGACAGGTGCACCAGAAGTGACATAAAAGGGGAAGACTGCTTTAAAACTGCAAAATGAAAAGATGCAGTGTTTGTGATGGGAAATAAGTGAGTGAAGACTGACCTGGCCCATTTCTGCCTGGTTGATGTTCTATTGTGCAGTTTGTTCTTCTAGTCTGGTAATGGGCAACCATCCAGGGCAGATTAGCCCTAAAGGTGTCCATCAGCATGCAGCCCAACAGTAAAATCTATCTTTCAGGATCAGTCTGTTTGCTAGTCACCACATGAAATTTGCTTGAAATGGCCTTTCACAGTGACTGCTTTCACTTTCACTTTCACTTTTATTTAATTTATAAACCGCGCCCTCTCCCAGAAGGGACTCGGGGCGGTTATTTCAGAATAAATTATGGTGGTGGCGAGGGAGCAGACTGACATTCTCCATGGATAGATGGCAATACCCATATCACAAAGTTACTTAGAGAAATAGGTGATCATGCATTTAATCTAATATCAATTGATTACTTGTATTTCATATTCAGATAAGGTTCAGGAGGTTTTGCATTCATCTAGTTTATCAACTTGAGCTTCCTTAAGCTTCAGCAGCAGAAGATTATCAAGAGCTAGGGATCCAACAGTAGGTTTGCCCAATTCAACTAATTGGACAAGATGCTCATACCAACCCCTTTAACAGCTAAACAAACCTGTGATTCTATTAAGAAAAGTGGACTTTGAATAGATGCACCCTGTCAAATTCAGTACATTTTTGATGATGAAAAAGGCTATTTGGCTCTGTTGCTGGCAAGCCAGAGTGCACTTTCCCCCCTAGGTCTGATTTCATAAACACCTCCTGGGTGTAAGTACAATGAGTGCATTATGCACTGGAGTTCAGGAAACTTCCCCCAAAGAGAATCAGGTTGGAGGGTCGAGGCTGCAGTTGAGCTCTGCTCATTGGAGCAGCAGGGCAAGATGAGCATTCAAATATATAAATATTTAGACCAAGAGATGCACATTAAAACCACTTAGAAATAAATACAAGTGTCTGAAAATAGAAGCCTCCGCAATGACATCAGGAGCTGTTTATCTTCAAGAACTGTGGGAATGGGCTCAAATAATGAAATATTTCATTTAAGAGAAAAGGGGGAGGAAAGAGGAAAACTAACCTCAGATGGAGTTTTGACATTTATTTTGACATAAGCCATCTGGCCATGCTGAGTGTATGGATAGTTCTGTTTGCCACAATCCAGACATTACCTTCATGCCAAATACATTGAGCACTTTGAGACTCATTTCTCACTGGTGCATGATTTCATCAGCCACATGAAGATAATTCAGCCCCTAAATTACATGTCACTTATTGTCATTAATGTTTGCAAAACTCAGTGGCCTAACTGAGTCTTTCCAAAATGGGTTTCTCTTTTGTTTTGCTTTTGTTTAATAGGGTTGATATATGGGCCTACATTTTCAATGGGTAGAGATAATTTGAGATTTTTGGGAAGATTGGATCCTCATTCCATTGCTCTTTACAGCTGCTGGACTCTGATTCCCATAGAGGGTCTCATGCCAGCACAAGGAGTGGCTCATGAAGCAATAGAAACCAAGATTATGAGAAGCAGATCCAGATATATGAGAGACATCTGAACTAGACATTTTAAGAAGAGAACCTTGTTGGTCTATGAATGCAAAACATAAGAAGGAATAATTAAAAGTGTGTGCTTTTGAATAAGATGTGTTAATTATAAAAAGTGCTACCACTTTTTTCATTCTGATCCTGGACTAGAATAAAAGGAAGGGTTTGTGATTCAGTGGAAAAGAAGATACTTTGTGTGAAGAAATTCTGGTTCCATCCCTAGCATTTTTAAAGGCATGTGCAGAAAAGAGATGGAGGGGAGGATAATAGAGAGAGGAATTGTGAGATCCAGTGCAGGAAAAAAAACCTTAATATTGCCAAAAGATAGATCCTCCCCCTCCCCCGAATGTTCTGGATCCTGTATCATAGCACACTAAAATAAATGGAAAACAGGGTCAGTGCTAATGTTTCTTTCTGTTTATTGAGTAGCATGCACAAATTTTGGGCCAAAGGACCACCCGGCTTTTTAGTAATTGCCAAGACTCAAATCCCCGAAGTGAGCAGTGCCACAATGAAATTTGTGCTTGATTTCATTTAAACATTAATCAAAATGAAAATAATTAAGTGCCATTAACACAATTGTTGCACAGAGTACACTTAATCCTTCCTTTTTCCATCATGTTAAAAGTTACAAAGTTGCAGCAACTTTGCCAGCAAAATGGTTTGGTTTGGTTTGGTTTATTTGGATTTATATGCCGCCCTTCTCCAAAAGGACTCAGGGCGGCGTACAACATTAAAAAACACACATCCCAAAAGTTAAAAAAGATTAAATCCATATCCAAAAAAACAAACCAAATTTTTTAAAAAAACATTACATTTAAAATAAGTTAAAATTAAAATTAACAGGCCAGGCCGGCTTGCTGGAAAAGCCAACTTTTTAGGGCGCGTCGGAAGGACAGGAGGTCAGGGATTATGCGAAGCTCCGGGGGGAGCTCATTCCAGAGGGAAGGCGCTCCCACAGAGAAGGCTTTCCCCCTGGGGGTCACCAGCCTACACTGCCTGGCCGACGGCACTCTGAGGAGGCCAACTCTGTGGGATCATACTGGATGGTGGGAGGCTACTGGTGGCAGTAGGTGGTCTTGAAGGTACCCTGGGCCTAAGCCATAGAGTGCTTTAAAGGTCATAATTAATACCTTGAATCGCACCCGGAAAACAACCGGCAACCAGTGCAGGCCGCCTAAAAGGGGTGTAACATGGGAGCACCTAGTTACCCCCATGATAACCCGCTGAAGCCTCCGGGTGCTCTTCAAGGGCAGCCCCATGTAGAGAGCATTGCAGTAGTCCAGGCGAGAAAGGACAAGGGCATGAGTGACTGTGCACAGAGCATCCCGATCCAGGAAGGGGCACACCTGACGTACCAGGCGAACCTGGTAAAAGGCCTCCCTGGTCACGGCCGTCAGGTGTTCTTCTAAACTAAGTCGCGTATCCAGGAGGACTCCCAGATTGTGAGCCTTCTCTGAGGGGGCTAAAATTTCTCTCCCTATTGTCAAAGATGGAACAAGATGTACAAATCGGGATGACGGAAATCACAGCCACTCAGTCTTGGAGGGATTGAGCTTGAGCCTGTTCCTCCCCATCCAGATCCGCACAGCCTCCAGGCATTGGGACATCACGTCGAGGGCATCGTTTGGGTGGTTTGGGGTAGAGATGAAAAATTGGGTATCTTCAGTATATTGATGATACCGTACCCCAAAACCACGGATGATCTCGCCCAGCGGTTTCATGTATATGTTGAACAGGAAGGGTGAGAGAACCGACCCCGGGGCACCCCACAAGTGACGCGCCTGGGGGGGTCTATCTCTGCCCTCCAGTCAACACAAACTGTGACCGATCCGACAGGTAGGAGGAGAACCACCGTAAAACGGTGCCCCCCACTCCCAACCCCCCGAGTCGTCGTAGTAGGATACCATGGTCGATGGTATCGAAAGCTGCCGAGAGGTCTAATAGGACCAGGACAGAGGAACAGCCTCTGTCCCGGGCCCGCCAGAGATCATCGACCAACTCGACCAATGCCGTCTCCGTGCTGTACCCGGGCCTGAAACCCGACTGAAACGGATCCAGGTAGACAGCTTCATCCAGGTACTGGGGAAGCTGACGTGCTACCACACTCTCGACAACCTTTGCTACAAAGCGAAGGTTGGAGACCGGGCGATAGTTGGCTAAAGAAGCTGGGTCCAGGGAAGGCTTCTTGAGGAGGGGCCTCACCACCGCCTCCTTCAAGGAAGGCTTCTTGAGGAGGGGCCTCACCACCGCCTCCTCACCACCCCTCTCTCAATGAAGCGTTGGTAATCGCCTGGAGCCAGCCTCGTGTCACCTCCCGGGAAGCCGAAACTAACCAAGAGGGACACGGGTCCAGCACACAAGTGGCAGCACTGAGTCTCCCCATAATCCTGTTCATGCCTTCGGGGGTCACAGGGTCAAACCCATCCCAGAGTGTCTCCTCAAG
This sequence comes from Natrix helvetica, assembly GCF_964273705.1. NCBI lineage: Eukaryota > Metazoa > Chordata > Lepidosauria > Squamata > Natricidae > Natrix > Natrix helvetica. The sequence goes on from NC_138552.1 coordinate 248,400,192, forward strand.
ATTCATCCCCGTCGGCTCACCCGAATCTACCCAGTCAGAGTCCAAGCCTGTCCGGATCTGAGCAATTTTATCCTGCAGATACTGAACAAATTCTTCAGCCCTACCCTGCAAGGGGTCTTCCCCAGTTCCTTGGTTAAGTAAGGAGCGGGTCACCCTAAACAGGGCGGCTGGGAGGTTATCTGCGGATGCGATAAGAGCGGAAAAATATTGCCGTTTTTCCCCTTCTATCGCCACTAAGTAGGATTTAATATGAATTCTTACTAGTGTTCGATCAGATTCGGACCAGCTGGCCCTCCAGCCACTTTCTAGGCGTCTTTTCCGGTGTTTCATCTCCCGGAGCTCCTCGGTAAACCAGGGAGCCATCCGGGATCCACACCGGGTCAGAGGCCGCAAAGGCACAACACGGTAGGGAATGGGTAGAGAACCATTCTGATTTGCCCTAGATCTGATAATATGAAAGCTGACCAGGATCCAAACAATACTCATCATTTCCTGTTTATTTTCAGTTTTGGATTGTACAGATTGCAAATTCAGGCATCATTTCCCAGAATATTTTTTTTCCCCTGAGGGAAAAACAACAACAACTGAGATACTACTCTACCTTATTTCCCAGGAATAGCACCACTTCATAACATTTCTCTGGAAATTTCTCTTTCTTTTTGATGTTGGTCATTGCCCTTATGCCCCCAAATGACTCCATCCATCCAAGCCATAATGGTGCCATTTATATTAGCCAAGCTGCCTATACAGTCGATACTGTTTTACTTGTAGCAGCTGTGAAGGAAAACTTTCTGATGCACAGTAATAAATTGTATTTCTGCCATAGCTAATGGTGAGCCATGAAATTTTGTCTTGGAGAGTTGTGGTGAATTAATGTTTCTGCCCTTAATGTTTCTGCCCACAAGTAGTGCAGGGTGGAGAATATCTGTATTTTTAGTATTCAGGACTCTAACTCAAACAAACCCAGAAAGTGAACTTTTGGAGATATTATGCAGGAAGTCAGTGGGGCTTGTTTTTAACAGCCAGGGCTGCTCACTGTAGCATGATGATAGGGAGTCTGATTACATAAGGCAGCATGTTTTGTTTTGTAGCTTAAAATCAGAAAGTTCATGGCTTCCAGTTTGTTCTCAGCAACCATACAGATTTGGGTTCTGTTGAATAAGTCAAACATTTGCACCCTGTGATTATAAGAATGTTGCAACCACTTCTTCCTGTGGAATATCATTTGATGACCGCACCCTATCTGGAAAAGCTTTCCTTGGCCAGGAGGATTATAATCATAGTGGGTGACATGATGAGTTGCTTTATGCTTGGAGGTCTTGGCTATGTCCTGGGAAACTTTATAGTTCTGAAGGCATATTAAATATGAATCTATTTGGGACACTAAATCTCAATCTCTCTCTCTCTCTCTCTCTCTCTCTCTCTCTCTCTCTCTCTCCCTCGCTCCCTCCCTCCCTCCCTCCCTGTGTGTGTGTGTGTGTGTGTGTGTATTCATGCCAAGTTTTTTTTTCTAATTTAAAGGCTTATTCCTAAGCTAAATCCTGAGTTGTTTGGAGGCTAAACTGTGCTTACTAAGGGGGAAAAAAAGAATAATCAGAACAGAAAGACCCCATTGTTATTGCTACAAAAAAAAGCTTAGCTAAAATTTTGTCAGTCAAGCAAAGAAACAAAAAAGAGCTTGAAACTATCTCAGTTTGTACCAGTATTTCCGGGTCTTCTGGTGCAACCTGATCACATTTTTCCCCTCTCCCAGAATGATAATGGTAATTATGAGGCTATTTAATTAATTCCTAAGTCATCTTCAGGTGCATTTGATAGCTTTCAATATAAGCTGTTTTAAAGGCAGAATACAGGAGAATATTTTCAACCTCCAATGGAAATGAAATTAAATAATAAATGAAAAAAAAATCCATTGTAAATAGAAACAGCATTGTAGTAATAGCAAATTTTGGCAAATCTTCACCCTAATAAATGAAAGCAGGCAGAGGGAGGGTCCACTTTTCAGGAGATAGTTCTAATACTTAAGCACCACCTTTGAAATTTCTTAGTTTTCAAGATGACTGAGGTTACAAAATACTTGTAATGATCAGCTTCAGAATGTTAATACAGTTTCAACCTAATTCTGAAATAAAGTATGCTTACTTCTTCCTTTGTCTTCAGATTTAGGATAGACTTATCTAGCCTTTTACCCAATTTCTAGCCAGAATCTGAGCAGTATGAGCTGTGGAGACAATCCAGCAAGAAAGAAAAAAAGCTTCTACAACTAGATCTCTTAGCACCACCGTTAGGGATGTAACCCTAGGCTTGGCTTGGCAATGTACATAAGCTGATTACTTTACTGTTACTTTAAATGATTCAGAGATGAAATTGGTTTGTTACCTCAAACAGCTGTAAGAGGGAGCCAGAATAGTTGTTAGATCTCTCTCTCTCTCTCTGTTTGTTAGACGCTGATCGGATACTGTATCGTGAGTTACTGAGTCTTGCTACTGTTAGCTACTTTGTGTGTTAAACTGAGACTATTTGATAACTGAATTACTGAACCGTGTATGACTTGGACTGTTAACCAGACTCTGACTACTTCTATATTTCTACATAGTAAACTACTATATTTTTATACTATTCAGTGTCTCTATATGCTGGTTTGTGCGTGTTATTCCATATCACTCTCATTACGCTTCTCTGCATACTCGCTCTCCCAACGGGGAGCTTAATTACTTAACAACCACCTTTATGCTAAATGAAAAACAAATATGTTCCAAGGGGTGAGTTTCTACTGGCATTATGGCCAGTTCGGCACGTGTGAGATTTGCTTAGTTGCCTGCAAATAGGTCTGTGCATGCGCAGAACATTTAAAAAATGTCCCCCATAAAACATACTGCAGCAACCGGGGAACTGGTTCAAGTGCGTGGCCAGCCTGCCATCCCTACCGGTTCACCTGAACTGTGCGAATCAGTAGCAGCCCACCTCTGCCTCCTACCCACTATATATTATATGGGTATGTTATATTCTATAATATCAGTTAGAAATTATCCTAGTTAAAATGGAAAAAGGGTGTAATGAAACAAAAGAGCAATAAAAGAAATAGAACTAAGGAATGTATACTCTCCCTAATTCTTGATTTTACCATTAATTTCTCAGTCTTGAGAGTTATGGAAGTTTTTTGCTATGATATATCCCTTAAAAAAAAATCTTATTCATTCTTTTTTCAACTTACGAATGACTTATAACTTACGCAGTAACAAATACTGTAGAGCAGCCTTGGAAACCAAGTATCAATTCTAATAGCTCTCACACAGTTGTAACATATTTTTTATATTAATACAATTATCTGTATTATTCCATTTTTGCTTGTCTTTGGGTGTCTTTAGTTCAGTGGTGGGATATGACCAGTGTGCCCCGGTATGGGCATACCAGTGCCTGCTGGGAGCACCAGGTACCATTCCGATATGGTGCTCCCGAGAGCCCACCCACTCGCCTGCTCTCCTTACCTCTATTTGAGCCAACCGGGGCATTTGTGCATCCACACAGGGCGTAGGGCACCTGCGCGATGGTCTGCTGAGAAGCTGGAGCATTGTGGGCGGTGGGTACGCATGCACGTGCTGCGCAGATGCACGTGGTGTACACCCGACCCCATTGCAGCATACCAGTTGCAACGGGAACCAGAACTCACCACTGCTTTAGTTGTACCTTTTCTTTCTGGCCATTGACTATAATAAACTTTCTGTCAGGCCTGTAGTTATGTTCTTTTTAGGATCTTTGGCCTGCCACACTTTCTTATAATTTTCTATGCTGTTTCAATAGTGTAGTAGTTGGGAGGGGGGAATAGAAAGGAGTAGGATTGTAGAATGGATTGTTGACATTCTTTTGTAGAAGCCAAGGTCATCTTTTGTCTTCGCATCTCGACACCTGGCCGGAAGAAGATGGGTGTACATGCCAGCGTGGAAGATGATGATTGGAACATGTGATGGATTTGTGGGTGTGGGGAGAGATCATGAACTTTCAACTAGGTGAACTTACAGGATGTAATTCAGAGTTGAAATTTCCATAGCCGTGCTAACATGCTTGCGGAATAAATTGCACCATTAAGGATGTTTTGCCTTGGACAATGATTTATTTCTGCATGGTATTTAGAACCCTAACATTATTTCAACTCTCTACTTTAAAATATTTCACTAGCTCCCTCCCCCTATCAAGGGGGAAGGGCTGGTGATGGAAGATCTGGTGATGGGGTCTCGGCATTCCCAATGCTGACCGGGACAGCGTAAATATCAGCAAAGAATAAATGAGAAGCTTTTGGTGATAAGAAGCTGAGCGCGGAACTTCAAAGGCAATGGAATGCTGCTTCCAGTTTAATTGCATCAGGAGGAATGCAGGAGGAGACACGACAAGACGAAGGAAGGTGGCAGAAATATTTCTTCAGCAAATTGTGAGTGCATGCTCCCCCTCCTTCCCCCCCAGCTTAGAAGCAAGATGGGGAAAAAAAACACCCTTAGGACGGAGGTTTGGGCTCCTTCCAGATGGCAATAAATAAAATGGCTTATCACCATGCAACTAGCTGGAAGAAAGATTCCCTTTCAAAATGGGAATTTCAAAGGAGGCAGGAAGAAGGAATTTTTCCAGCATCTGTCACTTGCAAGCCACCACAAATGGGGCTGCAACCAGTAAATGAAGCAAATTGGGCAGTAAATTGGGCTTTCCTCCCAGGACTTGGATGGAAGAGATGCTACTTATCAACTCCTTTGCCATCAGCATGGGGAAATGCTCCAAGCCAGCAGAGGGCACCTACTTGGCCCATAACTCATCCAAGCCAGCAAAGGGCACCTACTTGGCCCATAACTCCTCCAAGCCAGCAGGAGGGTCCTTGGCACGTAAAACCCCCTAGCCAGCCATCATTGGTTGAGCTGCAACCTGTGAAGCAGGCAACCCCGGGATGGGTCTTAACCCCAGGTCATGGATGGGAGGGATGCCAGTGGGCACCTGCCCTCCCTCAGCAGATGGCACCATGGCAGAAAGCTGGGCAGTGGCCAACCGCGGGATTGACCTCCCCACCGGTTCCAGTCTCCCCTGCAAGGCCCAAAAAGGTTCTTACCAGACCTTCCTACAGAGAAGAAATCTCCATGGAAGAAGGGATTACCAAACAGAGGCCTGCATTGTGGATGGCGGGAAAATGTGCGCCTGCAAGGCCCCAAGTGGTTCTTACCCCACCTTCCTACAGAGTAGCAATCACCAACATGGAAGAAGGGATTACCAAAGCCAGGCCTGCAAGATGGGAAGCGGGACAAGGTGCATCTGCAATGCCCCAAAAGGTTCTTACTCCACCTTCCTACAGAGAAGCAATCTCCACCATGGAAGAAGGGTTTACCAAGGGGGCAGCTGCAAGTTGGAGAGCAAGGCAGTGTGATGAAACGGTTCCTGAGTTTAGAGATGTAACTAGGTTCCATTCCTCGTGGGGCCCAATTAAATGCCACCATTGTTGTCAACTTGGCCACAGAGCGTCAGAGTGCTTGGCTCCAGCCCCAATGCCACAAACGTGCGCACCAACCACCACGGCGGTAAAGAGAGGGTCCCAGATGCCACCACAGAAGAGTCATCTGGGCCAACAACCTCTGGAAGAGGATCCCCAACTTAAGGTGAGGAAGACCAAGGGGGAGGCCTCGGAAGAGGAAAAGGGCAGACATTCTCCGGAGGAGGATCCCCAACTTAAGGTGACAAAGAGTCCAACTAAGGGGGAGGCCTCGGAGGGGGAAAAGCCTAAACGACCTCTGGAAGAGGATCCCCAACTTATGGTGACGAAGAGTCCTACCAAGGGGGAGGCCTCGGAGGAGGGAATTGCCGAAGAACAAATGTGTGTACCAATTGCCACGGTGGTTAAGAGCGGGCCCCAGATGCCCGCACAGAAAAGTCATCTAGGCCAACAGCCTCTGGAAGAGGATCCCCAACTTAAAGTGATGAAGTGTCCTACCAAGTGGGAGGCCTTGGAAGAGGAAAAGGGCAAACAATCTCCGGAGGAGGATCCCCAACTGAAGGTGACAAAGAGTCCAACTAAGGGGGAGGCCTCGGAGGGGGAAATGCCCAACCGACCTCTGGAAGAGGACCCTCAACTTCAGGTGATGAAGAGTCCTACCAAGGGGGAGGCCTCGGAGGAGGAACAAGGCCAGCCGTGGATGATAGGATCCAAGAGCCCAGAACCTACAGCACCTGCAGCAGAGAGCCCGAAACGGCCATGGGAAGAGGTCGCAATGGACTTCATCATGGAACTCCCAGACAGCAGTGGGCATAAAGTGATTTGGACTGTTATTGATTTGTTTTCTAAGCAGGCACACTTCATTGCTTGCTCAGGATTGCCATCCACGAACGAATTAGCGAAAATGTTTGTGAAACACATTTATCGCCTGCACGGAGTACCCAAGAGGATCATTTCAGACCGCGGAGTCCAGTTCACGACCAAGTTCTGGAGAGAGGTCCTGAGATCCATTGGGTCCACACAAGAACTGAGCTCAGAGGTTCATCCCAGCATGAACGGCGCAGCAGAGGGAGCCAAGGCGGTGGTGGAACAATACATCAGGTGTTTTGTGGACTATCAGCACGACAACTGGTCGGACTTGCTACCCTTCACCGAAGTGGCGTACAACCATGCGGTCCACAGCAGCAGAGGATTAGCGGGTTTCCAGATTACCAGTGGCATGGAAGTTGTTGCCATGCCTGAGTTGCCTAGAGAATCTCCTTCTTTCATGTCTTTGAGTGAATGGATGGACATGCTAAAGAAAGGATGGGAGAATACGAAGAAGGCTCTAGCAGTTGCGGCAGAAGCCTACCAGAAGCAAGATGATCAACGTCGCTCACTCCTAAACCCCTACCATGTGGGGGACAATGTTTTTGTATCTACCAAATACATAAGATTAGAAATGCTTAGCAAGGAATTGGGTCCAAAATTTCTAGGTCCATTCCCAATCGTGAAGATAGTTGACTCAGTTACAGTTCAACTCAGTCTACCCAGAAGTCTAGGGGAAATTGACACAGAATTTCATTGTAGCTTGTTGAAACCAGTAATTGGGTCTAACAGAAGAGCATCCACCCAAGCTCAATCTCCTCCTGTAGTGATGGAAGGGGAAACACAATCTGAGGTGGAAAAAATTGTAGATTTCAGGCTGAATAGGGGTTGCTTACAGTACTTAGTGCATTGGAAGGGTTACCCTTGGTCTGAAGCTAATTGGGTGAACAGTGGGAACCTAAAAGTGGAGAAGTTAGTAAAGCAATTCAATGGGAAGTTTCCCGAGAAGTCAAGTGGTTCCCCTGGGTGGAGAAGAGGTGGTTAATTTTGTTATGTTAACTTTTATGTTATTCTCTTTGCAGGAAACGTTTTTCTTTTGAGGAGAGGCCGACTGTCAGGCCTGTAGTTATGTTCTTTTTAGGATCTTTGGCCTGCCACACTTTCTTATAATTTTCTATGCTGTTTCAATAGTGTAGTAGTTGGGAGGGGGGAATAGAAAGGAGTAGGATTGTAGAATGGATTGTTGACATTCTTTTGTAGAAGCCAAGGTCATCTTTTGTCTTCGCATCTTGACACCTGGCCGGAAGAAGATGGGTGTACATGCCAGCGTGGAAGATGATGATTGGAACATGTGATGGATTTGTGGGTGTGGGGAGAGATCATGAACTTTCAACTAGGTGAACTTACAGGATGTAATTCAGAGTTGAAATTTCCATAGCCGTGCTAACATGCTTGCGGAATAAATTGCACCATTAAGGATGTTTTGCCTTGGACAATGATTTATTTCTGCATGGTATTTAGAACCCTAACACTTTCATTCATTCATTCTGATAACAGAAGCATTTGGCTACATCTTTTACTAACTTGAACTGACCTGATCCATACCTAGAACAATTCAAAGTGAGGATATTATTCAAGACACAATCAACAAACTACTTTATAAATGGTATCAGTATTTATTTATTTTATTTAAAACATTTATATAGCCACCCATCTTATACTGAACCCTTGTCTGTGGCCAATATCATTGTATCACATTGTGTGTCAGCCTCTGTTTCGCTATTTGCTTTCGGCCACCATTGAAATGGGGAGGGGGGGGTCTGGTATTTGGGAGGGCAAGCTTTAGTACAGGAGAGATTGTAGAGTGGGAGTTTTGGTCTCACTGTCTACTGCGCATGCTGAAGATTAGCGCTTGGTGTCGGTCAAGGCCAACCGTCCGCATACCTACCTGATGATGCTCCTTGAAGATGGAACTCACATGACACCTAAGGGATTTACAGATTGGACAGTTGGAAGAGTGTTACCAGGGGGAGGGGGTTGGTCACATATTGATATGTATGATTTCGCAGGCTTTTGCCTCAGATCTTGCTTTGCTTAGCTGCTGTCTTTTCATAACCAGTAAAAGTACTCTTAATTCTGCAAAATGGAGTTAAGTGGTTTCTTTCTTGGTTACTGAGGGAGGCCAGCTCAACATTGTGGACCATTTAGTGTCCACAATATGGACCCTTTCCATATTTCAGTGCATACGTCTTATGTACATGCATGTAAGCTATTGTGAGTCATATAGGCTTTTGTTTTGTTTTGTTTTATGTTTTGATGTTACAGACTAACGCAAATAAACTTCTGAAGAATACCTTAGCAGGCAGACATAGACATTCTTCTTTTCATTCATTTAAACTGGAACTGTTTTCTATCGGTGTTTCTCAAACTTAGTAATTTTAATATGTGTGGTCTCCAATACGTAGCATGGCTAAAGAACAATCTTTCTCCCCAACCAACATCAACTGAAATCATCCCTTCTCAAAGGAAAGGAAATAGGAGAAATAGGTAACTTACAAGTACAACCAAACCTTTCTCCAGCTTAAAGTGATGTATGTATGTAATAGATGAGAACAAAATAAAAATCCTTCTTAGAGACATTGGTTAACTTAAACTTGGCTCAATCATAATTAAATTATCATTGACATTTAAGTCAGTCTGCTCTGTGATGTATTAGACTGGAGTGGAAATAGAGATATTTGGGGTTCGGTTTGTGTGATATGCTGTTATTATTGCCATATGTAGAGACATTGCAAGTTCTCATTCTCCATGTTCTCCAACTGCCATAAGACTTCATAAACAATCATATCATTGGTTTTTTTTCTTTACAAATCTCATTTCTATCCCTCACTCCCTTCTTCCTTCATTAAAATGTATTGCCAAGGCAATTTTATGAATTTGTGGTCCTATAACTTGTTCTGCAATCAAATAAAAGAAAACATATAAAGCAGGAACTATGCTGTCTTCCCACAATCCTGGCGTACATTTCTCTTGTGAATGTGGGCAACTGCCGATTTCCTTGCCAAAAAAGCATAATTTTTTAATATTAAACTAGGACATTATGAGACTTTGAGTGAAATTGTAGCTTTGCTGACGTCAAGTAAACATTTTTACTTGGAATGCACAGACAGATGTAAAGCATTACAGTGTTAACAACCCTATGACTTTCAAACCCAACTTTAGCAACAATAGGAGTGCAGACCATGTGAGCTAATGTTGCAACTCTTGAATTGCTCTGTGCTGTCACACATCCTGTGGTCACAACCTGTCCTTACTTCCACTCCATGCAAAAAGAAATGAAATAAATTGCTTGCATCTTTCCTCTGCATATACTAATCCACAGCCTCTACTGTGTGCTTTGCCTGATAGCTTTATGCAAAAAATCTTAGCATGTCCTATGAGATGGAGGTGAAAGAAAGACTACTCTATATGCTGCTTTGAATTCCTGAATGCAACACTGGTTATAAACTTAAAAATAAATAGAAATAAACAGGGAAATGTCACCAGGTTGTAAAGAGCAATGAAATATATCTTTCAGGGTTCCAACTAATGCCCTGATTAAATAATGAGCCTCGAGCCAAGCCTCAAAGAGCAGGCCAGGGATGCTCTGTGAGTTGACAATATCAGTATTAAGACCTGCAATTGGCAAGTGGATCCACAACCCCATGCTGAGTATTTCTAGAACAAAGGAGAAAGTTCCTGATGGTGAGAACAATAAACCATGGAATGACTTCACTTTCAGAAGGTGTGGGTGCACTGGAGGCTCTCAAGAAGAGATTGAACAGTATAGATATGGTATAGAGCAGGGTTGTCCAAACTTGGGAACTTTAAGACTTGTGGACTTCAACTCCCAGAATTCCCCAGCCAGCCATGCTGGCTGGGGAATTCTGGGAGTTGAAATCCACAAGTCTTAAAGTTCCCAAGTTTGGACAACCCTGGTATAGAGCAAGGGTGTCAAACCTAAGACCCACAAGCTGGATCCAGCCTGCAGGGTGCTTATGGGGCTACCCTGGAAACAGCAAAGGACCGGCCAAAGGTGCCTCTGCCAGTGAAAATGGAGCGGGGGGGGGGCATGCACTCTCCCCCCCAAACTCCATTTTTGTTGGCAGAGGACTGCAGGATGCTGGTGTGGCTGAAAACAGAGCCCAGAGTGGCCGTGCGTGGCCCTCCCAGGCTCTGTTTTTGCTGGCAGAGGACCAGAAAAGCAAACTAAAAACAAAACAAAGGGAGAAATGTTTCTTCTTTTCTATTTGAGCATGCAAGAAGGGACAGGAAAGGAGAAAGGGAAAAAAAGAAAGACAAAAATAAAATAAAAAGATGGGAAGATGGGAAGAAAGCAAAGAAGTAACAATGAAAAAGGGGAAGGAAGAAGAAAGAAGAATGAAGCGGAAAGGAAAAAGAAGAAAAGGAAGGAAGGAGATTATAATAAGAGTGAGGGACAGTCTGATGGAAGTTCTGTCTTAGCACTTGGCCACCACGGGTGACCCCAACATGTGTGACATTGAGCTGGCCACACACTTCCTGGCCATGCCCCCTCCCTTCCAAGTTAAAACACAATCCTGATGTGGCTCTCAATAAAATCGGATTTGACACCCCTGGTATATGGTTTCCTGCTTGAGCAGGGGTTTGGAATAGAAGACCTCCAAGGTCCCTTCTAACTCTTGTATTCTGATAATGTGGGAATAGGCAAAAATGAAGGCAGCTGAGATGAATTGCACATGTGCAACACCTCATGGAGGGGGGGGGAGTTATCCTTTCTTTTAACAGTACAACAAACAATTTACAATCCATTGGTCTCACTTCAATAACCCAGAAGTTAAAACTGCAAAATCTAAAGAGAAATTCAGAAGAGGATGTCTGGAGGATTATCTCTATAGCCTACAACACAATTTATTTCATTATATATAATGAGTCATTCTCTTTTCTTGTATTGGAATACATCTAAAATACCTTTAGTAGAGACTGAACGCTCTGACCCACAATGCTGACAAAGCTTACAGAAACATTCTGATTATTGCTTTGCTCCTGGCTTCGGCTCTCTAATAAGCAAAACTGATTACTGCTGTTGGATTGGAAAGATGATTTGGTTGTCTGCAGTGGACACACTAAATGTTTAACACATTCCCAAGGCTCTAATGAACAAAGCAGCCTTTCCTTACAGGAAAATGCTGCATGCTCATTCCCCAGGTCCCTGAACAGTATAGAGTTTAGAAGGAAAAACAGGAAACACATGTGCAAACCAGATAGAACTGACCGAGATTAACTGTTTAAGAAGCCAGGCCAGAAACTTTTGTATGAGCAATCCCAGCTATCTATTTTCTGTCTGGAAGGCATGGCAGGAGATCATATTTAACTCTAGAGTTTTTAACTCTTCTCAATCCCAAACGCAGGCAGTTTAAAAGAAGCTAGGCAGTTAATTTGCTATAACTAAACTTTGTGGATTTGGAGGATATCTGCTACTTTATATAACCATACCCTTTTGAAGTTCAGGCTCTCATAATGCATCTGGACAACCCCCACCCCACCCCCAAAAGAAACACTATCATATTTTCCCGAAAATAAGACATGGTCTTATTTTCTTTTTACCCCTGAAATAAGCGCTTGGCCTTATGTTTGGGAGGTCTTATTATTTTTTAGGTGCAAGAGGTGGCCAGTGTGGTCATCTCATGGCTACTGCTGTGTTGCAATATTTTCGGGGAGGGCTTATTTTGGGGAAAACAGGGTATATTTTATTTTGTGGTAAGAGTAAGCTTGGATGTGTATTAAACAAAACGTACAATAATGTCTACAAAATGTCACCCGTGTTAAGTTTTAATGAAGGAATTGGAAGGATAAAGAGGAGGGAGAGGCCAGATTCATTAAAATATTTGGAGACCTCTTATTGGCTACATTCATCAATACATAATGTCAAAAATGGAAACAAGCATACACAAAAAAGGTCTATGCAACATTTTGTTTTGTTTTGTTTTGAGAAACAGTATTCAACTGCACTATCAGCAGTGGAGGGAGATCAGAGTAAAGGGAAGATATAATGTAGTGTTTGGGTTGATAGGAAATTATTGCTCACAATTTTATTGTTTACAGCTTCACAGTAAAAAAAAAGACTAACTTTTGCCACTTACAATTTGCATACACTCAATCATTATCCCATTCTTTTGAACATTCTCATCATTTCTTAAAGTGCTCATAAAAGCTACATTTACTTGCATATTAAAGTTTTCCTAAGTTATCCATTCTATATCTTCCTGTCCCCAACCAATACCCTTTATAAGCAACTCCCCTAATATATTACAGCAACTATCTCAACTGTGAAAGGGATCTTGGAGTCCTAGTGGACAACCATTTAAATATGAGCCAGCAGTGTGCAGCAGCTGCCAAAAAAGCCAACACAGTTCTAGGCTGCATCAACAGAGGGATAGAATCAAGATCACGTGAAGTGTTAATACCACTTTATAATGCCTTGGTAAGGCCACACTTGGAATACTGCATTCAGTTCTGGTCGCCACGATGTAAAAAAGATGTGGAGACTCTAGAAAGAGTGCAGAGAAGAGCAACAAAGATGATTAGGGGACTGGAGACTAAAACATATGAAGAACGGTTGCAGGAACTGGGTATGTTTAGCTTAAGAGAAAGAAGGACTAGGGGAGACATGATAGCATTATTCCAATATCTCAGAGGTTGCCACAAAGAAGAGGGAGTCAAACTATTCTCCAAAGCACCTGAGGGTAGAACAAGAAGCAATGGGTGGAAACTAATGAAGGAGAGAAGCAACTTAGAACTGAGGAGAAATTTCCTGACAGTGAGAACAATTAATCAGTGGAACAGCTTGCCTCCAGAAGTTGTGAATGCCCCAACACTGGAAGTCTTTAAGAAGATGTTGGATAGCTATTTGTCTGAAACGGTATAGGGTTTCCTGCCTAGGCAGGGGGTTGGACTAGAAGACCTCCAAGGTCCCTTCCAACTCTACTATTGTATTGTATTGTATTGTATGTGTGTCTTTTTGTATGAAGTTTTTGCACTCTGGAAAAGTGCAGAGTTTAATGAATCAGTTGGACCCTGTGTTCTAATGGATGTTATGCATTCATTAACATTAGAATCAGGGGTGGGTTCCTGCCAGTTCTAACCTCTTCTATAGAAGAGGTTCCACAAATGTACAGTGCCATTTAGAACTGGTTCCAGCTCCCTCCCCCCGCCCATCTGCACATCATCAAGATGAAGAGTGAGAAGAGGAATTCTGGGAGTTACAGTCCACAAGTCTTAAAGCTGTCAAGTTTGAACACCCCTGGGGTTTCTTTTCTAAAGGGTTAGGGGTGCGAGGGTCTTGTAACTTGACAGCTTTAAGACTTGTGTGCTTCAAATGCCAGAGTTTTTGAGCCAACATTTTGGTTGCTAAGCAAGAGCGTTGTTAAGTGAGTTTCACCACATTTTACAAGTTGGCCACGTCCATCCAGTCACATGGCTGGCAAGCCACTCCCACACAGTCACATGGCTGGCAAGCCACTCCCACCTGGTCACATGGCAGCAAGCCACTCCTACAAAGCAGGCCACACCTATAGAAGAGGTTCTAAAAAAATTTGAAACCCACCACTGATTAGAAACTTCCCTGGCTCGTCCTCTACAGATGGATGGATACAAAGTCCCAACGTTTGCAAGAAGCATGCTTGAAGTATAGCCATGGGCATTGGGATTATGGGTGCTGAAAGCAAACAAATCTATAGAGTACCAATTTGGAGAAGAATAGAACAGGTAGAATGAATGTTAAGGTAAGTGCCTCAGGTCTGATTTTAGAAACATGCCAGGAGAAATGTAGGAATCAGTCTGTCAGTCACGTAATTGTTGTTGATTATTGTTTGGCTCATCCAGGCAACTTTAGACAAGTTCCCAGCCTAGTTAGCAGGGACTCTGGAAACAAAACCAGTATGCCAAGTGATATTTAGGTTTATTTACTATAAGAGGAAGGGCAAGACAAATAAATGGTACTTTTTTGTTTCTTCCTAGAAATGAGAAGCACTAGAGAAAAGGCGGCCACTACCTGGATGTAGATATGACTTAAGCTTTAAAGGGTGCATACATCTGGGTTCATCCCCAAAATTTCTGAAATGCCCCAAACATTCTCATCCTATAATGAAAGCAAAGCTTGGCTTATCAACTTATTAAAGTGCTGCCCCCAACTTTAACTGAAACAATATTGAGGCAGAGAAAGAAAAAGCAGCCGAAAGTTGTTTCTGTCCCCAGTCTCAAGCCAGATGGTAAAAGGCGTTTTGGATCTGATTTGCTCTCGTTTCTCCCAGCCCCCTCTGTTCTAGCCAACAACAACATAGCTGGGCCTTAAAATCTTGGCAGGGCTTCCATCCACCACAGGATGAAGGAAGAGAAGGAGGGGGAGTGAGGAATAGTTCAGATTTCAGGCTCCTCATTCAACTTTGTGATGTCTCCTAGCAGCAACTCCATTTTTCTCGTGGAATTGGAATGTGTTAAGCAACACATCCGATTTTCATTTGCGTGCATGTTAGATATCCAGAACTGAAAAATAGCAAGCCCTAGAATATTACTTATTCATCTGTTTATTTTTTTAAAGGTCTATAGTTCTGACCTTTGCTGCCTTGTTTCCAGCTTGCTGAATTTTGTTTTCTCCTTTCGTTATTCAGCAAGTTTAAAAAAGCATCAGATAAATGGGTAAATTCATATGCCTGGCTACTCAAGAGTAAGGAGATCTCTGAACAAATCACAATGATGTAAGATCCTCGGCTTGGATTACAAGCAGAGGTCCAGTAACTTTAAAGACTTGATGGGGAGAAGAAGTAATAAAACAATTGGACAATTTTAATTCGCTGAATTATTGATCATTTAGAGATTGGAAAATCAGTCCACCTAGGAAGAGACTGTTGATCTTTGTATAAAGATTCGGCAACTTTGCTTATCAAGTATCATATATAGGAGGTGCACATTCATTGTAACGTGGGGAATGGTTGACTTGGCAAATAGAGGATTTTGGACAAATAAAAATTCACAAGGTCTCTGTTTATTTATGTAGTTCCTGGAATAACACAGCCTTCAGAAGCAGGGCCAGCTGCTGATACGGCCATCCAACTAATATATTCCCAATGCAATCACAACTTTTTGTTTTTCCTCATTATGCTATCTTCAGCCTTGTTTATTGGTTAAATCTTATGAATGGAAAATAGGAACACTGACATGATACCATTCTTACAATGCCTCTCTTCTTTTTACATCAGCCAGGACCAGGTTTTCAGCAAGACTTCCAGAATTCTAGGAGTTGAAGTCCACCCCCAAGTGGCCAAGATTGAATAACAGAGTTGGAAAGGGACCTGGCAGGTCTTCTAGTCCAACACACCCACACACCCCAAATCTGATTTAGGCCATTGAGATTCATGGGTACTATATATTGTTCTTTTAGCAACAGTTCTGAAGTGGTTTACCATTGCCTTCTTCCAGGATCTTCTTTTGCCCTTCAAGTCTGGTCTATAGTCCTAGGATTTCCTATGAGTCTGCCATCCCAGCATTAACCAAGGCCACCTTCACATTCTGAGTCAAGACCAGCGAGATGTTGCTTCTGAATCCTGGAAATAAGGACAGGGGGAAAATATTGTAGATTGGGATGGTTAGCCTGTGGCTCTCCAGATATTACTCCTAGCAGTCTCAGCCATCTTGACTAGTGGTGAGGTATGCTAGAAGCTAGATTCTATATTTATTAGGTCAAAGGCCTCCCTTTGAGGATTATGCAAAGAAACAAGAAAATAATTAAGATATTGAGATTTTACTCTTTTGCTGTTATTCCCTCAGCTTGGTGTTTTCCATCAGTGACGTGCAGTCAGGTGAGGCAGGGGAGGCACAGCCTCACCACTGTCATCATGAAAAGAAAAAAAAAGGAAAAGGAAAAAGGCGAGAGCAGAGGTCAGGCTGAGCTAGTTGCCGCCTCACCATGGATGACTCTGTTTAACTGTTTAAAAAAGCCTCTACAAAAGCGCCCTCTACTATGAGGCAGGAGAACTGCATGCCTCATCTAGTCTGACTTTAGGCATTTTATGATCACTCGAGCAGAGTTAAGCAAGGGTTAAAAGCCTAAAAATTCCTGACATAGGTGAGGCACACAATTCTCCTGCCTCATAGTAGAGGGTGCTCGTTTGGGCGGGGCTTCTTCAGAGGACCCAAGGCAAGAGCAGAGTTTAAATCCTCTCTGAAACAGCTGGAAAAGGTACGTGTGGGTTGGAGGAAGGGGGAGGAATTCAAACTTCATCCTCCTGGTGCGGGGCTTTGGGCAAAGGCTGGAGGGAAGGACTCTGGCTCGCTTGTGCTCTCCCTGGGGTGTAGTTTGATTGCAGGCAGAGCCACGTTGCCTTTTCAAACCTGTAATCAGTGAAGCTGGACTGGATCCTTCCGGGGCTGGGGGGAAGTGTGTGTGCTACAGTATGGCTCTTTGACTGGCTTCCTGCTTCCTCCTGTGGTCTCCTCGCTTGTGCTTTTCCCTCCAATCCATCTTTGTGTGTGTGTGTGTGTGTGTGTGTGTGTGTGTGTGTGTGTGTTTGTTTGAGAGAGAGTGAGTGAGAGAGGGGGAAAGGGGTAGGAGAGGTAGTCCAATCCAATTTCGGTGTGTGTGTGTGTGTGTGTGTATGTATGTATGTTTGAGAGAGGGGGGAGGGAGGGAGAGAGGGAGGAAGGAGGGGAAGGGAGAAGAAAAAGAAAAAGAAAGAAGGAAGCTTCTTTTGCAAAGGAGAAAAACAAATGCTATTACTTTAAATCGGAGCTGAGCATGCCTGGCTGTGGAATTCTGGGAGTTAAAGTCCACAAGTCTAAAAAAATTTGAAACCCACCACTGTGTCAATGCCTCACCAGCCATAAACCTCACCGCACACCACTGTTTTCCATGTATTAGAGTTTCTTCTTATGTCTCATAGGTTTTATAAAGGCACATTTGAAGGCAGGGGATGATAAAAAAACAAGATGGAACCACAACAGAACAAGATGCAATGCAGTGGTGAGAAATGTAAGTTCCTGAACTTAAGCAAGAAAAACCAAAGGTACAACATAGTAATAGTAGAATCTGTGAGAGGGATCTAGTGGACCTACTGGACCTCTGCTTAAGTATAAGCCAGCAGTGTGCTGCAACTGTCAAAAAGACCAGAGATTGCATCAACAGAGGGATAGTGCCAAGAATACCAGAAGTGATATGGTACTGCTCTATGCTGCACTAGTGAGGCCACAGTTGGAATACGGCAGCCCATATCACTACGATACAAAAAGGCTGAGGAAAGGAGTGGAGAGAAGAGCAAGAAAGATGATAAGGGTCTGGAGGCTGAACTGTACGATGAACATCTAAGGGAACTAGGTGTGATTAGCCTCACTAAGACAAAATTTGGTGTGACGTGATAGCCATTTCCAGTACTTTTAGGGCCCCAGGGAAGAGAGGTTTGATTTATTTTACTTGGCACCTGAGGCAGGAAAAGAAGCATTGGATGAAAGCTCATCAGAGGGAGATGCAACCTGGGACTAAGGAGAAACTTCCTGACAGTGAGAAATTAGCCAATGGAACAGCTCACCTCCTGGAGTTTTGGGTGCTCTCTGACTGGTGGTTTTCAAGAAAAGAGTTGGATGATTTGTCTGGGATGGAATAAGAACTTCTGCTTTGGACAAGAGGTTGGACTAGAAGATTTCCAATAGGTCCCCCCGAGCCCTATGATCCAATGAAGTCCCACCCTTTTTAAAGTATATTGCACTTTTAAAAAGGGGGGCCAGGCTTCAGTCATGTGATGGCAACTGCCATCTTGATTTTTTGTTTGTTTTTAGAATATTTCTATTTCACACTTTCTATTCCCTGATTTTTCCTTTTTAAAAGTTGCATTGGTGATGCTTATATTAAGAACAATCTAAAAACAAGAATCATGTGGAATTTATTTCCAAGGGATAAATTACATGTCAGATGGGTAATTGGGAAATAAAATTGCCTATTATTATTTTTTCCACTGCAGCTCCCAGTTTTCATCAAGCTGCTTCCTCATCTCCTCTGTGATTTGGATTACTTAGTTTACACAAATTCATCTAAGAAGCTCCACTGGGGGGAAAAATACTTTGCGAAGAAGGGAACTGTAGCTTGGAAAAGGGTAGACTGCAAAAAGTTTAAATTTTATCTTATGGCTTCTTCATTAAAATAAAATCTATGCCTCTATTCTGACATTAATTCTTTTCAACTTTGAGAGGTTTTTGTCAGGTTACATCAAACATATTATTTATTTACATGTATGTATTTGATACAATAAAATACAATAGTAGAGTTGGAAGGGACCTTGGAGGTCTTCTAGTCCAACCCCCTGCCTAGGCAGGAAACCCTATACCGTTTCAGACAAATAGCTATCCAACATCTTCTTAAAGACTTCCAGTGTTGGGGCTTTCACAACTTCTGGAGGCAATCTGTTCCACTGATTAATTGTTCTAACTGTCAGGAAGTTTCTCCTCAGTTCTAAGTTGCTTCTCTCCTTGATTAGTTTCCACCCATTGCTTCTTGTTCTACCCTCAGGTGCCTTGGAGAATAGTTTGACTCCCTCTTCTTTGTGGCAACCCCTGAGATATTGGAACAATGCTATCATGTCTCTCCTAGTCCTTCTTTCTCTTAAGCTAAACATACCCAGTTCCTGCAACCGTTCTTCATATGTTTTAGTCTCCAGTCCCCTAATCATCTTTGTTGCTCTTCTCTGCACTCTTTCTAGAGTCTCCACATTTAAGCCTTTGGAATGTTTCACAAATGCAAATAATAGCCGAGGAGAAATTAGGAAGTTTAAATTTTCATCTTACTTTTTTTTTTTACTAATTGGTCTGAAAGCTTCTTTTTCTATTAATGCAAATAGAAGTGTTAGGATGGTCCAGCCATATTGTAAGCCTATCACTTCTCTTCTATGAAAACAACATTTATTTGCATTTGTAAAAATCTGTCAGGCATAAAAAATCAGATCAACACATGAAGGTCCAATTAAACTGACTTATTGCCACTCATGCCTATTCACAGGAATATTCTCAACTAACAGTCAGCACCTGCTAGGAGTTAGATAAGGGTCAATGGAATTCAAGGGGGGAGGGTTGGACTTAATCCACTTGTGACTACCTAGAGATTGTAGGCTGATCCCTCTTTTAACTCTGGCCCCAGGTTCTGCCACTTCTTCTGCTATAAAATCTTTCATACATCTTGAAGTACTTAATTGGGTTCCATCTGAAGTTTGTCTTTGTTGTATACTTTTGCTTGTACCTTTAGTTTCCTCAAAAATAAGAAAATCAATCATTTATTTGTATTATATTCTTGTGCATGTGTGCATCTCTGTGTCCTAAGAAGAAGACCACTGTTAATATATAGAATCCTTATCTGTACAATAAAACTTAGAACCCTTCTTCCCAATATTTCTTATATCACTCTATCCTTCTTCTAAAATTTTGAGTTGTATTCAACAAGGGCATAATTTAACGTTTGTAAGTGGTCTGGTAATTAAGACAAAAGTGGTATATTCAGAATAGTCATATAAATATATTCCTGTCTTATCTATTTTACCTTTAGGAAATGTTACTGGAAATGTATGGTTTTATGTTTTTCATGTGCATGAATTATTTTATTGTCTTCGTGAAGCAACTAATACTTTTCATTTTTTGTTGCTTTTGCAGCATGGTACTTCTTATAGGTTTTTTTTATAAGTAAGTATAAGTATAGGTATAATTTTTATTGTCATTGTACTTAAATACAATGGTTTTAACCTCACTGGTGCAAAATTATAACAGAAACGAAAAAAGAAAGAAAAAGAAAAAAACTAGCGTGTGCATGGAGGGATTGTGGTTGTATTTAAAAGTCTCACAGCCCAAGGATAGAAACTATCTTTAAACCTGTTTGTTTGGCTGGCTTTACTTTGATGTCTTCTGCCTGATGGCAGAAGAGACACTGACCAGGGTGTGAATCATCTCTGAGTATCTTCCTTACTCTGCTAAAGCAGCGAGATCTGGCAATGTCATCCAGTGGTGTCAGAGGGCAACCAATGGTTTCTTCTTGATCACTCTCTGTTAGTGCCTTCCTGTCCGCAGCTGTTAAACGAGCATACCCTACTGTAATACAATATGCGAGGACACTTTCTATGGTGGACCGATAGAAAGAGGTCATCAGCCGTTGTTCCACCTGATTGTTCCGCAGGACTCTAAGGAAATGAAGTCTCTGTGGGCCTTTCCAATCACCAGAGACATGTTGTTTTTCCAGGTGAGATCTTGATTAATAAGCACTCCCAAGAATTTAAAGATAATTTTTAGGGGAGGTAGTGTTAAGCAAACTTCTATGAACATACAGAACTGAAGTATTTTTTCAGATAGTGGAAATTCCAGTCATTCAAAGAGAAAATCCAACTTTGTTTCCTAGCTTATTTGCTGATTTACAGAAATAGATCCTATGCTGAAACAGGAATATTCTTGCCAAATATTGTACATTTTCATTCTGATAAATATTCCCTGATCAAAACTGTTCTAGCCATTCATTGAGATAATAAAGGTGGTATAAAAATCAAAGAAAGAAAGAAAGAAACCAGTGGACACAGAAAGTGGAAAGAGATTTAAAATCCCATGTTCTAGGAATTTAAGCTTTCTTTTCTTAAAGCATCTATCACACCAGGGAAAAAAATGCTCATATTTGAAATGTATAGCTCACTAAAACCTACTTTCTCCTTTGCTGAAATGTTTTGGGGCCTCACATCTTTTCATAAGTGTTTAAAGAAAAGCTTCAACAAGATTGGACAAGATTGGAGGGAAGACTATATTTATTTGTCTTGTTTAAAATAATATAGAAGATGATCAAGGTATCTCCTTTCCTTAAACTCCTTGTATATTGCAGTAGTACTGGCATTGTCATCTTATTTTCTGCAGTACTTCACAAAATGTTCCATAGGACAAGTGTGATCATTTCATTATACGCTCATTCTGGGAACTGTTGGAAATGAAAAAAAAAGTTTTTTGGCCAAGAGCCCAACATTATTCTAACTATGCCAAGCATCATCAAATTTAAACAAGAAATCCTTTGGTGGTTATATGTACAGGGTGTATCAAAAGTTAGGCCAAATAACATGCTTTATTAAAAAATTTTCCAGAGAAAGTTTTACTATGTTTATGTCCTATGTGAAATGAGTAAGAAGAAAAGGGCAACTAATTTGAACATTTAAAGTAATTTATATAATAAATGGTCTACATGCCTGACTTTGTTAATGGGACTTGATATTTGGTACACTTTGTACATGTATTTATTTATTATTCAAAGTTACATAGTAACCCATCTTACCAGAAGTGGCTCTGAGTGACATACAACAATAGCATTAAAACCACAATATAAAAATAGTCATTATAAAACATTCATTATAAAATATAAGTAATCTTTATTAAATATTTAAAAAGACTAAACATTAAAATTTACAAACCACAAATGGAGAAAGAAATATGGGAGCCACCTTAATAGGTCACTGGTTCCCTGAAAACAACCAGATCTTGAGGTATCTCCTGAACATTAACAGAGATGGAACAAACCTAACTGGAGGGGGGGGAGGGGAGAATATTCCGAAAGGTGGGTGCCACAGCGAAGATGCCCTGCCTACTGAGACACATCAGATATAGGTCTTTTGTAGTTGGAAACCATAGTATGCCCTCTCTATCAGACCTAATCAGGTGATAAAATTGGGGAGAAGTGGCCCCTCAGATAACTTGGCCCATGCCATGAAGGCTTTGAAGGGCTTGAATTGGGCTCAGAAATTCCATAAGTATCTTTGTAGTTCAAGCACCAATATAGTCAAAATTAAATAGCTATTCTGTTGCTAGGAGAAGATTTACTATACTGAGATATTAATGATCTAAGCAATTAACAACAAATATAAAATTTTTAAAAAGTAAGTAAATTGTAATGGATAAAAAAATTGCTTACTGGCAAACATTTAATTCTAGCTTATAAATACAATACCAGGTGACCACACAGGGATGTCAAAAAGGTCAAGATGGCAGCATCAACTGCACGATCAAACCCTACCTTTTTTTACATGCATCACAGCTGACATCGTGACATTTTGTGGCCAGACCTGCAGACACCTCTGTCAAAAATAATTAGTCTTTGCTAAACTTGAGAAAGTTGAAGTTTTCTTTTGGTTTCTATTATAGTTCAAAACTATTTGACACTCTCTGAAAATTGAGATGGACTATATTTCTAACTTATAGGTAAGACACATTTCTCAGTTGTCTTCCAAAATCCACACACAGACCAATTTTCTTAATTTGCTACAGGCAAATACAGCCCCGTTTTAAGTAATTTGTATGTGTTTGGGCCAACATATACATTTCAAATGTTGAGAAGTATTGTAGTTTTCATCACAAAATGGCTGTTGGGAGAACAGAGTTGTACAATATAAATTCACTTTTTTCTGCATGTTTGAATGAGCCTATTCTGGAGAAACTGTGCTTCCCTCCCTCGTTCTCTTTCTTCCCATTTTCTACCCGACCAACCATTATTCACAGCTTCTTCAGTTCTCAGCAAGATGTTGGCAGCTTTTATGGAATCATGGAAGATGCAAAGATTGAGGATCTTGTGAAACCTCATCCTTGTTCACAATGATGAGTAAGCCAAGGGCACTGAGCAATGCCTGCTCTCTTGGATCTTGCTGACATAACTGACAGTTAGAACAATTAATCAGTGGAACAGCTTGCCTCCAGAAGTTGTGAATGCCCCAACACTGGAAGTCTTTAAGAAGATGTTGGAAAGCCATTTGCCTGAAATGGTATAGGGTTTCCTGCCTAGGCAGGGGGTTGGACTAGAAGACCTCCAAGGTCCCTTCGAACTCTACTATTGTATTGTATTGTATTGTATTGTATTGACATCTAGGGATCATCCAGATAAAGTAACCCTACATTAGCAGGAATTACCATTGTAGTCCAAATGGTTGGCCAAGCCATTCTCTAACACTGCAAGTGGAAAGAATAGCAGCTGTGAAGCTTCCCAGTGGTAGAAAAACACACAGATTTGTGTTTTTTTTAGTTAGCTTTGATTCCTGGAGACTCTCTGGACTGGTCCATGCAATTTCTTGGCAAGATTTCAGATTACCACTGCCTGTCTCATTGAACAGAGAGAGAATGAATGGCCTAAGGTTACCTAGCTGTCTTTATGTCTAAAGTGGGACTAGAACTCATGGTTGCTAGCCTGGTGCCTCACTACACCAATCTGACCCTCATCCAGTGATACATAGCAGGTTCAGGGGTCATGTACTTCAGCTCTCTGCCCTATGGGTAGATAAAGAGTATTTATATCTAAACTGTAATCATTATTTATTTCTCATAGTTTACCAAACTAAATTAATGTATGCCCATTTTCATTTTCCCGAGACTGATTCCTTCTTTTGTCCTCATTTCTTAGTGATGCATTTCCTTTGGTTGGGATGATGTTCATTTGTTTTCCAACACAATAGCAACAACACCCACACATTCAGAAATATCTACTATTTATTTCCAGTATTTATATACACTTCTTTAACAAAACAATGGGGAAAATGTTTGCAATGCAGTTAACAGATAATGAAAATGTAATTTTCAATTTGTTTTTAAAAATAATGGTATGGTAATGTCATTAAAAATACATTCCAAGTAACAATTGAAAACAAAAACTCCAGCTGTTTCAAATGAATTTCTGGGGTCTAGCGCAATAAACATTTTTTCTGTCTTATGTTTTATACAACCCACACTGAAATTTCTATCCAAAGCTGTGCTTGCTGGGAAAACATAATTATTCTCAGGGTTTAATTGTATATTTCTTTAATAGTCTGGCTTTTAATCAAACAGTTGTTGTTGTTTTTAAAAAAACTTTGATTTCTAATGGAAGCTTAAGTGTAACTCCCACTGGGATCTCAGCATGGGAAGAGATAAATTTTAACACTTGCTATCCCAGCTGTGACCCTAATAAAATTCTGCCAAAGTGCAAGTGCTAATTGAAGTTCACCTCTTCCAGTTCTAATCAGGACCGGGAACTAAACTTTTAGCAATGCCATCATTTTTATCTGTGAGATAGGGAAGTCTCCCTCCAATTGCAGCCTATGGTGTCCTCAAAGTATATTTCAAACAGTTAGGAACAGTAACTATTGTAATGGAATGGAATAGATGTAATGAAACCAAGCAAGCAAGGATGGGGAGACATAGGCCAGAAATATAATGTATTATTTCCATGTTATAATATGATGTTGCTGACCCTGTTAATTCCTCTTGTATTTGGGTTTCTGGGCAAATTTGGAAATAAATCTAGCACTGAGTCAATAAAACAATGTGTAAGATTATTGTTGCTCTTTCTGATATTGCCTCTTTTCTCTCATCATTCTCTGCACTCTTTCTAGAGTCTCCACATTTAAGCCTTTGGAATGTTTCACAAATGCAAATAATAGCCGAGGAGAAATTAGGAAGTTTAAATTTTCATCTTACTTTTTTTTTTACTAATTGGTCTGAAAGCTTCTTTTTCTATTAATGCAAATAGAAGTGTTAGGATGGTCCAGCCATATTGTAAGCCTATCACTTCTCTTCTATGAAAACAACATTTATTTGCATTTGTAAAAATCTGTCAGGCATAAAAAATCAGATCAACACATGAAGGTCCAATTAAACTGATTTATTGCCACTCATGCCTATTCACAGGAATATTCTCAACTAACAGTCAGCACCTGCTAGGAGTTAGATAAGGGTCAATGGAATTCAAGGGGGGGGGGGGGGTTGGACTTAATCCACTTGTGACTACCTAGAGATTGTAGGCTGATCCCTCTTTTAACTCTGGCCCCAGGTTCTGCCACTTCTTCTGCTATAAAATCTTTCATACATTTTGAAGTACTTAATTGGGTTCCATCTGAAGTTTGTCTTTGTTGTATACTTTTGCTTGTACCTTTAGTTTCCTCAAAAATAAGAAAATCAATCAATAAAATTCTGCCAAAGTGCAAGTGCTAATTGAAGTTCACCTCTTCCAGTTCTAATCAGGACCGGGAACTAAACTTTTAGCAATGCCATCATTTTTATCTGTGAGATAGGGAAGTCTCCCTCCAATTGCAGCCTATGGTGTCCTCAAAGTATATAATGGCCAGAAATATAATGTATTATTTCCATGTTATAATATGATGTTGCTGACCCTGTTAATTCCTCTTGTATTTGGGTTTCTGGGCAAATTTGGAAATAAATCTAGCACTGAGTCAATAAAACAATGTGTAAGATTATTGTTGCTCTTTCTGATATTGCCTCTTTTCTCTGATCATATTTTCTTTGAAAAGACTTTAAAGAATTAGCATATGAGAATTGCTTCCATGATTTGGGTCTGTATGCCAAAGCAAGCTCACACACACACACACACACACACACACATATATATGCATATGAGTCATACCATAGAGGGAAAATGAACAGACTTATCAAATATAGTGAGAACAACCATTTTGGTTCTATCTCTTTGTAAGGACTCTCTGAGCAGCCTGTAGATACTAGCAATGAAACCTAACATGTGGCTGATGCAGGCAATCAGGACCCAGAGTTATTCAAATGAGTGCAGGTTTATTCTATGCTATCTCTAAACAAGAACTACTGAACTACTAGCAGTCAAGGCAAATGGAATTCAAGGAAGGCTGGACTTAGAACTCTTGTGGGCACAAAAAGACTCCAAACTTATGACGAGCTTGACCCCTCACTCATACTCAGTCTGGCCATCTCCTACCACATGTCTTCAGGTTTCCAATGTCACACTACAAAAGACAAAAGGAGCCTGATTCAATTTTCTCAAGTTAAATACAAACTCTGCTTATTTGAAATCTGCCATTTCTATCCTGATCCAAATCTACTTTGGGGAAGATCTATTTGTAGAATCATTGATGGAGGTTTTTCAGGGGTTTTTCAATGTGAGGTCAAAAAGTGAAGATGGCAGCTGTAACCAATCCCCATTTTGTTTTTTAATTGTATCATGACACCCATAAAAAGGGGGGTCCCCGCATGGCTGTGTCTGCCATTTTGCCATTTTA
The DNA here is from genome assembly GCF_964273705.1 of Natrix helvetica. Lineage (NCBI taxonomy): Eukaryota > Metazoa > Chordata > Lepidosauria > Squamata > Natricidae > Natrix > Natrix helvetica. The sequence goes on from NC_138552.1 coordinate 248,426,538, forward strand.
AAATCTTCCCCTCCCCCATTTCCAGTGGACATCCCTGTATGGATTATCAAAAAATCAGCCCAAATTGGTAAATGATAGTTTGGAATTTATAGCATGCTTATGTCCTGGAGAGCTACAAATAATTGCCTTTCTTCTATTCCTTTCCTTTCCTATTCCTTTCTTCTATTTCTGCTATTCCTGCTGAGGTAACAGTAACTCTATTAAATATATATATATATATATATATATATATATATATATATATATATATATATATATATATATATATATATATATATATATATATATATATATATATATATATATATATATATATATATATATATATATATATATATTTGTGTTGTAATTGTACTGATAAATAAATAAATAAATATTAGTCATACCAGGGGTTGTAACACAAATACATACATATATATATATATATATATATATATATATATGTGTGTGTGTGTGTGTGTGTGTGTGTGTGTGTGTGTGTGTGTGTGTGTGTGTATGTGTATGTGTATGTGTATGTATGTATGTATGTATGTTTTCGTAGATTTTCACGGGTGTAGGTATGCTGGTTTTGTTGTATTCGGGTCTTTTTCCGTGTAAGGTTGAGATTGTCTTTGCAACGTTTCGGCAGGATCTCACCTGCCATCTTCAAGCGTGGGCTTAAAAGCGTGGCCTCACCCATTTTTAAGCCCATGCTTGAAGATGGCAGGTGAGATCCTGCCGAAACGTTGCAAAGACAATCTCAACCTTACACGGGAAAAGACCCCAAGTTTAAAAGATTGTATTGGGCCATACTGATCACCCATTATTAATAATAACATAATTGCATGGTCTATATAATTAGAAAAACTTGATCTACACTAGTGCTTTTCAACCAACTTTAAAATGTGTGAACTTCAAATCTTAGAATTGCTGAGGCATTCTTGAAGTTAAAAGTTCATGCAATTTCTAGTTGCCAAGCTTGAAAAGCACAACTCGTCCTCTCAATTTTCAGCACTGGTATGTTTCACAAACCCCTGAAGAATGGTTTCAGGAATTGGGTTTCTCTAGTTTAGTGAAAAGAACAAAAAAGAGGAGTGACATGATATCAGTATTGCAATATTTAAGGGACAGCCACAAAGAAGAAGGTATCAACCTATTTTCCAAAGCACCGGAAGGCAAGACAAGAAATAGTAGAAGGAAACTATTTAAGGAGAGAAGCAACCAAGAACTAAGGATAGATTTCCTAACAGTGAGAACAATTAACCAATAGAACAGCTTGACTTCAGAAGTTGTAGATGCTCTATCCCTGGAGGCTTTTTAGAAGTGATTGGACAGCCTGGAGTGGTATAGGGTCTCCTGCTTGAGCTGAAGGATGGACTAGAAGACTTCCAAGATCTCTTTCAACTCTGTTATTCTGGTTACATTAACTAGAAAATTATGTAGAGAAACCTTTCTTTTCAACATAGTGAAATGGTAAAAGTAAAGATAAATGTTAGATCTGGGCAACGAGAGACAGACTGCGGACACGAAGTGACTTAACAGCTCTTTATTAGTAATAATAGTGATCCAGCTTGTTTGGTAGTCGGAGGGTTCCCCTTTTATAGGGATAGGGCACGCCCCTCGACCAATCAGAGGGATACCTGTTTCCCGCTGAAGGAGCGGACCAGAGGGAAGACTTATCCCGATATATGTTAATATCTAACATCCCTCCCCTCCTAGATGGGACGTTACGGTAGGTGACATAGTCCTTTAGGTAGGTGGGTGTTTGTCTTGCTCGGGAGGAACGTCGTAGTTCAGGTTGGGTCGAAGTGTTTGCAGGACTGGGTGCATGTTGGTTCGAAGTAGTTGCAGGATCGGGTGCTTTTCCTTTTTCCCGTTCTGGAGGTCTTTCGCTTCCGTTGCTTGGGCATTCAGGAGCTAGTTCGGCTGCGTTGACTGGGGGTTCTTCAGCTGCGTGTGTGTTGTCCTGTTCCACGCTTAGCTCGCCGGTGTCGTTGTTTCCTGTGATGGAGTTTTCCTGCGGTTGGCTCTCTGTAGACAGGAAACTTCCGTCTTCATCCCTGATGTTGGAGTGTGCAAGGCGACCTCGAAGTTGATCGATGTGCCTTTTCCAATTTCGCCCATCTTCTAGCTCCAGCAAATACGATCGAGGACCCGTGATGCCGATGACCTTTGCCGGCATCCACAATGTTCCCCCTGTGTAGTTGTGAGCATATACTGAGTCCCCTACTTTGAAAAACCGGACCTTACTTGTAGAGTCTGGGGGAGCCGAGGCAGAGTAATTCGGATGGAGCCGGTCTAGGTGAGATCGTAGGCGACGGCCCATGAGTAGTTCAGCGGGGCTCCTTCCCGTCGTTGCGCTCGGGGTAATGTGTTGAATGAGGAGGTAATGGTCAATGCGTGTTTGCCAATCACCTGGACCCATCCTGGCGAGGGCCTCTTTCGCGAATCGCACCATTCTCTCTGCCTGGCCGTTGGATGCTGGATGGAATGGCGCGATGAGGGCATGCTTGATTCCCAACCCCGCTAAAAATGTTTCAAACTGCATGGCCGTGAATTGGGGCCCGTTATCGGATACTAAAAGATCTGGTAGACCATGGGTGGCGAAAAGCCGCCGAAGAACCTTTATGACTGCCTCTGCCGTGGTTGACGTCATTAGGACTACATCTAGCCATTTAGAATAAGCATCTACAACTATGAGGAAAGTTTGACCCTGGAATGGCCCTGCAAAATCAATGTGTATACGTGACCAGGGTGCCCTGGGTTTCTCCCATTCTGTGGCGGGCGCTTCCGGGGGTGCTGGTCTCGACTCCTGGCATGGGTCACAAGTGGCCACCCACTCTTCTATTTCTTTGTCCATGTTTGGCCACCACACGTAACTTCTTGCTAACGCTTTCATTCTCACAATCCCCGGATGACCCATATGTAAAGCATCTAATACATTTTTACGTAAAACATGCGGAATAACAACTCGATCCCCCCACAACAAACATCCTTGTAGTACTGAGAGCTCGTCCCGTTTCGACCAAAACATTTTGAATTCCGGGCCCACATTTCCCTTTGGCCACCCCCTCCAAACCCAAGTTTGAACTTGTTTAATTAAATTGTCTTTAGAGGAGAACCTTGCAACATCGTAGGAAGAAACCGGTCCCGAATCCAAACAGTCAATGAGCAATACCGGTACTTCTGGAGTGGGGTCTGGCAGAATGTCAGGTAATGGGCAACGGCTGAGTGCGTCTGCGTGTCCAAGAGTGGAGCCCGGTCGATGTATCAATTTGTATGAATAAGCAGCCAGGAAAACAGTCCACCTGGTCATGCGAGGAGAAAGGGAGACCGGAGTGGGGCGGTTTCCCGCCAAAAGTCCCAACAGCGGTTTATGATCTGTGATCAGTTCGAAATCGCGGCCGTAGAGGTATTCGTGGAAACGCTTTACTCCCGCGATGGCAGCCAGCGCTTCCCTGTCCATTTGGCTGTAATTTCTTTTGGCCGATGAAAGAGTTCTGGAGTAGAATGCGATGGGTGCTTCTTTTCCGTCGGGCATCCTGTGGCTGAGGACTGCTCCAACTCCGAAAGGTGATGCGTCGCAGGTCAATACCAGCGGTAGGGTTTGGCTGTATTGAACAAGCAATGAGTCAGTGGTGAGTAGACGCTTTACTCCGGCGAAAGCTGCAGCTTCGGATCGTCCCCATTTCCATGGTGCGTTCCTCTGGAGTAGACGGTGTAGTGGCTCAGCAACGGTCGCTTTCTGCCTCAGAAAAACGCTGTAGAAGTTAAGTAATCCGAGGAAGGCCTGCAACTCGGTCTGATTTCGTGGTGTGGGGGCGTCCTGGATCGCCTTAATTTTCTTTGAAGTGGGGTGTATTCCCTGACCATCGATTCTATAACCCAGGAATTCTACGCTAGGCACGTTAATTTGGCATTTTTCTTTTTTAAGGCGGAGGCCCTTTTCTCTGATTCTGGCCAAAACAGATCTGACTCTTTTGTTTAATTGCTCCTCATTTGCAGCGGACACCAAGATGTCGTCAAAATAGGGGACGACTCCTGGTATCCCTTGCAAAAGTCGTTCCATGACGCTCTGGAACAATCCTGGGGCAATGCTTACGCCAAATTGTAGCCGGTTGCATTTGAATGCTCCTCTATGCGTCACTATAGTTTGGGCCTCCGCTGTGGCGCTATCTACTGGCAGTTGCTGGTAAGCTTGTGCCATGTCTAACTTTGCAAATACCTTTCCTGGCCCCAACGAGTGCAATAAATGCTGTACTACAGGCACAGGATATGCGCTCTGTTGTAGCGCGACATTAATTGTGCATTTATAGTCCGCGCAGATGCGGACTGATCCGTCTGGTTTGACTGGGGTCACGATGGGCGTTTCCCAGCGCGCGTGATCTACCGGCTCAAGGATTCCTTGCTCCACTAATTTATCTATTTCTTTATCTATTTTTGGGCGGAGTGCAAAAGGCACTCGTCTTGGTTTAAGTCGGATTGGCGCCACTTTGGGGTCTAAATTGAATGATATTGGTTTACCCACATACTTACCAAGACCGGGGCTGAACACATCCTCGAACTCCTTAAAAATCTGTTCAGCGCTGCTGTTTCTTACGGCGTTGATCCCGGTGACTTCTAACCCCAGGGCTTCAAACCAATCAAGCCCCAGAAGGTTCTGCAATGGCGCGCTGGCGATGGTCACGGGCAGCTGGGCTTCGATGTCCTTGAAACGGATGTGGAATGTGCCTTGGCCCACGATGGGGACTTGGTTCCCCTGGTAGTCTCGTAGCAGGACGTCTGGAGCGTGTAGTTGGCTCTTTCTGAGGCTAGGGATAGCCTGTTTCATGGATGCCCATGAAATGATCGTCAGGGTCGATCCTGTGTCGACTTCTAGCTCGCAGGGTGAGCCCTCCAAGAGGACTGTGACTCTCAGCCTTTTTGGCCGCTTAGGGCGGACCTGATGTATTGTGGTGAGATACGTTCGCAACTCCTCTCTCTGGGTCAACTCTATCTCATCGTCAACATCCTGAAAATACTCTCGTTGAGCGTCTTGATAGAACGCTCTTTCAGCTCTTTGTGTGTATTCTCTCTGGGGATACGCTCGCTCACTTCCTTGTGAGTAATCTCTCTGGGAATACGCTCGTTCAGCTCTTTGGAAATTTTTTCTCTGGGTAAACACTTGTGGATTTCTCTCTGGGCGCCCTTTTTGATTTCGCCAAGCCCCTGGGTTGGGCTTCTGTTGGCGGTACATGGGTGGCTGCCGTGAGGCAGGGACTCCGCTCCGGCACACTCGTGCGATGTGCCCAAGTTTGTTGCAATGCGAACAAACAACGTTCCTGAACCTACAAGTAGACCTGGGGTGATTCCCTCCGCAACTTGCGCAGGGTGGCAAACGGGATCCGGGTCTCCCCCCAGGCCTCAAGTGACTGCTCTGCATCAGGTGACTGTCCTCGAACTCGGGATTCTCGTAGTCAGGGCTTGCGTCCTCGTAGTGCACTCTGGTTTGCCTCGGTGCTGGCTGGTTTACGCTGGCCCCTCGTTGTATGGTCACCGATGATTTCTCCGCTGATTCTGATGCTCTTGCTTCGTTTAATGCTGTCTGTAGGGTTAAACCCGGGTTTGCCAACAGCTTCTTTTGCAACGAAATGTCTCTTATCCCACAGATGAGCCGCTCTAAGATGTGCTCTTCCAAATCCCTGTATTCGCAGTGAGCTGCTGCTTTTCGTAGGGCTGCAACATATTGATTGACGGATTCTCCCGCCTTCTGGGTCCTCATGTTGAATTCCTTCCGGCAGACATGGCGGGAAGGTTTTGGCGCGTAATGAGTTTGCAGAGTTTGTTGCAACGTCGTCCACGATACTGCTTGTATTGGAGTAGGCGCAGTGAGGTCTCTGGCCGTATTGAAGACTTCCTTTCCGCAGTAGCCGAGGAAGATGTTTTTCTTCCTTGCATCGGTGATTCCCGTGTATTCGTTTGCTTCGAGGAAACACTCGAAACGAATCATGAAAGCTTCCCATTCGTCGTTTTCTGGGTCGAAAGGAGCGGGGGGAGCATGCATCGCCATCTTCTCAGTTTGAATTTGCCGCGCTGCGGTGATCTGAGATGGCTGTCGGAATTGCTGCCGAATTCCTGGGCTGGATCAAATCCGGAGATTCTGGAGGTAGCGTTCTTCGTCCTATCTGTCTCTCAATCCCACCTTCGTCGCCAATGTTAGATCTGGGCAACGAGAGACAGACTGCGGACACGAAGTGACTTAACAGCTCTTTATTAGTAATAATAGTGATCCAGCTTGTTTGGTAGTCAGAGGGTTCCCCTTTTATAGGGATAGGGCACGCCCCTCGACCAATCAGAGGGATACCTGTTTCCCGCTGAAGGAGCGGACCAGAGGGAAGACTTATCCCGATATATGTTAATATCTAACAATAAAGGTTTCCCCTTTCTAGTTATTTTCTGACTCTAGAGCAGCGGTTCTCAAATAGTGGGGCGTGCCCCCCTGGGGGGGCGCGAGGCTCTGTAAAGGGGGGCGCGAAGGCTCCCTTTCCATCTGGGTGCAACGGCGGCGAAGGCGTGGGCGAGGCATAATATATCCCGCCTGGAAGTGGCAGCACTTCGGACTGGATTTTCATTGGAGCCGCGGGCTGGAGCTGTGCAAGAAGCCTGCTCGGGCGGGGGTGGGAGGGAGGGAAGCATGGGACCGCCCGTCTTCACCACCGCGTAGCTCGCCTCCCCGCCAGCAGCTCCACTGCCAGCATTCCATCTGGAAGCGGAAGCGCAACAGCCGCTGTTGGGGAAGGGACAAAGGGGCGGCGGTCGCCCGATCTTGCCACCGCCACCCCTTCGCCCCTGGTAACGGCGACTGTTGTGCTGCTGCTTCCAGCTGGGATGCTGGAGGAGCTGCTGGCAGGGAGGGAGGGAAGAAGGGCAGAAGGGAGGTGGAAGGAAGGAAAGAAAAGCAGACACGCGGAGGGAAAGAGGAAAGAAGGCAAGCAGGCAGGAAGGAGGCAGAAGGAAGGAGGGAAGAATGGAACTGGAAGGGAGGCAGGGAAGGAGGGAGGGAGAAAGGAAGGATAGGAGGATAGGGAAAGAGGAAAGAAGGCAGGCAGGCAGAAGGGAGGGAGGTGCAAGGAAGGAAGGAAGCATAGATAAGCAGGAGGGAAAGAAGGCAGGCAGGCAGGAGGAAAGAGGAAGGAGGGAACTGGAAGGGAGGCAGGGAAGGAGGGAGGGAGAAAGGAAGGATAGGAGGATAGGGAAAGAGGAAAGAAGGCAGGCAGGCAGAAGGGAGGGAGGTGCAAGGAAGGAAGAAAGCATAGATAAGCAGGAGGGAAAGAAGGCAGGCAGGCAGGGGGAAAGAGGAAGGAGGGAACTGGAAGGGAGGCAGGAAGGAAGGGAAGGAGGAAGGGAGGGTGGAAGGAAGGATAGACAAGTAAGAGGGAAAGAGGAAAGAAAGCATGTGACTACGGTGGGAGACGAGGAAAGACCGGTGTGCTATGTTATGCAGAGGTGTACCTATAACAATTTTATAGACAAATGATACTATTTACAGTCACGCGCGGGGGGGGGAAATGTTTTCTTCTTCCTAGGGGGGGGGCATGACAGAAAATAATTGAGAAGCACTGCTCTAGAGGATGGTGCTCTTCTCTGTTTCTTAGGCAAGGGACCCAACATTGTCCACATTGGCCAACACAAAGGAACACTATTACTTTCCCATTAAAGTGTTACCTAATTAACTACTTGCATTTGGATGCTTTACAACTGCTAGGTAGGCAGGAGTTGGGACAAGAAACAGGAGCTCACCCTGTTGAGGGGTACTCAAGTCTTGACCCTGGTTGTCAGCTTTCCAACCTAAAAGCTCAGCATCTTCAACTGCTGAGTCATCCTCCTGTTAGATTAACCCTTATAATGAGAATGAATCTTTGTTTCTATCCTTGTTAGAACTTGACCCATTTTAGGTTGTTACCTGAGAAACAACTTAGAAAACAGCATGTACAACTGATCTCCAACTGGGAAGAAAAAAATAAGTCCTGGCAGGAAAGGACAAGTTCCTAAACATGGAGTACATCTTGGAATAATCAGGATTCAGGTAGAGATCAGTGGAGATCACAAGAGGTCCAGTTTAGACAGGGAAATGGATATTGATTTCCCTTTATTCCCACTAGGTGGGAACAAGCTTTGTCCTCTTTTCTTTGTTTGAAAGCAAGCCAGCCAGAGGATCACCTTCTTATGTGCATGGATAAAATCTCTAGTGTGGGTCATAAATTGCAAACTGGTCACTCAGAAAAATAATACGATTTATATATCCTATTGTTTAACTTTCTGAAAGAAAAACAACATATTTCAGATTCATAATTCAATCCTGAACAATTAATCAAATGAATTTTATTAATATAAGTGATATAAACCTCCAGCACTAATTGTATTCAAATGGATTGTCCTTATTATTTTTTTACATAATCTAGTATTTTTCCTATCATTATGTTGATACACATATCAGGCACAGAATAATGATGAACTTCTTTCAAAAACATTGGCATTTTTTTCTGCTACAAACTAAATCCAAAAAGCGTACAGTCTAAATGAAAAGAATTAAAAGCAGCAAGAGGCAAGACAATTCTTGAATTCTACACAGATAGGAAACTCTTGCATGTTATTATTGACTAGCAAAACTAATCAGCATTTGTAAAAAGAAAGAAAGTCCTCCTAAGTCAAAATAAATGTACAACTGCCCCACCCAGTTTCTATTATTGCTAGAAAACAATCAGAAGACCCGAAGTTACTTATTTATTGGTGTAGTTCAGAACATGGAGGTCAACAGCTCTGCAGATCTTTTGAATTGTATATCTTTAATATCTACAAAGTTCACCACAGTATGAGCTCCTAGCAAACATCACAGAAAACTCAACAGACAGTTAAATAAACCACTTTTCAAATAAAACTGGTTTTTGAACAGTGCTATAACAAATGGTATGTCACTGCATTGGTTTAGCAAGAATGCAACGTACTTTTGGTGTTGGTGTTTACCATTATTTCCTGGAGCTGTTCCATTAGATCTTTTGCAAAGTGGGGTAAGCTCTTAAAATTGTATTCAGCACATGCTTTACAGGAAATAAGGGACCATTAAGCATCTACATAGTTTTCAGTCAAGATCAATAGATATCCATTTAACCCGGGGTGGGTAAACCTTTGGTAGCTAGGTACTATCCTTGGTGCCAAAGTCAAGTGAATGGAATAATGATGTAAGATAATTGAGGCCTGGAGAGAAGAAGGCAAATTTCTTGGGAGCTTTAAAAAAATGATAACTAGGTGTTTTTATTTCCATCTTAACATAGTAAAAAACAATGCATCTACCTTTCTGTTGTGATGAACAGAGGTAACTCCAAGGCCAATGATTCACGTTTGATAAATATAAAGAATGCAACTTTAAGGGTTGAATACATGAACATGCAAATGTGATCTTGACTCTAAGGAAAAACACATAGCTAAAACTTGTTAATAAGTAATAGTTACATTGGGTCCTTTTGCTGCACCATAAGGACAAGTGGCAAAGGGGATGTGGTGGCTCAGTGGCTAAGATCTACGCTTGTCGACCAGAAAGGTTGGCAGTTCAGCGGTTTGAATTCCTAGTGCTGCACAACGGAGTGAGCTCCTGTTACTTGTCTCAGCTTTTGCCAACCTAGCAGTTTGGAAGCAAGTAAAAATGCAAGTAGAAAAATAGGGATTACCTTTGGTGGGAAGGTAACAGAGTTCCATGTGCCTTCAGTGTTTAGTCATGCCAGCTACATGATCACAGAGATGTCTTTGGACAGTAATGACTCTTCGGCTTTGAAACAGAGATGAGAACCGCCTCCCAGATCAGGAATGATTAGCACATATGTGTGAGGGGAACCTTTACCTTTCCTTTAAGGACAGGTGGCAGTTAGAGTGCCTCCATATCACAAGAAGAAAAGAGAGAAGAGGAAAAGTTAGTCTGAAGAAAGGATGGCTTCCTTATTGGCTTTTTAAAGATGGCAATAAGGAAATCATAGGAAAAGGAAGTATGATTCACCAATCAGGTCTTTCCTTTTTTTTGTGTTCCAAGGCAGGGAGTAACAGACGGCTGCTAGACGTTAATCTTTATTTAAAAACAACAGTAACTGACTAAGCCGAGATACACGATCTCCAGGTGACAGCAATTTATACAAACGCCGACAGTCGAGGAACCAATAAAAGGAAGGTCTACGCACGCCACCTACTGGTGGATCGGCTCAGTACACAACACCCCTTTCCCCTGGTTCGCGCAGACGTAGTCCCGTAAATACCCGGGACGTTGGCGCACGCGCAGCGATCTTCGCATGGGAGGAGTGTCTGTGGTTGACGTAGGAGGATGGCTCGGTCCAGAAGGCAGGCGGAGCGGTTCCAGAGGCCCCGCCCCGGGAGGTGCACCAAAGTTACAAAATAAGTCTGCAGATCTAAACGTGGTGGGGGACACGGGTTCGGAGCTAGCTGCGTTGTTGTCGTTGGGCCGGCAGGCGACGTCGCTAGGGCCTAGTCTACTCGGAGTTGATGGTTTATCCATCAGTTCGCCGCCGCAGCTGATCTATGTGGCGCCGCCACGTTCGTCCGTCGCCGAGTAGGACCCTGTAAGAGCAGGGCCCCGTTATGTCCGCAAAACTTCCGGGTACCCACTTCGGATCACCCGCGAAGTTCCCTGCAAAAACCCTCTCACCCACCCGAAAAGCCCTAGGAGGGGGAGAGGTAGGAAGAGGGGAAGAGGAATACAGAGGGTGTAAACGGTCCAGGGTGGTCCGGATTTTCCTGCCCAAGAGGAGTTCAGCAGGACTTTTGCCTGTGAGGGGGCATGGGGTGGAATGCTGGGAACGCAAATAGGTAGTAATCCGGGAGGATAAAGGAAGATTAACCATGCGGGCAAGTGATTCCTTGGCGGAACGCACAGCACGTTCAGCCAGGCCATTCCTCACAGGATAAAAGGGAGCGACTGGGGCATGGCGAATACCCAAAACTGCAAGGAATTGTTGGAATTCCTGGGAAGTGAACTGGGGGCCATTGTCCGAGACAATGATGTCCGGCAACCCATGGGTGTTGAACAGTGAATTAAGGATGCGGATAGTGGCCGCGGAGGTGGTAGAGGGCATAGGAAAAAGTTCCACCCACTTAGACCAGGCATCTATGACAAGGAAAAAGGAAGTGCCTGCGAGGGGGCCCATGAAATCTATATGGAGACGACTCCATGGAGCCCTAGGATGTTCCCACTCGCGAGCAGGGGCGGAGGGAGGGGCGGGACGGACCTGTTGGCATGGGGTGCAGCACTGCACCCAAGCCGTAATGTCTGCATCCATGGAGGGCCACCAGACATACCCCCTGCCCAGGGATTTCATCCGGACTATGCCTGGATGCCCTTCATGGAGGCGTGCAAGCACAGACTGGCGCAAACGGTCAGGAATGACCACGCGATGGCCCCATAGGAGGCAACCCTGAAGCGCGGAAAGCTCTGTGCGGCGCCGGTAAAAAGGGAGAAAACGGGGTTCGACAGAGGACGGAGGCCATCCCCTGCGAACATAGTTAAGGACAGCAGAAATGGTGGGATCAGAGAGAGAGGACAGGGCTATATCGGAGGCGGTAATGGGCAGATGGAGTTCGTCCAGGAGGTGGATGGACTTGATGGGAGCTGGGTCGGAAAGAAGCAGGGGAAGCGGGCAGCGGCTAAGAGCGTCCGCGTGGCCCATGTGGTGGCCGGGCTTATGAATGAGGGAGTTATTGTAAGCAGAGAGAAATTCCGCCCAGCGCGACATGCGAGGGGAGAGGATGGGAGGAGTAGGGCGATCCCCTGCGAGGATGCCCAAAAGAGGCTTGTGATCCGTAAGGAGGGAGAAAGAACAGCCGTAGAGATAGTGGTGGAAACGTTTTACCCCCGCAACGGCGGCCAGTGCCTCTTTGTCCAGCTGGCTGTAATTTCGCTCAGGCTTGGACAAAGTGCGGGAGTAAAAGGCAATAGGGGCTTCCGAGCCATCAGGGTAAGCGTGGCTCAGAACAGCCCCGACGCCGAAGGGGGTGGCGTCGCAAGCAAGGAGCAGAGGAAGGGACTGATCGTATTGTGCCAGGACAGGTGGGCGCGTGAGAGATTCCTTGACAGCCGCGAGCGCCTGCGCTTCGTGGCTAGTCCATGTCCAGGCGGCAGAACTATCTAAAAGCCTATGGAGAGGCTCTGTGAGGGAAGCTTTATGAGGAATGAAAGAGGAATAGAAGTTGAGGAGGCCAAGAAATGCCTGCAACTCAACCTTGTTAGAGGAGTGGGGGCGGAGAGAATGGCGTCTATTTTGGAAGGGGAGGGATGGACGCCATGCCGGTCAATGAGGAAACCTAAGAATTCAACAGAGGGAACACCAAGCTGGCATTTGGAGGGTTTAAGGCGGAGGCCAGCTTTACGGAAACGCTGTAGGACGGAGCGAAGAACTTTGGCGAGTCCTGATTGATCCTGAGCAGCGATCAGGACATCGTCGAAGTAGGGAGTGACGCCAGGGATCCCATGGAGCAACTGCTCCATGAGACTTTGAAATATGCCAGGAGCAACACTAATGCCAAACTGGAGCCTTTTGCATTTGAAAGTGCCGTGGTGGGTCACGATTGTTTGCGCAAGCGCCGTGGCGTCGTCAACAGGGAGCTGCTGATACGCTTGCGCAAGGTCCAATTTAGCAAAAATCTTGCCCTGGCCGAGCGTGTGCAGGACGTATTGCACAACTGGAACAGGATAGGGATGGGCTTGAAGGGCCTTATTGACAGTTGACTTAAAGTCCGCGCAGTTCCTTACAGATCCGTCGGACTTCAAGGGGACTACTATAGGAGTCTCCCACGAAGAAAAGTCCACAGGTTGAAGCACCCCCTGGGCAAGAAGCTTATCAATTTCAGCGTCTACCTTTGCCCTTAAGGCAAAAGGCAGACGTCGGGCTTTGAGGCGGATAGGAGCAACAGTAGGATCAAGGTTGAGGGAAATAGGAGAGCCTGTATAGCAGCCCAGAGAAGAAGAGAAAACATCAGAAAATTCAGAAAGAAGGGAAGAAAGGTCATCCCCAAGGGAAGAAGAACACCGGGTAGAGTGGATCCCCGAAACAAATAGACCGAGAGCACGGAACCAGTCCATCCCTAGTAGAGAAGCTAGGTTTTTTTTTACAATTAATAATGGCAGATGCCCACTGAAAGAACCGTAGGTAACAGTAGGCGTTGCGCAACCCAGCAGCGGAATTGGGTTGCCCTGGTAGTCTCGAAGACGGCAGCAGGCAGGAGTTAGGTCACGTGTTCGGAAGTTAGGCAGAAGAGAAGAGAAGGTGTTCCAGGACATGATAGAACGGGCAGATCCGGTGTCCAGTTCCATGGAGCACGGGCTGCCTTCGATCTGAAGCGAGAGATGGATCTTACCACGTTCTCCCTGGGAGGAGGAGGAAGCGTCGACGACCCATTTCGGACAAGAGTCGTCGATGTCACCTAGGGAGAGAAAATTTTGGCGCCTGGCAGAGAGAGGCAGCGGCGCTGGCCGGTAGATAGAAGGCACCGTAGCAGGACGGGAATCAGGAACGGTAGAGCGGCAGACATTTGCTAAATGGCCCCGCTTACCGCACTTTCGGCACACAGCAGTGCGGAAACGGCAGGCTGAGCGCAAATGGTGGCCGCCGCAGCTGAGGCAATTCCGTGTATCTTTATGGCTCAAAGATTGCAGGCGGTCAATCGCCAAATCTAAGTCAGTTTGAAAAGAGTTAGAGGCGACAAGCTGGTTGGTGGCTGAAGAAATAGCTGGAGGAAAACGCCTCTGGTCAGGAGTGGATTGACCTGCCATTTCGTAAGCGCGAGCCTCATCGACAGCATTCTTCAACGTGAGGTCCGAGCGGGAGAGAATGCGCCGGTGGAGATTAACATCCTTTAAACCATAGATGAATTGCTCGAGGAGCGCTTCGTCTAGGTCGGCGAATTCACAAGTAATAGCGGCAGCTCTAAGCACGGCTACGTACTGACTTATAGATTGTCCATCTCGTTGAACGCAGTGGCGAAAGTCTTGGCGCCTGGCAAAATGTGAGGGCGCTGGCTCATAGTGCGTTTTAAGTTTTACTATGAGAAGCTCCCATGGCATGGTATGAACAGGGGTGGGGGCAGATAGTGCCCTTGCCGTGGCAAACATTTCTGGGCCACAGTAATTCAAGAAAATACCCCTCTTACGTTCAAGCGAGAGATTCAGCAGATCATGGGCTTGAAGAAAACATTCAAACCGTTCCATAAACGCCTCCCAGGATTCGGCCTCAATGCGGAATGAAGCAAAGAAAGCTGTATTAGCCATAGTTCTTATGGTGTGAGGTTCAGGTTCGCTCACCTTCGTCGCCAGTTTTGTGTTCCAAGGCAGGGAGTAACAGACGGCTGCTAGACGTTAATCTTTATTGAAAAACAACAGTAACTGACTAAGCCGAGATACACGATTTCCAGGTGACAGCAATTTATACAAATGCCGACAGTCGAGGAACAGTCGGCTCAGTACACAACACTTTTCAAGTCTGTTGTGGTGGTTATCAATATTTAGTTTCAGCAAAGTAGAACAAACCCAATGGTGGGTTCCGGATCCTGTTTGCAACTGGCGCCGGGTGCCTACCACATGAATGCACGCAGTGCGCGCATGCGTACTTACTACCTGAGATGCTTCGTGACACCTCCGTTATGTCTCCAATGACGCCTCCGTGACACCTCCGCGATGCCTTTGTGACGCCTCTGTGATGCCTCCGTGACACCTCTACGATGCCTCCACGACGCCTCCACGACACCTCCGTGACGCTCCACCTGCTTGATGGAGCATCGCACAGGCACCGTACACTCCATGCGCAAATGCGGAAGCCCCAAAAACTTCAACTACCGGTAAGGACCACGGGCAGGGGGCGGGCCCTCCGGAGCACTGTACTAGAAGGGAACCTGGTGCTCCCAGCAGGCACCGGTATGCCCTTACTGGGGTATACCAGTCGTAACCCACCACTGAACCAACCTATTTATCTTGTTCATTTATTTTTTTGTTTATTTATTGTCTTTTCTTCAGGAATTCAAGATGGTATACCCAGTGCTTCATTTTCCCATTTTCCCTCTCCACAACTACCACTTTGTGAACTGTTTTATAGACTTCTGCCTGGGCCTCCATGCTGCCAGGTCACCTGAATCAACACACTGCATTAAGTCACCCTGTGACTATACATAGTTCTGCTTTAAAAATCTAATGGTCAAGCAAAATGGTTTAAAATTTTGATTATAATTTGCCTCTCAGAATCATGTTGAAGATTTAAACTAGCAAAAATTGTAGAACAGTTACAATCAAGACTAACTAATGTAGGCAATGGTGTATTAACCATTAAGCAGACCAAGCACATGTTTAGGGCACCAGGTCCAAAGAGGGCACCACAAATTGAGAAAGAAAAAAAACCAATGAAGATTTGTACAGTTTGTACAAAGGAGGGAGGGCACCAAGATTTGTCAGTGCTTAGGACACCAGTGAGCCCTAATCTGCCACTGAATGTAGAGTGCAAACATTTGGTCGCTACTAGGGTAATGTCATGGATTTCTGTGTTTCTTTTATACTGTTTATCTGGATTTTTGAAGAGATCCCTCATATCTACAGATTAGAAGGTTGTAAAATACAAGAGGGGATTATTTTTAATGTATGATGTTACAGGAGATCTTTCTAATTTTCTTTTAAAAACTTTATTAAGATGTTTCATACATCTTAAGTAGCCTTATACAAACCAAAAGTTAAAATTAATATTTTTAAGGCTTCCTCAAAACCATCATCATCCTAAACTACCAAAATATCCATCAAACAGATTTTTTTTTAAAAAAGAACTAAAATGCAATAAATAGAAAAACACTCTATTGTTCTATTGGTCTCTCCCCCCCCCCCCCCCAAGAGTACATATGAAGTCTTCATATTCAAAGTAAACTGGGAACAATATCTTGGACTTCTTTGAAGGGAAAAGTGATAATAATTTTTAGTATATCAATTAAAGAAGCAAGTGAGTATTTGAAAGCTGTGCTGTGCTGTTTTCCTGATTATTTAATATATGTTTCCAGTTCAGTGTTATGTTCTAATAATTTCCTGTCTGTTTCTTGGTAATAAGTAATTTCCGTACCAAAATAAACAAATAAATCAGATATTAGGGCTGGGAACCAAGTTTTTTGTTTTTGCTGCACCTATGATGTTATGCATATGATAAAGAATGTACTATTTTAAAACAGGATTATTATTTGTGTCCAAGACCTTAATTACAAGTATACTACCAGAAGCAAGCATTTGAAGATAAAGTTGTACACAAAACCAAACTAATAGGATCTGACCACCATGCTATCAAATTGTCCAACTAACTGAACACATGCCTCTATTTGTCTGATCTAGGTCTTGCAAATGCCCATGATAGATTAACCAACTGTAGCTATCACAGGGCAGCCAGAAACCATAATTAAGGGCTAGGCTGAGTCAGAACAAAAGTTAAAATTGGGACTGACAAATTCACTGTAAGAAGACACACTAAGGATAGTATATTTTCTCAGGCAAAGTTTTCCTTCACCTCCTGGAGGGGGAAAAAGTATATAGATCCATTAAAAACCACTCAGTGGTCACAGTAGTTCAACCACCTGTGAATCCACATAGTTAAAGAGAAAAAGATACCAATGAGAGAAATTGTGTGAGCACGGGCTCTTCATGGTTTAGTTTTGATTGCTGGTTTCTTGAGCTAATTTAAGATGACTTTGCCATTGTTGTGATAGGAAAATCAGATCAGGTGTGTGGTTATGTTGAGCTCTGGTTGAGAGCCCAAGGCTTTCATGGAGACAGTGAACTCCTGAACAGTCTTAGAGTAGACTCCACTCTGACTCCACTCTCAGGGAAAGCAAGCTGAAGTCCCCCAGGACCATGAGCCTGGGAAATTCCACTGCCAACCCTGAGATGGAGTCAAAGAACACCTGCATTTCTATGATGTTATGTTCTACCATTTTGCCTCTTTCTCTGATTCAAGATAAAATCTCCTTGTTGCATAAATAGTTCAGGAAAAAGTGTACTAAAAATGCAGTATGCCATTCCTTTCTTTAAAATAGAACATACGCTTCAGTTTTTCTATCTAATCTCTCCATCCATTCAGTTACATTAAGTGTCATCTACTGTAAGTTGTTATGTTACCAAAATAATGACAACAGGTGGCAAAATCATGCTGCAAATCCCATTCGCAACCCTTTTCGTCAGACATTGGGATTCAAGTATGTAAGTCATAGCTTTTGCATTGTAACATCATAATATCCATTTTGACCTTTGTTGCCCTATTTATGCTCCTAGATTTTGCATTGGGATAACATCTGCAGAGTTCATGTAACTTTTAAAAGCTTTGATGCTAATGCAAATAGAGATAGAAGTGGAATTTCCTCAACTCAACTGCATTGGAATCCCACAACTCAAACTCCAGGGGTACTGAACCCAGTCCTTCTATCTTGAGCATCAAATTAGATGCTGCAGTGTTCTTTTGTGAGTTTAGGTGGTTGTCTTTATTCCTCTGGAAAGTTAAACAAAGGCATTCAGTGCTGGATTATATGCCTTAAGGCATCTAAAACTTTGACAGCAATGGTTCTGGATAGCAATGGTATTTTGTCCTGGAGAACGCTTAGACTGAGTCGGGTTAGAGTCTTGTGCTCCTAGTGACATGTGATTTATTTTAGCTTCCTTATCTGACCTCTAAAATGTTTTGTCTGGTATTGTAGGGCAGCAAAAGAAAATAGTAAAACTCTTGTTTAGCTGAATATATACTATGCCCGGCCTTTCCTCACCTCTCCATATGGAGAGGAGTGTGGAAGTGGCCATTTGGATTTGTTTATGATAATTCACAGAACAGTATCCCATATAAGGACCTGTTTCTGTCTCCTCTCTCCTCTCCACTAAATAATAATAATAATAATTAATGAAACCTCTGGAAAAAAGAGGGAGTAATTGCTTATATGAAGAATTACAGCCCTAATTATTTCTGACAGTCTTCCTGTCATTTTAATAGGATTCCAAAAGGGTAAAGCAAAACAGATATTTTGATACTTCATCCTGAACTGTCATTGTGATAGAAGTCAGAGACAAATTGCTAACATTTTAGAATAATTTTCTTTGAAAAAAATCTTTCTTTCTTTCTTTCTTTCTTTCTTTCTTCCTTCCTTTCTTTTTTCTTTGTTTCTTTCCTCCCCCCCCCCCCCTCTCTCTCTCTCTCTCCTCACTCCTCCCCCACAGCTTACCTACAAATCTGAGTGTTAAAAGCTCTCTGCATTTCCTATACTGGAAAGCTTAAAAGGCAGAAATAATACCAGCAGTTGTATGTCACTACTCCAAAAAGAAAAGTGAGTGAATAAGTTTTGGCAATAACTGTTTGTGAGGCAGTGTGCCAGCATCCTGATTCAGTGTTTATGGGAACATCTTGAAATAGCTCCCCAATTAATGACTACATCTTCAATCACTCCAGTATGAAGTCTGAACATGAGGAAAAAGTAAACAACGGTTAACGATCTGGGACCTGCTGGCAGTTGCTGCCTTTGCTCAGATCCCAATTCTTGCCAGGCACAAGCTCTTCTGATCCAACAGTCCACTTGGGGGTGGGGGTGAGGTGGGGTGGGACACCTTCCCCAGCTTGCAGACTCAGAAAAGCTACAACCCAGCAACTTTCTCTTCTCCTGAGCCTCTTTCACTGAGTTTCACACAGGCTATCAAATTCCTTCCTGGGACAGCTGGCGCAGACTGGAAATGGCTTATTTTTTTCATTTGTTGAGAGGAATAAGAAATACCATTAACCAAAGCTATGTAGGACTGCCAATTTCCTCTCTGTCTGCCTGTCTCCAACTCTGGTGTGTTCCGTCCATTTACTTTGTGGAATGCAAGGCAAGCAGATTCATAAGTAAGGGCAGCTTTTTTCCTCTGACTTTTAAACCTCTGGCGGGCTTAGCAGGAGACATTTTCTTCACTCCTTTGGTATCTTTTACGTGTTATTATATGTGACCTCCTGTGGTAGGATTCGGTATTACTTTGAGGAAAACAAACACTTGGCTTCAGAAGCTGGCTGTGATGTGGTATATAAGACTTCAGCTCTCTTATCAATAAAAAATGTTCATAAAAATATCTATGCCCCAAAGTAGAATTGTGTGCAGAGGGCCTCTTGATGTTTTCTCCACCCTGTTTCCAAGCATAGCAATGGTGGGGGCAGTGAAGCATTTCAAAGAATGTCTTCAGAGGAGCAGGAAATTTTCCAGGAAAATCTTCAGTTTGAATAGTAATTTAATAATAGCAAAAATTCAGCTCCCCCCCCTTTTCCTCTTTGTTTTCTTCTCTGAAAAAAGAAGCAGCAAGAGCAGCCTGGCTCCCATTTTGAATCCTCCTCAGTGCTACAGAATTAGCATACTTTCTGAGTCTTTTGCATGTTTCTGCAGAGGTGGACAAAATAGTCACAACAAAACCCAGTTGGCTAAGATTTGGAGGAAAAAAATGCAATGAAATCCAGCTTGGAGTGTACTCATATGGAATATCCGTAAAGGTGAAGTTAGTGAAATTCCTTATTTTTATCCATTATTTCAAACTCGAAGAGTTTTCACTGGGCGGTAAGAGAACGGCTAAAAATGACCAATCCATCAGTTGTGCTGATAAGGAAACATAATTAGAAAACAAAAGTATGGTAAAAGTTACATTTCTTTTAATCAGTGATGAATTACTCTCCCCCCCCCCCCCACCTCAGGTTCAGTTATGCCCAATTCTCAGATATTCTGCCTGGATAAATCCCTGCAATTTTCTTGCAATCATTTATTTTATTCCTAAGGTTGGTTTGGTGGGATGGAAGAGTCACAAAAATGCACCATAGAAGTGGCAATATTGCAAAATTTGAAAACCTTGCAGTAAGATACACTTTATCATTGAGTGGTAGTGTAACCATCCATTCTTGAGTTAGATTCCACTCCTTACATTTCTTGTGAAGGTATTACATTCATTGATGGAAGGGTGAGACCAAAAACGTATTAAGAAAATAACTTTGCAATTTTGTAAGCCAATTTCTTTTTACCAACTTTGGAACTGTAGTGTTTTGCAAATGTTTAATGGACTCATGGTTGGAACCACTTTACTTTTATTAAAGTTCTTTCCAGCTTTGCACTCTCAGTTATTAAATCTATTATTATACTAATACAGATACATTTATATGGGGTGAGAGGGAGTGGAATGAGAATTTGCTCATAATCTTTTTAATTAAAAGAAATTATTTCTTGCTGGGAGAGCTTTAGATAGGAAAAAAAAGAATATTAAAAAAGTTAAGTTCTGTGAAAACACTTCGCTTCCTCAATACAAAATACTTACCTGC
Organism: Natrix helvetica; assembly: GCF_964273705.1. Classification (NCBI taxonomy): domain Eukaryota; kingdom Metazoa; phylum Chordata; class Lepidosauria; order Squamata; family Natricidae; genus Natrix; species Natrix helvetica. The sequence continues at coordinate 248,446,871 of NC_138552.1, forward strand.
AGCTGCTTTCTAGTTGTACAGTTCTTGATTTAACTCTCAATGGAAAAAAGAAAGTGGGCTTTACTTCCAACGTGTCTTATGTTCTGCAGCAGAAAGTTCTATATAAAAATCTATACGGAATGTATAGTTCTCTTCTATTACTACTGCAACTAAAGAGCCCTTAAACATATAAGAAGTTCTAGGTAGATTCTAAGGTGGTTAGCTCAGATAAAGAAAATTAGAACTGTGGACTGGATTGCTTTTCCTCCCTAAAGGATCCCTGCTGCTGCATCAAGATCTAAGATCCACATATATTTCCACACTCATTCACACACAACCCTTCATATATATCCCACTGTATCTCATCACTCTCGAGGCATGTACACTCATGCATACGTCATCCCCATATCTATTTTGTCTCCAGAAGTATCCACATGATGAAAGCAGCATCACTCCATTGTATCACAAACTTTACCCATTTGTAAACAGTATGTATGCAACATTGCAACACATGGAAAAGGATAGCAGGATATACAAAGTATGTTTTGTTGCATTGATATGGCAATGCTTTTGTCATTTGCCACTTCCTTGACCTCCTCCTGGAGAGTCCTCTGTTTGGGCTCCACCCCAAAGAATTGCCAGAAAATTGCTTAATGTCCTTCCACCAATCAAATGGTCCCTATTCTTCTGAGTAGCTGATCCTCCTGGGTAAATGTTTTGTTTGAAAGCAGAATGTACTGTAGAACCTGACCCACAAATGGACAAATTGTGTCTTTCATCTTGGTCAAGAGCCATGGCTAGATTTGGTGATTCCTCCACCTATCTTGACCCTCTGAGAATTCAGATGCTGCTGTTGAAATCATGTTTAATCAGAAAATGATTCATTTTCATTTTGTCCTGATTCTGCCCATTTTTTTGCACAAAGTTTTTATGTTTTAAGGTGGCCTCCTACATCCTTTTCAAAGTTCAAGTCTGGCAGTTAGCCAAATGTACTCAATATTACAAAAACCTCTCCCACCTTTATTGTCAGAATGAGATCCTTTAGCTTTTACAAATGAACTGAACCTGAGGGAGTTGCAGAGTCAAAGTCCTATTTATAAAGCCCTTATTTAACTAATGTTTGAGCAGACCCACCCTAACTCAATTACACTAATATTGAACCTGCCTGTTTAGGGCTGGCAGAAGATCACACGATTTTGCTAAAAAAACACAAAAAAGTTCCAAATCCCAATAAAAATGGGAGCAATTTCTGCTCTAAGGATGCCCAGAAAGAAACCAAACTTCTGCTATCCCTTTTTATTTTGCTTTTTTCCTCCACCTTCATGTCCCCCAAATTGCAATTCTTAGTCCAACTTTAGAATTTTCTGTTTCTTCTAATCAAGAGGTTCAAAGCAGAGGAATTCATTTGCTGTAGATTTTTTATAGTTGTGTGAGATTTTTATTTTATGTTTGGAAGTAATTTCTTATATTTGGAATCAAGTTTATTGTTATTTCTGTCATACTAAAAAAAACAGCTTATATTAAAATGTTGGGGTGAGACTGAAGAAAGAACGTATGCACATACATATTACAACTTTTTGTGGAAACTTAAATGTTAATCATAGCTCTTGCCTTAAACTTTCCAGCCCAGCAAGGAAGTATCATAAGATAGATAGTATGTAACAAGCTAGAAATAACCGTATCTATAAAATGTATGTACTGCCTTCAATCTACCCATTTTTCTTGGAGACATTTATTAGTTTTATCTTCTAACAAAACAAATGAAATTGAATCTAAAAAAACCTGTGAGATCCTATATAATGTGTTGACTAAAGTGCTAGACTACACAATCCTTATTCATCTCAGCAGATGGTCTTGGACCCAACCTGACCCTATCTCATATAATTAAAATAGTAACAGAGTTGGAAGGGGCCTTGGAGATCATCTAGTCCAACCCCCTACTCACACAGGAGACCTGTACTTGGGATTCAAACTGCCAAACTGCCAACCATTCTGATCGACAAGCTCAGTGTCTTAACCACTAAGCCATCTAGTAGGATTGTTATAAGGTTGACATGAACAAAACTCATACATATTATTAGAATTCTTGAAGGAAAGACATGATGCAACAATTGTAAGTTGATCTTACACAAGAAGGTAGAAATGGAATAACGGGCATATAAAGTGGATATTCCACTATAAGAATAGTTACATCAGATCCTTTCCATAGGGAACTTGAAGTTGAATTGGCTAGATACTCTAGATACAGATCACAATCTAGCAAAATATTTTCCTGTATAAGAAAAGTTATCTCAATAAAATCCAGGCAGAGAATGTCATTAGGTCCAGGTATTTCTGCCACCATGCCCAAATCAGAATTTAAATATATGTTCTACTTAATGAATGATGCTACAACTTACAGAATTACTTTACTTAATTTGAGCTACGGGCTTTTTTCAGAATCTCTCTCTCTCTCTCTCTCTCTCTCTCTCTCTCTCTCTCTCTCTCTCTCTCTCTGTGTGTGTGTGTGTGTGTGTGTGTGTGTGTGCGTGCATGTGTGCTTTCAAGTCAGCATTGACTCCAGGCAACTGTCCAGACAAGTGCCTGCAGTTTTCTTGGCAAGCTTGAAAGTCTTGGAGAATAGTGTGATGCAGCATTTCTCAGGGGCATCAGCAGTGTTAAGACTGGAGTTGATGACTAGGATGGTAGCAGACAGCTGAGATTGCTGAAGGCTCTAATACTCTACTTCAGGACCACACTCAGCATTGCCACTAAGTGCCCCTGTGGAGGGCATCCCAGATTTTTGGGGGAGGGGGAGATGGGGGGAGTTGCAGTGTCCCTGAGATTGTAAATCTGGGTGGATTGCCAAACTCCCAAATTCTGATCATGTGATCATGGTGCGCATTGCAACAGCTATAACTTCAGGCAGCAGTCATAAGTCCCTCCATTTAGCATCATCATAATTTTGCATGATTGTTGAATGAAAACTTGTAAGTTGAAGACTTTCTGTAGGCTGCCAAGAAAAATAGTCAGTACAATATTAGGAGCCGATTTTCTTTAATATTTTTCAAAAGCTTTGATGAAGAAGGCAGCTGTTGTCAAGTTTTCAGGTGCCTTTTTGGTATTAGTGGTTTCATTTTTATTGTAGGCAGTGCAAAGTTTGGGGCAGGATCCTGAAAATATACTGATCTTTGAAACAATTGGAACAGTCTAAACAATTCTAAGCCATATGTGTGGAAATCAACCTTTTTTGTTGGGGGGAAATGGTGAGATTTTTGAACAACTTAAAATATATAATAAAATGGTTGCAATTTCCAGGGATAACGACATGCAATAAGATTTTTTTTAAGTCAATTAATATTCTGTGTGTTTTTCATAGTATTCCCATCTATATAGAGATGAGTGTTTTAAATTTGGAAAAATCTCATGGCTTTAGGGATGGGTTTTGTTTTGTTATTTTTATATTCCTGGGCTGCCTTGCATGTTCTACATTTCTACATTTTTCTGGTTGCGTACACATTACTCATTACTGACCTTTCAACCTGATTCTGCTGAGAAGTTTGTAATATATGAGTGATAAATCTTTGACCCAGTAAACATATCGCTTCTGTAGGCTGCTATGTTAAACATTTCTCAAAGCTCTTCATAAATTTACTTAACTGTTGTTTTGTATTCAGCCTATCTCCAAGAATAACTAACATTTAGTGTCCCTTCTTAATAGCCTTCTAGTATGCAATAGTCTCAAAAAAAGAGACTATTAAAAAAAAACCCTACCCACTTCTAGGTATAGCTAATTTTACATTTATAGAGAGAGAACTGATATTCCATGAGTACTGTGACACAAACATTTTTGCCATGCTTATGAACAGATCTATTTGCCATTAAATATACTGCTTATGAATTATAAGAATTACAATTTTATAGATGGGAAACAATTCCTAAAAGAAAATACCCAGTCAACTCATCTTGTGAGATATACTTGTGTTTCCTACAACACGGTGAGTTTCCCTTTGTTGGAATCTTCAAAAAGAGAAACGATGGTTATTTTTTTCTATTCCACTTTACCCTTTTGTCTATGACAGCGGTTCTCAACCTGTGGATCGGGACCCCTTTGGGGGTCGAACAACCCTTTCACAGGGGTCGCCTAAGACCATCGGAAAACACATATTTTTGATGGTCTTAGGAACCGAGACACCAATTTGATGGTTGGGGGTTACCACAACATGAGGAACTGTATTAAAGGGTCGCTGCATTGGGAAGGTTGAGAACCACTGGTCTATGACCTAATAAGTCTTTGTAAGCAGAGTTAGCCATTCATAAGTTCTTCTCTAATTAATTATTGTTGACCAGTCTGACCAGCTGCATGTGGTTTCAGAACATGATCAAAGTCAATTTGCAATGAATCTAGTAAACCAGATGTCAGATTAGTACATTCTTGTGGCTTGCTACAAAGATTTTATTTCTGGATTTAAATAAAGCCTTGTCAAAGAGAAACAACATTAATATATTTGTAGCAGGTCAGTCCAAAGGTCATTCTCCAAAACCTGAAATGGATTGTGCGGCAGAGTGTGCCGCCTTATTTATATCCAAGTGAAATAGTCATGCCTTTTGCTCAATCTCACTTAACTAAAATAGATCTTCATTGACAGTTTTACGATGTTAGTCAAAAGCACAATTTATTTAAGACATTTGGGTCCTTGACAGGAATAAAATATTTACCAGCATCAGTACAAACAGTCATCATGGTGATCCAATTAAAGTTTTACACAACTGCAGAAATTCATCTCTCTTCTTGTTCAATCTCATGGTAACATGAGCTTCATTATGTTGTATTTATGCATTACTAATTGTTTTCTTCTTATTGTATCTTTAAAGGCAAAACAATCCATGATTGTTCCTCAATTTGAGTCCTCCCAATTTTGAGATTTTCAGACACATACACTAATAGTAAACTCTGGTGTACTCATAATGATCCTATCATGTGCCTCCAAAGTTAAACCACTGGGAAATAGAAGAGAAGTAGTTTCAAATTCCTTGAAAATCCATTATTTGGAGATGTGGAAAAAATATTTAGGTGAAAAGGGGTAAAAGAAAAGAAAAGAAATCCAAAGCCAACAAGGACTGAATATGCACAGGAATGGGACTAACATTGTATAGAAGCAAAGAGAGATGGAAAATTTGTAACTTTTTGCTATCATTTAGTGACCATGTGGACTCCTGGGGCCCAAATCTGAGAGCCTTTCTCCCTACTTATTACAGTGGTATGGATCTGTGTTTTAGTTTTCAGTCCATTGATTATTTTTGTATAAATATTTTAAAAAATATTTTAAAAAATTACACACTCACACTAGATTCTTCTTCTTTTAATATATTTTATTTTTACATATAAATGTATTGAATACAGTGTAATTGTCTTGGCATTCCACTTGCCATAAAACAAAGGTAAAAACAAAATAACATATATATTATTTTAAACAGTGCTAGTGTTGTACAGTAACTTCTGATCATAATATTCATAGGGAACTAGATTCTTATTCTTATAGGGTTATGAATCAGCAAAAAAGTCTACCCAATTCTCTGGGAACACTGAGTTTCCAGAAGGAGAATTATGGCTTGGAGGCAGCCTTTGACCTATTGTGTAAAATGCACTCCCCACAAACTGCAGCATTTTCTCTTTGCAGTGCACTCTAAATTGGCTGTGTCACCAGATGATGTCACACAGTTACATGATGTTTCAGGAAGTGATGTTGAAATACAGCCCCTCTACAAAGGGCCCCTCGGAGCTATAGTGTGCAAGGCATTAAAGATTAAAGAGAAGAAGAAAAAACAGCATTCATGGATCAGGCCAAGATTTATCTTTGTTCAGCAGCCTTTTTTCTTACAATGGCCAACCCGATATAATTGTTATTTCTCTGCATATATCATTTGGAGGCATGTTGCTCCCAACCCAGAGGAAACATTAAGATGTCAAGGCCAATAGTCCTTGAGAAGTCCAGCTTCCCTGAATATATTCAGCCTCTTTTTACTGTCATCCAATTTAGTGGCCAGAACCACAAGTCATAATAAATTCCACAAATCAATTGTGTGCTATATTGAGAAGTGCTGCCTTTTATTCTATTTTGCATCTCCTTTCTGATCAGTTTTATTGGATGGCCCCTGGCTCTACTACAGTAATTTGAGAGAAGGAGAAAAACATTTTTCTGTACATTTTATTCATATCATGGATTATATTATTATTTATTTATTATTTATTATTTATTTTATTGAACTTATTAGTCGCCCCCTCTCCCCACAGGGACTCGGGGCGACGTACAGAGCAATAATCAAGATAGCACCATAAAATCGTGCAGAGGAGGTAAAAATAAGTCCATAAATAAGCATACTTACAAAGTTTAAAACCCCAAAAATATTAAAAACAAAATTTCCCATTGTAAAATGACCTGGGGTGGCAAGATAGTAACGTTATGCCAGGCCGGCTTGACAAAACAGGTAGGTCTTCAGCTTCATACGGAAGGAGCGAAGATCGGTTGTTGTCCGGATGTCTGGGGGGAGGTCATTCCAAAGGGTAGGGCCCACCACAGAGAAGGCCCTACTCCTGGGCACCGTCCCCAGGCACTCTCTAGAGGACGGCACCCGGAGTAGCCCCTCCCTGTGTGAGCGAGTGGGTCGCAGGGATGTATGGGGCAGGACGCGATCCCGCAGGTAACTAGGCCCTGTGCCATGGAGCGCTTTGAAGATGGTAACCAGTACCTTGAAGCGCACCCGGTAGGCCACAGGAAGCCAGTGCAGCTCGCGCAGGATAGGTGTTATATGGGAGAATCTCGATCTCCCCATAATAACCCGCGCGGCTGCATTCTGGACCAACTGCAGTCTCCGGGCGCACCTCAAGGGGAGCCCCATGTAGAGAGCGTTACAGTAGTCCAGGCGGGACGTCACCAGCGCGTGAGTGACTGTGCGCAAGGCCTCCCGGTCCAAAAGGGGGCGCAACTGGCGCACGAGGCGAACCTGGAGGAACGCCCCCCTTGCCACGGTCGCCACGTGATCTTCAAAGGTCAGCCGATCGTCAAGGAGGACGCCCAAGTTGCGCGCCCCTTCCACCGGGGCTAATTGCTCATCCCCGATGGTCAGCGATGGAATATGCTGATTGAATCGGGAAGCCGGGAACCACAGCCACTCTGTCTTGGAGGGGTTGAGCCTGAGCCTGCTGTCATCCATCCAGACCCGTACGGCTTCCAGACATCGGGTCATCACTTCGACAGCCTCGTTGGGGTGGTTTGGGGTGGAAATGTACAACTGAGTATCATCAGCGTACAAATGGTAACTCACCCCAAAACCACGGATGATCTCGCCCAGCGGCTTCATATATATGTTGAACAAGAGAGGCGAGAGAATCGACCCCTGTGGGACCCCACAAATGAGGGGCCTTGCGGTCGACCTCTGCTCCCCCGTCAACACACATTGCGTCCGGCCAGAGAGGTAGGAGTGGAACCACCGTAGCACGGTGCCTCCAATCCCCAACCCCTCCAGCCGGCGCAATAGGATACCATGGTCGATGGTATCGAAGGCCGCCGAGAGATCTAATAGAACAAGGATGGAGGAACAACCCTCATCCTTTGCCCTCCAGAGATCATCCACCAACGCGACCAAGGCCGTCTCCGTGCTGTGACCGAGTCGGAAGCCGGACTGGCGCGGGTCTAGATAATCATCTTCCTCCAGGTGACGCGGAAACTGCTGAGCCACCACACTCTCAACAACCTTTGCTAAAAAAGGAAGGTTGGAGACAGGACGATAATTTGCTAGTTCCTTTGGGTCCAGAGAAGGCTTCTTGAGCAGGGGCCTGACCACCGCCTCTTTCAGGGCGGCCGGCATCCGGCCCTCCCCCAACGAAGCGTTCACCAGCCCCAGTAGCCAGCCTCGTGAGCCCTCCCAGGAGGCCAGCACCAACCAGGAGGGACATGGGTCCAGTAAACATGTGGTGGCCCGCAGTCGCCCGCGCAACCTGTCCAAATCTTTGATGACAACAGGGTCAAACTCCTCCCAGCATGGTCTCTCAAGACTAGTCTCGGACTTCCCCACTGGAGCACTGGAGTGGGTCCAACCTCTCCGGATATGATCGATTTTATCCTGCAGGAACTCTCCAAATTCCTCTGCCCTGCCCTGCAATGGGGGGTCCCGCTGCTCCTGTGACAGAAGGGAGCGGGTCACCCGAAACAGGGCAGCAGGGCGGTTCTCTGCGGACGCTATAAGAGTGGCACAATACTGACGTTTGGCCACTCTTATTGCCACAAGGTAGGTCCTTATGTAGGCTCTTACCTGTGTTCGGTATATTATGACCCTCAATCCTACCCTAGGCTACCTTTAGCAAGCTAAAGCATTGCTCTAGTCTTTTCTCAAACAGAAGGTATATGAGATTTTTGGTTGACCTCTTCTATACTTTTCCCAGAGTTTTTATACCCTTTTTAAGGCATGGTCACAAGAACTATACACAGAGGAAGACATTGTACAAATGCATACAAGGTATTTCAAAATGGCATTTTTATTTTCAGCCTTAGTTAGCATTCCATAAAAGGACAGGAACTCTTATCTCATGGCCACTGAGCAGACACAAAAAGCCTTTAAAGAAGGACTTTGTGAATGGTATTCCACAAGAGATGGGACTGGAACCTATACCAAACTATTGCCATTAGTGTTCAGGTTTTTTTTGTTTATTTGTGGTGTGTGTTTTAGTAATATTGTAATTAGTAAAGTGTAATTAGTGGAAGAAAAAGTCCAACATAACACAATGCACTTTTAAATTAAACTATCAAAAGTTTATAGTAAGATGTCAGAATGCAACAAATCGTATTGATTCTGATTTTTAACAAGGTCTGAGCACATCAGGTTTGTAAAAAAGGTGATAGAACTCCAGCAACTGTGGCTTTGTGTGTAACCACAAATTACATAAATCTTATTCAGGCCAGTCCTACTACTCAACTTTCTGAAGCTTGCAATAGCAGCAGCAGTAAGAAATGTATCACTTCTGTATGCATCCTTCTTTCAATATGCTGTCTTTTAAACACCACCATAGCATTTCTGCAGACCCATCACTTTGTGTACCATTCTAGCAATGGTCAAAATACTCTATGTACAAAATAGGAAGTACTGTATATTTTCAGAAGTCACAACCTTAATGCTGGCATGAGCACAGGGCATTGGGTAGACTGTAGTCCTGACAAAATCACATTGCTGCTTGGGAGATTGTGATATCTCTATAAGAGAGAATCAATTTATTGTGTAGAATTATTGAGGCAAAACAGCTGATCATGATATGTGGAGAATATTTTACTTAGTTCAGTGACAGTAGGATTTTTTCCCAAGAAACTTCAGCTCCAGAGGAATTCCTTTACCTGCATCCTTATCCTTAACTGGCCAGTCATAGGAATGCTCTTTCAGTCTCTGCTGTAAAATCAACTATCCGTATATATCCTGAGAAACAATATGAATTAGAAATAATAGTAAGCTTGACCATAAATGTTTGGCCAGGAAGTTCTACATAAATTGAATATAACCATCAACTGATCATACACTCTTGGTGTATGGGAAAGATGATATCCGGCATTTATTTGGCATTTCTCCATGATCAGTGTGTTACTACATTAATGATTCTGGATATCAGATCTTAGCATGTTGGTTTTTAATGGAGAACAAAAGTTGATGCTTTTCAAAAAACAAACATGCATAAGTTGATCATTTTCTAAAACCAATTAAACAGTGCTCCTACTTTGAACTCCACCAACCATAAAATTCTGATACTCGTAGTTTCTTACAAGCTTGTAGATATTCCTCCATGACAATGTTTGTTGCACTGATGTCAGTGTGCATCTGAACTCTTTTTTACACGTGTAAACAGACAAATCCAGTTTTCTAGAAGATAAAAGGGGAAACAACTAAGTCTGAATAGCTGAAAATAATTAATATTGAACCTGACACATCAAAAATGTACTTTGTCATTTGTGATTATAGTCTGAATCTTTCATTTTGTATTTGCATACTTCACTGCTCTTTCATAGCTATCATTAGATTCCACATGGTTAGAATTAAGCTTAATTTATGACCTTCCTTTACTAGAGCCAAACCATTCTGATGCCTCGAATTTGGGAAACAAATTAATGAAACAAGAACTGAGGTACATATATCTAATCCACTAATAAATGTAATTTCAACTCTACTGATTAATGTTTTGTGATTGTAATAACCTCATTCAATTGGCTTCCATAGGATTAATGCTTTTATAGGGAAGTCTGTTTTCTTTAAGTTCTGTGAGAAGTCAATTCTCTTTACAACAAAGTTAAAGTGTTGAGTACAAATATCATTCATGGTGACAGATGCTGCTGAAAAGAAAATGTATTAACTATGGGATGTTTATACTGAACTGGAAGTCAATTTGGAGAGGAAGAAGAATGTATACTGCAATGTCATAATGTACAGAAAAGAATTTGATACGAACAAGACTTCCATCACTGGAATATTTATTCTGCCCAGCATCCAAATTTAGCAGAATCCTAATTGTGAATCAGTTTTATGTCCAGAAGGGATGGGTCGAATCAGTCTAGATAATCGTTCATGCATTTCTACTTTTTCATTTACATTAAAACAGAATTTCCTCTAAATACATAAATCTCTTAAAATAAAAAGGAAATTGTATTTTCCTCTTAAAACAAAAAAAATATTGCTAAAATACAAACGACAAAGGAAGTAAAATAAGTGCAACAATCATTTCAATTTTACAAAAGTTGTTTCTTTCATGGCCAGGGTTTGCTACACTGCAAACTAACCTGCAGTTTTAAAAAAATACACTGGGGGAGGGGGTGGGAAGTAACACAATAAAACTATTCAGCCAACTTAAGCTATGGCTCCTATAAATTTCATTACATTTCTGAGTTGAGGAGTAAAAACAATTTAAAAACATCCAAGCTTACAGTAAAATGTGCTTTTTAAATAAATAATCCAAATCTTTTCCTCCCATATGCGCTAGTGACGTCTCGCCTCGACTACTGCAATGCTCTCTACATGGGGCTTCCCTTGAGATGCACTCGGAGACTTCAGTTGGTCCAGAATGCGGCCGCGCGGGTGATTATGGGGAGTACAAGGTACTCCCATGTGACACCTCTCCTGCGCGAGCTGCACTGGCTTCCTGTGGTCTATCGGGTGCGTTTCAAGGTTTTGATAACGATCTTCAAAGCGCTCCATGGCTCAGGACCTAGTTACCTGCGGGATCGTATCTTGCCCCATACATCCCTACGACCAATTCGCTCACACAGAGAGGGACTTCTCCAGGTGCCGTCCACCAGACAATGTCGGGGGGCGACACCTAGGAGCAGAGCCTTCTCTGTGATGGGCCCAGCCCTGTGGAATGACCTCCCCCCTGATATCAGGACCACCTCTGACCTTTGCTCCTTCCGCGTAAAGCTTAAGACCCACCTCTTCCAAGTAGCTGGCCTGGCTCAACCATAGTTTTATCATATCGCTCCTGAAGGGTTTTTTAATTGTGTATTTTTTCAATTGAGGGATTTTAAATTGAAATTTTAATGCTATTTTATTCATTTGTTTACCTCCTCCATGCACATGCATATGTATATGTTTATGTATTGTTATATTTGTATATTTTTATGTGTTTTAATTGTAAGCCGCCCCGAGTCCGTCTGGAGAGGGTGCGGCTAATCAAATAAAATTTGATTTGATTTGATTTTGATATTTTTTTCTTGGTAAACATGGATTTAATCTCATTTTCTAGACAATGAAGTAGATGCTTTAAACAACTGTACCCCAATCTGTAGATAATTATTTGAACCTGCTTGCATTCCTGTTACACAAAGTTTCTCTAAAAACAGATTAAGCTTTACTTAACACTGTAAAAGTCTTTGTGTGTTTGTGTTTAGTATAGCATTCCTATTTTGTTTAAGAAATGTTCTTTCCCAATAGTTATTTCTCATTCCTCTGTAAAATTTCTTTGTCTTTCTCCATGTGTGTGCGCATTCATATATGAAGTTATTCTTTTGAAGTAGCACCTTTTTTAACCTCTTAAGAGCCTATTTGAATAGAGACTGAGCTGGAGGCACAATGACATAAAGGAATTCCAGCAGGGCATGATGAGACTTATTGAGATGAGTGATGGCCAACAAATATGTAGTCCAACTTGATCTTCTTAATGCGCATTTGCAGCTAATATACAATAATACTAAGAGAGAAATATTCTTGCCAATATGGCATTCAACTTTGGAAATATGTCTTTGCAGTTCTGTTTAGGGCAAAGATATCACCGTTGATAGAAGAAGGGATTTTTACAATGAGACTTTTGCTTCAACTGTTAGCCCTGTTTGATCTTCACAAGAAACCTATGAGGAATATGCTAGCTGAGACTGCACTGCTAGAATAACTAAAACAAAATTGGAGACTGGGGTTTTAGTGTTTTCTAAGAGAACCAATCATCACAGTATAACTATGTATAGACCAGGGGTGAGTTCTGGCTGATGCTACTGCTGATTTGCTCAGGGATTCACTGCTCGTGCGATAGATGCACAATACTAAAAAAATGCTTCTGCGCATGTGCAGAAGCAAAAAAACAAGATGGTGCCACCTATGGCACTGCCGAGAGAACCAGTTCAGGGGCATGGCAGGCCAAGTTGCTAACTATTTGGCCGAACCGGTTCAAACCGGTAGGAATCCACCTCTGGTATAGACATTATTCATTTTTTTGACTTCATTTCTCCTTTATTTTAGTCAATATGAGACAGCCAGTGGTGAGTTGCAGGCGGTACGCCCTTGTACGGAGCCTGCCTGGAGCACTGGGTAGTGTTCCAGTACGGTACTCCGGAGGGCCCACCCACCCGCCTGAGCTCCTTACCTGTCCTTTTAGCCTTTGGCGCTTCTGTGCAATGCTCCACCAAACAGCTGGAGCGTTGCGGAGGCTTGTGGAGGCATAGCAGGCAGGTACAATGTGTGCACGCGTCCATGTGGGTGACACCAGGCCCGTTCCAGCCGTACCAGTGGAACGGGATCCGGAACCACCACTGGAGACAACATACATAGGTAATAATCCAGCAGTCTATTTTCTCTGCAACAAATACCTAGTGAGCTGGGTAAATCACTCTTAGAGTTCTAAATAGAATGTGGTCTAATAATATTTTAAATAAAGAAATACACATTTTATATTTGAGAATAGGCAGCCCAAGGCTCCAAACAGAAAGAGAGGTAGAGGGAGGGACAGAGAGAGGGAAAGAACTGCTTCTTGGAACTGCTACAAAGACTGTATTGCAGACAGGAGATAGGTCGTGCCTACCCCTCTGTTGAGTGAGGGCTGCTCAGTCTTTTAACATAAATGGTTTCTTTTCCCCCTCTTTTAAACCAATGGTCCACATTTTGGGTAGAAAGGACCTGTCTACTGTCTGCAACGCAGCTCTTCCATCAATTCCAAGAGGATTCCACCCCTCCTGGCTTTCTGATAGAAGTGACTCTGAGGGCACAGATAAACCCCCAAGTGGCTTCAAGAGCTCTCAGGGTGAATGCTTACAACCGGATCACTGCAAAGAAATATGATCCTTCCAACACTTCCTCCCATCCTGTCAGAACAAATCCTTCCATTGCTCCCACCATCCTGCCAGACCCGATGAAGTTTCTTGAATGAAATGTCTTCTTCCTCAGGGAAAAAACAGTCCAGTTGCCTTCTGAAAAAGCACCTTTGAGACAGGCACAAATTGTGCTATTATAGTGTTAATATTTGCAGTCCTCACAAACAACTTTTGCATCGCCACTATAAGTCATTCTTTTGTTTTCTTTTGTTCTTGAGACTTGTTTACCTGTTTCTCAACAACTTTATTCCACTACAACTTTCTCAGTAATCCTCTTCCTTATTCTCTCTACATTTTCTTGTTTTATTAAACTATGAGAGGATTTAATTTTTGGACATAATATATTATGAAAACAGCAATTGTGCACTGCTAACCAGTGTTTAAGTGGATTATGTGAACCCAGCTACAGACTGGTAGCAGTTAGCCCTTGTTCACTTAGTGGAAGAGATGGGAGAAAGTAGATTTGAATCTCTACATAATTTATATTCTGTGGGCCGAGCTACCTCAGGATCAATAGGATTACTTGCAGGATGATTTCTTTTTCTTTTTTGTATTTTGGTTTGGAGCATATAGATCAGAATCAAGACAGGGCATATAATGTGAGACTTAATGCTAGGTGTAGCAATTAGACATTCTATCTTTTCCAAGCAGAACAAAGAAGATTACATGAGTAAATTTAGTGCAGAAAGTTAGGAAGCTCTAAACACAAATAAATTTTCCATATCATGGCACCTCAGAAGTCCTTTATATATGTTGGATACTATGTTTAAATGCTGGTTCTCTTTCTATAAAGATGTTCCCTCCCCAACCTTGAACATAGACAATTATAATCTCACAAAGGCATTCTTACCTCCTAACCAGCTTTCATTTAAGCCTTAAATTTAAAGATTTAAACTTTTCCTTCCATGTTGTTCTTTTGAAAATCACTGTACTTTCTGTTTAGCATAAGAGGAAAAGTAGCTCCCATTTCCTTCAGGTCAAGAGGCTTTAAAATCTAGCACATCGGATAGACATAACTACTTGTTTTAATCAGGCTTAAGCACTTCTTTGAGGTTCATTAAAGGGAAACATATTGTGGAGTGTAGCAATTCTTGAAACTAGGCCCAAAGCTTATTCTTCACAAGAAGCCCATCTGCTGGCATAGATTTTATATGAAGCAAGTATCTCCTCTAGACATATTTACTACTTCTGTTTTTCATTTTTGTTCATTTATATGCTATTTCAGGAACATGAGGCTATGCAACTGCATTGTTCTCAGAATCTTCTTCAAAACACATGTTTTTTAATGGCCTCCACTTTTTTAAAAAAATTCTCTCATCTTTTTTTTGGGGGAAGCAGGGAGGCAGAGAAGTTTGTTCCTGACAATCCAACTCTATTTTGATTGGGAAATTACAGAATAAAAATTTAATTACAGTGTTTGGATGGCAAGCAATTAGCAGACTAAATGTTTTGTTGTTGGTAGTGGGATAGTTATGTCTTGTCTGGAGCAATACCAATTGCTGGGCACGTTATTGTGGGAGGTTAAACCTGAGGTCAGTGGATTGGAACTGCCAAATATATCACATTCTTTAGGCAGGTCCTGCATGGCTAACAGAAAACAGAGCTTCCTTCAAACTCCAGCAGCAGCTGGCTGGGGAGACCTTTCTTTCCCCCCTTTTTAAATAGCCATATGCAGTGCAAAATGACCAAAATGTCAGATTGTATTATAAATTAATCTCACCAGGGCTCAGTGTAACAATTACAAAAACCCTGTGGAAGTTTGAGCCTTTTCAAAATATTTTGATAGGCTAAAAAACAAAACAGTGAAAAGATGATAAAGCACTTTTAGACTATCAAGTCAGATCATCTTACAATACAGGTCATTCATTTGGAAGAATAAAAATGGCTTGTTCACATGGAAAATCACTTAAGGGCTTTTTAAAGCTTTGGCTTCTATTAGCACTAGTTTAAGAATCAATAATGTGGGAACTTTAAAGAATCCATGGTAATCCAGTCTATTTTTGTATATTAATTCACAGCATAAATAAAAGAACCCAGTTGATCAACCACATTCTTGACCTGATTTCCATGTTCTGTGCCTCACCCACCCCTCAAAAAGTTTCCTGTTAATCATATGAAGATTAAGTGAAGTGCCTCAGGAGAATGCATATTTCAGCACTGATACAGCCCAACTTCAGTCTGCCTGGTAAGTGTAGAATTGTTACCATATAATCCTGACTGAATCCAAGAGAGACTTCTTGAATTCTTCCTTGTTTTTGTAGATTTATGCCTCCACTTGAAAGTTTTACTTTTGTATGAACTATTTCCCAATGTTAATACGTCTGTGTTTTTGAAATGAAAATAGTACCAAAAGGAGTTATTATATTTTCTTGGATAATTTGTTCCAGTCTGCAAACAGTTTCAGGGTTGTTCTTCGGTTTGAGAGTAACCACTTCCCACATTTCTTATATGCAAAATATATAGTTCCATAATTTCATGAGGAAGATTTATATGAGCCATATGATTTTCCAGGGAGAAGATCATGTTGCATCAAGTAAATAAATAAATAAGCTAGTCAAGGCAATTAAAGAGCAATTTTTCTCTGAATAATTTTAAGGTATACATCTTTGTTTTTAACTTTATAAAGTCTCCACCCAGGAGATGTGCAGGATTTACAAAAGTTATTACTTCAGAAAAACGTTGACTGATGTAATGCAGGTATTGCTTTAAGGTGTGGAAGCCAAGAAACATTTATTGGCAATTATAAGGTTCATAAAACTAATTAAAGTATAATGTCAACATAGTATCATATAAAGAAAAAGCAACTTTATGAATAAGTTCTCAAACATCAGAAAAATGTTGCTATAAAAAATACCCGATTTCCCCCCTTCTCTCTAGCAATAAGAAATAAGACTTCAGTTTATTTTGACTTCTGACTACAGACCACCACATAAATGTCACATTTCCTATAAATACTTGTATTCCACCTGAGACTCAGGCGAGAGATTTTAGAGAACCATACAGTAGATCAAAGAATCCGACTATAAAATCTAAAGTTGCAGCATGTAAACCCCTTCTAGTAATCAACAGAAAACAGGTTGGCCAAGCAGTTTTTTCTGAAAAAAAATATTATGGGTGGAAATGGGAATGTGAAACTTCTAGGAAGGAAACTACACCTACCCACACCCCTAAAACCTTTCAGAACTCATGGAAAGGCTCCAAATCATATTATTAAATAGTTGAAAATTTCATACTAGTTAGATGTACGCAAACCATTTCTGAATTATTTGAAGTTTATTCAATGGTTATTTGAAGCCTCCCCAAACCTTGAAATAGTGTTGTGGACCCTCAAACCAATGTATTTTAATAGGATGCTGGTTAAGGTGTGGGATTAAGATCCTGATTTAATTTGCCTTTTTCCATTCCATTCTCTTAAACCAGTCAATATCACTCATAGCTTCTTCGGGTGGTTATATGAATAAAGTGGAAGTGATGAGAGCCAGGTTGGTCTTGTAGTTCTCTTTTAGGCATGAGAGCTATTTGGGTGACTTTGCCCAGTCACTCTTTTTCTCAGCCCAAACCACTTTACAAGATTCTTGTTGGAAAAATGGGAGGAAGAAGAGGTATTGGGTATGTCAACAGCCTTGAATTATTTATAAAAATAAAGGCAGGATATAAGTAAATAAACTAAGCTTTAAGCTACTTGAACAGAAAAGTAGGATATAAGCTGATTAATTATTTATGTGATTTACAGCAAATTGTTCTCTAAAGCTACCATTAGGCCCAGGCAAAGTGATTACAATCCATTTCAACAAAGTGATTTGGCCCAAGAAAATTATAAAATTCACATCAATCACACAAAAAAGAGAGACCACTCTACTTGCTTTGAGGAGACAATTTGGATAGCCTTGAACTGAAAAAGCATGCTTAGCATGTTGCTTTGGAATTGACCACAGTGTACCCCACAGCTTTGCTAAATCATAGGAGACTTTCTGCTGGCTTGTCTTGGATGGCCTTCAGTGCAGGGGGAAGGATACCAGATTGGTCAGATCAGTGCTTATTGCAGGAGGGTCCACAGATACAGTGAACTAAACCAACCTGGAAGGCAAGCCATTTTTGGTGAGGAATAGGTCTCTTGAAGCTCCCTTTAATCTTCTTTCACTGAGCTTGCACTGACAGAAGTCTTCTTTGGAGAGTGTGAAGTCTGAAGGTTCTGAAATAAAAGACAGCAAAGGAGCATTGTTCACTTCATTTCTCTCTTTGAGATGAGAGGAACCCCTTGCTTCATGAAGCAGTTCATTTCTTCAACACTTTGTCAAAACTGCACAGCTCTGCTTTCTGTTTCTTTTCTTGTCTTCATTTGAGGTACAATAGTTTTTTATGAAGTTGAGGTTTTCATAAATCCTTCCAGCAGTAATTCATTAACATACATTTAGGAGATAAGAATAATATGTCCAGCACAGATTCTAGCGTTACAAATATCCTTTAAATCAATGCATTTATTGATTTAAATCTGAACCTGACATTTTACCTGATACTTCAACCTTCATTTTTTCACCAATGTTGGTTTTTAATCCCTAATTTTAAATTAGTTAAATGGAAGCACCTCCTTGATACATAATGAACACAACTATTTTTAAACAATTTGATCTTTTCAAAAGCTGTTTCTGAAAGTTGAGCAATCTCTTAGAACCGTGATGGCAAACCTATGGTACGCGTGCCAAAAGTGGCACATAGAGCCATCTCTCTGGGCACGCCAGCCATCGCCTGTTGCTTTTCTGGGTTCCGTCATGCACATGCTTGCCGGCCAGCTGGTTTTCTTGGGCATGGGAATGCCAGAAACTGGAAGAGCACCTCCCTGGCGTTCATGCATGCGCCAGTTTCCAGCATGCATATGCACACCAGACAGCTGGTCTTCGCACACGCATGCATGGCAGAAACCAGAAGACCAGGTGACCAGCATGCATGCGCATGTTGGAACCAAAAGCTCAGCTTCCAGGCGCGCACGTGCGTACCAGGAACTCCTCTTCCACTTTCTGGTGCTCCTTCGCATATACGCCAGTGAGCTGCTCTTCCAGTTTTCGGCATTCTCCCTCACACACACTTCTGTTTCAGCACTCAGTGCTGAAAAGGTTCACCAATACTGTCTTAGAACAATAATGGAATTCATTGGTGATGATGACTGTGGGTAGTTTAGAGACTGTAAGAGAAGCAAGTGCAATATTTGTGCAAAATCATCTTTGGACAATGGATTCTGCTGCTTTTACTGCAAGGAAAGGTGACAATAATGTTTGCCTAATAATGTAAGTTCTGTACATTATATGTATGTATTTTGAAATAAGTAACAAGGGCATCTACTTCTTTTTATAAGAAAAGAGAAACTTAAAATTTCTCCATGGCTGATGACTCCACAGTTGGAATATTCATTCTCTCCCCTCTTTGGAACACATATTTTCCAATGTGGAAAATATGTTCCTCTGGGACAGAGGAAGTGGGGTTCTGTGTTTTAAATCTGTTTTTAATGGTTTGGTGGAGATTTGGCTATTTGTTTTTACTCTTTTGGTAAAGAGTAATTTTTTTATCTGACCCCTGGGATTTCATAACATACCACAGCTAATGAATGAATCATACTTTCAAAGCATAAATAAAAAGAGCCATGGTTTAACTCTCACCGCAAAAAGGAAAACATGCAACTGAGATGGGTGGCAGGTCACTGCTACTTTATTGGAAAGATCAATATAGAAGGAAAAGGTGGGAAGAGGGAAAGCAAGAAGCAGGGACAAAATACCTTGATAAATATCTACTGCAGACTGATTATCAAATATGTTGAAATATGTGGCATTTCTTTCCATATATTCTATCCCAACAAATCTTAATGAGATAACAAAAAGCTTGAACTGAGGTGGACAAAAATACAGAAAATAAGCTAAGAAGGCAGAAGTATTATAGACCTAAAATTTGGAATTCTATTCATTTTTGAATTATGTATTAGGTGAGTTCCTCTGAAGACTGAGATGTATATTTTATGGATGCTACTATATTCAGCTTCTTACAAAAGACCAGAGAATGCTAATGTTCCAAATCAGATTAGAATCGCAGGTTCAAAAGTTGGCCAGGTTTCTATGTAACTTTGGTATAAGTGCTCTGGACCTCCATAATTCCATCACTTCAGTAGGATTTGATTTAACATTTTTGACTTAGCTAAAAATAGCTTTTTTAAGAGAAATATTGTGCTAGTGACATTGGGAATCTGGAGATAATTCTCCAGCTCAGGCAGATTTGCCAGCTATGCTATTTTTGGGATGGGAACAGCCTATTCAAAGTTATTCCTGAGTCTCATCTATGGCGTGCTTTATTTATACTATTCTTCTCATAGCAGTGTATCTTCCTTTCTAACTTGCTCCTCCAGTTAATGGGAAAGGATGGGCATTCAAAGATTCTTCTTTTTTGCTTTAAAAAAAGCAAAAGAGAAAATACTATTTTGTTGACATTTCTTTGGGGCATGGAATTTATTCAGTGGTGAAATTCATCTTTTTTTACTACTGATGCTGTGGGCGTAGCTTGGTGGGCGTGGCAGAGGAAGGATACTGCAAAATCTCTATTCCCACCCCACTCCAGGGGAAGGATATTGCAAAATCTCCATTCCCACCCCACTCTGGAGCCAGCCAGTGGTGGTAGTTGCCGGTTCTCCGAACTACTCAAAATTTCCGCTACCTGCTACCAGTACTCCAGAACCTGCTGAATTTCACCCCTGAGTTTATTCCTTCAGTAGCCTGCAGCCTTCTAGGCTTTAACACTTGAGTTGAATCACAATGAGGATACCACTTTAGTATTTGTTTCCAGTTCAGGAGTCATGGGCAGCTGCAACAGCTGTGAAGTGAGGAAAAGGTATGTACTTCAAAACCAAAGAACAGCCACCTTCAGCCATTTACATGGTGGAAAAAGCCTAAAAGAAAATTGGAAGACATTTTAAACCACCCCCAAAATGAACAAGAAAAACAAATGCTACTTTTCAGACGACGTTTGGTCATAATGAAAAGATCCAGTTTTTACTATTGTATTACTTTGAACCGGCATCAAATAGTCTGAGCATGCAGTCTCCACTCAGGAGTTGTAGAAGCTGGACTGAGCTTCCTTGAAGACTAAGTCTTATAAAGGAGAATATTTGTAGCTCAGGGTTGACATGAGGGCTCCTTGGTTCTCTCTGAGCTTGCTTGTTTTCTTGCAGATGCTTCATTACCCAAACTAGGTAACATCATCAGTGCTAGTCAGGGCTGATTAGCACAGATTATGTTACCTAGTTTGGGTAATGAAACATCTGCAAGAAAACAAGCAAGCTCAGAGAGAACTCTCTGAGATTAAGCCTTGCTTGTTGGCAAAGTTCAGTGTTACCATCAGTACCTATTAGTGTAGAAGGACTCAATTAAGGTATAGTAAAGGGAGCAGGAGTGTGTTCATGGCCTGGATATGGAAATATAAGAATCCTACATAACATTCCCAAATATGTAATGCAGACCACAAAAATATAACGCTGAGCTTCATGCTTATTATATTTGCTCTGAGAATGACAGCTAGTCTTTTAAAAACCCACTGAAGTGGTAATTTTACTGGAAGCCCCTCACTAGCAATTCGATTCTTCAGCTTTCTTACAACTTTCCAAATGCAAGACATGTTCATTTTATGGTTGGAACTCTGAAGGCTGATTCTCATTTATTTTTGGTTGCATGTCAACACAGCTGATGTTGGCGTACTTTGTTATCCATGAATATTAGCCAGGAAATTTTTTTTAAAACCCATAATCTTTCCTGAAATTGCCTGGAGCCAGGTGCCAGTGGGACTATGAAGGGGGTGTGTTGTTATGCCGTCCAAAGCTTGTAGAAGTAAGTGCTAAATATGGTAAGAGATAAAACAAAATAATCAGTCCTCCTGTCCAAAAGCCCACAAAAACCCCAGGCTTTATAAACTGCCAAGTGTCTTAATAAATACATTTTCTTGTAGGCTAGAAAGGGAAGACCCGTGAGTTGTAAAACTATGAGAATGTTATCCAGTATAGGACTCCTATTAATGCCAAAAAGGTTTAATTTGTTTGTGCAGGCTTGCTTTGAATTTGCCAAGAAATGTGGCATTCTTCATGCCATTGCCAAACTGAATGTCCTCTAATATCTGCCAGAGGAAACAAGCTACACTGAATTTCATATCAAGGTGACATATAAGCTAATCGATTAAGCCAGTTTTATAAAATAAGGCAGCAGCTAAACAAGAAATTGAAAATAAAAGACCGAGGCTGTAGAACTGATCAGACTTTTCTTCTGATGCTTGTGTCTTGCTCTTTCTGATATCAGAGAACTCTAACTGAGGCTTGCTATCCTTCTGCCACATCCTCAAAATGCATTTTCTGCCTGATGATAGAGGGAAATGTTGAAAAGGGCCAGGTCTCTATGTTCTGGAATCAGAATAGTTTTAGAAACACAGAGTATTCCAATTTCACTCTCCCAAGTGAAAAATAGATTTTTTTCTATATTAGTTCCATTACATCAACATGTTGTTAAATGGATAACAATCGATGGTATTTTTTTTATTTTTTTAAAAAAAAACATATTTTAACTTTTTAAAAAAATTAAATTTGATTTTTTATTTAAATGTGATTTTTTTTATTTTTATCAAATTTATTTCAATAAAATAGTTTTGGAAACAAAATCTATCTAAATATAGTTTTCTATTTAATATGCATTAATGATTTAGTTTATTTAGCATGAAATGGAGCTTAGTTATGTACCATGAGGCTATACATTCTGCAATATTTACATTTTTGGTAACTCGTTCAATGAATCCAAGCTCTGGAAGCTGAGATAACATGCACTACATTGATACATTCACAGAATTTCACAGTAACCATGAGATAAATCATTAAACAAAGTTCAGAAATGTTCCTTTAGTTTATCCCATTGTTTTGCAAATCTATGTACACTACAAACCAGTGGTGGGTTCCTACTTGGTTCGGACCAGTTTGGCCGAACCGGGAGTGGTTTGGTGGCCTGGGTCGCTGGAACCAGCAGCGATCTAGGCCTGCCACACTCTTGAACAGTGCCATAGGCACCACCATCTTGTTTTTGGCTTCTGCGCATGCACAGAACATTTTTATTGTACTGTGCATGCATGTGCAGCACACATCAGCGAACATGCCACAGCATGAGTGAACCAGCAGTAGTGACTGCCAGAACCCACCCCTGCTACAAACTGTATGATTGTTTGAAGAAAAATGCATCTGTACCAATGAGGAGAAAGGGCAAGCCATAAAAATTGAATAAAACCTTCTAAGCAGCTTATAACTATAATATTAAAGAACCCAATTCTTAAAATAGAAACACATCTCAAAACATGAGTGCACAAAATTATTTATTAACCAAATAGCAACATGAACACGGTATTGGTTGTTATGAAGCTGAAAGGGAATCATGTTTTCAATGCACGCTATCAGTCTGAATCTTTTACCTCTGATCTTTTATTTACAAAACAATAACAATAAAAGCAACAGACAAATGGTTGAAGGGAACCTTTACTTCAGCTGCTTACTGAATTGAAGTACTGTATATCCATTTAGATGCTTTATTGACATAAAACAACATGCTTCCATCACACTTGTGTGCTGGACCCGTGTCCCTCTTGGTTAGTTTCGGCTTCCCGGGAGGTGACACGAGGCTGGCTCCAGGCGATTACCAACGCTTCATTGAGAGAGGGGTTCTTTCCCACCGCCTTGAAGGAGGCGGTGGTGAGGTCCCTCCTCAAGAAGCCTTCCCTGGACCCAGCTTCTTTAGCCAACTATCGTCCGGTCTCCAACCTTCGCTTTGTAGCAAAGTTTGTTGAGAGTGTGGTAGCACGCCAGCTTCCCCAGTACCTGGATAAAGCTGTCTACCTGGATCTGTTTCAGTTGGGTTTCAGGCCCGGGTACAGCACGGAGACGGCATTGGTTGAGTTGGTCGATGATCTCTGGCGGGCCCGGGACAGGGCTGTTCCTCTGTCCTGGTCCTATTAGACCTCTCGGCGGCTTTCGATACCATCGACCATGGTATCCTACTGCGACGACTCGGGGGGTTGGGAGTGGGGGGCACTGTTTTACGGTGGTTCTCCTCCTATCTGTCGGATCGGTCGCAGTTTGTGTTGACTGGAGGGCAGAGATCGACTCCCAGGCGCGTCAACATATACATGAAACTGCTGGGTGAGATAATCCGTGGTTTTGAGGTACGGTATCATCAATATGCTGATGATACCCAACTTTTCATCTCTACCCCAAACCACCCAAACGATGCCCTCGACGTGATGTCCCAATGCCTGGAGGCTGTGCAGATCTGGATGGGGAGGCTCAATCCCTCCAAGACTGAGTGACTGTGGTTTCCGTCATCCCGCTTTGTACATCTTGTTCCATCTTTGACGATAGGGGGAGAAATTTTAGCCCCCTCAGAGAAGATCTGGGAGTCCTCCTGGATACGCGGCTTAGTTTAGAAGAACGTCTGATGGCCGTGACCAGGGGGGGATTTTACCAGGTTTGCCTAGTACGTCAGTTGCGCCCCTTCCTGGATCGGGATGCTCTGTGCACAGTCACTCATGCCCTCGTCCTTTCTCGCCTGGACTACTGCAATGCTCTCTACATGGGACTGCCCTTGAAGAGCACCCGGAGGGTTCAGCTGGTCCAGAATGCAGCTACGCGGGTTGTCATGGGGGTACCTAGGTGCTCCCATGTTACACCCCTTTTAGGCGGCCTGCACTGGTTGCCGGTTGTTTTCCGGGTGCGATTCAATGTATTAATTATGACCTTTAAAGCACTCCATGGCTTAGGCCCAGGGTACCTGCGACACCACCTATTTCCCACCAGTAGACTCCCACCGTCCAGTACGATCCCACAGAGTTGGCCTCCTCAGGGTGCCGTCGGCCAGGCAGTGTCGGTTGGTGACCCCCAGGGGGAGAGTCTTCTCTGTGGGAGCGCCTTCCCTCTTGAATGAGCTGCCCCTGGAGCTTTGCATAATCCGCGACCTCCGGTCCTTCCGACATGCCCTAAAAAGTTGGCTTTTCCAGCAAGCCGGCCTGGCCTGTTAATTTTAACTTATTTTAAATGTATTGTTTTTTTTAAATTCGTTTTGTTTTTTTGGATATGGATTTAATTTTTTTTTTACTTTTGGGATGTGTGTTTTTTAATGTTGTACGCCGCCCTGAGTCCTTTTGGACAAGGGTGGCATATAAATCCAAACAAACAAACAAACAAACAAACAAACAAACAAACAGAGGTATAGCCATTTGCTTCTGCATAGGTCTGCAAAAACTGTTCAAAAATTGCGATGACCATTAAGTGGCAGCAGCAAGTTAGAACTGTTGAATGGGTCTCTTTACTGCTATCTAGTAGTCTCCTGCATTTATGCGACCAAATTGTAATTATGTCTTTTGAGGCGGATTTCAGCTGATCTGCAAGGCTTAATAATATTGATTTTGTTAGACTTGTGCTGGAATAGTGAACACTTCCTAGAAATTTAAGCAGAGTATTTCGGATTACCTTGTAATAATCCTTTTTACTGGCACTGCCAAGGGTTGCACCAGAGATCTTCTGCACACAAAGCATGTGCTCAACCACTGAGTTAGTGTCTTTTTATTTTAACTAGCTCATATTTGATGCATAGCCAAATTAGAAATGACATCTTTGGCACCCAGTTTCTGTAACGAAAGCCAAAAAACCTTTAGGTAGATATGTTCTTGGGTTAAGGAACTATGACTGTGTTTCCTTAAAAAAATTTATAAACGGTTTAACTTCAAAAATCACAAAGCATAATGGCACAGACTGTTTTTGTTGAATCACATGTTCTAAGATAAATGACTCATGAATCAAGGGCTGGCAGCTTAGCTCGCTGGAGTTTATTAATTCTTGTACTATTTATCCCCTTGTATGCGGCCCAGCGAAAGCAATTTGATCTTCAATATATCAATCTTACACATTACTTTATCATTTTACAATAGCCTGTGCAAAAAAAAAATCCCTCTGAAGTAAAACAATGATATAGTGGAGGGGTTTTCTGCTTGAAATTGTAATGTTGCTGGAAAAATATAGCCACAACTTTAAAAACACCATTGTTTAAGAGCAATGAGGTGGGAATACAGCTTTCTGACACCTGGATGAACTTTAAGAAGTCATTGTTTCTCTGGGATATAAAATGTGAGCAATAAAGGTTTGAGAGAAAGATAGCATGCTATAGTGATCAGGGTGCTGCTATAATAGTAATTGGTCAAGCAGCTTTTCTGAGATTTTTTTTTAAAAGGTTATGGTAAAAAAGTAAACAATTCCACTATAAGTAAAATGAAAAAGAACTAAAATGGACATATCTTGGCAAAAGAGCACCATTAAAAAAATCATTTCTTAATGTCCAAGGGATTTCAGATATTGTTTAGAGTTACTTTTAAAATGAATAACATAATGGTTATGACACTTATCTATAAATTGAAGTGGTTTGAAGGCCTATCAGACATTTTTATTATTAATTTTATTTCCCTGAGCTTCCTATTATCCCAATGTTTTGTTGTTTTCATATTAGTAAGTCTGGCAGTGCATTATTTTACTGTTTTTCAGTCACCTGACATATGAAAGTTTTATTCTGGTTTGGTTTGTAGGAATTGGTTTGGAATTTGGATTGGTTTGTAGGAATCTGGGTTTCAAAACAGCATTTTTTTAAAAAAAAATCAAGGTAAATGCTATAAATATTGCTCTATTACAACACTCCTTGTAACAGTAGCTCCTAATGATCAATTTGGTGAACCTATGGCACGTGTGCCACAGATGTCACCTGAAGTCATATCTGCCAGCACACGAGCCATCAGCTCCAGCACGCATGCGTGTGCCAGCCAGATGATTTTTGGCCTCCCCAGGCTTCAGGAAAGACTCTGGAGCCTGAGGAGGGCTCTGGAGCCTGAGGAGGGCAAAAAACAGGGAAATTTGGGAATTATCCATTTCCGACCCCCGGAGGGTTTCCAGTGGGCTGGGGAGGCCGTTTTCACCCTCCCCAGGCTCCAGAGGTTTTCCTGGAGCCTGGGATGGGTGAAATCAATTTCCCCTGAGCTCCTGAGAGGCCCTTTGGAAACCAGAAATAGATCATTTCCAAACTTCTGGTAGGCCCATAGGGCCCGTTTTCACCCTCCCCAGACTCTGGAGGCTTTCCTGGAGCTTGAGGAGGGCGAAAATGGCCTCCCACGGCCTCCTGGAGGAAATACGAAGCTCAGCTTGGAGGTGAGCAGTGCAGCAAATGGGGGGAGGGGAGTGTATGGGGGGCCACTTTGTATTATGGATAGCCGGCATGCACGCGGGCTATCACGTGCACATGCTTGCATTTTTGGCACACAACAACAAAAAGGTTAGCCATCACTGGTATAAGAGATCAGAATAAGGACTGAAGCAGTAGAAAGGATTACCCAATTCTACCGTCCAGTCAATGTGCATCTGCATGTAGCATGCAACAAATTGAAGCACACTATCTAAAATGGACATAAAGCTAAGTGGAGTAATTTTGTCTTCCTCACTAACAAGGAGACTGTTGTCTTGAACCTGAGCTGTCCAATTTTTGTCTATTTGCAATAAACAAACCTTATTAAAGGAAGAGTAGAATCCTCCATCATTCTCAGTAGCCAACAGATAGCAAGAATACACACATGCCCTTTGAGACACAAATGTTCAATGTTTATCATTATGGTAAGATATGGAGAGGTTATGGGTAGGGGTGCACTTGTGAATGATTGTCTGTGTGTGTATATATCATTCATTCATTCATACATTCATTCAAGTTAGGATGTGGAAATTGTAAGTGGAATATTATATTGCTAAAATATAAACATGGAACATAAAAGTACTCTATTTTAGGGAAGCATTTTTCAAATGGTAATAGTTACAAGACATTTGAATCATTCCAAAATTGCTCTTTTCTTTAAACAATTATGAAAATATTGTAAAATATGAACTACACATAAAAAGAACTCCACTAAAATGTTCCTATCATAATAGTTTACTGAGATTGTCTGGTCACCCATGAAAGTCATTTAGAGGTCATCATCTGAATCTTTTTTAAAGCCCCCCCCCCAAAAAAAATCAAACATTTCACTATTCCTTTTCTATTGCAAAATACAGCCATTGTATTTTTAACCATTTGCTGAAGCTAAGTTTACTTTTTCATGAAAAAAACCTTTTTCATGTTAAAATCAAGGGTTAAAAACCCTTGGTTTTAAGAATGCAATGTTAATTAACCAAAAGCAGGTCCTTCATTTGAAAGGCTCACCAGTCCAAGCTTAATTAAAAAGACAAAGTCATAGGACAGATCCATAGCACAACCATAACCATTTATTTATTTATATCCTGGCTTTATTATTTTTACAGATAATTCCAGGCAGCAAAAAAGCGTTAGTACAGCAGCCTAATGCATTTTGAGGATATATTTTGTACAAATATTTATTGACTTTTTTGAGTTATGCATTTCCTGATTTCTTCTTCTTGTTTTCTCTTGAGGGAAATATGTGGAAGTAGCCACCAGGCAGTTATTCACAAAGGCATTGTTTAAAAAGAATGTATAATTTGTTCAATGTTGAAACACGTGCTTCCACCTAAAATGTGCAGGTTTCCAACATTGCTCCGATCTTAGGTAGCACAATTTTTCTTTGGAGAACTATTTCAGTTACAGTAGCCAATATTCGCGTGGATTCACTAAGTAATCCTGTGAAAAACTTTATATTTTCATCTAATGCACAGATGTCAAACTTGCAGCCCATGGGCTGGATATGTCACACACTGACCACACCCATGCCTGGTTTATCAAAGAAAAAAATTGTGATATATCACGTGACAATGCTGTGATGACACAAGTGTGACACCCCTGATCTAATACTTTATGATGCGGTAAGGACTGAATATGTACTGGATAATCAACTAACTTTTAGCTTCTTAAGCTGTTACTGTCTGGATATTTGTGGTGTGCAAATCCTTTATTTTGGACTTCCAAGTAGCATGGCAAAAAAAAAAAAATGTTTGAATTGCTGAAGCAGCCACGTCTTTTTCAAGCTTTGGGCAGTGTCTTATACATTGTTCACACTAACACTGGAGGCAGTCACCAAATCTCACCGTTTTCTCTGATGGATGTCATTTGTACAATTTTAACCGAATGTCATTATTGTCAAACTCCCATAATTGTAAGTTGCATAAAATGTTCAATAATAATGTGAAGATTTAAGTAAAATTTAAAGGAAGCAGCAATTTCTTCCATTAATGCTTTTTCTGGCAAAAAAAAAAAAGCTTCAGAAAATACAATATTTTATTTTCCTAGCAGTCTTTTATGGAAATGGCCTTCTAATCTACAGTTTCAATCTATGCTACAAAGTTATTATTAAATAACAACAATACAGTAAATCTAACATTGAAAGTACTAGATTTAAATGGCACATTTTTTTCTTGATTGTCATCTGCATCATTCTAGCAACAATAAACTCCTCTACATTTATTTCAAGCTTATTCATTTACGCTAGCTAAAGGTTTTGGGATCTGTATACCCAATAAATAATTCATAACGAAATAGGTTTAAATAAGACTTTTAATCAGGTGCTATACATTCTGGGTTATTCTCATGCTTACAGGAACCTTTCTGAATTATACTTCCTTGACTGAGTTGTGAGCTGTCTACACCCAGTGGCGATCAAAGTCAAGTTTAATGGTTTTAGGAAATTGGTTGTTCTTTTTAAGCTTGCTTCCCTTTATGTCCCAAAAGACTCTGCATTAAATAGTTATCCGGCAATTTTCTGACCTGTTTTAGCATATGAGCTATTTTAGCTTTTTTCTGACTTTTCCAAGGATCACTCTTTTAAGTTTAAGGGGGGGGGGGAGAGAGATTTATTTGAGGAAGGAAGTCACATTTCCATAATTCCTGAATGTAGAACTGCAGTCCCAAGATTTTGACTTGTCCCCCCATTGCCATGCACTGCAAATGCCTTTAAGAAGTAAGTCATATGGATCTTTGAATGACCATTATTATTCTTTGGGGAAATTGTACAGATAACCGAAAAAGTCTATTCTATGAACTTTATTATAGAAAATTGCAAAAACAAGGTATTAATTTATTTAACATTACTTAACTCTTAATGCTTAAACCATTTTATATGAGGCATGTCTCTAAAATCAAAATAACCCTAGGTCTAATTATTTTCTTCTTTTATCTTACAGGTAGCTTGACTTTTTTTAACCTGCATAAGGTAACATTCTTCAATCTGAGATGCAATCTTTCCATTTGCTCAAGCTAGGACAACTACTTTAGCTTGCCTTTAGCCACCTTGGTTTTAAGATGTCTGGTGTTCTAATAGTTTCACTTAGGGCCTTTGACTATTATTCCAAACTGATGTAGTGCTTTGGGTTCTCCTAGTATTCTTATTTTGTCTTGTAGGAGAAAGAAAGTACACTACAAGTTTTGCTAGATGGTTTAAATGTGCCTTCCAATTCAATAAAAGACTATGCAATCCATAACATTTTCCCATCTCATCATGATCAGCTGCATTAACCTTTGGAAGGTTGTAGAGACCCTATATATTTCAAAAGATATGTTGGTGAATGGGAATAATTTTCATGCAATAGCAAATACTGCTGGTTGGGTCTTTTCATCCCAGTAAGAGTTGTTGGACCATAAGGAAGACTGAGCTCCAAAGAATTGAGGCCTGTGAATTAGGGTGCTGGAGAAGACTCCTGCAAGTCGCTTGGAATGCAAGGCGATCAAACTGGTCAGTCCTAGAGGAGATCAACCTTGACTACTCTTTAGAAGGCCAGATCCTGAAGATGAAACTCAAATACTTTGGTCACCTAATGAAAAGGAAGGACTCACTGGAGAAGAGCCTAAATGCTGGAAAACATTGAGGGAAAAAGAAGAAGGGGATGACAGTGAATGAGGTGGCTGGATGGAGTCATAGAAGCAGTAGGTGTGAGCTTAAATGGACTCCAGAGGATGGTAGACAGCAGGAAGTCCTGGAGGAATGTTGTCCATGGGGTTACAATGGGTCAGACACGTCTTCACAACTAACAACAACAAGAGTGGTTGCAGTTTCAAACAGCTGCAGAGATTTTCATTCTGACCCATAGCATGTAAGTAAGGGAAAGGTGCACCACTGGCTTTTGTATGGGCTGTCAGTGAAGTGGCTATCAGACTCTGATTCTCTCAGCTTTATGTTTCTGGTTTATTGGAATCCATTCTGTTTTTGCTGCCAGTTGTTCACTGCTTTTTGTCCTAGTGCTGCTACCGCTACTACCAACATGCCATCACCATGCCACCTTCTCCTCTTCCTTTCTCTTGCAACTTCTTCTTCTGCAATCTTCTTTCAATGTATACACCACATGTGGCCCAGTGCTGTTCAAGCTGTCTTAATGTTCCAGAGTGGGAGGAAAAAACAAGGAAGGAAAGGCACATTCTGATTGTTTCCACATATTTATACCCAGTGGTAAATAAATATTTCTGCCAAGGAGGCCATCGGTCAGGACTTATCTTCTGAGGCCTTGGTTTAGAGTGAAGGATCACACGGGCACACAGCACCACAAAGGCATGAAAAACAGGAATATGGATGTTAACTGTACTCTTAGAATTAAACATTTTCTACTAATCAAACAAAAAACACTAGTCAGAAGTAGATTTTGTTGCAGTTTGTTTCGTTGAAACTTCTAAAGAACTAACGCTAGTAAGTCAGCAGTGACTTAATGCCTGATTAAGATCACCTAGGTAGGTCTTAGTCACAGTCAAATTCCTATCAAACATTTGGATGTTGGTGTAGCTCTCTTAAGGCTACTTTAATTATATTTGCTCAGTCATTCAAAATCCTCTTTAGCAGAGAGTATGCATAGGGCATAGATGATCAGCTAGTGTTTGTTCTATTGCTGCCTCTGATCCCCCAAGTAAATATTTATTCTGGCATTTGTCCAGTTTGTTTACCAACCATTTACAGATTGGAGAGCTTAAGGAAAATTAATTGAGTTACTTAAAAATGCTGTTTATTATTTTATAGCCTTCTTCAGACTTGTTCTCACAGAAGGTAGCTTTGAAAACATTCCCTCTTGAAGACATACATGGCATTCCAGTGGATAGATTTGAAATCAGATACACACAGAATTTATAAAATATCTGTGTACATCTATAAGTTTGTATGAGCAATAGTGTGTCTCAAAACATGTCTATGTGTGTATCAGCCATCAATTCTGATTCTTTTTCAGTTATTGTCATTATTTTTGCATCCTTCTTTTCCTTTAGCTTAAATAAAATTGTCAATTTTATTTATTTATTTATAAAATATACTGGCCACCCATCTTACTATAGGATAACTCTGGGCAACTTACAGTTACATATACAGTTAAAACATAAAAAGTTAAAATCAGACATTAAGACCTCTTTACGAAGTAATTGGCAAAAAGGAATTGGCAACCCATGGATTTAGTTGGAATTGCCCATGATTAATAAAGTTTCCAGGGCTAGGCCAATTACATCCCAACAGTCTTAAAGGAGTAATGTTGTAATGTTATTTCAGAGCTTTTTCTGTGACTTTGAGACATCATGGAAGATTGGCATAATGCCAGAGGTTTAGGAAAGGGCACATGTTGTTCTTGTGAAAGAAAGAAAAACACCTGGACAACTGGAGACTTGATATCAAATCAGTATGATATAAATTCTTTGCAAAATTCTGGAAATAATTATTGCTTGGCAGAATCCAGCATATGGATTTGTTAAGAACAAGTGACAAGTGACACCAACAAGATATCAACCTAATTTCCTTTTTTGACAGTAACTCATTTCATTCACTATTGAACATTGAAATGCAGCAGTTCTTGGCATTAAAAAAAAACTGTTGACAGTCTCTCATGAAATTCTACAAGAGAAAATACAGGTTTGGTTATGCTGTCATATAATGAATGCAGAGCTGGTTGAATAATTGTTCTTTGTTGAATTGGACCCATTCTAAAGTCCTGGGTTGTTCAAGATATAAATGGTTAAATGAAAGGTTACAAAATATGAATATTTATTTTGCAGATGATTCAAAAATAAGGCATATAATAAACATCTTATGGGAGACTATCAAGACTCATGGGGATCATGGCAGGTCAGAACATGCACCCAAAGCGAGAAGAGGAAGGTCTATAGGAACAAATGCAGATGATGCATGAGTATGTGAAATGAATACACAAAGCCAATATAATACAATGTCAAAAAAGCAACTGCAATTCTACTCTATATTAACAGAGATATAGTATGAAAATTAGAAGAATTATTGTTCTTCTTTGCATTGGTCAGAACACACTTGGAATATTTACCTAGTTCTGGATACGAGGAAGGATTGGAAGACAACAACCAAAATGACAAAAAAAAAAAAACAAGAAGAAAACAAGGAAGAAGTGGAAGCATTATACAATACAATACAATACAATAGTAGAGTTGGAAGGGACCTTGGAGGTCTTCTAGTCCAACCCCTTGCCTAGGCAGGAAACCCTATACCGTTTCAGACAAATAGCTATCCAACATCTTCTTGAAGACTTCCAGTGTTGGGGCATTCACAACTTCTGGAGGCAAGCTGTTCCACTGATTAATTGTTCTAACTGTCAGGAAATTTCTCCTCAGTTCTAAGTTGCTTCTCTCCTTGATTAGTTTCCACCCATTGCTTCTTGTTCTACCCTCAGGTGCCTTGGAGAATAATTTGACTCCCTCTTCTTTGTGGCAACCCCTGAGATATTGGAACAATGCTATCATGTCTCCCCTAGTCCTTCTTTCTCTTAAGCTAAACATACCCAGTTCCTGCAACCGTTCTTCATATGTTTTAGTCTCCAGTCCCCTAATCGTCTTTGTTGCTCTTCTCTGCACTCTTTCTAGAGTCTCCACATCTTTTTTACATCGTGGCGACCAGAACTGAATGCAGTATTCCAAGTGTGGCCTTACCAAGGCATTATAAAGTGGTATTAACACTTCACGTGATCTTGATTCTATCCCTCTGTTGAGCATGCTCATTCGGCAGAAAAGAAGGATTTGAGGAGACATCTTCAAATTTCTTAGGATCTGACACATGGAAAACAAAATTATTCAGAACATGGAATAAAAAAACAATGTGTTTAAATTATAAGAAAGTAGAATTCATTTGGGCCTCAGGAAAAGTTTCCGAACAGTAAGACCTGTTCAGCAGTAGAATAGACTGCTTGAGGAAGTTGTGGATTCCTGAGGAAGTGAAAATATTTAAGCTAGGGCTAGATAAACATCTAACTGGATGCTGTAGTGATGGATTTCTGTACTGGACAGCAGGTTGGACCAGATGATCACCAAAGTCCCTTCAAATGCCGATATTTTACAATTCTATCTTTTTTTAAAAAATAACTCTATATGTGATATGTAGTATAGTAGCAAATTAAACAGAAAAATGTGTGATTGTACCCAAATGTTGCTAACTATATAATGGATATAGAAAAATTCCATTTATTCATCATCATAAAAAAGGAAAACTAAAAAGTTTTTCATCTATTTGTATTGCCATATTTCCTTCCCCTCTCTCTGGAATAAGTTGGTGAAGGTCTTCAAGGCAGAAGCTAGACAGACATTTGTTTGAGATTTTTTATCTAAGGTTTTCCTACACAGAAGACCTTCCTACAACTTCATAACTATAATTAAAAGAAGATTCACTTTTGTTTATTTACATTTCTCTTCTGGTCAAGGAACAATAATTGACTAACAAAATCAATTTCCTTCCCTGAATTATGAAGTGACATTGCTCAGGCTGTATGCTTTTCCTTTGTTTTCTGTAACATCAATTATTTTTATTTTTAGGACATTAAGCCATTTGGTACTGTCACTTTAGTAATAAAATGCAGAAGATATGTAGAGTACAGGGTGGAGGAGTGGGAGTGGGGCAGGGGGAAATAGTTTCTCATTCAGAAAATAGGAAATACTGTGTTATTGCTGAACATGTTTTTTAAAATATGCTATTTATTCCAAAGAAGATTCTAAAATTAATTCTTGAACAGTCCTATCGTGTTATGAAATCAAATACTTCTGCTAGGCAGTTTTCCTTTTTCATGATGACAAAAATAGCATTCATAGCCAATCACTGCATGCTTCATGTTTTATTCAGTGTCCTGGAGATATGAAAATACAATGCATGAAAGATATTCATTATACCTTTAAAGAATGAAAATTGTTGTTATTAGGTTATTCCCCTTCCCCAACTGTTAAAAGCAGCTTCAGAAATAATTTAAATCTGATCAACTGAAACTAGCAAAGTTATTTTTTCTAACCACTTTCTAACCATTGATATATAAATAATCTGTCTACATTAAATGTAATTTTGAATGAAAAAATCATTTTCAATCATAGCACAATAGCCTATAAATATGCTTTTCTCCTTTGTTCTGATGAAGCTTTTTGCAAACTGCAATTAGTAGAGTTTCATCATTATTTCACTGATTGCTTTCATGGAGTTGCAAACTTTTGAAGTCTTTTCTTCCTGATCTAACTAGGGAGAAGTCTACATGGCAATTTGTATCCTTTTGTTTTGGCTGTAGGGCTAAGTCAATATTTTATTCAGTTATAATTACTGTTCTGCAATCACACATTAATGAATACAAAAAGGTAAACACTTATACTCAAGGGCCACACATCCAACATGGCAGTGTTCTGACTGGGACATACAGGCTGACTTTTAAAGATAAATTGTGCTACATTTTTTGTGTGTTTATAAATGGTAGCAAAAGCCATATTCCCAAAAAAGCAGGGGTGTCAAACTCATGTTGTCACAACAGTGTCATATGATGTATCAGGATCCCCGCACCCTTTGCTAAACTGGGCATGGGTGTGACCAGTGCAATAGTATATTAGAAGGTAATCTCTTCAAAACCAACATAATGAGTGAAAATTCAGGGAATCAAGGTGAAACATAGATCAGCAAGTAAGCCAAATATTAGGATTGGGACACATGTTGGTGGGAAGCACATAACTAGAAAACTTTAGCTGATTGGGCAACCAAAGTTCTGACTGGTCTGCACTGGCCACTGAAATATACATGGCTGCCCTTTTTAGTCTTCATTGGCTTCTAAATCATGTCCGGGCCAACAGCAGATTTCTATATCCTTTCAATCAATCATTCAGAATAGTTCTCCTAACTAGTCCAACTCCTTGCTCAAAGAGGCGACTCTGTACCTATACATTTCAGACAAGTGACTGCCCAGACTCTTCTTAAAAGCCTCTAGTGATGAAGTACCCACAATTTTTGACAGCAAGTTGTCCCATTAGTTAATAACCCTCACTGTTAGGAAGTTTCTCCTTAATTCCAGGTTGCTTCTCTTCTTGATTAGTTTCTATCCATTATTTCCTGTCCTGCTTCCTGGTACTTTGGAAAATAAACTTACCCCTTCTCTTTGTGGCATTCAAATACTGGAATACTGCTATCATGTCCCTTCTAGTCCTTCTTTTTTCCAGATTAGCTATACCCAATTCCTGAAACCGTTATTCATATGCTTTAGTCTCCAGGCCTTGAATCATCTTAGTAGATCTTCTTTGCACTTTTTCCAATGTTTCAACATCCATTTTGTAATGTGGTGACCAAAACTGGATGCAGTATTCCAGGTGTGACCTTACTAAGGCTTTATATAGTGGTACTAATACGTCATATGATTTTTATTCTGTGCCTTTGTTCATACAACCAAGGCAGAGGTGGGTTCCTAACAGTTCGGACCAAGTAAGTAGTAACTTAACCGGCAATGTCCCCGAACCGGTTTTATCAGTTACAGCGCCACCATCTTGTTTTTTGCTTCTGCGCAGGTACAAAAGCAATTTTTTAACTGCTTTGCATGCATGCACGTCCCACTGCAAACCTGCAGTAACAGAAGCCGGAACCCACCCCTGAATCAAGGATTGCATTAGTTTTTTTGGCTGCTGTTGCATGTGGCTGGCTCATACTTACCAGTAAGTGATCATCCACCTGGACTCCAAGGTCCCTCTCACAGTTACTGTTTTTGAGCCAGGTTTTGCCTAATCTACACTTGTATCTTTGGTTTTTTTCCTGGCTAAGCATAAAACCTTGCTTTTTTCTACATTAAATTTCATGTATCTTAATCATGTTCACTGAAGAAAGATATTCCCGTTATTATGACTGCAGAAGCAATGTGGTCTCAGATCTAGTCTGTCAGCTACAAACTGCTTCATCTTCCATAGAGAGCTTGGAATTCAGGACAGACAAAATGAAATCTTAAGCCTTAGGTATGAAAGCAGAGAGTCCGTAAAGGAAATCATGTCAGAAAGCTGAACCACCTCTTAAAAACTGGGAAAGCTGCTTCCAGAAAAGGCTGGATCACTAACTGCACCTATTCCAAGTGCTTCCCCATTATTTAGGTGACATCTATTAGCTAACATCTGTCCTATTACCCCTTTCAAGTTATTGATTCAAATTATTGTGCTTGCATCATTTCTATATATTTATTTTTGTTACACTCTTGGTAAACTCCTCTCCACTAAATCCATTGATTCTGGCAATGTACAACACAATAATAATAAGACTATTCTAAGACAAGACCCTGCAATGATTGAAGTCATATTGAAGAAGAAAACACACTCCAAATATGTATGTTACATAGAGCTTTGGGCTATTACTAGATTCCAGCTGCTAGATATAAATAAAGTATTGAGTGATTGTTATTATGAACTTTTCCTCTGGATTTTTGTATGCTTTCATTCATTTTGATGGAAATAAAATTCCTTTTGTTTCTTTTTCCCAAAGAGATGAGGATTTAGATCATCTCTGCAGCCTTGGTTGCTTCAGTTTGGTTGTCCCAAGAGAAATAATCATGAGCTCTACTTATATTTGGAAACAGAGGCTGGCAGGAAAGCTACAGAATAATGGAAAAAACATATGAGGGGGAGCCAGAACTTACCACCAACCCACTGAAAGGCATTCAAAGTAAACCCCTGAGAATGAGGAAGTAAACAGATGCCTTCTTTGTAAGGGAAAAAAACAGCCAGGTAACTGAAGGATTCATGCCAAATCTGTTGGGTTTGTTTGTTTACTTGTTTTGAAGCGTGGTGCTAACATTAATGTTGCTGTTAATTGTAATGAATGGTAAATCAGGGATAAAAGAAATTACTTGATTCCATTAGAAACAGAAGAAAAGCACAACACATAAAGCAAGTATAAACTGTTTGTATGTAGTTAGTTTTCAATGGCTGAATAATTATTTACACAATAAATCATATTTTGTCAAAGGATGTTCTTTCCCTCTGTCCTACCTTCTCTCTTGTGCCTGTCTCACATTTGGGGCTGTGTTTCTTGGATGTACATCCTCTTCCCCCCCCCCCCATTGCTTCTGTCTTTGTTACAATTTAAGTTTGTGAAAACCAATATCTATCCACTAGATATCCTCCCAGGCATTCACAATTAGGTGATGTTTGCAGTCCAGGGAGTGGGATCCAACCCCTGTGATTTGAGATAGCATCTTGGTTTCTTTCCTCCCCTAAAGCTGTTTGTGAGTTTAGCGGAAACTGCTTTGCAACAACTCTAAATTTGAGAAGTCTTTGTTAATTGTTGAATGCTTTTGTTGAATAAGTGGATCCTCATTAATCTGCTTCTGCATGGTGAATCCCTGATGGCTGCTTTGAAGACATGTTAATTATAGCAATAATTTCCAAGTCATTTACTAATCATTGCCAATTTTCATGCAAGAAGGAATCAAGGACTTGTCCAAACCACTTCATCTTGCACAGAAATGCTATCAAGTTCTGAAATTTCCTTTATTCTTTTAAAATTTTCTTCAATTTGTTTGCCTTAGTAATTTCTAAGAAATGATTTTTCTCCCATTGTTAGCTGCCCAGAATCATGACAATGATATTGGAGACCATGTGCATTATTTATTTAATTAAAAAGAGAAAGTAACTGTCAGAATCCATGAAACAAAGGAAGCATATTCATTTCTTCAAATGAAGAAAATAAATATGCTGTGATTATACTGAAAGTCACAATTCCTGAAAATATGTCTGCGACCACACATAATATTAATGCCTTATTGTGCTCTAGGTGACAGTTCCTACCATAATAGTGAAACAAATTCTTTGGGAATCAAGGAGCTGGCAAAACAACATCAAAAGCATTATTTCACAGTTTGTAGAAGATATACCAACTCACATTCTTTAATAAAGATGACTCATCCCATTTGATCTAGCCACCATCAGAGCACTTGCTCTGCTTTAACTAAATGGGGTAAAAGCCCAGAAGGTTGACCTTTTCCGTAGAAGTTTCCACATTGCTGCTCCTAGAGATATGCATGGCTTTTACTCGTATGGCATTTTGAGAGGTACTAAGGACCACTTCTTTTCAGTTAGTCTTTCACATAGGATGAAAAATTAGTTTTATTAATTTATGCTTAGGTATCGGGTTTTAAGTCCTCTTCTGAGGTTGTATGCTTCCCAGAGTCTTAAGTACTGAATCAATGTATTAATCCAGCATTGAAAAATAATAAATAATAAAATAACAATGGATCTGCAAGTGATCTTGAAATATTTGCTAAAAATTGAGTTCAAGAGATTCAAAAAACTGACATCCTTGTTGAGCATTTCATGCTGCAATGATAGCCTACTGTAACTATCTATTAAAAAATCCTGTAGTTTGACAGACATTTTTGGAGTATTCCATATTGTCAGTTATTTGAGCATGGAAAATATTGCAACCTTGCTCATTTCTATGATATGCATGAATGTTGCTATGTTGTTATGATAAATTAGACATTCTGATGTGACAATCAAGCCAATTAATGCTACACAGTTGTACTATATAGATCCAGACATACGAAAGAAAGTGTAATTTTCCTGTCCTGGATAAATAAAATTGAAAACTAATTTCACCAGGAATATAAGGAATTATAAATTTGGTCTTAACAATTCACACTTGCAAATTGGTAGTATTGGTAGTCAACTTAAATGAGCATTTTAGCATATTCTCAGTTTCCCACATATTCATCAACATCATATTTACGGTACTTTCAAACTCAGCAAAGTACTTATGTATAAAGAATCACAATGTTGCACTAAACATTCAAGTTTTTCTCATATTTAATTGTTAATATATTGTTACTACCCTACATATACTATTACTGTATGTCCTAGATTACACAATTACATAAATAGTTTTGGGATCTAAACAACAGTATAGAACTGCTAAGGGGCTTTTCTGAGGTGCAGATCAGCTTCACTTTGGCACAAACCTCTCCTGCTATGGAACATAAACTTCCACATTAAAAGATAACCCACTTTTTAATAACAAACATGAACTGCTTTAATTGATTTTTGAAGTAAATTAACTACAAGTTACTGCCATGAATTTATCATCTGGATAAAGCCTTTTCTTTTATCTGGTGCATCTGAGACAAGAATAATTATGTCAAGCATGTGATGGCTTTATTGAAAAGCTTTCCATAGGTTTCTATTTACTGGAGTTTCTCAGGATTTCAAGTAAGATGATCCAGGGCTGCTTTATATTAGGCAGGAAGTGACTTCCACTGGCTGAGCTATCTCACTGGATCTAATAAATAATAGCAGTCAGAACATTAATTCAATAGATTAAGACTGAGCTTGAAAGCTTCTTTTGGAGGGGTTAAAAACATATTAAGGAGGCATACTTTGATACTACCCAGAGCTAGAATTTAATATCATGATTCTGGATGATTTACTATATGAGGAGATATAAAGACCACCAACAATAACACATGGGATGGAATGCACAAAGAATTGTACTCTCCAAACAATGACATTAGGCTGATAGTACACGGCTGTTCCATTGGCTACTTCACTGGTGGAATATGAGTAAATCTCCAATTTATATATTTTATTTAAACTAACATTTAGATTTCATTTTGTAATATTTTTCAGATGACTAGAAAACTTCTGAGTACCAGTTTATTTGTTTATTTGAATTAATTAACTACTCAATTCCAACAGACTCTGGACGTGAAAATTAGAGAGAGAGAAAAAACACATAAAAATATAAATCAGACAGACAGCCCACACTAGAATAATCTAAATGCTGGAGTTTTGAATTATTTTCATGTTTCACTGGTTGACTGTGTAGAAGCACCAGGTTGGCCATTGTAGGACTATAATGTTGGACTAACTGGCTCTTTGACTTGACCAAGCACAGTTCTTGTTATGTTTTTTTTAAAAAATCTCAGTTTGACTCAGTAATGCTAGTCTGAATGGCAGGTAAATGAAATTATATTTGGCTCACATGTGATATTCCAAAAATGTATGAAGTTTCGTGAAATACAGAGTAGAACCCAGTTTGATTAAAGACAGTTCAAGATAGATAAATAATGAAATCCACAAAGAGTCACTGGAAGAGAAATGATTTTTAAATAATGGTATTTTTCATCTTGTAACAAACAGAATACTTATTTCAATATCAGGCCTGGTCATTTACTATTCATGCCTCAAACTGTTGTAGAAAAAGGAAAGCTTTCAAATTTTTCAATGTAGTTTCTAATTGGTTTTGGAGTCCCAATGTACTTAGTTCTGTTGCTGAGATAATCAGGAATTATTATTCTTTATTTTTTTAAAAAAAATCAATTTTTTTGAAATGTTGGCCCCCATTGCATCCTCATAATCATTTTGCTATTTTCTGTAAAGTGTTTAATTCCATCATAATTCTATTATGTGTGACTGGTAATGTTTTCATAAATGCTGTATTTTGCAAAAGATTATCATTACACTGGGTACATTGATAATATAAATGTGAAAATTGTGCAAATGAAGTTAGAGTACAATCCTTGTCATGCTTGTACATTATAAGCATGACAAGAATAATTACAATAATTTTGATGGTAGAAATGAACAAATCTTTGAGAGGTATTTCACTTCAACAAATATTTTAGTTTTTAGGCTTCATTAATCCATATGATTATTAGAAAATCATATTAAATTGTATGGGAAAGTAGCTTTTATATTTTTTTGTAAATGTAGAATGAAATTCACAACTATATTGTACTTTGAATGGTCACATAATAATTTCTTCACTCATGTTTCTCTTCATAATAAATGAATAAAATACAATTCTCCATTTAATTAGATAAAATCAGATATACAAACAGACTTTAATAGCAAATCAAATGAAGACGGGGGTTTATAATAATCTAGAGGCTGAACATGGAGAAAAGTAATATGACACAGCAGGAAAAAGTCAAAACAATAATCAAAAGAAGAATAGTGTCCAGAAAATAAAATGTAATGAAAATACACTGCATACTCCCCTTTAGACTTTGCATACTACTGTTTCAGAAAAAACATTAATACAATGGAACATGTACAAAGGATACCCAGACATCTTCCAAAATGAATGTGCTTTCTATTACTGTAAAGTATAGGACTTGATCCTTGAACCCCAGGCCTCTGCGATATGGGGTGCCCTAGGGGTTGA
The DNA here is from genome assembly GCF_964273705.1 of Natrix helvetica. Classification (NCBI taxonomy): domain Eukaryota; kingdom Metazoa; phylum Chordata; class Lepidosauria; order Squamata; family Natricidae; genus Natrix; species Natrix helvetica. The sequence goes on from NC_138552.1 coordinate 248,488,873, forward strand.
GCCTTTCACCACCCTTTTTCAACCTCTACCTGCAACTGCTAGGGGAGGTCATCTTTTGATATGGGGTCCATTATCATCAGCATAATGACACCCCATTATATATCTCTTACCCTAGAAAGAGAAATGATGCTGCTTGGAGGCTAAGAGTGTCTGGATAGGGAGGAACCAGCTCTAATTGAACCCTGGTAAAATTGAGTGACTATGGATTTTGCTTTACATCTACCCATCCTACCAAGTCAGATAGGGAGGGCCTTGCCTTTTGTTGGGAGATAGAAAGCATGTGTTTTCTATGGTAGCTGCTGCCCCATGGAACACTCTGTCCCTGAAATTCAGCAGGCCTCTACTCTCCTAGCCTTCCCTTTTTTTAAAAAAAAAATATTTTTTCATTAAGCTCCTTGGGACATTTAGTGAGGAAGCTTATTTGCCAGTAGACAAGGATTGGATTAAGTAACAATTAATACTCTTTTCAATTGAATTATTGGTTTTATAATTAAAACATATTCATTTTAATTGGTGTTTCCAGTTCATAAAAAATATTTATTTGAAGAGGTATAGTATGTGCTTTTGTGATTCCTATAATGCAATATGGAAAATATATAAAAATATGCCTTTATTATGAATTGTTTTGTAGTCATCTTCCAAGCAGGTGGCAGCATCTAACTAATTTTGGAGGACTGTGAAAAAGCTAACAGGAATGGATGTCATCATAATGGTAATTGGTCACATTCCAGAAGTTAGTCTACAAGATCAGAAAATTTACTTCTTAAATATGACTGGGAAAAAAGAGATAAAATTAAATTGGATGTTTGATATTTATAATGTGTATACCCACTCTTAGACATTTTTATTTAAATTGTTTTCTCCTATGGAACCAATCTGATTATTTTAGGAATGCTGTGCCAAAAGCATAACATGTGGTCTAAGGTCAGACACAATATATTTAATCAAATGTTATCAGAACAACAGAAAGATTCTAAGACTTAATGAATGGCTTTACAAGAGTTGAGCCACTGCCAAGATGATAAAGTTGACATTCTATAACAGTTTGCAGAGGCAGATAAACTTTGGATACTTTCCATGTAAAACGACAACCATTTGTTGTGTTTTGGAATATTCATTGTAATGCCAACATCAGTGACTATTGTATCCAATGTAATTTTATATTGATTTTCATGTCCTATTAAAATTATCTACATGTTTTGGTTAGGTTTTTGTTATTAATGGATTTTCAGAGGTACCTTTTTAGGAAATACAAGTTGCAAAGTGCTGTTGATTTAATATATGGCAAATATGCTTCTCTCTCATTCTGTCTCTCCTTACTGAAAGTAGAAGAGATTAAAAGATTGTAATAATTGTTTTCCTGGGCATGTTCTTCCATTATTATTTTTTTATAGCAATATGAAGGTGGTTTCCCATGACCTTGTTCCGGGATGTTTTTAATTACCCATTTTCTCACACAGCCTTGGGATTTCCTGGAGCTCTTTCATCTAAGTATTAGCAAGATCTAACCTTGCATAGCATTTTTCCAGATCAGCTAGGTACTGTTATTCATTCAGACAATTCCATAATAAAGACTTTGAAAAAGGGAGAACCTAGTAAATAAAAATGCCTATCCCACACTGTTCTATTTTACCAAGTAGGCTGGGGTCTACTTTGTCAAATGCCTTACTGAAGTCTACATAAACTATGTCCACAGCATTTCCATTGGTCACTTTGTAAAGAAGGCAATAAGGTTTTTCTGGCATGATCTTGTTTTTACAAATCCATGAGCCTTCTAGTAATGGTCTTGCTTGTTTCTAGGTTCTCTCAAATGTACTGCTTAATTATGTCTGTCAGGATTTTCACAGGTATTGATGTATCAGGCTGATTGGTCTGTGGTTTCCTGGATCTTCATCTCTTTTCCAGTGCACTGGTAGTCCCCTGTGCTCCAGGAGCTTTGAAAGATTTTGTTCAATGGTTGACAATGTGGAATAGATAGCACAATTACCAGATGGATTCACAAGTGGCTGACCAACCCCATCAACATGTAGTTCTTAATGTAATCTATATGGAAGAAAGCATGCAATGGGTTCTCTCATAGGCCTAGGACTCTTCAATATCTTCATATATGATCTAAAAGAAGGGATACAAAGGGAACATATCAAATTTTCAGATAATACCAACTCGTAGGAATAGCTAACACTTTAGAAGTCAGACTTAAGATTCAGAAGAATCTTGACAGATTTGAACATTGGACCCTATCCAACAAAATGTAATTCAGTGGTGAGAAAAGTAAGGTCCTACACATAGGCAAGAAAAACCAAAACCTGTCTCATCAGTACTATGACAGGGATCTAGATGTTCTAGTAGAGCATAACTTAGTTATGAGCCAGTAGTGTTGTTACAATTGCCAAGAAATCAATGCAGTTTTAGGTTGCATCAATAGAGGAATACTTCCAAGATCACATGAAGAAACAGTTCTGCTTTATATTACAGTGATGAGATTATACTTGGAATACTGCATCCATGAATATGCTTATAATGCGTGCGCACATGCGCAGATAGGTAAGCATGCATGCATGTGCAATAATGCATGCACACACAATTTTGGCACACCTTTAGAAAAAGGTTAGCAATCACTGGTATAGAGTGTCCTGCTTGAGCAGGGGGGTGGGCTAGAAGACCTCCAATATCCCTTCTAACCTTATTATTATATGTTCTATTATATGCTATTTAGAAATATATTTCAGTTTAACTAATACAATAATTTTAAAATTGTATCTGCATCTTTAAAACAGCATGTATACATTTAAATTTCCCTCTCCCCCACAGCTTCTTCATAAATTGAAAAATTCCAATTTTGAAGAATATAGTTTTATGTTAATGTATCATAGGTCTTTTTAAAAAATGCTTATATATTAATAAGGTCTAACAAATAAGGAACTGCAAGTGGACACTTCCATAACATATTTACCAAAGCTGGTTCAAATATATTGTATTTCTAGCACAGAAACAATCAAAGTGAATCTGTTTAAAACATTATTTCAGAAGTCCAAAAGAATCTAAAGATTTTTTTTCCAAATGAAATTTGTTTTTAGGATTAAAAGCATAACTTCTAAAGTTATTGATTGGGCTATATAGGATATAAGATGTTCCAATTATCTATTCCAAATTTCTTATACTGTATATTCTCCAAATATATTTTTGATCTTTTTTAAAAAATTGCAATACACTGTCAGTTAAACTTAGTAGAAGCCTTTTTCCAGCACACTCAATGCCTCCAAAGTTTTAGAAGCCACAAAGCCATTGAAATTTAACAATGTACACAGCAAGGGTTTTAATTGCATATATTGCTATTCAACCTTGTAATTTTCTGGCAGAACCTCGAAGGTTTAAAATATATAATTACTTGACATTTTGGTAATGAACCTATTATAAACACATACTATATTTTCCAAAACTAATGTGTTGCCATTTTAAAATGTTCCTTTCTCAAGAGGCAAAAAACAAACTTGCCTTGGTAAGGCCACACTTGGAATACTGCATTCAGTTCTGGTCGCCACGATGTAGAAAACATGTGGAGACTCTAGAAAGAGGGCAGAGAAGAGCAACAAAGATGATTAGGGGACTGGAGACTAAAACATATGAAGAACGGTTGCAGGAACTGGGTATGTTTAGCTTAAGAGAAAGAAGGACTTGGGGAGACATGATAGCAGTGTTCCAATATCTCAGAGGTTGCCACAAAGAAGAGGGAATCAAACTATTCTCCAAGGCACCTGAGGGTAGAACAAGAAGCAATGGGTGGAAACTAATCAAGGAGAGAAGCAACTTAGAACTGAGAAGAAATTTCCTGACAGTTAGAACAATTAATCAGTGGAACATCTTGCCTCCAGAATGCCCCAACATTGGAAGTCTTTAAGAAGATGTTGGATAGCCATCTGTCTGAAACGGTATAGGGCAGTGATGGCGAACCTTTTTTGGCTCACGTGCCACAAGTGGGGGGAGCGCAGGGGGGTCGAGTGTGGGCGTGCCGCACCCATAATGCAACACGCGACCCCCCAGTGCACATGCGCGCATAACATGCGACCCCCCCATTTTTACATGCTTTTTTCGCCCTCCCCAGGCTCCAGGGGCTTTATAGGAGCCTGGGGAGGGCGAAAAGAGCCTCCCCCGACCCCCCGGAGACTTCAGGGACCATCCCTGAAGCCTTCAGAGCACTTAAAACCACCCTCTGAGCAAACCTGAAGTGACTTCCGGGTTGCTTGGAGGGTCGTTTTAAGCGCTCCGAAGGCATCAGGGAAGCCTCGGACGGTCGCTCCAAAGGCGTCAGGGAAGCCTCCGGACGGTCCCTGAAGCCTTCAGAACGCTTAAAACGACCCGACAAGCAACCCAGAAGCCTCGCGTGCCCTGACAAATGGCTCCGCGTGCCACTTGTGGCACGCGTGCCATAGGTTCGCCATCACTGGTATAGGGTTTCCTGCCTAGGCAGGGGGTTGGACTAGAAGACCCCCAAGGTCCCTTCCAACTCTACTATTGTATTGTATTGTATTGTATTGTACTGTACTGTACTGTACTGTACTGTACTGTACTGTATTGTATAAACTTATGTTTCCTGCCCAATTGGCTTCAGTGCTGGAAACAACCAAATCCCTGCTCTAACTGGAACCCAAAGCTTGCCAGGGTTGCAAGGGAACTAAATTGTAACCCTCAAATTGAGCCAACAATGGTAACGAGTAAGTTTCCATTCCAATACATGACTGAAGTTAGCACATAAGTCATCTGGTAACAATCTATGGAGATTCTCAGTCATCCAGGTCATGGTTGTCCCAAGAAGACTCCACATCCATTTGCGCTACTCAGGTGACCCTGAAGACACAGATAAACCTCCAAGGGACTTCAATGAGTCTCTGAAAGGATGCAAATGACCAGCTGTCTGCAAGGAATATAAATCCTTTCATTCCCCACCATCCAGTCAGAGATGAAGAAGCTTCTTGTATGAGAAGCAAAAGTTTTTCAAAGGAAAGTCCAGTTGCCTCTTGAAAAAGCATTTTTGGGACAGTCCTCTGGTAACATTTAAAATTAGAAAATTTAAACATCATCATTATGAAAGTGACATAACTTTAACCAGGAGATGCTGGGCATTTGATCCTCATGTAAAAATCTAAGCAATAATAATACAATAGTAGAGTTGGAAGGGACCTTGGAGGTCTTCTAGTCCAACCCCCTGCCTAGGCAGGAAACCCTATACCGTTTCAGACAAATAGCTATCCAACATCTTCTTAAAGACTTCCAGTGTTGGGGCATTCACAACTTCTGGAGGCAAGCTGTTCCACTGATTAATTGTTCTCACTGTCAGGAAATTCCTCCTCAGTTCTAAATTGCTTCTCTCCTTGATTAGTTTCCACCCATTGCTTCTTGTTCTACCCTCAGGTGCTTTGGAGAATAGTTTGACTCCCTCTTCTTTGTGGCAACCTCTGAGATATTGGAATAATGCTATCATGTCTCCCCTAGTCCTTCTTTCTCTTAAGCTAAACATACCCAGTTCCTGCAACCGTTCTTCATATGTTTTAGTCTCCAGTCCCCTAATCATCTTTGTTGCTCTTCTCTGCACTCTTTCTAGAGTCTCCACATCTTTTTTACATCGTGGCGACCAGAACTGAATGCAGTATTCCAAGTGTGGCCTTACCAAGGCATTATAAAGTGGTATTAACACTTCACGTGATCTTGATTCTATCCCTCTGTTGATGCAGCCTAGAACTGTGTTGGCTTTTTTGGCAGCTGCTGCACACTGCTGGCTCATATTTAAATGGTTGTCCACTAGGACTCCAAGATCCCTTTCACAGTTACTACTACTGAGTATGGTATCACCTATACTGTACCTGTGCATTCCGTTTTTGTTGCCTAAATGTAGAACCTTACTCTTTTCACCATTGAATTTCATTTTATTAGATAGTGCCCAATGTTCAAGTTTGTCAAGATCCTTCTGTATCTTAAGCCTATCTTCTGGAGTGTTGGCTATTCCTGCCAGCTTGGTATCATCTGCAAATTTGATGAGTTCCCCATTTATTCCCTCATCCAAATCATTGATGAAGATGTTGAAGAGTACTGGGCCTAAAACAGAGCCTTGGGGTACTCCACTGCATACTTCCCTCCATGTAGATGCAGTTCCATTGAGAACTACACGTTGAGTGCGGTTGGTCAGCCAGTTACCAATCCATCTGGTGGTGATGCTGTCTAACCCACATTCTTCTACTTTATCTAGTAGTAGGTTATGGTCTACCTTATCAAAAGCCTTACTGAAGTCCAAGTAAACTATATCAACGGCATTCCTCTGGTCCACTAAGCATTAAGTCATTGATATATTTCAAAATGTTAAACTCTATCAACATAAACATTGGTGCCAGAACAGACCTCAGTTTTGATAAAAACTTCATTTTCACTTCATTTTTATTATTTATTTATTTAATAAACAAATTTATAAGATCACCTCACACACGGTGACTCTGGGCAGCTTGCAACATTAAAAATCCACAACTTAAAACCCCATCTTCTGCCCCATGGCAGCAACAAATAAACTCACACCAGTTATGAACCCAGGCGCACTGACAGAACCAATTAATTAACCAACATTAATTCTTCTCTGAAAACCTTAAACTATTTTCATCCATCTCTTTATATCCTCTTTCATCTAAATTATACATTTTGTTCTTATTCATTACACCAGATACTGATACACCAGTCTATTTGGTAGGGTTCTTAACTATGCTAATTCAGCAGGCAGCCTTTTCATAATTAGCTTCCCATTTAGTGAAATGGTAATACGTTTGCCTATTACTTCTATACTATCGCTATTTTACTATTGGAATTCATGCATCCTTAGTCTGTTGTAACATTCAGTTTTGTTGGTTCATTCGTATTACGTGTAATGGATGCCAAGCGTACTAGAAAAAAGCAATTGTATGAAAGAAGGGTGAATATTTGCTTTAATTCTGATCAATTTAATATAAATATTAATGAGCATTTCATTATGTATAATAAAAGACTATTAATAAAATATCAGTGTTTGAATTCTACAATCTGTATTGCATTATAAACATAGAATCATACAATCATAGAGCTAGAAGGAACCTTGAAGGTGTTCTAGTTGAAGTTGCTGCCCAGATATGATGTCCGTATTCTGTTGTGGCCCAGCAGGAGCCGGTGGAGCGGCCACCAGACTCCGACAGCGAGGGCCCCTATGAGTTGGCTCTGGAGGATGTGGAGGACCCTGGGCAGGGTTCTGACTCTGAGCAGGGATCGGAGAGTCTGGTCAGCCACCAGGAGGCGCCTGAGGCATGGAGCAGCAGTGAAAGCCAAAGGAAGGGGGCTCCTGATGTCATGCCTTGGAGCAGTGGGGAGGAGTCATGGGACAGTGAGTCAGACATCAGCAGTGAATTATTAGATGCTCGTTACCGATGCGCTAACAGGCGTAAGGAGCAAGTGCGCAGTTACAGGAGGTAATTGCTCTCAGCTGCTGATAATTAGACTCTTCTCCAAACTATAAAAGGACTGATTGTGCACACGCCCTTTGCAGAAGTCAACGCAGGAACTATTGTGGGAGTACAGTCTTGTGAGCGTGGCAGGCTGGATAGCTGCTATTGCGTGTCAGTGCCAGAGGGTTCTGAAGGTCAAGTTTGTGTTGGATTGCTGCCAAGGATCTGTCTGCCTGTGCAATAAACCTCGTGCAGTATCTTTGGCCTGGAGTGTGTCTGTGATTGCAGGGGAAGAGGGGGGTCAGAACAGTATTCCATCCCAAACCAATGGTTATCCAATCTTTTTTTAAAAAACTCCAGCGATGGAGCATCCACAACTTTAGCAAGATGTTCCATTGGCTAATTGTTCAATAGTTGCCAATTAATATTATATTAGTAATTGTCCAATAATTCACTCTCATATATGTGATACTTAGTTTATGGAAAAGAATCCCTTATCAATGAATGTGGATCCCTATTTTCCACCCCATATTAAATGCACACAACTTTTTTTCATCCCTCACAATAGCCCATTATAAACATATCTCACTACCAAAACAACTCTCACCAACACTGACAGGGCAAGTCACTAGTATATAAAAATAAGAGCAAACCACACCCCCTATTAGCTCTGATAATATTGCCTAATTTTATAATCAAATGTCTGCAAGAAAACAACTAAACTCAGAGAGCAGAAAGGACTCCATACCTGATATGTCAGGACAAAAAACAAAACTGTTTTCCAAACTGATTTAAAAAATACGTTGAAGTGTTTTAAAATCAATTAACTATACTGATGTGATTAGCAAAGATTTAAAAAAATGAAATGGAGCTTGTTTTTGGTAGAATTCCATTATGATCAATATGAATCATGGCAACCTACATATTCCATGTTGGACAATAAGGTGAACCAGCTGGGGAATTCTGGGAGTTGAAGCCCATATGACAGACTGGTCACAACCTAAACCTCTAAATAGAAATGACACTTGGCTCCATTTGTTGAGAAATGCATAATTTTATTAGAGGACAAATACATTGCAGGATAGCATAGCCAGAACTGAGGATTGCGCACCAAAATCCCTTGCAAGTTCTACTCCACTGCCAACTGTCCCTTGATGCCCACTGTTCTCCCCACACAAGTGGCAGTCTGTCACTGCGTAACATTGAAGCACAGCAGGCATAAGGAGACAGCTGACACCATAGATCTTAAAGTTACCAAGGTTGAGAAACACTTCCCTAGATATTTACATTAGCAAACCACATCTGCACTCAGACGAGTAACAATGTTTCTTTTTATGCTTTTTCAAAATGTCTTTTGGATTGACATCGTAATCACAGTCACATTCTGTGGTAAGAATAAAACCCTGTTTGACTGATTCTCCTTCAAGAGTGACAGAGAAAATAGATTTTATTTGCATTATAGTGTGAAAGACATTTCGGAGAATTCAGAGTGTGAATTCACAGTGTTCAGAGAACATACAGCCCCTTTCCACAATGATGGCTCCTAAAACCATCAATATGGAAATGGTTTGTTTAAAATCTGATAATACTTGCTCTACTCTCCGCATTCTCTCTCACACAGATTTATCAGGACAGATGAGCTACTTCAAGTCACATAAAATGACATCTGTGTGTTGTCTAAATGTTACAGAATAAAAATTGGTAATTCTTATTTGGCTCCACTTTGAAGATGCCAAAGGAGATTGAAATGTTAAAATCTGAAAAGAATTAAGAAGAGAGAGGATTAGTTTTCTGAGGAAAAGTTGAAATATGTTTATTTTAAAAGAGAAAAGTAAAGTTGGACACTTGGTTAGATCCATTCTAACCATCCATCCATCCACATCTTGAGATTTGCCACATGGAAGAGATCAGAGGGTTGTTGTTTTTTCCTTTTCCCCTTCAAGGAAAAATTAGATCAGGCTTATATTACAGGACGTAAATTTAACTCAAACGTTAGGAGAAATCACAATTTTTTGATTATATGATTACTTCAACAGTGGAACTACTTGCCTAAAATTGTAGTGGATGCTTCAGCATCAGAAGAGTTTTAAAAAGAGTTTAGACATCTCAGTAAAATTTCTGTATCTATACCTAGACCATAGACTAGGTTATAAGATTCATTCAAACAATGACCCAGCCTTTCAAAAGAACCCATTGCAATAGCATAGCAGCATGCTTGGAATGATAACAGATATATCTTGCTTGTGTCCAGGATCTGACTAAATTTCTAGCTAAGTTTCTTACTGACTTTCATATATTTCTTAATGTCTGTGTCTGTAATGAATATATATATTCTCCCTTTATTTATTTATCAGTACAAATATGTTGTATTTCATATATATATATATGAAAAGGCAAGTGCAATTACATAATTGGTCTAATACAAAGTGTTGGTATTTTCATCATGGCAGATTAGACACATATGCATTCATTTTCTCTACTATAAACATTAAAGTTCTAAAAATTATTAATTCTATTTACATGTAGTAAATCATATTTTACTGTAGTTGTTTACACATTTTTGGTATTCATTTTGATATCTTTTACAGAAAAAATTTTTTATGGTAAAATCTTAATATATTTCAGCTGTAGGGCATTTTGTTTATATCTATCTATCTATATCTATATCTATATCTATCTATATCTATCTATATCTATCTATATCTATCTATATCTATCTATATCTATCTATATCTATCTATATCTATCTATATCTATATCTATATCTATATCTATATCATCTATATCATCTCTATCTCTATCTATCTATCTATCTATCTACCTACCTACCTACCTACCTACCTACCTACCTACCTACCTACACATATATACCTACCTACCTACCTACCTACCTACCTACCTACCTACCTACCTACCTACCTACCTACCTACCTACCTACATACATACATACATACATACATACATACATATATATATATATATATATATATATATATATATATATATATAGTATGTGCATGTGTGTGTGAATTATATATACAGTATGTGTATATGTGCGAGAGAAACCTTTACCTATACATTTACCTTTACTATGAATAATGTACACATATGCATATACACACAGACACACTTTCATTACTTTCGTTTCTTTTTTAGAAGCTCCACTCTTCAGTTTGATAGCATTATGTCAGAACTTGTCTAGAAAACTCTTACCTTGGTGAAGGATTCCAATTTTAAATGTCTCAATGGGCTATTTTAAAATATACACATCACTCAACATATGCTTCAGAGGATTAATTTGGCTAATATTAAAGTCAGCACCCCACTTTTGAACGATTTCTTGAGGTAATTATGACACTGTTTAAAGAAATACTACATGAGAATATAATCATGATCTTCATTTTCTCAGTAGTGATAATGGCAGCAGCAGTGTTCCCTTCACACAGGGCTGTGCTTCTAGCTCTGATACAGTGGACAAGATAGATCCACTTTTCTTCAATATAACTTGAAGTAATTATATAGTGCATTCTGTGCAATGGCCGTAGAAAAATAAAAGTACATGTGTTTATAACTTTGGAAGAATATTTACATTCTTATGTGCTGAAAATATCTCGAGTTTTCTATTTCACATATTATTTGGCATAACTAGTTCGGGTAATTCAACTCTTTCTGAAATATTTGTCAAGATTTTGGGTAGATAAACCCTTTGGAAGATAACCTTAATAATTTGTATTTTCACCATCAGGTTCCTTTTGCTTCTGGTTTAACAGGTCTACACACTTTAGTCTCTGGTGAATCAGGCTTCCTGTTTGTCAATTTTATTAAATAGTAATGTTGAATGACATCCCTTTCTATAAGTAGTAAGTTATATTTCATGTCATTATATTTTACAGTGGTACCAGTCACAGATAGGGAAAAATAGTCAAGAGAAAATTAGCAGCACAATACATTCATAGTAATCAGGGAATTGCATTACTGCATAGCAGGCTCAAGAGCTGTTTCAACTGATTGATAGAAAACTTGATAAGTGTTTACAGTCTAAAATTTCCTGGTACTAAGATGCATTCTTTTTAAGCAGATCAACTCCCACACAAATCCCATGAAATGAAACCATGTAAAACTGGGGAATATGGAGATTAGGCAGCTAATCCTTAGGGTCATAATCTTTCACCATCAGTAATTCAGTAATTCAATTTGCTTCTTTATTTTTATGTTATATTATAATATGTTGTATTTGTACTGATAAATAAATAAAGGGAGACTAGTATAGATCTATTTCGAGCTAATTAGCTCTCATCAGCTAGCCATACCCTTACTGGGATTTGAACCTGGGCTGTTATATATCTCAGGCAGGAGTCTTAGCCACTAAGTCACAGGCTCGCCTCCTTATCAGTTGAGCCAGGGAAATAGGTATGTATTTGTGTTACAACCCCTGGTATGCCTAAATATGGGAGGAAGGTCACTACTCCCTCTTTCTGTCCTTCAGCTCATCACAGAAGACCATGCAGGCAGAAACCCATATTTTTTTATTTATTTTTTAATGTTGCCTTTTTATAATTGTGTTGTATTTGTACTGATAAATAAATTCAATAAACTACATGTGGGGCATATCAGTATTTCATTTTGAATATTTTTTGTTATTCTCTTTTATTACAAAGATTTGTGGTAATTAAAGCCTCAAAGTAGGCATCTTCTAGAAAAACAATATTTATACCAGTGTATTCCAGTTAATTCATTTACCAATAGTCTGTTAATTTTAAACAAATGTTCAGTCTCATCCAGCAAAAGCCATCACCATGTGGACAATCCAGCTGAGAAATTTGAGTGCACACACTCACACAAAAGCCCATTGTGTTATTCAGAACTGTGAAGATCAGACTTTGGCACCTTCTTTGGCAACTGAAAGTTTGTATAATCAGCTTGAGAAACACAAAACCAACGTCTTTCTATCTGCCTATTCCTCACCCGTAGAAATGAAAGACTTCATAATACTGACAGAGCACAAAAATGTATTATGGAGCATTTGACCTTTCACCTTGGAGAATGAAAGGAAATGCCAAATGTCTCAACCCCTAAACATAACAATATGAAAAAGCTTTGTCAGTGTAAAATTAGGGGCTGTTGTGGCAACAAGCAGCACATCCATCAACTTACTTTATCTGCATGTAGACAGTTATAACTGTCAGAGGGTAGACATGAAGAGAGTTACCTGTTTTTATACCAGGAAGTTGAGAAAAACTCAGCAAAGGAGAGAATAATTACAGCACAAAATATTGATAAGCATGGTTAGCATTGTGTCTCCATGTAAATAGCATGAGAAGAGCTACAAGAACAAAGGTGACACATGAAAAAGTAATTAATGTTATAAGAAAGAACAAACTCTATACAGCAATGGAAGCTGTAACTGGTATGTTTCTTACTGCTCATATGAAGGCCTGGACAAATACATTATTTGTACTTGTAATCATTGCTTTCACTATATTTATTATACTGGTGATTTGTTTAGAATGCTATTATGTTTATTACTATACTCCTACTGTATGCACCAGTGTTTTCTGTGATTGCAATAATTTACAAGTTTCAAAATATATTTCCATTTTCATTTTTCTTGTATTTATTTTGTCCTGATTCCACATCCATGTGAGAACGTTTTTAAAATGTTTTCCTCTCACCAAAAAATTCATACAGATATATGTACAATTCCTTCCATAAGATTTTTGGTGTACAGATTTGCCTAAGTAACTTTTTTTGCAATCAAATTCCCTCCTAGTAAAAAGCACATTTATATATTTCCAGGGGAGGTGCGATGGCTCAGTGGTTAAAGACACTGAATTTGTCAGCCTGAGTTCGAGACATGAGCCCCACACGATGGGGTGAGCTTCCATTACTTGCACCAGCTCCAGCCAACTTAGCAGTTTGAAAGCATGAAAATGCAAGTTTTTAGGCACCATTTTGATGGGATCATTCCATGCCCTTCAATGTATTGTCATGCTGGCCACATGATCATGGAAATTGTCTTCAGACAATGCTGGCTCCCTCAGCTAAGAAATGAAGATGAGTACCGCTCCCTAGAATCAGACATGAAACACATAAGTTATGACAAAAGGTTTTGCATAACTTACAATGCAATGGAAAATTGATTGTAAGCTTTGAAAAAGTTTGTAATATAAAGAAAAACATTTTCTGTAATTGCATTTTCACACATTAGTTTGAACGTGCAACATTAGTTAAGTTAGAAATGAAATATGACTGACTGAGTTTCTTTCCCACCTCTAGAGCAAATATATTTGCACTCTTTCAAAGGTGCTTATTACTAGTGTATCAGTATACTACTATTATTTTAACAGTTATATCAACAGTAATAATTAGGTACACAATGCCTTTGATTTTATTTTTATTGTAGAAAACATATTCCTTTCATTTCCACTGTAATTTTAAAAAGTTGAATGAGGTTTTCATCAGACTCACAATATATACTTGAAAAGAAATCAAACATCAGGAACAGTGTGGCTGAATTACTGGAATTAGCTCTTGTAGCACCAAAATCGCTCTTGATTTGCAGTTTAAAGTTATATAATTGAAACATAACCCAGGGAAGTAAAGAGTTGGACAATTGCACATAATGCTAAATACACTTCTTTTCCATCAATAATACTCTACATTTCCTATTTCAAATCCACGGACCACTGGCCCATTTTGGAGTTTTAAAAAAGTTCTTTTTTAAAAAAGTTTTTAAATTGGACAGTAAACTAAGCATATCCATGGGCAAATTACAAAGCAAATCCATAAAGAAGCCAATGGTTTCAACAGAGAGAGCTACCCAGCAGATATTGGGAAAGAGCAAGAGAAAGTTAATATTTGTCAGATACCAAGTGCAGCTGAATGCATGCTAAAAATAAATTGTCTTTGTTTCTCTTGTTAATGGCCGATCATTAAGGCAACTGTGCAAATGTAACATATTGTGAACGTTCCCTTAAGAGCTGCTTTCATCCATCTTTATTATTTATTGGTTTAAGTCAGATGACACATCTGAGCTACTTTATAGTTGGAGGTGCGGCTGATGGGCCGCTTGCCCTATCTGACCTTGGAAAGGGCAACTGTAGTTTAAAGATGTTTATAAATGGTACATTTCATGGCAAAGAATGATGTGAAAATAAATTGAGTGCACTCCTGAAATGATTAAAAGGAGGACATTGTGTAAACAGGATACTGCAGCAGTTCAGCTTCTGAAAAGCATCATCGGCACTGAGAATTAAAGTCCACCCCCCCACCCCCACCCCGTGCATCAAACTGTCCTGCAAAGGAATCATTATAAAGGATTTCTGTCATTGCCTCTGATGGAAGCAACATTTGTTCGAAGGGTAAGGCTGAAACATTTAACAATGGATTACCTGTGGATGTTGATGTTTAACATTCTAGGAAAATATGAGGAGAATTGAAATGCCTTTAGCAATCATACAATGGGAGGATTTATCACAATCAGCAGAAAAATGCTAAAGAGTTTGAGACCTGGCAGTTTTAAGGGGCCATTTTGTCCCATATTATTTACTGTACACAGAGCTCATGTCTGTGATGCCAGTGTTCAGAAATGTCCTCCATGCTTCATAGTTGTTAGATATTAACATATATCATAGCAAGTCTCCTCTCTGGTCCGTCGCTACGGCGGGAAACAGGTATCATTCTGATTGGTCGAGAGGCGTACCCGAGTCCTATAAAAGGGGAACCCTCCGACCACAGAGCAAGCTGGATCACTACTACTACTAATAAAGAGCTGATAAGTCACTACGTGTCCTCCGTCTGTTCTCTCGTTGCCCGAATCTAACATTGGCGACGAGGGTGGGATCGAGAGGCAGACAGGACGCAGAGAGCTACTACAGAATCCCCGGATTCGATCCAGCCCAGGAATTCGGCAGAAATTCCGGCAGCCATCTCAGGACACCGCAGCGCGGCAAATTCAAACGGAGAGAAGATGGCGATGCACACTCCACCCGCTCCATTCGACCCAACGAACGACGAATGGGAGGCTTTCATGATTCGTATCGAGTGTTTTCTCGAAGCGAACGAATACACGGGAATAACAGATGCCCGCAAGAAAAACATTTTCCTCGGCTACTGTGGGTGAGAAGTTTTCAACACGGCCAGAGACCTCACCGCGCCTACTCCGATACAAGCAGTATCATGGACGGCATTGCAACAGACTCTACAGACTCATTACGCGCCAAAACCTTCCCGCCACGTGTGCCGCCAGGAATTCAACACGCGGAACCAGAAGGCGGGAGAATCAATCAACCAATATGTTGCAGCCCTACGAAAAGCAGCAACTCACTGTGAGTTCAGGGATCTGGACGAGCACATCCTGGCAAGATTTGTTTGTGGGTTAAGGGACATCTCGCTACAAAAAAGGCTGTTGGCAAACCCAAATTTAACCCTACAAATAGCACTAAACGAAGCAAGAGCATCAGAGTCAGTGGAAAGATCGTCGGAAACCATACAGCGCGGATTCAACGTGAGCCAGCCAGCACCCAGACACACCAGAGTCCACTACGAGGACACATACCCTGACTACGAGGATCCCGAGCTCGAGGACAGTCACCTGATGCGGAGCAGTCACATGAGGCCTGGGGGGAGAACCGGATTCCGTTTGCCGCCCTGCGCAAGCTGCGGAGGAAATCACCCCCGGTCTACCTGTCGGTTCAGGAATGTTGTTTGTTCACACTGCAACAAACTTGAGCACATCGCACGAGTGTGTCAGAGCGAAGTCCCTGCCTCATGGAAGCCGTCTACGTACTGCCAACAGAAGCCCAACTCAGGGGCTTGGCGAAATCAAAAAGGGCGCCCAGAGAGAAATCCACAAGTGTTTACCCAGAGAGACAATTCCCAAAGCGCTGAAAGGGCGTTTCCCCAGAGAAATTATACACAAAGAGCTGAGAGAGCGTTCTACCAAGACGCTCAATGAGAGTATTTTCAGGATACCGATGCTGAGATAGAGTTGACCCAGAGAGAGGAATTGCGAACCTATCTCACCACAATAAGTCAGGTCCGCACCAAGCGACCTAAAAAGCTGAAAGTCACAGTCCTCTTGGAGGGCTCTCCTTGCGAGCTAGAAGTTGACACAGGATCGTCCCTGATGATCATTTCATGGGCTTCCATGAAAAAGGCTATCCCTAGCCTCAAAAGAGCCAACTACGTGCACCAGACATCCTGCTACGAGACTACCAGGGGAACCGAGTCCCCATCGTGGGCCAAGGCACGTTCCAGATTCGTTTCAAGGACATCAGAGCCCAGCTGCCCGTGACCATCGCCAGCGCACCGCTACAGAACCTTCTAGGACTTGATTGGTTTGAAGCTTTGGGATTAGAAGTCACCGGAATCAACGCCGTGGAGAACAGCAGCGCTGAACAGATTTTTAAGGAGTTCAAGGATGTGTTCAGCCCCGGTCTTGGTAAGTATGTGGGTAAACCAATTTCATTCAATTTAGACCCCAAAGTGGCGCCAATCCGACTTAAACCGAGACGAGTGCCCTTTGCACTCCGCCCAAAAATAGATAAAGAGATAGATAAGCTAGTAGAGCAAGGAATCCTTGAGCCGGTGGATCACGCGCGCTGGGAAACTCCCATCGTGACCCCAGTTAAACCAGACGGATCAGTCCGCATCTGCGCGGACTATAAATGCACAATTAATGTCGCGCTACAACAAAGCGCATATCCTGTGCCCGTAGTACAACACTTATTGCACTCGTTGGGGCCAGGAAAAATATTTGCTAAGTTAGACATGGCACAAGCTTACCAGCAGTTGCCCATGGACAGCGCCACGGCGGAGGCCCAAACTATAGTGACGCACAGAGGAGCATTCAAATGCAATCGGCTACAATTCGGTGTGAGTATTGCTCCAGGTCTGTTCCAGAGCGTCATGGAACAGCTTTTGCAAGGGATACCGGGAGTTGTCCCCTATTTCGACGACATCTTGGTATCCGCTGCAAACGAGGAGCAGCTATTAAAGAGAGTCAGGACTGTTTTGGCCAGAATCAGAGAAAAGGGTCTCCGCCTCAAAAAGGAAAAATGCCAAATTAACGTTCCTAGCGTAGAATTCCTGGGTTATAGAATCGATGGTCAGGGAATACACCCCACTTCAAAGAAAATTAAGGCGATCCAGGACGCCCCCACACCACGAAATCAGACCGAGTTGCAGGCCTTCCTCGGACTACTTAACTTCTACAGCGTTTTTCTGAGACAGAAGGCGACTGTTGCTGAGCCATTACATCGACTACTCCAGAAGAACGCGCCATGGAGGTGGGGACGATCCGAAGCAGCAGCTTTCACCGCAGTCAAGCGACTACTCACAACCGACTCACTACTAGTCCAATACAGCCAGACGCTACCACTAGTGTTGACCTGCGATGCATCCCCGTTCGGTGTTGGCGCAGTCCTCAGCCACAGAATGCCAAACGGGAACGAAGCACCCATCGCATTCTACTCCAGGACTCTTTCATCGGCCGAGAGGAACTACAGCCAGATGGACGGGGAAGCATTAGCCGCTGTCGCTGGAGTTAAACGTTTTCATGAATACCTCTATGGGTGCGATTTCGAGCTGATTACGGATCACAAACCGCTGTTGGGGCTTTTGGCTGGAAACCGCCCCACACCAGTCTCCCTTTCTCCACGCATGACCAGGTGGACTGTTTTCCTGGCTGCATATTCATACAGACTGATACATCGACCGGGCTCCACCCTAGGACACACCGACGCACTCAGCCGTTGCCCACTCCCGGACCTTTTGCCAGACCCCACTCCCGAAGTACCGGTGTTGCTCATTGACTGTTTGGACTCAGGACCGGTTTCTTCCTGCGACATTGCCAGGTTCTCTTCTAAGGACAATATAATAAAGCAAGTTCAAACATGGGTTTGGAGGGGGTGGCCGAAGGGGAACGTAGGCCCGGAATTCAAGCTATTTTGGGGGAAACGAGATGAACTTTCTGTATTGCAAGATTGTTTATTGTGGGGGGATCGAGTTGTTATTCCTTATGCGTTACGTAGAAATGTATTAGAAGCATTACATGTAGGGCATCCGGGGATTGTTAGAATGAAGGCATTAGCAAGAAGTTATGTTTGGTGGCCCAACATGGACAAAGAAATAGAGGAATGGGTGGCCACTTGTGATCCATGCCAAGAATTGAGACCAGCACCCCCGGAAGCGCCAGCCACTGAATGGGAGAAACCTAAAGCACCCTGGTCGCGAATACACATCGATTTCGCAGGGCCATTCCAAGGTCAGACTTTCTTTATAATTGTGGATGCATACTCCAAATGGCTGGAAGTAGTCCTAATGACTTCAACCACGGCAGAAGCAGTCATTAAGGTTCTACGGCGACTTTTCGCCACTCATGGCCTGCCCGACCTCCTGGTCTCCGATAACGGGCCCCAATTCACGGCCTTACAATTCGAAACGTTTTTAGCAGGTCAGGGAATTCGGCATGCCCTCGTCGCGCCATTCCATCCGGCATCGAACGGACAGGCGGAGAGAATGGTGCGATCCGCAAAAGAGGCCCTCGCTAGGATGGGTCCAGGTGATTGGCAGACACGCATAGACCATTACCTCTTAATTCAGCATATCACCCCCAGCGCAACAATGGGTAGGAGCCCCGCTGAACTACTCATGGGCCGCCGTCTACGGTCTCTCCTGGACCGTCTGCACCCAAACTACTCTGCCACAGCGCCCCCAGACTCTACAAGCAAAATTCGGAGTTTCAGCATAGGGGATTCAGTATACGCCCACAACTATGCAGGGGGAACATTGTGGATGCCGGCAAGAGTCATTGGCATCACGGGTCCACGATCGTATCTGTTAGAGCTGGAAGATGGGCGGAATTGGAAAAGGCACATCGACCAACTACGGGGTCACCTGGCTCACTCAGACCTGCGGGCTGACCATGAAAACTACCTGCCAGCACAGAGTCAGCCACTCGAGAGCCCCAACACAGAGAACCACGACACCTACGAACCCAGAGTAGAACAAGAGGTCAAAAGAGAAACCGAACAACGCCAAAGCAACGAAAGTCTGCAGACCCCCGAACGCGAAGCGGAGAAAGCAACCGATCCTGCAACCACTCCAGATCAACCGGAACTGCGACGTTCTACCCGTGTAAGGCAAACACCAACGTATCTCAAGGACTATGTAACCAACTGGAATGCGCCGTCTAAGAGGGGAGGGGTGTTAGATATTAACATATATCGTAGCAAGTCTCCTCTCTGGTCCGCCGCTACGGCGGGAAACAGGTATCGTTCTGATTGGTCGAGAGGCGTACCCGAGTCCTATAAAAGGGGAACCCTCCGACCACAGAGCAAGCTGGATCACTACTACTACTAATAAAGAGCTGATAAGTCACTACGTGTCCTCCGTCTGTTCTCTCGTTGCCCGAATCTAACAATAGTCTTTGATGAACTGACCGTACTGGGTGCGTTTCAAGGTGTTGATCACCATCTTTAAAGCGCTCCATGGCACAGGACCTAGCTACTTACGTGGATCACATCCTACCGCATACTTCCCTGCGACCAATCTGCTCTCACAGGGAGGGACTCCTCCTGGTGCCATCCACTAAGCAATGCCAACGGGCGGTGCCTAGGAGTAGAGCCTTCTCTGTGATGGGCCCAACCCTCTGGAATGACCTCCCCCCCGATATCAGAATCACCACCAACTTCCGCTCCTTCTGACAAAAACTGAAGACTCACCTGTTTCGTTTAGCCGGCTTGGCCCATTTACAGTTTTATCTTACCTCCTGGCAGATATTTTTAATTGTGTATTTTTAGGGGTTATTTTAAACATTGTTTTAATTGCTTTACTTTAGGTACAGTTTTTTACAGCCTCCTCTTTTAAGTATTTAGTATTTATTTATGTTTGTATTTATTCTCATGTCTTTATGTGTCTTAATCTGACTGTACACCGCCCCGAGTCCCTTTTGGGAGAGGGGGCGGTATAAAAGTTTGAAATAAAGTAAAGTAAAAAGATGAAATGTTTCAATAAACCAATATAATCCTATAAAAGGTTCACCATCCTCCTTGACTCAAAGTCTGAGGGACAGAGACTTTTAAACCCAACCAGAGTAGAAGCCATATGGATCTTGGGGAGGGAGGACATTATTCCAGATGGCAAATATAGTGATAAAAAACACCAGTTCCTGGATCCTCTCAGGTGACATTGACCAATGGGACCCAGGTAATTCCCACTCTGTGCAATCATATAGGATAAGCAGAAACTGCTAGAGGTAAATGTTCTTTCAGATATAGGCCCTACGCAGCACTTTGATTTGTATCTGGAAGCTCCCCCCCCCAAAAAAAAACTACTGTAGTTTAGGAGTCAGTCGTGTTACATTGACATACTTGCATTGCATCACATTGCATTCATGTTGGAAGCACTGAAGTGCTTCTGGGTTGAAAGGATTAGCTGGTGACATCACCATTGCCCAGGGGATGCCTATTTGGGGCTCCTTTCATGTCCCCAGCAGGAGCTGGAGCAAATGACAGGAGTTCACCTATTCCAGGCAGTACTCAAGTCTCAAAAGCGGGCTTGCAGCTTGTGACCCCAACGTCCTAACCACACGAGCCACCGTGTTCCTCATGGACATACTGAGGCATACCTATTATTGTCTGCACAATTGCATTTTGCACCAGCTGTAACTTTTGAATGATCATCAAGGGCAGGTCAGTACATTTCTGTGTACAATGTATTGTACTTTTTCACATTTGGGAAAAGCAAAGTTTTGGGACAGGAAAGCATGCCTTTTGAATGTTAGTGCTGGCTCTTTTAATGCTATGTTATTATATCTGAATACAGCCTCTGATGATGTTCAAATGGATCACTTTAAATGGTTGAGGATGAAGGCCATAAGCACAAAGAAAAATAAGAAAACTGATATTGAAAAGCAGAAACAATCCACAGTCAAAATATGAGACCAGGTTATTCTGATTAAACACTCATATTTGTTTATTTAAAGTCTTGCTCCTTGTCCTTAAGATATTTGCTACTTTGAATGGAATTGGACAAGAAAATAAAACTTTAGTAATAACAACAATAACTTCTTGATCAGTTACTTACTTTATTCAATGCTTAATTTATATCAAATCACTCTAATAATTAATGCAACCTGCACATTGGGGGAAAATTTTCCCCCAATATAATAACATATATGAATTAAACATTGTCAGGAAAGAAATGTGGATTTCTGAGTCATTAATAATTTTTAGCATGTTGCTTTCTTCACATCCACATAAATCAGTGCATTTACTCATATTACTCTTTAACTTTCTGAAATACACTACCTCTCAGAGAAATGTATTACCCAAGCTTATATACTATGAAGTCCATACCTGAGTTGTAATGTCCAGTTTCCTGTCATATAAAATTATAAAACACTAACACTGCAAGTTAAACATAGTGAATGAGGTAAGAAATCATGAAACATTTCTACATCTTCTTTATACTCTGAAAACATATGGCAGGAGTTAATTTTTCTCCTGTTATTTTAAGATGTCTCACAGACAATCTTTTTCCAATGATATTAATAAATGTCTACCTCATACCTAACTATGAAATCTGGATAAATATTTTGTTAAAATGCTAAATGTTCTCTGATGTCCTCAGGGTGTTGAGTTTCTGTTTGTTTGATCAGGCAAACCATAGCTATAAATTTAAAATAAATTAAAACAAGGAGATTCAAACTTCACAAAGACTCTGGAGGTTAGTTTCTTCTAAGCTAGGTCGGTTCCTGTTAAGACTAGTCCCATGCGACTGATAATGATATTCTTCCCAAGCCAATGTTCTTGATACTTCCTTAATGACAAAACATCCAGAGTGCATCCGACAAAAAAAGTATCAATAAAATTTGAATTCACATAATGGAAATGTTTTACTAAATACTCTCTGGAGAATGATGCACTGTCCACACCCTTCCCAACGAATTCAGTGTGTTTATCTTCTAAAGGAAAGCAAAATTATATTTAGTGAATCACAGAGATTCTTAACAGAACTAGGGGAAAATGCAGCCTTTTTGTCATTACATCATAAAGCCTTATCTTTGCTGTTTATAGAGAAAAAATCATAAACAGATGTCTCATTTCACCATAAGTACAAATTTCAAAACATTAAAAGCAGGGGAGACACATTAAGGAAATGGAAGTTTAGAGTATGGATTCTAAAGCTAAATTCTTTCTTCTACCTATAGAGTCAGAAATGTAAGTTTTATTCTGATCTTCTCATTCCATATGAATGGCTAAACCTTAGTTACAGGTAACTAGAAAATCTAAATTATTAGACATACAGAATAAGAAATTCAATTATCACTAACCATGAGATCTTAATTCTTCATTTTTTCTTCAAATCATTTTAGGAAATGACTTCATAATCTAACCAGAGAACTTCAATTATTCAATATATTAAAAATAGAATAAATGATTGAATACATACAATCTGCTCTTCCTACTTCCTGCTTGGAGGCCAGAGTGGTTTACAAGAAAACAATATAAAATTATTAAATAATTATATCAACAATCCTTCAGAAGCTACTGTATAAACACAAAATTGGGATTATTTTTTAAAACGGAAAGTAATATAACAATCAGTCTAATAAACATTCTAGAGTGTATGGACCTGATCTTTCATTTTACTTCCTTCAGGAGAGAGCTCCATAACACAATTGGAGCACTAAAATTTAAAAGATTTTACTCCCACGTACTACACTGCAAATTAAACCATCCAAAAAGCCCCAATTTTTATTACGAGGGGTGATAATTGAGTGCATGGGTCAGAACATTTGGTTGCCTGTTAGTTCAAGTGCAGTTTTTCAAGATGATTTAGCTATTCCACTTAACAGATTAGTTTCCAGAAATTTTCAAGAATTTCAAGAAGGCTAGTTATACTGATCCAGGTGATGCATCATTCACTCACTTGTACAGTAATTGAAGCAGCCTATGCCTTCATAGAATGGAATCAAGGCAAACTTTCCACTGATGCACCTGTTCATTCTTGGAGAAATACTATCTCATACAACACAGAGTAGTTTTCTAGTTCATGGGCTGGAAAGCCACTTATGTACTCAACTATTGGGAGAAGAAAAAGGATCTTTGTTAGTGATAGGTTTAGCCCACAGTGACTGCCATTAAAACTTTGTATATTGACAAAATGTCACCTCAGTGAGCATAGCCCATCTCAACCTCTAGAATGCTGTATACTCAGTGAGATCTTTTGGGACATAAAGTAATCAATCAAATAAATAGAATGTTAAAATCTGATGCTTCATTTTGTGGACTGCGGTCTTCCTACTTACTTTTCCTATTATTTTTATAAAAACATTGTCCTAATACTGTTGCGATTTGAAAGCCAAATATTTTACTTCAGGAGATGGTGAAAATTACTTTAAAAAATTAGAGAATTTTCTGTAAGAAATATTCTTGAATTTCCATTTTTAGTTAACGTTTAAGAAATTAAATATATTGGGGCTAAAGGGGAAAACCTCCCAGCAAGATCATGTTCAGCATAATCAAAGACTAGCCAATAGAATTGTCAAAAGCCTAAATAATAGGAATTATGTGGTATCAGATACTTTCAGATAACAAGGTTCTTCATGTGAATCTCATCAGAGCTTGAGTGGTTCTACCTGTAAAAATGAGCAAGATATTATGTGCACCTCTATATGTGTAGCATCTGTTGAGAACAAGCAGCCAATCAGAGTATGGTCTCTTTGTCTAAGAAGTGAATGAAGTTTACATTTAACCAATAAGTGCTCAGTTATTGACCGTAAGTGAGTTCAAAGTGAAACAATGGCACTTCTGCAACCTCCCTCACTTCTCGTAAACAGAAATGCCACATTTGCAAAAACAAACAAACAATTAGAAATCTGGAAGCTGTTGAGATTGCGTGTGGCCCTGGAGGACTAGTTAAAGGGAGGTTATGTGGTTTAATTCACTCTGTAATTTGGAAAGTGTATGCTTTGAGTTGGAGAACTCTGGATTGAGATTATGATCTACACTGTGATACTTCTGCTGATAGCATTTAATGAATGGGCAGAAATGTACCTAACAGTTAGCAACTTTATATGTATTGGTATAATTTACCAGAAGAAAGGTATCTTCAATATTGTGATGAACTAAAGAATTTGAGACGGTGCTTCTCTTCTCTTCTCTTCTCTTCTCTTCTCTTCTCTTCTCTTCTCTTCTCTCTCTCTCTTCTTCCATTTCATTCCCTTTCCCTCCCCTCTCCCCTCTCCCCTCCCCTCCCCTCCCCTCTCTTCTTAATGTTGCTCTTCTATTTTAACTGGAGTAGCATTATATGTTGGTTTTTGCCATTATCAAAATATTGTGGAATAAGAAAGCTTAATTTTCAGTCTAGATACAATTTGGGCAAGTGGGGAATATAATAATTTGAGATAAGAAAGTGTTCCCCTTTTTGATCAAAACCTAGTCTAATTTGAGAGGGCCTATATAATCTTGAATTTGGAGAGGCATTTCCATTGAATTGAAATGTTTTAACAGATTTGTCTTGCATTGCATCCATCCAATTTGGGACCCTGGCACTTAGCAAAGATTCTTAAGAACTGGGCAAGTGTGGAAAGAGTTACATTTTGTTCCTGAAAGGTACCTGCCTGGAAAGTGTTTTTTTTCCAAAATGAAAAAACAGAAAAAAGAAGATAAATATGAAAACCTGAAGTCAAAAGTAAATGATGCATGATATCCCTTCTGCTTAAGGCCCCTCTCCCATTGTTTTGCAAGTACACAGTCCAAAAGGCTACCGACACATACTCTGATCTTATTAGAGGAAATCTTATGGAATGGTTTCTCCCACTCTTTTGTAATAGTTTTTATAGTTAGTTAAATTCCAGTTTGTTAAGAATAGGCTTTTTATTTCCATTTTAGAACTGCCATAAACTTTCATTAATAATGTAATCATAACTATTCCTGCCTTTATTTTGCTAAAGTAATAAGAATGAAAGGTTATATAACAATGTGCAAGACTGAAAATACTGCACTCTACTCCTCTATTAAAATTGCATCTATTAAAATGAAATGTAGATTACAATTCTGGCCACTCAGTGTAATCCCCCCCCCCCCCGGGCAGGTCTTCATCTAGTAAAACAGACTCTCAGCCTTTGACAACTTGCCCCAATATCTGCAAATCACACAGGTAGTCTTTGTTTAGCAACTATGTAACTTGGGTAGCTCATCAACTTTGGTAGCTCAGCAAAGAGATTGCTAAGTGAAATCATGATTGTGCTTACAATCTAACTTCCGTTTTCCTTTGCTTTACAAATGCCCGCAAAAAGCTTAAATGTGAGGATTGGCCGCAAAGAGACTTAGTGCTTAGTTACTAAAATAGATCATTAAACAAAGGCTACCTGTTTTGAATTTGACAAGGGAAGAGAGGGTTGGAAAACTGACTCTGTTGTTACATCCTCAAACCTCCATAACTTTAATCTTAAACTGTCTACTGTGGACCTCACCCCATTCCTAAGAGGTCTGTAAGGGGATGTGCTAAGGCACACCAGCGTGCCTACCGTCTCTGACCTACTGTCCCCATTTATTTGTATCCTTACCTATTTCCTGTGTTCATGTTTATGCTTATACCTGTTATGTCATACATGTTTGACAAACTAACTAACTAACTAAATAATTTATGAATAAGATGCAACTAGATTGCAAGTTTATAGGAGATCCTTTTAGTGGGTTGGAATTTAATTACAAAGCTGGAAGGCAAGTTTCAACCTTGTCAAGTTTCACACCAAAGATCAGGTTTAATCTCTTTGTCAAGTCAATAGTAAAAAATGTTGCAGAAGTGTGTGTTCCTTGTCAGGAAGAAGCGAACAGGGAGAGTCTCCATCCATTGCTAAGTACAGCTGGGCTGGGAATGGGAGAGAGAGTTGCTCTTGATAAAGGCCAAATGACCTAGCTATGCTTGCAGGGAAGAACAATAGAATTGTCTGCTGTGCAGCGGATGGTCCTCTGGGCTTCCCTGAGCAGCTTGTTTTTCTCAGAGCGAGCCATTTTCAAAATGATAAAATATCTCCACCCAATGCTCCTTCTTTGATTTTTGTGCAAAGACTTGAAAGCTGAGGGAGGGGTTCTTTGATTCATTATTATATAAGCTGCTTTGGCAGCTTTCCAGACTGAAGGGTGGGTTGTAAATGTTTTTTTTAAAAAAGCAAAACTGGTAAATATTAAGTGCCATGAAATGAAAAGTAGGTGAGAAAAAGAATTCTGGCCTACTATAATCCCTGGGGCGTTCATTCTGGAGGGGTGTGTGTGTGTGTGTGTGTGTGTGTGTGTAAGAAGGTAAAGAAGTCTAGATGGCAAAACACTTTTTAAAAGTACTTTTAAGTGTGTCTTTGTTCTCTTCCTGTTTTTTTCCCCTGCCATTATTTTTAAAAGAATTAAAAATCGAGATGTTAACTGTGACCATCTGATTGAAGCTGCTTTGTGCGTGTGTTACACATGCAATTATATTTTAAAAGGTGTGACTTCAAACATGGATTTTCTACTGAACTTTGATTTTTTTCCCATCGTTCTCCCCCCCCCCCCCAATGCCCCTGATATCATATGTGGGATAAAATATAGAATTCCAAGATATTGATAAAATGCTATCCCATGTATATATTTCAAACTGGAACAGCCCATTCTGTTGCAAATGTGTGTTTTCTGAGTAAACCGAACCTTGGGATTAAAAGGAAACATTATATGCCAGTCAGAGATTGAATTTCATTTATTCCGCATGTCTGCTTTTTACAGCCTCAATCTCTGAATCATTTCTTATGCCTTAAAACTCTACTACCCTGTTTCCTACTCTATGTTTTTCACAGCCAGCAGAGGCTTGTGACAGTATCACAACTGACCTAGACCTGCTGTTAAGCAGATAGCTAGCAGTATTGCTGATGCAGAGTTAATAAAATTGCTAACAAGGTCAATGACTGGGTGAAGGGAAGATCAATATTTTCCACCCACTGATGATGAACCCATGCCCTCTGGCCCTCTGGCAAACTCTTCCCCACGATATAAAAACTTGGATTAAAAAAAAATCCCATTTAGAAACATTATCCTGTATTTGCCCCCCCCCCCCCCCCAATTTCTTCTTCAGACTAGAAGGTCTGATGTTACACGGAATCAGGAGGAGAAATGGAAGTGATCTGGTGATGTCATGGAAACAGAGTTCTGGCTATACAGCTGCACAGCACTTGCCGTCATTTATTTGTAGGTCATTAATGTGGCACACCTGTGGACCTTTCACTGCACACCCTTATGCCACAGCACAGTGGTTGGAAACTTCTGATTTATAACATGAACTTTGACCATAATAACCAGAAACCAAAGCCAGTCAATTTGAACCAGCATTAATCAACTTTGCCATCTTGCATTTCAAGTATATGTTACATAGTGGGCACCTATGAACATTGGCACATATCCCTGAAAATGATGTATTCTTGTTTATATTTAAAATGAAAATCAATGAACAGGAGATGTTACCATTACACTTTCTAATTTTGTCACTGAAATTCTGCCCCACTGACCGTAAGTGTACAATTGCTTAGTTCATGATTTGCTGAGTTAAAGGAAGCATTATTATTTCTAGGTGAAGTAAAGGTTAAAGGAACTTTTATGTTGAAATAACATTACTAATAATGGACAGAGGAAATAGCCAATATTTCAAACTACAGTATGAAGATTGCACAATCCCCAGTACACTTAGGAGATAATGCTGAAAAAGCAAAGGAGTTGAGATAGTAATTCTAGCTCTAAATTCTATTCTTTTTTTCCCTTAGCAATTGAAAATTAACATATTATGCAGATCAATATAAATATTGTAAGTCAGTACTTTGGTCCATTCGTTGCTGTTATTTTATAGCCTTTAAAAAAAACACCCTATATTTGTTCACAATTTTCCTTTATCAATGGAAATGTTTCATACAATATTCAATATTATGGTTACTGTTATTTCTTCCAAAGCATATGAAAGAGTTCATTGGAGGACATTAAAATAGTTTTAATGCTTTAAAACCCTGAAAGTAAGCAAAGTAACAAACAGGTGAAGTTTATGGTTATGAACTTAAAACAATAAATTCTTTAATTTACACACATTTCCCTTACGTCATTCACTCTTACATCATATTCTTGATTCAGAATTTTTTACAAATAAACTTTAAGATTCCTCTTTTGTCATAACTTTTATAAATATATATTCATTTCCCGATACAGTTGTCATAAATGTTTGGATATATGCAAATTTTGAGGCAGAAAAAGGAAGATGTTAATGGACCCCATTCAATGCTATTGTCTGTTCCACAGCAGTCTCATAAATCCACTTTCACAGATACCTATAGTAGATTTGATTGAGATGGTCTGGGTTGACATAGATGGATTTATGTTATGCTGTCATCTTCTAAAAGGACAAAACTTTATCTACCATAGGATTATCCCTCGAAATGAAAGCAGATTTGTAGAGTCACAAGGGCTGTATGTTTTCTTCTCATGGGATTTTTGGTGGAAACTGGAGTTGGTTTACAGATTGTGGAAGAAATGTTACCATTATTCCTGGCATGTTTAGAGGAAAAATTGTGGATAACCACTTCAAAAATTCCTTGCTTTCATTTTCATTTTTTAAAATACATATTATTCCCTTGGCACCAAATATGCACTAATATCTCTCGAGTTTCCCAGGATTGTAAATTAAAGATTCTAAACATAGACTAGAGAACACTGAAAGTCCTTTGATGTTAGTATAATCTTAATAGCCTAAAACATGGCAAAATTAAACATATCAACCTCATTAACTAGAAAAACACTGGAATGTAAGTTCCTACTATAGAACATAATTTTTTATTCGTGCCTAAAAAAATAAGGTAGTTTGGCATCTAAAAATACAGCAGCTAACCCATGTTTGATCTCAAAGCCAAAATAAAACCAGTGATAAATCTTCTCTTGGAATCTATCCTAAACTCCTTTAAAATAGTAAACATTCTGCTTCTAACTTTAACAAGCCTCTTTGGTATCCGAATACTTCGTGTGCATTGCACTGATTCACATAGGATATAGTAGTCCTTCAGATTCAAAGAAGATGTGATGTTGTGCAGTTAATCTGCAGACATGGAAATGGCTCTGCAATCCCAATCTGGAAATGCAGAATCTAGCACAATGGGGGCATGGAAAGTCCATTGTAGTGGGTGCGGGTGTTATTCTGTGACACAATTTTCAGTTTTCTATCAGTTTTTGGCAGCATCTATCTTCAAAACTGGTGGAGGTTTCATAGTACAAATGGGTTCTGTCAGCAGCAACTGCAGCTTCTAGTTCTCTTGGCTGGATGTCACATTGGGGTTTCTTTCAAAGCATCTTTGTAGGGCATGCATGGTCTCAAAGCATCTTTGTAGTGGATTTTGAGGTCTCCTCAATTTCTTTGCCCAATGATACATCACTCAAGATTTAAAACTGTTTATATTTATCAGCTGAATCCCATTAACAATGATTTTTTTATTCTATTGGCTTGGTATTTGGCATAGGTTCATAGTGTAGGCATATGAACCTACACTAGGTCCCACCCTAGTGTAGATCTCTGTAAAGTTT
Source organism: Natrix helvetica (assembly GCF_964273705.1). Lineage (NCBI taxonomy): Eukaryota > Metazoa > Chordata > Lepidosauria > Squamata > Natricidae > Natrix > Natrix helvetica. Next base: position 248,518,914 of record NC_138552.1, read on the forward strand.
GTCAGGGTAGTAGGCGTGGGCTGTGAAGGTGGTGTCCTTTCCCCTCTGACTTGTTTCCAGGTTTTTCCATGGAGCTGCGACCTCATTGGAAGTCGAGCCAGGCACAGGAAGCAGAGAGACGTGGCTTCAAATTTAACTCAGTCTCTGGGCAGATTGGACATGAGAATAACCATTCCTGGACCCTTCCACAGAACCTTCACTCCAGTTCAGGCTGATAGACTGAAAAACATAGAGGAATCTAAGAATTTGTTCAGCATCAACTGTAGTTGTCCTTGTGAGCCAGGAATGCAAAGAGGTTTTTGTTATTTTTTGAATGATTGTATGGAGGCACTTAGAGGACAAAGAGACAGCTATTCAATTGGTACCTGATGTACACTCCTTCAGATCTTGGATAGCACACGACAACATGCAAGCAAAGAACAGATTGAATAGGATTGGGGCTAGCACACAATCCGGATTTGCTTCATTGAAAATGGTAAATGCAGCTGATGTATCACTGTTGTAAAGAACCTGTCCTGTCATTCCATCACAGAATAGCTGAATCAACTTCACAAATTTCCTCAGGCATTGATAACGTGTGAGGATGATCCACAGAGCCTGCCTGTTTATGGTGTCAAATGCCTTTGCCAGGCCAATGAAGACAGAGTAAAGACAGTTGTAGCTTTACCCTCATTTTCAAAACACAAAAGTATATTTAAAGTTCACTGTGATGCATTATCAGGAATACTTTCAGTATTTGGGTGGGGGAAGGGTTTGGCAATATAACCATCAATGAATCATTTTTCCCTGAAGAGAAACCTTAACCTTCTTGACCTCTTCCTCTGTGACAAAGATACTGAGCACTCCAAATGAGAGGTGAATTGCTTCTCAACATTTATCCTTTCATTGCTCACTCGTTCAATAGAGCTAAAACATGAAAAACAGAAATCCAGAATAGAACATTTCATGCATTGACTTGGTTGTTTTATCAGGGAGTAGACTTTTTAATGATGAAGAACAAAAGAAATTGGTCTTTGTTGGATTCAATGAACATCCATGTTTTTTATTGTATAGTACATATCAAATTAAGCAGTATTTTTCACCTGAAATATTATGATTGAATTAAAAAGCTTCTTAGCAATCTTGAACATTACCTCTTTTTATATTACGTTTAAATACTGACATTTTCATGTTGTCTCTTTATTGCAGAATACCAAAAGGGTTACTCAACAGAAAGGCCAATGTATTGCTAGAACTTATCCTCAACAATGCAAGACTAAAACTTGAGCAGTACAATTTGTGCGTATCTAATTAAGACTAAGTCCTTTTCTTCCCAACAAGTTTCTATCTGGATAAGGTTACTTGCATTCCAGTCTAAATTTATCAACTTCATTGTGGTCCCTAATGTTGCTCTTTTCTTTTCAAACCTCATTATCTAATCCATCTTAAAATAATGACAAGGGAGGACACCATAATGAAGTATCTGCTTTGTAAATGTATTTAGCCTCAGTTGGTGATAAATGACTGCCCTGAAATGCTATAGAGAGTTGATGCTAGTAAGGTTGTGCCAATCTTCTTTGCTCAGGTTCCTACTAGTGTCATGCCTTTGAGCTGGACAAGACTAGTATACCGAAGTTATGGCTATTAACCCTACTTTTATTATAGAGTTACACTAACAGAATCTTGCATGTCAGGATATGCCTCTCTCCCTCCTTTTAACTACTAGATAATTAGGAAGGGTCAAGTCTGAGACATTTTCTCAAATTACATTTTTGCTTTGGATTCAGTTTTTATTTATGCAATTGTGGTTCTTTTTCCTGTTCTGAAAGTTTATTCTAACAGCCTATTTTTATTTATTTAAATATTTATGAAGTTGCCCATCTTTTGACCAACTCTGGGCAGCTCCCAGTCAAAAGTTAAAACATATAAAATCATATTAAAACTATAAAATTAAACAGATTAAATCTTAAAAACAACAAAGTTCTGGTGCCAAGCCTAACTTCAAATGTGCTGTTATCCAATCTCATCCCAATTCTTGGTGGGAAAGCCAGGTTTTCAAAGCTTTAGGAAAGCTAGGAGGGTAGAGGCCTGCCAAACTTCAAGGGGAAGAGTGTTTCATAGGACAAGGGCTGCCATGGAAAGGGCATGCTTCCTAGCTTCTAGCAGATGGCAATATTTAAGGGAAGGGACTAGCAGTGAATATATCCTAAATGATCTGGAAGGATAGATAGATGTCCTTAGGGAAAAGCAATACCAGTGGTTGGATTCATTTTTTTTACTACTGGTTCTATGGGCGTGGCTTGGTGGGCATGGCATGGCTTGGTGGGTGTGGCAGGGGAAGGGTACTGTAAAATCTCCATTCCTTCTCCACTCCAGGGGAAGGTTACTGCAAAATTCCCATTTCCTCCTGATCAGCTGGGACTTGGGAGGCAGAGACTAGATGGGGTCGGGGCCAGTCACAGGTAGTATTTACCGGTTCTCCGAACTGCTCAAAATTTCCACTACTGGTTCTTCAGAACTGGTCAGAACCTGCTGAATACCACCTCTGGGCAATCCCACAGGTAACCCAACCCTATTTATATAGGACTTTAAAGATGATGACCAGCACCTAGAATTGCACCCCCAAAAAACCTGGAAACCAATGCAGCTGACACAACAAATATGTTACATGGCCAAAACTACCCCACCCCGATTACTGAGCACACTGGTGCATTCTGCACCAGTTGAAGCTTCTGGGTGGTCTTCAAGGGCAATCCCATGTAGAATGCATTGGAATAATCCAAATGCAAGGTGACCAAGGAATGAGTGACTGTGAACAAGGCCTCCCAGTCCAGGAAAGGATGCAATTGGCCCATTATATGTAGGTGCAATGGCATTTGGGGTGGGGTGGGGGAATCAAAATAGTTAAGATAGAGTCCACAGTCATGCAATCAAAGTTTCACATCTTTCTTAAGGATGTGGAAGAATGGGCCTTCAATCACATGGTTGCTGCACCATTTTGACTTTTTGGAAGCCCTGAAAAAGTCCTTGGGCATCCAAGTGATTGGTAGCATGTTTATGAAGACTAATATAAATGATAAGAGGATAGATAGGCAGCTGTATAGCTGTATTGCCACTATAAGGCAACAGGACGTATTTAAAACTAGGAATATCTTTTTTTTAAAAATCATGCTACTAAAATCCTAAAATGTTTAGACTCGTACTTTAAAAACAGTATTATGCTCTGCCTATTATCTCTTCTTTTACAGATTTTATCCTTCTTGAATGGCAAATAATATGAAATAATAATTCCTAATTTAACAAAATAAGACAATAACAGAGTTGGAAAGGATCTTGGAGGTCTTCTAGTCCAATGCACAAGCAAGAGGCCTATGCCATTCCAGACAGATGGCTGTCTAATCTCTTCTTAAAAGTCTCCATTGATGGAGCACCCAGGACTTCTGAAGGCAAACCATTCCACTGATTAATTGTTCCCACTGTTAGGAAATTTCTCCTAGTAATCAAGGTTATGTTTAGGCAAGAGTCCATATGATTATTTCCAGGGTCATGCATTTAGGATCAGGATAAAAATTTCAAACTTACATTTTGTCTTGTTTTCTCTAAAAATCAAATGCTTTTTTGTTCAAAACCATCAATACAAACTTACTTAACTGTTTGGAAGCCACTGCTATAATCGAATAATGATCCATCAAGAACAATTTAAGAATTTAATTAGACTGAACAACATTCTCAGCTCTGGTTGATTGTGATAGTTTTCCTTGATGCTTCCCCTTCAAATCCACTACACCAATTTCCACGACTCTCATGGAGACCTTTGTGAAATAGTTTGTTACTTGTAATTGGCTTTTTATTAAAAAAAAATATCAAACTGCTGTTTTAGTAAGGTCAGAGCTTGGCCTGGCTTTGAAACAATGTCCTCTTTCTACCCAGTCTCAAGAATAATCAACATGCCAATTAATAAAAGAAAGTGGGTCATGTCTACATTGGAAAACAGAGGACACTCCTTTTACTGAGATGGAAACAAATGAAAAAGCCTGCATTTAGAATGTCACTTTAAATTCACTCATTAAATATAGATGATCCTCCCTACTTATTAATCAGTGGATTATGTTTGACAGGTGCTTTAGCTACAATTGGTTTGCCTTTAAGGTACTACAAGACTCAGTGCTTTTGCTTCAAGGGAATAATACAGTTATGGTTCAGGAAATAATTAATGTATGGCATGTGTTTTCAGCAAGTCTGAATAAAAAAATGAACAAGCCTATAATGTTTAAGGGAGAACTACAGGATTAAAGAATTGTCTTTGAAGTGCAAACTTCAAAAGTTTAGTCCATCAAAATGGGCCATAAGAAGATCCAATTCATTTAGAGGACTTTCAAATATTGGGTTAGGCAATATTGTCTCCTTCTACTTGAAAAAGCAAATCCATTGCCTTTATCAATTTATTGATTTAATTCATAATTTTGGCTGGAACTTAAGGAACTTAGCCAATTGAAATGCTTTAATATTTCCATGTTTTTGATGCTTTGAACACACGTGTTTGGATTAGAACGCTGTTCAGATGTTAGAAATTGCTATCTCTATCTGAACTATTTGGCCAAATAAAGTTTTTCTTGATCTCGCAGTCCGAATCTCCAGATTTTCTGCAACAATATAATCTTGGTTTAAATCCTAAATAATGTTTTGTGGCTTATGTGAGCGCAGACATTGCTGTTCAGTTTTGCTGCCACACTTTCTTTGCTTCAAGGTATCCTGATGCTGGCTGGGGAATTCAGGAAATTGAAGTCCACATTACCTAAAGTTGCCAATGTTGATAAACACTGATCTATTCAATGGAGATAAAAATGTCCCTTCATCTGATTTTCCCATCTTTTCTCTAGAAGGTTTGCTTTAAGCTTCCATTATGGCAAGTCATGTTCAGTGGAAAACAGTTGCTTAACATGCTGAACAACCACATGCGGCAAAAACAATTTTTATTAAAAAAATTGTGGCGGTGGTTATACGGGATGGTCTAGAGCCGAGGGAGTTCACTGTTTCTCAGATACCCGGGTGTGAGTCACTTGGTGTGAAATGGGGCCCAGGGAGGCAGTGGGGTCTGCTGATTGTATACTTGTCTCCTTGCTATACGTCAGCAGCCCTGCCCGAGCTCCTCGAGCTGATCTCGGAGATGGCGGTGGAGATCCCCAAACTTTTGGTTATGGGGGATTTCAACCTGCCGTCGACGGGAGCAGCATCCGAGGTGGCTCGGGAGTTCATGGCTTCCATGACAGCCATGGGCCTGACCCAACTAATTCAGGGCCCCACACATGAAGGTGGCCACACACTGGACCTTGTTTTTGTATCTGAGCAGTGGACGAGTGATCTGGGAATAGGGGACTTAGACATTACTCCCCTGTCATGGTCAGATCACTCCTGTCTCCGGCTAGACTTCCCTGGCACTATCCCCCACCGCGAGGAGGCGGAACCAGTTTGTCCAAGCTGGTACCGCCCCAAGCATCTGATGGAACCTGATAGGTTCCAGTCGGAGCTTGGGCCGCTACCTGTAGCCCTGACCCGCGCTCGGTCGGAGGACCTAGTGGCCGCCTGGAATAGGGCGATGGCTGGGGCCTTGGACCGGGTTGCGCCTTTGTGACCTCTCCTACGGCAGCGACCCACCCGGGCTCCCTGGTATACCGAGGAGCTGAGGGTGATGAAGCGCCAGAGGAGACGTCTAGAGAGCAGGTGGAGGTCCTCACGCTCCGAGTCTGACCGAACACAGGTAAGAGCCTATTTACGGACTTACCTTGTGGCATTGAGAGCGGCCAAACGTAGACATTGTGCCGCTCTTATTGCGTCTGCGGATAACCGCCCTGCCGCCCTGTTTAGGGTCACCCGCTCCCTCTTGGTGCAAGAGATGCGGGGGGCACCCTTACAGGGTAGAGCAAAGGAGTTTGGAGAATATCTGCAGAACAAAGTCGCTCAGATCCGGAGCGGATGGGCCCCCTCCAGTGGTCTGGATGGGCCGTCAACAGTGAGTCTTGTGAGTCCACTCTGGGAGGAGTTTGACTCTGTTGCCCCCGAGGATTTAGACAGGTTGCGTGGAAGGCTGCGACCCACCACATGTTCATTGGACCCGTGTCCCTCCTGGCTGGTACTGGCATCCTGGGAGGTGACACGAGGCTGGCTTCTGGGCCTGGTGAATGCCTCGTTGGGTGAGGGATCCTTACCTACCATCTTGAAAGAGGCGGTGGTGAGGCCCTTACTCAAGAGGCCTTCACTCGACCAAATGGAGCTAGCTAATTATCGTCCAGTCTCCAACCTCCCTTTTTTGGCGAAGGTTGTTGAGAATGTGGTGGCGCAGCAGTTTCTGCGTCACCTCGATGAATCCGATTATCTAGACCCACGCCAGTCCGGCTTCTGACCTGGGCACAGCACTGAGACAGCCTTGGTCGCGTTGGTTGATGATCTCTGGAGGGCCAGAGATAGAGGTTGTTCCTCTATCCTGGTCCTATTAGATCTCTCAGCGGCTTTTGATACCATCGACCATGGTATCCTTCTGCGCCGGCTGGAGGGGATGGGAGTCGGAGGCACCGTGTTACGGTGGTTCGACTCTTACCTCTCCGGCCGGATGCAATATGTGTTGACAGGGGGACAGAGATCGACCCCGAGGCCACTCTCTTGTGGGGTGCCGCAGGGGTCGGTTTTCTCGCCCCTTCTGTTCAATGCATACGTGAAGCCGCTGGGCGAGATCATCCGTGGTTTTGGGGTTGAATACCATCTGTACGCTGATGATACGCAGCTGTACATTTCAACCCCAAACCACCCCAACGAGGCTGTTGCAGTGATGTCCCGGTGTCTGGAAGCCGTCGGGGTCTGGATGGGGGACAACAGACTCAAACTCAACCCCTCCAAGACTGAGTGGCTGTGGCTTCGGCACCTTGGTTCAGGCAGCTGACTCCATCGCTGGCCATAGGGGACGAGCTACTGCCCCCTGTGGAACGGGCACGCAATTTGGGCATCCTCCTTGATGCCTGGCTGTCAATGGATGACCATGTGGCAGCCGTGGCAAGGGGGGCGTTCCACCAGGTTTGCCTGGTGCGCCAATTGCGCCCCCTACTGGACCGAGATGCCCTACGCACAGTCACTCATGCGCTGGTGACGTCTCGCCTAGATTACTGTAATGCTCTCTACATGGGGCTTCCCTTGGGACGCGCCCGGAGACTGCAGCTAGTCCAGAACGCGGCTGCGCGGGTTATCATGGGGAGGTCTAGATACTCCCACGTAACACCGCTCCTGCGCGAGCTGCACTGGCTACCTGTGGTTTTTCGGGTGCGTTTCAAGGTCCTGATTACTATCTTTAAAGCGCTCCATGGCTCAGGACCTAGTTTCTTGCGGGATCGCATCCTCCCACATACATCCCTGCGGCCAATCCGCTCTCACAGAGAGGGCCTTCTCCAGGTGCCGTCCACTAGGCAATGCCAGCGGGCGGCGCCGAGGAGTAGAGCCTTCTCTGTGATGGGCCCAACCCTCTGGAATGACCTCCCCCCGACATTAGAACCACCTCGGACTTCCGCTCCTTCCGTCAAAAATTGAAGACTCACCTGTTCCGACTAGCTGGCCTGGCATGATTATAAATGTTACATCTATGAACTCCTGGTAGTATATTCTCATCTGGTTATTTTAAGGGTAATGTTTTAGTTTTAATTGTTTTTAGGGCTTTTAGCTTCATATTTATTTATTCTTCTGTACAGGACTCTTAATTTTAACCTCCTCCACACACATACATACATACATATATTTATAACCCTATTTATATTTGTATTTTATCTGTGATTTATTGTGGACTGTACACCGCCCCGAGTCCCTTTTTGGGAGAGGGGGCGGTTTAGAAATGTGAATAAATAATAATAATAATTATTATTATTATTCCCCCCTCTCCCCAAAGCTACTTGTTTCTTTCTTTGCCATGAAGGGAGCTGACAAGAAACATTTCTACCTCAGGTGACTTGAAAAATCATGAAGCGATGTATCAGTGGAGTTATTAAAAACCATAGCAGAGAAGAAGGTAGATCAGGAAAAGAAAAATAACATTAGAAAAAAAAACATTTCTGTACTCTGTTATCCTAGGTCCATGATGGCGAACCTATGCCACAGGTGACATGCAGATCCCTCTCTGTGGGCAGGTGAGCTGTCGTTGCCCAGTTCAGCTCCACCACCACCCATGGCCCGTTTTTGGTCTCATGAGGCTTCAGGGAGGCCTGCTAGGCCCAAAACAGGCTGCAGGGCGGGGTCATTCGCATGAGCGGGGTGAGCGCAGGGGAGTCATGCACACATGCACAGGGGATGGGGTACATTGCATTATGGGTGAGGGCCCTCACGTGCATGATTTCGGCACGTGAGGAGAAAAAGGATAGCCATCATTGTCCTAGGTTTATTCTATTTCCATTTTCCACATCCAATTGGATGCCAGCATTGCCTGACATGTCCTCAATGGTAGAAAATGGACAGCTGAGGAGCCATTTAGGACATCCTGTACAGCAGTGTGTATGTTTGAAAAAAAATCTACCTTTCCTAATCTCCCCCTCCCTTTTTTCTCAATCCTATCGTAATCACCACCTAAGTTGAAAGCCAAGAGTTAAAAAGCTAAAGGTCAGGCCCCACCTGTTCCAACATCTTATTTTCCAAGATGGCAAACAATGGAAGAGATAAATAAGAGATTATGGCAATTCTTTCTTCCAGCAAAGGCAATGCAAGCATAGCTATGCTTTCACCAGTCATACAAAACGTAGAAGAGCAAACTTGAAAGTGTTTAAATATAAGGCTGTGTATACAAAGGAGTGTACAAAGACAAGGTGAAAGGTTGAATAACTAGTTTGAAGGTATTTTTCTTTTATTTTTCAAACAATGAGGTATATTGAAGTTTCTTTTCTTTTTTACCCTTTGTACGATGGCCTTATTAAAAATAATATGCAGGATTTTACATTATAAAGCGAGAAAAATTAACAAGAGCAAAATAATTAAAAATCCATCTCTTATGTCTCCAATTGACATCACTAACAGTAAAATATAGCAGTGCCTCATAAAATACCACCATAAGTACATATTCTTCACTATGGAATACTAAAATACAATTCAAGACCAATGATGTAAAAGGAAAACAGAACAAATACAACAGCAAACAATGAAATATATAAAAGAAATGGTAATATTTAGATATAAAATACAAAAACATACCCAGAGTTAAATAAATAAATAATGATAATGCCCAGACTTAAATTTACAGTTCACTCTTTATATTTTCAACACAAACGATTTTATGATGATGGCTGATTTTGAGGTTGGTGGGACCCAAGGACGTGCAAATCATCCAATGTTGTCCATTAGGGACCATAGCTGACCAAGATTTGAATTTAGATCTCTGTGCCACTAGTTAGTCTGTCACTTCTTCCAGTGTAAGTTGTACAATTCAGAATGAATTTCATGTATGTCAGGGCTGTCAAACTCATGGACTGCAGGCCAGATGTATCACATGACACCCCTGATGTATGTAGTACATCTGACTTGAGTTGTTTGGATGGAATAATAGTTGACTTGTATTACCTGGTAGGCCATGTTATATACTGCTGACTGTGGTGATTGCTGAAGCAACGAAAACTCTGCAGTGGTCCACATCTTATGTTAAAAATCAGAGCAGGCCTCTTTGCTCCTGGGCCATGTGGTGCCATCCCATAAATGGTCACCATTTTTGGAGCACCCACAATTCAATGCAGGTGCTCTTAAAATGGCGACTGCTTCCAGGATTGCACCATGTGGCTCAGACACAGAGTAGCCTACCCTCCTTCCCTAACCTGAGTGCTTTGAAAGATAAGTAATGGGTAGGGCCTGGTGGGTGGGAAATAGATTCAAGGACTGCAGGGACCTGTTGAGCAAGAATGGGGGAGATAAGTGGGGTGCAGCAGCATCCCAGTGGTCAGTCATAAGAGTGAACAATCAAGGGGGTGCTGCAGTGGCCATAACGTAGGAACCAGGTTGTAAGTAGCTTTTTGAGGGTCTGTCATAACTTTGAATCGTTATTAGCAGCTAGTTGTAAATCAAGGATTATCTGTGTTTTGATTCAGTTCCTATAAAACAGAACAGGAAAAATAGTACCATTGCTACTATCACCCATCAAACTCCGTTGAACGGTGAATGAAACTTGACATTATAGCAAATCTTCCCAAAGATTATTGAGAACGGAAGCTGCTAAGAAAGAGGCAGAAGGGAGCCAGGCCAACTAGAAGTTTCAGAATAAAATAAGAAACATTTTGTTTATAACCAGTGAGGTGCAATTTCCTTTTTCAACCCTAAGCAGTAAATGTTCATGAGAAAGTGATTAGCCCATTGGAATTTCAGCTGGTTATATTTATAGCATTTTAAATATTATTATTCTTTCCACATCAAATGCTTTCTTTCGTCCCCTGCATGATTGGATGCAAATATTTCCTCCTCTTCTGAAGTGCTGTTTTGCTCAACCACACAGTGCAGCTTGTTATATAATGGGGCTGTTTGGACATTGCTTCAGCGGCAGCTTTTGCTTCATGCTCCATTTCTTTTATGTAGCTCCTGTCTGGTTTTTAACAATTGAAAATACCCCTTGAAACACCCCAGGCTAAATCTCCTTCACTTCATTTCCTGGTTCCTGTGTGTGATTGTATCTCTTAGCAAGCAAGCTCCAGCACTGCACTTTACAAAACTTAGTATACCTCTACACTTGATACACCCTGGGTTAAAAGCGAATTACTTAGTAAGGAAGTCAAAGCAGAGCTTTCATAAGAAAACAAGAAAGTCCTTCCTTCCATTAGCTCTCAGGGTTCCAGCTGGGAGAGGTAGATTGTTTTTAATCATGACATCATCACGGTTCCAAGCCAAGCCAGCAAAAGGCCACACTGTGAGTAGAACGGGTTTCTTTACTGGAGTCTCAGCTTGGCACGTGATGAACCATAGAATAAAAGGGTTTCTAGCCAGCATTACTGGTTTCTGCTAGCTGGCTATATGGACTCAGCATACTCTTCCCTCCTGTTCCTGGTTGCAACCGGCTGGCTCCAGCAAGTATGCTTGCTACAGCCTGGTTGCTCCCTGGCCGGCTCCAGCAAGCACTCTTTAGGCCTGGATGGCTTCTGAACCGACTGCAGCTGGCTTGCCTTCCTGGCTCCTCTCCCAGTATGTCCCATCACCCGACACTCATCTGTGGCCCCATTCATCCCCTCCCCCTAGGCATGTGTGGCAACTCCAAAACAGCACATTGTGGCTGCTTTGAATAGCGTGCTGTCTTGGATATTGACAGACTGTTCTAATGCTATTTGTTAAACTGAGTTTACCTCTTCAACCCAAATGCCTTATATTGAAGTCGTTTAGTTGCCTGGCACAGATATTTATTTTTCTGACCTTTTAAAAAAAATGGATTAATCATGTTTGGATTATTATTTTTTTACTGTATAAATGGTGGGACTTGAATAGTCTATACAACTAATTTTTTCTGGCTGTTGCCACTGCTTTATATTATTGGCTTTTATTTCATGTTGGTAGATACAATATTATATTTTATTTTGCAATGAACAGGATATTGAATAAATGCATAAAATATTTTTATTCCCTTTTTTCATTCATTCATTTATTGAATTTTTCTTCCACAAAATGTCTAATTACCTGGTGAACAAATCATAAACCTTGATTATTGTTCCCCACCCCACCCCTGGGTACCTGGGAAAAGGTACCAGAATAATAAAAATGAATACTCTGAAGAAAATATACTACTACCATAAAAACAGGAAAAAGAAAAGAATAAGTTAGGAGAAAAGAAGAGAAGAAGAAATATGATTAAAAGTGAAATTTGTGAGAGCCCAAGAGAAATTAGATAAAAGAGGAAGAAGGGGAAAAAGAGTTGTATTAGTAGATTAAGGGGAATAGTAGTATGATTGGTATTGTTATGCAACTAATTAAGAAATAAAGAAAGTATAGTATATTGTTAATTGTAGAAAAAATTGAAAGAAATGCTCTCTATATCAAAACGTAACTAGAGATTACATATTGTTTATAGTAAAATAGACCAATAGTGAAATATGAAATGATAATTTAGTGCAATTTTTGAAGGGGCAATTGAAGATATTGTTTATGTATTTTTAAAAAATGAGTATTTAAAAAATGGAAAACAATGAAATAAAATAATTTGAAAAACAAGTGAAAAACTGAAATTGAGACACAAGCTATGATGTAAAATGGATTATGTAAATGAGAGGATGTAAAAGGAAAGATCCGATCAATACTTTCTTTCTATAATATGTGTAAAGTTGTATTTAAAAAATGAAAAAAAATTGAAAGAATTTTTAAAAACCTTGATTATTGTTGTTTGTTTGCTGGTTTGTTTGTTTCCTTGACAGCTACTCATTGCTTGAATGTAAAACATTAGATCTGAGATATTAAGTAAGTTGTGACTTGAAGCTATTGCCCTTTTGTGGAGTGACATGGTTAGATAAATTAGTTCCATTACTGAATACGTGTCTGCAGCATGACAGTATTTTAAAAGTCAAGCCACAAATTATTAGTAAGCTTCATAGCAAAAGCAACTGGTTCTTTTGCATTCCTGACTTTCAGTCACAAGAAGAGTTTTGAAACTGCTAGGGGATAGTATTAAATAAAGACAGTTGTCATTTTTTAAAATGAACTTGTTAACATTATAGATCTCTTCTATGTGAGCAAAATGATCATTTTCTTTCATTTCAGAAAGAACATGTTTTGGCAGATCACCATTTTGGAATGCAGAAAGTCCTGCTGTTGTAATTAGAAAAGAAAGTGTTTAAATTAACTAAGACTAGACCTAAATGCTTTCTTTGGGTTTGCTTCCATTTTATTGTAGCATTATAATTTGTACCCTGGGGAATAACACAGGTTGTTATGACAGAATGAAAATCACCTTTTGACAGCTTCAACTGGGTTTGTTCTCTCCTCCTCCTCCTCCTCTTCTGTCCTTCAAATATTAAATACCTTATAATACACTATACCACAAGTCAACGTGTAATCATAATTCATAAAAGTTTCATCTTTGAAATAGAGCTGTTGGAAATGTGAGATTCAAAGGCTCTTTTTAGATACTGATCTTTTTTTTAAAAGAAAACCAAGCAAACATTCCAATCATGGGAATATCTACAACATGTAGCCAATGATTTCAATTTCTTACTTATGAGTTGTATTATTATTTAGCATTATTAAGAAATATCATCTTTGATTTAGCCTTGCAAGCTATCAAGCTTGTAGCAGCCAAGAGTCCCATGATCTTATTAGCTGGATTCATTGAAAGGGGCAAAATGTGTGGGTGGAATGCTTATAAAAATGTTGATAGTTGTATAGATTCAGATTGATTGATTCATTGATTGATTGTATAGCATCAAATTGCTGTTGATTCTTAGCAACCGCATAGATTGATACATTTACTTCAGCCAAACAACTTATTTCTCTTTTAAGTTTGTTAAGGTGGATTACTATCATCCGCAGGAGAATGCTGCTTTTGTCAAAATGATAGTATAGCCTTTATTGTCATTGTACATCATGCATACAATGAAATGTGGATATGAAAAGAAAAATGTGAAGATGTCCTAGACTTGTAATATTTTGCAAAGTATCATATTCTTTATCAGGCTTTGAGAAGTCTATTGCACCGGATCTGGCTTATCTGGCTTATCTGGTTTATAACCTCACCTTCCTTACCTGCCCAATTCTTGGCGACTCCCAAGGACAGCCCAAAGAAGAGAAAACCCTTCTGTTTATTCAAGACAGGGAGAGGACAGCCAAATATCCTGTGTACTCTTTCCTGTGAGTAGCATCAATAGCAGACCACTAATCTTCCAGGTTTCCAACAGTATCCTAAGAGAGACCCGATAGTTATTGCATCATGAAAAAGCTACAAAAATTGTCTATACAGACTGTTACTACAGCCACTTATAATATGTTTTTCAGAAAATCCCCTTCATATGTTACTCAAGAGCTGCAGGCGTTTGTTATCCTGTTGCTTCTGTGGCCTATGGTTAAGTTTCTTTTATGTATGAAATATACTTCAGTGTTAGGGGTGGGTTCCGGCAGCCACTACTGCTGTTTCTCTCAGGGACACGCCATGTGTATGGCTGCGCTTGATGTGTGTGCTCTTGATGTATGTGTGCTTGATGTGTGTGTGTGCTTGGTGCGTGCTATGCGTACATGCACAGTACAACAAAAATGCTCTGTGCATGCGCAGAAGCAAAAAAGAGAAGATGGCAGTGCCTATGGCATCACCGGGAGAACCTGTCACTGGAACCTGTTCGAGGGCATGGCAGGCCTGGGTCACTGCTGGTTCCAGCGTCCCAGCCTGCCATGCCCCAAACCAATTCCAGCGGCCCAGTCTGCCAAGCTACTACTGGTTCAGCTGAACTGGTCTGAACTGGTAAGAACCCACCACTGTTCTGTGTGGATCAGGTCTTTTACCATGACAAACAGGCAATAACATTGATTGCCTCACTTCCCTTATTCTGGACTGCCAAGAATCATTGACCATGCAGCATTTCCTTGGGTGATAGGAGATTGGATGACCTGAAAGTAAAGAGTTAGGTATACCTACACAGTAATCCAAGGCAGAGGTGAAGAACTGATTGGCCTCAAGATGGCTAAGCATGCTAACTGGAACTACGGGAAGTTACAATTCAACAATATTTGGAGTGCAAATATTGAAAAGCAATCAGATCTTGGATTGCTGATCTAAGAACTTCTTTCTCTTTTGATGTCACAGCCCTAAACTTGTTAAAGTTGTGGCTCAGCAGACAATCCAGCAAATTGGCTGCTAAGTAGTTCAAAAATAATATATCCAATGTTGTTATTACTACTGTTATCATATTTTAAATTTATTGGCTGCTCCAATAAATTCCAATGGGCTCTGAAAAAGATGTGATGAGACACAATTATTGAAATGGGTCTCATATGGAAGGTCACAGATGTATTCCTCTTGTTTCCTCCTACAAAGCCACGTGATTTAGATTTGACATCATTTCTCAGAAGCATTAGCTGTTTCATTTTCAAAGTGACCAGCAATTGTTCTCCGATATGCTACTAAAATTCATCTTGATTCCCTACTTCAATAAAACATGTAAGAACCATTGACAGTCAACCTCAACCTTTGCTCCCACCTGTATGGCTGACCAATCCTAATCTTCTAAAGCATTGAGTAAGGGAAAAATAAACAAGAGAAGCTTGAAGTTCTAGTATAAAGAATGAAACACAATTTGATCGGTACAGTGGAGATGTGAGACAGCTCCTATGCCTGGAATGCAGCAAATGAAAAATACAACTGCTTCAAAAACAATGTATTTCACAGAGAAAAGAGCAGGATCATATGTCAAAAATCTGAACACCTGCACAAAATTAACTGGATGACTTTGTGCAGAACACTGTGGTAAAAATAAATCAACAAAGAAATAACTCCAAAAAACGATTGCTGTTTGCTCCCACCAGGGAGTCTGGGGATTAGAGTGCAGAATCTATTGAGTCATCTCTTCCCATCTTGAAGAGTCCTTGCCCTAGGACTTGCAGCTATAATGTGGGCTAGAAAGAGGGACCAAGAAACTGATAAGATCCCGAGGAGGAGTAGAATTAGGAAACTGTAAGTGATAATTAAAGGCTATAAGGAAAAGATGATACCACTGTAATGCCAGAAAGTGAAGAGGAACTAAAGAGCCTCGATGTGGGTGAAGAAGGAGAGTGCAAAAGTTGCCTTGAAACTCAACATTAAGAAAACTAAGATCATGGGATCTGGTCCTCTCAATTCCTGGCAAATAGATGGAGAAGAAATGGCGGTAGTCACAGATTTTATTTTCCTGGGTTCCAAGATGACTACAGATGGAGACTGTAGCCAAGAAATTAAAAGGAGCTTGCTCCTGGGGAGGAAAGCTATGACAAATCTAGACAACATACTAAAAAGCAAAGACATCACCCTGCTAACCAAAGTGTATATAATCAAGGCTATGGTTTTTCCAGTTGCAATGTATGGCTGTGAAAGTTGGACCATAAAAAAGGCTGAGCACCAAAGAATTGAGGCCTTTGAATTATGGTGCTGGAGAAGACTCCTGCGAATGCCTTGGGCTGCAAGGTGATCAAACTGGTCAGTCCTAGAGGAAATCAACTCTGACTGCTCTTTAGAAGGCCAGATCCTAAAGATGAAACTTAAATACTTTAGCCATCTAAGGAGAAGGAAGGACTCACTGGAGAAGAGCCTAATGCTGGGAACGATTGAGGGCAAAAGAAGAAGGCGACGACAGAGAATGAGGTGACTGGATGGAGTCACCAAAGCAGTAGGTGTGAGCTTAAATGGACTCCAGAGGATGGTATAGGACAGGAAGGCCTGGAGGAGTGTTGTCCATGGTGTCACGATGGGTTGGACACAACTTCGCAACTAACAACAACAAGGAAAAGAACTGTGGGTACTTGTCCAAGGAAAGCAGCTTTGAAAGACGTAAATATGCTTCCATTCTTTCAGAAATGGAGCTGTTTCTGAACACTAGCCACTGTTGGATTGCAACTAGAGTGGCAACTCAATATGAGGCTTCTTTTTGGAGTGGCTCCTTTAGGGAATAATAGCTCCCAACCCCTTCTATTTTGGGGGCATCATAAAGTTCTTTTGAGAAGTAGGATCAAGAAATTTTAAATGTCATGCTGGGAGATTTAACATGCCATTTTTTTTTATCCAGAACATCAGTTTCCACTCTTAAATTATAAACCAAGTCTTGTTCCTTGATTGATAGGCTACCAGCTAAGCAGAAAAATTAAGAGCTATTTTCTAATGTATCTCATACTTCAGATTTTTTTCTTTATAAACATGTCTGTGTGCATATGATTTTTTTTTTTTGGCAATATATCATCCTATTAACCACCTGCAAACATTTCTGTGATGTAGTCTCCATGTGATGCTATGTATTTGTTTTCATATTCTATACAATATTTGCAATATATTTTTAATCATAGCAAAGCTTGCTTTCATCCATCAAAGCCAAGTGTCTCCTTTCAGATCATTTGTTTGCTCTTTTCAATACCCATCGTTCATTTCAGTTCTTCTCCCAAGGCACACACAGTACATCTGTTGAATGTTCTCCAAGCCAGAGGAAATATATTATTTTAACAAATGGAACTGGGTTCAGTAAAGGCTACCTCTGAATTTACAGGCAGACTAAAAAGAAAAGAAAATATTCTATTTCATAGCCATTTCTGGCCCAAGGGAGAAGAAGAAACTCATAATTTATCACATCTTCTCCCATCATATGTAATAGTAGCCTTTTTTCCACCTCAAAGGTTAAAAATATAAGAGGAACTCTATCAGATGGGAAGCAGTTTGGGCAAAACCTCACTATCTTAGCATTATGGAAGTTCAAATTCAGAACATTTGGAGATATCAGATTGGATCTACTATATATTGATGAGTTGGACTAAGTTATTGAATCCTAAATCAGCAAGGACCTCTTTGGGACCATCATTTCCGATGTCCTAAGCTGCCTCACAATCTCTTGTTATAATAGATTAACATATATTAACTTTTAAATATTTAAACAAAAATGTGCACTATAAATCTAGAAATAAATTCAGATCATGATCATAGATCAGATGAATCATGATAAGCAGAAACCCAAAGATAAAATTGGATAGAAAACAACATGGACTTAGATATAAAGTAATGTTAAATAAAATAAAGAGCACTTCTTTAAGATAAGAAAAGTCTAGATAATAGCTGACTTATGACTGGTTGCCTAGCAACCATTTGAAGTTGTGACCTATCAAAAAAAAGAGGTTATACTCACAACCTGGACTCGAAGTTCCAAGGATCCAATGGTCAGGCCCATTCCAATCATTGTCAAGGACTATCTGTATTTTGCTCTTAATACAGTTTAAAATAATCCAGATCACAACCTGAATCTAAATCAGCAATAAGATACAGCTGCCAAAAAAAGATAACAATTCTGGATGCATTAAGAGAAAATGTATTCCGAACACCCACGAGTGTCAAGTACACGAAACATGCTCTTCCATCTTCTGCTGCATATCCTACACTGAGTTTGGTTGTGGATTAAACAACTTCCAAACTCATTTTTGATCTCAGCCTATGGTTGTATTTCCAAGGATGACCAGCCATTAGAGCATTTTTCCCCCAAAACAAATATGGATGGAAACAGTCTTTTGTTCATTAGTTCCGAACAACTATTCAGTTGCCGCTCAAGATAAAGGTTTTCCTTAGTTACTATGGTTGAGCCCCGTGGCGCAGTGGTTAGAATGCAATACTGTAGGTTACCTCTGCTGATCACCAGCTGCCAGCAGTTTGGCAGATCAAATCTCACCAGGCTCAGGGTTGACTCAGCCTTCCATCCATCTGAGGTGGGTAAAATGAGGACCCAGATTGTTGGGGGCAATAGGCTGACTCTGTAAACCACTTAGCGAGAGCTGTAAAGCACTATGAAGTGGTATATAAGTCTAAGAGCTATTGCTACTATTGCTTTCTCTTGGAGATATTCCTTTTACTTTTATCCCTGTGTTAGAAGGAGAAGCAATGTTTTTTTATGACTGAATTTGTAGTCAATAAAGATAATTGGTGCTGATTGTTTAAGAGGAAAATAACTGCAATATGTATCTGATTTCCACTGTGTCGAAGATAAAGCACAACTGCAACACAGTATTGTTATGTCTATAACTGGATGGTGATATGTTTCAATCTGCCTTGTGGAGTAAATTAACATTTCTGAACAGAATCGTTTCCGGGTGTAATGCTTTACATTTCTTTAATGCTTCATTACAAACACCAATGTAGCATGTACAAATAGGGTTTTGTTAAATAGGTAGTAACTGTACTTTCTTTCATTAGTTGTTGATTTGTATCTACAGAGAGCTTGAATTTAGATGAGAATTCGTAGAATCTTATGCTATTGCATTGGATTAGTTTTTGATATATTGACAGTTGCCTGCATCTACAGTTATATTGTCTAGTGAAGTAAGGGCCAACTTGGAATTGAGTGATAAAATTAAAACTATGCCCAAAGATTTTTAAATACTGCTTTTTAAAAAAAGCAGCAGAAGGCATATATTTTGGTTGATCAGAAAAACCTCTAGGGCTGGATGGCTATAGGGCTATAGTGAATGTTCAACCATTAGAACATTCTAGTTTAAAAAATTATTTTGGAAAATAAGCAAGAGCAAAGCACTTCTAGATTGTCAGAATTCACCATGAAGTCAGCAAAGTCAAACTCTATTATGCAGTGGTTTAGTATTCCATATGGGAAATGAAAGGATGGAATATTTTGAAGGCTAATTTACCAGTTTGTGCAGTATTTTTCTAGGTACTTGGAAATAGAATGGGTAGGAGTGTAGCTGATGCCACACCCCAAAAATAGCAACCCTCAATGAAACAACTCAAAGAGAAGAACACCACTACTACAACCTTAGACCAGTTGAGGTTTAGATTATACTTCCCAGGCAGGTTGCTTCTTCCATCCTCAACCTATGGATAAGAGTGGTCTTTTTGCAATGCTATCTGACATATAATACCAACTATCAGAGACCAGCTCTTCCAAGGATCTAGTGACCTAATATTGCAGGTGAATACTGAGGAGTGTAAAGTGGGTTTGATTTGAGAGATCAATTTCCCTGTCCCTCTGAATTGGAGCGTCTTAGATTCCCATCATATCTCTCCTGACATTTCCATTTCCATTTGTCTTCAAAACATTTCCCCAGCCCAGCATCCTTCTCCCAAGCCCTACCTTTACCCTTCCTGGCCAAAGGACCTATCCAAACAATTTCCATACCTTTCTTCCAAGACATGGGCACCCCAAGTGTTCATGCTCTTGGTATTCAACCACTGAGGAGGACTAGGCTGAGCCAAATGTACTAGTAACCATTCAATCAAGTTCCAAATAAAATGATACATCAGTATAATAAATAGTGATTAAAATTTTATTGCTACAATTACATAGCCTTAATGCTTTCGCACAGCTTTATTGTTGCTTTCAGTGTTCTTGTGAAAGTGCTGTGAGTTAAAGACGAAAAAAAGTTTAACAAAACTTAAAGATAATATTTTCTGAAAGATTTACCTCCATATTTTTGATGCAACCAGAAATAATTAAATGTTCAACTTCTCTCTGGTGCTTTACAAAAGCAAACTATCATCTATACAGATTCTAACTTCTCTTTATTAGAAGTATTTTCAATTTATTGTTCTTTTTACAAATTAAAAAGTATTGAGTATATATAATCAATATACATAAATTATTGTAATCATCTCTCTTTCTTTTTGGTTAAGCAAAATTTCAGGCATTATCTTGTGTAGTGCCTCTTTTTTTTAACTGAACCTTTCTACTCTAAGCATCTAACAACAACTCTAAAACTTAGAAATTATAGAATAGATTCCAGGACTTAAGTGATTATAATGTTTCTGGAATCCTGGACTAGAGAAGAGGCTCTACAAAATCTATAAAGAGAAAGGTCTGTGATTTCAGGGAGTGCAGTGATTGAAGATTCCCTACTGAGAGGAACTGAAGCAGAAATCGTTCATCCAGGCAGACTATCAAGAGAATTATGTACTGTTCCTGGGGCATGCATGGAAGTGGGGGCAGAAAGACTTCACAAGGCTCATCAACTTGCTGACAAATATCCTGTCTTCTAAATACTAGAAATCAGGAATATAAATATTATCTTCAAATGCCTGAAAAAGAACAGTATAGTTACAGAAGACAGGAAAAGAAACAGTGTATTTAAATTATAAGGAAGTAGATTTTGGTTATACATAAAAGTGTCTTAAAACATAGAACTGTATTGACCAAATCGCCATTTGTCAGGGATGCTTCAGTACCTGCACTGGAAAGGAGTTTGGACCAGATGATCTTCCAACCCTTATATTCTGAGATTCTGTCATAAATTCCTTGTGTGTCCAATCACACTTGGCCAATAAAGAATTCTATTCTATTCCATTCTAAATCTCCCCAACCCCCAATCTCTCAAACAAATCATGCAAGATTGCTCCCAACTTCAAGTGTGTCTTTTATTGGTTTATTGGTAGTCATTCTGACTGCTTTATTGCTTTACTATTATTGTTGTTACCAGAATTCCTGGGTGGATCAGACAGGAAAAAAATAACCACATGAGCTAATTCTACTTAATTGTAAGGCTACGTGAACAGAATCTTTCAAGTCTGATACTACAAATCTCCCGCCATCTCTTTTACAGTCTGATCAGTTGGGGAGGTTTCTTTCTGAGGTTCTTTCTTTGCCCATTATACATCTATACACTATTCCCTCTCTTACCTGATTATTCTCTAGAGAGCACCTCCTTCCCCCCACTCCCTGCCCCATCTCCAAAGGTCATTTTCACATACCATTATAATAGTTTTGCTCCCATTATTGCTGTATTTTATAAAATTGTGCACCTTACATTCATGGGATCATTTCAAACATAACATAGCAGCGCTACAAAGACTTGGATGACCATTAGACAGCAGCCATGCCACAGAAGGTGTTAAGTCTTTGCTGTCAGCCAATGGCTGTCCAGATTTGGCAGCCCAAATATGCTGTACTCAATCATCATGCCTTGAAAGATAGTGCAAAGAAGACTCTCAGCAAGAAGCTCACTCATTCGTTTCTAAATTTCAGAAAGGATTCCTGTGATAAATTAATTTGGAACCCCGAGGCAGTTATTAGACTCTACTCGGGATCGATTGAGGAAAGACTCTTCTTTGTACTGTATCTGTCACTATTACTTTTTTCTGCTTCCCTACTCTTATGTATAACTACCATGCAGCTCATACCCAACCGTGATTCTCACTTTTCTTCCCTGTCTTCCTCCTAATTACCTGCCAATTTATGGAAAAATTCTGATCCCTTTTTGGTGCTTCGCTTTTCAGCAAGTCCCTTCAATAACTACTCCAGCATAGGCATTCATTAGATTTCTAACCTCCATTGTATACAGAAGATCACATGGCATATGTAGTTCTCCCTCCTCCTATTTGCCCAGAGGTTTGATTGAAATAGACCAATTATCCCAAACTTGCCTAATGGACTTCTGTAATGGAAAGTAAACTTGAACCTGGGTCTTTCCTAGTCCACCTTAACCACACTGGCTATATTAGACGTTACTATATTATATTTTTTTCTATTTGTAAAGCCTGCAATCTTAGCTTTTGTTCTCTGAAGCCAAAGAACAGTCTGCAGCTGTGCATTGTTTAACCTGAGCAATATTCCAATATTCGCACAACAAACTAGTTCTAGTGCTCTTGCTACCATTTCACCCGCTGCATACAGGATTCTTTAATCATATTTATGGTTTATCGTATAATCCAATAAGCCTTTGGGGGCTTCCTAAGGTTTTTACCCAAGGTTTATAATAATTTAAAAGTTTCGGTTTCCAAAATCCCAAACTGATGATAGGTTTAGTTTAGATGACACATAAACTCCCAAATGTGTGTAATGATCTGGATGAACTAGAGAAGAGGGAATTGTAGGCTGATAAGTACTCTTATAAACCGAGGGTTGTTTTATTTTAGCTTTCTGCGTTATGCAAACACATCTGTGTCAGCCAGTTGATTTAAAAAACAAAATTCACCAGAGGGTAATTGGAAGTGTTTGGGAATTCTGTACGTGATTAAAATGGTTCTGTTTCTATTTTTTATCCTTTTGCATAACAACATATCTGATGTATTAATCTGGTACATCAAATGCCATATTTTTTTTCCTCAAGAAAAGATTGACAGAAGTGATTAAGGAGGGGGAAGTCTCAGTGGTGGAAATGTTGCCAGTATTCTGTTTACATATTAACTATCAATGTGGTATGCAAGAATTTGGTTACTCGTATGCATTTCAAGGTTGTTAAACAAAGGAAGCAAACAGGGATACACATGCAACTGCCTGTTAGGGTTGAACCCTTTTAATGTTTTATCATGACATCTACCGACAAATGTTTTTAAATGGCTTAGCTATTAACCCAAGCCAAAACAATAGGCATCTTATTTGGGCAGCAAATTATCCTTGTGTAAAAAAAGGAAAGCAGCCAGTGCTAACTGGCTGGGAGACAGAGAGGAAAGTTATTTTAGTCAAAATGCCAAAACACAGAGCCAGTGTGAAAAAGCTACTTGGTGTAATTCAAGAGACTGCAGTGACTACACCAAATTTTTCACAGCATGTTGGAGATTATCTGGAATTGAGCCTATATGGAGATATTATAAGTGGGGACAAGATAAATTTGTAATCAAAATCACATCCATGAACTTGTAATTGGTTTAATTATTTAATTGCTATTTTACACACGCACACACTTATAGTGACTTCCATGTTTGCATTACTAGATTCAAAAGAAACATGTATGCCACCCCCATCCATCTCTAATTAGGCTGATCTCAAACAGCTGAGCAAATTCAAACCTGGATCCTGGATCCTAGACCACCAGGACATATCTGGACCATAAATTAGACCTGTGGAAGAAAATACTTTCAAGTTCATTTTCTCCAGTTCTGAACAAAAGAAGAAATAATTATAAACAAGAAATTAAAGAATTTGAAATAAGCAGCAAAAAGCTAAATAAGATTTTATCTAAGAAAGTTATAAGGTTTATAAAATTAAAGGTTCAGATGTATTTGGAATACTGACTTTTACTATAAGATATTGGAATTAATTATAAAAAATTAAGGGTTTCTCGGGAGAAAGACTTATTTTGGCTACCCCAGCAATTGTAAGTCATAAGAAAAATAAGTTAGTTTTTAGACTTCACAAACTGGATACTTTGGGGTACAAAATGTTCTAAGCAGAAGGGAAAATGTATAGAATAGAATAGAATAAGACAGTTGGAAGGGACCTTAGAGGTGTTCCAGTCCAACTCCCTGCTCAGGGGTGTCTTCTTCTATGGTGTTTTGTTCTATGATGTCTTCTTCTATGGGTGAATTATGTCCAAAAGATGGCAATGAAAGAATGACAACTGTGGAACAAATTATATCTGACAAGAGGGAGGGAGGGAATGAAGGAAGCAAGAAGGGAAGCAAGGAAGCAAGCAAGAAAGATTACTGATGCCTCTTGCCAGCTTCCCACAAGGAAACTCAATGGGGAAGTTGGCAGGTAGTTGGAAATAGGTTTGAGATTGTTGTTTGAATTACCTCAGAGGGTGGATACTGGACATCAAATAGGAATACTGGACATCAAATAGAAAGGAATAAGGAACCTCTGGGTCTTCAGATCTTGTAGAAAGTCAGGTCCTTGAAATCAAGATATCTAGCGTCCACAGCAGAGGTGGGTTCCTACTGGTTCGGCCCGGTTTGGCTGAACCGGTAGTGGCATGAGAGCCTGGGTTGCAGAACCGGCAATGACCCAGGTTGAACACACCTCCGAACCAGTTCCCTGGTTGCCGCTGTTGTCGCCACCATCTTTTTTTTTAGTTCTGCGCAAGCGCAGAACAATTTCTATTAAACTACACATGTGTGCACATTCAGCATGCAGTGCACATTTAGCACACACATGAGCAAACCAGCAGTAACGCTGGCCAGAACCCACGCTTGGTTCACAGTATACTCCACAATGTATTTTCAATCTATCAAAGAAGCTTCTTGCATTTCTTATAAGAGGTATTCTTGTCAAATACATGCTTTACGAATTTCCCAGATATCACAATGTATTTTCAATCTATCAAAGAAGCTTCTTGCATTTCTTATAAGAAGTATTCTTGTCAAATACATGCTTTACGAATTTCCCAGATATCAGTCAAATCAGATTGGCACTGGTTTACCATTTTGAGTTCTTTTTCTCTGGTTCTGGTAATTTGAACTCATTCAAGGTCAGTAGTTATTTACTCCCATGTTTGTATCAAGCTTGAACTAGAATTCCTCCATCAAGTCTTCACAATTACGTAGCAGCATTCTCTTGATAGAGACAACTGAACCAAGGAAAGAGTTGATGAGGTCTTCCCTTTGGGTTGGGATGTGGCGTCATCTGCTACTCTTTTGCTTTCTTCACTGAGTAGCTGGCACAATCATTATTTTATTTTGAAGACATCTCAAGATTTTAGCAAACAAAACTATTTTGAGCTAACATGTATTAATCACATAGGGGTGATATTCTATTGCTAGGATTGCTTTCTCATGTAGATACATCATGAACTCAAAGTAGCTGGAGATGATGTTGCATTTTAATCATGGAACTATGTACTATGAAATCTTGCTTAACATGAGTCATATTTTGGAACAGTGCTAGGAAACATAAAGTGAAGACATTACACCAATTGTGTCATGGAGCATTTTACCACATATTGCTAAAATAAACATTTCTGAGTGTGATTTAAGGACACTTTCATGCTTTTGTTTTACAGTTCTCTTTATGTTGTTCTTTTAAGAGAAGCATTTTCCTGACTTGTGGTCCTTTCCTCTTCATCTGTTTAGGATAAATGTTTTGATTAATTATTGTTTTAAATGCAAGGCTGATTTACAGTCTGTGAATGAATCAGATTTAATTTTCCAAGGGGGAAAAGCCTTTTGTTCACTGCTTCCTGCTTACTATTTATAGCTGATTTGAAACAGATTAATTTAATGTTCTGAAAATTAGTTTGTATTTGTTTATTTCCCCTCCCCTTTGTTTTCAGCAAGAACAAATCTGACTTTATTTAGCCACCAATTCTCAAAATTGCTGAGACTATAACTTTTCTTCTATTTTTCTGATATCATGAGGGTGGAGGTCAAAACTATACATAATCTGAAAAATTCACTTACTGACCAGGTGCATCCCTCAGAGTAAATTATATGGGCGTGAATAATCTTTTTCATTTTGATCTACCTTTTCTAAAAAGAGAAATTATTTAAAATAATTAATTTTATTTCGAAACTTTTTTCTAAAGTTTATTTAGAAACTTCTGACAAAAGTTTTCTACGGTATTTTCCTGGTCATAAAATTAATAGTAATAATGACAAAGTATTACATGGCCAATACATTTTAAAAATAGCAGACAAAGCAGATAATAACATGACATGCCAATGGTTAATAGCATGAAAATTGAAGAAAGAGACAGGGGGGTTAAGGCACAAGATTATACCTTACAAACAAATGCATACAAAGCCAGAAGTGAAAAGACCACAATAGACAGCAAGTGCTGCATTTGAAAAAAGCTGAATAAATAATGGTTAGCTACTGCAAGATCACACAGATTGGCTCAGGGGTAAGCTTCAAAAATTTCAGCAATGGGTTCTCTGCCCAGTTGCTGGGTGGGTGTGGCCATGGTAGGCGTGGCCTAATCAGCCTCATGCACCATGGCGGAGGGTCATTTTAAACTTCCCCAGGCTCTGAGGCTTTCCTCGAGCCTCTGGGAGGGCGAAAACTGCCTCCCCTGGGTGCCAGGCTTGTTTCCAACCTCCCAGAACTTCCAGGATGCCCATTTTTCCCCTTCCCTGAGCCTCCGCATGTGCCTTGCACTTACCTCACATCCAAAATGGACCTTGGGGAGACTCATGGGAGGGGAGGGGTGGGCAGGGCCAACCAGGGATGGAATTTGGAGGTTCTCCGAACAGGCCATAACCTTAATTATGGGTTCTCCTGAACCTGGGCGAACCCATAGCAGCCCACCCCTGAATTGGCTACAAGCAATGGCATGACAAAGTAGCAACAATGATGATCTGCAAGAAATGCCATTTGCCGGCAAGCAGAACTGGTGACACTGTAAAATAAAGAAAGTTATAGAAAATAAAGAAGCTTAAGTGCTCTGGGACTTAATTCACTCCCCAGACTTAACAATTGTCTATAAGAAAGATCAAAAAGTCTGGATAGTAGATGTGGCAGAACCTAGAGACAGCAGAATAGATGAGAAGGAACGGGAGAAGATAACAAAACACATAAACCTGAGAATAGAAAAAATTCTATTGTGGCGAAAGAAAGCAAAGGTAGTACCAATAATAAGTAATAGGAGCTTTGGGTGCAATCCCAAAACAAATGGAGCACTTGAACACCATAAGCATTGACAAAACCACCACCAGTCATTTACAAAATGCAGCTTTATTCAAAATAGCTTACATCCTGTGCCTTTAATACCATCACTGCCTTTCTCAGGCCCTTGGGAAGGATTCAATAGGTGGATAAAATGCTAACTCCTGTCTGAACATCTGGCTGATGTTTTCATGGTATCTGGTAAGTGGTACTTCTTATTATAAGGTCCAATGAGCAGGCAATATACAGAATAGAAAATCCCCAAGATATTGTGTAAGAGTAACTTCTGTTTTAGATAATACAAATCAATTTCATTTATTCGCTTCATTTTATTACTACTTCACAGATACTGTGTTTTTTTTATAAGACCCTCCTCAAGCAAAAAGATTACAACTCACTAAAGGCTCAGGTGATGTTTAGCATTTTTTTCAGCAACAAGGTATTTTTAATTTAAAGTTTGTGTACTGTTTTTAGACACTAATAGACTATAATGCAGTCTAAATATAACTTTTATCTGCATTGAGAAACTGACAGAGTCATGTGACTTGCTTTATTTAGAGATTAACTTTATTGTGATGGTCTAAAACTAAACCTGCTATGTCTCCAAGGTATATCTGTACCTCTCATTGGGATGGAAGGCAGAAGTGATGAACCTTATGGCTCCTCCAGATTATTATTCCTAGAGGTGCCAATAAGCAGTGCTGATTTGGGTAAATACTGGGGATCCAAAACTCTGCAAACATCTGAAGAGCCAGATATTCCTCATCTCATTCTACCTAATGGCCAGCACTCTGTGTTTGTGAGCGGTAAGGCTGGCAAGAAACTAAAACAATTAATAATATAACCTTTACTGTAACAGAATCTTACAAATATGAAAGTACACCTCTTCTTTCCTTGGTTTTACAGTCCAAGAAACTAGGAAAGGTCTGTTCTGAGATATTTACTGCTTCCCCAATTGCTTCTTATCTGATCTCTGCCTAGTCTGAGGCTCTTCCTCCTCCTGTCTCGCAAGGATGTTCTTATACATCATTACAATATTCCGAATGGGTCAGTGCTTGTAGTGAAGAGAAAGTTGTCCTATCTTTAGAGAGTTGAGGTGGCACAGTAGTTAGAGTGCAGTACTGCAGGCTACTTCAGCTGACTGCTAGCTGCAGTTCGGCAGTTCAAATCTCACCGGCTCAAGGTTGACTCAGCCTTCCATCCTTCTGAGGTGGGTAAAATAAGGACCGAGATTATTGGGGGCTATTGCTCATTCCTCTTGGGTTCCAGATACAGTGTTTCAGATGTCAAAGAACGTAAGTGTGTCATTCTCATTTACATATTGAAGGGCATATTTGGGCTGATGGATTAAACATACACCATTCCTATTAGCATATGTACATGTTCACACACTCATGTACATACCTTTGTACTCAGCGGTGGTTTCCTCTATTGAAGTAAATGGGAAAATCTTGGTGACAATATATTTCTGCCAACTTATTAGAATTCCATGATTATGGAATTCTATTTTATTATAGTTATACTAGATCACAGTGGTAGAAGATAGCTCAAAAAGGTGCAGAAGGGTTTCATTGAGTAGGAACAGATGGTTTGGATGCATGCAATAACTTCTTAAAGGCTTACTATTGTCTAAATACTCCGATTATGGGCCTAATCCACAAGGAACAGCTGTATTTTTCAGTAATTCACATTCCTGGATATTGCTCAGAATGGATATACCAAGATATCTGAATCCAGGTGGCTGGCATTTCAGTGTAAATCCCTATAGCAATTTGCCTATTAAAAAAACAAACAAAAACAAAACCTCATCATATGAAATCTTCAAGTTAGTCATGCCTTCACCTGTCCTCGACTTTTGCATGTGTTCCCTCTAAAAATATGGAACATTTTCATGTTTCAAACACAATATTTCGGTTTAGAAATGAATAGTGTAAAGAGGCTGCTTGTCCAAAAATTAACTAATGTATATCATTGTGTTATGGTTGCAGAATGATAAACCCTATTCCTAATCTAGCATTAGAAAATTTAAATTAAATTAAATCCCCCATCTGGTTATCACAAGTAGGAGTAAATATCTCTGTATCCCTACTTCAGCTATGCATAATCTGTAATTACTGCTTTATCAATGCTGCTGGTTATGAAATGTATACTCCAACAAACATTCTCTGTGAATAGCCCCCCATTCAAGACCATCTTAAAGATTAGCAACTAATACTTCAGAGACTTGGAAATGCTCCATTAATAGTTAGCTTTCATCTGAATATCATTCATATGAGATGTCCAGATTTGCAACTAGGACAGGGGTGTCAAACTCAGTTTCAGGGAGGGCCACATCAGGGTTGCGTTTGACCTCAGGAGACTGGGATGGGCATGGCCAGGCTGATGTCACTTGTGTCAGGGGTGCCTATGGTGGCCCGAGCACTTTGTCAGTGGAAGTTGCTCCCAAGCTCCATTTCCATTGTGACGGCCTCCTGCAACTCCTGCTGGTGAAAACAGAGCTGATGAGAGCTACATGCAGCCCTTGTGAAATCCATTTTCAATTGTGACAGCCTTCTGAAACCCTCTATCAGTGAAAATGGAGCTCCATTTTCGCTGGCAGAGGCACCACGGACCAGTCGTTCACTGTTTCCAGAGTTGAAGTGGCACAGTTGAGGTGGCACAGAGTGTCCCCATGGGCCAGATCTAAGCAACCCATGGCCTGTATCAGGCCCGCAGTCCTTGAACCTGACATCGACATCTTAGGATATTGAGGTTTTATCAAATTTATTCCGTGACTTTTAGTGTATACTGGTAATTCTTTTTTTAAATGCTTATTTGCGTAAAGGAGTATAGATCTGACTTCGGCAATGAGAAAAAATGAGCAACCCCTTAAGGGAGGAATTTCAGGGGGAAAAAATATTTTGTTCTGACAGAAAGGAAAGAATAAGAAAACAACTAAAATAACCTGAACCCAGATTTCCTTTGGTATAAGGCAGGGGTGTCCAAACTTGGGAACTTTAAGACTTGTGGACTTCAACTCCCAGAATTCCCCAGCCAGCCATGCTGGCTGGGGAATTCTGGGAGTTGAAGTCCACAAGTCTTAAAGTTCCTTAAAGTCCACAAGTCTTAAAGTTTGGACACCCCTGGTATAAGGTAAAGTATAGAAAAACTCGAAATCTGTCAAGCAGTTGGCAGAGTCACAAACTAAAGCAAGGAAATAGTTGAAAACAGACAGTTAAAACTTAGATCCTAAGTTTCACTTAGAGCTACGAGTTGGAGTGATCTTGCCAAGTTCAGTGGAGGAGATATGACTTTACAGATAGCAATCTCCTAAACCATTTACATATTGAAAGATCAACCTCACTGATCATATGATTGTGATCATATGATTGTGAGGATGCTGATCACTGATCATATGATTGTGAGGATGCTGCAATGGCTGAAACACTCAGGACCAGCGGCAAGTGCCACTGGTTCAACATGATTGTAAGTTTGAATGATCAAGGAATGAGTGACTGCTAAATGAAAACCACCCAAATTTTATTTCTTATTATCTACTTTATATCATCTAATCTGATCTCTTTACTTCTGAGATCCAGAAACTAAAAAGTGTTTTAGTGTAGCTGCATATCAGCATGGAACCCATTACAATGACAATATACTGAAATTACAAAAAGGCAGAAATCTTTGTTTCACTAGTTAGAAACCTATTCTAAATCATCAAGAACTGTTTTCAAATCAATGAGCATGACATAATAGTAGGAAACTACAGTTTTTTTTTTAATCCTTCCATCCTTTTTTTCATTGAAGGGGCTGATAAAATTCACTTTTAGGGAGATCTTTCACTTTTAAAAGTGTTATATAAATAAACTTATGATTATATTTGATTTACATGATGAACTGGACCAATGTTTTCATATGGGGAGACGATATTGATGGTATCAATTAACAATAATTATGAAATCACCAAGAAAATGAATGCCTGGACATGTACAAGGCAATTCAGTAAAAATTAATTTAAAATATAAAAGATGCCATGGAAAGCTGTTGGCCACAGAGTAATTGCATCTAATCCCAAATCGAAGTATAATATGAATGATCATGAACATTTTACTCAGAAGCCTCTACAACAACCTTGTGAGTTGTGTTTGGTTTCTTCTACTCAATGTAAGAGATCAAGGGCCTGTGGGGGGAAATGGAAATATCTAAAATGATATCTTACTCTTCTCTACTGATGGGAATATCAGGACCATAGAATAATTTAGACAAATTTATATTTTTTGGCACAACGTAAGTTTTGTGTGGCTAAGTGTGTGCATATCTGTGTATAAACATGGATACAATATGGGCTTTAAATTCAATTCATTTATACGTGGCCTAGTTTATATCTCATCTCTGTTTTACATATTTTCTATAACATGACCATCTTGTATGAAGTTTTATTCACAAAATGTTATAAACATGAGGTGAAGTGTAGAGTTATTTCAACTGCATGTGCTCATTGCAAGGGCAGCAAGTGGATTATAATTATATTTAAGTAGTAAGCCTGTGTCATCCTTTTGGCAGAAATACAGTGAAACTTTAGAAGGTACCTAAATTCGGCTACAGCTTGTAAGGGGGAGACTGTTTAGACAGATGGGTTATGATACATTGGGCCTTTGGAATACACATGGGTTTTTAATGATAGTAGAGGATTTTTCTGACTATAAAAGGTCAAATGATGTAAAGCACCACCTAATTAAATGATGTAACACAGGACAAAGGACTCCCTAGGAAGTACAGAAGAATGTTCAGTAATGTTTCCCTTCCGAACAAAATCAAATGTGTGAACATTCAAAGCATAAACAGGGTAAAATTGCTCTTCAGCAGCCAACTATACCCACCAGAAAGTATGCCTTAAGCTCCACAGAATTGTGTTTCTGTCTTGATGAATGTTTTGAAAACATCTTATGTAATGTGTAAGTGAAACAAATAATAATTACAGTAAGCAGAACTTCGGACCGTGAGCCAGGACTTGGCAGAGGGTTACTGAGCACACAAGATAAGAAGTATTCAGCAAAGGCCTGGATTTCTGAGGATTAAGAACAATTTTGGAAAATTTTAAAATGTAGAAGGACCTTTCTTTTTGACCACTGCTAGGATCTTGCATCTCTTTGTCTTCAACCTTGGTCCTAAAACAAAGATAAACAAAACATGGCCTATTTATGGATAAATAAAGCACCCCTAACCTTCCAAGTTCCTTAAGAAAATGATTTCCAATCAGGACAAAAATGAAAGTCTCATATTTGGAGTAGAATGCCCTTCATTGTGGATTATTGGCTGTCAGCCTCTTCTGCAATACACACTTCTGCTCCCCAGACTGCTGTTGGTTTAGACCGGTACAGGCGAAGCGGTAGTTCTGATGAGCAGTTGGCCCCACCCACTTGCCCCTGACCTATCCTGTCCTATATTTCCATGTTTTTCAGATCAGCTGATTCGTGCGGCACAGCAGATTGCCGCGCCTCAGCTGTTTTACTCACCGGCACTGCATTGAAGGTAAGATTTAGAGCTTAAAATAGGTGGGTTTTTAATGTTGCGCTCACTCACCAAACAGGTTGTTAAACCGGTTGCAACCCACCACTGTCCCCATATCCCTGTTAATAGCCATCTCCCAGCCTTCCATTGCTTTGATGCTACAGCTATTTCCTCCTTCATGAGTAGGGGGTATTGGGTGCTTTGGACACTTCTCCACAGGGATTTAAATCTGGATAGTATGCATATCATAATCTGTAACTCTTTTGAGAGAGGGGCGGTCTAGAAATCCAATAAAGTTAAGTTAAGTTAAATTAAGTTTTGGCTCTAGAACACTGTCTTTTTATCTAGCATATACTTTTAACCAGAATTAAAGGAGCTCCATCAAATCAGCATTTCTGTATATAACACTATGCAAGTTGTGATTTCTTGGCTGTTTGGGAGACAATGTTAACATGTCAAGTGTCCAACTGTAACAAGGGAGGGGGAAGGAAATGAACAGATAGTTGCTATTAGAAAATGCACCCTATTAAATCAACATAGTAGGGACGCAGTGGCTCAGTGGCTAAGACGCTGAGCTTATCCATCAGAAAGGTTGGCAGTTTGGCGGTTTGAATCCCTGGCACATATGTGCAAGGGGAACCCTTACATTTAAATCAACATAGGAGCCGTTAAATCACAAAGAGAAAAAGCTAGCTAAGTTTTTTTGGCAGCTACCTGGCACATGTCTATAGTAACTTACAAAAGCAAGGTGAAAATATCTTTTTTTATTAGTAGTTGCCTTAAATGTGCAAATGGGGAAGCATTTTACAGGATATTCCCAAACCTATAGCTGGTAGAAGAAAAGAGACACTTTTGTTTAGAATGTCCTTAGTGAAAGGAATGTATTTTATAGAATTAAACTGAGATTGTACAAAGAGTTAGATGTGTCTAATGTCATTCAAAGATGCTTGAGAAATTTGAATCTGATCTGTTCTGATAAGAAGTGGCCTGCTACAAAAGTATTGATTGGAATGTAGGATTTTTTGCATTTGTTTCAAATAATATGTTGGATAGGGGAAATGAATGAATGAGATTATTATATTCTCATGTTACATTGAGAATCTCTCAGCTTTACCAAAAAACTACTCCCTCTTCTTTAAAGATGGAAAATGAAGGGGAGAGAGAGAGAGAGGGAGGGAGGGAGTGGGAGGTATCAGACATATAGAGTCATACCAAAGGTCTTCAAGGTAATCTAGTATTGCATCTGTTGGGCTGCAGCAATTACTAGTCCTTGTTTAGTGACTGCCTCATTTAGTAACCATTAGCAATTTCAGTGATGAAAAAGTAACTTTGCAACCAATCCTCATATTTACAACTTTTGCAGTTCTGTAAAGCAAAAGTAAGCTGAACTAGGATCATAAACACAGTAGTTGTGTTGACTGGTTCACATGGTAACCATTTCATTTAACAACCCAGTTGCCAGTTCCTATTGTAGTCACTAAATGAAGACTACCTGTATTTCACTCAGCTCAATTAGACTAGGCTCTTTGTCTAAAACCTAGTTGTGGAAGCTCTCAGACATACATCGCAATTCACCAGAATATTCATTACATACAAGGATAAAGCTACCTAACAAGCATAGATTGTTGTCATCAACCTGAAAGTCCAGTTCTTTTTAATATATCCACCAAAGTCCTAATGCTGCTCTTCTCCGCATTTCCCACAGTTGAGGACTTTTTGACATGCTTTTTAGTCTTAACATTGAGCAATTCCTGGTTGTTGACACATCTGGCATCTGCCCTGAGACAGTCTGACTCTTGACTCCCACACTAGCATTTCACTCTAATTGTCTAACAAATATTGTGTGAACAGAAAAGTGAGAGAAAAGTAAGATTAAAAATTATAAATATAAAAATATATAAGAAACAATGCTGATTTAGGCAACCTGTAACTGGCATCTAGTCTTTGTCTGGGCCCTGAAGGTATCTAAAGCCAAATTTCTACTTTTATATCTTTGTATTTAATATTGGGTATGGGGGACTTCTATAGAATAGAGAGTTGATGAATTTTGATCATAAATCCCATAAATCCCATTTTGATTGTAAATCACTCCCTTTGTCCTGAGAGACTATTCCTGA
Organism: Natrix helvetica; assembly: GCF_964273705.1. Classification (NCBI taxonomy): domain Eukaryota; kingdom Metazoa; phylum Chordata; class Lepidosauria; order Squamata; family Natricidae; genus Natrix; species Natrix helvetica. Next base: position 248,553,451 of record NC_138552.1, read on the forward strand.
AACCTCCTTACTTCATCATTTTAGACTGGTATCAAGAAAGAAAACATGTTAAGCATGACAGGAAATATGGAATTAATATGGAGCAATAGTAATGATGACTCCTCCTTCCCTCATTTCTCCACATACTACTTTCAAAAATGACCCTTTGTGTAAGTTTATTATCAATGCTGCTTATACTGTTAAATTGCCAAGGTAGAGCAAGCTCATAGACATCCTGTTGAAAGGTTCAAGTCCTCTTTCTTCCCAAACTCTCAAATGTAATGAAAAAAAGCATATTCTAGACTTGCCGTTTTCTTTAAAAATTGTAGGGTATGTGAGGTATTGTTGCCATCCACCATGTGTCAGACTTCCATGAGCTGGCTAGCGAGAAAACTGTAATAGTACTCTTCTAAGGATACCAAAGTTCAGATTAGTTAGTTGTAGAAAAGCTAAAGAAGCCATGATGAAAGAATTCCAGTGATTGTTGGGGCTCAGACACAAGATGTATTTATACTGAAATCAAAGTTCAAATTCTTGTTCATCTTTCTCCCCTGAATGCAATAAATGGATTTCTTCTGGACTGGAATGACAGATTCCACTTTTTGTTTTAGTAAGAAAGTATCAAATCTAATTGATTGTCACAATTTGAGAATTAGCTCTAACACTGGAGACTGTTCATTGCTCTTTCTTCAATACTGCTTATGTTTCTACATTATATGTTATTTTCCCCTTCACTACCACTTTCCATTAATTGCCGAGTCTGCCATTAAGAGTGTTATTAATATTTTTAATCTTTCCATTGCTATTCCCTTGGCACTTTTATGTTTTAAAATTTATTTTCCTGTTGAATGCTATTCTCCCAGGACTACAATAGTCACCTTGTTGTACCATCATTGTATCATTCCTGTATAAAATCCAAATAATTTCTCTGTGGCATGTTTGATTGTTATTTTAGGTCCATTCATTCCAGGATGAGTAGGTTGGTTCTGTTTAATTTTTAAATTGTGTACTTCTAGATCTTACTTATAAACAGTTCCTGCTGGACAGTCCCTAGAAAATAGCAAAGATCATAGGTTAGATGAGAAATACACAAAAACTATAACAAATCCTGCAAAAAAACCACGACAAACCTTTTTGTAGATTACTAAGGTAATATTAGTATATCAATTAAGGCACCAGGGATCAAGTTTAACTTGAATATATAATGTGTGTGTGTGTGTGTGTGTGTGTGTGTGTGTGTGTTGTATTTGTACTGATAAATAAATAAAGGGAGACTAGTATAGATCTATTTCGAGCTAATTAGCTCTCATCAGCTAGCCATACCCTTACTGGGATTTGAACAAATACAACATAAATATAAAAAGGCAACATTAAAAATAAAAATATGGTTTTCTGCCTGCATGGTCTTCTGTAATGAGCCGAAGGACAGAAAGAGAGAGTAGTGAGCTTCCTCCCATATTTAGGCATACCAGGGGTTGTAACACACATACATACATACAGACAGACATACAGACAGACATACATACATACATACAGACATACATACATAATCTTTTCTTTCTTACATTTGATTGGCATTTTTTCATGCTTTGACTCAACTATAACTGCTAGTATTCAAATCAGCTTAGAGTTCACTGGCTTGGTTTGGAAATTATGTAAATTGCTTCTGTTGCTTGCTTCCTTTACCTTAATTGCACAAACAGTGAACATATTAAACCAATTACAAACCAATTCTGTCTCCCTACTTATATTCAGTCAAAACTAAAATTCCACAAAAATCTGAATATCTAAAATTTTTATACATGGTAAAAGGGGATATTCTGCCTCCATCTCCAAAGGAAGTACTCTTTGTCCCCAACCTAAACGGATTCCCAAGTGTAGAGATCGTAACATGTATGTTCACATAGTTACATCTAGTACACCAGCTGAAATAATTCCTGAATTAGATTTGGTGGATTTATCAGTAGTTACCAATATCTTCTGGTTTAGACATCGAAGTCATATAGGACTTACTCATAAAGGTTTTCTCACTTTCTGAAATCCATTGTTGGGTTTATGGCAGAAGCTTCACTTCTCATTTATATCATTTCCAAACTATGGAATGCGCTCTTCTTGCAATTTTTTTCCACTTCTGAAAAAAATTTCTTCAGCCAGACCTTTTCATGTTGAGCAAATTTTAACACCACCTTTAACTAATTTTTCAAACTTAGCAGCTTTAAGATGAGTGGATTGCATACTGGCTGAGGAATTCTGGTAGTTCAAAGTTGTCAAGTTTAAGAAACACTAAAGGTAAAGGTTCCCCTTGCACATATGTGCTAATCATTCCCAACTCTGGGGGGGGGGGGTCATCTCCGTAACAAAGCCTAAGAGCCCACGCTGTCCGAAGGCGCATGGAATGCTGTTACATTCCCACCAAAGGTGGTCCCTATTTTTCTGCTTACATTTTTACATGCTTTCGAACTGCTAGGTTGGCCAAAGCTGGGATAAGTAAAAGGAGCTCACTCTGTTATGCACCGCTAGGGATTTGAACTGCTGAACTGCCAACCTTTCTGATCGACAAGCTCAGTGTTTTAGCCATTAAGCCACTGTGTCCCTTCCTGAGAAACATTGGGTTAACCCTATTAAGAATATTCTTCAAATTATTTTTTTATTTATTGTAAATAACTACTGGTATATTCAGATTTCTTGGCCTTTCTCTGACTTTTGTTCTACCATTTTCTTCTTTATAATAGATTTACTTTAAATTATTTCCCTTACAAAAATGGAATAATTAACTATGTTGCAATTATTTGAGATTAGATTAAATCAATAATTTGCACAAATCACATATGTCATTTTCTGTACAGTATTAATTACTATGGCTAATCATAACTCTATGAGTTGAGTCACAATCACACTATCAATTTTGTACATGTCTAATCATGGACACTGGAGGGGTTTACTTCCAGTAAAGCTACATTGGATTTCAGTGTTAAACACTTCCAACTCATATTAATTTCAAAAGATTTAAACATAGACTCAAATGTAGAGGTACTAATAAGTGCTGAATATCAGGAGCAGACATCTTGCAATGATTCCAAGTGCCTTGTAGCATATTTATTACAGTATTTCCTTGCTTTTTACAAGTCACATTATCTTATGTTCCCCAGTTAAGTTTCCTATAAGCAACTTCAAGGACACTTACTAAAGAATCTTAATTTTTATATCTATAACAATGCATTTCCTCCTCTTTGCCATACTCCAATATAGTAGAACCAGATTAAAAGCCTTGTAAACCTGGATATTCTCATAATCATAGCTCCCTCCTGCAATCTGAGTATAAAATATTTACATTTTATAAAAGTATATGACCCATTGTGAATTATTAGGATTGATTAGACAAGATACAGAACTCAACGATCTTCCTGTAAAGCAAGTATTTGTTTGTTTGTTTGTTTGTTTTGTACACTGCTCAATTCCCAGTGACTCTGGGCAGTTCGGAATTACTGATAGCATTATCAAGAATACAAACATATTAAATTCTCTGAGAGAGTCATTTAGTTAGATAATTATTCAAGCAACTTTCAAGTAAGGCATACAAGATACACAAACTCCCTTTGTCTTCTGGCTTCTGGCTTCTAATTCCCTTGTGGCCTAATTGCTCTACTAATTATCTCACAGCCTAGAGTAATTTTGTTTCTGCTCAGATATAGCTGCTGCTAAATTCCCCAAAAGGTTAATCAAAGGGTTTAACTAAATTTCATTGGCAACCACTTGCTACAAGTTTGATCATGTGGTTCCTCTTCTTCCTCTGTGAAGCATTAAAGATAGAGCCCATATTGCATGATTCTTTGCATTCCATAGAGATTCCTCCTTGGTGATCATGAACCTTCCTGTAATGTCTATCTTTTTTAGCTGTCCATAACTTCTGGGCTTGCTAACCAATTTTTTTATTTTTATTTTTGCTACTTTTATTGCTTGTTAACCATTTTTATTCTTACTCACTCTGAGTTCAACTCCCAACAGTATTACCTTTTTAACTGCTCCGTAACTGGTTTCAAATATCCCCTGCTATAAGAAACCCTGTATATCTGGAAAAAAGAAGTCTTGTCTGGGTTTCCTACCAGCATTTTCCCCAACCCTAGATTATCACAACAAGGATAATTCATATGTCTAGATGATTATGGTACAAGATGTATCACAAGATGTGTGGACCTTCTATACTCTGTTACAGGTTCAGTGTATATATGTATATATGCATACAGTGAGTGTGTGTGTGTGTGTGTGTGTGTGTGTGTGTGTGTGTGGTCAAATGAGATGTGGGGTGGAGCTAATAACTTTTTTATGAGCCTTTGGAAGTTTTATAGATTCTGAATACTGTTTCCATTAGATCCATAGTCTACTTACTTTGAAGGGGGAGAAAGTAAGGTAAAGGTAAAAGTTCCCCTCACACATATGTAATAGGGGCGGTGCTCATCTCCGTTTCAAAGCCGAAGAGCCAGCACTGTCTGAAGATGTCTCTGTAGTCATGTGGCCGGCATGACTAAATGCCAAAGGCACACAGAACACTGTTACCTTCCCACCAAAGGTGGTTCCTATTTTTCTACTTACATTTTTATGTGCTTTCAAACTGCTAGGTTGGCAGAAGCTGGGACAAGTAACAGGAGCTCACTCCGTTACACAGCACTAGGGATTCAAACCGCCAAACTGCCAACCTTTCTGATCAACAAGTTCAGCACCTTAGCCACTGAGCCACCGTGTCCCTGAGGAGAAAGTAAGGGTAGGCAAAAAGAAAGGCGATGCAGATCTTGTGTTGTTTTTCCTCGCCAGAAATTGGAATTGGAACTGTGATCCCAGAATCCCTGTTGAACATTTCTTGCTAAAATGTGTTTGGCATCCTGTTCCATTCCTAATGCCTGCAGGAAATTTCAAATTTTTCATTTCCACTCATAAGCATTCAGACAAGGATGCTAACTGTTGTATAGACCTCTCCTGAATATTCACAGCTTCCCTGCAAACCTTATCAAATCAAATCTGACACCCTGCACTGCCACCTTTTCTTCCTCACATTTTACCTTGATCCGGCTTTTGTCCTTTTACCTGGGTACTAAGGCAGGCAAGGATCAGTGGGAACATGTCTCCCCATCACTTGCACTTTCAGAATAAAGGGTACCTCCAGAGGTACAGTTCAGAAAATGGACACTCTTTTTTATTATGCAAAACATCTTCTTTCCGATGCTTCGTTTACACAGAAATAAGTGTCCCTTTGTTCCGTAGGGCTTTCTCTTCAGTAATTGAATTTAGGAATACAACTTTGATTGTTGTTCTTATATTTTTATACTAGGCATCATTTGCTTCCCAGGGAGATATGAATACTTTCTGTTAATGGATTAAATGTGGAATTTGGGATGCATGCAGACAAATTGCATAGTGTACAAATTGAGCAAGACAAGGTCATGAGCAAACACAGGCACTTCTCTGATTATTGGTGTGTCCCATATGCCACATTGTGCCTAATTTGTTTATTTTCTTAATAAATTATCGGTGAGGATAAATCAAATTATCCTATGCGTGACGAGGAACACACAGTGTACATTGGAGAAAGTTCCTGGCTACAGATTTGATCAGAAATGAACAGGTCAGCCGTTGAGATAGTGCAAATTATTGATTTTTCTTAACATCCATTAAGAGCCAAAGCCACATTTCAAATGATCTTAGTACACACTTTGAAGTGCAGCAAAGTATATAATATTCTTAACAAATAGATGAACTTTTTATGGCACAAGTTGAAACTGTTCATTTTCATTTGTCTTCTGGGCAATTCAAAAATCATTTTCAATATGCAGAGATAAAAGCTAAGAACAAGGTTGATACCACTAAATCTATGATCAGCCTGCACTATTTTCTAGAATTGTCTATTTAATTATTCTTAAGTCTTGGGCTAATTCTTAGCTAATGTTTCTCCTTACTATGGAGAAATTTCCTCTGGGGCGATGAATAAAGATAGTGGTGACCATTTCTATTTCTATTTTAGAAATGTATATCACTATATCAATGACTGGATAATGATATAAGATGTTATTAATCTGGAGAGTGGATATGAAGTATACATTTTCAGCTATAGTTTGAGGGCAATTTGGCACTTAGCTAATTTCATCAGTTTTGGCCCTGCAAAGTAAAACTCTTAGTTAAACATTGATTTGCTATTGTTTGTGTCCATCTGTGTCTACCTGCCAGCAAGATTGACAATTGGGAAAATAGACTTTGTGCCTGTTGTTCTCTTGTGTATGTCCTACATATTCGTCAAAAAGAGTGAGAAGTTCTCCAATGCAGATGGATACAAAGATTGTCCTAAGTTAGTGCTTGAAGCGGGGGAGAAGTGAAAGTTCCCTTCTCAGTGTTATGTTGGTTATAGTTCACGGAAGATGGCTTCAGTCTTAATCTTTGGAGATTGGGTTGGAGAATTAAGTTTCTTCCTTAAAATCAGTGCGATTTATTGCCTGTAAACATGGCTAGGCAGAATGTCATCTGTACTTTTCTGACTTACAGTAAGTGTAAATTAATTTTTATGCATTAAAAAAAACAACCCTCAGATTTTGAGTTTCAAGATTGGAATGGTGCCACAAGTAAAATCACCTTTAAAGCTTATATTCAGTTATTGTCCAAAATGTTTACTGTGTTGGGGAAAAGGGTGTCTAGATTGTCAATTGTTCGTTTCTGGTGTTATTGGGCAACATGAGGGTAGGAAGCAGTTGAGAGGGGACACAGTAGCAGTAGAGCATTTTTGGCTTTTTGGCAGTAGAGCGTGTTTGGCTGAAGAAAAGAGCTAATGTTAGCAGGGTTGTGTGTTCTTTCCATAGAGGAGAAGAAATATTCTAAAATCCAGATTATCATTCAGAATATTTGAAATTATGGAGCTGAAGGGTAGAAAGAGGGTTTTCATGAGTGCCCATATCTTTTCTCCACTTTTAAACTTTTTAAACTTTGGTTGACTTATAAACAGAGTCATAAGCTTATGACTCTTGGACTAAAACTTCCATCACTTCATGATGCAGTCGCTAAGTGTGATACACACAATTTTACTATCTGTTTTGCCACAGTTGTCAAGTGAATCAGATGGTTGTTAAACCAATCAAGTGATCCTTACATAAATCCAGCTTCCCCCATTGACTCTACATGTCAGAAGCCCCCTGGAAGTGCCCTATATGATGATCATGTGACCGCAGGAAGCTGCACGTGTCATAAACACATATAGGTTGCTATGCACCCAAATTTTGATCACATGACTGCAGGAATACTGTGGTGATCATAAGTGTGAGAACTGGTCACACGTTTCTTTTTCAGTGCCATCATACCTTCAAATGCTTGTTAAATGAAAGGTTGTAAGTTGAGGACTACCTGTGTCTCATTGGGCACATAGCTTTTATTGATGCCTTGAAAAAATTCAATTAAAGTCAGAGACATATTTGTGAAATGAACATGATGTATTCAATCAGTTTGCTGATCAGCACTATCATACCACTGCCACCCAGGATAGCAAAGATTCTAAGAGGAAGAGAATGTCCATCCACACAAATAACAGTAAATGAGAAGAACTAAGGCAGGCAGAATCTTAATAGTGTGCAGTTGCTGACTAAACAGAAATGCTGGTACATGCTTGGAACAGTGTCCAATTAGCAATTGTGCACTAGCACAGGAATAAAGGAGCTCCTGTTCCCACAGACTTTTTCAAAGGATAAAAAGAAGGCTAAAGGCTCTTTGCCTCACAATAGCCACCAGCAATTCTTAGCAATGAATTATTTTGCTGGCTAGTGCCACCTTTTCATTAACTTCAATGGCATTTTTTAAAATCTGTAAAAATAGATTGGAAACCAAGAAATTAAGTGACGAAAATGGGACTCTCACACTTAGTAAATTGGACGATGTAAAAATGTTCACCTTCTTCTTTGCCCGTATTAAATGAACATTTATATTTGCTGGTTTTATTTGAACGTTTGCATGTCTAGTGGGTTGTTTTTCAATAAAAAGATTTGTGAGATTAAACCACTCAGTCAGGCTTAATGCCTAAACCAAGCAAACATGAGAAGGCAGAACTGTGGGTTTCATCTGTCTTTTAAAAAGAGAAATATGGAGGGGGTGGGGAACACTGTAGTTGAAAATTGCATAATTATGTTTCTCTTACCTCAGGCAAATTCTGCCAGTGAACCATCATCAAAGGTATGCATTTAAGCAGGAAACCAGCATTTCTGGCTGGAAAGAAAGGCTGCATTATCTTGAGCTTGTTTATTTTAAGCTGCTCCAGTGGTGCCTTAGCACGAACAGGGGAGTTTCTCTTTCTGTAAGCAAGAAAAAGGAGAGGAGGGTGGAGGGAAGCGATGAAGACCATATGTCAGCAGTGGAGTAAAAGTACATCTCTTCAAGACTGGCTTAGAAGGTTTAACATACATCACAGTGAAAGACTGAAATATGTTATCTCTATGCCAATAATTCTACACGTTTTGTTTGGACGTTCAGAAATGGCAGGTCATTTAACCAAACCTGAGCCGCAAAGTGATCGCACAGGGAGCCAGAGAATTGTAACATGTTATATTTGCCCCCAAAGATTGCCTCAAGCAAATATGGAAGTTCCTGCTTGGGCAAAACATCTGAAGAATTTCATTTTGACAACACTAGTGAAATTCCTCACAGGGTTCTGTATATCCCCATGTTGCCACTGAATTTAGCCTGAAGGAGAACATTGAAATTCTCCCATATTGTGGTTGAGGGCATGGAAAGTGTCTCAACAAAGGCCTCCTCAATACTTTAAAAGAATTGTCAAATTATTAGATTCTGATTTATAATAATCCCTTTTTGGAATGATGTTTTAATATTAAACAGACAATATAACGCCCCAGATGCCAACTATTTAGAGGAAAGCTTGAGTTTCTTCTCAGTCCTCCCCCCCCCCCTCTGCTTCTGAATAAAGCAGGGCTGTCAAACTCCTGGCCTGTCGGCTGGATGTGTCACATGCTGGCCACACCCATGCCCAATTTAGCAAAGGGGGAAAAAGTCCCAATATGTCACATGATGCCGCCATTACGGCGTGAGTTTGACACCCCTGGGATAAAGGAGTAGAATGCTGGACTAAATGGACCTTTGATCAAGTCCATTTGGCCTTTTTTTCAGCATAAGATAGCAAGAAAATTGCCAATAATTAGAAGTATAGATCCCCAAATAGTAGAAGATGAGAACCATTTTCTTCTTGGAGTCTTCCTGTCAATGCAACATTTTACAAAGGCTGTCTTTGCCATCCCATAGCTATCTCACATAAGATGTGTTTGATGAGATGTCAGAGAGGGACTACTGCTCTATGATGAATGCAGATTGTGGATCCTCTGTTAATGCCTAGCTCAGTGGTTCCCAACATGAGCCCCAAGCCCCGCAGGAAGGCAATTTGATTTTTAATTGGGGCAATTTGAACCTTGTTTAAACCAAGTTAATGGCCTTTTAGGCTTCCTCCACATGAATAGAGTTCACTTTTTGAGTAAAGTGAAGGGGGGGGGGGGAAACAGGATTTTAGAGATGCTTAGATGGGGCATGGCCAAAAAAAAGGTTGGGAACCACTGGCCTAGTTCTTTCATGTTGTTCTACCATATGTTATACAAAGACATTTTTTTTAATCTGGCAAGCCTTTGGTCAGCTAAAGTTTTCATTGGACTCTCCCAGACATGTGAATGGAAAAGTTTACATTCTTTTCTGCAATTGACAAAGACTTGTTTAGATTTAATCTGTATTGAGCACTCTTTTAATGGAATGATGGGATCAACGGACCATGAATAACTGATCAGTTTATACTCATTTATAACTTGAGAAGGTAAAGATAGTTCAATTCCTCTGAGAGAAAGGGAGAGAGAGGGGGTGTGGGAGGGAGGGAGAGAAATGTCTAGTTCTCATTCTTGGTCCTAATATTGGGAACTGATTTAACTAAATCCTTCCATTTGTCTGTAAGCAACAGGTGGTGTTACTGAACCATCTGGAAAAAAGTTTCTCTCTCAAGTAAATTGCTGGTCTACTTTACATGTTGTTACAAGCCCAGTGGTTTTAAAAAGAGAGTTGAGGCAATAGAAATATTCAGTTTACTGCCCCTGAAAAATATATAAAAATAAAGCCATGCATTGATCCCCTAGACAGAATGCTTTCAGTTCTTCTGGATGGCAGTAAAACATGAGATCTGGGCATTAGCAGAGGATCCAAAATCCTGGCTTGGCCACAGAGTACAGGTCTTTTCTGAAGTTTTGAACTCTTCAAAACCTTGCACCTGGAACAAATTTAAAAACAACCCCCCCCCAAAAAAAAAACAATCCTGAAAGCTTCATTGGAGCTTTTAAGAGTTAATATTGATATATTAGATCTGTCACTATTTATAGCATGACAAGCCTATTTGTCAAGACCACATTATCTTGGCTACAGTAGGTTTTTCAGGTTTTGCAACATTCTGAAGGTTTATTTTAACTAAAAAACTGTGCAGAATACAGACAAAAAGTCTGAGTTCTTGTCACAAATGATGACAGCTCTACTGTACCAATTGTAATTTTTGATATTACAGTATTATTCATTCCCAAATATTGATTTCAGCATTTGGGGAGGGGATAAAGTCTTTCAGCCTTAGCCTTCTATCTGATACAGCAAAAATATAACCATCCAAGCTCAGTAATTTAATCCCTATAAAATCCACAATACTGCATATTGAGAAATCAGCCCTCTAGAATAGCCATTCTCAGTCTGGTATTTTCCAGATGTGCTGAATTAAAATGCCCATAATTTCTATTCATCATGGCTAATTATGAGAGTTGCAATCAATATGTCTAAAGGACATCAAATTGGAAAATTCTGCTGGGTGGCAATAGGAAAATAGAGAAATTCCACATGGAAGTCTAATCAGCCTCTTTCCATGCTGTTCCTGGCTATTCCTAAATCCAAGTTTAATAATGCTAGTCTGTACCAGATGGATTGGCTAAGTAGTTGGGACAGTCCTAAATCCAATGTGGCCATTAAAGGCCTTAGTGGGTCATTTTCCTGTCTCTTGCTCTTCCTTTCCATTTAAGGAAGGCAAGCCTTTCTGGGATATCTAATTCTGAGTGAGCAGATCTCCTAGTACTTGACTTTTTCTTTTAGGGATTATTTTTTCCTTATTATTCCATTGCTGCAGATGTTTGCGTATATGAATGCCTTTACACCCTCTTCCCAGGTTGTCTCCTTTGACATTAATGCTAATCATGCCTTTCTTTTACTCCCTTTTACTATGCCATCTTAGCTTTGATGCTTTAATGATTAGAGGAAAGAGGAAGGCTGTTGATTCTTACATTCCACTACAGACCCACATAAACTGTCTACAGCTGGTTCATTAAAACAAAACAAAAATCTTCCCTGAAATGTTGTAGCTTCATTCCAACATTTCAACTTAAAGATTCAAGGAGGGGAGGAAATAAGGGAAAACTTTGCAGTACTGTGGGCAGGAGTTGAAAAAACAAGTGGAGTATGCCCATGCTTTAGCTTGGACATATACCCATTCAACTTCTAGGGGGGATGAAAAACATAACACCTGTGAAATTCTTGGAAAAATGATCAAGCAATGGGCTTGCACACACTTAGAAACTAACAGGGTTATTATCAAAAGCCAGCATGGGTTTGTTAAAAATAGGCCATGCCCAAGAAATATTACTGCATCCTTGACAGTATGACTAGATGAATGGACCAATGGAATGCTGTGGAGGTAGTGTACTTAGATTTCTCTAAGGCATTTGATAAAGCAAATTATAGTGTCTTTCTTGATAAACTGAAACAATGTGGATGAATTATCTTACTACCAAATGGATTTACAACTGCAGTCAATATATTGTTTTTAATAGGTCTATGTCCACATGTAATAAGTTATGCAGTGATATCCAACCCTGTGAGTCTATTTACAAAAACATTTCCAAACACCAAAGAGGGCAACGGAAGAGAGATATAAAACAACTAGCAGTGTGGGAAACATGATGATTCACAAAACAATTTTCGAAGGTACTTCTTTTGAGTTTTGCTTGAAACAATGCATATTTTGGAGATCTCTACAACCCCATTATGTGTAAACAATGATGCTGTGGACATTAAGCTATGCCACTTAGTGCAGCAGAGAAATTGTCATATTTTCAGTTGTCTACACATACCAAAGTGTGGTATATCCACGCTACTATACTCCATATGTCTGATAGGATATCAGCAATTTTTATGTAGGAGAGTATTCATCATTATCACTTCCCATCTGTGACATGAAGAAGTGCAACCTAACATCTGGCTATTTTAAGTCAGCTTGTGGGATATGTACAATAACTCCAAAATTCATTCTAAGCCCTTCTGTGGAATATAGACATAATTAATTTTGAATAGACTTTGATACCAATCAATATGAAGGGTTTTAGAGAGAATGTGGTGGTTTGGGGAAACAGGCTGTATTATTAACATGATACATAACAACTTTTCCTTCCTTTGCATTATCCTTTTCAAAATAAGGGCCCTCTCATGCTTCATAAAAGTAGCAATCAGCCTTGCTTTTCAAAAAAAACATAAATCTGGTCTGCTTGCATAAAACTTTTTCTTTGTAAGGTAGACAAGCTTTTTATTACATTTCCTTTGGAAAACACAGCTTTAAATAAAGAAAAAAGGGGAGGGAATGCACGAAAAGGAAAATATGAATAAAGCCAGAAGTGCTGTTGAATGTCTTGTGGCATTTGTGCCTTTTGTATTCTCCAGGAACCAGACAGAAGCAGCATAGCTTGAACCAAATTTGCACCTGGGAAGAATAATCCATGTTTGCATGAAGGGCCAGAATGAAGGGCCAAATGGATGCTGAAAATAATCTTTGACAGTTTTGCCTGAGTGCTGAGAAGTCTCGGAGTGGCAGGGGAGAGGGAGCAGGGGTGGGCTTCAAAAATTTCAGCAATGGCTTCTCTGCCTGGTTGCTGTGTGGGCGTGGCCATGGTGGGCGTGGCCTAGTTGGCCTCCTGCTCCCCAGAGGGGAAGGGGGGTGTTTGCCTTCCCCAGGCTTTGGAGGCTTTCCTTGAGTCTCTGGGAAGGTGAAAACTGCCTCTCCCAGGCTCCGGAGGCCTTTTGGAAACAGGCCCATTTCCAGCCTTCCAGAACTTCTAGGAGGCCCATTTTCCCCGCTCCCCAAGCCTCCGCATGGGCCCTGCACTTATCTCGTATCCAAAACTGGCCACATGGAGACTCCTGGGAGGGGAGGGGCAGGATGGGATTGGCGAGATCACATGGGTGGGATTTGGATGTTCTCTGAACTAACCATAATGCCCAGGCAAACCTGTAGCAGCCCACCCCTCAGAGGGAGTAAAAAGTGTTAAATACTAGTGTAAGTCCTCGACTTACAACCGGCTGCAAGTCCTCGACTTACGAATGACAGCTGGCTCCTGCTGGTGACTGTCCGACCCCACCCGTCCTCTCTCCCCACATGTCTCGCTGGACGGAGTTCCTCGCAGTGTACTCTTATATGTTGCAGTACCGTCCGGGCAAGCATATGGGGCATGCCGATGCCCTCAGCCTCTGCCCGCTTCCTGGCACAGACCCTGCACCCGTCCCTCTTCCTCCCTCCTGTCCATTGCTGCTTTGGACCTACCCCTGTCTTTTTCAGATGTGGCGGCCCACTCCGTTGCTGACCCCATATGTCTCAGGTGTTCACTTGGGTGCAGGGGGGTGGCCTTTGGGCAGAGTTGCTGACCACTTCTGGCCTTTCAAGACCCGCCAGCTGGAGCTCTCCCTCCACAGTGGGTGCTTGCTTTGGTGCGACAGGGTAATTATTCCTCCCTCCTTGAGCCACCAGGTGCTAGACCGCCTCCATCAGGGCCACCCAGGCATAGCTTGCATGAAAGCTTTGGCTTGCAGTATGTCTGGTGGCCCAAAATGGATGAGGAGATAGATACTTGGGTTGGCCGCTGCACACCCTGCCAACAGTCCCACCCTGCACCTCTAGCAGTTCCCGTTAGGGACTGGGAGCTTCCTAGAGATCCCTGGTCAAGGGTCCATTTGGACTTCGCAGGCCCCTTCCACAATCAGAATTTCCTGGTGGTCATGGATGCATATTCCCGTTGGGTAGAACTCCTGCTCATGGCATCTACCACTGTGGAGTCCACAATTCAGGCGTTGCAGCGTCTATTCGTGATTCATGGCTTGCAGGACACCGTTGTGACAGACAACAGCCCTCAATTCACCACCACGGATTTCCAGGACTTTCTAACCGGGCAAGGGATCTGCCACACCCCAACAGACCCCTACCACCCTGTTTGCAATGGCTGAGCAGAACATGCTACCTGCTCGGCCAAAGAGGCATTGGGGCAAATGGACCATGGAGATTGGCTGGACAAGGTGGCGGCTTATCTCCTCAGTCAACATTCCACTCCGTGTCCCATCTAACAAAAGCCCCACAAAGCTCCTGAAGGGCCACCACCTGCAAACCACTCTAGACAGGCTGCACCCAGTTTATAACGCCTTGCAGCCTCACGACCTGGGGGTTTTCCATGCCAATTCATCGGCCTTCCCAATGGCAGCGAGTGGCGGCGCCACGTAGATCAACTAAGGTGCCGCCTACCCTATGAGGCCTTCTCCCAATCAGGCCTCTCCTGCCTGACCACCACCTCCTGGCAGCCTACACAAGCACCACCTCAATCTGTTGTGACACCTCTTCCGCACCATTCCCCCGAGGCCTTCTTCCAATCATGCCTCTCTTACCCAGCCATCACCTCCTGACAGCCTAGCCTAGCACCTCCTCAATCTGCCGCTCTGACGCTATTCCACCTACCTGATTTGAGGATTCCGTCTCTGCTCTTCTGCAACTGCGACGTTCTGGTCGGGTCCAGCGCCACCCCGTCTATCTAAGCAAGTACACCTGCGCAATTACCGTGCATGCGTATCGCTGGGGGGGAAGGAGTGTTAAATACTAGTGTAAATCCTCAACTTGCGACCATTCCCAAGTCCTCGACTTACGACCGGCCGCAAGTCCTCGACTTATGAATGACAGCTGGCTCCTGGTGAGCTGTGCCTGATTGACTAAGGTGTATAAATATAGGGATATAATTTGACTTTGAAACAACAGTAGCTCATTTTCCTGTGGTAATGTGAAGCCTGTTTGTGGAAGTAAACTGCTTAGAATCCTGCTGGATTGGAGTGCCATATAAATCCCAGTAGAAAAGTAAATAAATAAGTAAGTAAGTATATAAAATATACCAAATAAGCAGTGGTAAAATTCAAAACTTTTTACTATCGGTTCTGTGGGCGTGGCTTAGTGAGCTTGACAGGGGAAGGATACTGCAAAATCTCTATTCCCTCCCGACTCCTGGTTAAAGATTATTGCAAAATCTCTATTCCCACTCCACTCTGGGGCCAGCCCAGAGGTGATATTTGCCGGTTCTCCAAACTACTCAAAATTTCCTCTACTGGTTCTCCAGAACCTGTCAGAACCTGCTGAATTTCACCCCTGCAAATAAGGTTGGGGGAAAATGGGCCTGGGGCCACAGTTACACATACACAATGTGTCCATTCATGGGTTTTCTGAGCAGTTGTCATCCTCTGTTGGAGAGTTTCCCATTTTTCATATAAAGATTAGAACATATGGGCTCAGATGGTTCAATTGGGCTATTTTAGAAAATATCCCAGTTCCATTTGTACTGATCTGCCTGATCTGATGAACACCACAAGTACAAATGAATTTAATCCATATTGAGGTTTGTTTGGTTCTGGCATCAGAAGGAGATAAGAAGCCAGCAAATGTGGTTTGTAAAATATGGCTTAGTCAGGAATTTTTTAGGTGGCTGAAAGGGACATGACACTAACTACATGGTATAAGCGGAACAAAAATGGTTGGAAATGTTGGGCCTGTTTTTTGTGTGTAAGAGAGCTATTTTTCTCCACTTTAATAGGTAGCCTGTAAGAGATGGTTTTGTGTTACTGTTTTTATCAGCCATTAGTAAAACAAAACATAGTTCAGTATAACAGTGCTACTTAACAAACAGCTGTTGTGAGACCAAGTTCCTCATTCTTCTGAAACTGCAGCTATGTGGACCTGGCTTCAGGTTGGAGAGGTAGTACAGCTTCAAGTCTATGAACTATGAATGCAGTAACAAAAGGATAGAATCAAGATCACATGAAGTATTACTACCACTTTATAATGCCTTGGTAACACCACACTTGGAATATTGCATCCAGTTTTGGTTGCCATGATATTAAAAAATTGTTGAAAAAGAGTGCAGAAAAGAGCAACAAAGATGATTAAGGGATCGGAGGTTAAAACATATGAAGAACGGTTGCTGAATATGTCAAGTTTAATGAAAAGAAGGACTAAGGATGACATGATAGCAGTGTTCCAATATCTAAAGGACTGCCACAAAGAAAAGGGGACAACCTATTCTCCACAGCACCTGAAGGCAGGACAAGAAGCAATAGATGGAAACTAATCAAGGGGAGAACCAACCTAACACTAAGGAGAAATTTCCTGTTAGAACAATTAATCAGTGGAACAACTTGCCTCCAGAAGTTGTGGATGCTCCAACTCTGGAGGACAACCAAATGGTATAGAGTTTCCTGCTTGAGCAGGGGGTTGGACTAGAAGACCTCCAAGGTGCCTTTCAAATGTATTATTCTGTTAACTTTCCGTGCTACTATTTCAACCACCCCAAATATGGGGTTCTTCAAATGTTTTGGACTTCAACTCTTACCAGTCTTAGCTAGCATAATAGTTGGACTTATTCTAGGAGTTACAGTTCATCACATCTGGTGAACATGTGGTTGAGGAAGACTATGCTAATAAATCACCGATCTCCAATTCTTCAGGTCTGAGAATTCACAAAAGCCTACTGTAGTGATTCATATGGCTTGAGTTCAGTGCTAGATTTCTAGTTCAGTTTGCTTGAAATGTGCAGATGGTTGGATTATTTATTTTATTTGGTTAAACAGACCTTGCTATGTTCATTTGATCTTATTATGGGTGGACATGTATAATAAATCTTATTTAATACGAGGCTAGATAAGTACATTCCATACTTCATGAACCCTCACACAAAATTGTGTAGTTGGACCATTATTTTTACAAACCTAAAGTAAGGTTGGGGAAGGGGGCACCTGGAGAAATGTTTTACCCAACCCAAATTACACAAAATTCATTAAGCTCCTTCTTTGAAGACCCTTGAGATACATTTTATTACAAATCAACAAACCGCTCCTTGCCCACTCTCAGTGCTGTTTGCCAGAAATAAGCACAGCAAGCATATGTTTAGTACTTAGGAACTGTTTTGGAAACTTAAAAAGCACAGTGTGAAGAGGAAAATGAAACCTGAAAACTTCCTTTCTCCCCCTTCTCTCAGACAAGCAGATGTCCACATCTCTTGTATAGTTAGCTGAATTAGACTTGCACAAACAGTGGAAATATCTGGCAAAATAAAATGTACCCTCAGCTGGGGAAAAAATGACTCAGGGGTCACATGATGTCCCATAGTCGTTGAGCCTTGGAAACAAAATTTGAGACATTTGTTCAGCATGTATTGAAGAATATAGTGAGACTGAAATATGAAATATGCAAATGGGAATGACTTTAGGGTAGGGTTAGGGTTAGGGAAAGTGAAGAGAGGTGAGGGAGGAAGCCACTATTTATTCTGTCACTGAATAAAGGTAGCATTAGTACTCATGATTTGGCTTCCTGTTTGGACTACCTTGAAGGACTTGACGGATGTGTACAATTACCTCTTTTAAGGCAGGCAACCCCATTTCCCTCCCCAAGAGGTTTTTGTGGACAGCATGTCTTTTCCCAAGAGATGTTAATCAGCCTGAAGATGCAGGGATCTAAACTACAGGTGGCCAAAGTCTAACATCCAAAGACCTGTTCATTTCACCAAGGCAACCAAGTTCAAATTCTTCCCAGCTAACTGGGCAAGACCGTGCCTCAAGTAAAAGTGGCTATGCATGGTTCACATTCACTTCTGCCAAGCCTTTGAAAATAAAACTTTATGTTGCCTTAGAGAAAAGGACAAGTTCCATCCTGGTGCTTTGTTTTGAGAATGTATTTGCTGCTTAAAAATTTTGGGAATGCATCCTGTAGCACTGAAGATGTAGTATTAGTTCACAAAATACCTGATGTAGGGTCTCAGCTATGAATGTGTTATTTTATCTGAAATAGACAACAGCTAGTTGAGGGGCATTTGTTCTTATTCAAACTAAATATAATAACTCTCCCTCCCTCCCTCCCTCCCTCCCTCCCCCTTTCTGCCCTCTCTCTTCTCTCTCTCTCCCTGACAAGTGACAAGTACAAGCAAGTGTCTGCAGCCCTTTCTAGGCTGTGCAAGTCTGACAGCCACCTCCTGTCAAGTCAAGTAAAACAAAAATCAATCAATAAATAGCAGGAATGGGAGCACTTAAAATGAAAAAGGAGAGTCCATTTCCTGCAAAGGGAATGGAGCTCATGAAAATCAGTACCATTTTGAGTCACAGAGAAAAACGTAGCAAGGAAGTGTAGCTTCAATGTTATGAGAGAGAGAGAGAGAGAGAGAGAGAGAGAGAGAGAGAGAGAGAGAGAGAGAGAGAGAGAGAGAGAGAGAGAGAGAGAGAGAGAGAGAGAGAGAGAGAGAGAGAGAGAGAGAATTCAACTCTTTCTTTGGGGTGATGGCCGTCTAGTGTGAGATGTATGGTGTTGATGGTTGGAAATGGGTCTTTCAAAAGACAAGCCTAGGTCACAACTAAACTGACCTTAAGAGTCACATTTCCATCTGGACTCTATCAAGAGCAGACCCACACAAGGATACACTTTCACGTTTTTAAAAGGCCCTTTATACTTGATGTTCTTAACTTGGACTCCACAGTTAATCAATGTGACCAAATATTTTCATTTGAAATGTGAAGCCTTTGAGTGTATCGAAAGCATGTGCTTAAGGAAAGTATTCAGGAGTCCAGAGCATAGGCAGTTTGGCTAACTTCATGTGCAAATAGATCGGTCTTCTTTAATCTGATGCTCTTAACATATGGTGGAATACTATTCCAGAATCTCCTGATAAGTCTATTTATGGGAATTGTGGCCCAAAGAATTTAGATCTTGCAGGTTTGGACACTTTTTATAGGATAAGCCTGAAAGAAATGAATGAAATAGCCTCTGAATTCTACATCACACAAAGGAAAATCTATCTATCTTGATTACCATATTCAGCCACATTAAGATGCCCAAAAGAGGAATGATAAACAAAGTAAAAGAATCTTAGAAGCAAGATGTGCACATTGGTACAAATATTATTAAGCAAAGGACGATTGGCAATTCCATCAGCATGTTTAGAGGCCTTGTGTCCGGAACTGTGCCTTACTAAAAATCCATTATTAAATAAAATGAAGCAAGCTGTAAATATTCCTTTAGCATCTTTAAACAGTCCTGTCTGACATGTGACTGCTGAAGCTGAGTATAGATTTACCAGTCACATGTACCAGTCAGCCAAGTCTTTGACTGCTTTCCTTCTTTTGCTGTTCCAGCTGGCAGAAAGAAAAGGAAGATTGTTGATCTCCTGGATAACCACAGTACATGGTTACTGGGCTGCAATCAGCTTGCTCAGTCATAAATTCTGCAGACCTGCCCTAACCACACTCAAGCATGAAAGATGCCATGTAGAGATTGGCTAACAACGCATATGCCTATTTGTTTTCCTCCATAAATTATGCTCTTCTGGAGAACTTCTCATTAAGATATACTACAAAGTATGTGAAGGCTCAAGAAACTTAAAATTAGTCCCAGTCCCAAGCAGGGCCAAGGCAAAATTTCAGGGAAAGTCAAATAGACCAGCAAACACTAGAGAAACTGATTTTCTTGGGACAGAGGGCTTCTTGGAAATGGAACTGCTGCTCAGGGGTAATTTTTTATGTTGGAATTAATGCTGGCATATAATGAATTGGTGGAATCTTTGTGGCTGCAGTGTTCTTTAGCTCTAAATTCTACACCACCAATATTGGAAATAATGTCTTGCTATCAGTTTCTAACCTTGTTCTACTCTAACCTTGTTGTACTACTTGTGTTGCCAATACTTTGGTTATTAATTCTTGGATGCTGCTAAGCCATCAATTACGGTTCAGAAACCATAATGGCTAGGTTCTTATAACACAACAAGCCAAAACCCAAACAAACCACAAGCTTGGTGTGTGAACCCAATCACTAACTTTCCAAACAAGAATGGATTTGGAATGGTACATGTTCAAAGGAACATTACTTGCAGTTTGGAGAAGTGAAGAAATTGAGTGCTTTACTAACAACCCTGTTCACAGGCATCAACATTTCATGACCTGGCTAGTGGAACCACCTTTTAAAGCTAAGCAAATGATTGAGTGAAACTCTGCTTCTTATTAACTCTTCAAACAGATGTCAAAATTGTTAAGCTTTGGCAAATATATCTGGATATTATACAACCATAACTATCACCCCAAAGGTAGTATCTTTTACCAGACCAATTTGGCTTGGAAACTGGGCTGGAAAAGCTGTAAGATCAGAAGTTCTTTAGATGTTTACATATGTGTCTTCTCCCTGTGAGCTCCAAAATACCATGGGAACAGACTCTTGCACAGTCCTCTGTGTCATTCTTTTAATGCCAAACCAACACACACTAATATATAATTGCATACATGAAGACACACACACACATACTTTTAAAAAAATCTTCAAAGACCTTCCTAATAATTACACAGCACAGATAAACCACAATCTCATATGCGCTGAGTTATGCATAAAATGAACTCTTTGCAAGGTTTGAAACCACTTCCTTTCCCCCCTGCCCTTCGACTTTGTGGATTCCAATTGCAAAGTCAGCTTCAATTGCACTTTTATTGACTTGGAAGTAAAGCTGAGTTGATGGCAACCACTATAAAAAGAATTCCCTCCTTCAACCCAAGATCTGTATAAATGATTGTAAGAGAATGTGTGGTTGTTTTGTCTTTCCTTTCTGGTGTCTGGATTTTCTTCTTCTTTTTTTCTTTTTTGATGGTATGATATCATATTTCACACCACAATCACAGCCTTCAAAACACTTTCCTTGGAGTAGGGCCATGGGAGTGAATGTGACTACTCATCTGCTTTATACATTATGGAATAAGTCTCAAATACTTTTTTCATACATGAAAATTTCCAAGGAAATGGGGGCAAAAAGGGAAAAAAAAGGCAAGAGTTGATAGCTAGTATCTTCATCTTTGATAATTATTCTTTGATCACTATTAAGTTTTATTTGAGAAATAAATTATGAATGCAATGGAGAGAAACAGTATACAGGAATGTAAACATATGAAGCACACCCACATAGAAAAGACTGGTCTTTAAGTGAGAATGATGAAAATGGCAGAAGAAAAACAACTGTGAAAAGACCTCATAGCAAAAGCAAACACCTTTTTAGATTTTGAAGCCAGAAGCATTGATTTCTGCTTGCAAGTTGAGTGTTCAGATGAAATGTCAGAGCACAAATTTTTTTAGACATGACTTCTTTGTTGGCTTCCAAGGTTCCCCCCTCCTTATACACACACCGAAGACTGAAGCTTAATGAATAAACTGTGAACTGAAATGCATGATGGTTGGCTGGAATAATTCAAATAGCCTCTAGCACTATAGTGATGGCCCATGATATTTGGTTGGATTCTTAACTCTTGAGTTTGGTCTATAATATAAAAAAGCAGCCAATTTTTCTACTAAGGGAAAACAAATTGTAAAAGGGAAATACATATAGTTAATTATTCATATAGGATCAGCAAAGCTTTTGTAGCTATTGTTCATTGGACAGCAGATTATTGCTAAAGTTTCATTATTTAAATATAAAATTATTAATATAATTTTAATTTGACTAATTTTCTAAAGCCTTCTATATAAACCTACATGGCCAGGGAGTCAGATTAGGATGTAATAAACATTGGATTATCTTCCCCTTTAATAAGCAGGTACTGGATATTTCTTGAGGTGACATTTCAATTTTAATGGTCAGGATAAATGCATAAACTGGTGAATTAAAACAATTGTTCATCTGCTTTCCATAGATATTACAGTTTGCACTAGTCCATTTAACTAGTGGACTGCACCACCTACAACACCAGTATTGTAGATAGATGCAGTTTCAACCCAATTCTGCATTAGTTGCTCTGGATTAAACCAAATGAAATAATTCCCATACAACACACAAGTTAACATTCAGCATTCAGTTACACTGATGCAATAGATGAGGGCACAGTCAGAGTCATCTGTAATGATAGATAGCAAGGTTTAGAGACTTTATTCAGTTAAATTAAATTGTTTACCAAGAATAATTAAGCAGTAAATTGGAAAACATTGGGCAAGGCACAAAAAGAGGGTCAGTAAAACTGGAACTCCATGGGGGTGCAATTTCTCCAATAGCAATATTCAATCCTCCAATATTCTTTCTATCGTGCTTTTTCAAATTCCAACTTTCATCTCCATAGAGTATCAGACGGTAGACAGTAAGGAGGATGAGCTTGATGAAGATATAAGGATCTATTTCCTAGTCAAAAGGGGCTGAAGTATTTTTAAAGTCTAGAACAAGATAACATTCGGAACAGCTTAGGGAAATGCCTCTTCACTGAATGATAAGAAGGAAGAGCAGATACAGCACAATCAGACTTGCAAGATACTGTTACTATAGCCAATCTCAATAATAGTAGTTTTGACCGTCCTGAAAAGTGGATTTCTACCAAGTAGGGTGACAGACAAAGAAAACTGCTGCCTGAGCCATTCTGATGTTTGTAGGTGTAAACACATCATGGCAATTGACTATATTTTCCAAGGCCTTTTTCATAACTATTCTACCAAGTGCTAGTCTGCAGCATATTTCTTGGTTAAAAGACAGAAGCTCGCCACCACTTCAAAACGTCATTGAATATTCCCAGCATATTCTCTTTTTTTGCAAACACTTTTGCTCAGAACTTTAACCTACTAAAATATAAATAGGAAAAATGTCAGGAATTTGGAAGTGCAAATTTGCTAAATTTGAACAAAAATATATTTTGAAAGACCCCATTCTATGTAGAGTTATGTTTTTACTAAGTTGATGTTGGCTACATACACAACTGAGTCTGATTATGTGGATGGGTGAGCAAATACTTTTGGCAATATAGTCATATAGTGACTATATTGTGTATCTAACTGCAGAAGAAGGTAGACAGATTCATGTTCACATAGAAAGTTCCTACATGTCATCTTTGATTATATTTGATCAGAAAGATGAAAAGTAGATGTGGCTATGTTGAAGCTGTGATTCTTATTTCTTCCTCAGCATATCCTCATGATTTCATTATGATACAGCAACACAATTTTATTTGCAACCCTTATTTTGGAAGATCTGCCATACGGGAGAAAGATCTTTATTCTATACTTTCCTGAATTGATTTATTGCCTTTTCTATCAACACCATTGGGAATCCAAGCAAGACATAAGAGCTAACTTGGCATTTAAAAGTATTGATGCACCTTCTAGAATGATTCCAGACAAAAGATTAATTTTATTTTAATGAACCTTTTCCTTCTTGAAAATACAAAGTTCAAAAAGTTCATTTTATTTCCTTTAATAAGAAGAAAAGTTTGTTGCAGGTCAACATGTTTTTTTAAAGAACGCTCTGTTAATTCCTAAGCTTGGTGCATATTTTTTTTCCCATGGAAATTATTTTTGAATCAATTTCCAGCAAAAAAAAAAAAAAAAGAGGAAATTTCCAAGACATTAGGAAATTATCAAATTGCTAGAATTGGATTACAAACAAACATGCTAGAAAAATAAGCAGGATGACAACTGTAGTAGAAAAGTTTGGTATATCATGTGAATTACATATATAATATAATACATACAGAATAAATATGATATATAATTATAACAGTTCCATTAAGGGTCCCATGCCCGCTATTTTGAAATTATTTATTTATTTAACTATTTAGCATTCTCCTTTAAATAAATTAGTCTCTTAAGGAAGACAGATAGTGTCAATAAAGTATAAATGTATATCAATATATACATATTCACATATAAAATATAAATAGTATGTTTTGGCATTTTTACCATTATCTATAGTATATACAGAGAAGCCTTTGAAGAATTATGACCATTAAAAAAAATATTTATGATGGTTCCAGTGTGCCAAATACTACAGTAGGAAGCTTCTATTCATAAAGTTTTAACTGGATGTTAAATCTTATAAGCAAATTGCTAGAAGACATATATTCCACAAAGCACGCGTATCCTTAATTTTAAAAAAAAAGGGGGGGGGGAGGAAAAAAACTGGTTAGAAGAAAATATGAAGCTACATTCAACTCCTCTTCACTCTTTCCATTCCCTTTTTTAATGGATTGTTTTAATTAAAATAATTAATAATAAATGCATTCTCATTTATAATTATTATATTTTAATGTTTTAAAAAGTTTACATAAATGTATAACATCAGCCAAATCCTTTCCACTTGGTAAGGTCTGTGTAAAGGTAATATTTTAAACAACACTCCATGGTACACTATCAACGACAAATCTTTGAAATTATGGATTCCAAAAGAAAGTGAAAATTTACATATTTATAGTGGATATTCTTATCCATTGATCATTTTAGGAAATGATATGATTTAACATTTTATAATTAACTTTACTTATATTTTCTATGTGCCTGTCATTTTATTATGCCATACTTTTCTGAAACAAAGCAATCACTGGGGCACTAGAAACAATAAAAGGGTAACCCATCGAGGGCCCCATCAAAATTAATTCAGCGTGAAAAAAGGAAAAAAGTCACAATATGGAAATGGGAAAAAAAGCATGTTGCAATATTGCCAGTTTTCAATCACAATCCTAATGATCCCTGGATGGAATTTGCCTTTAACACAATCATCCTACTCTAAGCCAACAATTTTACTGGCCTTACTTTGAGTCCTACATAGCTTTCTTGGACAATGACCTTTGCATGTAACTACTGATTCATGAAGAACTGAAATGTTTTCCTTATTAGAAATGTTGCAAGCAATGAAATGGCTTGAAAAATTCCACTATTTCATCCACATACAGTTCTGGTTCATTAAGCTCTTACCCCAGTGCCAAATTGTGGAAGGATGGATTGTGATTTTATCTAAGCAGCTAATACAAGAGCTCATTAACTTCTCCTTTCTGTTTTTCATGTGGTTTAGCAGTGTATGCTTCAGCCACTTTTCGCGAAACAATGTTCTGGTGGCAATCTAGTAGGTTTTAAGATTTCTTTTCATTCTTTTGTCCCAAGTTAAAACAAAATCAGATAAAGACAAAAGTCACATGAGAAGAACTTGTAAAGAAATGGCTGCTTTCCAATGTATAATGATGCTTCCCCCAAATCTACATCACCAATTCATTTTTAAAAAAAAATGTAAGTGACACATGTGGATGACATATGTTAGGAATATATGTAGCAAGTAGAAGATTTGGGTTAATAATTGAGTACTTTAACTTAAATTATTCAGAGGCTTCCGATCCAAAACAAGATTGAAATCCAGACAGGCACTTGGGAATTTCAATTGCTTTATTTTCTGCTCATTGTAATAGTTTAATCGTTTTTCATAGCAGAATTAGATGGCATTTCAGGAGTAGTATGTTTTTATTAGAGATTTTAATATTAAACAGATATAAGAATTTTGTAGAATGTTGGGAGCAGAAATAAGAAGATAAATCTGAAAAATTCATAAGAATATGAAATCTTCCTCTTGGATAAATTCAGGTGTTTGTACAAGAGCAGATTTTCAAGCTAGTTATTTGCAACAAAAACAACTTTAAATGCTTTAAATACTGTTTATACCTTTGTCTCAGATTCAAATTAGCAACACCATTCGAATAATTAGAAATAATGGCTATTTAAAAGCAATTTGGCCAGACTGGGGCCCTTAGCATAAGTGACAGGTATTACTAACCTTTTGCTCTTAATCTACCCCAACCTGGGATGTTTTGGTAGGTTCCTTCCATGAAAGGGAACAAAGAAAACAACATATTTGGTTCTTGGGGATAATTAAATCATTCTCCACACATTCCAGTTTTCAAATAGGAAATAAATAGGATTTAACACTGAATTGTTATTACAGGAGAAAACTTGGGTTTCATCTAGTCATGGTAATTGAAGTGTACTGAAAGAAACCAAGTCAATGGACTACATAAATGGGAGTGCTTGGCCTTTGAAATTCAACTAAAAGAACTATTCTGAATTTAATCAAAAGGATTTTCTTGCATAATATTGTAAGTTAAATTTGTAAGGTACATTGAGAGTCAAGAGTGAAGTGATTTGGTCTGTACCTCAGGGTATAAATGTGGGATTATTTTCTACACTTTGAGAAAATAGTTTTGAATTTGAGATTACAGAATTGCAATAGCAACAGCACTTAAAGTTATAAACTGCTTCACAGTGCTTTCTAAAAAGTTTTACAGGCTCAACATAATCCCCCAACAGTCTGGGTCCTCATTTTACCTCAGAAGGGACGAAAGCTTGAGTCAACCTTGAGCCTGATGAGATTCGAACTGCCAAATGGCAGGCAGCCGGCAGGCAGCAGAAATAGCCTGCAGTACTGCATTCTAACCACTGTACCACAACGTGGTGCAAAATGGAATGGAAGCAAAACACTCTCAAGTCTCTACTATTAAATAGGGCAAATATATAGTCATTGGGAGTCTATGTCTCGTATCTCAAACATTGCTCCACCTATCTTCTGCCTAAAGAAAAAGCAACCAGCCAGGTGACTGGCTTGCTTTTCTTCCTATTAAAAGTAACTCTGTTCTAGCTCACAATTCCCTTCAAATTGCAGAAGAAAAGAAAATTCAACTATTTCTAATCTGCTTCATCATAAAGAAGACTGAGATTTCTGGAGAGTGGGTGCTTGAGTGTATATTAGTGCATTTAAATGTATGTACAGATATTACTATGTGCTACTATAATGATGATGAAAGGTGGGTCATAACCTTTCTAAGAATAATGAACAGACTAAGGTGCCTCTAAGCTTCCTTTGCTTCCAGATTATGATGACAATATGCCCTTGATACTCTCAAAATTCAAATAAAAACGAAGTAAATATTCTTTAACCTTATGGTTCAGATGTGAATGGTGCTTGTTCCATGCTTTTATGTGAAACTATCTCTCATAGCTTTGTCATGCGACATTTGTCTTCCCACTTAATTCAGCTAATGCACATATGTCTGTTTTATGACTAAATGTTAAGGAAAAGCTTTTAATGTGTTAACAGATTCTTAGAATATCTAATTATATAGCTAAGAAAGAAACAAAGAAAAGGACAACCATAAAAATGATTTCCCCCCCAAGTAGTGAAGGACTGATTATTTAAGCATCCCTTCTCTTACTAAACAATGGTTCTGCCCTTTAAAAGAGTGCTGCACTAAACACATTTTAAAATGTCTTCTAATGAGTGGGCATTTACTATTGGCCATGGTGTTTTTCAGCTTTCTGATGTTCCATATCCACAAAGCCAAGAACTATGGGACTGGTGAGCAAGAAAACTACATTTGCTTCTGAGCAACTTCTCCCAAAGATTTCCCCATCCCCAAAGCAATGCAAGTTAAATTGCTAAGAGTATCACTTGCTGAGTCCCAAAGGTACTGTTTCAAAAGGCAACTGGACTTTCTTGAAGATGTTTCACTTGAAGACATTTCACTTCTCAACCAAGAAGCTTCTTCAATCATGACTTGGATGACTGAAAATCTCCATAAACATCACTTGCTGAGATTATTCTGTTGCTTGTTTAAAGATTTATCCCATACTGGAAACTGGGAAAAATCAACCATGTCATCAGATTTAAGAAGAGGATCAAATATAACATCAGTGCTCTATGATGTGTATCATTCAGGCACAATGACTTGTGGATACAGCTGGTATAACATAGTTGAAAAGTTTTTTTTTGGATTGCAGAGTTTGTGATGCAAAAAAGACCACTGTAATCCTTCCTTAATATAGCAATTGCAATAGCACTTATATACCGCTCCACAGTGCTTTATAGCGCTCTCTGAGCGCTTTAAAATGTTGGCATATTGCCCCCAACAATTAATGTTATCGACCTCAGAAGGATGGAAGGCTGAGTCAACCTTGAGTCAGTCAGGATTGAATTCCTGGCTGTGAGCAGAGCCAGCCAGCAATATGCATTCTAACCACTGAACCATCTCAGCTGATTATGGCCCAAAAGATAGACTATTGCTAATGCAAAACAGGGAACGTTGAAAAATACAACTAAATTTAAGCATAGCAAAGTACATGAGATCAAGGAATAACACAGAGAAATAGAACATATATTCCAAACATCAACTTGCAATGTCTTCATTTCCATCATTTACCAGATTTTGATAGGTGGAATTCGCTTACATTCACTGGGTGGAGGGGGGAGTTGAAAACAAAGGAATGATGAGAGATGCAACTAAATGCTGGAAAGGACTGTTTGCCTGTTGGAATTAACCTTTTTCGTTCTGTTTCAGTTGAGCTACTTTCTCTTTCTTTCCTTCTCTGCCCAGTTATTTCTTTTCATTGTTCTATTTCCATTCAATGTTGATCCAATTTGTCCCTCTGTCCAGGTGCAGCCACCCTACCTCTGCTCCTCTCCTTACCTCTCCAATTTCTACTCATCCACGGTTGGGGAAATTGTGAGTAGTTGTTTGTTTCTGTGTGAGAAATGTTATTATGTGTGAAAAACAAAGGATTTCTCAGTGAGAAACAAAATAATTGCCATGTGCAAAGAGAAATTAATATTCTAAATGGGATATATTTTATTTTAATCAGTAGCTATTAATGTAAATTTGGGGTTTTTACCGGGATTTGCTATATTTGGAGTTTGTAGATATGTTACTGTGAAAGTCCGAAATCTGGTGAATGTCGACATTCACCGGTGAATGAAAGTCCGAAATCTGGTGAATGTCGACATTCACCGGTGAATGTCGACATTCACATAGTCGCTTGGTGTATGTCCTTATCCTCTCGACACCCTTACCCTAATACCCTTACCCTAATACCTCGGCTCCTCGCTTCCTTTTAAGTGTCTTCTATTCGCGGACTTTTTTTTTTAAAACCTGCGATCCTGCGCGGTTAGAACGAGTAGTTTCCAGGACCGCGAATTGAAAAGCAAAAGGAAAGCGTTACGCTGAAATTTCGGACTTTCACAGTAACAATATGTCACCGTGAAAGAGCGAAATTGGTATGTGTCGACATTCACCGGTGAATGTCGACATTCACCAACATTCACCGGTGAATGTCGACATTCACCAATTTCGGTCTTTCACGGTGACAGATATATATACACAACTTCATATATGGATACAGATATGCAAGTGTGTCCATTGCATGTAATTTTTGAAAGAGAAGAAATCTCTAGAAGAAGATACAGTTGGAGCCAGCAATTGTCAAGCTGGGCAAACTTGGCATGGTTGGATTTATAATTTGATTTATAACTGGGTTTAATTTTTTTAATACAATTTTCCTCCCCACACTTTCTTTTGGGGAGGAGGGGATTTAACTTAAATGGCAGGTCATCTTTCTTTGGGGTAAATATGGACATTGCTCTAGGGTGTTAAAACCCTTCTGAAATGCATCAATTAGTGGTAAACCACAAATGATAGGCAATTTCAAAACAATTGAAGTTATTCAGACAACAAATTTTAGTTTGCTTATGTTATTGAGAAAGAAAGAAGGTCAGGATAACATTAGCTCCTTAAACAACCAATCTTGCTTGAGAGAATTATGTCTTGTTTGATTTTATGTTTGAAAACTGCTTTGGGCATCTCTCTCTTTCTCTCTCTCTTATTTGAGCAAATCTGATATGTATTAGCAAATATATCATCTCATTCTCTAATGCACATGAAATCATATTTTGTATAATATATAATGTTATACCTTTGTGCATTACATTATATATGATACTTAGTATATTTCTTACTTGTTTTCCTGAATTGTAGTCTTCCTGTGATAACTTATGCAGTCAGATTCAAAAGAGAATAGTACATTTAATATAAACTGTTTTAAGAGAAAGTACAGTTCTCAAATATCTACTTGCTACTATGAAACCTCAATTAACAGCTAAATTCTTTCCTTATAATATGAAAACCTTGTCAGGCTTCTCACATTGCTTAAAAACATCAATATTCACATTCTGTAATGTCTTAAAAGGAGATTTAGGAAAACTGAATAAATGTTTTAGAATATAAAGATGGAGTCATTCTGTTCTGAGACCAGAAATATAACTATTCTCATACACTAATCAGATGTTAGTTTTTCACCTTCCTTGGCCTGAGTTTGTATAAGTTTTAGTCCGTCCTGAGAAAATAATGTTTCTTTATAGTAGTAGTTTTGGCAAGGGTTGAAAGATTTCTGTGAATAAAGAGCTGAAGTTAATTTTGGAATTTATCATTGTGTAATAATTGAATATATGAATATACATATGCCATATCACCTCTTCTATGAAGTTACCAGATGTATTTTTTCTCCAGCAGATCCAATACAACCTCCAGAATTCAGTAGAATACCACAACTAAGTCCTCTCTCAAAGTTTTGGACTTTTGAAGGAGTGACATATAAAAGGCATGGCAACATTCACCACCATTGTTGAAGAAACAATAAATTTAAATTACCAAGAAGTAGATTTCAGTTCAGTCCACCCTCCCAGAGCCTCTGCCTGGCCCTGCACTTACCTGGCATGATGAACAGGCCGCGTGGAGACTCCTGGCAGTGCCTCACCTACGTCAGAAATTTTTAGGCTTTTAACCCTTGCTTAACTCTGCTCGAGTGATCATAAAACGCCTAAAGTCAGACTAGATGAGGCATGCAGTTCTCCTGCCTCATAGTAGAGGGCGCTTTTTTAGAGGCTTTTTTAACAGTTAAGCAGAGTCATCCAAGGTGAGGCAGCAACTAGCTCAGCTTTTTCCTTTTATATTTTTTTTTCTTTTCATGATGAGAACAGTGAAGCTGTGCCTCACTTGCCTCACCTGACTGCACGTCACTGCCTGTAAGAAGGAACATGTTTCTCTATTCCAGAGAAGTAGGACAAGTCTCAGCCTCTAGATCAGTGCCTCAATGGCTGGCTAGGGAATTCTGGGAGTTGAAGACCACAAAACGTAAAGCTGCCAAGTTTGAGAAACACTGA
This sequence comes from Natrix helvetica, assembly GCF_964273705.1. Lineage (NCBI taxonomy): Eukaryota > Metazoa > Chordata > Lepidosauria > Squamata > Natricidae > Natrix > Natrix helvetica. Next base: position 248,584,554 of record NC_138552.1, read on the forward strand.
TTTAAATTAGTGGTCTTTGTTTTTTTAATAGAATGGGTGTTGGTTCTTACCTGATACGCTCATTTTCTGTTGAAGTGGAGACAGCAGCCAGACTGGGTATGATCTGTCCAGTAACCAATTGGACTGAGTCTACATTTATGATGTCATCGGGCCCTTGTGGCTCCTTCCCAGGTTCAGACGAAGGAAACTGTAGACTCAAGTGAGAATTGTGAGAAAAGTCCATAGTCTCTGCTCCTCTCTCCTCACAAAAAGGTGTTCATGTATGTCTTTTCCCAGGGTGGGGCTGGTTGCTGTCTCCACTTCAATAGAAAATGAGCGTATCAGGTAAGAACCAAAGCTCATTTTCCTGTGATTGTGGAGACAGCAGCCAGACTGGGACGTACCAAAGACTGGGCTGTCCACTAGGGTGGGAATATGAAAGAAGGTTTGTTAGGGCACAAGCACTTGTTGCAGCACCCTGCACCCAAAGGCCACGTCAGTTGACACATACTTGTTCAACTTGTAATGATGTATGAAGACCGTGGGAGACGCCCAGGTGGCTGCCCGGCAGACATCTTCCAATGTGGCTTGCGTGGACCAAGCCGCAGATGTTGCAGCACTGCGTGTAGAATGAGCTGTAATGTTTAGAGGAACCTGCAAGGACTGAAGTTCATAAGACAGTTTAATACAGGCTCTGATCCAGCACCCCAGACTAGACAGTGAAGCCTTGGCACCCAAGGGGGCCTGGCGAAAGGATATGAATAGAGCTTCCGAGCGGCGGAGCAAAGCGGTGCAGTCAATGTAGATCTTGAGGGCCCGACGTATGTCTTGAGTGTGCCACTTACGTTCCCTCTCATGATGGGGAGACAGACAGAAATCAGGTAAGGTTAACTCCTGACCTCTGTGGAAGCAGCTATTCACCTTTGGTATGAATGTCGGGTCCAGTCTTAAGACAACTCAGTCTTGATGGAACACGCACAAGTCATGCCTGACTGAAAGGGCAGCCAAATCAGAAATACATCTTGCTGAAGTTATAGCCACCAAAAACAAGGTCTTAAAGGACAACAACAAGAAGCGGATCTCATAGGTTCAAAGGGTGAGGAAGTCAAAGCCTCTAGGACACGAGGTAACTCCCAAGTCAGGTATCTATGGATGGCAGGGGAACACAGGTTGGATGCTCCACAGAGAAATCTTCGGATCAAAGGATGAGACAGTAGATGTTCAGATGCCAGACCCTCTAGGAGAGAAGCCAAAGTGGCCACCTGTTGGTGTAGCGTATTAGGGGTAAGTCCCTGATCAAGCCGTATCTGCAAGAAGTCCAATATCTGTGGAATGGATGCCTTAAGTGGGTCAACAGTCTGGTTGGAACACCACAGTGCAAAAGTCCACCAAATAGCATCATAAATGCAGTTAGTAGAGCTTCTGCGTTATGCCTGAATGGTAGCAATGACGTTGAGGGAGATGTTATCAGCTGTTAAGGCTTGCCGCTCAATTGCCATGTGGTTAATTGTAGCCACTGGGTGTCGGGGTGACAAACCGATCCTTGGTGGAGAGATCATGTAAAATTGGCGGTTGCCTCCTCCACGGTAAGGCTTCTTGGAGGGGAAACACTGTGTATTTCTATTGTATCTGTCCTGCTGAGATCCCTGTCTGGGAGTGTAGGATTGGTGTTGTGGATGGGAGAAGGAAGTTCCCCCGTCAGCTGGCTGAAAGAGCGACCTCCTATAGTAAGGAGCGGGCCAACTGTCCTGTTTCTTATAGATGGATGAAAGGACCTTGCACTTGTCTTTAGATTCCGTGAGATACAGATCCAACGGGTGACCAAATAATTGGGTGCCACTGAAGAGAGAGGCTGCCAGGCGCCACTTGGTACAGACATCTGCCTGCCATGGCTTGAGCTAAAGCAGATGCCTGGCCGTGATCAAAGAGGCCATGGCTTTAGAAGCGAACCTGGCAGCATTGAAGGAAGAATCAGCCACAAATTCAACGGCTGCCCTAATCTTGTTGAGGTCCCTATGTGATCTAGTGTCAGTAGGAGTGATGAGCTCCTGAAGTTGTACAATCCAAAACAGGGCTGCTCTGGAGAAAAAGGAAGTGGCCATAGATGACATAACAGCCCAGGCCCCAGCCTTATAGTTTTCTGACTAAGGTTTGATCTGACCTTTTCTCCTCAGGCTTGAGAACCTCCTCAGGGGCTCCAGAGACCACAGTAGGGGAAGACAGGGCTGCAACCGGTGCGTCCACTGGGGAAGTCTCAAAGAACTTGGTGAGTTCTGGTGCAATATTGTAGAGATGTTTATCGAGGTTGGTCAGCTGTGGGCCCATGCCTGGGGACTCCCACTGCTTCTGGATGATGTTCAGAAAGATTTTGGAAACAGGGATCACCTCCTTTTCCACAGTAGGTTCAGTGAATGGGGTACTGGGACCCTCAGTTGAATCCGGTTGTGTCGGTTTTTTCTGTGAAGTAGAAGCTGAAGCAGAAGATGGTAAGTTAGCATCTTTAATGGCCTTAAGTAGAAGGACTTACATTGATCAGTTTTGAATAATATGGCAAAAGCCAGGGCATCTGGGGTGACCACTTTGTCATCAGACAGGTCTGAATCCTGCAGGGCATCTTGCTCCCCACCAATTGCGGCCTGAGAAGTAGAGGCAGAGGGATCAGGTTGTTGAGCAGCAGCAAAAGATTTATGCTTATGGCCATGTGATGGAGTAGGTTGTGGGCAATGTTGTAGGCCAGTAGCCATGACCTGTTTAATGGTTTCAGCAATGATGGTTGCCATATCTGCAGGAGAGGTTTACATGACTTGGGGAATCCCAGAACCATGCGCAACAGGGAGGGAAGCCTGTTCAAAGGTATGTTCCCTATTGAGAGGGACATTAAAGAAATTGCCTCTGTTGGCAGGTTCCATAGAAGAGGAGGACTCTGAAGAAGACAATTGAATCAGCCAGAGAAGGGCAAGGACCCATGGGAGGCAAGACAGGTGGAGCTGGGGATGCAACTTGGAGATCCTCGTGAGGAGGGGGGAGGGCTAGGCAGTTAGAGTTTGTTGTTGTTTTGGGCCCCTCTGAAATTCTTTCTCGATGGCCTTCTGCCTGCACTCTTCTGCCCTGGTTGTCACTTTAGAGACCTTGGGGTTTACCCCTGAGGAAGGGGCCTCTTTGGCTTGCTTCTTCCTGCTGCTCTTTGCCCCTGATGGCCCTGCCTCCTCTAATCCTGCATCTGTAGCCACAGCTGGATCAGCCATCTCCCCAAACATAAATCAACGCCCCAATAAAGATAGGCAACAGTGTGAGAATCCTAATGAGTAAATGTGCTAAGTCTAGGGGAGCAAGTAAAAAATGCTCTAGACCATGGGTGTCAAACTTGCCATGTCACATTGCCATCACGTGACATATCGTGACATTTTCCCCTTCTTGGAGCTAGAGTGGGTGTGACTTGCATGTGACATATCTGGCCCATGGACCACCAGTTTGACATCCCTGCTCTAGACTAATGGTTCCTAACTAGGAGATCTGAAAAGTTATTGAATATGATGTGACAGAATTATGGGTCTTAGTTTATTGTCAAATCTCAATATTTTGCCATTCTCGTCCAACATTCCACATAATTTCAGAAGGGAATACCAAAATCTCATGACAGTTGACAATCATGTACAATTTTTGCCTTTTACACATTAAAAATAATTTTGGGATTCTGGATTCCATATAGACTTTTTTCCCAATGTCTTGTTGTTTTAATCAATTTGGTTTTAACATGATTGTCATGGTTTTATTTGTCTTTGATTGGGATTTTCTCAGAGTTGCTCAGAGACCCGGTTACTCTACATACCATAGATTTCCATAAAGGAAACCCTCTCTATCTTTCTTTACTGGATCAAATCCTCCTTCACATGGATGTGTTTTATGCATCTACACACTATACACATAGATGGTAGGAAAATATTTCCAGAACAAGTAGGGATTTGGCATGGTATTGGCATGCATCACCAACTGAGTTGAGTCTAGTGTCAGCAGATGGCAATACCTAGATGATCTTGGTTTCTGATCTAGGTTTCAAAGGTCCTGGATCATAGGGGAATTGTCAGAGGAATGAAAAAGAGTCAATGTGGTTCCGATCTTCAAAAGAGAGAAAAAGGGGAATCTAGAAAACTACAGACCAATGAGCTAGACACCAATACCTAGGAAACCCTAGAAAAGATAATCAAACAGTAGATTTCTGAGCACCTGGAAATCAACAAAGTGATTTCAGTTTATTGAAAGCAGGTCATGCCAAATAAATATTATTGCCATCTTTGATAAAGTGACTAAATTAGAGGATCAAGGAAATGCTGTTGATATCGTATATTTAGATTTCAGTAAGGCATTTGATAAAGTAGGCTAAAGTCCACTTCTTGGTTAGATAGAACAACATGGGATAGACAGGACCACACCAGATAGATTTTCAGTTATCTGAAAAACCACATTCAGGGCATGGTCCTCATGGACCACATCTATGTGGAGGAAAGCATGCACTGGGGTATCTCAAGGTTCTGTCTTAGCCCAGTGCTTTTCAATGTCTTCATAAATGACATAGATGAGGAATTGAAGAGGCATTAATCAAAACTCCCACAGTTGTGGGAAAGAGTGGACAGCCATTTATTTGGCATGTTATAAGAATTTCTGCCTTAGCCAGGGGTGGGACTAGAAGATTTCTAGGGTCCCTTCCAGCCCTATGATGCTATGTTTCTCAAAAATTAAACAGGATTCTATGTTTCTCAAAAATTAAACAGGATCACTCTTGTTAAGTGAGATGTTTACCTAGATAGCTGAATTGGACATCTAGTTATGAGGCCACTGCCATACCCCAATAGAAGTTTAACTTATAATGACATGAATTGTGTATATGTTTACTTGTCTTCTGTCATGTTCTCATCATATGCTAAATAATAAACTCTTGTTAAATACTTAAGGTGGGAAACTATCTAGAAATGCTACTTTTCTAAAGCTAACTTAGGAAATAAAAAAATATTCCAGAACAAGATAATGGCAAATGATATCAATAGCATTGCTAGGAAAATTGCATAGATTCAAGGAGTCAAATTTGAGAATAACTTTATCTGGCCTAACCTATACAGCCTTTCACTGTTACAAATTTGTCAGTGAATGGGGTGGATTGTCTCTGTACTGAAATAATTTTATTTATTTTATTTAATATTCTTCATCTACTTTCATATTTAGTATCCTGACTCCACTAAACACTAAATGGAGGATTGATTGGTCTAACTTTACTTATTTTAATCCCCTTTGTTTATCAATTTTCCTTATCTCTTCTTTTATAACAAAATACCACTACGGGGAATGAGGCATGGAAATTGTTTTGGAATATTGGGTCTCACTATTTCTGGGATCAATTATGATTCTATAGAGCTTCCATTAGCATTCCTACTTCCATAAACCAATTAGGATTAAGTTCTCGTTTAATGGTACAAACACATGTTTTCTTTTTAGCAACTCGCTCATCATGACATCAGTTATTCTCCTCTTTCTCCTTAGTTTTGACAAAATAAGATCACCAAGTACATTTCTCTTTGAAGCAATGCACAAGATACTCTCTTCTATATAGGAAGCAGCTATCCCAAGTGAGATTTATTGTATGTAGCTCATTTAGATAGTAATTGTACAGCCTGAGTTGTTTTGCTTTCCCTGGGGGTAAGCTTTGTTCCTAGTCCCCAGGTTCAAGTCAAATGTTCTTTATCATTGGCCCCTTTATGTAAACTTTCTTTTACATAAATCCTGAACACATACTAAAAGGATACTACAATCCTGCCCTCAGTACCATCTTGTAGTAGTTATGAAAACATTTTAATTATGTTCTGGTGCCTGTATTCCTAAGAGAAAGGCAAAAAGGATGCCAAAAATTTGAGCTACAATCTTGTTTCAATGATCAATAAACAACCCTAAGCAGTGAATGTTGCTACTACAAACAGTTTGTGTGTTCAGAAACTAATACAGATACAACTGGCAGGAATGGAACTGAGTTCACACATCAAATTATGCTTCTGCTTAGGAAGCATGCATAAATTGGAAAAGCTCAAGTGGCCCAGCTCAGCTTCAGAAACAAATTTCAAATTTCTCACTATATTTTCCAAAACCCTCTAAAACTGATTTATTTACAATTCTGGCAATGAAAATGAACATGCATAAAAAAGAAGGAAAAAAAAGGGGGGGGCACAAAATGAAAGGGAGAAAAAGCGATTGGTGCTGCCCACTATTGTCCCCATGTCTGGCTTCTGCCCAACTGGCTGTGGTATATATAGTTGACCAAGGGAATGCTGCCCTTGATACGAAAACAAAAACTCCCACGTCTGACCTAAATGTTCACATTTTCTAGAGCCAAGACTGAGCTAAATATCCCCAATGCACAAAGAATTTAGATCCATATTAAATAACAATTATTTCTGGGAAGGATCTCACAGTCATAAGAAAATAGCATCAACACTAAAAACAAAATTCTCTGCAGAGCTAATTCAAAATTTTCACCAAGTTCAAGGTGATTTACTTCCAAGGTTCTAAATACAGACCCTTAATACAACATAATTTCATATAACTTAATTAAACTTCTATGTAATTCAATTGGCACAAAAATGCCTATTCAGGCATTTAGAACACTTATATTTGTCATGCAAGTCTTCTGCTAAAACCCTTAGGGCCCTCAGCCTTTGTGCAACCTTCATACATCCATACTGTTAAGTATGGTATGGATGTGTGAAAGCTCTCTTGTACATGATTTCATGAGCCTTAGCTTCCAAGTGAGCAAAAAACAGAGAGAGGTTCACGGAATGGGCTTCTCTTGGCAGATTCCCACATGATCCTAAGTAATTAGAACTTTCACTCTGATTTATTGGATGCAGCACAATAGGCTGGATTCACACAACACATGAAGTTCTAAAGCAAGACTTGTTTATTGGGGAGGGGAGGGGAAGAACCTTTAAATTATAATATGCTATTGTCCTTTCCCTGTCCTCTCGCAGAGCGAGGGTTATGCACAGTATCAATGAGACAAGAATATAATATAAAGAATATAAAGATGTGTTTAAGATACTCTCATCTTAGATTCACAAGCAATATAATGGGCCACATTTTTCTGTCTTTATTTACCCTTGTGAAGGTTGTCTGATATGTGTGATCATCTCCCTTTCTGATGAAGCTGTTGTATTTTCCCACCATCCTGTTAGCATTTGTGCATTTACAGTGGTGCTGAATTACATGGCAGGGTGTCTTTGGGGTGCTATTGTTTTCCATTTCCCTGTGATGTGAGGGTGGAAGAACCAAACTGTGGTTACACACAAGAGAATTGTAAAGTAGAAAATGTTCTTGGCAGACCTGTATTGTTAGGATGAGCACATAACTGGGACATGAATTGAAAAACTGTCTTCTGTTTATTTTTCCACTGATGAGCCAAGAAACATAATAATGGTGTGTTCTGAGCATCACCTCTCCCTAGTTTATAATTATTATTCATTAGAATGAAGAATTCAGCTGCAAAATCTGAGTTTCTTTTGTTCTTCATCCCAAAGTTCCAGACTAAAATTTGCTTAAGTGATATTTTTGCCATTCTGCAGATGTTATTTATTCTTTTTTTTCCCCCAACAATGTTCAAATGCATAATCTCCTAATTTTTACTCTTACACACAAAATACTTCCTTATATAGTTGAATTACGCTTGGCTTTTAATTCCTAAGTAAGGACAAAGATGAAATTTAACACATGGAAAGAGAGTTGCAATTGAAGATATACTGTATTAGAGGAAAAAATTAAGTAAATTTGGCACTCGTAATTCTCGCCTTGCACCCTGTATGCCAATCCATTTACATAGCATCTCAAAAGATATGATTCAATGCTTATCAATATCAATCAAAATCTTTTAACAGTTTATGTTCCATGGGCAACTATAAAGCCATTTTATATAGATGGACATATAGATACATTGGTGTTTTTTTAAGAAAAATGGCTATGGAAGATTATGTTTTTTATTGATGTGAGAACATCAAAATCTCAAGTAACTTTAAAGAGAGCTTAAAGTCATTCAGTTATCACAAACAGTTCAAGAGTTCTAATGAAATCCCAAAGTTTGCCAGTCTTTCTTCTAGCTACAGCCAAAGAACCTCTAGCAAAGGCCAAAACATTGAACAAACTTTCCAAACAAGGTACAATAAGGAAAAAGAAACTGACATATAACAATGAGAAAGTTACTTGAAATTACAGCAGCAAAGTGGAGGATACTAAGCCATAATTAAATGCTCTACCATTGCCAAAAATCAACATCCCTCCACTGTTCATAGATTTTCATCTGCAAAAATATTGCAAGCTAGGGAGTTGGGTTGAATCAGCTTTCAGATGGTCAACTGTATTTGCTTCTATAGTTTTTTTAAAAAAATACTGGATTTATTATAGTAAATATAAAAAAGCTGAAATAGAAAAGATCATATTATGTGTTAGCAAACATTTTCTACTCCTAGTGACCATGACAATCTATCCCTAACCTGGTACTTCAGGTCTTCCAATAATGCACTCATTGTCATTGTACTTGAGTGCATCCACCTTGTTGCTTGTCAACTTTTTTTCTTCCACTTTTTGCAGCATTAGAGACTTTTGCAGAGATTTGGGTCTTTGAATAATGTATCCCAAAAGATTTAGACACATAAAAATTGTGTGGTGTGTATGTGTGTGTGCATTGCACACATATATTATGATCCCTTGCCAGGTGTTAAAATTAATTAATTCATACATTTAAAAGTTGTGCTCATCCTGGAGCACAATTCTGAGCAGCTCACAACAACAATAAAACTATAAAACCATAAAATGCAGATATATCCCTTGCTTCAAATGGAATCCACATCTACCAGTAATATATTGTTTAAAAGTTTGGGTCTCTTAAAATTAAAAATTGAGCTTAAAATTGTCATCTGCAGCGTCTAATTAAAGTGGAATCTCCTCCCAAAGTTTCATGAAATCTAGAAAAATGAAACAGAGGAAACATTGATTTTAAAAAGTGGTACTTTGGTAGAAACAGATAATCAGATGTACCTAGAGTTTGCATTAGAATTTTAAATATGCTTTCAATTGTGCTAAATCTAATTGTCCTTTATTTCTCTGTACACATCAGGGGTGGGTTCCTGCCAGTTCTAACCTCTTCTATAGAAGAGGTTCCACAAATCTACCGTGCCGTTTAGAACCGGTTCCAGCTCCCTCCCCCCGCCCGTCCGCATCATGCTTGTCCCGCCCGCCGCTCACTGATTGGCTGGCTCACCAATTGGCTGGCTCACCAATTACCCCACCTGCCTCTAAAAGTCCTATCTAAACCTTAAGGTCTTAAAGATGTCAAGTTTGAACATCCCTTGGTTTTTTTTTCTAAAGGGTTAGGGGTGCAAGGGTCTTGTAACTTGACAGATTTAAGACTTGCACACTTCAATGCCAGAGTTCCTGAGCCAACATGACTGGAGGAAGAATTCTGGGAGTTGAAGTCCACAAGTCTTAAAGCTGTCAAGTTTGAACACCCCTGGGGTTTTTTTTCTAAAGGGTTAGGGGTGCAAGGGTCTTGTAACTTGACAGCTTTAAGACTTGTATGCTTCAAATGCCAGAGTTTCTGAGCCAACATTTTGGTTGCTAAGCAAGAGCATTGTTAAGTGAGTTTCAGCACATTTTACAAGTTGGCCATGCCCACCCAGTCACATGGCTGGCAAGCCACTCCCACCCGGTCACGTGGACAGCAAGCCACTCCCACAAAGCAGGCCACATCTACAGAAGAGGTTCTAAAAAAAATTGAAACCCACCACTGGTACACATTATTCCCTTCTCTGTATGGAATAGTGTGTACTTTCAAACATTATTCATGGTTTTATCTTTAGAATTTGAGTTGCAATTTTCCTTAGAATTTCTGCTTTGATATTTTTTTTAAAAAATTTGCGGGGAGCATTGAACTTTATTTTAGTTTTTTTTTTTTATTTGAAATGATCTGTACTTTATATCCTGTATCACTGGAAATTAATTTTCAGTAAATTTTAATTTTAAAGTTAAAAGGGCCTTTTTGTGATTATTTTGTCCCTTAATAATTTTATTTTGCTTATTTCTTACGAGATTATTTTATCTCTCAGGGTTTGGACTGAATCCTCTAGTACATGCTTATATATCAAATGACCAGGAAGTGAGATTATATATTTATTTTAACTCTTTCAATAGCTAGAAATCAGCCAGGACATTGGTTCAGAATACCAACCATAACAGTTGTGTTACAGGAAAAGGAAAGGTAGATCTGGGTTGCCACAAAGGTAGTGGGTTGCCACAAAGAAGAGGGAGTCAAACTATTCTCCAAGGCACCTGAGGGTAGCACAAGAAGCAATGGGTGGAAACTAATCAAGGAGAGAAGCAACTTAGAACTGAGGAGAAATTTCCTGACAGTTAGAACAATTAATCAATGGAACAGAAGTTGCCTCCAGAAGTTGTGAATGCCCCAACACTGGAAGTCTTTAAGAAGATGTTGGATAGCCATCTGTCTGAAACGGTATAGGGTTTCCTGCCTAGGCAAGGGGTTGGACTAGAAGACCTCCAAGGTCCCTTCCAACTCTACTATTGTATTGTATTGGGTGTTGCCCTCATATCAATAGAAGGTACCTATCCGGACCTTTATGGAAAAAGGGAAAATCCATTAACAAAACAACAAGCAGATAAACTTGAGTTAGCTCTATATGAAGAGAAAATCTTACAAAATACCTCAGAGATATACTCCCTATTTCTCAAGAAGATAAAAGAAGGGAGGAACAGATGTATTTTCAGACTCGCAAGGTTCTGTTAATATAGATATTCGAATCAAAGTAGTTTTAGATCTATATGACATTTGTCTCTTAATCTGGTCTATATTGTAAACATAAGCCACATCGTCTATTTGTAGCTTCTCAGCCCACAATCTGAATGATCTGTCCCAGAAGTGTCACGCTGGCTAGGGAATTCTGGAAGCTGAACATCATACAGGTTGGAGACTTCTGGGACTTGATGTCTACCTATATAAATGTTGCCAAGGTTGAGGAACACTGGTTTAGGAAATAAAATGGAACCCTGAGGGACTCCATGACCAAATTGCCATGAAGCAGAAAATTAATCCCACAGTACCACCGTCTAGAAAAAAACTATCCAAGTAGAAATGGAACTGCTTTATTGCAGAGCCTCCACATCTCCATTCCGACAACCTTTCCAGAAGGATATTATGGATATGAGAGATATAAGAATTCAGAGTCACATATATACTGAGGATAGATTGAGGACAGATACAAGACTTTAAATGAGATATCCCCTGGAAAAGAGGAGCAGCAGGAACGCAAAGGAGAAGGAACATTTAGAATCAGAATCTGAATAAAACTGGGAGAGACCTTGGAGGTCTTCTAGCCCAGTCCCCTGCTCAAACAGGAGATGCTATACCATTTCAGACATGTGACATGTGACATGTGACAAGTCTCTACTTAAAAACCTCCAGTGAAGAAGCACCCGCAACGTCTGAAGGCAAATTGTTCCACTGGTTAACTGTCCTCACTGTTAGGAAGTTTCTCCTTAATTCCAGGTTGCTTCTCTCCTTGATTAGTTTCCATCCATTGTTTCTTGTCCTGCCCTCTGGTGCTTTGGAAAATAAATAGACTTTCTTCTGTTTGTGGCAGCCACTCAAATCTAGGGTAGGAGGTTTCAGGAAAGGGAGATTTGAGGACTTTAGCCTTTTATCTTAGGGGCTCAGTCATTCAGCCAGAGGATATGTCTTTCTGTCTATGCGGAAACTTAATACTCAACATTATACTGTATTTTAAATGTCTTGGGTCAAGTTGAAGTGAAAAGTTAGCAATTATTAATCTGTGTCATAGTTAAATTACATGTCTTCTTCAAAATAAAATATTGAAAATCAGCAGTTTTTCCATTCCTTCGCATAAAACTAACCATGCTTAGTAATTTTGCAATTCCATTTTTTCCTCTACAGCAGCAATTTCAGCAATATATTACTTGTAGTGTTCAGTTATTGAAGAAGATTTAGTGGTGAACATCAGCAAACCCTAACATTATGGGGTGCTTCTTGGTGGAAATAACTTTGTTGTTATGTTAAATAAATGCTATGAATTTGTTTCGGAAGAACCGTGCCAGACATAACATGATTATATCTGAATGCCCACCAACAATTCAGGAAGTCAGTTGAGTGGGATAATCGAAAACAAACATGTACATTTTTCACATGGGTAGGAAATGAAATCATGTCAAATCATGATCATCAAAGAAGGAAATTGTTGATTTATAATCAGATTTATTATTAATATTATCTAGGATGAAGTTAACATTATGATAGTAAGTAGTTTAGGTAGTTGGCATTCATTTTAACTTCAGTCAGCCCTGTACTTAAGCAGTCACTTAATAATAATTGGCAAGAAGATGTTTCATGTTGACAAGTAGAAAGGTTGGTGGAGGACAGATGGAACATACTGTACAGAATGTGTGCAGGTGCATTTTCTCAGGCACTTAAGCTACCATCATGGCTAGCATAGAAATAAAAGTGGCTGCTGCAGAGGGATAAACTTTTATCAGGGCTCTTTCATCTGTGAGCTTATTTCAAGGTTGCATTAGACACTTCTGAGAAGATACACTTTGAAGTTGCAGAGAAAAGTGGGATTTGATGCTCTCTTGATTGTTTTCATTACTCAACTAGGCAACATCTTCGGTGCCCAGTAGGATTGCAAAATAAACTATTCAGAAGGGCAATAGAATTAAGTGGGGCAGACCAAAAATGGTAGTTAGAGGGTAGTTCAAGATAAATCCATCTAATTTAGGATTACATAATATGGCATTTTACATATGCTTTAGTTTAAAACTCTCAGAATCCCTAATAAAATCATCTGGAAGTCACCACATTGCCTAATATTTTGATTGTTCCACATGACCAAGGGCTTCTGAGGTGATCTTTTCAGGTCTTCTACTCTAAGAATTTGAATTTGGAGGATGGAGTTAAAGAGTTGAGATGGAGCAAAGATGTGAAATAAGCAGAGATTCACCATCCATAATAAACTTACTTTTGGCTATTCTTTGATTAGGGGCTTTGCTTTAGAAATCATATTCTTAAAAACGGATGAGAGATAAGTGCAAAAAAGGATGAGAGATAAGTGCAACCTTTCAAAAGAGATCTGTTTTGCTCCAATTGTTTTTCTTTCCACGAACAGTTAAAAACCAGGCTGAGCCACTTTGGTGTGCTTATTTTCTTTCCTTCCTTCCTTCCTTCCTTCCTTCCTTCCTTCCTTCCTTCTTTCTTTCTTTCTTTCTTTCTTTCTTTCTTTCTTTCTTTCTTTCTTTCTTTGCTGTTTGGTGTTTTGGTTCTACTTCTGGTCAGTTGTTTTCTTTTTGTTGATGTAATTTATTTTCTTATTTGTAAGCCTACCAGGGTCATTGTGGAGATTGAGCTCTTTGCAATTGTATAAATAAATAAATAATAAATAATAAATAAATAAACAAATAATAAACAAACAAACAAACAAACAAACAAACAAACAAATAAATAAATAAAAGAAAGCTATAAATACTTTTTCAGCAATATCAGTATCTCTATATAACTGCAATACTTACAATGGAAAAAATCATTGGCAATCGCAAAGAGAATCAATTATTTTATTTTACTTTTTTAAGTGCCCTTTTTACTTCAGGCTAGCCCCAAAGGCATATTTTCAGTTGCCTGCAACATATATTTCTGGCTCATTTCAATGAACTTAGACCCAAAGTTAAAAACCATATGCACCTTCTGTTTCCGTTTGAGACATTATTTATATTTTTGGCTTTGTACCCTTTAGCTAAATACAGAACATGTAAAGGCTGTTAATTAACCCTTGGAGGAATGTATTTCCCAACAGCATATGGAATAGAAAGATGTTTCTAATCAAGCAGTAAAACCCCACAGATTTATACAGATTCAAATTGTCCTATTTAATGAATCCAATGGGAATTCAATGTTACATATTTTCTTAACATAAACTCATGGTAAATTACATCCACCCCAAAACAAAAGACCCACAATTAATATCTGAATCTTACAAATCATCATCAGCATAAATGTTGAATATCCATTTATGTGAATAAATGTTAAGACTTTTATATCCTTAGTCTAAATAAACTGTCTTGAAAGTGCAAGTCAGTAATTCTGATAGAAACAACATCCAAATCAGTGGTGGGATACAACCGGTACGCCCCGGTAAGGGCATACCAGTGCCTGCTGGGAGCATCAGGTACCATTCCAGTATGGTGCTCTGCAGGGCCTACCCGCCCACCCGCCCGCACTCCTTACCTATATTTGAGCTGTTCGGGTTTACGCGCACGGACACGGAGTGTACAGCACCTGCACAATGCTCCGCCGAGCTGCTTGAGCGTCACAGAAGCTTCGCAGGTGGTAAGTATGCATACGCGTGCTGTGCATGTTTTTGTGATGGATGCCCGGCCCCGTTGCACCGTACCAGTTGCAACAGGATCCGGAACCCACCACTGATCCAAATAAATATATATTTAGGCTGAATATTTCCTCACAATATTACTTCCATATTTTCAGTTCATAGTTCACCGATACTATTTTAGATAATAATTTAAAACCATTTCTTACAGTTATTTTTAGAATAAAGAACAAATAAAGATCTCCTTTAACCACCCTTTGGGAATGCATCTTCTGGAACCATATGAATGGAATGTAAAAATTATTGGTGCAAAGTATCTCTAAAATCACAGGGATAAATTACTATTAGCTTTGTTTGGGGAGGGGAGATGGCTTAAAGGTAAGCACTTTACATGTATTGCCTGTAAGTAAGTCCAAAGTTCATTTATTCCTATCTCAAATTGCAAGGTTGAAGAAGCTTGTTAGTTGAGATGTTGGAGTGCTATTGCTGGTAAAATAGACAGTCCTAGGCTAGATAGACAATAATAACCTTAGCAGAGAGTTGTTTGTCATGCTTAGGTAGGAAGAGATAATGGGGCTTTTACTGGAATATTTACAAGTACAGGAAAAAAGAGTTATTAAAGCCTATTATGCTTGACTCCTTTTTTCTGGCTTCTGACTTCTTGCAGAAGAAATATGTTGTCTTTGACAGCTCTCCGTGTGATCTACTAATTCTATTAAATCTCACATTTATTAAGGATCTTATTGTGAATGCTATTGTATAATTGTATGATTATGAATTTACTGGGTCCAACTGTTGCATTTATGCTGTTCTGTACAGTCCATTCATCATCAGAATAGATGAGAGGATTAGTCTACAGAGATGCCATCTCTTTATCTCGGCTTTCAGTCTATTGCATGTCTGTCTGGAATGTCTGTATGTTGTGTTGAGTGCTCAGGAGACATAAGGTTTAGTCATAGATTTATTGTTGATGTGTGCCATAGGGGTGATAACTGTACAGTTCAGGAAATAAGGGCCGCTTCAACAATCATGTCTCTTTTTCTGGACCTTATTTTTCCTATTTGACTGGGAAGTGATGAATCTTACAGGAGCAGACACTCTACCGGCAAGCCATACCTCGATTACATGAAATTAGTTTGGCTTCCAGGGGCTCTAGAGAAGGTAAAAATGACATGGTTACATCATTAGAAAGAAGCTTTACATTCTTCTTTAGAAAATTCTGGGAGTGGTGGTGGCGTTTGGACCCATTTTTTGTTTTTCTATTCAAAATGTTTAAAAACCAAATTGCTGATTTTCTATATTCAACAGTATGTTGCAGGGAGGAAGAATTGCTGTAGAAGCCACCAAAAGAGGTAAGTGGCTATGCAGTTTGAACTCCATAGGTTCCCCATTCAATACCTTCAATCATGGCCAGACAATTTCCAGGTGAAATAGTTCTGGCAGAATCCATTAATAGGGATAGAATCAAGATCAGGTGAAGTGTTAATACCTTATAACCGTGATGGCAAACCTATGGCATGCATGCCGGAAGTGGCATGCAGAGCCATCTCTCTGGGCACACCAGCCGTCACACATTGCTGTTCCAGGTTTTGGCACATGGCCAGTTGGTCTTCATGCATACAGGAGTGCCAGGAACTGGAATAGCAGCTGCCCGGTGCTACATGCACATGCTGGGAAGATGATGTTCTGGTTTCTGGCATGCACATGGGCACCAGCCAGCTGGTCTTCGTGTATGCATCTGCACCAGAAACCAAAAGGCCAGGTGGCTGCTGAGCATGTGCAAGTCGGAATCTGGAAGATCATCTTCCCAGTGCATGCATGTGCACCAGGCAGCTGCTCTTCCGGTTTCTGGCACGTGCAAAAAGGTTCACCAACACTGCCTTATAATGAAGTGTTAATGCCTTATAATGCCTTGGTAAGATCACATTGGGAATAATGTATCCAGTTTTGGCCACCACGATGTAAAAAAAATGTTGATACTCTAAAAAGGGTGCAGAGAAGAGCAATACAAATGATTAGGGGACTGGAGGTTAAAACATAAAGAATGGTTGCTGGAATTGGGTATGTCTAGTTTAATGGAAAGAGCATCCCTAGGGGTGACATAATAGCAGTGTTCCAATATCTAAGGAGCTGCCACAAAGAAGGGGGGGGGGTCAACCTATTTTCCAATCACCTAAAGGCAGGGTGAGAAGTAATGGATGGAAACTAATCGAGGAGAGAACCTAGAACTAAGGAGAAAATTCCTGACAGTTAGAGCAATTAACCAGTGGAACAATTGGCCTCCAGAAATTGTGTGTGCTCCAACACTGAAAGTTTTTAAGAAGAGATTGGACAACCGTTTGTCTGAAATAGTATAGAGTCTCCTGCTTGAACAAGGGATTGGACTAGAAGCGCTCCAAGGTCTCTTCCAACTCTATTATCCTGTTATTTTGACAACAATGAGAGTTGTGTCAGGATGGCCCATTCATGAAAATAACAGATGACAGTGGATCCTGAATGCTTCAACTGCTTCAAAGGAGACCTTTATCTCTTAGAAATATCTCCCCACCAATCTTTGCAGAGCTTTGCATTCACCAATTTTGGTTCCCATCTGAGCTGATGACAAAAAACAAAATAGGAGTGGCTGCTTTAGTTTTCTGTGTTTGTATTCCTTTATCCTCGGTTGTAAATTAATTTTTAATTAAAGTCTTTTTCCCCTCAGGTCCTAATTATGTTATTATAGTTTTGAAATGACTGCATAATTATACAACAGCATATACTTTTGCAAATAAGCAAGCCCAAATCCTGTACTATTAAGGAATTGATTCATGAATATCTCCCCCTCCCCAAAACACGCATATTGAGATCTGAATTTTGGTTGCTGACCACATCTTCTAGTTCTGTTGTTTTCTTAAAGTTATGTTTGCTTTAGCTCTATTACTGAAAAGAATTTATCAATAGATTTGAAAGATGCCAATCCAACCTTCTACAGTGCTTTGTGGTCATGTGGCCTTTCCAGGAAACACTGAAGAAGAAGCCTCTATGTTTCAAATAATTCCACACTGGCATAAATATGTCTGAGTTTTTTTTTAAAAAAAAATGTTTTCAAAATTATAAATGATCTCTCCAGCAACTTAGAATATTTGTAAGGGTATTATTATAAAACCACGTATCAGTATCCAATTTGTAAATTTTTACAAGTTATTTTGTACAAGTTATGGAAAGACAGTGACATGCCTACAATGGAGAAATTTGTTGGTAAAAATGATGAAATTCACAAAGATGGCAAAATTGACTGGCTTGGTTAAGAAAAAGACAATAACTGCAATAGTTAGTGACTGGAAAGCCTTTACAGATATATATATATATATATATATATATATATATATATAGATAGATAGATAGATAGATAGATAGATAGATAGATAGATAGATAGATAGATATAGATATAGATATAGATATAGATATAGATATAGATATAGATATAGATAGATAGATAGATAGATAGATAGATAGATAGATAGATAGATATACACATACACACACACACACACCAGGGGTTGTAACACAAATACATACATACATACATACATACATGCATACATACATACATGTATTTGTGTTACAACCCCTGGTATGCCTAAATATGGGAGGAAGGTCACTACTCCCTCTTTCTGTCCTTCGGCTCATCACAGAAGACCATGCAGGCAGAAAACCATATTTTTATTTTTAATGTTGCCTTTTTATATTTGTGTTGTATTTGTACTGATAAATAAATCAAGGGAGACTAGTATAGATCTATTTCGAGCTAATTAGCTATCATCAGCTAGCCATACCCTTACTGGGATCAGCCCAGGTTCAAATATATATATATATATATATATATATATATATATATATATATATATATATATATATATATATATATATATATATATATATATATATATATATATATATATATATATATATATATATATATATATATATATATATATATATATATATATATTGCTTAAAACAGAAAAAAATAACTTGAGATTTAGAGACTTGATAATTACAATGGGTAGAATGTGGAAGGAACTATGATATAATCTTAGAGATCTTACAATCTTAGAGAGGATAATAGAGATCTTATAATCTTAGAGAGGATAATATATTCATGCATTTATAACTAATATAAAGATTGTAAAGGTCAAAATATATAGAATAGAATAAATTTAATTTGTTAGCCGCTCCCTCTCCAAAAGGACTCGGGGCAGCGTACAGTAAAAACCCATACATATATACATATACATACTATACATATACACATACATACAAACACTTCTTTATCTTTTTTTTCCTTTTTCCTTTCATTTCCTTTCTAAAAGACACTTAATAAAAGACACTTCTTTATCTTTTTTTCATTTTTCCTTTCATTTCCTTTCTACTTATCACTTTTCTTGTATTCTCTTTTTTCTTTAAATTTACATTGATTTTACTTTGCAAAAAAACTTCTTTAATAAAAATTAATTTAAAGAAAAGGTTAACTTGTTTCCAGAATTTAATTGGGCAGATGCTCTCAGTATTGCTACCTAGCATAAAGATTGGCTATATTACATGAGAAATCTGGAGATGTAACCTCAAGAGTTCTAAAGACATCAGGCTAAGGAAATCAAATTATACCATAGATATGTTATTTAAACATTCCTGCATCAGAAGCCATATCTGAAAGTTTTCTATTATCTCATGTTCTACCTCCTTACCCCTTTCCCATTAGCATCAGGAAAATTTCAAATTCACTTTCTTAACATTTCGTCCACACTGAAGGAGCCTCCCAGTATGATCTTCTTGGACATACTGCCTTAGCTGTGAAGAAATGCTTGAATTATTTGCTGATGATAGAAACAGTCCAGGTGGTCAGGCATCTAACTGGTCAGCAGTCTTTGGGTGCATTATTGAGAAGGCCAACTCAGTATTCATCATGCCTTTTGCTAACTAACTACAAAAACAAATCTCCTTCAAAATGCATTTCATGTAGAAGCTCACAAGGCAACCCCCTGCTTTCCCTTTTCCCTCGCCTTGGTGACAGCATGTTGACTAATTGTTGCGGCGAGGAACTCTGCCTGAACTTTTGTGTAATCCAAACACAAAAACATAAATAAACCCGCACCTCACTCAGCAAACTATCAAAAGTTATACAATCTCTGCTAATGCAAGGAATGGCCTGTAAAAGAAACTTTCCATCTGCTGTTCAGGAAGCCAGTTCGGATTGTGTAGTCTACTGCAGTCGTTTCCCCCACTACTATCAAATAGTAAATATACTGAAATGTATAAATAACCGTAGGAAACCAACTAATATATCAGAGATGTCATAGATAAACTGGAAAAAAAGTGTGAGGGAGGGAAGCACATCAATTCCAGAATATTTCCTGTCACCTTCACACACATAGACGTGCTTTAGATGGTTGATTCGTTGATGGAAAGGAGGTTTTCCTGAGAGCCTTTTGCAGAGCAGCAAGTTTTGGGACTACTTCAAAGTCGCAAAGGCCATGGCCTAGGACAGAGGGGAAAAAAGGGGGGGGCGAACCCAGAAACTAAATCTCTTTCAATCCTATATGCCAAGCTTTGAAACAGTATTATATCTAATAGAGCCTACACCAGGGGTGGGACTGAACCGTTTTTAGCAACTGTTTTTCTGCCCGGTTGCTGGGTGAACATGGCCATGGTTGGCATGGCCAACTCAGCCTCCTGTACCTCGAGCCTCCAGGAGGGCAAAAACAGCCTCCCCCAGGCTCCAAAGGCACTCTGGAAGCTGGAAAAGGGCTCATTTTTGGACTTACGGTATTTCCAGTAGGCCTGTTTATCACCCTCCCCAGGCTCCAGAGGCTTCCCTGAGCCTCTGGGAGGGTGAAAATGACCTTCCCCGGGCTCTGGAGGTCCTCTGGAAGCTGGAAACAAGCCTGTGTATGGAGTTCCAGAGCTTCAGGTAGGCCCATTTTTGGCCCTCCCAGAACCTCGGCACGGGTCCTGCACTTACCTGGCATGATGAACGGGGTGCGTGGAGACTCCTGGGACGAACAGGTGGGGTGGGTGGGGCCAGCCAGTCCTTGCAACAACCGGTTCAGCGAACCAGATGCAAAATTAACATCTGGTTCACCCAAACCGGTGCGCACCGGCTGAATCTAACCCCTGGCCTACACATACACACTACAACTTTTTTAAAAGGTAAAGAAGGCACTCTCAAAGAGCCTCATTATCATTTCTGGAATTCTTTCCAATTGCTCCTTCGCTTCCAAGTAAGGCTTCAGCATTACTTATTTTTAATTAACTGCTTTTTAAAAAACTAGCTGATGACCATTGCAAGTTAGTTGTGAAAGCTTAGCTCTAACATCTGCTTTTGGCAGTGTGACCTTATTGACAAAGTGTAGAAATACCTAAGTTTTCCTACTTTTGGGGGGCAAGACTCTATGGATTAATTATTTTTGCCTCTGAGGAAAGAACAACAAGCAGGATGATGATGGCTTCAAAGAAGGGCAGGGCTTGAACTTGCAGTGCATTTATTCTGTGTCTAAGTTGTAGAGTGTTTAATGTTAACAGGTAAATTAATTCTATCAGAATCTTAGAACTTATATTCATTTGACTTCTCACAGCAAAAGGGTACATAATCTTTTTCAGTGATTAGCCTCTGAATTTAAATGAAATTATCTGTGTAGACGACAAAAAGAACTTTGGGAGTCATACAGAGCTATGGTGTATGGGTTTATGATCTCTGCTCCCTTACGTAGAATTGATATTCAACAAGAAAGTAATCCCCCAAAAGAGAAAATGACTAATTAATTGGGCCTTGTTTCCCTTGTTTAGGTGGCACTACCTAGGCAACCTCAAAAACTGGCTAATATTTGAATGGAAGACCACCAGGAATTACAATGACTGCAGAATAAATTAATAAATTAAGAGACTGGGACCTGAAAGGCAATAACAAGCCATTTCTATATTGTTGCCAAGACAAGCACATATTCTTACTCATGAAATTATAATAATTTAAGTTCAACTGAATGAAGACTTTATTTTACCTTTACTTTGTATGTGCCTTACATATCTAGCATGTTCCTAGCATAGGATCCTATGGGCAAATTACAAATTGCTATATGTTGTATTGTAATCCACTGTTTTTGTTCACAGTTGTGAACAAAACTGTCGATTACAATACAACATATTTTGTGATATTGTTACATGCACAGTTGACGTGGTGCTTTGGTTGTGACGTTTCATCTACCACCTTTCATTCTTTGACCTTCTGCCACAGATGTTATTGGTTCTTGAATCTAGCACTAACATTAGAGATTCAAGATTAAACTGGCATTTCAACTGCAATTTTATTTGGCTGGGGATAACCTTTTAAAACTGACTTTCATATACCTAGCCTCATCTGAGAATAGTCAAGTGTCCTCTCAGTCTGAAGGATGACTAGGTAAAAGCCTACGGTAATGGCCCTGCAGTTTGACATTAAAAGAAATCCACCGTGGATTTTCATGAAAATAAATTTGAAAACATCTATTGCTTCCCCTGGAGCCCACTTTTCTCCACTTAAAGTTTTTTGTTTTTTTACAAGAGCAATAAATGTGGAAAAGACTGCATGCTTTTAAAAGTTGTATTCAAAATTGTAATACTGCATTGCTTTTATAACAAGCATTGAGATCAGATGTGTTTTTGTTTAAAAATCCTGCATTGGGAAAATTTATTAAGAGATAATGCTGACATTCAGTGCATGGATGCCTCAGGATGGAAGGGCCTCTGCATAAGATCCTCTTTTTCTTCACTCCTCATTCATGGATATTAAACCTCTCTATCTGCCCAATTTCCCTACCTAACTCTTTCTCCTCCATCCTGCTGCAGACTCCTGGCACTCTTAGTCAAAAGCTCCATATGTTAAGGAAACCTATGTGGTCATGTTTTTTTAGTCTATTAAAAACAAGAAGATGACCTGCAGACAGCACTACTAAGAGCTATTTGGCACCTGCAGTATATTGATATGGTTTGACATATACCCCAAAAAATGTATGCTTGCTGCCTTTTTAAAAGGCACTATTTTGTGTCTGTAACTCACTTTCTTTTACTAAAGTATGAACACTTTAAAGTGTTTAGATATATAGCAATTTATTATCTGTCATAAAAAACAAGTAATCAAAATGCAGTAATTAAAAAGCTAGACATCTTTTTGCATAGAGAAATCTCCAACTTAGATAACTGCATCTTGATTATCCTATCCTTTCCAAATATTTTTAATGGGGAAAAATCATATGATACTGAAACTCTATATTCCATGACCCTTAAAACAGAAGATGATAGATATCTGCCTGGTATAGATCATCTTCCAATGATTCAATATTTTTAAAAGAATCACCATCCTCACTTTCAACAAAATGTAAAGTTCCATTATAGAAATCTGCAAAAAGGCAATGGAGGATTTTCAATATTCAGGTCATCACGATTACAGAATGTGAAATTTAGTAGGGTGATTATGATATCTAAGGTTAATTGTTCAAGACCTGAAAACATGTTCCACTTTTTAAAAAATTTAAATCACAGTGAAATGTACAGGTGAACTTGGGAAAATGGCACTGCCTCTTTCTAAAGCAGAGGCCTATTTATCAGATTACCTTTTCCTCAGGGGCAGATATTACCATGGTCTGTGCAATATTCACAAATAACAGTATCTGTGTCTGCACTTTTCTCCCTTCCTTTTCTAGTCATTGTTATAGCTAAATGTCCATATACTTTGTTATCTTATGAGTCACTGATTTGATTTGATCCTGCCTGACTTCAACATCTTACCTGTCAAGGACTTCTTCAGCTTCAACCTCAATAATACATGGGCAAACAATCGATACAAACTCAAAGTAAACCATTCCAAATTTGATTGCAGAAAATATGACTTCAGCAACAGAGTGGTCAACACCTGGAATGCTCTACCTGACTCTATTGATACATCCTCTAACCCTCACATCTTCAACCTTAAACTGTCCACCGTGGACCTCACCCCATTCCTAAAAGGTCCATAAAGGGGGTGTGCATAAGCGCACCAGCGTGCCTACCATCTTTGTCCTACTGTCCCCATTTATTTGTATTCATTTCTTTCGTTCATGTCCATGTTTATATTTATACCTGCTATCTTGTTTGACAAACTAATAAATACAAATACAAATTGATTCTGGGTACCTCACAATACAAACAAACAAATGAATGAATTATGCATAATAAGACCAGACATACAACAAAATCCAAACTAGAAGATAAGAAAAATAACTCACCAACAAGCCAACTATCCCACAATATCCAGTGGGGGACTCCAGCCACCTTAGCCCCCAAGGCTGGTAGGAGAGTCAGGTCTTTATGGACCTCTGGAAGGTCAGTAGAGTAGGAGCTATCTAGCACTTGAAAACAACCTCATTTCAGAGAGCAAATACTCTTTGAAGGCATACTTCCTAGATCCTGAACAATGGATTCTGGAGTACACCAACCAGCTTGAATTAACCAAGCTTGTTGGTGAGTTATTTTTCTTATCTTCTAGTTTGGATTTTGTTGTATGTCTGGTCTTATTACACATAATTCATTCATTAGTTTGTTTGTATTGTGAGGCACCCAGAATCAATTTGTATTTGTATTTGAATGAATCAGGCAGACACCTCAAATAATCAAGATGTATGCCTTGTAGGGTTTTAAATGTCATAGCCAGCTCTTGAATCACACCTAAAAGCAATCTGTATTGTTTGTGCAATTAATTGCTTCTTGCCAGCAGTGGAAGAGGCTACTATAAAATGGGCATCAGAATCTCTACGCTATCTCTCTTTATTTCACACACATTTCTTCCTCATGTATGCATGGACATATGCCTGACAATAACATATATTTTTACACACCTATGTTACAGGGTTTGCATGAAAGCCCCAACCATCTTGGCTCCCCCAAAATAAGCACCAGATCAGGCAGGAACCCTATTACTCTCCATATGGCATTAGATTTTAAAACCCATTTTCTCATTTTTACAGCTGATGTTGAGAATAATGTTGTACTCTAACAGCATCTGGAAAGCCACCGGTAGGCCATTCTTATACTACAAAACCACTTACTAAAATATAATAAACATACAAATAGCTTCTTTACTGTTTACTTTAGCCCACAGCTGATCTTTTTTCTTGCTTTGTCTATTTTTGTGATAAGATGTAATGATAGAAGAAACAATAAACTAGATTCAATTCAGGTGGGCATGACCATGACTTTCTTAAGGGTCAATTTGTATGGCCTGGATACCTCCTCATGGCAACCACTGGTTAGGGTGCAAAGTGGGTTCAGCTGATGACTCCCAGCAGGACCAACCATCCTGCAGGAACTCTTCAGCTAGTTAAGATTCAACTAAGAGATAAATGTCTATGGATCAAAAGAGGATGTAAGAAAACTGGGTCAGACTAAGTTCAGATTTAAAAAAAAAAAACTTTTTCCCAGGCATCTTCTTCCCTTGCCTTCCTTTGACATCTTCCAGTAGTAATGTAGATTAGCAAAGCACTGCTCTGAAAACTCTGAACTCCATATACTTATTATTTTTGCTAATGATTTAACAACAGCATTGTGTAAACAACAGTTGGATGGAAACTATTACACTTTCTTCCTTTAAGTCAATCAAGCACTTTATATGTATTTTTCCCTCTTGGTGGCAGTATGACAGAGGGAATCAATACATTCATCTTTTGCTTTGAACAATATTAAGCCTTTCTTCAGTAAATACATGCAATCGATGCCATGTGCTTTCATTTTAAAAGAGATGTGACAAGTTGCCTCGTTTAAATGTATACTTGTTTATATCTGTATAGTAGGGAAGGTTGTTTGCGTGTGGGAGAGAAAAAGAAATAGATCTGAGAAATGAAGTGCTGTTTCTAACTTGAATTTTTGTGTTCATGTTAAACGATATATGTATCTATCTATCTTTCTATATTCAGGGTATAAAGAACATCATATCCATTGCTTTTCAACCTCCACAACTTTAAGATGTGAACCTCAATTTTCAGAATTCCCCAGCCAGCCATGCTGGGGAAGACATCATGGTTAGTTAAAGATAGAATAATATCAAATTTCTTTGACAAAGAATGGTATAAAAAAAAGTTTTATGAAAAGAAGAAAAGAATTATTAGGAAATTTGGGGACTTGAATATGTTTTTATATATATTATTTATGTTAGAAAATGTGTCAAAAGAAAATGGTTGCACATTTTTATTGGATTTTTCTAAATAAATTTGTAAATACTGTCCTAGTGAAGATAATAAAATAGTCTGGATTTATACTTATTTTTATAAGGGAGGGGGAGGGAGGGAGGGGGAAAGAGAGAGATCTCCTTGTAAAAGAAGGTGCCAATCTAAATGTTGCTCTCACCTAGCAGTTCTATATCTATGAGCAGTTTCATTATATTTTGGTGTAGTTGTTAGCTGTGCCTTATAGTATCCTTTTCCTTACAGCATTTACTTAAAACTAATAAGCAGAGATGTAGGATTTGATCTAAGGCTAGAAGCACCCTGGAATTCTTTCCAGGGCCAGGTGATATCACAGGCTGTGCTGGGTTGTGGGCAGCATTGCCTGATGGCACCAACTACTAATGCAAAGATTTGCATTTTTTAGAATGATTTATAAGGAAAGGTGCTGCTGGATCCCTCTATGCTTTGACCTATAGGCCAATGTCTAGTCAGCCTTTGTCTAAAACTAAAGTCATGGGAGTAGAACCAAACCACGTATAAATTTCAACCAATATTCAACATATTGAGGGAAAATGTTGAAGTTGGAAGGTGTAATTTGAAATTGTAGCTCTTGGAAGTACTTTAACTAAGCCGATCTTTTCTCAATGATGAAGTATTTGATGCTGAACAGCAATCCAAGTTTGGGAATGCCTTCAAAGAGAGGCTTTTTAGAAACTAGTTTAATATGCCTCATACTTTTTCTCTCTGGCGAAGACACTGTCAGGCAGGCAAAGTGCTGAGGATATGTTGCTTCAAGGTGCCAAATGTGAGATGGGAAGTAGTTATCTGCTGAGGGAATAGAGAGAATGGAGCTTTGTTATTAATCCAGTGGGCTAGATGAAGTGACCTAAAAAAATAGTTGTCTTCTGGATGAACCTGTCCTTACTTTCAGATCTGCTTCAGAGGTCCTTCTGTGTCTCACTAGCATAAGAGGAGAGAGTTGGATAGACATAAGACAAAGACTTCTCTGCAGCTGCCTTTCAATTGTGGAATTCACTTCCCAAAATGTTTGGACTTTCTGCCACCTAATTTAGTTTCAAACAAAGTGGTAAAAATGCAAGCAGGTCAATCGTATTAATTTAAGGGTAATTTTCTTCCTGCTTATTTTTAAAATGATGGTTATTTCTTAATTTTACTTGTGTGCTTTATTTTGTGTCGAAGTTTTACATTTTAAGCAATGCTGGGAGCTCTTTCTAATCTGAAAGGATTAAGAAATGAAGGGAATCATCTGGTGCCTGGGTTTAGACAATGGGTTTCCTTCAGTGTGATTCAGTAACCCTCAACTTTCATAAAGTTGCAGTAAGTTATTAATATGAATAACTGAACATCAGTGAAGCCTACTGGAAATATAATGCAGTACAAAACCATGGTCTTTTTCCAAAGAAGTTTGTCATTTATCACAAAATCAATACATAAAAATCATGAACAGAAATTAGTACACTAGGTCACACCCTTGGCTGTTCCACTTTATCCCCAGATACAAAAAAACATGTTTCTTCTATTAAAAGAAAAAAACCCACCCAATCTGGCCCAATCTTCCTATTTTTAGATGACTTAGGAAATTTGAGGGATTTAAAAATATAATCAAAGACTCCAGGCCACCCTTGGTGGTCAACCTTTGCTCTTCTAAGGTCAATTGTTTGAACTGACATCATAAAATGGTGAATAAAACTGTTCTTACAACCTTAAAGGAATCCAATAAATGCAATCAACTTATGAATTTAATTAACAATAGTGTGAAAGCATTACCAATTCCATTCATCTATTCTATACTAACTTCCAGGATGCTATATTGCAATGATTCTGGGCAACCGCTCCAGAATGGTTTTTCAGTATCGTTATTAAGTTTTGATCAATGAATAAGGAGAAACTACCTAACAACGAGAACAAATAACCAGTGGAGCAGCTTGCCTTCAGACATTGTAAGTGCTTCATCCCTGGAGGTTTTTAAGAAGAGACTGGACAGTCACTTATCTGAAATGGTATAGGATCTCCTGCTTGAGCAGGGGGCTGGACAAGAAGCCCTCCAAGGTCCCTTCCACTTCTATTCTGATTTTATTTTGAATAAAAGAAAGAAGCCTGCAGTATATGGAGGAAACCAGAAATCCAAGAACATCAAAATAATCATTCTCTATTTTAACTGTTCCTTGCTCTTTTGACCGCATTTTTTTTTTTGCAAAAATCCTTTTGTCACCATGCATGTTATACAATCTCTTCTTTTTCCTCATGTTTTGCAGCAATCATTCTTCGTGTGCATTTTTCTTCATCCACATCTCTTTTATTTCATTCCATTAACCATCCTTTCTAGAAGACTGGATGATCTGTATTTTATGGAAGGCCTGTCCAATACTTACATGATTGCAAAGACTATTTTAAATATTACCTAGAAAAAGAAAACAAAGAAAGTAGATTGATGGAGACCATATTAGGATTCTGAAAGCAATGTCCAGGAGCAACCTCCCTATTTTGGCAGCTGATGAATACAAACTTTATGATTAGTGACATTTATCCACAATAGTTTTCAGAAATTCCTCAAAACAATACTATCATGTGAAATTGGAATTGGAAGAAGTAGAGAGCATTATTAGTGATAACACTTCAGATTCAGAGAATGAGAGTAAGCAAGTTTCATGTGGCAAAATATGTATTCCATATCCACTTTCTCACTTTTTTTCCCTAAAAATTAATATTTTCTGTATTGTCATCAGACAACAAAATCCAGAAAATACATCTTTCTTCATTTCACTACAATGTTGATGTTGCTTCTATTTTCAACATTAACCTATGTTGCTTTTTTTCTAAATAGACAAAAATGAAAAATGAGCATATAAGAAAAGTATATGAAAAAAATAATAATGTTAGATTCAACCAGTACTTTATTTATTTACTACTTAATAAACCAGTAGCTTATT
The DNA here is from genome assembly GCF_964273705.1 of Natrix helvetica. Lineage (NCBI taxonomy): Eukaryota > Metazoa > Chordata > Lepidosauria > Squamata > Natricidae > Natrix > Natrix helvetica. The sequence goes on from NC_138552.1 coordinate 248,613,124, forward strand.
TTGTACAAATACTTTTATTTTTAAAGTAAATTTTATGAAGTAAATCATTTACTTTTATAAAGAGTGCTAAATCTAAGTGTTTTTTTTTTCCAGTGTTCCCTACAGTTCTGGTTTTGAGGTTAAAATATTTGTCCTCTTTGCCTCGTGTTTTTCAAAACTTCTGATCTTCTATTTTTGATGGACTCCTTCTCTGTACGCTGACAGAGTAAGCATTCACGAACTGTCCTTTCTGGAGTTTATTTATAGATAGATTTACTTGATAGCATGGTCACAAAATAATCATCCAGATATTTATTTCTCAGGGAAAAGAGAAATCAAGATTAAAACGCTGCCAAAAGGACACATGGTACATAACACCAGAATCTTCTTTTGTCATAGAAACTGGACCATTTTCCCGTTATCAGAATGAGAACCAGATGTTCAACTTCATGGAACTAATTAGGATACTGAGATGAAAAAAAAAGTATCTTGTGTGCTTTCCTTTTTTTAATTAAAGAAATCATATTGGAAAAAGTTCCATTCAGACTATTTTAAAAACATCTTCATAGCTCTATTATTAGTCCAGCTGCACTCTTCATTGTATATTACTTGAAATCCATTTCCAAAAGTAATTTTATATTCACATATAAAAGGTAAACTTTATCATTGGGGGGGGGTTGAATACTTGTGGAAATGGACCAAATACAAGCTTTTCATTAAAAAAAATTAGATGTGTTCAGACACAATCTCATCTATTGCCAAGAAAGCTCTTATCCTTAATCCCAGATGTGGAAGAGCTAGCTCCAGATACTTAAGGAAGCCACTTTGTACATGCTCATTGTAAACTCTCTGTAAATCTGTAGAGCTGTTTGTGATATTCTTTGAAATATTCTTTACTTCACTAATATTTTACATCCTCCAGGGCAAAATGCCAGAGGAGATAACAATAAAGTTAATTCCCAATGAGCTTCTGGCTGAAATTACCTACATGAGTCTTCCTTTGATGTTGAGACATGTCAGGTCAGGGCTACAAAAAGACTCTGCCATATTACATCATTGGCTTATATAGTAAAAAAAGAAGGATGGCTGTCAAAACTTTGGTTTAAGCTTTTGAAGACTAGTTGGTGTTAGCAAAGTATCTATAGGAGAAAGACTGGCATGGAGGTGATATTAAAAGAGGGATAAGCCTAGAATCCCTATGTAGCCACAAGCAAATTAAGTCCAAACTCCCTTGAATTCCATTGATCCTTATCTAACTCCGTTAGTTGAGAATATTCCTGGGTATGAACATGAGTAGCAATAAATCAGTATAATTGGACATTTGTGTGTGGAACTGATCTTTTGTGCCTGACAGTGTCACCAAACCTCCAAGCGTCCTCCAAGCATTTTGGACTTTGACTCCCTTGCTATTAACAAATTGCTTGACATTAACCAAATTAGTGGATTGAAGAGAGTTATCATATAACCTATCTGGAAATGCATGTTGCCCTGGTATATAATATAAACATATTAGCCTAGAGACCAGCCCAAGGCTCAAAGTCCCTGATTTGATTTTTGACATTGCTTTGAAAGGATCAGTATCAAATGATGAGCAAGAGATTTCTGGCTGAAGCTCTGGTGATATTAACAATGCTAAACTAAATAAACAAAGAGTGTAACTTGTGATAAGGCAGCTTCCTGTCTACTGTTTTTAATCCATACATCATTCGTTGTTAAAATACATTTATTGTCTGCAAGAAAAAGCAATAATTCTAGAGTGGGTCATAATGATGAATCAGAGTACACTTTTTATTTTCAGAGTACACGTTTTATTTATTTATTTTATTTATTTATATTCTAGGATGCCCTAAGTATTTTAGAGCAATAATGGCATTTCTCCAGAAGTGGTTTTAAAAGAAATTTTAGTAGGACTTGCAACAAAGCATTGCATTATAGAATATGCTAGTTCTGTGTTCCATACCTTATCTTCCTTCTTAATTTCTCAAATCCTTCAACAGGCAGTTGGTACTCTCATTACTGAGTAAACTCAGTCCTAATTTGACTATTTTTCATATACCTTGCATTTCTTTTCTTTTTTTCTAATGAAATTGTATTCTTTCTTTCTTTTTCTTCACCCCCTTTTCTTCTTCTTCTTCTTCTTCTTCTTCTTCTTCTTCTTCTTCTTCTTCTTCTTCTTCTTCTTCTTCTTCTTCTTCTTCTTCTTCTTCTTCTTCTTCTTCTTTTTTTTGCCTTGAAGCCTCCCAATCATGGGGAGCAGCTTTTCCAAATCTGGTATCTTCCATTAATGCTGAATCTGAAGTTTAATACAATAGCAACATTCAATGTCAGACTTCCATAATAGAAGGATTTATATAAAATTGGCCTATGGCCCAACTTTGCCAGCTCTATGTATTCAAGAAATTTAAAATTTCTTCTCATTCTGCTACTTAAAAAATATTAGTTTTATGATACCAAAGAGAAATGGAACAACTGACTTAGTTTGTTTTAAACAAATGCTCTGCCATTAACCCACATTTGTTCCATAAAAACAAATTCCTGAGAAATCTCAACATGTTTATCTCATGATTTGACTAAGAAGTGTTGTGCAATTATTTACACTGCATTCATGCTTTGTGATTTCAGCAGAGGTTCCTTCTCAATATTGAATTAAAACCAAACTCAGTCATGCTTAAAACAAACTGATGAAGCTCATTGAAACTGGAATTGGCTAGTCATGAGTGATTTCAGTTCCATTCATTTCACTGCTTCTCTTTTAAATATAAAAATCTGTATAGAGGTTAATATACTGTAATCCTCTCTCTTTTCATTGATTCTAACCATTTGAACTCAGCTTACCCTCCATTACACATTATATCTAATGTAAAAGGGTTGCAAATGAAACTTCCTTTTGTGAGTTACCTAATCTTTATGAAAACTTTTGTTCTCCCCCCCCCTGCCCCCAATTCTTAGAGACTGCCTGGACAAGTCCCTACAGTTTTCTTGGCAAAGTTTTTCAGAAGTGGATTGCCATTGCCTTCTTTGTAGGGCAGAATAACTGGTGTGTGTGTGTGTGTGTGTGTGTGCGCGCGCGCGCGTTGCATGTACATATATATCATATATATGATATTGACCCACTATCATCCAGCTTTGGTTTTGTGTCTAAGGTGGAACTAGAACTCACAGTCTCCCAGTTTCTATCCTGATGCCTTAAAAACGACACCAACCTGGCACTCTTTAGTCTTTTATGTGTTCTGCTACCAGAGAAATAAACTACTTTGGAATTCTGCTCGCCATAAGCAAAACCTTAAAGAATTTTAGGGAAAAAATTGCAAACCATTTTGACTTAGAGAGGCAGACAGACAGCGAACCAGATACCTGAATACAAATAGTAACATTCTGAATACCAAATCAAATACTTTAGCCATTTAAAAAAAAATTAAATTCACCATTCACACTGACTGCTGTTAGCTAAAAGGTGTTTACTGATTCTGTAGGTTTTTATAGAAATACTCCCTGTAGTCACTAGGAGTGAAAAAATATCTATGATAGGCAGCAGTCAAATCAAAAGCAAATATCTCCACAAAATTCCATAACTCATGGTGTTTACTGGATATTTCTTAGAAAGGAATGTGTCAATACAATACATTCAAACTATCATAAAATAAAATAAGCTAACTGCAACAGTAAATTGGACACTAAGCATTCCTTTTTTTTTTTTGCTCTCAAATCCAACCATTCTCCTCTCTAACAACTTATTCCATTTTTAAAACCAAATCAGGCTGCTTGATGATGCCTTTCCAGGGTTGATCTCCTACATGTGAAAGCAACTGTTTTTCCTCAGCAAAGCTAAGACTAGATGTGGGAGCAGGGCAGTGGTGGGTTTCAAATTTTTTTAGAGCCTCTTTTGTAGGGGTGGCCTGCTTTGTGGGAGTGGCTTGCCGGCCATGTGACCGGGTGGGAGTAGCTTGTTGGCCATGTGACCGGGAGGGCATGGCCAACTTGTAAAATGTGGTGAAACTCACTTAACAATGCTCTTGCTTAGCAACCAAAATGTTGGCCAGAAACTCTGGCATTTGAAGCACGCAAGTCTTAAAGCTGTCAAGTTACAAGACCCTTGCAGCCCTAACCCTTTAGAAAAAAAACCCAGGGGTGTTCAAACTTGATAGCTTTAAGACTTGTGGACTTCAACTCCCAGAATTCCTCCTCTCGCTCTTCATCTTGATGATGTGCGGACGGGCGGGGGGAGGGAGCTGGAACTGGTTCTAAACGGCACTGTAGATTTGTGGAACCTCTTCTATAGAAGAGGTTAGAACTGGCAGGAAACCACCCCTGGAGCAGGGTGGAGTAAGGAATGTAAAGTCTGAAGGGATATAGAGCAAATTATTTTACAAGACACAATCCAAGAAAAGAATGTTCCCAACAAAGTAAGAAAGTTAAGAACTGGATTTGCAATTAAAAGATTCAGATTGGCATCTTGGTTCGCTTTTAGAATTTTGAATAAGTTCTGAAACAAAAAATGGAATTCAACTTCAAAGTTAACTAAAACTACTTAATAAACAGGATTCACTTGCCTATTAATTAATTATGATTTTGTTAGAGTATACAGTGATGTTATACATAGGAATGTGAAGGAGAAGTAGGAAAGACAGCAAGTTGTAGCAATAGCACTTAGATTTATATATCGCTTTACAGTGCTTTACAGCCCTCTCTAAGTGATTTACAGAGTCTGCATACTGCCCCCAACAATCTGGGTCCTCATTTTACCAACTTCGGAAGGATGGAAGGAAGGCTAAGTCAACCTGGAGCCCTTCAGTATCAAACTCCTATGAGCAATGAGCTGGCCTGCAATGCTGCATTGTAACCACTGCACTCTTAAATTAAACACAAATGGTAGGATTTTCCTATTGTTTCTTTAGATCTTCAGTACCATTGGAACAAACTATGCTTGATAACACAGCATGGGTTATTCTCTTGGGATAGTTGGTCATTTTGTTGGGGGAGTTTTGTGTGGTTTTCCCCTTATAATTTATAAAATATTAAATCTTGTAGAGTTTTAGAAGCCCAGTTTATGTTCTCCATCTTTTCTTAATCATGGACCCAATTCACTGGATTTCTATTTATCTTATGTTTAAATAACGTGAGTGTGGATGTGAGTGAGAGAGAAAAATGAAACAAACATTGCTCTCCTCTACTGGTTTGAGTCCCACTTCTGGTGTCTGTGGCTATTTCTTGTTTGTAATAGTTTTTTGGTTCACATATTTTTGTGTAAAAAAAATTTGTTTGTTTGATAAAACCCTTTTGCAGTACATTTTTCATTATGTTGTAGAGTATTTTGTCTGAAACTGCAATATTAGCTGAAGAATTTTGTCATCTTTGTTGTAATATCCTGTACTGCATAATGTATATATAAGTCAGTACTGCTAAAGTACATCAGGCCAAGGCCATTCTTAGGGTGCAAGCATGAGGGTGGGGAGTGATGTACCTTTTTCTTCCTGTTGCATGTATAAAGACATGCTGCCCCCACCCCTGAGATAAGTCCCTCAGCAGCTTTGTTTATAGGCAAGAGGTCTTATGTTCATGGAATATCCATCTCTTTCTGGAGTGACAGTACAAAGTCATACTATAAAAGGCTTTATCTATTCCTTTTTAATGAATACATGTATTCCAAAAACTAATTCTTCAGAAAACATGGTTTCAGGTTATAAGCAGCCAAGAGGCTTGGCAAATTCCCAAATGACTGGACAATAGGGACTATCCCTTCGCTAGGGGAATTCATTCTGCAGTGAATTAATTTCTGTGCAGATCAGTTCAACAGTTCATTTCTCAAGATGATCCCACACGATCACTTATTCTTATTCTTAGTTTGTGCTCTATAATCCACAGAAAGCCACAGGGGAAAAATGTGCTTAGTAAATAATCTTACAAAAATCTGGTACATTTTCACAAAGGATTGCACCACAGCAGCTGCAAATTCCGACAATAACAAAATTCAGAAAGTGAGTGGGTAGGACCATTATAGTGGCCAAGCTACTGTCTAAAATGAATGCATAAAAGTTCCCAGTTTCATTTCGGAAAGAAAACAGCTGCAACTAACTGGAAAGTACCCAGGATCTGGAATATATTCAAAAGCAGACTGGGATTCTCTCTTAATTTCTTAGATAAATTCTTCTAAAAGCACGATCTGCAGTAACTGTACCTTTTAGGATATGATTAGCAGTGGGGACTTGATTTTCAACAGAAATCTGGCATTGTGTAGCAATCTAAATTCAGTGCATACTGTGGGTTGGCCCCTAAAACTGGCCTGTTTAAGAAATACTTTGTTTAAGGGATAGCTGTGCATGGTGGGATTTGTTTGTAACATCAATTTTCCTATGGTTCTGTACTGTATGAAAAAGTCCTTTAAACAGGTATCACAGCTCTTAAATAGAAATCTGCTTGTGAGTGTGAACTAAGGATATGATGAATTAAAACATGGGAATATGATGTACACCCTAAAACAATATAAGGATGCTTCCTATATCAATGCACAGGTTTGAATGGTGAATGTCCAGTAGAGATCTGTATGATAGCTCATCAAGAACAATTCCTGGCATTTGCTTCAGAATAAGAAAGCACGAAAACAGACACTAACCAGTCAGCAAACACTCCTTAAACATTGCTGAGTACAATACTTCTTCCTCCATTTTTATGAGAGTTTTCCTCACTTTTCCTCATTCCGAAGCATCTACCACTTTTCCTGTGTTTATGATGGATCCATATGATGGTTTCACCTCCTGTTCCAAAACATTCAATCAGCCTTTCCCATCCTGATGCCCTTCAGATATTTTCTATAACCCATTAACATTGATCATGCTTACTCAAGCTCATATTATCCAAAACATTTTGAGAGCACCAGGTTGGGTAAGACTCAAAGGACTTGAAAACTATTGTCAAGAAAAGAAATAGTTTCAGTTACATACTTGTAGAAGTGCCTTGAGTAAACATTAACCTTTATATGTGCTTCATGAGTATCTTTTATTTCTAGCTGTGCAGTGTATTCTGGGGAGGAGACAGAATAACTATTCATATCCACTTGCCTACTTGTCCCATTAGCCTCAGCACGCATACTAATTTAAGTGGTTTTTGTGGCTTAGTCAGCCATCCAGTGATTGTATATTTTTGGTCATTGTTTTCCATGCTTTCAATTTACTTGGGATACATTTCATGGCATTAGTCATCTGCTCTGATTCCATATTTAAGACAAGAGTCTTAAATAAACAAATAAATGAAACAATTGTAAAACGTGTTTTATTTTGAAGCACAGTTTGCCTGGGTTTTTCCTAACTACAAAATTGCTGAGATTTGACACCCTTTTAAATTATGTTTAAATTTAATGTATTAATTTAATTCATTCTTTTGGGGGATAATTAAAATGGAATGGAGAATCAATTCACTAAGCCAAGCCAATGAGACTTCTTATAAGACCTACTTTTAATAAAGAAAAATTGGGAAAATGATTTTTTCCCTTTTATAGTATCATCTGTCATGTGTCATAATTTGAATAAGGTAAACATTGCAAATTAAGTGGGTGTGTTTGATATTTCTCTTTAGCATGAAGGAAAGAAACTTTTTTGTATAGGAATACAGTAGAATACTATTATTGTATTAACAAAATGGACAATTCTTTAAATCCCAACCCAGGAAACATTGAAATGCCCCCAAGTCAGAAAATATTAGCAAGTGGGACTGACATCTTTAATTTCTTTTTCCAGCTTAAACTTTCTCTTAATTTGCTTCCCCATCTAAAAATTTGTGCAAAATGACAAGATAGAAAAAAATCTGTTTTAGAAATTGCTACTTCCATCCTTGACAAGAAGGTGGCGCCATTATCCTGAGATTCAGAATTATCCACAGCCATCCATTTGAAAAGCAGGACTGCTTTTGAAAGAAAATCTGGTAACACAGAACAACCTCCTTGCAACAAATAAATGATATCACTGCAAATTTGCCTACTTATTAACAAAACTACATTAGAAAGTATAAATTGTTAGAAGGGAGTAAAAGCAAATATGTTTCTCTAAGCTGTCCCGTTCCCCCCCCCCCCCCCATTTAGGAAGTCACTGAAAATAGTTCAGGGCTGAATTGGGAGGCACCTCTGGAAGACAAGTTGGGTGGCTGGGAACAACAAGAGGAAGAACACAATTTCTCAACTTTCAGGGGAAAGATAATGTCCTAGAATTTTTCACATGGTGATGATTAAGAAAAGGCAAATACTTTAACACCCCCCCCCCCCAATTCAGCTGCTTACTCTTGTGCCACTATTTCAGACTGATGCTAAGATGTTTTATTGGAAATAGGCCAGAAGTGGTATTCAGCAGGTTCTCACCAGTTCTGGAGAACCAGTAGTGGAAATTTTGAGTAGTTTGGAGAACTGGTAAATACCACCTCTGACTGGCCCCACCCCCATCTATTCTCTCCCTCCCGAGTCCCAGCTGATCGGGAGGAAATGGGGATTTTGCAGTAACCTTCCCCTGGAGTGGGGTGGGAATGGAGATTTTACACTATCCTTCCCCTGCCACGCCCACCAAGCCATGCCCACCAAGCCATACCACGCTTACCAAGCCACGCCTACAGAACTGGTAGTAAAAAAAATTGAATCCCACCACTGAAATAGGCCCAGTTTGTTTATTTCTTGGAAGTATGCCATGATAGACAATGGTATAGTGCTCCTGGCAAAGATATGATAGCTGAAAAGGCCCATGTGTATTGAACATGCATTTCATAGGCAACGTAGAACCCTTCAAAAGTGCAAAGGGGCAGTTTTAGCCTAACGAGCTTCCAAAGAGGAAAAGCCCAGTGTTTTCAAAACTTAACATTCAGATCACAATATTCAAACAGTTTACTTCAGTAACCTTGTGCTAACAGCAACTTCTTCCCAATGTTTAGTTAGACTCAAACTTTCTGATCATTTGAACCCATTTGTTTATTTTCTACTCTCTGGGCCATAATTTGCTTGCTCACGTATATGACTATAGTTCAGAAATTTGGCTATCCTATCATTTCTCCATCATCTAAAGCAGGGGGTGTCAAACTCACAGCCTGCAGGGCAGATGTGTCATGTGCTGGCTATGCCCACCCCTGGTTTAGGAAAGGGGGGTGGGAGTCCCAATACGTCACGTGATGACAATGTGAGGACATGAGTTTCATACCCCTGACCTAAAGCAATGGTGAGGAAAGTATGGCCCTTTTATGACTTGTAGACTTCAACTCCCAGAACTCCTGAACCAGCATGAGAGTTGAAGTCCACAAGTCATAAAAGGGTCATAGTTCCCCATCTGTGATCTAAAGCTATCCTCCATTGGACAGTTTCCCAGCTGTTGAAGTTCAACTTTAAATTCTTCAAAATAAATTCCCCTTTGTGAAAAAACAAAGCAATGATGTAGACACCCAAATGAAGGTTTGGAAGAGGTAAACGTTTTCAGGTAATGAAGGGAGGACAACTTAGAATACATACATACATGCAAATTAAAATTAAAATCAAACAGAGTACCATATATTACAAGTGTCAAAGACTTTACTACCTGAAGACTCATGTACGCAGATACTGTGGTTACAAAAAAGTTTATTTTTTCATACCAGTCACCCAAAGACCAAATTCAGTGATCCAAGCTTGTTGCAATTAGAATTCCTAATAACGTTATATAATTTCTTAATTATGACAAAAAAAAAACCATATTCCCCAGGGAAGCAAAAGCATCTGAGCAAAAACAATATGAGAGCACTTTAATTTTTAAATTGTATTTAAAGTGATGTGTTTTATAGAATCTTGTTCCATGTTTAGTAGAAATGTTGACATTTCTTTAGCCTAGTTCAGTTTCATAACTCTCTTTCTGTACACTTTGGAAATATTTTCAGAATAGATATTCTGATATCAATTTGTACCTTCAATTTGTGCATCTTTATATAGAACATGGAATAATCTAGCCATCCTCCTTGTATGTCATATCTTATCTGCAAAGAACCTGGCAGGCCACTAGATGGCAGCAAGAAAATATAGAATACTAACTCTTTGCTGCCATCCAGTGGTTGTCTGAAATTTTGAGGACCTGATTCAATGTGCTATTTTCCCCTGGATTGGAAAAGCTCTTCTAGGCTTAAAGGCCAAAGTGCCCAGGAAGGTAGTAGACACTTCATTAAATCCAAAATAAAGATTATTTTAAAAATATTTTTAATCAGTCATGATGTATAAAACATCATTTTGACAATGTTATAGTTTCTACTACATATCTATGTTTGTGACTCTGAAGCTAATCAATTGAATTTAGTCTTTCAGAATTAGCTATTCTTGAAACAACTTCTCATGTGGCCGGCTCCACTTCCGATAGGCACTTGTGCCAATCCTGGGCAATGTCAGCAGCAGAAGGGACAAGTAGTTTATTGCCAGGAGGCTATGTAAAGTACTAAAGGTTGACACTTTAATAAGAATTGAATTACTTATAAGTAGATACTTTCTTAGCAAATAACCTGCAGCTGAGCCTTAGAAAAATATTTCAAAGAACTTAACTTTAAAATCTTCCAAGTGCAGATAGTTTAATGTTGGAATAATATGTGTCTACTTGCCTTATTGGAATGACAGTATTTTGCTTGCCTTGAAAAAAGCACTGATAAACGTTAAATGAAATCTGATTAATTCTTGGATGGAAATCCCCTCAAAAGCCCAGAGCTATTTTTTTTTAAAATGATGGATAAGAAGTTTAGTTTGACTGTAATAAGTGTTTACTTGAGCATACATGATTAATTATATATTGCTGATGCCCTACTGCTTCTCTTGGAATCTGCCTTGCCCTTTTGTCTTATCCCAAAATGCCAAGAAATGTTTAAGCATGCTTTATGTTTTCATCAATAAGTTAATCAGTTATTGATATTTTAGTTGTTTAAGTCATATGGGATCAAAATTTCCTAAAACATCATATATCAAATAGTTCAAATAAACAAGCATTCTGGCTTCAGCTGTGAATCAATGTTTCACACAACAGTGATGGCAAGATCGTCTTGCCTCCTCAATAGGATCAAGTTTGTCTTCTAGGATGTGTATTTTCTGTTGTCTAAATGCTTCACAGACAAATGAAACATTTGACCCTTCTATTGAGTTATCTAAAAGAGGACGAGAGAGGACCCACAGGGATTATTTCTCCTGGTCTCCTGTTAAGGGCCACTAGGCTTCCATCTTTTGTCTCTCGTATTCATGGTGAGTTTCACACATCATAAAACCTGGGAATAGGAAATGAATGTTCTTCTGTTGCTGGTCAAATGGCTATTTATAGGTCTCTATAAACTCAGGCCCAGATTCTGAAGTTAGCAAGGCAGCTTTAAATATCAAAGTTGTCTTTGAATGTGGGGATTTGTTTCACAAAGGCACGGGTTTAATAATCAATGTGAAATGCTATCCTATTCAGAGGACTGCTCCACCCCACCCCACCCAGCTAATCCCACTTACTTTCTCTTTAATTAACAGATGGAGGGGGGGGGGGAGTGAAAAGCTGAGCCCAGACCTGCTCTCTTTCCTGACAGTATTTGCTTCTGCTGGTATGCTGGCAGTGCAGAGGGCAGGCAATTCTTGTCATAAGTTGTAAATACAAGAGCACACCGGGCTTTCCGCTAATTGCTAAAGCCCAAAAGAGGTTTCCAGACATTTATTTAACACTAATTGCATCTGTAAATACTATTCATGGTGTGTGAAACTTACAGGCAACTTTTGTGACAAAGGGAGCATGTTAAAAGGAATACTTTTCAGAAGAATGTCACGGCTGTTACAGTTATAAAACTTTTGAAGGGTGTGTGGGACATTGTGTAGCACTTCACCATTCAGGTTGAGCTGCAGTGCACATTTTCTTGTTCCAGCCCTGTTCCAGGTCGTCTGCATATATCAGAGCTCTGGATATGAGTTCCAGTGCTCTCACCAAGAGGAATGCTTAAGGATGCCCCCAGTTCCTTTATGATTTCTTCCGTCTAATGAAATATTCTGGACAGGCCATTTATCGTCCCCCCCTTTTCACTGTCTTCACTCCTCATTTTTGTAACCATTTTGTTAAAATGTTTGTATATACTTCTGGAAACCATTGCATTACTAGCAGTATACTCTGAACAAATCTAGTTTTTCTGTAATCCTGTTGTACCTACCATTTAGGTAGGTACAACAGGATTACAAGACATGAAGATGTAAATGCAAAAGACAGGATTACATAAAAATCTGATCTTTGACTTTGAATCAGGGTATTGTAGCTATGCAAAAGGAAAAAAAACTGATCAATAATAATCAAAATAGGATGAGAATTGTAACTTCCCTTTTCAGTTTTCACAAGACTTTGAGGATTGAAGTAAATACATTCATTGTGGGACACAATGCAGCTGGAAACTTGTAGATCATCAAACAATTTCAAGGAAATAAAAATAATTATTTTGCAAGGTAGAAGAATTACATTGAATGGGGAAGATTTGTTGTTTCATTTTAAAAAAACAACCATACTGTTTCATTTATTTCTCCCTTATTTCTGTGATCATCATTAGGAAAAGCAATTGAGGGAGAAAGTGACTGGTGGAACTGAGCAGGTGTGTATAAGAAGGATCACCAGAATTCTTCCCCAACTGACCTTTCTTCACTGTGAATTACATCATCCCTGATCTATTTTGCCATTCTTAAATGTTGACTGGAGGTCTTGCTACCAAATTGTGGCTCTGAGCAGAACAGGGTTCCAAACATAGCTATTATCTGGCAATAAGACTTTGTGTCCCGGCATGTGAACAGAATAGGAAAACCACCACTGAGATTCAAGCTCTAGGAACTTAATGGGAAAGTGGTGGACAAGCTGTTTGGATTTCATAGTACAGTATAACTTTAGGGAATCATGCAATAAAGAAAATAATACCCTGCATGTCTGAAGCATGTAATAATGTGATGCAAGTTTATAGTTAGGCTTTGCATTGTGGTGGATGACTAAGCTTTATAAAAAGCAAGTTGACTTTTGGTGGTATGTGAAATAGATGGTTGACACGCTTGGACTGGCATATCAGGCCACGGGGCAATCACTACCATATCTTGAGTTGCTGGAACTTCAAGTCAACCTCAGTATCTTTTGTATATTTCCACATTTACCTCAGTTATGTGGTAAAACAGCAGCTGCAGTAAACTACATCTAGGTTATCCATACCTGGAGATTCAGACTAGTTTAACCAATGAAAATGTATTCTCCAGAAAAATCCTGGGAATGTTTGCATAGGTAGGTGCTCAAATTGCCTGATTGTTAATCTTCACCTGTACTATCCCGAATACTAAGAGCCTTTGTTGGCAAGTTTGCCAGTTTGTAAAGGTAATGCAAATAAATGTAGTAGTTGAGCAACAAAATCAATTTATTTATTTTTGTTAGCAGTTTCAATACGCTGCATATCTGCTGCTCGTTTAATCCACACCAATTCACACATTATGCTAAGCCACAGTTTACTGAATAAATTACATTTGGCTATTTTCATGCAAAATATTAAGCTATAAACCAGCAGTGTCGAACTGGTGGGCCGTGGGCGGGATGCGTCCACGAATGGGAAAAACGTGAAACATCGCGTGATGGCAATGTGACACCATGGATTTAACACCCATGCTATAAACCATGCTTCAGAAACTATTAGGGTTCCTAAAGCCCCCTACGCTAAAACAAAGCGAGATAGAATGTGTAAATCCAGCCATAAGATGATAGAGGATCTTTTGGATTTGGCCATGAAGAGTATTAATTTTTAAACTTCAAGAAACAAGTGAATAGCCAAAATAATTAGTGAATATTGTTGAATCTATTTAAAGGAATATGCAAGCAGTTCTAGATAGCCCTTGCTTAATAGTTTTAATTGGGGCCCTAATTTCCATCACTAAATGATGCAGTTATTAGGTAATAGTCCTGTTCTGCCATACTGGCCTCTGCTTCAGTGTCTTCCACCTGCCTATCTGCATTCCTGAGGTTCAAATCTATGAATCCTTGTCTTGCACTCTGCAACAAGAGATAATGTGTCTATTGTACTGATTTAAAAAATGTAATTATTTGCATATAAATATCCTATATTAGATCTAGATTGTAGAAAGATCAGTTCAATCACAAAAGTTCTTCTATTTAAAGGTCATTTAAAAACCCTACATGTATATATTGCTAGAATAAAATAAAACCTACATACTCTTTGGTCTTGCATAGAATGGAATTAGAGTAATCCAAATATCGTTGCTTCCAAAATGATTATTACTCAAACAGCATTTGCTTAATGATGCTGTAACATTTCCGGAGAACATGAAGAGGAGAAAGGCAAATCAGAATATGTGCGTAATTGTAGGACTGTATTTCTGCCCAGCCAGAATGCCAGAGAACTGAATAAGAACAGCAACATCACTGTGACTAAAAACCTATGTCGCAAACAACATGGACATTTCTCTGACTCAGAGGAACATGAAGTAGGAAGCCATACAAGGAGCCTGAAGATGAGGCGATTGAGCAAAGCTGTCACCTGAGGTGAGGAACAAGATGGCACCACCATCTGTTAGATATGTAAAAAAAATGACAGAGCTGGTGGATTGAATGTCAACAGTGATGATAGAAAGCAATAGACTTAAGAGAAGAGCAATGATCAGCAAGCCGGCCTGGCCTAAACAAAATAAAATAAATGCTTGATTTAATTGTTAATTTTAATCCAATTTTTAAAATGTTATTGTTCATACTAATTGGGTTTGTTGGATACTCTATCTAATTTCTTTTTAACTTTTGTAAGATGTGTTTTTTTTAATGTTGTACGCCGCCCTGAGTCCTTTGGGAGAAGGGCGGCATATAATTCCAATAAACTAAACTAAACTAAACATAGAACACAAACTACTCCACAGTTTTGTCAACACCTTGTTGTCATATCCACTTGCTATCTTCTGCTACCTGAGGCAATCATCTAATTTTCCTTGATAGCTGGTCTCTTGGTGTTATTATCAGCTGATCTCATTGAGCACAGCTGGAAAATCTCAAGAATCCATTGAGTCATTCTGCTTTGTATTGATTCAGTCTGACTTGTGGCGGAGAGGAATGCAGAGCAAGTCAATGAATGTAATTGTATTGAATAAGAGGTGCACATCTGGAATACCCTGCTGAAAGTCTTGTGTGCAACCTTAGACACTTCAAAAAGGAATTCACAAAATAGAATATTTAATGATAAGAAAAATGTTAAATATATAAATGGAGATTAATTATATAAAATAGAATAGAATAACAGAGTTGGAAGGGACCTTCTTAAAAATTCCAGTGTTGGGCATTCACAACTTCTGGAGGCAAGTTGTTCCACTGATTCATTGTTCTAACTGTCAATACAATACAATACAATAGCAGAGTTGGAAGGGACCTTGGAGGTCTTCTAGTCCAACCCCTTGCCTAGGCAGGAAACCCTATACCGTTTCAGACAAATAGCTATTCAACATCGTCTTAAAGACTTCCAGTGTTGGGGCATTCACAACTTCTTGAGGCAAGCTGTTCCACTGATTAATTGTTCTAACTGTCAGGAAGTTTCTCCTCAGTTCTAAGTTGCTTCTCTCCTTAATTAGTTTACATTCATTGCTTCTTGTTCTACCCTCAGGTGCTTTGGAGGGTAGAACAAGAAGAACAACATACAGATGATATTTAATTACAATTAAACATAAATAAAACTACACTAATTGGACTTTTGTCTCCTATTTTTAGACTGTAGCACCCAGCACACCATTCAAGAGCCAAGTGCATTCCCTCATCCTGGAAAATGTTGAATCTCTACAACATGGGAACTTTTTCCTGATTCTTGTCACCAAAGAAATGGATACAATAGTTTTCTCTGAATTTATTTTGCTGCATTTTGAGGGTTTCTTAAAGAATGTGTCTACCAGTGACGTGCAGTCAGGTGAGGCAAGTGAGGCACAGCCTCACCACTCTCATCATGAAAAAAAAAAGTAAAAGGAAAAAGCTGAGCTAGTTGCTGCCTCACCGTGGATGACTCTGCTTAACCTCACTGGTGCTCTCCCTCCCCAAGTGTAGTGACTTCCTCCCCAGGCCCCCATTCATTTCTCTCTCTCACACACACAGCTGGATAAAACTATATAAAAATCTAGCCCAGCTTCACTGATTACAAGTTTGAAAAGGCAACGTGGCTCCACCTGCAATCAAACTACACTTGGGGAGGGAGAGCACAAGCGAGCACTGAGGAGACCACAGGAGGAGGGAGGAAGCCAGGCAAAGAGCCATGCTGTAGTACACACACTTCCCCCCAGCCTCTTTCTTTTGGAAGGCTCCCCTCTGGCTTCTCTGCCTCTCCTCTCACCCCAGCCTGCCAGCAGGAGGTGGTAGGTGAGCTTTATTGTGTTCCAGGCATTTCCCACCCAGACAGCAGGCTGCATTTGCAATGGTGGAGGTGTTTGGGAAAGGCAGCAGGGGAATGGGGGGGATGGCAGAGGAGCTGCTTTCAAGCCACTGGAAAAGATATCCAATCCAACTTTTGTGTGTGTGTGTGGTTGTTAGAGAGTGGGTGAGAGAGGGAAGGGGTAGGAGAGATAGTCCAATCCAACTTCTGTGTGTGTGTGTGTGTGTGTGTGTGTGTGTGTGTGTTTGAGAGAGGGGGAGGAAGGGAGAGAGGGAGGAAGGAGGGGAAGGAGAAGAAAAAGAAAAAGAAAGGAGCAAAGGAGAAAAACAAATGCTGTCGCTTTAAATTGGAACTGACCATGCCTGGCTGTGGAATTCTGGGAGTTGAAGTCCACAAGTCTAAAAATATTTGAAACCCAGCACTGTGTCAGTGCCTCACCAGTCATAAACCTCACCGCACGTCACTGGTGTCTACAAATCACATTTTTTAAAGAACCACCCAGATAATTCTGTTTGTAAGGCAGTGTATGCATTAACTTGTGCAAACTGGTTAAATTGTGCATTTGCATTTCATGTTTAGGTTTTGCAGATTGTGCAAAAAGATGGAAGATACTGCCAAAAAGTTCTGTTTGGGAATCTAAAAGTGTTGGTGTGGAGAAACAAAATGACTAGCCTTTTGGGGTGGCATTAACTGAGAATGTTTGAAGCTTAGCACTTAGCACTTAGACTTATATACCACTTCATAGTGCTTTTACAGCCCTCTCTAAGCAGTTTACAGAGTCGGCATATTGCCCCCAACGATCTGGGTCCTCATTTTACCCTCTTCGGAAGGATGGAAGGATGAGTCAATCTTGAGCCTGGTGAGATTCGATCTGCCAAACTGCTGGCAGTCAGGGATCAGCAGAAGTAGCCTACAGTAATGCACTCTAACCACTGCACCATCACAGCTCTTATTTTTAGCTTTAGCTATTAATTTTGAAGAAGTGATCAAGTTTTGAGCACCATCTTTGAAGGCATGAACTGCCTCCAGCAAATCTAGAAAAGGAGTCAAGTGGAAGAACACACACACATACACACACACCTTATTACTTGTCTGCTACGCATGGTCCGCACTTGGTTGCCTTTGTTTTTAAAGAAAATAGCTTTGAGAATCCATTGCATGGTAACTTTCTCCCTCTTCATCTGGTTCCATGCGAGAGCTTTCAGGGTTGCAGCCAGCAACCAGCTGTTTTCCATGGGAGAAGGAAGGCTTGGGCACTTCATGGAATAAATACTTCAACAAGACCATAGCTTGCTCTCAGAAAAACTGCAAAATTAAGAAGAGTGTGGAGAAAAACAAACAAATCAGGTAAATTCATTGTAAGAAGAGAAACAATATGGGCAGATAGTTTTCCTGTAAACAGAGTTTGAAATTTTGCCTTGACAGACAGCAGGAAAACTATCAGTTTGATTTATGAAGTTCCAAAGGCAGATACATTTAAATCCAAGTAGATTTGTGTTTAGTTTGGAGCGGGCTTTTTGCCATTGTTTTTAGAGGGAGGGAAACATCCTTGTTTTTCTGAACCGTCACCTGTGTACCATGACTTGGCAAAAGTTTTGTGCAAACACAGCCTATAAGGAAACAGCAAGCAGATTTCCAAAGGAATCATGGAGTATGAAACATTGAAACAGACTATGCAAAGAAGTAAGTGTCAGAGGTCAAATATCATCTGCAGGGAGCAGAACTGCAAGTTGAAGAACTATGGAAGCTAAACAAAATGGAGTAATTCATCTGCCTATACCAAGAGATGAAATCAGGATTAACATTAAATCCAACTGTCATGCAGTCTGATTTGCAGGAAAACAGATTAAATACATTGGGAGGAAGTCATATTGTTAACATAGTAATGGTGTTTTTCCTTTGCAAAAACTAGGAAAAAAAACTGAACCAGCTAAAACATTCAGTTGCTTAAAATCACCACCACAAATGATACTGTTTAGTGTCATAGATTATGCTTATTATAACTTATTTACAATTTATTGACACTTCTCATTTGTTTTTCAGGCCCAAGTTTGCATTCATTCATGAGAAACAATACTGAAATGGCTTGATTTTTAACCGAGAAGAAATTGGGCAGCCATTTGACTGAAAAGGTATAGGGGTCTCTGCTTGAGCAGGGGATTGGACAAAAACTCCTACAAGGTCACTTCCAACTCTCTTACTGTTATTCTGTCACAGCCTACTCTTGAGAATTTGTTTTTCAGCTTCGCAGGCTATTTTGAATAAAATGGCTTAATTTATACGAGGGAGGTATATCACCGTTCTTGGAGGAACATCAAGTTTTAAAGAAGTAATGTACTATCCATCCAAATGTCCATTGGGGGAGCAGGTCCAACCTGAGAAATGGAGAGAGAAGGTTAGGTGGAAAAAATAAACCTCATTAAGAAGATTCATCCAAATTCATATTGAGATATTTCAACTACGCTCTACTTTTTCTCTCAGAAGTGTACATATATCTTTGTGTTATTGCACTTTGTTTTCTAAAATAAAGAATACCCTACCATTTACAACTGGTAGGTGAGTTCCCCTGATAAGTCTTGCTGGCACAAATTATTTGAAGATATCCAAGTGTATCCTAATGTACTGTGGCCACTCAGAATCCAGTGTGTATAGATTTGTAGTCCCAAAGGCTGATTTCCTGAGTGGACACTCAAGCTTTAATGGTAGGTGAACTGGGAGTTTCTTGCAAGATGAATATTAAAAGGACAAATTAAATTATTTTTAAAAAGCTGGACAAAAGTTTTCAAAAGGGTACAGGAAAAGATGAAAAGCTGGATTGAAAAAACACCTCTCAGCTTGGGGTTGAGAAGAAAACTTGAGAAAGAAAAAATGGTATTAAATTCATTTCTGGTACAGATGTTCTAAAATTTTCTAAGAATATTTTTTAAAGCCTGATCAAGAAGATAGTCCAAACTTATTAAGTATTGCCTTGTTTGAAAATGTCTACATACTTTTGAAGAATACTAATTGGCTTCAGTGGATTGAATTGCAAACTGATGTCTTCTATCTCTAAATACAGTGGGACTTTGGGTGCTGACCGTAATCCATTCCAGGAATTTGGTCAGCACCCGATTTGGTCGTGACCAGAAGCAAGATGAACTGCGCATGCATGTACCCACAAAAAATGGTGCAGAAGGGGAAATCACCGCCGCAGGGAAAATCACTGTGGCTGAGTTTATTTGGCACCCGAGGATGTGTTCATGAGGTGAGTGAATTTAGCAGATTTTTCGGTTGGCACCCAAATTGTTCATCATCCGAGCCATTCGGGAGATCCCATGGTACTCAATAGCAACCAACTTTTCTGCTGAATCCAGTTTTTTTAATAGAAATTGTTCATACAATATTTTTATCTTCTTTTCTTTTTCTTTACAATGTGCATTTTCTGTTTGAAAGCTTGCCCAAAAATATGATAAGGACAACAAAATAATTCTATATTATAATATAATATCACTTTAATAAAGATTTTTCTCATGTATCTTAGATGGTTCAGTGACTACTAACTAGTCACTGAACCATCATGGGAAAAATCTTGGATTTCAGTCCTGAAATGCCACAGTAAAACTCAATGTACAAGACATTTCACTATTGTGATGAATATCTCAAGTGTTTCACGTATGTTGGCTTAGCAATCAAAGTTAAAGGGCAATTTGCTGCTTTCTAAAAGGGAAGACTCAAAGAGAAATACATCAAAGGGAAAAGGAAATGGGAAAAATGAAACATGCAATATGGTAGAATTAACATGCAGCTAAGATTTGTCTTGGTGGCCTGTTAGATATAAATGAACAAAAATAACAGTGAGAATTAGCTAACACCTCTGACATACTGTCCCATATATATTGAATATTTATCAAGATCTCTTGGGCACCTCTTCGGATTCATTTTCATAAAGTCATTCCAATTGAAAATCATCAGCACACTAATGTAATTAAATGCAGAAATCCAAACTAGTCCATAAGAATTAGCAAGTAAGAGCTGGCCAAATCATTTTTGGCTTCTACATCTGCAGAATCTATCACTTTTGGGAAACATGGAGAATAAATACCATCATTTGACTCTCTCCAAACTTCCTAGCAAATTGCTGTGGAGTCGTCTGCAAAATAAAAACTGATGAAGTTCTACTTTGCAGATATTACTCAAATTAAAGGCAGAATCAATTTGATTTCCTTATTATAGAATTAGGGAGCATGAGATTCTCCATGTGCAGCTAAATTATAACTCCCAGCAGCTCCAGCCAGCATGACTATTGATGAGGATGACTTGAAGTGTAGTTCAGCCACATCTGGAAGGATAGATGGCTTCAATTTGGCTAACAACATTTGCTCTTGGTGGAAATAAAATGAGAAGAAAGTCTCCAGTTTTAAGCTGCCTCCATTATGCTAAAGATAATCTTGAGAAGATACATTGTTAGATGATTTACTTTTTTGGATTGCATTTTGTATTTTGAAAGCTTAGATCCTAGTAAAACAAAGGTTTTCTTTCTAGAAAATTATTGATTGTGATGTATTGGCCACATTCACTCTGGATGAATGACATTTAAAAGTTCAGTATTTTTTATTAAACAAGGCACTCACAATTGTTATTCTAAATCAACTGTTACTTTTTGGCTATTGCAGGAATAAAAACTAACTTGCACACAAGGGATGGTCCTAGGGTACTATCTGTAATATAGTTCTTCAGCAAGAAAAGGGGGAATTCAGATATTTATTTCCTTGTGATAGGAGCCACAGGAATGCTTTTGCCAGCCTGTTTTAGTCAAATGAATGGATTTATTCTTTTGCTCTGTTCTAAGTTGCAGATGACATGTATCTTCTCAGTGTCTTATATTCTATCTTCTACTACTGACATTATGATGTTTTGTTTTCCTTTTTTATAAAATGAGAGCACACATGAAGATGGACTGAAATTATTTCTGTATAAAATGCAATCTCTTTTTTAAATATAGGTACTGGGCCAACATATATGGAGCAGCAGTTTTTGGAACACTAATTATAATGTAAAGAGAGAAAGAGACCCAAAGACCTATTGACTCAGCAGGTGGCAGCAGAGATGTGGTCTTGATAACACCTAGAGCTCTATGAAATCTCAGAGGTGGAAGATCAACTGTTGTATTCTTGGGGCTGTCTGAGCTTGGCTGTTTCCTTGTAGACATTTCATTACTTATCTAGATATCATTATCAAGGGGAGAGAGTTTAGGATGTGCTGGAGAGAGAGAGAGGGAGGGAGGGAGGGAGGGAGAGAGAGAATTAACCTTTTATTAGAACATCCCTTTATATAGAGAGGGAGTTAGGTATATATGTGTGTAACACACCTCCGTTTTTCTTTTATTTCTACATTTCTCCTTTTCCCTTCCCGGCTTCCTCTCTTTCTTTTTTGAACTACATTCATCATTTGAAGAAACCTGTGAAATAGCATTTAATTGGAAATGAGAAAAAAAGGAATATTTTAAAACTTTATACCTTTATTCACCCTCAGATCCTAATGCAGAGAATACTTCATTAGAACAAGTCAGCACTCTTGACATATCTATCCCTACAAAATGAAATGTTTAGTAGGGGGCTCAAATTAAAATACAGCTTTATTTAAGTTCTCATCAGATTCATGGCAAAGAGCTGGATTATACACATGAAGGCATTGGAGGATGGAAAGATCCAGCCAAAAATGGCAGAATAGCTCATATTTGAGCTACTTTTTAAAAATTTCCATTATTTCATCATATATACCAGTAGAATCAAGCCATGATTCATATCTTTCCAGATTAGTGTTAGTTCCCTGTTTGAATTAATGTCTCACTTTCTCAGGTTATTCATCAGGTAATCCGAATGCTTTACAGGTAGTGCTTGACTTACAACAGTTCATTTAATGACCGTTCAAAGTTACAACGGCACTGAAAAAAATGACTTATAGCCATTTTTCATCCTTATTAGCAGCATCCCCTTGGTGACGTGATCAAAGCTCAGACATTTGGCAACGGTCTCATATTTGGGATGGTTGCAGTGTCCCAAGGTCATGGGATCACCTTTTGTGACCTAACGTGCAAAGATGAAAAATGGGAAGCGAGATTCACTTAACAACTTGACAACTGCAATGATTCACTTAACTGTGTCAATAAAGGTTGTACAATGGGGAAAAAATCACTTAACAACTTTCTGACTTAACAACAGAAACTTTGGGCTCAGTTGTGGTCATAAATTGAGGACTACCTGTATTCCATAATTGAAGTATGGTTTTGCATTCACATTATTAATAGGGGCATGAGACAAAGAAAATTGGATAACCAGTTTATAAAATAGCTCATAGAGAGTTGTCAGAAAACATGCACATGTGTTTAGGAATGCATGTAATGTTGCAGTTCTATATATACATCTTAGGTTTATGGATCACTGTGCTGGTATAACTTTGAATAGAAGCTACAATTATTAAAATAAAAGTTACTTTTAAGAACTCCTGCTTTCTTTGGGTTGAGGATAAATGTTCAAATAATGTGGGTCTGCACATTTAAGGTCCACAAGGAAATAACAATGGTCTGTTGGCATTTCAGATTAGTGAGTTCATTCAAACTTTGGCTTTTTCTTCTTCTTCACGTCTATTTACTAGAAGTAATGATATGGTAAAACTGAAGCTGACAAAGCACTTATAAGCTATAGATTTTCAAACAAAGTTGGCAGCAACTTCATACTGTCGATGAAATGTCTTTCATAGAAACTTGACCATCCAGTTTCATTCGATACCAAAGTAATTTAAGGTTCGCATATCTATTTAAGAGTGGCTTTCACTAGATGTTGGCTCAAAGCCTTTCCCTTTGGGTGAGGTTTTAGGATCCTATCTCAGTCTGCTGAGGGCTGCCAGGCTTTCCAGGCATCAGTATAATACAATTAACAAAGTGGTGCTTTTCTTTCAGTCTCTCCCCCCCCTCTAGAATGCCCCTATTTTTCTCTTCTGATATCTAAATCTTTGTGCTTTTTCACTTCACCACCAAGTCATTGTAAGCATTATGACAATAGTGCAGGGCACAAATATTTGCAGGTATGCTAAAAAATGTCACAATACGGTCACAATGGTGCCATCAAACCACTGGTGGTATTCAGCTGGTTCGGACTGGTTCAGGTGAACTGGTAGTGGCGACCTCAGGTGAGCCAGTCCCACCAACCTGCCCCGGCACTATGCTGTCCTATTTAGCTAGCAAGCCACTTGCATGAGAAAAGTGCAGGCATGGAAGGCTGCATGCATGCACGGAAGGAACATGCATGCTTACATTTTTGGTGCGTGGCGAACTGGTGGTAAAAATATGTGAAACCCACATCTGCATCAAACCTCTGCCTATATTTATATGTGCCACTTGCGCATTGCATGATAAAAGAGGCAGAATTTTGACCTCATTGTCTTAAAAACAATGCAATGATGCAAGGCAATAGCATTTCAAAACACTGGGTGAAGCCCTATAAAATTTTCAGAACTTTCCACCAGAGCTAATTCCAAATGTAATGAAAGAATGAGCAAGGATTGCATTTACTCCTCTAAACATTTTCATCCATTTAAAATATTTTAAGTTAAATGGAAAAGAAATTGTCCTGGCCCCATCCGTGTTTTGGAATGTAGCTTGCAACAGCCCACTTGAAGGTTGAGTGTGTATTTCAAGTGATAAAATATGGCATGCTCCTGCTCCAGTACTTAAGAGGAAGAAATGTTTTTTCCATAAATGGATAAGCAAGATGTGAAAGTATTTAAAAACATTACAATCTATACAAAAGGAAGAAAATAAATAAATAAAGCAATTGTGATTATATTTGACATGCCGACAACCAAAATTATACCTTGGTAAATCCAATCTCAGTTCTTATCTTTTCTCCCTCAAATTTAAAAGGAGATGAATGAATTCTTCAACTATCTTTATATGATAATTGTATTTGACACAAAGTAGCCTAGCCATTAGACTTTCTGTGTATTTATTAAGCCTGTTATATTTTTATTCATTCATATTTGAACCACTTTTAATTTAATTCCTGTATGACAAAGACATAAATGTGATGTTTGAAACTACTAGATTAACCACTTGCAGATCAAACAAAGAACAGCAGCTCAAAAACTAGGCATTTAGTGACAGTCATTTTTCCACTCAAGCAAAACAAAACAAAAAACAAAACAAAAACCCTCAAACCTACTTTACATATGTTTATATGTCCTAGGGGGGAAAAAAAGCACAAATATGGATTCATTTGGAGGTATATTTTTTTTCAATTTCTCAACTTGACAACTCTAAGATGCGTGACTGGGGAATTCACATAAGTGCTAATCACAGTTGATCCTGCTTAGCACTTCAGATCAACCACAGCCGGTTAGCTGGTGCCACCAAATAAGGTGGCCTTTAGCTCTTCTGTCTCTCTTCCTTATTTTACAGCCATAGATAAGCAGAAAAACAACAACAATTGGATTTCTCTTTGGTTTCTCTCTGTGGCTGCAAGATACATTTTTGTAGTCACAAAAATTTGTATTCATTGCAATTGGTGTGTAATTATCAGGCTCTCCTGCTCTCCAATGGGACAAAGAAACAATAAGCTTGAACTAAGCAAGACTTCAAATTGGCCTTCAAGTTTCAATGTTCTCTGACAAAATATCTGGAGTGATTTTTTTCCTCATTGCCATTTATTTATGAACAATATCTGTCTTTTTTTCCAAGGAGATCAATCCATGAGATCACCCATGAGATAGGTTGAGCTGAGAGTGAGAACCATAATCCCAAAGTCATGTACTTGATTCCATGGTCTTGGGAACTGGGACCAGTACCCATCACCATGGAAACAAGAACATGACTTCATATAGGATTCCAATATGGTCCCAGTCCAATATTGGAATCCTATCCTACACTGCATCTATGTACAGTTTCTTATGCAGATATAAGATCTTGTTCACCACTATTAATAGTTAGGGAAGGCTAATACTAAGGGGACACAGTGGCTCAGTGGCTAAGATGCTGAGCTTGTCAATCAGAAAAGTCGGCAGTTCGGCGGTTCGAATCCCTAGCGCTGTGTAATGGAGTGAGCTCCTGTTACTTGCCCCAGCTTCTGCCAACCTAGCAGTTCGAAAGCATGTAAAAATGAAGTAGAAAAATAGGGACCAGCTTGGTGGGAAGGTAACAGTATTCTGTGTGCTTTCGGCATTTAGCCATGCCAGCCACATGACCATAGAATTGTCCTCAGACAGCGCTGGCTCTTTGGCTTAGAAATGGAGATGAGCACCTCCCCCTAGAATTGGGAACGATTAGCCCGTATGTGCGAGAGGAACCTTCGCCTTTACCTAATACTAAACTGTATCTCAAAACTGATTCTTTAATCTGTTTTAGATCATGTAGAGAGTTGGAAAGTGTCACTTGATTAAATTTGCATTATAATATGAATCAAGTTATCACTATCACTGCTCTTGATGCCATTCATCAGATGAGCTTGGTATGTAACATTATTTTAAAAACATGCCTGCTGTATCAAATCAAATTTCACTCTCTGAGTTGGCAGTTTCCCCAGGATTTTATTAGAAAGACAGCTGCTCTCTAAAATATGATTTCATCATTACCATTAAACAGCCAGTATCTCAGGATTCTTATATGGTCTAATATGCCACCTGATGTAAAGTCCAATGCACAAAACCTGGAAAAAAAAAACCAGGAAAAAGTCATTAGCATGACTTAATCCCTGACAGACTTCAGATTCAAATGGAAGCTTCAAACTCCATCCTACTTTCCTTTATTCTTTCTCCTGTAAATAATAGTAAAACAGGATTAGGTTGATTCAATCTGTCAGGGTTGTGTGACCTCTGCTATGGTCTGAATCATAGGGAAAAAAGAAGTGTCATAAATGTTGATGGAATGCACCAAGAAAGTAGAGTTTATATTTTCAGGCATAGTGTTTAACTCCTAACAGTGTGCAAACGTTTTGGGTGCCAACCTGAAAACTTCTTACCCTGTTTCCTGATTCCAAGCTCATCTAGCTAATCGAAATAAATTTTTTACTATTCACAAATTCTCTAGTGAATCTATTTTTTCCCCAATAGGAATTAGAGAGTTGGACAATCTGATACTACAGCATATGTACTTGGAAGAATGTTCCATTTTGTCCGAGACTACTGCCAATGGGAAACCTTGCATTCACAAAGCTGCAGCTTTCCTGCCAGTTTAAAAATGATTTATTCATTCATTTATTACACATATTTCTATGATCCCACAGTCAAAACAACTCTAGGTGGTTCACACAGTAAAATACAATTTAAACCAAATCCCATAGCAAAATAGAAATAGAATACTGCGTGAATACAAAGGAAAATTTAAAAATGGTAACCTCAAATCAAAGCAAGGGAAGATTATCTGAAACAGTTCAATCTTTACGTGTTTTTGAAAAACCAGGAAAAAAAAGTCAGAGTAAATCAGAGTCTGAATATAAACTTTCATTCAGGCTTGAGCTTTAATGTATAAGCTAACTGTGTCCCTCGCTTTTATAAAATAGAGGCAGTATCTGGAGAAATGTAACAAGAAAGAAAAATAAGTGGAGAGAATCTCATCCCCGACAACTTTGATAAAGGCAAAGCATCATCCCAAGAAGCTAAAAGAGGTCAAGGAACAAAAGGGACTTTGCTTCAAAGTTATATCTGAGAAAAGGGCAAATGTTTTAGGGAGAAACTTTTTTTCCCTTTTTACCATGTGAGCTTAAGTCCAATATTATGTCTCCATGCAAATAATTGTTTTATGCCAGCCTTGAATCATACATGAGAAGTGTTCTGGAAGATCTTATAATTTCCTCTTTGAACATCCTGTAATTTTTCTTTCCTTACTGAAGAAAAAAAAAAAAGCTCCTCAAAGTTAAAGATGGACAAAGAGTTAGAGGTCCATTCTTGTTCTCTGTTGCTGATAACTTCATTTGTCTGAAGGTAGGTAGGTAGGTAGGTAGGTAAGTAGGTAGGTAGGTAGGTAGAGAGAGAGAGAAGGAGAGGCAGAACAGAGGCAGAGGCAGAGGGAGGGAGAGGGAGAGAGAATTTGTTATAGTGGTGAAGACATCAGGCTAGAAACTGGAAGACTGAGTTCTAGTCCTGTCTTGGACATGAAGCCAACTGGGTAACTTTGAGCCAGTCACTTTCTATCAGCCCTAGGAAGAAGGCAATGGCAAATCATTTCTGAGAAATCTTGCCAAGTAAACTGTAGGGACTTGTCCAGGCAGTTTCCAAGAATCAGATATTATTGAACAGGAGAAAAAAAAAGAGAGTGGCATCAAACAGAAATAAAATCAAACATTATAGTTCATGTTAATTGATGGACTTCCCTCTTCAGATATCATAAGATCCTCAATTTTCCTCCAGTAAAACTGAGAAAGATATAGGGGAGTTGAAGGGAAGGAGAAGTGACGATAAACTCGTATTATCTAAAAAAAAGTTCTACTTCTGTAATTTTGGATTTAAACCATAGAAGCTCTATCATAGCATTTAATAGTTATTAGCACTTTGGGATCAATTGCTTTCTTGTGTATTATATTTTACTCTTCGGTATCATTGCTGCTCTATGCCCCAGACATTTAAATAGCTAAGTGGTGTTACAAATCCCCATCTGTTTTACTCAGCAATGTTGGGTGGCATGTTTAAAAGTTAAATAAATAAAAGTGATATTTAGAGATTTTATCTAATCAGGATTCCACAATGGATGACAAATTGCCCTCTTTTAACATATAATTAATTACTCTGAAAGGCATTTTACCCGTCAGCTTAGGAGGGTAGAAGGTTAAGTGAAAGCTTTTGGCATCTTGAATGTGTGTGGTTTATGATTAAAAACCCATGGGAAAAAAATCAAGAATAAAAAATAACTATTGAATATTGGTCCAGTATTACAATTATATGATATCATTTTTCAAAAGGCATCCTCACAACCAAAGGCCCAAGTCTTTCTTCTATGATCCAGAAGATGCTTATCTAGTAGGACATGTTTTTTCTCCGTCATGATTCTACACAGCTTTTGGTTTGTTTTTGTTTTATTTTAAGGAAATAGTTGCCACTTTCTCCATTCCATTCTCTGCTGGCTGGGGAATTCTGGGAGTTGAAGTCCACAAGTCTTAAAGTTTCCAAGTTTGGACACCCCTGTTCTAGAGTAATTCAGCCAGACAGAGACAAATTCCATTCTATCCACATTTCAGTTACAGCACACCAATGAGAATCACATTGCTATATTTATCAACAAAATCAGGTTCCTGTTTCCAATTAATGTGTCTTGTGCTATACCTGCAAGTTGAATGCCACAGACCAAGAGACTCTGCACCAAAAGGAAACATCATCTACCTTTTGGCTCTCTATGGCTGGCAAGATTGCTGCTGTTTCTTACTGCCTTTGCTTTTGATCCACAAGGATAATTGGAAAACATGAAAGAGGAAGATATCTGCAAGTCAGTTTTCTTTTAGAATGGAACATAACAATTATGCAAGCTTGATGTTACTCTTTAGCTACAAACCACTGAAATTCTTGCTCTGTCATTTCTTTTAATACATAGGACAACAGTTTTTGAACCAAGGTACCTCAAAATGGATAACATACAGAATGTGTCCAAAATGTGGACCTATAATCCCAAATAAATAACATTTGGGGAAATTGTGACTGCTTCAGTGTTACTGGCTGCTGCTGCTGAGATACTGCTGAAGTCACATGATTTCATTTTCAATTTTCTGGGACAATTTCCCAGCCAGGAAACCCCATACCAGGGGTCTCCAAAGTTGGCCACTTTAAGACTTGTGGACTTCCACTCCCAGAATTCTCCAGCCAGGGTTTCCTGGTTGAATAGTGGGTTGGATTAAAAGACTTCCAAAGTCTCTTGCAACTCTGTTATTCTGTTATACAGTTTCAACATTGATGTAAAATGCAATGAGAAAAAGACAGTGATGTTTTGGTTGGGTTTTGGTTGTTTGGTCTGTTGAACTAAAGGAGTCATACAATGAATGAATATGGAAAAGCCCCAAATACTGAAATACTCTTAATGTGATCATGTTGAATGACGAGTGTAAATCTATCCACTCATTTCAAAATCTGAACAATACTTTGGATGAATCTATGTGGGCTTCTCTGGGCAACATTGGCCAGTCCCTCCCTCCCTCCCTCCCTCCCTCCCTCCCTCCCTCTCTCTCTCTCTCTCTCTCTCTCTCTCTCTCTCTCTCTCTCTCTCCTTTCACTCTACAATCTGGGCTGTTCCACAGTACATACAGCATGGAAGTGCAAAATCTGACAGTGTACTTATCAGAGGGCAATAAAGGAACATGGCAAGCCAGGATTGGGAACAGTGTTGTCATAGAATGATCACTTTCATCAGCAACACCATATGAATTTAGATAAGTTCATAATGGAAGACTCATAAGCAATCCTTTAAGCAGACATTTCTTAAGCCTTCCATGCCCTGGAAACCCCCATTAATTTTAATCAGTGTTCATAACCAAGATATTTTGTTTTTCCAGAGAAAAAGGCATTATATTCATGCACTGATGCTGAACCCACTTGCATCCCAACAGTCTGCTGCTAACGTGATAAAGGGCAGGCAAAAGCTCCCAAAAATGTAAACAAAAGAGCTTGCTCCAGTTTAATGAGAAGAACAGTAAAAAGGGAGGTGGAGGAATCAACTCATCTAATTTTAGCAGATAAGCAACTGAAAAAGATAGTCCCATGATGTTTTGCATATAGTGTAAAAAACCAAATATTTTGCTTTAATATATTTGGAGTGTCTGGTCAAAATAGAAATGAGACAATGAATGAGGCAATGCTTCAGTTAGCATAAAGGGCACCTGTTGTATATGTAGATTGTATGGCACTGTTTGGTCCTCCCCCCCCCCCCATTTTAATGTCTATATGAAACCCCTGGAAGAGGTTATCTAATAATTTGGGATGCAGCTTCATCAATAAGTTGAGCATAACAAACTTTACGTTCCCATTCTGGTTTGAAGAGGAGATGTTTTTGATCTGCTACCTGGTGCCTGAAAGATGCAAGGATCTGAATAGTAGAGAATAGCTGAAGCCAAACCTAAGCAAGCTGGAGATGTCTTCTTTCTTTATTATGGTTATCTTTTAATGGCGATGTCATTTCTGGAAACGTAAGCAATATTCATGAAGTTATCACTCCTCCTTGAACAGTGGTAGAGGCCAAGGCTAAAGTAATTTTGCCCAGGTTGGATTGGTACACCAATTGCAACCTTACTTTACCCCTTCATTACAACCCAATTAGACTATGACAATGCAATTTACATGGGCTGCCCTTAAAGGTTACTCAGAAACTGCAACTGGCCCACACATTTATTAGTTCCCAATACTGATAGTCCATAATACCTATTCTGCAGTGTCTAATGTCCTTGCTCACTGGTTTCTGGGTACAATTTAAAGTGATGTTCTTGATCTATAAAACCTTTTATAGCTTGAAAACTGGATAGTTGTCTGCTGTCACTGGAATCAGACTGACCCACTATTGCTTACAAGAAGAAGCTGCCTACAGTCTCACATTTCCCAGAGGTGTGGGGCAGGGAGGGTAGAAGAGATTGCTTTTCTGTGGCTGTGCTTTTGTTACAGGTTTTTTATGAGGTTATTGTCAAATTATATACTTTGTAAGCCAACAAGGTTTGTCAGAACCTGATTAAATATTAAAGTTATTAAATATATAAACAAGAAATATTTTGAAATTGAATTCAAGGTCAAGAAATAACATCTCTTCACCTAACTGCCTTAGAATACTACCTTATTTAAAATAAGTAGTTATGTGGGGTATGAAAACAATGAAAACAATTAAATTAATATGTAGGTCTGGCATTGTAACGTGTCATTTTTTATGGAGAGGGGAAATGAAAATATATAGAGAAAGGAAAACATCTGCAACATGAAATTGTCCCTAACATAAACCATGTTTTAGGTTCTTTACTTGACCCAATCATGTTCAGGATTTAACTTTCCAAAGTGATTCATATACCTTAGAATAGAAATAAGAACCCAATTTTTTCAATTCAATTCAAAGCCTTTATTGTCATTGTACATCATGTATACAACGAAATTGGTTTAGCCTCTACCGGTGCAGTCCATATAAGAATACAATGCTATAGTCCTTTAGATGTTACTTCTGTAGCATAACTCCCGGCATCACTCATCTCTGATGGACTTCTGGAACTTCTAGATCAGCAAATCTGAAGGGCCATATATACCCCATGTCTATTTAGAAGAATTAGCATGGGTGTCTCAGCTGCTGTTGTGTTGAAGCAGTGTTGATGGGAGCTCAAAGCTTCTCTTTGTTATGGGAATTCATACTGTACTTTCTGGTTTGTGCTTTTGATGCTGCTTGAGCCAGTGTTGAAAAGCCCTCTAATATGACCAGAGGTAGGTGCTTAGTGGGGTTAAGAACCCTTCAAAGCCTCCTAGGTACACTTGTAATTTTTCACCTCTTTCTACCAAAATATAAAGCAGGTTCAGGCATTGGTTGATTTCCAGGCAGCAGCCTACCAAAGAAGCTTTTTTCAAATAATATCTTGAAGTAATTCTAATCAAATTAGTTTGCTCTTGAATTAAAAAACATGAATCAAATCAAGTCCTTTCTGAGCCTTGAAACTCCAGTTCCAACTGAATCAGAATTAACTGCAAAGCCCTACCCATCAAGTAGTTGCCATTCATGCATAATATTGTGTCAGAACAGAGATCCTAGACAGATTTCTGATATTGTATCCAAACCATTGAAAAACACTGAGATCATCAGAAAAAGGAGCTTCGAATGTATTTCAGTCTGTACTTCCTTTGTAGGCTCAGCACACACAGGAATCATCTTGTGGATGAAGAAAAATACCATACAAGGCATCAAGCTGAAGTAGGCATCCACTGCACATTGATCCCAATTTTTATAGTCTCCAGTTGTTTGAACTAATTCATAGAATTTTCAGCAGTGGTTGCCATAATGATACTAATATGTGATTCATCAGTGATCCAGTCTGATTATTGAAGAGTCACCAAATCTATGTATATGTGCAACATCGTGAAGAAAACAGTTCTAAATTAGTTGTAAGAATGATTTTTTAAAATGAAACTTACTTTAAAATAGATGTGTATACATTCCCTCCTTGGGAGATTGCAACATGAGTTTTTACTTCATTCCTTTTCATACAATTTCTTTATATCTTTGATTCTTATGGCATTTTGCAGTATCTGGACTATTAATCAAAAGTGACATTGGAAATGGCTTAGAGTTAATGGGAGCATGAGAAGTTTTCTAACCATAGTGTATTTGACATGGACCAGGTCAAGTCTAAAGGAGCTGCTCTTGGTTAAATAAACAATTAAACTGTAAAGTAAAAGGGAAAAACTCCACAGCCATTTATCAATTTTATATGGTTTTTTGTGGCTGCAGGAAAGAGTAAAGTAAAACTAGAATTTATGAATTAAAAGGCTGAATTACAAAGTTAAGAGTGCAAGCTTGCTCACATCGCCTAAAAAATGGTTGGATGGGCTGCGCTCTGCTATAGACAGAAGATCTTGGGTCTTGTCTCCTTGCAACTTCAATCAAACAGCTAAAGGTGCTGCAAAAGAGCAAAAATACCCAAAGACCATGCTGGATCTTTCAGACAAGTTAAAGTACCACCCAAAGAAAATGTAATCCAACTTCATGGTAGAATTATTCTTCTTTTAGACTTTAGTTTTACACGTCCCATATTCTGGGGCTGGCAGACAAATTTACATAATTTACATTACCATGTAACACTATCCCAATTTACTTCCTGAAACAGCAGACATCATTCAAACCCACTAGGGCTGATGGCGAAACTATGGCACGTGTACCAGAGGTGGCACACAGAGCCCTCTCTGTGGGCAAGCGGGCCATTGCCAGCTTCTCTTCTGGTTTCTGGTGCGTGCATGCGCGCTGACCAGCTGGTCTTCACATGTGCCAGAGCATGCACATGCTGGCCACCTGGCCTTTGGGTTTCCGGCAGGTGCATGCATGCTGGCCAGCTGCGCATACACATTCCAGTTGGGCACTCAGTGCTGAAAAGAGTCACCATCACTGGCCTAGGGAAATGGGTTGAGTTTTCAGCTGATGGCATCACCCAGCTGGCTATTGATTCCTCCTTTTGCAATGGCATAAAATGGTGCATACACTGCTGTTTGCATTAAGCCTTACCTTTGCAGCAAAAGGATTCTGGAGCCTTGCTTTATGGAAGTACCCAGAACAATACAGTAGTTAATCAGAGGTATTATTTCTCTACACATGTATATTCAGAGTTTGCACAATAGATAGGCATATTGGATCAGAATATTCTTAAAAAACTGGATTTTGGAAACAGAACTCCATTTTGTATGCTGTAACTTTAGAGACCCATAACAAGCCACTTATAAAGCTAGGCTATGAAGGAGAAATGGGGTACAAATTAATAATATATGGACCTGAAGATTAAGAGAGGTTAATAGAAGTTTGCTAACAATTCTTCACAATAAGTAATACAAATATATACGGCTTGCTGCTAAACTTCATTTAATGAGATAATTGAAAATTGCTACCTAATTGTCATTAGCCACACTGACTCTGGAAAATTAGCAACATGCTTTTTTCTCCCTGGAAATGACTGAGTACAGAATTGGACAAATAGAATAACTTTCCCTTTCTCCACTGGGATTAGCCAAAAACTTATTTCTAGGAAATGCTTTCCATTTGTTCTGGCAGAGAGCGTACTGATTTTTTTGGGAAAAGTGACTGTCTTTTTTTCTTCAAAACTTTCTCTGTTTTAAAATAGTGAAAATAAGGAACTGGCAAACAATTATTCTGCCCATTTATAGGATTTATGGTGCTTTCCTTGAATTAACATTACATTTTTTTTAAATGTACAAAAGTGAGCTGCTTCTCTCATTTGGGTTGTGCAACTTTTTAGAAGGCAAGATGGCAAGAGAGTTGCTTTGATATAGTGAAGATGTATTTTTGTTTGTACTATGTGTCAAAAATATTATAAAGGTGGGCAAGATGGCATTGCTGACCCATTGTTCCCTTTTATCAGTAGTTTGACTGAAGGTTTGGGAAATCTGAGCAAATTTTCTCTGCAACTCTCCATAATTGCAGTGGCACTTCCCTTTCCCACACCTGTTCTACCTCCGTTGAAGTTATGTCTTCGCTTTCCTTCATTCTATTATACAACCACAGGAGGAAATTGTGTGGGTTTTGTGTTACTTTAATTCAAGCTAAGTAATGGGTATATATGGCTGATGAATCAAGACACTTACCACTAAAAATCTATTTTTACTAGAAGCTGCCCTTGAGTTTTCTGTCATTTATTACTGCGTGTTTCTTAATTATAAATATGTCTCTGTGCTCCCTAAAATTATCTACTAAGCTGAGAAAAAAAGGGTGATGGGGTAAAAACTGGGGCAGAGAGCTCTGTGCTCTGATCATCTTTTGGTGCTAGGGAACTGGATAGCATTGATAAAATGTTTTGCTTCATGAATGCCTTTAGAAAGATGAAAAACGTTGGGGTAACATTACTTTATAATCTCTCCAGCAATTCTATGGAATTCAACACTGGACTTTTTGCTAGTGTTTTGCCACTTGATAAGATGGGCAGAAGAACTGAAATTTATAGACAAATGCTAAAAGGTAAAGGTTCCCCTTGTACATATGTGCTAGTCGTTCCTGACTCTAGGGGGAATGCTCATCTCCGTTTCAAAGCCGAAGAGCTAGCGCTGTCTGAAGACGTCTCTGTGGTCATGTGGCCAGCATGACTAAATGCTGAAGGCGCACGGAATGCTGTTACCTTCCCACCAAAGGTGTTTCCTATTTTTCTACTTGCATTTTTACATGCTTTCGAACTGCTAGGTTGGAGGAAGCTGGGACAAGTAAGGGAACTCACTCCGTTACGTAGCACTAGGGATTCGAACCACCAAACTGCTGACCTTTCTCATCAACAAGCTCAGCGTCTTAGCCACTAAGTCGCCGGGTCCCTGTTAGACAAATGCTACACCCACCCTAAACTTCTGCACCTCTTTTGCCTTCTCTCCTGTTTTTCAGACAGAATTAGGAACCATTCCTTTTGAATGGGGTATTTTTCCTTTGTGTACCTTTCTTTCACTAAGCATGGCTCAGCCTCTCTTGAGTATGGATTGAGATTCTGTGAAACCCTATGAATCTGAAATAAAAAGTTGTAGTCAGAATTCCACCCATCTTACTTTTCTTCAGGATTTATGTTGTTCAGTGCAGATAACTGTCCATCTCAAATATATGAGAGAGAGAAAGAAAACAAGATAAAAATGTCATAACAAAACAATAAATCATAAATATTAAAGCTGAATGAAAACCACCATTTCAGACAACAAAAGCAAGATGTTGCTTAAGTTGCTCCCCATTCCCCTCCAACAATCTCTCAGTGAGCCTGTCCAAATCTTTTCGGTGTACTTTGGCTTGGATTTTTAAAAAAATGCTTTATACATGTACACACACACTTGGACTTATCCTTTTTATTTTAAAATAATTATTTATTAAGTTTTCAAAGCTAGCAAGGAAAAAAAAGCAAACAGAAAGAAAGAAAAAGGACTTGAGTTTGATACGCCAGATTTCATGAACCAAGACTCAGCTGCAGCTAGGAAATTGCACAGTCAGACGATCAACCACATTTTCTTCCAAAGCTGAGTTTTAAAAAAGAAAGAAAGAAAGAAAGGAAAAACCCTTCAAAATGAATTGTGTAGATTCTGTAATGTTTGTCTTCTCCCAGTGCTGTTATATAGAAACTGGGTCATTAGAGACATTTGGAGAATATGGGGATGCTATAAGTAAAGGTTCCCCTTGCACATATGTGCTAGTCGTTCCCGACTCAGGGGACGGTGCTCATTTCCATTTCAAAGCCAAAGAACCAGCACATTTATAGACAAATGCTAAAAGGTAAAGGTTCCCCTTGTACATATGTGCTAGTCGTTCCCGACTCAGGGGACGGTGCTCATTTCCATTTCAAAGCCGAAGAGCTAGCGCTGTCTGAAGACGTCTCCGTGGTCATGTAGCCGGCATGACTAAATGCCAAAGGCACATGGAACGCTGTTACCTTCCTACCAAAGGTGGTTCCTATTTTTCTACTTGCATTTTTTACATGCTTCCAAACTGCTAGGTTGGCAGAAGCTGTGACAAGTAACAGGAGCTCACTCCGTTACGCGGTGCTAGGGATTCATACCACCGAACTGCAGACCTTTCTGATTAACAAGCTCAGCATCTTAGCTACTGAGCCACCACATCCCTTATGCTATAGAATACAGTAATAGAAACAATATTCCTAATATTAATCTCCATAGCTCTTCCCGGGCCTATGTGGATCTCATCTTTGTTCATGTAAGGCAGGGGTGTCCAAACTTGGGAACTTTAAGACTTGTGGACTTCAACTCCCAGAATTCCCCAGCCAGCATGGCTGGCTGGGGAATTCTGGGAGTTGAAGTCCACAAGTCTTAAAGTTCCCAAGTTTGGACACCCCTGATGTAAGGCAACTACTGACACTAGATCTGGAGATTGGTATCCTAAGTCAAGAGAATGTGCTTTAAGCACTTCATCTTCTTTTTTTCTCACCAACAGGTATGTTCAGATTTTTCAGGAATGATCCTAAAGTTTCTGATCATTCTTCTTGCAGATCTATTCTACACAAAGCTGACAGGGCATGGCTTCAAAGCCCTTGGCAAGGTGTGAAAATAACTTTTCAGATATTTTTAACACCCTTTGCCAGCTGTATTTTTGCAAGCGTATGGCATTGTTGGAGCCAAAGCAAATACCAGCACAGGCTGCCTTGCCTCAAACCTCAGCTGGCTCACACAAAAGGGTGCAATTTATCAGTTCCAAAGGAAAACACCACCTGACAGAATCCAGAGTACGACTATTCATTACATATCTAAAGGCTATTGATCAATGACCTGTTGGGAAATTCAATGGGTTCAAGCTTAACTGATTTTCATGGCTACTTGAATGCATTTTTTTCCTGACTTTTAAAGGCGTGTTCCATACAGTGCTTTGTCACTGGAAAATAATAGAGGCACCAGCAAACAAGTTGACAACTTTGAAGTAAGGTTGAAAATTCACTGTGCTGCCTGAACACAAAGGGAGTCAATATGCAGAGGGCAGGGGAGGTTGGTTGAAGCTGCAGGATCAACCTAGTTTGTCTTCACATCAGATGTTGGAGAAGGTTTTCTTTACAATGCCTGTAGATTGCTATGGGGAAAGTGTGTGCGTGACAGAGTAAGGACTAAAGAGCATCAATCATCAATTGTTAAGGATTCAACAATGAACCCATTAGTACCATTAACCGAATGACCAGGTTGTAATATTTTCTGTTCTGTGCCAAGAAATGAAAACACAGGTAGGCTTTCCCCAAACCAGTGTTTTTCAGAACTGTTGACTATTCTTCCCATACCTTCAATTGTCATGGCTTTTCGGCATGGTGAGTTTCTGCCACCATTTCTTTCTTTGGCTGCCTACCTGTTGTGGCCCAGCAGCAGCCGGCTGAGCTGTTGGTGGACTCTGACAGCTCAGACCATTATGGGACTGCTCTGGAGAATGATGAAGACTCTGGAGGGTGTTTGGAGCAGGAACTAGAGAGGCTTCTTGGCCACCAGGTGGCATCTGAGTCAGGGAACAGTGAGGAGGAACAGAGGGAGGTTGTCCCTGATGTGCGTATGCGTAGAATTGATAGGAGAAAGGAACAGCTGTGGAGAAGACGTCATAGAAGGAAACAAGGACAGCTGGCTAAGGGTGTGGCCCCTCCCAAAGAGTTTATAGGTGGAGCGACGGGAGGGGAATCTTTGCAGGAAACAACAGTCCATTATACAAGCCATTGAGAAAGCATTCTGTAAATTTAATCTTGGGTTCTTGAAGATAACTTTCTAGGCTCCTAGCCAAGGGGTGGCTTTATCTATGTAATTAGTTGTGGCAGACAGCCAAGCCTGTGTCTGCATATTCATTGGAATCACGTGACAGAACACTACCAGTAGTGGGTTGCAGGCGGTACACCCTGGTACGGGCGTACCGGATACTGGCTGGAGGTCCCACCAGTCCACCCGCAGTCCTTACCTGTGCTTTATGCTTTTGGTGCTTCTGCACACGTGCATGGTGCATACGGCGCCTGCGTGATGCTCCGCGGAGCAGCAGGAGTGTCACAGAGGCTTGCGGAAGCGTCATTTGATGCTAGAATGCATGCGCACGCCACAGGCGTGTATGTGGGTAACTCCATGGCCGTTCCAACCGTACCGGTTGGAACAGAATCCGGAACCCACCACTGCTGCCTACCAGACCTTGAAAACAATTGCTAGACTGCCCACCCACCCAAAAAAAACTCATGAGAGCTTATTGAAACCTCTCTTAAGATTTTAACTATTCTGTTTTTTTCTTTTGTGAGATTAGGATGGGGAATAGATCCAGCAGAATATACCGAATCCTGTATGAATGCAAGGAAAAGAAGTTCAATTTAGAGTGGGAAAAGTGCTGCTACTACTACAAGAGTCATGTTTCGAGCAGGTTGAAGGCATTAAACTGTGACATCACTGTTGCCTAGGGAACTCCCAGGAGTTTTCATGTCCCTGTTGAGTTGCCCATTTATGATCACTCACTTTCAAACTGTTGGGTCAGCAGGAGCTGGAGTGTGCAAAAGGTCCTCACCCCCCTCTTGTGGAGAAGCTGGGTCTTGAATGAGCCTGCAAATCATCAACCCAGGGTCCTAACCACGTGAGCCACCACAGTCCATTGGGGAAAGTGTTTATCTGAATGCATACTGCAATTAAGAAAGTGGTAGATTGGTAAAATAGTCATTGTAGGAACTTAGTTCTAGTCTTTCAGCCCTCGTTCTTCATTTAAAATTTGTTTGTTTGTTTGTTTATTATTTATTTATTATTTATTTATTTATTTATTTATTTATTTATTTATTTATTTATTTATTTTTTATTTATTTATTTATTTATTTATTTATTTATTTATTTATTTATTTATTTATTTAATATTCCTATCCCCCAACTTCTTCCTACTTTTCATCAAAAGTTAGACATGGAAAGAAACTCTTCCAGAACTGATTGCAGAAAAGGGACACATCTTAAGTTGCCAAGTTTGAAAAACACTGGTCCTAAAGCCACAGAGCAGTTATTTCTAATCCATAAGTAAGCCATAATAGGATTTGTTGGTTTTGGCTTTGCGTTGCGAAAACCCTTTTACTGTGGTCTGTAACCACATTTTTTCTTATTTTTTTTTTGGGGGGGGGGGGGGCGAGGTCCATATATCACATAAAGCCAAAAACAAGCAAGGTATATTATAGCTTAGCATTATATGTAATATAGGGTTCACCATTTCTCTTTTCCTTCCCATGGGCTCACACACAATCTCCTGCTTTCTTTAGAGCCTTGCTGTGAGGTGTACTTCTACCATGGGAAATGGGGAGCAAGAATTGCAAAAAGAAGTAGAAGTCTTTGGGGTTTTTTTCTATCTCTTTTTCATTCACATGCAACACATTAACTATTTTGGGGGGAGAATAACCCCGCTCCCCATTCAAATAAAAGCTGAGCACCAACAGACTTTTCAAAATCCTCACCTCAGTTTTGGAGACCGAAACAGGAAGATTTCTAAGAATTTCTGAAGGAGGAGGAGAAATTTTCTAACAATTTCTCAAGGGTAAGATTTCTCCTTGGAGATGAGAGTAATGTTGCTAATTAAAAAAATGTCATGGGAAAAAATTCCATGGTGGTACTTTTACTCAGATTTATGTGAAGCATAGAAAGTCTGGTTGCTACAGACTGCTGGAGAGATTATTTATACAATGAAAGATAACACATTCACAAATTACTCTAGGCTGCCTCATCACTAAATAAGGCAAGAACACCACAGTCTACCCACATAACAAAAAGGATGTACATTCCTTTTAGTACCTCCCTAAAATAACTCACACATAATAAAATAAAGTCGACTCATTGCTATGAACAGAAACTGGTTTACGGGTAACACTTTTTCATTTTTTTTAAAAAAAAATAGAGTTCAATTGTTAGCTCTGCTGCATCCTGCACCATCTTCTTCAGAGAAGAGCAACAAAGATGATTAGGGGACTGGAGACTAAAACATATGAAGAACAGTTGCAGGAACCGGGTATGAGAAAGAAGGACTAGGGGAGACATGATAGCATTGTTCCAATATCTCAAAGGTTGCCACAAAGAAGAGGGAGTCAAACTATTCTCCAAGGCACCTGAGGGTAGAACAAGAAGCAATGGGTGGAAACTAATCAAGGAGAGAAGCAATTTAGAACTGAGGGGAAATTTCCTGACAGTTAGAACAATTAATCAGTGGAACAGCTTGCCTCCAGAAGTTGTGAATGCCCCAACACTGGAAGTCTTTAAGAAAATGTTGGATAGCCATTTGTCTGAAACGGTATAGGGTTTCCTGCCTAGGCAGGGGGTTGGACTAGAAGACCTCCAAGGTCCCTTCCAACTCTACTATTGTATTGTATTCTTTCTACAACTATTTTGGATTAATACTGAGCAGTTTATTGAGCTGCTAAATCGAAATCCTTTAACCCACAGGTTCTGCAATGTACCATCCCTGTCTGACTGGATAGAATGGAACAATGGAATTAGATGGTTCCTCAGTAACTGATCCCAGATAGAGATACAGATTAACAGAGTTGCAAGGGACCTTGTAGGTCATGTAGTCCCTGCCCAAGCCTTGCCATGGAGGGCTTTAAATATGAGAACCAACATCTTGAATTGACCTGGAAGCAAACTGGCACTTAAAGCAGCTTGCATAGCAGAGATGTTACATGTGCAACCTCTCAAGTTGCACATGTAACATCTCTGCTATGCAAGCTGCATTGTGCACCCATTGTAGTTCCCAGATACTCTTCAAACATAGCCTCAGGTACAGCTGTAGTTCATTGTTGCCTGATTTTATTTTACCATCTTTAATTTCGTATTGTATATGTCTCGTTGTATTTTAGCATAACTTTTATTGGATATTGATAGTTATCTGCACAATGGTGGGAATAAATCAAAAAAGGTTCATATGTTAAATAAACATACACATAAATCGCACATTTCTACATCAGGAATCACTCACCCTCCAGTACAGTATCTGTATGATTAACTTATGCCAGTTTTAGTCCATTTAAAATGCTATC
This sequence comes from Natrix helvetica, assembly GCF_964273705.1. NCBI lineage: Eukaryota > Metazoa > Chordata > Lepidosauria > Squamata > Natricidae > Natrix > Natrix helvetica. The sequence continues at coordinate 248,654,613 of NC_138552.1, forward strand.
GTTTTCTCTCCAAAGCAAATTAGTAAAATTCTTGAGAAATTTCAAAAGAGATGGCAAACATCCATCACTAAACTATATTTCCCAGAGTTCTGTAGAAAGTGTTAGTACTTGTCAAATCATTCTAGAGTCATAATGAATACTCACAATTGACCAAAAAAAAAAAAAACAGTTACCTGTTTTCATTGCTATTAACTGCAAATTTCATGGTGGCCAAATTGCAGCTTGCTATTAATGTGTAATTGACTGGGCAATATTATTTAAGTCATTGGTGTCCATCATGTCCATATTCCTTGGACAAACATTGCTTTAGCAGAGTTACAAGAACTGTGGGGATTGCAAAACAGAATGAGAATAGTACACCTGCAGATGGTTGGTCCTCTATTTATGGCTGCCTGGCAGTTATAATAATGGCAAATGGAGGGTGTTCATTTTTTTTCTCCAGACTGATGATTTTTTTCCCCACAGTTTAAAAATATAAGTGAAGTTTATGCACCTGGCATTAATTACAGTTTTTAAATGGCTCTGAGTCCCACACCAAGGTGCTGAGGAAAAAACCCATAATATATTCTCCAGGTTTTGTATGAAAGAATATCATTGCTAACCAACCACAACTTCTTCTGGAAACCCTTACAAGAAAAGCCCATCTTATATTATAGTTTAATTTGTAACCACATCCAGTCAACCTTCTACAGTTCAGCTCTCAAATACCACAGCCTGCCATTGAGGACTAGGTTGTCTTTAATATCTTACCTGTTTTTGTTTTTTTGGTGTTTGTGTTTGTGTGTGTGCGTGTGTGTGCGTGTGTGTGCGTGTGTGTGTGGTTTTGAGCAGATGATCAAATGTTCTACTGTCCTTGTAATATTGTGGTAAACTTCAAAGACGAATCCAGAACCCTCCAGGTGTTTGAATCATGCTTTGTTCTCTTTCTGACATTACTTCTCTCTCTCGTCTGCCACTGTCTATTTCTCCAGTAATATTCCATTCAAATTTTCTAAATTCAGGGATTATATGCTGTGCTGTGCCAGAGCATAATTACTTCTCCCCATCTCATTTTTTCAAGTGAGGTAATCATATTCACCTCTCCATTAATGGTGTCTCAAATATTTAAACAGCTGCTTCTATGTTACCTGCTTGTATTTCTTATGGCTACCTTATTATTTCTTACTTTGCAAATGCTAGGACTACTTGACGTGGGATTTATATTTTTCTTGTTATTAAGAACCAATATTGGTTATATGGTTAATTTTGGGAAAATATCTATTTTATATATTTTAGAATTGCAACACACTATTGAAGGTTCATGGCATTTTACCAACTGAAAATGGGACTTTATTTTCCAAAGCTATTGCAATGCTTGTTTGAAGCACTTCTCTTTTTGTTTCCTGGGCCCTGGCACCATCTCCTCCCAAGCATCATCTATAAAGTAAAAAATTATTTTGAGTTGACTTCATGTCCTGGCGATGTCATGAACACATCCATGTGGTTACCCTGGCAACAGTACCGATGTCATCGAAGAGGTTTTTCCACACTGCAGGCTAACCTACAATCTACTATTTCCCATCTCCAAGCTAGGTTTGACCCACCTTCTCTCCTCAATCCAAATAAGGTCAATCATATGCTGCCCCCTGCTGTGATTGCGTAAAAATGAAAGAAAGAAGAGAGATCAAATTCTAACTGAACTTTGCTATTCTTTGGCATGATCATTTAGTCGCCCCTGATAATATCTATAAACTATTATTTCCATTCCTGGGAGATCCATGGTATGTTTCCTATTTCTCAGTAGAAAATGTGTGTGGTGCTGCTTTAGCAGGGAGAAAACCAAATTTCCCCACCAATAATACCTGTCAGACAGTGCTTGGTCATCAGCTAGAATAAAAAGACATTGCATTATGTGTCAGGATCTGCATCCTCTGTTCCAGCGGTGGCTTCCTGCCAGTTCTAACCTCTTCTATAGAAGAGGTTCCACAAATCTACAGTGCCGTTTAGAACCGGCTCCAGCTCCCTCCCCTCACCCGCCCGCACATCATCAAGATGAAGAGTGAGAGGAGGAATTCTGGGAGTTGAAGTCCACAAGTCTTAAAGCTATCAAGTTTGAACACTCCTGGATTTTTTTCTAAAGGGTTAGGAGTGCAAGGGTCTTGTAACTTGACAGCTTTAAGACTTGCGTGCTTCAAATGCCAGAGTTTCTGAGCCAACATTTTGGTTGCTAAGCAAGAGCGTTGTTAAATGAGTTTCACCACATTTTACAAGTTGGCCAGGCCCACCCAGTCACATGGCTGGCAAGCCACTCCCACTCAGTTACATGGCCAGCAAGCCACTCCCATCCGGTCACATCGCCGGCAAGCCACTTCCTCAAAGCAGGTCACACCTATAGAAGAGGTTCTAAAATTTTTTCCCATGTATGCTAAATTCCATTAGACTAGCATTTCACTGCCTTCTAAATATTGTTTAATTGTTAGGCTTTATGTTCTGATATTTTTGATTACCTCTTTGTGATTCCTAGAATATAATCATTTAATGACTGTTTTAGTTAGCAATAGCACTTAGAAGATATTATTGCTCTTGCTGCATATGAGTATATTATCTGTTTATGTATGCAACCTTCCGGCTCAAAATCACTATGTACAATTCCACTGCAATTCTCCATCTCCTGGCATTTATGACTATACATTATAATTGAATTGAAGCACAGTTTAATTAATGGGATGAGTGGCTCCCATGTTATAGGATGCTTCTTTCTTTTTTCTACGCAAAACTGCATTTTTGTGGGTTAGCCTAAATTTGTGCCAAATTACCTGTAATAATTTGTGGTTATTAAACTTTCATCTCTTGATGTGGAAAGTACATTGTTCTTTTGAATTCCGTCTGCTAGCATATTTTTTCCTTCCACAGGATGAAACAAATCTGATATTTAACAATAGAGTTTTGTATACACACTTGGGTGGTGGCAGATAAACTACACTGGTACAATTACTTAAATCAACTGGGCATTCAGTTTTATTGCAGGTGGGTCCTTAATATCTATTTTTATACAGATTTTGGTCCAAAACTGTTCCCTGGAAATTCAATTTTAATAGCAATCACAATTCTTCAAACTGATTAGTCTAACATTTCAATTCATTGTGCCTTATGCACGTATGAAATCTCTCCCTCTCCACAGGTGTTTGTAAGGATGGGTTCACTCCTTTTGTATTTGGGCACTGACATCATATACAAGTGAATAAGGGATGTCCCAAGGCATGTTCTGTCATTTTGACAAAAACTCAAATTGTTGTAGATGCCCATGACCTTCTAAGATGTATTTTAATCTTATCAAGAGACTCTGACTTGCTTTGACCTCCACATGTTTGCCCAAGAAAATCCTTCCTAATTTGTCTCACTTTTCTTCTCTAATCATTAGGAATGTCTGAGGGACCTTTGAATAATGCATGATTTAGGGATACTGTTATAGAAACTGTTTTTGTTGTCACTGGTTGTGATGGTAGCATTTATGTTGCAACTACAGTTCTATTGTAATAAATATAAAGCTTTAGTAAGGCCACACTTGGAATACAGTATCCAGTTTTTATCACCACACTATAAAAAAAGACATTGAGACCAGGGGTGTGTTCTGCCCAGCTTTACTGCCAGTTCGCTTGCATGTGTGCTGGATACACACTGTGCGCACATGCGCAGTTCAATTAAAATTGCTCTGCACATGCACAGAACTAAAGAACAAGATGGTGGCAGTGGCGGCGCCAACTGGGGAACTGGTTTAGGGGTGTGGCAGGCCTGGGTCACTGCTAGTTCCAGCGACTCAGGCACCATACCACTATCAGTTTGGCTGAACCAGTCAGAACTGGTAGGAACCCACCACTGGTTGAGACTCTAGAAAGATTGCAGAGAAGAGCAACAAGATGATTAGGGTCCTGGAGGCTAAAACATATGAAGAACAGTCACAAGAATTGGGCATGGCTAGTATAGTGAAGAGAAGGATCAGGAGTGACACAATAGTGGTGTTCCAATATTTGAGGGGCTGTCACAGAGATAAGGGAGGGCAACCTATTTTCCAAAGCACCTGAAAGCCAGACAAGGAACAATAGGTGGAAAATGATCAAGGAGAGATTCAACCTAGAAATAAGGAGAAATGTTCTGACAGTGAGAACAATCAACCAATGGAACAGCTTGCCTTCAGAAGTTGTGGGAGGCTTTCAAGACTGGAGGATTTCAAGAAGAGACTTGGCAGCCACTTGTCAGAAATTGTATAGTCTCCTGCTTGAACAGGGGATTGGACTAGATGACTTATAAGGTCCTTTCCAATTCAGTTATTCTATGTCTAAGTAGCACATGTGAATCATTTAAAGCACAGATCATCAAGCACAGATAATTAACATGGACTAAAATGTCATGCTCTCCAGATGATGGTGACTAAGACTCCCAGGGTTCTCATATAATGATAAGTTTCATAATCCCAACACTTGGAAAACACCATAGTTAGGAGGGCTGAGATAAATCAACTTGCAATGCAGCAAATTGATTAAGAATTAGTGGAATAAGAGACCATCTCAACTCTTGACAACTAACGTCAGAGACATGGAGGATATGTTAGAGTTGGTTTGAACTGTATTTTAAATTCCTGCACATGATGGAAACCATATGCAGATTTAGTCATGCCAGCCCTTGATAAATGGATCTGTATATATCCAGTATGTCTGAAGTTTGCTGTACCCTGTTCTATTAAAATAGTGTCCTCTTTAAGACCATTTATTAGAAATGTAACAAAGTTTTCCTCTAGGAGCTCAAAGCAGTGCACATCATTCTTTTTGCAAGTTTATTCTGACAACCACTACCCTATGAGATAGGTTTGGCTGAGACAATTGGCTCAAAATCTCCCAATACACTTTTACAGATGTGTATAATCTTGATCCTGGATTTAACTTGGCATAATCCAGCATTTTAACCACCATGCCAGGCCAGCAAAGTTCCAGCCAGGAGAAATTAGGGTCAGAGTGTTGCCTATGTACTTATATATGACTACAAGACAGACCTGACCACAACACAACTTGTTTTCTTCTACCATGATGACTAAATTTTATATTTTTCAAAACATATTCAGCATCTCCAGGATTCTGTCAAAAGCATTTAGATATCTGTGCTCTTTGGAATTAAAGATGGTGCAATTTTTTTACCAATATTATTTGTCTAAATAGTTCCATTCTTCTACATTAAATTTATTTGCAAAATGGTTCCAATTTTCATTTGTAAATTCTTTCCAGTGGAGAAATTGGAACAAGTCTCACTTGTAGAGGTTTTTACCCTCTGGTGTCAATCACAGCAGAATCTGTTTCAGAATATACTGCCCACAATTCATCACTTGACAAAATTAACTTGCAAAACATTCTTATTATGTTAAATCCCTTTTTGAAAATTTCCCATAGGAAGTATCTATTTAACCAGAGTGAATACCATTTCTATATACTTGTCAATCCTTTGGGCAAACAATCTTTACACAGTCAGCAAATTAAGATGTAAACCAAGAAGCCAATCAGGATCTCTGTAGGTACTCCCTTTTCACAAACAATGTATGGTCCTTAATTTCCTACCAGGAAATTATAGCCTCTGCTGAGATTTCAAGATCTGATTAGTTTCAGAGACTTAGTTTTTTTTTAAATGCCTGTAATTCAAAATAAAGATATAAACATTACAAGCATCCCTCTGCCCTGATTCCAATGAAACCTGCTTAGTAGAGACCCTTGGGGAGAAATGAAAGGGACCCTCAAGATTCTAACTGATAAGCTATGAATAACATTCTCATAAAGCTCAAGATTGCCCAGATAGACACATTGGAAATAATTACAGTGATTAAATAGAGTTGCAAGCAGCGATAGCTCCAGGCAACATGAGTGAAGCCTACAAAGAAAACAGTTTTGGCCTATGTTTGTGATTTATGCTGTTGTACAAGCTTCTACAAGCAAAGCACCACATCTTGGCAAATTGCCACCCCCTGACTTCCTACACTTAAGTAAGTGCATTGGCTTTAAAAGAGAACTGAATTCTAGAGGAAACATTTCCTTGTTAAATATTCTTCTTTTTTTCAAAATTATTTGGCTTTTAAGTGCTTCTGCTGCTATTGTGCTCTGTACACTTTTTGTGTGTTGGAAGTAAAAAATGAAATTCTTTTTAAACAAAAAAATAATACTGGCCTGCCTCCCTCCCTCCCTCCCTCCCTCCCCTCTCACTGTTAACTAATGCTTTCTGCATTAGTTGTTGGAAAAGAACCTAGAAGAAGAAAATGGGAGGCTGAAAAATATATTTTATTAGCAGAGCAGGAAACACAGTGCATTTGAAACTCATATTCTAGTTGTAGGTTCCCACACTTCTGTGATTGAATATTATTGGAACAAAATGCATTTCCTAGTTTAATATTTTAATCTTTATTTACTTAAATATAAGTCTGCCATTTTATATCAAACTCTGGACACCTCCTAATTAGCAATTAATAAAAGAACATATACATAAATATATTAAAACCATAAATGTTAAAAAATCTGGCTTTTAAGTTAAAATTTAAACATACAAGCCCTCGTAAAAGCCTCTCACTTACCTCCTCCTATCTCAGCACTTGGAAGGGGTAAAACAAGGTCTTCTGTGCTTTCTGGAAAAGGCCTGCTGTACCCATAGCCCATCAAACCTTCGGAGAAAAAATATTCCAGGAAGGAATAACCATTTTCCCTAACTTGCATAAGGTTGCAATGTTTACAGGAAGGGACTAGGAGTGTGTTCACCCTATTTGATCTGGTAGGACTGATAGATGTCCTTAGTGAGAGAAGGTCTTGCAGGATCCAATCTGGGTCAGGGACCAGAGGTTTCATCTTCCAAGCTTTTGGACTTGTACTGGAGCCCATCCTCAGAGAAATTCTCTTCCAAAAGCTTCTAGTACCAATGACTGACCCAGATTGAATCTTGCAACATTATCCTGGGACACATACTATATTTTCACTCATTCATGAGAGAAGGTCTTTCAGATAACTTGGCTCAGCCCATAAATAGTGCTACAGATCTGTCTTGAAAAATTCAGCTGTTCAGACTTTTGCAGCTCAGATCTGGAAGCCCTTGCATACCTAAGCCTTGCTTTTTCTTTGTGTACCAAAGAAATACAAACAGCAGACTTGTCCTTTCAATAAACTGGTTAGTTGGTTCACAGGCCACATAGAAAAAGATATTAACAGAGGAAGCATATTTCTGCTCTTCCAATCTTAACCCTTTAAGTTGCCAAAATGAGAAATTGTGTTATTTTTTTCATCCCAAGCTTGTAACCTATTCTTTCCTAAATCTCTCAGATCTATAGAAATATTGAGATGCTCACCCCAATCTCTGTTGTTCAATTTTAGAGCATGGAAAGTTATGACAAAAGACCAAAACTCTAAAGTATGACAGCTAGTTTGGTCTAGTTATTAAAGCATCAGACTAGAAAGTGATAGACTGTGAGTTCAAGTCCTGCCTTAGCCATGAAAGCCAGCTGGGTGACTTTGGGCCAGTCATTCTTTCACAGCCCAGCCCACCTCACAGGGTTGCTGATGTAGGGAAAATAGGAAGGCATTTTGGATACGTTCACCACCTTGTCATTATTATTATATGAACCCCTTACTAGTGCAAATCTAATCAAATCTCTTACTATATATATATCCCTATCATCTGACAGATCCCCTTGCCAGATACAAGTTCAGAGGAGGAGGGTGAGTTTGAGTCTGCAGAGGAAAGCATGGAGTGGAGTATCGGTCAGGATACTCAGAGAGTGCTAGCCCTATGAAGCAGCCTCAGCTGGATCAATTGGATGAACAACAGGCTGAGGCTAAGGCAGGGGAGTTGGCCAGGAGGCTCCAAGAGGCTCATAGCAAGGACCGGGAACAGCTGCTGCCCATTAGCAATGAGGAGGAGGAGAAGTTCACACCTCCTCCTGATCCAAGGACACATAAAGCAGAGAGGAGACAGGTACAATGCTGGTCAGCTAGATTACTCATGAGGAGGCAACCCTCATGAAGGGCTGCACAAGCTTTGCCTACTTAATCCCACCTTGAGAACTTGAGCATTGCTTGAGCAACCTGGCCAGTTGCATGTGTTGTGTGCTTGTGCCATGTATCCTGATCTGTTTGAATTGTGGATTGTTTTCCTGGACATTGTATATGCCCATTGGACTCAATTACCCAGTAACGCTTGCCATGCTGAGCTCGGAATCTGGATCTGTGCAACAGGGATGCTTTCAGAGGACCTGTTTTGTGATGGTGGTGGTGGAAGTTGATAAACACCTGTAGAACCTTTGCTGTATGTGCATGTGTATGGGGAGCAGTATAAAAGCTAGTATAAATTTATAGATTGTGGGTCAAACTTATGCTAGACAAATCTAGGACAGAGTTTAAAAAATTGGGATAGAAAGACCATTATAAGAAATAATTTGTTAATAAAGAAAGTGATACCCTCACATTGAATTGGCTTTGTTGGGTTATTGATACCCTGCTATCTTAGAAAAAAAAATGAAAACAATAAAAAACAAATAAGAATATACAGTATAATATTTGATCAAATGTACATTTAACACTAACTAATCTGTTCTAGTCACAAGTTTCTATCTAATGGTTAATCTTGGTGCACTTCAGTTTTCATGTAGATTTTATGCACAATTGGAAATCTGAGACTTTTTTTTCCTTAAAAGGGGAATGGTGATGATTTCCTCCTCAAAAAGTATATTAAATGTATTTCTCTTTATATATTATCCTTATCAAAAATATAATCTCTTACAGTTTCAAAGTGCTATAGATTTTTCAACACAGTTCTTAAATTAAAATTTCTTTTTCATTTTAGTTATGTTAAACTGCAGATATTACTTCAGGGATAGTCAGATGGATAAATTAGTGTCATAGTTTCATTTAAGCTCCATAAATGAAAGACAGATAAAGTATACATTCAGTTATGACAGGGAGAAATGATTACCAGATAATTATGCTGAAAAGAAACAAAGACTGTTTACTTTTTAAATACTTTTCTCTTTGACATTGAGTTTCAAAAAACTGGTATTTCTCACTTGATAAGAATTTGCAATGTTAACAAAGACTCATGAATATTATCCTGCTGTTTTCTTTTAAACTTTGCTGTGATTTGATTCTTCTCAACCTCTATAATACAGCAAAAAAGAAAAAAGAAAGGATGCCAGCTTCTAAAATAGTTCTATTAATAAAAAAAAGCCATTTCGGGGGCCGCCTTTTCCTCATCTCAGGAGGTCATTATAGAAGCTCTGATGTCTGAATTTGTTTTTTCTTCCTCCTCCACGTTACCGTTTTTCCTTTCATTTTCTTTAAATGATCTGTAAATTGCTGTAGCAGCTTTATCATTGCAAAACAGAATGATTAAAATACTCCCAACCAGTGAGTTATGTACTTTGACAAATACATCTACCAACTTATGATTTGCAATAATGGAAAGTGGTCCACAAATATACAAGTGGTCCACAAGTAAATTAGTTAAAATAAAATGTACTATAATGACATTCTCATTAACAAGGTTAATAGAATGTCAGCCATAAATCTGGGATTCTTCTAATTTCCCACAACTTGATACCCTTATACATAGTTTCCTTTTATAGCATAATGTATTTAGAAAGTCTTTCTGGAAGACTGATTTCCCCAGGCTTATGGTCCTGGGGGATTTCAATCTGCCTTCCATTGGTGAGACATCGGAGTCAGCTCGGGAGTTCATGGTTTCCATGACAGCTATGGACCTAATTCAAGACCCCACCCGGAAGTTCCGGTTCCGGCGGCAGCGGTGACGGGCAGCTCTTTGCCCGCTCCGGCTCTCCTGTGGGCTTCCCCACTCCTTGGGGGGCACAGGACACCCCACAGAGGGGTCCTGCCGGAGGGGCGGCATCGCGGGGAGCTCCTGCAGCGGCGGCGGCCGGCGGGAGGTCTCTCGCGCGCCCAAGGCACCGGGGAGCTAGCTCGGAGGGCGCCTCGCGTTTCTGCGCCTCGCGCCTCGCTAAAGCCGTCTGGAGAATGAAGCAATTGAAGGAAGCAGCTGCGGTGCGGTGAGGTTGCTTCTCTCTTCATGCCCTATTTTGCACGAAGAATTAGTTATAAAATAACTTTAAAATAACTTTCGGAGTATTCTGGAGGCGCGGCTGGAGGGAGGGGGGTTTCCCCCCCCCTTGGACAAGCGGCTAGGAATAATTTTGCTCTCAGCCCCCGGGGAAGGAGGAGGGGGGAGAGCCAACGAATGAAGCCTCACCCAGGCTGAGATGATTTTCTTTTCAACTTAATTTTACTTTCTACTGTGATTTGTGGACTTTTGGAACTTTTTAAAAACTTTGTTATGCCTCTGTGCCCAAAACTGGCAGGGCAAGATGGCACACTTCCGTTGTCTTTATGAATTGTGAAACCTGACTCCACCTTTAAAATTCAGGCTTCCGGTCTTTGTCTCCGTGTCTCCCAGAGGAATCTCTTGTGGATTGGTATTTTTTGAACTTTCTAGGGGAAACCTTTCATCTATTGCCAGACTTATTAGAGAGATTCTCTTCTGCCTGGTTCTTCTGCTCCCGGACCTCACCTGGCTACCCTTCTTTTCTAACTGTTTATCTTATATATGGACTGAACTTCTAATGTTATAAAGGATGGCATCCAAAAGACCACCTCCTGGGAAACCTGGCTTTGCCACGTCTGCTCCAACATCTGTAACATCCAGTCCAGCCACACAGTCAAAGATAACAGAACTGATGCAACCTAAGACTATAGAGATGGACTTTCAACAAATGCTTCAACAAATTTTACAGGGCCAGGAGGAAATCAAGAAACAGCTAAGGGAAATGAAAGATGAAATTAAAGAAAATCAAGCCCAAATTTATAAGAACTCACAGAGACTGGATCTTGTGGAAGGGGAGGGGGGTGGAGGAGGTGAGGGGGGGGGGTGGAAGCTGTGCAGAAAGGGAACAAAGATCTTGACATCCAACAGATGAAATTAGAATTTGAGAGAATGTCCTATTATCTTAGATTTCAAAATGTTATAGAAGAAGATGGGGAAAATATAAGGGACATCATGACAAACATTCTGGCTGACTACACACACAAAGAAAAACAACAGATGGGGTGGGATATAGACCTGGTTTATAGAGTGAACTCAGCTTATGCTAGAACACACAATGTACCCAGGGAGGTTCACATTAAATTCCTTAGAAAAAGCACAAGAGATGAGATTCTGGGTGTACAAAGGGGGCAAACATTGACATATCATGATATGGAGATAACCATTCTGAAGCAGATCCCTAAGAAGATTAGAGAAAAAAGAAAAAATTATTCGCAATTAGCGAATAAATTATACCAGAAAGGGGTGTGGTTTAGATGGTTGATGCCTGAAGGTATGCTGATATTCTGGGAGGAGACAAGAATTAGAATTAATTCACCCATAGAGGCGCAGGCCTTTATGGAAAAAAATAAAACACTCCTAGAAAAAACACAAGACACCACAACGGACACGCAGGACACGGGAGGGGCCAGAGCTCTGCCAGTGGAGGGAGATGGGGCAATAGCAAGAAGACTCAGATCACAAAAATAAACAAGAAAATCATATTATTATAAATTGACCGAAAGTGAAAATGGAATTATATTTGGATTTTATACTGTAATGTTTAATTTGATTGAATTTAATAATAGAACTAATATGCTGATTGTAATCAATTATATACTAATGCATTATATATAAATGTATACTATGGGTATGGAGGGAGGGGGGCCTCACACATTTTGCAACTGCCAAAATTTGTATACCTGTCCATTTACCCTTTTCCCTATAAATCTTGAAAAACCAATAAAATTTTATTACAAAAAAAAAAAAAAAAGACCCCACCCATAATGGGGGACACACGCTAGACCTGATTTTTGTCTCTGGGCAGTGGATGAATGATCTAGATTTAGGGGATATTTCTATTCAATCCTTGTCATGGTCTGATCATTTCCTCATCAGGCTTGACTTCCATACCACTACCCCTCACTGCAAGGAGGCGGAACCGACTAGATGGTTCCGCCCCAGGCACCTGATGGACCCCGAAAGGTTCCTGATGGAGCTTGGGACTTTTCCTGAATCCCTTGCTCACAACTCGATCGAAGCCCTAGTGGAAGCCTGGGATAGGGCAGCCGCTGGGGCCTTGGATCGTATTGTGCCTTTGCGGCCTCTCACCCGGTGTCGATCCCAGATGGCTCCCTGGTTTACCGAGGAGCTCCGGGAGATGAAACGCCGGAAAAGACACCTAGAGAGTGGCTGGAGGGCCAGCCGGTCCGAATCTGATTGAACACTAGTAAGAATTCATATTAAATCCTTCTTAGTTGCGATAGAAGTGGCAAAACGGCAACATTTTTCCGCTCTTATCGCATCCTCAGATAACCACCCAGCCACCCTGTTTAGGGTGAGCCACTCCTTACTTAACCAAGGAACTGGGGAAGACCCCTTGCAGGGTAGGGCTGAAGAATTTATTCAGTATCTGCAGGATAAAATCGCTCAGATCCGGACAGGCTTGGACTCTCACTGGGTAGATTCGGGTGAGCCGACTGGAATGAATCTTGAGGAGACAATCTGGGATGAGTTTGACCCTGTGACCCCCGAAGGCATGGACAGGATTATGGGGAGACTCAGTGCTGCCACTTGTGTGCTGGACCGGTGTCCCTCTTAGTTAGTTTCGGCTTCCCGGGAGGTGACACGAGGCTGGCTCCAGGCGATTACCAACGCTTCATTGAGAGAGGGGTGCTTTCCCACCACCTTGAAGGAGGCGATGGTGAGGCCCCTCCTTAAGAAGCCTTCCCTGGACCCAGCTTCTTTAGCCAACCAATTTTCTGTCTCCAACCTTCGCTTTGTAGCAAAGGTTGTCGAGAGTGTGGTAGCACATCAGCTTCCCCAGTACCTCGATGAAGCTGTCTACCTGGATCCGTTTCAGTTGGGTTTCAGGCCTGGGTATAGCACGGAGACGGCATTGGTCGCATTGGTCGATGATCTCTGGCGGGCCCGGGACAGGGGCTGCTCCTCTGTCCTGGTCCTATTAGACCTCTCGGCGGCTTTCGATACCATCGACCATGGTATCCTACTGCGATGACTCGGGGGGTTGGGAGTGGGGGGCACCATTTTACGGTGGTCGCAGTTTGTGTTGACTGGAGGGCGGAGATCAACATCCAGGTGCGTCACTTGTGGGGTGCCCCAGGGGTCAGTTCTCTCACCCCTCCTGTTCAAAATATACATGAAACCGCTGGGCGAGATCATCCGTGGTTTTGGGGTATGGTATCATCAATATGCTGATGATACCCAACTTTTCATCTCCTCCCCAAACCACCTAAACGATGCCCTCGATGTGATGTCCCGATGCCTGGAGGCTGTGCGGATCTGGATGAGGAGGAACAGGCTCAAGCTCAATCCCTCCAAGACTGAGTGGCTGTGGTTTCGGTCATCCCAATTTGTGCATCTTGTTCCATCTTTGATGATAGGGGGAGAAATTTTAGCCCTCTCAGAGAAGGCCCGCAATATGGGAGTCCTCCTTGAAATGCGGCTTAGTTTAGAAGAACATCTGAAGGCCGTGACCAGGGGGGCCTTTTACCAGGTTCGCCTGGTACGTCAGTTGTGCCCCTTCCTGGATCGGGATGCAAAGTCACTCATGCCCTCGTCCTTTCTCGCCTGGACTCCTGCAACGCTCTCTACATGGGGATGCCCTTGAAGAGCACCTGGAGGCTGCACGGGTTATCATGGGGGTACCTAGGTGCTCCCATGTTACACCCCTTTTAGGCGGCCTGCACTGGTTGTTTTCCGGGTGCGATTCAAGGTATTAATTATGACCTTTAAAGCGCTCCATGGCTTAGGCCCAGGGTACCTGCGAGACCATCTACTGCCACCAGTAGCCTCCCACCGTCCAGTACGATCCCACAGAGTTGGCCTCCTCAGGGTGCCGTCGGCCAGACAGTGTCGGCTGGTGACCCCCAGCGGGAGAGCCTTCTCTGTGGGAGCGCCTTCCCTCTGGAATGAGCTGCCCCAGGAGCTTCGCATAATCCCTGACCTCCGGTCCTTCCGACGTGCCCTAAAAAGTTGGCTTTTCCAGCAAACCAGCCTGGCCTGTTAATTTTATCTCATTTTTTAAATGTATTGTCCTATAAATTGGGTTTGTTTTTTGGATATGTATTTAATTTCTTTTTAACTTTCGGGATGTGTGTTTTTTAATGTTGTACGCCGCCCTGAGTCCTTTGGGAGAAGGGCAGCATATAAATCCAATAAAACAAACAAACAAACAAATAAAAGACAGAAAAGCAGCATAGGGAGACAGAAGGAAATAGATCTCCTGAGTAAAAAAATAAAAAGCAGTGATTGCTAATTGCATCTAGCATGTATTACACCTGGACTGATAAATAATTCAAACTCAATAACATTTATATATTTAAAAGTAGCAATCTTACACATAGTTATTTTGGATTAACTCCCATGAATCCTAGTGAAACTGACTAAACTATAATGAGATATTGTATATTAGCACATCCTGTCTTTGACCTACGTTTCACCCATCTTGAGATCTTGGGAACAACCAGCAAATAATAAATAAATAAATAAATAAATAAATAAATAAATAAATAAATAAATAAATAAATAAATAAATAAATAAATAAATAAATAAATAAATAAATAAATAAATAAATAAATAAATAAATAAATAAATAAAGTCTGTCTGTCTGTCTGTCTGTCTGTCTGTCTGTCTGTCTGTCTGTCTATCTATCTATCTATCTATCTATCTATCTATCTATCTATCTATCTATCTATCTATCTATCTATCTACTCAGCAAGAAATGTATAAAATGATCCTATATTTTATAATTATTATTTTTTTGGTATCATGTAGTGGATACACTGGGCTGGGCTGTAATTTATTTAAAGAGGTTTTCTGTTGATTAACTTTTCTGCTATAATATTTGTATTCATTACAAGTCTCACCAAAATGAAAGGTATTTCCCCCCCTCCTGGCCCAAGGCAAGCAGGTGTTTAGCTCTGAGGAACTTGTATTTTGATTGTTTTCAGCAGGATGCTGGTGAAGATTCAGGAGTGTCCCCTAGAGCAAAAACTAACAAACAGCATTTAGAAAGCATAATCTGAGTCAACCAAACTAGGTGTCCCCCCTCAGGATCTAAATTATGATAACAGAGACATGGCAGAGCAAGCCAGATTCAGGAATGGCTTAGTGAAGATTCAGTCAGGCTGGGCCTCAGGCATCCTTATTTATCTATTTATTTATTTATTTATTTTGATAGAATTGATTAGGTAGAAAATTGCAGGCCTGGGAAGAGAATCCTGACTGAAGGAGCCATCAGGTAGGCAGATGTGAGGAATAAAAGACCACATTTCATTCCATTGAAGCTACAGAGAAGGCAGGGGAAAATAATTTTCTCTCCCCCGTTCCATTTGTGTGCATATCTTTTCCTTTACTGGAAATACAGGTTAATCGCACAATAGACAGGATTGTGTCCGCGCCGTTACTTATGTTATACCTTGTAAGTACATGCGCTAGTTGGGTCATTCATAGCCACATAACATTTTAATGCACGTTTCTAGTGGATCTTATTTCTTCTCTGAAATTAATGTAGGACTCTGGTTTATGCCTGAGATGATGCCTGTCAAAATGTACCTTCGGTATATGAACATCAGAATAGCAATGCTGGATCAGTCAAAACGCCAAACTGTTCAAGTATTGTACGTTATACCATGGCTACCCAGAGACCTCTAAGGAATTCCAAAGGAGGACAGACAGGCAACAGGCTTCATCCACTTTTACTCCCTACCAATTGGTATTTAAGGAATGTGGCTTTTAATTCTGGATACTATCTAATAGATTTTCTTTTTCTGGTTTGACTTTAAAACTGTCAAAATTGATATTACTTTGGACATGTTTTCACTGAACTTTGCTTGCCCTCCCATTCCCTTGATTTTTAAAAACTCCAGATTTCCCCCCCACAGTCTGTTTTCAGCTGTAACTCCCATCCACTCCTTGAATTTCTACTGAAGTAACGTGTATACAGTTGCCCCAGCTTTTAATTCTATGAACACACGGCAAAGTTAATGAATGTGACTTGTTTCATTGAAGTTTCCTATTTCTGTGGCAACAATTTGGCTTGAAGCAGCCATCTGACACATAAAACAAGAGAAATGTAGCCTTTGACCCCAGAGATTCAAGACTAAAATTCTCTAATTTCACATTATGTATGAACCTTCATTCAACTTTGATTATCATTGCCCTCGAGAAGGAAGTGATGCATTTACAAGACTTGGCAATGCAACCATATTGTGAAGTTGCCCTAAATTGCCTTTTTTCCTCTTCTTTAAACCTACTATTCAAATGTCATATGATCCTTTAGGGAACAATTTTCACATAAAGGGCTGGAAGAAATTTGTTTCTTGCAAAAGGTCAGTGAAAATCAGGTGCTTAACTCCAATTTGTTTTTTCTGACACCTTTGTTCATAAGCTAATAAAATGTCTATATACAATGAACGGTAGCAGTAATTTAATTATTAGAAAAAATGTTTCAATTGCAGCTTACATTGTCAAAGAGAACAGAAAGCAATTAATTTTCTAACCTATCCAGGCCTAATCCCACACAGATCCCAGTGGTATTTGGGTAGCTTTAATTCTAAATAATCAATTCTCTATGAAGTCTCAGTCTCTTTTCTGATATTAACTCACCCCAGCCTTATCTAGTTTTGTTACATGATTGAATAATAACTATACCTTTTCAAATCAGTTTACTGAACTGTATTTAATTTATATTTGTGTTTCAGCTTTGGGTAGGTAGTTCATTGGATTCATGGGTGGTCAAGTGGAGTCTGATTAAGGTTCGCTAGACAATATTCAGTGTTGTCAGATCAGAATCAGAATAGAGCTGGGAGGGACCTTGGAGGTCTTCTAGTCCAGCCCCCTGCTCAAGCAGGAAATCCTATACCATTTCAGAAAAGTGACTGTCCTGTCTCTTCTTAAAAGCCTTCAATGATGAAGCACCCACAACTTCTGAAGGCAAGCTGTTCCATTGGTTAATTGTCCTCACTGTTATGAAGTTTCTCCTTGAGTCCAGGTTGCTTCTCTCCTTGATTAGTTTCCATCCATTGTTTCTTGTCCTGCCCTCTGGTGCTTTGGAAAATAAATTGACCCCCTCGTCTTTGTGGCAGCCTCTCAAATACTAGAATACTGCTATCATGTCCCCCCTAGTCCTTCTTTTCTCTAGACTAGCCAAACCCAAATCCTGCAACTGTTCTTCATATGTTTTAGCCTCCAAGCCTTTAATCATCTTAGTTGCTCTTCTTTGCACTTTTTCCAAAGTCTCAATATCCTTTTTATAATGTGGTGACCAAAACTGGATAGAATATTCCAGGTGTGGGTCTTACCAAGGCTTTATAAAGTGGTACGTGATTTTGATTTTATGCCTCTATTTATACAACCAAGAATTGTATTAGCTTTTTCAACTGCTACTGAAACAAAGTCTAAACAAAACATTGAAATAAGGCCTAAGCGGGAACAAGGCCTAAACAAAACATTTGTATGAAAAAAGACTCTTCTTTTGGAGATGATATCTAAACATCTAGTGATGAGAATCACGGGAAGTTGTTTTATAGGTAGCTGTTGTGGCCCAGCAGGATCCGGTTGAGCTGCTGATGGACTCGGATAGCGAGGAACCATATGAGTCTGCCCTGGACGATGTGGAGGACCCTGTGTAGGGTTCAGACTCAGAGTAGGGACCAGAGAGGCTGGTTGGCCACCAGGCGGCACCTGAGGCATGGAGCAGTGGGGAGGACCGAAGGCAGTTTGTCCCTGATGCTAGATTGAGAAGGGCTGAGAAACGGAAGCTGCAACTCTGTAGGCAGACTCACAGAAGATGATTAAGCACAGGTGGTTGTGGATTGGCCCCTCCCAAGAGAGATTATAGGTGAGGTGTTGGGAAGGGACATTTGCAGGAAACAACCGTTCGAATTAGTAGTTAAGAAAATCTATCTGTGTATTCTAGCCATGTTTGTTCATTTGGACTATCTGTGTTGCTTCATTTGAATTATCTGAGTTGCTCTATTGAACGTGAATTGTCTGGGCCCTCAGCCAAAGGATTCGTTATCGCGGTAATTAAACAGTGGCAAACAGCCAAGCCTGTGTTCTGGTTTATTCACAGGCGTGGAGAGGGGGGTCAGAACAGGTAGCCCTTGACTTAGAACCATTAGTTTAGTGATGAAAAAAGTGACCTTCAACCACTTCTCATGCTTATGACTGTTGCAGCATCCCTACAGTCATGTGATCAAAATGCAGGTGCTTGGCTCCTGACATGTACTGATGACAGTTGCACCATCCCAGAGTCATGTGAGTGCCATTTACATTTTACAACCTTCCACAGGGAGCTTCTAACAAGCAAGGTCAATGGAGAAAGCTGGATTCACCTAACAGTCACATGATTTAACTTAACAACTGCAATAATTTGCTTAAAACTTGGCAAAATTGAGAGTATGGATCACTTAATAACTGCTGTGCTTAGCAACAAAAATTGTAGTTCCAGCTGTGGTTTTATGTCAGGGACTACCTGTATAGCAACAAGACATAGGTTCCAGCTTAATAAGGCACACAATGCCCATTTGAGGAATGGCTGGGCAACATACAATGTCAAGAGACCTAATTTGTGCTTCAGGTTCAATGTAGGCTATACAGTATTCTCTGCTTCTGAGGTTGACTCACCCTTCTACTCTTCTGAGAGCAGTAAAACAATGTTGACCACTTAGAGAGGGCTGTAAAGTACTATGAAGCGGTATATAAGTGCTATTGTTATTCTCTGAAAAGGTATTTAAAAATAATCCAGTGCAATTGCATTTGTTCACAATTGTTTTTTATCTCCCTTTTTCCTCTACGGAAGCAATGCAGCTTGTTAACTCTTCATGACAAAGTGTTGATTCCATGTCTCATTTTATTTATGCTGCCTGGTAATTTTCCATATACAGTTTTGGCAAGCCAGGAAGATGAAGTGATTGCGGCACAGAAAATTTTCAAGACAATGTTGCAATATGAAGTATTACTTGTTATGATTCCGACCATTCATTTCCATACCCTTTTACTCACTGATGCACAATATCCTAGGGTTCTTATGGGTAGTTGACATTTTATTACTTTTGAACATGCTCTTTATGGCTACATAAGCAGCAGCCCTTACAACCTAAGTTTCAAAAATGACATCATCTTCATCACCAACCATCTTTCATTTCAGATCAGAATACATAGGTCCTAATGGCAGTAATCCTATGAATCTAGAAAGGACTTGATTTTCAAGTTCCTGAATCTCAACGAACTGTTTCACAAACTTATTCTCTGCAATAAATATATTTGTATGGATACACATGGTGGCTCAGTGGCTAATACGCTGAGCTTGTTGATCAGAAAGGTCGGCAGTTTGGCGGTTCAAATCCCTAGTGCCATGTAACAGAGTGAGCTCCTGTTACTTGTTCCAGCTTCTGCCAACTTAGCAATTCGAAAGCATGTAAAAATGCAAGTAGAAAAATAGGAACCACCGTTGGTGGGAAGATAACAGTGTTCTGTGCGCCTTTGGCATTTAATCATGCCAGCCACATGACCCCAGAGACGTCTGGACAGTGGTGGCTCTTCGGCTTTGAAATGGAGATGAGCACTGCCCCCTAGAGTCGAGAATGACTAGCACATACATGCAAAGGGAACCTTTGCCTTTACCTTATGGATACAGAGACTTGTATCATGCCTAGAAACATAGAAACGGAAGAGAGAGACACAAGCCATTGAATCTGACCCTCCTGCTCAGGGCAGAACTCTAAATCAAACCATCCTTGGAAGATGGCTGTCCAGCCCTGATTGAATACTACAATAAAGGAAGCCACCATCCCTCTGAATAATTGGTTCTCCTCCTAAACTGCTTTAAACATTTCCCTAACCTTCATCTCGAATATGCCTTCCTATAACTGAAAACCTTTATTCTGTAGCTTGCATTCTTGGATGAAAAAGAACAGATAGGGTATGTAAGAAGAAATGAAGAACCACAATTTTATGTCAATTTGACTGTTTATTTTTAAAAAATGTCAATTCCTTCCAATGCATGAATAACTCTCCAACCCCATCCTTCTTTACCAGTTTTCTGTAAAACAAAACAGGAGGTGGGGGGAAGGGGCCTTGCTTGTTGCCCTCTTAATGCTTACGATACAAACGGGAAATAATGTGCTAAATGTAGCATTATTGTGTCATGCAGGCCAACACTGTACTCGGTTTCCCACAATTGCAGCTCATTAACGTCCAGTTCTTCCATTGTGAAGTGTTTGAGCCAGTTCCACCAAAGTGGGGGATGCTTATATTATGCAAACTGGACAGATTCTTTTTTTAAAAAAAATAGTCTTTCAAAGGAGTCTGAAATAGGATGAAAATATTAAGAGTCTACATGTTACAATTTGTTCACGGAGGGATTCTGCTTTTAAGGGATATTCAAGTAAATAAAACATTTTTGAGAAGGTTGACTTAAAAGTTTATCAAATCATATCGCTGTTTAACCTTAGCAGGTTTAGAAACAAAGGCTACCTTTTTTTTATCAATATTTATAAGAATCTGCCTTTCATTTTTTTAAAAAAAGCTATAATCTATTATTATAGAATAACAGATTCTAGTTTGAAAATCTATATCACAGAGTATAGTGTGAAAAATCAATTAACTCTGCATTTCTTGCAGAGGCAATAATATATGTACTGTACTTTAAAAAAGCACGTAAAAGTCTGCAATGTTATATTTATCTGAACCTCTCATACATATTGTAGCTTACTGTTGTGGCCCAGCAGGAGCCGTTGGACTTGCCACCAGACTCCGATAGCGAGGGTCCCTATGAGTCGGCTCTGGAGGATGTGGAGGACCCTGGGCAGGGTTCTGACTCTGAGCAGGGATCGGAGAGTCTGGTCGTCCACCAGGAGGCACCTTAGGCATGGAGCAGCAGTGAGAGCCAAAGGAGGGGGGCTCCTGATGCCATGCCTTGGAGCAGTGGGGAGGAGTCACGGGACAGTGAATCAGACATCAGCAGGGAGTTATTAGATGCTTGTTACTGCCGCGCCCACAGGCGCAAGGAGCAAGTGCACAGTTACCGGCGGTAAGGGCTCTCAGCTGCTGATAAGTAGACTCCTCTCCAGTCTATAAAAGGACTGATTATGAATACGCCCTTTGCAGAAGTCAACGTAGGAACTATTGGGAAAGTTCCGTCTTGTGAGCTTGGCATGCTGGATAGCTGCTATCGTGTCTCTGTGCCGGAGGGTTCTGAGAGTCTTGTCGTGGTAGATTGCTGCCAAGGATCTGTCTGTCTGTGCAATAAATCCTGTTGAAGTAGTTTTGGTCCGGAGTGTGTTCTGTGTTGGCGAGGGAAGAAGGGGGGGGGGGGTCAGAACAGATTACTATTTATTTTTATTTTACATACACGAGAATACTGTTGAGATTTTGTTACAGGAACATTATTGTATGATTTGAAGGCATGATAAATAACTTGATTAGCTATTCATTCTGCTGAAGTAATGGACTTTCTGTATGGATCACCATCCACCATTGGAAAGGAGTTGCAGTACTAAGCACCAGCATAAAAGAGAATTGCCCTGAAATGCAAAGCCAACTGCTAGGATTTGTCCAAGGAACCCCATTCTGGCCCCATCCCTGTGCACTCATATTTTCAAGAACCAACTTGAATATCTTATTTATACCCAATATATCATACCCTTCCATTATCAGGTATTTGGGGCAATGCACAACAAAAGTATTAATAGTTACTTAACTGTACTACAAAAAGGCACAAGAGCAAAAAAAAGGAAAGGTGAATGCATTGGAGCTGAGTGGCTGTAACAAATGTGAATACATTAATTAAATAAATAAGTAAAAACAAGGCAATAACAGTTTACAACACTGTACTTCTTTCAGAATAGCTGTTTTTGTCAACCTAGTGGTATGATGTACAACAGATCCTTCAATAAATTATGACTGATGGGAAGGTTCATAGAGAAAAAAATAAGAATGTTCAACCCAACAGAACCCCTAAAGCTCATGCTATTAAAAATTATGAAACAGGAAAATCACAGAGGCCAATGTTTTCTACCAATTGAGAAGGACGGGGGAAGGGAAGAGAAGGGAAGGGAAGGTCATCAGAAAGAGATCAATTTAACTTTTACACCTGATAAGGTGTTTGTGTGTGTGATTTCACTACTATATAACTAGCCTCAGAACTCAGGAGAACATCTCTTATGTTTTATAAATACATTTATAATGTACATTTCATTTATTCTTAGCATTCAGCATAATACATCTACATTCAAGGTCATTATGCAAGATGAACTGTGAGCATGCCTTCCTGTTCTATGTCATGCTATATTATATTTGTAAAGCCACACTCACACCAAGAGATTGAACTCTGCAACACCCAGATTCAATGGAAACGGTTTGAAGGGTATTGTTGAAAGCAATTTATTAAGAAACTAGAATGAAAATAAAATGAAGATATCAAGAAGACAGAAAATATAGACTTTGGATCCATAACTTTTGGGACTTCGATCAAATTGCATCATCACCTATCCCAGCAACCTGTCCCTAACTGGCTATAGCCAGTAATCGCAAAACATTTTTTTCCCTAGAGACTTGGTATCGTAATGCATGCTAAGGAAAGCAAAAGTCAATCTCCAGAGAAGGCCACTAACCTTTGGCAGACACTCCGAAATTTAATTCATTTTCCACAACAACCTGCATTAAAACAATTTTTGGATAAACAACACAGCAGGAGTATAATTACTGTCAGCTTCCTCATTTGGAATGCGAAGGAAGAAGGGAGAGCAGAGGTGGGTTGCTACCAGTTTGGCATGGTTCAGCCGAACCAGTTGTGGAATTCAGGCCTGGGTTTCAGAACCAGCAGCAACCCAGGCCTGCCACGCTACAAGTTCCCTCGGCGCTGTTGGACCACCGCCATTTTGGTTTTTAGTGACTTTGTGTGCGCAGTTCACTCTAAATTGTTTTGTGCATGTACGAAGAACAATTTACGTTGATTAGTGCATGTATTTACTACCAGTTGCAAACTGGTAGTAAAACCGGCAGCAGCCCACCCCTGAGGGGGAGTCCTTCCTCACCAATATGTCGACCATGATAGTCCTTAACTTTATTTTTAACAATTGCTTTCTACGTAGCATACATTTTTATTATTTCTTTGGTTGCGAGAGTTCTAATTCATTTATGAGAAAAGAGTGGTGAAGAGCACTTAAGTTGTAAAAGCAGAAGAAAGCCTCTGTTTACACTAGGTTTTAACCTCCTTCCTTTAAAGTCCTAGGCAATCAAACAACAATAGGGCTATTATGCCTAAAGCAATCAGGATGTTCCTCCCTGCCCCACCCTTCCTGTACAGATAATTGGTCAAATGTCTCCCAGTTCTTACCGAAAATATCAATGTAAAATTCCCTGAAAATGTAGAGGCAGCATTTAAAGCAAAGCAAAACAAAAACTTGAACTACATTTAAATAATGTTGGGGTGGGGAGAAGGGGAAGGAAGCTAGGCTGGCATGGTAGACTTCATTCATGATCTGTGTGGGTTCAATTAGTAGCCTGAATAGAATTTTTGGCATATAAACTAGGGACACATAGATCAATACATATCCATCTCATCTAAGTTTTAGCATTAGTGAGATATTATTCCAGTCCATCATTTTAATGGCTTTTTTTAAAAAACAAAGACCTCAAACCATAACAAGCCTGCATATCTGTTTGCCATTCACTATCATGTGATTTACAGACCTCTTCTGTCTCTAATACCATAGATATTATTTGGTTTTAACATAAATATGCCCAATGTCTCTTTTTCAGAATTGTTTTTTTTTTAATAAATGTTTTTTTTAAATGCAAGAACGTAACACAATTGTTTTGTGTATGGATTTTTGAAAGGAGAATGATGAAAGGTAGTGGATACATCCAGTTCCATCCCCTCTGTTAAGCTAATTATAGGACAGTTTGATCAGATTAAAATATAAATCCCTGGCATATTCATTTAACTTCCATATGCCTATTTTTCCCCAAACAATAGAAAATGGATATGTGTGTGCTCTTTCCCAGGAAGCTAGCAAGACCTACACATTTACCGGTACATTATTTGCTTCCTACAATGTACAACTTCTGCTTGACAAAACTAGAGGAGATGAGCCTACTATTTCAAGGAACTGTCGCTCTTATACCAATATAAATAAAGACTAAGTATTCTTAAGAGAATAGTTAATACGTCTTGAGGCCGTGGGAGGTAATTAATGAGATAGATAGTAAGGCATGGCTTTAATCACCACATGACTAAACCCACCAAACTGAAGAGGATTCAGTCTGGCATAAAAGTCCCTGTGTTCAGAAACTTGACTCCTTCATGCATTCTAGAATGATGAGTACCCTTCTTCTCCAACAATTAATTTGGTACACTTGAATAAAACTGTTTAATGTTGTAGGAGACAGATTATTTGTCCTGCACTAAGGGAGAAAAATAAGAACATAAATAATAATAAACTTGATACTTAATGGATAAGCCCTGACAGGACACCAAATCCCTTGCTGAACCGGTGACAAGGTAAACTCATGGCAAGGTGAATGCAGGAAAGACAGTTTGTGCTTTCCTTAAAAGGCTTCTATGTTTTTTATAATGATGTTTTCAAGTGTTTGTCATAAGAGACACAGAACGGTAGGAGAGATCAGATCATTTCCAATTTTCCATTTTTGATAAATATACTATATTGCCTCTGATAAGATGTACACAGCTGGATAAGACTTTCATCCTCTTCCCCATGGTAACTAACAGATGCTTTCATAAAGCCACAAGGTTTTCTTCAGGACATCTAATTTGAAGATAGCCTTAATATATCTCATCTTTCAAGAACCAACAATATACTAAGGTCATAATTTAAATATCTGGAGAATAAGCACAAAGGTCTTAGCCATCGTTTCCCAATCCAATGTCCCATAGGTGAGTTAAGCTGTAACTATCATTATTTGTAGCTAATATAGATGATACCAAGTTTTGAAAGGTTGACTATTTAATGTAAGCTGTTATTTTAATTCTTCCATTTTCTCTTCCATGCAAAAAAAAAAAAGGGGGGGGAAATCCCATGTATTTGTCAAATGTAAGGAAGTTAATATCTGAACTCAATGCATCAGACTTCCAGATATGCTAAAACTCCATTTTCATCATATTTAGACAATGACACAACCAAGGACTCTTCTTGTAGAAATTGCTGTTATAACCCAAGATGTACTGCTATGATAGTTATATATAAAAACTGCCGTTCGAGAAATTTGGGGAAAAAATTCATTCACCAAATTCAGAATACAAATTGAGTTCCAAGTTTTAAAAAATTAACAAAAACCAGTTTTCATGTTTTGTATTGATAATTCTATTTAGTACATTATGGTTGGTCATGTAGTCAGCCAGATGTTTAAACTGGATTTGGCATTTTATCCACTTATCAAGTCCTTCCCAAGGACCTGGGATAGACAGTTGTAGAAGTTTGATGGTGTTACAGGTATCGTCACAGGATGTAAGCTGTTCTGAGTAAAGCTGCCTTTTGCAGTTGACCAATGGGGATTTTGTGAATGCCAAAGATGTTCAAGTGGTGCACCAGTTGTTTTGGGATGCACCTAAGGCACTGGATTGGGACTACCTTTGCTTTGTTTTGTGACAGTCTGTTTCTATTTGCAGGTTTTTGTATTTTGCTATCTTTTCCAGTTCTTTCTCTTCTAACCTGTGGTCTCCAAGTACTGCCATGTCCACTATCCAGACTTTTTTTTTTGTCTTTCTTATCAACAATTGCTAAGTCTGGCATATTCTGTGGCAGGTGCCTGTCTGTTTGAAGTCTAAAGTCCCAGAGCACTTTAGCTTCTTCATTTTCTATTACTTTCTCTACTTTATGGTCCCTTCAGTTCTTGCTTACAAGCCAATGGTATTTCTTTCAGATCTTGAAATGCACCATTGTGGGTGTGTGGGGGGGGGATGTTTTCATGCTGTTGTTGGTAGTCAGTCTGTGCAATCTTCTTGCAGCAGCCAACTAGGTGGTCTCCTATTTCTTCAACTTCTTTGCATGGGCAGGAACTTGCTATTTGTTGCTTTCTGGCTTTGTATGCATATGTTCTTAAGACTTGGTCTTATGTGGCCAGAATAAGCCGCTCTGTCTCTTTCTTCAACTTTCTAGCTTTTAGTCATTGCCTGGTATTATTATTATTATTATACGATTGTATCACAGCGGCCAGTTGTTTCACCGGATTTGGCATTGATTACTAGTCAGGCCCCACCCAGGGACCTAGGATGTCGTAACGTATTTTCGTAATATACGTGCAGATCAGTGGTGGGTTCCTACTGGTTCGCACCGGATCGCGCGAACCGGTTGAAGACCGAACCCGGAAGTAACCGGACCCGGAAGTAACCGGGAACCGGCACCGGTCCTGTCACTTTATCCCCCTTGCCATCCCAACGGAGCTCGCTCGCTCCCCCGCCCGTCCGCACTAAGCTAGCTAGCCCAGCTAGCTGCTCATTGATTGGCTGGAGTTCAGCCAATCAGTGAGCGGGCTGGAGGCGACCCGTTTAAAAGCGGGTTGTCCTCCATTTCAAAACTCCCTTCTCTTCGCTGGGAGCTTGCTGCTTCCTTCAGGTAAGCAACTAAGCGCGAGGGGGGGCGGGAGGCTAGCTTCGGCGAGGAAAGGCCTCTAGGCCTTCCCTCGCTGAAGTGGCAGGCTGGCGTGGGCCGTGCGGGCGGTGGGCAGCTAGCTTCACCCAGGAAAGGCCTCTGGGCCTTTCCGGGACGAAGTGCCGGGGTCGCGTGGAACGCGCGGCCGCCGGGAAGCTAGCTTCGCCCGGGAAAGGCCTCTGGGCCTTTCCGGGACGAAGCGCCGGCGTCGCGTGGAACGCGCGGCCGGCGGGAAGCTAGCTTCGCCCGGGAAAGGCCGCCGGGCCTTTCCGGGATGAAGCGCCGGTGTCGCATGGAACGCGCGGCCGCCGGGAAGCTAGCTTCGCCGAGGAAAGGCTCCTGGGCCTTTCCTCGATGAAGCACCGGGCTGGCGTGGGCGGCAAGCCTCTGCGAGGCTAGGCCAAAAGCCCCCCACCCTCCCCTCTCCAGCCTCGCCTGGCTGGCTAAGCCCTAAGCAGTCTTAAACAGTCTTACCTGTCCTCCTGCCTCTCTGCCTGTCTGCTGCCTGTTGCAGCATCGGAGAGCTGCTGATTCTGCCTGCTGGTAAGTAACCTGGTTTTTTTTCTTTTATTTTTTTAATGTATTTTAAAATAATATTTTATTTATTGTGCATAGAATTTTTTTAAATAATTTTACTTAAAAGTATTGAGTATAGAATATTTTAAAATGGTTTACTTCAATTTATTGTGTATGGATTCTTTTTTTAAATTGTCTCAGACTATTTTAAAAAAGATTCTATCCAAAATAAATTAAAATAAACCATTTTAAAATATTCTATACTCAATACTTTAAAATGTATTGTGTATAGAATTGTTTTAAATTGTTTTATTGTAATTTATTGTGTATTGAATGTTTTTAATGCTTTCATTTTAAATTATTGTGTGTGGAATAGTTTGAAATGGTTACAGTATAAATTATTGCTGGTGGAATAATGGTTACAGTTGGTACAATACCTTAAAATAGTTATAGTATAAATTATTGCTGGTGGAATACTTAACAATGGTTTTTAAGGATTTTTTTTATTTATAGAATATCTTTTTTAAATTATTGTTTGGGAATTTTTATGTTTTAATTGTTTATAAAATATATTTACTACAAGAAATGTTATTCCTTTTTGCAAATGTTTTCTTTGTGGTGCAATATGTTGCTTAAAAGTGTTCAGACCAGGTTTATATATCTCAAAGTGGGTGTTTTTCTATGGGCAGGCCAGGTTTGCCACATTTAATGTGTTTCACCCTGGTTGTTTAGGTAATTCTGAGGTGGTTGCTGGTTCTGTGACCTTCCTGGCACTGTCCTTTATAATTTCCCACAATGCCTTGATGGTTTTTTTTATTTATTTATTTTATTTATTATTCATATTTATAGACCGCCCCCTCTCCCGAAAGGGACTCGGGGCGGTGTACAGTCACTAAAATACGTTATAAAATACATACAAAACAGTTAAATAATTAAATACGTAGGTGGAGGAGGTTGCAAGACTGTACATAGAATAATAAATATTAAATATAGTATATAGTGTATTAAAAACTTTTTAAAACCCCAAACCCAATTAAAATGAATAAATCCCCGGGAGGTAGAACTAAGAAAGTGCCAGGCCAGCTGATTGAAATAGGTGAGTCTTTAACTTTTGCCGGAAGGAACGGAGGTCGGTGGTAGTTCGAATGTCAGGGGGGAGGTCATTCCAGAGGGTTGGGCCCATCACAGAGAAGGATCTACTCCTAGGTGTCGCCCGCTGGCATTGACTAGCAGACGGCACCAGGAGGAGCCCCTCTCTGTGTGAGCGGATAGGTCGCTGTGTTTTATTCCAGTGGCTCACAGAACCAGTGTTTTATTCCAGTGGCTTTGTCTTTCCTGTCCTTAGGGTTAGGGGGGGAAAAACACTGGTTTCATTTGCAGTCTTTGGGGGGGGGGACAAAAAGGAGAAAGAGGGAGGAGGTGGGGGAAAGTGGGATCCTTGCTGCTTTCTGAGCAAGGTGGTTTTTTTTACAGACATTTCACTACCAAACTAGGTAACATCATCAGTGCTAGATGGGGTTGTGGGGAAAGGAGGAGGAGGAGAAGTCGAAGGACAAAAAGGAAAAAGATAAGGAGGGAGAGGACTGTGGGGTCCTTTGGTGTTCTCTGAACCTGGTGGTTTTTAATTATTTTTAGGGAATTTTTATTTATTTATTGTTTATAGAATGTTTATTACAAGAAATGTTATTCCTTTTTGCAAATGTTTTATTTGTGATGCAATATGTTGCTTTTAAGTGTACAGGTTGGTGTATGGTATGTGTCTCAAGGTGGCTTCTTTTCTATGGGCAGGCCAGGTTGGTGCAAGGCAGCTTTGCCAGATTTTGTGTGTTTCTGTGTGATACCTGGTTGTTTAGGTAATTGTGAGGTGGTTGCTGGTTCTGTGAGCTTCCTGGCACTGTCCTTTATAATTTCCCACAATGCCTTGATGGTTTTTATTCCTGTGGCTTTGTCTTTCCTGTTCTTAGGGTTAGGGAAAAAAACTGGTTTCATCTGCAGTCTTTTGGGGGGGAATTTTTTTTTTTTGTGTGTGTGTGTGTTTTCCTGGCACTGTCATAGTTTGTGTTTGTGGGTATGTAATGTCCTGCAGTTATCTACACATTAATAATGATCAAGTACTAATAATATTTCCTTATACATTTTAATGACCTTTCCTTTCATAATTGGTGTTTTCTTTCATACTTTTAGATTTCTAATTGCTGTTTCTGTTAGTTAGCAATTGATAAAACAAATTCCACGTGAAAAAGTATTCAAAGCCTTCTTGGTTTTAATTGTCAATTTATTCATTCTTGCACATTCTAATATTTATTCATTTTCATATCTTTGTTTTTTCCACTGTTGTGCAAACACAATTCCAACAGCTGTTAACATGTGTAAAATTAAATATGTATTTATTCCCTTTGAAATACAAGTAGTAAGTAGTAAGCTACTTACCTTCTGTAAGTAGCTCTTTTATTGTTTTGTGTACTTATTTTAATCTTATTTAAGTAGTAAGTGCACAAAATAATAAATTTCCTTTTTTATATTTTCTTTTTGTAGATCATTCATTGGGGCAAAAAATTCAGTGACATTGTCTTGGCCACTCCCATCCGGTCACATGACTGCCAAGCCACTCCCACCCGGTCACATGGCCAGCAAGCCACTCCCACCAGGTCACATGGCTGGCAAGTCACTCCCACAAAGGAGGCCACACCCACAGAGTAGGTTCCAAAAAATTTTGAAACCCACCACTGGTGCAGATCCAAACTAATATCATTTTATCAATCAGGAGCTGATCTTTTGTGCCCCTGCTCCTTCTTTTATTGCCTTTTTGCTCAATTGGCAAGATGTTGTTTGTTTCCAAATAAGCCATAATATTATCTGCAATAATGCCTGTGAGTAGGTTGAAGGTTGTTGGCAAGCATGTTATTGGTCTGTAGTTTTCAGGTATTGTTCCTTTAGTTGCATCTTTCTGAATCAAGTATGTTTTTTCCAGTTGTCAACCATTCATCAATTTGACCATTTTGTAAAATTTCATTCAGTTGCCTGGCCAATATTGCATGTAAACTGTTCAGATATTTGAGCCAGAAACCATTTAATTGGTCATTTCCAGGTGATGTCCAATTCTTTACTTTTTTTACTCGATTTTTCACCATCTCAGTTGTTATTTCTAATACTTGCATTTGTTTGTTACCAATGTTTTTTCTCAAAGTCCTGCATCCACTTTGCTTCCTTTTTGTAGTCCTTTGCATTTTCCCACAATCCTTTCCAGAATTCGGCCTTGGCCTGCTTTTCTGGTTTTTCACTTTTGGTGTCACCATTCACATTAAGACTTTGATAAAAACGCCGTTTGTCTGATCGAAATTGTTGATTTTATTTGTATTGGATGATTCGTGCCTCATATCTCTCAATTTTTCTAGCTGTTGCTGTTATCTGCTGTTTTACAATCCCTACAGCTTCATTGATGTTTCTTGTATCCAATCTATATCTTCTGATTAGCTGATCTATGATTTTGCTGTTTTTAAGCTGTTGCTCATGCATATTCTTTAAGTTGCTAGCACCTGCCCTTAATTTTTTGACTTTTTGTTCTAATCGGATTTTCCACTTTGGCGTTGATGCTTTTTCCATTGTGTGCTTAGGTGCTTTGATTTTAATGCCCAGTTCATTAGTGACTATTACAGCTGCACTGTACATTAACTGATTCGTTTCCAAGATGGATCCCGACTCAATTGTTGAAAGCACTGCATTAACCATTTTCATGATAGGACCCAAAATTTTCTTAGGGACAGTTTTTAATGATGGTAAACGTTGCCTTTCCTCACTAGCCAGAAAATGCTCCATGATCTTGTCCTTCAGTTCTTTTTGTTTTTGAGTTGGTTCATCAGTTGGTTCAATGGTAACTGGTTCTGGTGGTAGTGTTGTTATTTCCTCTCTGACAGCTTCCTCTGGGAGTTCTACTACGATTTCTTTAGTTGTGTCTTGAGTATCAGTTAATTCCTTTTGTGATGTTGTTGTTTTTTTGTTTTGCAATTTGCCTGAATTTCCTCAAGTTCAACTTCGCTAAACAATTTATTCCGCATAATAAATTGCCTTTGATCTGCTAGTCGTTGTTCCCGAACATTTAAATCTGGATATTGTTGTTTCCATAAATCATACATTCGCTTTAAGTAGCCTTTTTTGGGGGGGGGGCTCTGAGTTGTAATAACAGGCAATTATGGCACGATTTTCATCTGCACTATATTTTTGTCATTTTGTTGGCTGGTCCACTTGTAGCCCACTTGTCGACGGATGCCCAGGGACCTCAACATCCACTTCGGCCCTTGTTAACCCGCACGATGACCGATGCGGTATAGAATTTTTAGTTGTTTCTTTCACCATATTGTATGGGTTGGCGAGTTTTTATGGGGCCAGATTGCCAACCTGACCCCAACCCTCCTCCTTTCTCATCCAGGCTTGGGACCAGCAATGGCGGAGTTGTTGTTGTTGTTGTTGTTGTTGTTGTTGTTGTTGTTGTTATTATTATTATTATTATTATTATTATTATTATTATTATTATTATTATTATTAGCTTTGCCTGTTATATTTTTAATGAACTGGCCTTGTAGTACTTTGTCCTCCCATGTCTCTTTTCTGTTCTTCATTTGATGTTTCTTATAGACCAATTTGATATCTCTAGTACTCAGAAAGGTTCCTGGTGTACTAGCTTTAGTACATCTACTTCACTGACCTACAGATATTGTTCCAATGCCCTTTTTTTCTTTTTCAACCATCAGAAATACTTGCAACATTCCATGTCCACTTATTTTCCTTGGTAACTAGAATCTATCAACATTGCTGTGAAGTTGAAGAGCATGATTCATTGTCATTATTTTTCTGGTTTTTCTAACCAGATCTTTTAGTTCTGCTTGAATCCAGACCACTATTCCAGCATGTATCTAACGTCAGAAATTGTTTAGGTGTTAATTGTCTTAATGGTATTTCCTCCACTGAGTTTGGACTTTAAAATCTTCTTAAGTCTCTTGGTGTATTCACGCACTTCTAACCTTTTTTTTACTCTAGTGTAGGACAACTCACTACCACCAGTGAGGGGAAGAGGGAGAGAATCACACACTTTTCAGTGCAGAGGAGGAGAAGGAGGAGGAGGAAGGAGAGGGAGGTGGTGGTAGCTCCCCTAATCTTTGGCATTTTATGTGGTGAGTTGTCTTGTGGTGAGTTGCCTGTAGCTAATTGTCCCACAGCGAATCTTCCAGGGTGAGACAGTCATGGTGACCCAGCAGCGGCGACCTGGCTACAGTGAGTTATCTGAATCTAGCTTGATGTTGTCAGCTTGAAGTAGTGATCATCTTCATCCACGCTTTTGATGCTACACTATATTGCAAAAGTATTCACTCACAACTGAGTCTGATTATGTGGATGGGTGACCGAATACTTTGTATTTCCATAGTGCATTTTGATTCCTTTATTTTTCACTATTTTACCCCATTTAATAGTGAGCATGGCACATTTGTCCAGTCCAAACTCCACTGCAATATCTTGGCTCAGCGTTGAACAGTGATTATATTTCAGATTTTTCCATAAAGCTTCAGATTTTCCACGTAAAGGTGGAGGGATGGCTATGGGCTGATTTGTTCAGTATTGTTGACAGAGGAATCAGTACAATGACAGACAATAGTAGTAATAATGAGTGTCCTTGAAAGATTCCTCTCTTGATATTAACCTCTCCCAATCTATCACCATTGACCAACAACAGTGTCTTCCATAGTTACTGAGCTTTGCACAAAGATTCTGATGTTTCTACTGATTCCTGTTATTTTTAGGTACCTGATTTTCCAGTCATGTGGCAGTGAATCAAATGTGTTTTTGTGACCAATCCAAACTACATTCAAGTAGATCTCCCTTTTCTTGCAGTTTTCTGGAATTATCTTGCCAATTAGGAGTTGATCTGTTGTTCCTCTGCTGTTTAGGTAGTTTCCTTTCTGCTTAGGTGGAAAGAGCTTGTCTTCAACTAGATGCTGTTGAACTGCATCAATTACCATACCAGTCAGCAATTTAAAAGTTATTGGTGAGCAGATCATTGATTCCTAGTTGACTAACAATATGGAATCACAACTATTAGTTCTTTAGCTTGTGTATCATAAGCATTGAGTTCTTCCTAAGAACCTAGAATGTCTCAATGTATCAGTGGAGCCATGTGGGTCCAAACAATGTGGCTTTTAATAATTGACAGAGAGGATTCCACTTCCGGTTTCTGTGGACGATGGACATGCTGTCCGCCGCTCGCCGTCCTGGTGGACCCCCCCTGACTCACGGGGGGGCACAGGGTGCCTTGTAGGGGTGTCCTGCCAAGGGGGCGGCTTGCTGGAGACCCCTGGAGTGGCGGTGGCCACGGGGGAGGGGGGCTACCAGCTTTGCCCTAGGCATAGGGAGGCTTTGGGGGGGTGCGTTTGCATGCGCACCTTCGTCCTGAGGAGATCGGAAGAAAACGCTCCATGTGAAGGCAACAGCAGAAATGCGGTGAGCTGGGAATTCCCCCAGGGTCTTTTACTTACTTCTTTGAACAACTGAGTAAACAAGGATTAGCAGCTTTCTTAAGACTCTTTGATCTTGGCAAAGTGTTGAGATTGGAGAGGGGTTTTTTTCTCCCCCTCCTCTCAGAAAAGCGGCTTTAAACGATCTCTCTTTCGGAGGAGAGTGAGAGAACTGGGAAAAAACTCTTTGATATTCACTTCTTTCAAGCAATGGGGTAATGACTTTCCTGAACAATTGCAAAAGAAAGAAAGTGAACTGACCTAATAAACTATGAATGGAAACTTTTTGAATGATTGTTCTCCGATCTCTTGAGAGAGCCGAGCCAAAATGGAGTTTCTCCCCCCGTTTTTGCTGCCGTTACAAATGAACTGTTGTCTTGAAAAATCTTCTGGGTCAGAACTACAAAACCCTGGTGAACCCTAGAGGAATCTCTTTATACAATCTTCCTTGGATTGGGGAAAATTGACTACAACTAGAGGGGAGCTATATTGAAGACTGATATCCCACGCTGGATTTTGCGTGCCTGTAGACCTCGCCCAACAGCGCGCTCCTGTAGACACCATCTTTTCTGTCTAGACTTATAAACTTTCTCTGAACTTCACAATGCCTGCGAAAAAGGCCCCCATTCCTAAACCAGCATTGGATCTATCTTCTTCTGTTTCAAGTCCTGTTCCACAACAAACACAGCTATCTTCCTATTTAAAACCAAGGGCCCCCGAGGGGGAACAACAGTCTCAAGAAATGTTTCAACAAATGTTCCAGTCAATTGTAAAGGGACAGGACGAAATAAAAAAACAGCTGGCTGACTTAAGGGAAGAACTCAGAGAGAATAAACAACAGACTTTACAAAATAGCCAGAAAATAGATGCTCTGGAGGAGGGGGCTGTGGGGGTGGGGGAAGAGATGAAGGTTTTACAAAAAAAACAAACACTGGGATTGAGAATTATATGGAAAAAATGGAATTTGAAAGGATGTCTCTCTTTCTTAGATTTCAAAACATACCTGAAATGGAGGGTGAAGATTTAAGGGAGATTATGACAACAATATTAGCAGATTATATTAAAAGAGATAAGCAACAGCTAGGGTGGGATATTGATCTGATATACAGAATCAACTCAGCATATGCTAGAACACACAATGTTCCAAGGGAAGTTGATGTTAAATTTTTTATAAAGACCACAAGAGATGAGATTCTAGGAGTTCAAAGGGGGGAACCTTTAAGATATAAGGACAAAGAAATAACCATTCTGAAACAGATACCAAAAAGAATAAGAGATAAGAGGAAGAAATTCTTCTTTCTAACTAAAAAATTATATGAAAAAAATATCTGGTTTAGGTGGCTAATTCCAGAAGGCTTGTTGATTTTCTGGGAGGGGGATAGAGTGAGAATTAATACAGTAATGGAGGCAGAAGCCTTCATGGAAAAACACAAGAACCTCCTAGATGAAACAAGAGACACTCCACAAGACATGAAGGGGGGAGGAGCCATGGCTCAGCCAACAGACAGGGGAGAAGAGACAGCAATGAGACTTAGGTCACAGAAATGATTTAAAAACACATTGCAATTGTTAATACAACAAAATGGTTAGAAGTGATATAAAGTATGGTTGAAGATGTTAAAGAATTTGAAGTTAAACTGCTAATATGTATGTAATAATGATATTTTGATATATATAAAATGAGAGAGAGAGATGTAAGACTCCGGGGAAGTACGACCTTCTGTATGATGTAGCTGTCAAAATGTTTCTCCACATTTATGTACCCTTTTCCCCAAAATACTTGAAAAAACCAATAAAACTTTTAAAAAATTGACAGAGGGAAATGTCAGCATGCATATTTTCTAAGTGCCATCCAATATTTTTTTGTTAAGGAACCCAGTGTGCTGATAACCATTGAGGCCATCATGGACGGTTTATGCCATAATCTTTTAATTTCAATTTTCAGATCTTGTTACTTTGCAATCTTCTCCAATTTTTGTCTTTCATTCTAGTATCTCTTGATATTGCCACATCAATTATCTACACTTTCTTCTTTTCAACCGCAGTTAAATCTGGAGCCAAAACTTTATGTTTGTATTTGAAAATCCCATAATATTTTTATTTGCTCATTTTTACCTTCAATTTTATATTCCTTTTATTTTTTCTTTACTTTACTTTCATTTTTTACAGATGTTCCAGTTCATCATTTTGGCAACTGCGTTATGTCATTGTTTATCATTAGCTTGTGGAATCTAGCATGAGTATATGATCCACTGTTTCTGCAACCTCTTTGTGCAATCTGCATTTTGATGATTTTTCAATTCTGGCCTTCATTACATTAGTTCGAATAGCTTGCTCTTAAGAACCTTAAATCAAGTCTTCAGTTTCTTTTTCTAATGTTTAAAATGTAATGTTTTAATTAATGATTAAAATAATAACAATTACTATTATTTCTATAATATATGGAGCGAGGCAATAAAGTGCTCCCTTTCTCTCGTTCTCTTTCTTCCTCCCTCCCCTCTCCGTCTCTCTCTTTCTCTCCCTTCCTCCCTCCCTCCCTCCCTCCTCCCCCATTGGGAATTTTGTTCTGCTATGTTTCTAGCTTATAAGACATAGCTTGCATCTTACAGACAAAACTGAAAAAAACTGTCTCAGAATAACTGACAAAAAACATTATCTGCAAACTGATATTGCAGAATCTTAAGGTTATGAATATTAAGTTTCTCCAGAGAATTAATTTGTACTCTCCTGGGAGATTTGGATGCATGGCAAAAGTACATAGTGTTTCAGTGAGATCAAAAACAACAGAGGGAAAATATTAATTATTTTAAAGCAGAAAAAGGACAAATTGTGAGAACAGCAAAAAAAAAAATTTTTAAAGTAGGAAATATTCAATGTCTTTGAATATTAGTAACTCAGGTCGATAGTTATGTTGTTGGTTCGAGCTTCAAGCTTGGCAATTTGGTTGCAAATCTTTCATCTCCATTCGAGGAGACATCTTTGGATTGTGCTTGTCTGGGTGAGCACTGACCTTTAAATACCTTTCTGAGTCCTCCTCTTATTTTGTGTTGTGGGATTTGCTGACTGTAATTGCTGAGTCATAGTCCTTGGTTTTAAGTACTCTCAGTGTGATGTAAATTAGTTTTGTTGTTGTTGTTGTTCAGATGGTTTCTGATGATGTCAGGGTCTGGTTTCAGGTTGATTTGGTCTGCTAAATGTGATGTGGTCCGATTTCTTGTGAGCTGTCAAGTTATAACTTTGTTTGCAGCATGGCTGTTAGTTGGTCTTTAAATGCTGCCTTCGGGATCATGGTTGATTTTGTTCTTTTGTTCTAAGTGGTTGGTACCTTTACCTTACCTTTATTTCGATTTTTATACCGCCCCCTCTCCCCAAAGGGACTTGGGGCGGTGTACAGTCAAATGAAATAAATAAAATGGACTACAAACATGCAAACATAAAAACATAGAAAAAAAAACATAGAAACATAGAAACATAGACATAGGTAGATTGGGTAAATGTCAATGTGTCTGTTTATTGATTTATTGGTGGAAAACCAGGCTTCCAGGAATTCCCTTTCTTTCCTTGCACATTGATCCAAAGTGCACTAAAGATGTCTCCTCAAATGGGGATGAAACGTTTACAACCAAATTGTCAAGCTCAGAACCAACAACATAACAGTTATTCAGTTACAGATTGTATATAATAATGTTATTTTTCCCCCCCCCCCAGTATTTAAGAAGTGTATATTTTTCTTCTGTGCCTCTGTGTGTCTAATTTACAGTTTTCTTGAACTGTTTCACACATGTAGAACAGGTAAAAGCATGTCTTCCTTCCTTCCTTCCTTCCTTCCTTCCTTCCTTCCTTCCTTCCTTCCTTCCTTCCTTCCTTCCTTCCCCTTCCTTCCTTCCTTGTTTCTCTTCACATTTTCAGTATTAAGGATATGCTTATTAACATATTACTTCATACATAGATGTTAATTTAATCATGAAGATAGACCCCAAAGATGGAACACTATATTTAGAAACCTTCAAAAACTCAAATAAATTAATACAATCTGTAAACTTTAAAACTTTTTTGTTTGGTTTTACCCAGGTTTGGTAAATAATATTATACATACATACATACATACATACATACATACATACATACATACATACATACATAGACACACACATACACAAACACATACACACACATATATGTGTGTGTGTGTGTGTATGTATGTACGTACGTACATACATTCATACACACACACACATGTGTGTGTGTATGTATTTGTGTTACAACCCCTGGTATGCCCAAATATGGGAGGGAGCTCACTACTCCCTCTTTCTGTCATTCGGCTCATCACAGAAAACCATCCAGACAGAAACCCATATTTTTATTTTTAATGTTGCCTTTTTATATTTGTGTTGTATTTGTGCTGATAAATAAATAAAGGGAGACTATACAATAGTAGAGTTGGAAGGGACCTTGGAGGTCTTCTAGTCCAACCCCCTTCCTAGGCAGGAAACCCTATACCGTTTCAGGCAAATGGCTATCCAACATCTTCTTAAAGACTTCCAGTGTTGGGGCATTCACAACTTCTGGAGGCAAGCTGTTCCACTGATTAATTGTTCTAACTGTCAGGAAATTTCTCCTCAGTTCTAAGTTGCTTCTCTCCTTGATTAGTTTCCACCCATTGCTTCTTGTTCTACCCTCAGGTGCCTTGGAGAATGGTTTGACTCCCTCTTCTTTGTGGCAACCCACTACCTTTGTGGCAACCCAGATCTACCTTTCCTTTTCCTGTAACACAACTGTTATGGTTGGTATTCTGAACCAATGTCCTGGCTGATTTCTAGCTATTGAAAGAGTTAAAATAAATATATAATCTCACTTCCTGGTCATTTGATGTATAAGCATGTACTAGAGGATTCAGTCCAAACCCTGAGAGATAAAATAATCTCATAAGAAATAAACAAAATCAAATTATTAAGGAACAAAATAATCACAAAAAGCCTCTTTTAACTTTAAAATTAAAATTTACTGAAAATTAATTTCCAGTGATACAGGATATAAAGTGCAGATCATTTCAAATAAAAAAAAATTAAAATAAAGTTCAATGCTCCCCGCAATTTTTTTAAAAAAAATATCAAAGCAGAAATTCTAAGGAAAATTGCAACTCAAATTCTAAAGATAAAACCATGAATAATGTTTGAAAGTACACACTATTCCATACAGAGAATGCTTCTTGTTCTACCCTCAGGTGCCTTGGAGAATAGTTTGACTCCCTCTTCTTTGTGGCAACCCCTGAGATATTGGAACACTGTTATCATGTCTCCCCTAGTCCTTCTTTCTCTTAAGCTAAACATACCCAGTTCCTGCAACCGTTCTTCATATGTTTTAGTCTCCAGTCCCCTAATCATCTTTGTTGCTCTTCTCTGCACTCTTTCTAGAGTCTCCACATCTTTTTTACATCATGGCGACCAGAACTGAATGCAGTATTCCAAGTGTGGCCTCACCAGGGCATTATAAAGCGGCATCAACACTTCACATGATCTTGATTCTATCCCTCTGTTGATGCAGCCTAGGAATGTGTTGGCTTTTTTGGCAGCTGCTGTACACTGCTGGCTCATATTTAAATGGTTGTCCACTAGGACTCCAAGATCCCTTTCACAGTTACTACTACTGAGCAAGGTACTACCTATACTGTACCTGTGCATTCCATTTTGGTTGCCTAAATGTAGAACCTTACTCTTTTCACCATTGAATTTCATTTTATTAGATAGTGCCCAATGTTCATGTTTGTCAAGATCCTTCTTTATCTTAAGCCTATCTTCTGGAGTGTTGGCTATTCCTGCCAGCTTGGTGTCATCTGCAAATTTGATGAGTTCCCCATTTATTCCCTCATCCAAATCATTGATGAAGATGTTGAAGAGTACTGGGCCTAAAACAGAGCCTTGGGGTACTCCACTGCATACTTCCCTCCATGTAGATGCAATTCCATTGAGGACTACCCGTTGAGTGCGGTTGGTCAGCCAGTTACGAATCCATCTGGT
The DNA here is from genome assembly GCF_964273705.1 of Natrix helvetica. Classification (NCBI taxonomy): domain Eukaryota; kingdom Metazoa; phylum Chordata; class Lepidosauria; order Squamata; family Natricidae; genus Natrix; species Natrix helvetica. The sequence goes on from NC_138552.1 coordinate 248,694,373, forward strand.
GGTGATGCTGTCTAACCCACATTTTTCTACTTTATCTTAGGTCTACCTTATCAAAAGCCTTACTGAAGTCCAAGTAAACTATATCAACGTCATTCCTCTGGTCCACTAATTTTGTCACATTATCAAAGAATGCAATAAGATTAGTCTGGCATGATCTGTTTTTGACAAATCCATGTTGGCTTTTGGCTAATACTTTGTTTGCTTCTAGGTGTTCGCAAATTCGTTGCTTGATTATTTTTTCCAGAATCTTTCCTGGTATTGAGGTCAGGCTGATAGGTCTGTAGTTTCCTGGATCTAATTTTTTTCCTTTTTTGAAGATGGGAACCACATCAGCTCTTTTCCAGAGCTAGTATGGATCCAGAACTAGTATGGATCCATTTCTAAATAGCTTGAAATGGATCCATACTAGTCTCCCTTTATTTATTTATCAGCACAAATACAACACAAATGTGGTTTCACATTGGCATACACTGAATTAGCAGTATGGTCATCAGTTATAATATATAAACCATGTGTTAATTTTGCAGTAATCCTATTACCTTCCTTTTCTATGATACAGTTATCTCTCTTAAAGGTTACTATGTAGCCAATATTAACTAGAGCTCTTACTGATAACAAATTAAATTTCAGTTTAGGTATATAAAACATGGATAAATGCTCATTTACAAATGAACACCTTGCCATACCTTCACCAGATGCTTTCACCCTCCAACCATTTGCCAAAGATACATGTTGCTTGCTGGCAGACATTTTTATAAAACAATTCTTATTTCTAGTAATGCACTGTGATGCTCCATTATCAACAACCCATGAATCGTGGCTTATTGGTGCATTTCTAAAGATAATCAAAGTAGACATACCTAAATTGACATTAGCATTTTTCTTAGCCTTTCTAGTATTCTGTCATTTAGCAGTTTTACAGAATCTAGATATATGCTCCTTTGCCCCACAAGAAAAACATTTTCTAACAGTATAGGCAGTTTAAGAGGCCGCAGGAAGCCCCTTTACAGGGTAGAGCAGAGGAGTTTGGGGAACATCTGCAGGATAAAATCGCCCAGATCCGGAGTGGATGGGCCCCCGTCAGTGGCCCAGGGGAGACATCGGAAGCAAATCTTGAGGCACCACGCTGGGAGGAGTTTGACTCTGTTGCCCCTGAGGATTTGGACAGGTTACGTGGGCGACTGCGAGCCACTACATGTTTATTGGACCCGTGTCCCTCTTGGCTTGTACTGGCATCCTGGGAGGTCACACGAGGCTGGCTCCTGGGTCTTGTGAATGCTTCATTGGAGGAGGGGTCCTTGCCGGTCGCCTTGAAAGAGGCGGTGGTGAGGCCCCTACTCAAGAGGCCTTCCCTGGACCCGGTGGAGCTAGCTAATTATCGTCCCGTCTCCAACCTTCCCTTTTTAGCGAAGGTTGTAGAGAGTGTGGTGGCACAACAGTTCCCACATCACCTGGAAGAGGCCGACTATCTAGACCCGCGCCAGTCCGGCTTCCGGACAGGTCACAGCACGGAGACGGCCTTGGTCGCGTTGGTGGATGACCTCTGGAGGGCCAGAGATAGGGGTTGTTCCTCTATCCTGGTCCTGTTAGATCTATCAGCGGCCTTCGATACCATCGACCATGGTATCCTATTGCGCCGGCTGGAGGGGCTGGGAGTAGGGGGCACCGTTTTGCGGTGGTTCTGCTCCTACCTCTCCGACCGGACGCAATGTGTGTTGGCAGGGGAGCAGAGGTCGACCCTGAGGTCACTCACTTGTGGGGTGCCGCAGGGGTTGGTCCTCTCGCCCCTCCTGTTCAACACATACATGAAGCCGCTGGGTGAGATCATCCGTGGTTTTGGGGTTGGATACCATCTGTACGCTGATGACACACAGCTGTACATTTCCACCCCAAACCACCCCAACGAGGCCGTCGAAATGATGTCCCGGTGCTTGGAAGCCGTTCGGGTCTGGATGGGGGACAACAGACTCAGACTCAACCCCTCCAAGACTGAGTGGCTGTGGCTTCCGGCGCCCCGGTTCAACCAGTGGATTCCATTGCTGGCCATAGGGGGCGAACAACTGCCCCCTGTGGAACGGGCGCGCAATTTGGGCATCCTCCTTGATGCCCGGCTGTCGATGGATGACCATGTGGCAGCCGTGGCAAGGGGAGCGTTCCACCAGGTTCGCCTGGTGCGCCAATTGCTCCCCCTATTGGATTGGGACGCCTTACGCACGGTCGCTCATGCGCTGGTGACGTCTCACCTGGACTACTACAATGCTCTCTACATGGGGCTCCCCTTGAGATGCACCCGAAGACTACAGCTAGTTCAGAATGCGGCCGCGCGGGCCATCATGGGAGGGACAAGATACTCCCATATAACACCACTCCTGCGCGAGCTGCACTGGCTGCCTGTGGTTTTACGGGTGCGTTTCAAGGTGTTGGTTACTATCTTCAAAGCACTCCATGGCACGGGACCTAGTTACCTGCGGGATCGCATCTCACCTCATACATCCCTGCGACCAATCCGCTCTCACAGGGAGGGACTCCTCCGGGTGCCGTCCACTAAGCAGTGTCAACGGGCAGCGCCCAGGAGCAGAGCCTTCTCTGTGATGGGCCCAACCCTCTGGAATGACCTCCCCCCCGATATTAGAACTACCACCGACCTCCGCTCCTTCCAACAGAAGCTTAAGACCCACCTGTTCCAGTTAGCTGGCTTAACCGATTCATAGTCCCATTTAACCTCCTGGCAAACATCTTATTGGGCAGTTTTTAAGGGTATTTTAATGTTTATTTGTATTTTATTTTACATATTGTACAGTCTACATCCTACCTCCTCCGCGTACCTATTTGTATATTTGTATATTGAATGTATATCTATATTTTGTATTATACTGTTTTAATATGACTGTACACCGCCCCGAGTCCTGTTTAGGAAAGGGCGCGGTTTAAAAATTTAATTAAATAAATAAATAAATAAATAAATTAAGGTGATTTTTCATGTTGTGGTGGTTTCACTCTCAGTTGCTCTCTTTCCAACCTTCTTCTGGACTCTTCCAACAGGCAGAGTTATTCCAATTATTCTCCATAATAGTAAACACTTATAAACTAAACAGCTATCTGTATACGGTAATGCGTATCAACACCAACTCTCTTTTCAGCTACGTCTGGTACACTCTGGGCCCATAACCAGTGTTAAGTAATTAAGCTCCCCGTTAGAAGAGCAAGTATGCAGAGAAGCGTAATGAGAGTGATATGGAAGAACATGCACAAACCGGCATAGAGAGACACTGAATAGTATAAAAATATAGTAGTTTACTATGTAGAACTATAGAGGTATTCAGAGTCCAGTTAACAGTCCAAGTCATACACGGTTCAGTAATTCAGTTATCAAAATAGTCAGTCTAACACACAAAGTATAGCTAAACAGCAGCAAACCACAATACCTCAAAATACATCGATCAGCGTCTAACAAAACAGAGAGCTAACAGCCATTCTGGCTCCCTCTTAAAGCTGCTTGAGGTAATAAACCAACCAATTACATCTCTTAAGCATTTAAAGTAACAGTAAAGTAATATAGCTTATATACATTGCCAAGCCAAGCCTAGGGTTGCATCCCTAACAAACATGACGATACCTCCCGCCTACCAAACATCTGGAAACAAGCCCTAGTCAACAAACAAGCCCCACCCACCACCCAAGCCGTTACAACACGAAACAACAATGTACACACAGCCAGTACCAATCAACATCAATCTACCAATCATGATACAACCACACAACCAATCACTCCACTTACTGAAACAAAGCCAGCACTCCATTTGGGTTTTGGGCTTAAAGAATGGTCGGAGCTTCCGTTTTTCTTTAAATCTTGGTGGCGGTGTGTGGAGTGCTGGCTTTGTTGCAGTAAGCAGAATGATTGGTTGTGTGGTTGTATCATGATTGGTAGACTGGTGCTGATTGGTGCTGGCTGTGTGTCCATTGTTGTTTCGTATAACAATGGGCACACAGCCAGCACCAATTAGCACCAATCTACCAATCATGATACAACCACACAACCAATCATTCCACTAACTGAAACAAAGCCAGCACTCCACACACCCAACCCAAGATTTATAGAAAGATGGCAGCTCCGACCACGCTTTAAGCCCAAAACCCAGCCTGAAGAATAAAACAGAGAGAGAACAAAATATGTTCCATTTATCACCAAAAAAAAGCAGAGCATAACTTCTCTGGAGGTTGAGATAATTCTTAGAGATGTGATTCTAGCGTAATGAATGCAAAACTTCAATTGCCTGACCCAAGGTTTGTTCATGTAGCCTACCTCCTGTAGTTTAAAACAACAAATTAAAAATATACATTTATCCATTTGCTGCACTGACTTTATTCGGTGTATTATTCTGACAGCCTTCCTGATACTATATTTTCCCATACAGGTCATCTTGTCTACAAGGTACTTTCTTAGATGGCAAATAGGAAGAAAAGGTGTTGGAATCTGCAGATTCTTATATTTTCTGTTTTGCCTTTCACCATTTAATTCTTCCTCTGAATTTTGCTACAAGTGTAAGACTCTTAGAAGAGCCAGGAAGAATGTCTCTAATAACTTTACCTACAAAAAATTAACATTAAGTTGACAGGAACAATCCATTTTTAATAACAGCCTGCCTTGGTAACCTTGTATTCTGACTCAAGGTGAAAGGTGAAGATTAAATCTCCTTCACCTTCCACTCAATGCAGCTGCTTTGTGCACAGACTTTAATTGATGGGAGAGATTCAGCTTTGTAACTCAAGCCCAGCCTTTGCCTGAAGCACTGAAAAACGTGCAATTCAGGGTTCAGTTTCAGCTGATCACTGGGCCCACTCTGCGGATGGTCTGGACAGGAGAATAAAGCCTTTGTCGTTATCTCTCCTCCCTCAGCCTCCCCCCTTTCCCTATGCCTCTCACATTCAGGGCAGCCTCTAATAATGGCCTCACTGCAAGAAACATGACAAAGGGAAACATAACTGAAAGAGCGAGAAAATTAATCCACTGATAAACAAAACTGGAGGCACCGAGTGGCCAGCTCTTCTGTGGTACTTGAATAAAATACTATGTTTTCCTTGATGTTTCCTCATAAATAAATAAAGTTTTTTTGTTTTATTTATAAATAAATTTTTATTGCATTAACAGAGGGATAGAATCAAGATTGGATGAAATATTTTATAAAGCCTTAGTAAGACCACACTTGTAACACTGCATCCAGCTTTACAATACAATACAATACAATAGTAGAGTTGGAAGGGACCTTGGAGGTCTTCTAGTCCAACCCCCTGCCTAGGCAGGAAACCCTATACCGTTTCAGACAAATAGCTATCCAACATCTTCTTAAAGACTTCCAGTGTTGGGGCATTCACAACTTCTGGAGGCAAGCTGTTCCACTGATTAATTGTTCTCACTGTCAGGAAATTCCTCCTCAGTTCTAAATTGCTTCTCTCCTTGATTAGTTTCCACCCATTGCTTCTTGTTCTACCCTCAGATGCTTTGGAGAATAGTTTGACTCCCTCTTCTTTGTGGCAACCTCTGAGATATTGGAATAATGCTATCATGTCTCCCCTAGTCCTTCTTTCTCTTAAGCTAAACATACCCAGTTCCTGCAACCGTTCTTCATATGTTTTAGTCTCCAGTCCCCTAATCATCTTTGTTGCTCTTCTCTGCACTCTTTCTAGAGTCTCCACATCTTTTTTACATCGTGGCGACCAGAACTGAATGCAGTATTCCAAGTGTGGCCTTACCAAGGCATTATAAAGTGGTATTAACACTTCACGTGATCTTGATTCTATCCCTCTGTTGATGCAGCCTAGAACTGTGTTGGCTTTTTTGGCAGCTGCTGCACACTGCTGGCTCATATTTAAATGGTTGTCCACTAGGACTCCAAGATCCCTTTCACAGTTACTACTACTGAGTATGGTATCACCTATACTGTACCTGTGCATTCCGTTTTTGTTGCCTAAATGTAGAACCTTACTCTTTTCACCATTGAATTTCATTTTATTAGATAGTGCCCAATGTTCAAGTTTGTCAAGATCCTTCTGTATCTTAAGCCTATCTTCTGGAGTGTTGGCTATTCCTGCCAGCTTGGTATCATCTGCAAATTTGATGAGTTCCCCATTTATTCCCTCATCCAAATCATTGATGAAGATGTTGAAGAGTACTGGGCCTAAAACAGAGCCTTGGGGTACTCCACTGCATACTTCCCTCCATGTAGATGCAGTTCCATTGAGAACTACACGTTGAGTGCGGTTGGTCAGCCAGTTACCAATCCATCTGGTGGTGATGCTGTCTAACCCACATTCTTCTACTTTATCTAGTAGTAGGTTATGGTCTACCTTATCAAAAGCCTTACTGAAGTCCAAGTAAACTTTGATCATCATATTATTAAAAAAAGATGTTGAGACTCTGGAAAGAGTGCAAAAAAGAACAACAAAGATAATTAAGAGGATGGAGGCTAAAACATATTAAGAAAGGTTGCAAGAATTGGTTGTGTGTAGTCTAGTGAAAAGAAGGTCTAGAAGTGACATGATAGCAATGTTCCAATATTTGAAGACTGCCAAAAAAAAAAAGAGAGAGAGAGAGGAGGACATCCTATTTTCCAAGGCAAGACAAGAAACAATGGGTGGAACTCATCAAGGAGAGAAGCAATCTAGAACTAAGGAGAAATTTCCTAACAATGAGAACAATTAACCAGAACAATGACTTGCTTTCAGATGTTGTGGGCACTCCATCACTGGAGACTTTTAAGAAGAGACTGGACAGCCACTTGTCTGGAATGACATAGGGACTCCTGCTAGAGTAGAGGAGTGGACTAGAAGACCTCCAATGTCCCTTCCAACTCTATTATTCTGATAACTTTTTCTTTATTAGATATCCTTTCAATTTTAGTATACCTAAAGGAGATTACCCCTCCCTTCCTTCCACTCTTTCTCTATAAAAACATACACATGCAATCACATACAAACATTTAATTTAACTTTCATTCTATCTATCTACATCTGAATGAATCCCCAATATGCTTCAGAACAGGTGCCAATATAATTGAGAATTTTGATTAGTTTAGAACATCTGGAAGAAAGGAAGGCAAATATTGTTTCATGAAACCACCATACCACATTTAGGAATTTTACAAAATAATCCAGATGCCATTGTCACTCAGATATAATTTATTCGTGTTTCTTTGCTGATTTCTTCATTTCTAGAAAATACCTTAAGGATAAAAGAACAGAACAGCTACAGCACTACCTCTTAATAGTGCATAGGATAACAAATTAAGGAAAGTACCTTAAGGAAGGCAGACTATATTAGATATCAAGTTCTTAAATTTTAAACTGTACTGAAGTTGTATTAGTAGTCAATATAGTTATTTAAAACCAGCCTGGCATGTATTTGTTTGCAGTTTTGACAGCAGTATCATCACAATTTCTACACTAGCTACAGCTTCTAAGTCAGCCACACATAGTAAGAATCTCAGTTAGCAGAAAATACACAATTAGGGATAAAATTGGTTGTTTGGTCAAAAGCTGTCTACTTGCATGCTGAATCACAGGAGCTACTGGAGTGACAAATATGAAGTTTAGACCATTTCTAACCGCAAGCTGTTATTCAGGGAGTAGAAACTCATCCGTTGCAGATTGTCTGCCCAAATCAAGGCCCCAAGGATTAGTAAAATTGCAAAAAGTGAGAATTGATATGCATACAGTAGCTGTCAGGAATGCATTAAAGCAGATGTGTTTTTTTCCTTGGCATCTCATATCTGTCCTCTGCAAATGATGCACAATCCTGGGAAACGACTACATTCCAAACATATTTTATTATGTACAAATCCATGTCAAATCCAAATCACATTTTGCCCTTCTCATCCAGATTGCTACAAAGCCACAATGGCCTTTTGAAAAAGTCATAGTTAAAGAACACTATCCTAAGCCATTTTATCTTCCTGTTCCAACTCCCAGTAGCCCATGTACCAATGCAACTGATTTCAGTGGAACCTACATCTGACATCAAAATCTCATCCAATAACAAGAGTTTCATTCACAGTTCTTTTATGGAAAATAAGATAGCGTCCCAAAACTCATGTCACTACTAGGAATATGTACATTAGGGGTCCTTGGTGCTCTCTGAGCATTAGTGGTCTATGGTGCTCTCTGAGCTTAGATTTTTTCTTGCAGATATTTCCTTACCCAAACTAGGTAACATCACCATCATGGGTGACGTTACCAAATTTGGGTAATGAAACATCTCCAAGAAAACAACCAAGCTCAGAGAGCACCAAGGACCCCTCATTTCAACCCTGAGCTACAAATATTCTATTGCACCTATTCTTCCGTTGAAAAGACACAAGAAATGAACCTGACATAATGTCCAAGGAAAGGAGGAGAAACTCCATAAGTTTATGAGAAACCTCTTGTTTCTGAAGTTTCTAACAAGCCACAATACTTAGCTAATACTCCCTGCTCAGACTTATGGATTACCAGCTTTACAAGTCTATTTTAGAAAGTAGCTCTTGGCAGTAGCCTCTCGAGAGATGTCAAAAGTTCATAGTTCTCAAGAGGTTTTCAAAAATACTACCCTTTGTCTTTCTATCAGAAATCTAAAGTTTTTAAGTCTTATACTATAAGGGTATAAAAGGCTTCTTCAGCAATATCACAGCAGTGTTAAATTTTCAAGCATACCCCGGGGTATTTTTATGCAGTGGCATTACAGTTATTTGAGCTTTACTAAATAAACAATATAATTTATTCTCTTTTTAATTAATTGGCTTGCTAATTTTGCTTGATGAAAATAAAATTGTTGAAATAGTGTCTGGTCTTGTTCTTTTTCACTCTTTGCTGGAAAGTAATACACACTGAGAAAAAACAGTGGCGTCAATAGCAGAGATAAAAGCTATGGCACATAGCTCTGTTTATTTTTCCCTGCATAATATATGCAGTAATCAGGAAATGTTATGATGATAAATTTAATATTTATGAGTTCCGTGGTAAACCTTAGATCCTACTGACTTCATAAAGATATTGCAATGGAAGAATACGGAAGAGGAATATTAGACGACAACAAAAGTAATAAGCAGAAAGATCTAATTTTGCCCGTATTAATTTTGCTGCAAGTAGACTAGTCCTAGACTAGCATAGCTTCCTCAGCTATGTGCCTCCAGATATTTTGAATTTCAAATCCCAGAACCATAGAGGATATGGAATTCAGTCCAAAGCAGTGTTGAAAAATAAGGAGTTATTTCTCTTTCTGCCATTGTTACAGCGAAAATCATGCTCTGCTAATTGCTGTTTGCCCCAATGGAGGAAAGTAAGAAAGTGGGTAAGGGAACAAAAAGTTAATAAGTGAGCAATACAATTGAATGACAACACACCACATCACTCACCACACAGACACACACACACACACACACACACACGGATAGTTACTTGCTGCCCCTCTTTAGCTGATGCATAAGGATGACTATTGGCTAGTTAGTTGTTATTGGTGCTAGCTCTCTAGTATCAAAAAGGGTCATTGGGATTTGGAGCAGAAGGGCAAATGTGTTGTTATTGATGTTGTTAATTCTTTAACCTATTTTTTCCCTCTTTCCCTGCAGTTTCATACTTGTAAAATTAATCCACACTACACAATGTGCATTTTACCCCAAAAGGTAATTTATCATTTAATCCAGGAGTTGAAATCTGCTTTGCAGATATCAAGCCTTTACTTTAAAAATGCAGATCGGCTGCCTTAATGAAGAAGGCAAGAGATTTTGGCATGAAACAACATCTCTATAAGAGGATTAGCAAAATTCCTTTCATTTAATCACTGACTAGATGCACTCACAACTGCTTGCCCTTCTTGGCAGCTACTATTGTTTTTATCAGTATGAAAGCTCCTTTGGGAAATTTGATGAAGCTAATTCAGAAATGTCTAAGTAACGTACAGAATTCCAGCTTCCATTCAACAATGCCTTCAGTGAAATGGCAAACCCTTCAATAGTCTGTGGATTGATCTGCTTTTACAACAAAGCCCATGCAAATGAAGATGACCATTCTGAGTTTCAGTTCAGCTTTCCCCAATCAAGGAGCCTCCAGACCACGGGTGTCAAACTCGCTGTGTCACCCTGCCTTCATTTGAAATACCATAATGTTTTTCCCTTCACGGAACTGGGGTGGGTGTGGCCTGCACGTGATACATCTGGCCTGTGGGCCACCAGTTTGACGCCCCTGCTCCAGACCATATTCCCTAGAATTCTCAAGTAGCATTAATTCAAGTATTTTTAGGGGTTCCTGACTCAATTCACAATCTATGGGCCCAATTTCAGCAGTCTCCAACCTTTCTGGCTTGGTGGCCCAGAAGTGGGGGAGGAGAGGGGATGATTCTGTGTGAGTTGCAACTGCAGGCACAAGTGCATGCAACTCCAATGGCTGAAGAGGCAGGCACATATGCTTGCCACTCACACAAATGGTGCTTCGTGTGTGAATGCCCACTGCTCACCCAAGTGGAGCTACACATGTGCATATGCTCTCCCGCCACTTGTTTCATGGCCCTGTAGTAGCCACAGCCCAGGGGATGGAGATCCTTACCCTATTTAAAAGTTTTTGTGTCGTAATCATATCCCACACTTTATATCACCCAAACATGGTAATATCTGACCTTAGGACATGGCTGTCTTTGAAGAGAAAGATCTAGTTGAATCAAACATATAAACCTCTGGGCTTTCTTCCAGCAGGCCAAATATCTAAACACATGGGCAGAGGTGGGAAAGGACTGCAATCTTCATCCATTTTTGAAAGAACTAAAGCAAAGGTGAGTAAAAGTTAATTAAACAGTTAAAAAAACATTTATACGATTTTTTTATTTCATCTCCTCTCCCCTGAATGTTAGTTTATAAAATTTTAATTTACAAATATACTTAGTGACCTGAGTTAATGACTTTAGGCACCTTACAAATCATATCAACTGTAAAAATATAAAATACCAATAAAAGCTTGAAGCCAAAAACATAAAAACCTAGTGGGGCTAGATAAAAATCACCCTTATGAACTTTAATATTGTTTCATAATCTGATATATACATATAATGGCCAAAATATTTTGCAAAATGTGGGTTGGGGAATTTTGAGAGTTGAGTCCACTCATCTTACAGTTGCCCAGTTTTTGGGGAGGAGTGGGGGGACCTTGTCTAGGTTCATATGGACTGCCCATTTCAGCTCTACTCAGGTTCGAATCTATATCTACCCAATGTTATTGCTGCCCATAATAGTTGTTGGAGGAGTAACTTCCTGTACTGGGTAGAGGACCTGATCATATCTGATCCCTGCTAGTCCTTACATTTTATGATGTTTCAATGCCTAAGGAGAATTGGTTCAGACAGCACCTCTCATATCTGCCTAAGTTTGAGACAAGCATGTTATTGAGAAAAAAAAAAACCATTGTCAATGCTGTCTTAAGAAATGATTAAAGACAAAAAAAGTAGATAGGTAGGGTGAAGGGTGAGACTAATTCAGCTTCAGTAGTTTTGGCTGAAATGTTTGCTGTACCTTTTGAGTTAAAGCAGAAGGAAGGAAGTCTATTTTAAAGTTGCCAACTTTTCAACAGAACCCGGCACCTTTGTGTTTGATCATTATTTGATCCACAAGACTTAGCAGCTTGTGTTTATTTGGAATGCGTGTATTAGCGTCTGCAGTTCAAACTGCTTTTAACCAGTGGAGCAAGTTTCCATATTTTTTATCTCATCAGTTGACACTCCATATATCTGGTAAGTAAACAACTGCTTAATGCAAATTGTCCCAGAATGTCAGAATGTTTACCATTAGGAAGTTCTGCAGTTAAAAGGAATGCTTTGCCTTAAAGTGATTTTAAAAAAAATTAGAGATATTGGTAAATTATAACTGCCCCAAAGAAATGGAGGCAGAGCTTTACTTCAAGTCAAACAAATTGTCAAAGGAGAAAAGCATGGATTGACTCATTATGTAAGACAGTGAAGAACAAACACTGATGCAAATTAAAATTAGGAATTTATTGAATGTGTGAGAAACATAATCTGAATATTGAAATAATATAATGAAAAAACAGAATGCTGACAAGAAAAAGCATTACATAGTCAATTTCTGCAAAAGATCTAGAGCAAAGTGGATAAAAATGAAACCTGACAATGGCTTACAACTGGAACATTAAAAAAAGAAACTGAAGGCTTCATTTTGGCTGCTAAAGAGCAAGTTGTTGAAATGAATGTAATCGAGGTCAGAACTGAAAAATCAAATGATCCAAAGGGCAGATTGTGCAAAGAGGCAGAAGAAACAATAGATCATATACTCAATGTGTGCAAGAAGATAGCACAAATGGATTATAAATTGATGTACCATAGCCAAAATAATTCACTGGAAAAATTATCATGTACCAGTAAAGAAATATAGAGCTGAAAAAGAAGTTGATAATGAACAGATTAAAACATTGTGAAAATGCCAAATGCAAATTGATAAGGTCTTGGCTCATAAAACATCAGATTGAACTGTGGTTGAAAGGAAGAAAGTGTGGGTAACTGATATTGAGAAAACAGGAGACGTTAAAATAGAAGATAAGGAATTGAAGAAAATCAAATGGATCAAAATTTGAAAACTAAAATTGAAATATTATGGCATAAGTGGTAATAGCCTCTGCCTATGCTAGGTTACTGGGAAGGACTCAATGGGGAAATATATCAAATCCATTCTAAACATCTGGCTTGTTATGCAATAAACAAAAAGAGAAAATAGGAAATCAAAATTCAGCCATTGACAAATATTGTAAGAATTTTTAGCACAGATATAGTAATGGAATTTGGCCTAGAGAAATAGGGGAAAATAACAAATAATAATGGAATTGAAATGCTGAAATGAGAGAAGAGAAAGATCTAAAGAAAAATATAAATACATACAAATGAAAGTATGACTATGGCAAAAGAAAATAATGATAGTTCCATTAATAATAGGTGCCTTGGATGCAATCCAAAATATATGGAGCACCACTTAAACTCCATCAACAATAACAAAATCACCACCAGTCAGTTGTAATCAGCAGCTTTACTTGGAGCTTACATCCTGCAACAATATCTTTTTAACACTATAAAACCACAATATCTATCCATTCCAGATCCTTAGAAAGGACTCAGTAGGTAGATAGAAATGCCAAATCCTATCTAAACATCTGGCTGACTGTTCAACCAACCATAATAATAATAATCTGTAAGGATAGCACTTTGACAGGGTGAACCATTTGCTTTCCCCAGTCTGGATATTGATGAGATATGTTTATCTACAGTCCTATTCAAGAAAAGATTGAAAGCACCAGGGCTTTTTCAAAACAGGTGTTTAACATTTGCAGGTGCATTTACTTGTTAAAATGTGAAGCTCTCACATTACTGTGAGTTACATGGTGTCGAATCACGCCCATACAAAAGCGAAGAAGGTGACTATACAGAGGAAATGTTCTGAGCATTCATGGATGATTTCAGCCTCTAATATAAGAAGCTTCAAGAAATTACTGTAAACTGCTGAAAACTACTTTCCTCCTCATTCATCTATTTGGATTTTATTTATGTAGAGTTCTGAGAACATCAAAATTGTATATTATTCGATGCACACATATTGTGCTCTGGATATTTGCTTGCTGCTAGTATAGAAAAGGATAGATCATGAAACTGATGAGATGGTCGGCATAGCTGCTTATTTCTGCAGAAAGGAGAAAGATAAGAGAAAGTCATTTTCAGAGTTAACCCTACATTATCTTATCGGTAGTTCTGCCTAGTATTTGAGAAACTGGATTGGACTGCCTGCTGAAAACCAATTTGGCATGAACCCTGAAATGGCATAAGTTATCATTTAGGTTCATGAACTATTCTCAAGGACAGATTTTTGAGAAAATGGGATGGGGGTGGAGATACCATATAGACAAAAGACAATCTTTCCTCGCTCCTATCAGTACCTCTCTACCTAAAGAGAAAATTGTTCGATTAATTTAGGAAGATATTAACCATACCTTAATTGGCCCAACAGCATATAAGAAATGGAGAGGGCAATGAAATCTATTTTCCTACCCATTACCCTCCAAACCATTATTATGAGTGAATTATCTTTGTCTTATGACAGATGTTACAAATCTCCAGATGGTATTTTGAGTTAGAGTTGATGGAATATGTGAATAGCTCAGTCCTTCCCTTCACACTCCCAAGGCAATATTGAAGAACTGTCATGGAGAAACTAGTTCTATCTTCCAACTCTGGAAAGTGGCAATCATTTAAGAAAACTTTTTTAAGTGTGGTGCCCTCCAGGTTGATTAAATCTGTGTCAGTCATTGTACATGATTAATGGTGTCTACTAAACAGGGAGATTTGCTGAGCAAAGTTCCAGTGCAATCATCTACATTGCACACCATAATAGAGTGGGTCAAAACAGTTACTTGTTGCATGATTACAGTTTCATGAACAGAAAGGTTTTACTGTTGATTTCTTATTGTCCTATTATTCTTGAAATTTGTCCTTTAATGTAATTATAGCATATTTGCATACATATACAAAATGTCTTCTCCGAGGACAAAATAAAGTGGGTAAAATTGGTTGGTAAAATTATTCAAAACCAGACTATAAAAATTTAAAGACTTGAGAATTGTTGCGTGTTGCTCATCTTTTCTTTAAATATGCCACAAAATTAAAATAAAATATTTTGATTTGGAAACCAAGAATGAAATATCATTAAACAATAAAAAAAATTCTATTACTCTGCTCATGAACTTTCAAATGCTGCGTGAGCTAAAGACCATTGCATGTATATGCTCAAAAGCTTCAATTATTGAAAAGCAAAATCTCATGTTCAGTATAAAAATTAATAGCAACCAATGCAGAAACTGCGCATAAAACGCTCAGTTTTAAGCTGCACAAGAATGAATCAAATAGTAGACAATAAGGAAAGACTATAAGATGTACCTTTCATTAAACATTGTCATAATGTTTAGGAAACACAGTGTAATTCCATATGGCTACATGGCTTGTTGACAGTTTCTTGGCTAGAGGGCTTTGCCTCTGATTGGAGCAGCCTGCCTTAATGGACAAGGACAAATGACAGGTTTGCAGATGCAAAAGTACATCTGATGTGCTGAGAAAATGAGCAGGTGGAGTCAAGATCTCATCCAAACAGCCAAATAACCATTGTAAATAGCATAACATTCTAAAGACTGGACTGTTTTAAAATCTTAGCCCGGAAGTTTCACTAAGCCAAGTAACATTTTACAGTTGTAATTATCGAATAAATCAAATAAGCATGCTTCTGTTAAATGTTGCACAATTACCACAGTCTTAGTTGGATGCTGAAATGCAGTGCAATATTTAAAGTGTTTAGTTAAAAAAATATCACAAATATAAATGTGTATGCCTTTGCCATCACAATAAAGGGCTACTCGTATATATTTCCCTTTTGCATATATTTCTTTTTTGTATATAATTCTCTTTTTCCATCTGAAAGTGAAAGCCATGAAGGGCATCTGCAGATTATATACGCACATAGACACATTAATGTAGCAAGTATTTACACAAAGACCAGACAAGCATCTAAAACAACAAAACAGAGGTAAAAACAAAGAAAATGTTTCACAAACCATCCAGGAAGGTGAGCAAGTAAGAGTAAACTAAAAGTGTAAAAAAAAAATATTAGTCAAATGAAGCCATCATCATGTTATTGCTGCAACCAGAAAGTCCTTGGTATCTGGTTAAAAAAAAAAAGTGGAATATAAAATGTAAGTATTCATCCTGAAAGTCCCTGAAAGATAAATGTTAAATACATCTGACTAATCTCTCTATAAAAGATTACAGAAGTGAAGTACATTCTGGACAGTTTGAACATGTGGTTTACACTCAAATATAGGAAAACATCATTCATAATCCTAGCAATCCAATCAAGGAAATCTTTGATGTCTCTCCTAGGGCCTCATTCATGAAAAAAAAGGTGGGGGGGAACTCCTTTTGGAATAGTCATCTCACATATTCATTCTGTTACTTGGTGGGCCATTATAAGACTGCAGTTGTTCCCAACCATCTGAAATCAGTCAGAGCATTATTGTTGCCTCCGCCAGCTAAACCGCCTAAACCCTCCCCAACCCCCAACCCTCCCGCAGACAAAAGGTATTCATCAAAGGGCACTTTGTTAAATTCCCTTCAAAGTTGGACTCCTGGACCTCTCATGGTGGCCATTCTGCATCGCAGCTCAAGGGCATCCCATATTTCCCTGTGGCCAAGGCTCAGATTTCATTTCCTGAATTTGGGAGTTGAGAAGGAACTGGTTGTTGGATTCCCTGTTTGACCACAAGGGGGGACTACTCTTTGTAGAAAAAAAAATACACAGCATCACTCTGATCTGAGTAAAGTTTGCTCAGCAACTAGAAGGAAGCTAAACAAACTTTCTAAAACTTCTACTGCATTCTTTTTACTTTTTCAAACTGTGTTCTCCATGCCACACGGAAAATATTTTTGCCAAGATTATTTCTCTTGAGATATCTTACTTCAAAAAAAAGTTTGTATCCAATTGATGAATCTCTATGTTTTTAGCCCACAGAAAGTATTGAACCAATAGCTTAATTTGTTATTATAGTTACTGGCAAACAACAATAAAAATTCCAGTTATGCCAGTAGAGGGTTTTTTTTTTTTTTGGATATGTATTTAATTTCTTTTTAACTTTTGGGATGTGTGTTTTTTAATGTTGTACGCCGCCCTGAGTCCTTTGGGAGAAGGGCGGCATGTAAATCCAATAAAAACAAACAAACAAACAATGTGTTAAAGCAATGGGATTATTATTCTTTCTTACCACAAAATAGGTAAAGCCTTGACTTTGTGCTTCTGGTAATTTTTCATAATCCATTCCAAATCTGCCATTTGACAAGAAAAAAAGACAGAAAAGCAGGTACATTCAGGAAGTACTTTTGAAATGTCTGAAAAGGAAATCAGTGCCCTTAATTAGAAAAGGCAACTTTTCTTACTCCAATCATTATGTGCATTTATACTCCCATCCCTTGGCTTCTTCTCAAACATGCACATGTACAATACTGATTTTCAAAGATTTTCTGGTGGAATAAGAAGATTCTTGTCCAGATCAAGATCCTGCTTTTAGGCAGCTATCTGGGGTGTTGGGAGAAATGTTATCTACAAGAACTGGAATTTTTGGGTACTATCTGCACCAAGAATGATTTACTGTGCCCAGGCAAGCCAAGATCTATAATTTAAGACAAACCCTGATTTGAAATGGCTAAGTGCCTTGCTTGAATGCATAAATCTTCATCCCAGGCTTCAATGCTGTGCCAAGCACAGGTATCTGTTCCTAACCATGATAATGTCAAAATGACAATATGAGCATCATGCCATTGTGACACGAGGTCCATTTTTTTGTGTTTGAGTAATGACAGTGCAACCCACTATACATAAGGGACAGAGTTTACACCACAACATTCCAGTGCACATTTTATCACTTGTCCTCTTTCCCTCCCCTGTAGATGCCAGTGGTGCAAAGCTCTACCTTTGCTTTTGTTTAACCAATTTGTAAAAGGAGGACAGAAAAATGGTTCTTCTGTGGGGATTTGACCTGATTCAATTCCAACTGGAGATTCAAAAAAGGCATGATATAATTGAAATTTTCAATGGAAGGTTGGAAGGCAAACTAATTTGATTCAAACTGCTTCAGGATTCAAGATTCAATCTAAATATACACATAGAGATGAGCATACATTTGTGTGTGTGTGTGTGTGTGTGTGTGCACATGTGTGTGCTTGTACATACTTGTGTGTGTTTGTGTGAGCGTGTGTGCTCAAATGCTATCATGGGGGAGCAAGCAAATGTCTGCAGCAGCTTCATTATTTTTGGCAAACTGAAATGGAAATAGTAGGGATGTAGACTTTAGAGGGCCTTAAGCTGCCAAGTGTCCGTTGAATTTTCAAGGGCTTAAATGCAGTGCATTTTTAAAATATTTCTCCTGGGTTTCTTCTAGAGAAGAGGTAGCAGAGAAGGGGAAAGAAAGTTTGCCATTTTCCTAATTGCCACAAAGAGCTTAAGGTTTGCTTGAAACAACACAGAAATTGTTGACTTAAAAGTAAAAAGTTTAAAAATGAATTTAAAAAGTAAGCTCTTTCTTTTCTATTTGATTTTCTGAGATGCCAAACTTGATTTGACACAAAAGAATGCCCACTGACCTGCTCTTTTAGTGTGGCAAGAATGGCATATCTACTACTTCTAAACAGAGGGGTAGGTGGAGGTACCAGAAGAGCTAGCATAGCATGCAACAGGAGAAAGAGGGCACAATGAGTTCCAATGCCACAAAGAAGGATGCTGGATTTTAGAATGTATTCCATGTATTTCGCATCTTCATCCTTCGTGAATTATTAGGTCTGATTTCAGTTCTACCCTATGGTCCTATCCTAAGTAAGGACCATTTAAAAACTATTACTGAAAGTCATGGGTTCATGAGTATATTTTTTTTGATTTCTATTCTTATTTTGTGTGTAGCTAAATTTTTGAAATGTTTAATTTACAGCTAAATTTATCACCTTTCTTTTTTAAAAATGATCTGTATATTGTCTTTTATGATACCAACAGTGCTCACTTCAAGTTTTCGATCTTATTTCCACTTCACGTTAATGTGAGTACAAATGAAGAGGTCCTTGTAATTTAGCCAGGCAACTTGAGTTGATATTGCCATTCCAATTCTCTGCCGTTCTCCAAATGTCATGCTAGTAAATCAAGTACTAAGAGTTTTCTTCTCTCCTCTTAGCAAGATGAGAACTCACCTGTTGTGTCAGCAGCAGTTGAAGCATTCTAAAGATTCAAATCAGATTCTATGCAGAATGCCTTTTGATGGCTAGCAACTATCAGTATTTTTGCAGAATGTCGTTCTCAATTATTTCTAAATTGTGAATGCTGCCCTTAAATGAAAATACAACATATCCGTAAGATTTACAAAGGGCTTCCAGACAAAGAGTGCAGTAGGTTGAGGCCTTCCTGTTACAATAATTATATCTGCAGCACCCTTATACTTCTTCCAATGCTGGTGTATGATGGATCTGGGATATGATGGGGGAAGTTTGGATTCATTGGAGTTAATCAATACCATCAACAAAGAAGTAAAAATTATGGATGTTGTTTATTTTTCCAATGTAGGCAAGAAAATATTTGAAAAGGAGAACAAAAATTGGAGAGAGGAATGAGGACATGGTAGGTTCTCTCCAAACCAGTGACGTGCGGTGAGGTTTACGGCTGGTGAGGCTGGTGACATCATCAGGAAGGCGGGGAATGGGACGTGTGCTGGAGGCTGAGGCCGCCTCATCCTTCAGCACACGTGATCCCATTCCCCGCCTTCCTGAGCGTGCTCCGCCGGCTCGTGCTCCGCAGTCCTCGAAAGCAACTGGGGAACGACAAGAACCTTCCTGCCTCTGCTGGACTTTGCAGTCCAGCAGAGGCAGGAAGGTTCTCGTCGTTCCCCAGTCGCTTTCATGGCTTCATCATCCAGAAGCGCCGACAACATTTCTGCCTCCGCAGCTCCTGGCCGCGGCCGGGCGGATGTATATAATATTATAATATTTGTTTTCGTAGATTTTCACGGGTGTAGGTATGCTGGTTTTGTTGTATTCGGGTCTTTTCCCGTGTAAGATTGAGATTGTCTTTGCAACGTTTCGGCAGGATCTCACCTGCCATCTTCAAGCTGTGGGCTTAAAATATTATATACTATTATTTCATGAAGAGAGATGAGGCTCTGCCTCCCTTGCCTCCCCTGACCGCACGTCCCTGCTCCAAACGTATCTTTTTCATAAGATATGAGATACAATGTATGTATCATCTCTGGATCTACTTAACACCGGATGAGCATATTCACTGTTGTCTGCGATATATAGCTGCAAGTGACTACATGTCTCCTTCTCTTGATATAATCATTTGGATTCCATCTCATTTCCTACAACACCAATCAACCCTTAAAGTGTTTCTTTACACTTAGGAGTTGGATACTCACAGAGGAAATTACAACAAGCCACCATTATGCTCCATGTTCTCCTTTCTTTCTTTCTCTTTTCCTAAACACTGAGCAGCTGTCTTTTCTCTGATCTCAACTGTTTACTTGCTTATATAGGCCAATAAAAGTGGTCCCATCAAGTTCTTAATCTACCAGGAACTTTTGATCTGATCCAATTATTCTCAAAGTAGCAAACTGTGTTTCCCTTGGGATAGATGGAAAGTTGTTAGTTGGAAATACAACTACAGTAGATTAAATGGTATCATCTGGTTTGGGTCCAGACATATGAAGAAGTTCTAAATATCATCACATATTATTCCCAGTTCAAAAAATAACAACCCGTGTCCTCCTGCTGTTAGATAGGGATTTGGGGGATTCAATATAACTATAAGAGACAAATTGGGTCTGTGTACAAACTTATTCCTCTTTTGCACTATGCGTGCTCTCCTGGATTTGTATATCAATGTTATAACAACATGTATAATAATCAGTGCACATTCCTTAAAGATAGCTGAGTCATGAAGAGGAATTAACAAATATCTTTTCTTCTAACAAAGCCATACACAGGAAATGAAGAAAGCATCTCACATTAGGCAGAAGTCCCACTTGGATCAGCAGTGGAGCTCTTTTAATCTCAGCTATTTGAGTAGTTTTCTGACCTGCTAGAGCAAATAAGCTTCTAAGGTTACCTGAGGATCAGATTTTGTTTTGTTTCTTTTAAGTGGGAGTACATTACAGGTCTCTTCCATGGTACAGTGGTCATTGCTCTACACAATCTAGGTTCACTGCTGTGAAAGCTAAGCTCCTGTTTCAAATCCACTATGGGCTGTCAGAGCCACCTATCTAATAATACCTGATTTTGTGATGCTAACAAAACAGATTTAATATTTCCAGTGTGTGTCTTCTGTTTTGAAGTTCCAAGAGTTAATGTTCCCAGAAGAATTTGAAATCTTAGTTAAACTCTAAGCCCCCTCCTCCTCTTCCCCCAATGCATCAAAGCCTTTGAAATCCCCACTCACGTATCTACCTACCCTACCCCAATCCATAATATCTATTATAATATACTCATTCCTTCAGGTTAATCCACATTTCCTTGTCCTCTCCTTTACTGGCAGGGGCTGAGGAAGATGAAATTTCCTGGCATTAGGGCTGCTATTACAAAAGAAAAGAAAATAGCTGCCATTTTGAGCAGCAGCTTATTTTTCAAGTCACAGCCTCCTGTTGTTGTTGTTTTTTAAATTAGAGCTGTATTTGAATAAAGGTAGTCCTCAATTTACGAACACAACTGAGCCCAAAATTTCTATTGCTAAGTGAGACATTTGTTAAGTGAATTTTGCCCCATTTTACAATCTTTCTTGCTTTTCTTTGTTAATCACTGCAGTTGTTAAGTTAGTAACATGGTTGTTAAGTGATTTTGGCTTCCCCATTGACTTTGTTCATCAGAAGGTCAGAAAAAAATGATCAAATAACCCATGCAACCGTCATAAATATGAGTCAGTTGCCATCTTGCTCAAGTGACCATGGAGATGCTGCAATGATCATAAGTGTAACAAAAGGTCATAAGTCACTTTTTTCAGTGCTGTTGTAACTTTGAACAGACATTAAACAAACTGCTTTAAGTCAAAGACTACCTGTACTTCTTAAGAACTTTACAGTATTTAAACTAGACTAGAGCTGCTAAGTAGGCTTGATCTCAGTTGCCTGCCATTTCTAATTCCAATTCAAAATATTGATCACAATGTTTAAAATGATTTTAGGTTTAGCATCTTGATAACAAAAAAGCCATCCTTCCTTACAAACATCTTGTAACATGAGTGGAGTTTGCTGAGGAGTCCTCCCTTCCAAAATGGGATAATAATACACATAATCCTCTACTTATAACCACATTTGGGACCAGAATTCTCACTACTTAACAAAGCACTGGTTAATGAATTATCCTGATCTTATAACCTTTTTTCTGCCATGGTTGTTAAGCAAATTGTGGCATTTGTGAAATGAATCACAGAGTCATTAAGTAAATCCAGCTTTCCCTATTGACTTTGCTTATCGGAAACTGGCTGAGAAGGTTGCAAATACTGATTACATGAAGCTGCAACTGTTCTAAATACATGCCATTGCCAAACACCTAAATTTTGATCACATGACCATGAGGAAAATGTGACAGTCATTAAAGGTGAGGCAAGTCACCTTTTTCAGGGCTGTTGCAACTTTGAACGGTTTAAACCACGGGTGTCCAACTTGATTGTGTCATGTGACGTATCATCACGTATCGCAATGGTTGCCTTTGCAGAGCCAGGGTGGGCGTGGCCTGCACGTGACGCATCCGGGCCTGCGAGCTGCTGGTTTGAAAGGCCTGGTTTAAATGAATGGTTGTAATTCAAGGACTATCTGTAATAATTTAAATGGCCGCCTTACCTGCAAAATCTCATGTTTGATATACTGTAGTCTCCCCTTAGGAGACTATCTAAGCAGCTACTTGTCTGTTGTTTTTAATTAATTCATCAATTTCTGGTGACCAGCTAAGATGATTACTTTCTATTGTCCCAGCTGTTTCCCATATGGATGGAATCTAGTTTTATTTTTCCTTTATGATGTTTAGGCTGCATTTTTAATCTTTTGCTGTTGGGACAGCTACCAATAAGAACAAAGCCAAATTATGTTTGTTTTCTATAGAGCCTGAAGCTATATATCAAATTCTTTCTAGGTCTGTGGCATGGGAAAGTTTTCTCCATCTACTATAAAAAAAAACAGATACTCCCAAACTGACTACTTTATTAAGTAGTTCCCCATATTTGTCCTTTATGCAGTGCACTGCCTCATCAATGAAAGCTTTTGTGGACCAGCATGCAGATCAGGAATCAACAACAAAGAACAATAACTACTGCCATGGCATACATGAGAGTTCTTGAATGGCACCCTAAAGATAAATACAAATTCAATTGGTGGTGTCTATCTTCAAGAACCAAGATTAAACTTATGGAATGCTTTCTCAATGGCTAGTAAAATGTACTGTTGTTTCCTGTAAAGATTCCCCTCCCATCGCTCCACCTACAAACTCTTTGGGAGGGGCCACAACCTTAGCCAGCTGTCCTTCCTTCCTTCTATGACGTTGTCTCCACAGCTGTTCCTTTCTCTTCTCAGCTCTATGTACCCGCACATCAGGGACAACCTCCCCCTGTTCCTCCTCACTACTCCCTGACTCAGATGCCACCTGGTGGCCAACAGGCCTCTCTAGTTCCTGCTCTGACTCCAAACACCCCTCAGAGTTTTCCTCATCCTCCAGAGCAGTCCCATAATGGTCTGAGCTGTCAAAGTCCACCAACAGCTCAACCAGCCGCTGCTGGGCCACAACAGGTGGTGTGTAGAAATGTGGAGGATTTCATATATTCATTCAATCTAATAACAGTGCAGGTGAGAATGCTAACCTCTTTATAAATCTGGAACATTTTAATTTCCTTCTTAAGTTTTATTTTTATCATGGTATCCCCAAACAGTTTGTAGACTCACAGAAGGGTCCTTGATGTTCTCTGAGCTTGGTTGTTTTCTTCCAGATGTTTCATTACCCAAATTAGGTAATATCATCACTGTTGCTTGTGTTACCTAGCTTGGGTAAGGCAAGAAAACAACCAAGCTCAGAGAGCACCAAGGACCCCTCAGCATCAAAAGTATACTGTCACGTGTTGGGACCATTGTCTTAAGTGAACATTCACCCACCAATGTCTCCAAGTGGGACAAATGATGAAATGTGTCACAATGTCATCAAACACATGCTGTGATTTACATATTTGCATTGGACATTAGAAACAAATATGTAACAGCAGTTTATGCATGACATGGTGATGCACAAGTTATTTTGCTATCAGTGTATAAATGATTTGCTGCAGGCACTCCTTGTTGCCAATTGGATTTTTTTTAACTTTAGGTGTCCTAAGTACATTAAAGACAAATATCTCCTCTGATGATATTGAGGAGTTTTGCTGCATTACAAGTTCCCCTCCCTGTTATTTATAAGAAGTCTTTGTATATAGTTTAATATTTGATATGCCTACTTTTGCCATTGGAAAACTGTATAAGCATCACCTAAGATCATGAAATTGGAAAAAGGCCTTGGAAGTGATCTAATTAATTTAATTGATTTAGGTATTCCCAGGACTGCTCACATTGCAAATAGAATAAAATGCAATCTAATTGTTTTTTTTTAAAAAACAGAACCAACAAAGACATATGGAACCAGAAATTGTTGATGAATTCAGCTATCAACACAAAAAGTATATATCAGCAAATCTCTCAAGGAGCTCGAACCATCCTAATTCATGACCTAAGACAACAGCCAGATCTTTAAAGACTCTCCAAAATGGTATGAAGCTAGGAGCTTTCCACATCTCAGGAAATTCATGCTGGGTCCCAAAAGATGACACTGTTTAATGGAACATGCCCAAAGCTAGGTTGGCTTGTATTGTTTGGGCAGATACCATGGGAGGCAAATGATCAGGCCCAATGCTATGGAAAGCTTTAGAAGTTATAAGCAGCAACAGGAAGCAACCAGTTGAAAATCCATGAGGTAATCCCTAATATGGGTTCCTAATCCATGTTTGGCCAGACATCTTCCAGGTTTTTCTCCAAGAGCACTGTGGGTACCTCTTCTTTCACTTTATTCCCTGGAACTTCTCAGTAAAGGTGGGTCCTGGGATCAGCAGGAGGGGAGAGTGATGCCCATCTACCCATTTCACAAAGCCACTAGGGCCTCAGCTGAACTATGCACAGAGCTTTGAGGTAAACTCCAAGTTCCTCTAACACCCCATTAAGTCTATCAGTCAAGTGCCTGTTCAATCCTACATTTGATTATAGCATGCTTCACTGACATCCTTTTGGATTTTGGTTAAATATCTACTGGTAGACTCCCTAAATAGCAAAAGTGGGTGGAAGCATTTTTATCAGAGAGCTAGAATAGATTATCTCTAGACTCCTTTCATTTGAATGATTGTATGAACCATTGAGGTAATGTGGGATTGTGGCTGTTGTTGTTGTTGTTGTGGTTGTTGTTGTCTGATTTGGTTTTATTGGTACCAGCTTTGAGAGTACAATATTGAAGCTACTCAAATGTTTTAGCCTAAAAGCAAAAGAATAAGATATCCTCTTTCTTTTTCCAGCTTCAAATGGAAATAGCAATTCTATTTCTATATTATAAAGGTAAGTTTAAAAATATGCCCTTGCTTAACTTTATTGGATTTCTAGACCGCCCCTCTCTCAAAAGAGACTCGCTGCTAATTTATACTGAAAATTGTTAAATAGTGGAGGGTGTTTTTTTTACTATACATCATTACACACAAAGAATGTCATCCAGTGGATAACACTCTGAAACCCTTCATTCACAAGTTGCTTAAACCTGTGCTTCAATGGCAAAACACACCAGAACAATGGCAAGCATAACATTATTGCAAATTATTCTATTGGCCTGTCTGAAATACCTTCCAGCATTCTAAATCAATGTTTAATCCATCTAAACAGCCAAGGAATGTTCTATCACAAAACATGTAATTACAGAGGATTTATATCACACCTCCAGCATTTTGGCAAATGAACTCTGTGGCAACAGATAAAGGTACCCCCAATTGTTTTATTCTTGAGTTTTGTACTTACTTGTTAGTTAATGCTACAGTGCATTCATTGTTCATACTTTTGGCATTCATTTTTCAGGTCTGAAAATCAGACTTTAAAATAAACATAGACACACAAAAACTTCTTTTCTTTTCTTACCTCTGCTTCTCACACCCTTACACTATTCTCCTTTACCCTCTTCATATCAGCAGCATGATAGGAATGAAAAAAAATTGTAATATTAATTCTCAAAGAGAACTGCAAATATTTGCAAAGCAAATTCCCAGAGGCTTGACATGGCCAATAGTAGTGCCACCTGGATTGCTATTATAACTTTTTCCATGAGTAGCATGAAAATGTAGATTGTATAAAGAATGTGATTATATTTTATAATCATGAGTCCAAACTGTACTTGTACAAAGGTATTTTTAACTGATATAAGTTGTTTTCCTTAGCTAATACAACCTTTTCACCTACTACTTAGGAACATGATAAATGCCTTGGCAGATACTGCAGGTTAAGGCTCTTTTCAATTCCTAGTTCAAGAAAATGTTCTCATTAAATGAAATACCAAGAATTCCATCTGAATACTAAATAGTGAAATTTTGAGGACTGATTCATTCAGCACTCTACAAAAGAGAAACAACCTACGAGCACTCTCAGAAGCTTGCTCTAGTTACAATGACAAACTTAAGCTTTATCAACTCTTTTTAATAAAAAAAAAACAAAATATTTTGCTTGAAAGAAGATAACAAAATAAAAAAAATAACTCATTTGGAAATTCCAAGTGTAACTGATATGTACAGCTAGAGTTGATATGTAATAACAATTCCAAAGTCATTCATATTGCATTCCTAATAGGGTTGCTTGAAATGCTCTGAATTTAGACACTGTAAGAAAATCCATAGACTTACCTAGTAAAAGCCAGGGAGAAACAAATCATGTTCTACCCAACTCCAACTGTCTTCTGATTTCAAACAATGAAAGGGAAAAGGAAGAATACTTTGGTCTAATTCCATGCCTAAAATCCACTGAGATGATTTTGCATTTTCTAAACCAAATCCTCCCTAATCAGCCCATGGCGTGGCCCCCAATCCTCTCATCAGATATTTTGAGTCTTAAAGAACTACTGATGCTTATTCAAGCACATATACAAAAACAATTTCTTCTCTACAATCAGAGGAGTAAATGTAATCTAATCTAAGGATTCTATGTTGCTTTATCTTACTGTATTGAACTTCATTTGCATTAAGCACATCCATGGCTATTGCAGGAGACACTTGTTTCCACTATATATATATCATCACTTATACTGCACCACAGAGACATAAAGTGCCATCCTAATTTAAGCTACAGGCTGATTAATGAAAAAGAGGCTCATAATAGAAGGCATTTATAATAATGAATTTCCATAATGAAACTATACGGTAGATCTAAATTTATTAAAACAAAATGAATTATTGTTCTATGATGAATTGGTATTTGCGCAAGGGTATTTAATGGATAGTTTTTAGATAAGTCATCTTGGCCCAAGCACAGATCCACCATCATATTGCCTCTGCTCAGTTGTAGACCTTAAGTAAAAAAGCAAAATAGTTGTTAATCTGAGCTATCTGAGCTATCACAGGCTAGTTCTAAAAAATATTTCAGAAATACCGCGTTTTTGATAAGGCATTTTCATTCTGACAAAAACAAAACAAAAAGCAACACTTTCTACTGCCTCTTAGATGTTGACAAAATCTTTTAACCTTGAGTGTCTTTAATTTTGTTCCACAGTTTTTTGGTTCCGATTAATATGGTTTCAGACTTCAGGCAGTGTTTCTCAACCTTGGCAACTTTTAAGATGTATGGACTTCAACTCCCAGATGTTAGGGTTCTAAATACCATGCAGAAATAAATCATTGTCCAAGGCAAAACATCCTTAAAAGTCCAATTTATTCTACAGGCAAGTTAGCACCTCTATGGAATTCCAGCTCTGATTTGCATCCTGGAATTCCACCCAGTTGAAAGTTCATGATCTGTCCCCACACCCACAAATCCATCACATGTTCCAATCATCATCTTCCACGCTGGCATCTACACCCCTCTGCTTCCGGTCAGGTGTCGAGGTGCGGAGACAAAAGATGACCTTGGCTTCTATAAAAGAATGACAACATACATTCCACAATCCTACTCCTTTCTATTCCCCCCTCCCAACTACTACACTAATGAAACAGCATAGAAAATTATAAGAAAGTGTGGCAGGCCAAAGATCCTAAAAAGAACCTAACTACAGGCCTGACATCAGAATTTTCCAGTCGGTATGGTTGGCTGGGGAATTCTGGGAATTGAAGTCCATACATCTTAAAGTTACCAAGTTTGAGAAACACTGCTTCAGAGCAGTTCATGATAATTTCCTTGAAAATGGTGGGCATTGGGTCAGAAACATATCATGAATGCTGATTGGCTTTCTCCCCCACTTTAGCCTGGTTTACAACTTGTCCATGAGCAATTTCTGATTAGTTACCTGGTCAGCTCCTGGCCCTTGTCCTTGTTGTTATCATTAAACCTATCACCAAATATATAATTTGATATTATGTATTTTACTTGATAATATCCATGTAGTAATGTTTATCTTAATTCTTTGAAGCTAACTATTAAGAAAGCTTGCATTGAGTTGTTCATTTTGTTTCCTTGGGTATGCGTACCAAGGAATTTCCTAAGAATTTCCAATTTTGTACAGTCTGTCTCCATTCACAAGCAATTTTTCTTCTATGTTGTGTTCTTGACAGATTGAACTTTTAAAAATTCTCCTCACCTTATGCATCAATTGTTGGACCATAAACCTGGATGAATGTCATTAAAGGGATGTCCATGAAGTCTAAATGACATTATTCTATTTGCATTGTACCCAAATACTATCTTTGCTACATCCCTCCTGGCTATGAAAGGAAGATTGGTTCTTTCTTTTTCCTTTTTTCCTTTTTGCATCCTGGGTAATAATAATATGATCTACTGACCGAAAGTGTCAAATTCTAATCCATTTCCATTCATTCTTTAAGTTGTTTTTGTGTAACCAATTTGCTTATTGTAGAGCTTTCCTATGCTCATGCTTCCTAATGTATTCTCACTGTAACTCTGTATTTGCAACTTTATTTATTCTTTCCTACCTAGCAACATCAGCAACTAAATCTCTCAAAGGTTTTAGTCTAGCATGTCATAAAGACCATTAGTACTCTGAAAAATCCTCAGCTTTTCCTGGTCAGCATATTGAGTGCCATTTAACCTGATGGCTCCATCATCATCATCAGTCACTTTATCTTGTCTATCTGTGTGATTTACTTGGTAAAATACAGGAGTGCTTTACCATTTCCAGACCTTTACCATTTTCATGATTCATTCTTTCTTTCTTTCTTTCTTTCTTTCTTTCTTTCTTTCTTTCTTTCTTTCTTTCTTTCTTTCTTTCTTTCTTTCTTTCTCCAGGGCAGCTTTACAAACTATGCCCTTCAGAAACCTTTTCAACACAAGTAGGGTTGCTGATTTGAATAATAAAAAGAGGGAACAAAATCCAGCACAAACAAAGGTGAAATTCAACCCAACAGGCCAACTTATTTCAAATTCTCCTGTAGAGGAGAACATTTGTAGCTCATGGTTCAAATGACAGGTCCTTCATAGTGATGATGTTACTGGTTCTGACCTAGGTTTCCCCAAAAAGAATGAAGCAGATTCCTGATCCCGACAAAACTCCTTTTATTAAACAAATGTGAATTCCTCTCATTCACATTCAGCAAAGGTCTGGTAAACAGTCTTTCAAAGGTGAAGTTATGACCACAGACTTTATCTAGCTTGGAAAGATACCATGTAATATTTTCCAAACGCAATGCTGTGCAAGAAAGACTTGGCACAGAGTCTCTGAGATTCATGGACACTCCTGAAATGAACAAACGAATGAATTGTTTCCTGCAAAAGCCCATTCCCCTTTCACTCCTCTTTTATTTCCTATGGGAGGAGCCATTCACCATTCACTTGTGACTTTACTCCTAAATCAACCCTGATTTCTTAACTGTCCTTTTTTTCTGGCAGCTCAGTGTATGAGCACATTGGGAACAGGCTCCAGGCGTTCCTCTGCTCCACTGCTGTCTATTTCCAAAGGCAGACGGCCTTGGCTCCATCTCTGCCTCCGATGCAGCGCCCTTGTCCGAGGCTTCCCCAGCCTCCAGCACTGGCCCATGTTCCTCCCCAACCTCCTCACTGTCTGACTCTACTGCCAGCTCTGCTGGCCACTGTCAGGCCACAATATTACCTAGTTTGGGTAATGAAACATCTGCAAGAAAACAATCAAGCTCAGATAGCATCAATGACCCCTATGTACCATTTAAATACGTTGAGGGTATTTTTGATTGTTTTCTTTGCTAGATTTATATCACATCTTTTTCTCAGCAGTTCAAAATGGTAAACATAGTGTTCTCTACTCCTATTTTCTCCACAGTAATAGCCCTATCTGATAGGTTGGGCTGAGACAACTGGCCCAAGATTTCCCAAGTCAGGTTTTGTGCCCTAGGGTGAATCTGCACTCTTGAATCTGCACTCTTATGGTATCAGTTCAATTTGGAGAGCACCAGATTAGCAAATATTGTACAAGTGATAGAAACAAGCAACAACTAAGTGAATAGACAGATAGACAGACAGAGTCATAGGCTAGCAAAATTTGAGGGTGAGGGAATCCTCCTTTATTCTGCTATAGTCAGTAAGATTTTCCTTTGCTTAAATCATGCTCCATATTTTAACCTGAACATCAGCAATTGGCAATGGGGAGATTGCAAACATTTGTATATATACACAAAATGAGAAACGTCTCCTTTTTTTCCCCTTATGAAGAAGGGATGTATGACAACCATAACATTGCCACAAGGGCAACCAGGTGCTAATGTTTCCCATCCACCTGTTTGGTAATGTATTGACATTCCTTTCATCCAGGAACATGAGTATCCTACCTACCTGCCACCTGATCCGTAATACTCTTTGATGTCCTTCTGCCCTACACCGAGGTCGAAGCCGATGGCGGACATGCCTTTGACATGAATGATTTAAGGCAACAGGTGAAAGTCTTTACATGGGAACACTTCAACAGGCTTTCAAGGTTTCAATATCAGCTATGCTTGATCATATTCCCTGAGTGGTCCCATGTGTATTTCCAATTGTGTTGCTGTTTATGCAACGAGTTGCCCTGTCACATTTCATGGCTATTTAACTTTTCAGTGAATTTTGCATACAAATCCTCTGAGCCTTGCCTCTCAAGCATTCATCACTCAATAAGAGACAGATGCAATTCACTTTTAAGATAAATAGCTGGCCCCTTGCTTTGAGGTTCCCATTAACTTAGCCTCTTTAAATTGTATCTGGTCATTCACAGTTTATAAAATTTTTGGAATGCCAGAAAGTGAAAGTTTGTGATGTTATATGCCTGAGGATAATATTGTTTGTGTATTAACATTGCCTGGACTTTAGTAGTTTTCATATTTTAATTACTTTTCTTGAACTGGTGTAAACATTTGAGTGGCAATAATATTGCATGTAAGCATTAATCTTAATTTTCTCTTCCTTCCAAATCCAGGTTCCCTAACCACTGTTGCTTTAAGAATTATAGATAAGGTAATGCCACTAACCTCTGTTGAAAATGTCAGCTCTTGGGTACAGCTGCCCAATCACTTCCGCTGCTTGAAGTTGCTCATTCATGTGGGCAATGTGGGATCGTATCTCACTGTTCTTAGATACAACAGAGATCAAAAAAGAAAAAAAAATGTCTGCTTGGCTTTAGTCCACAAAGAGCTGGTTTCATTCACGGCTTGTTTTTAGCACACATAGTTTTTTTTAAAAAAAAATATCTGTATTAACCTTAATATGAGCTCAGTCATAATCTATAATTAAGCAGGATACATACCATATAAATAAATACAAAATGTTATATATGTGTATGGTGATACCCATGGAAAAGAAACAGATATTTATATTTCACTTATTTTAAAAGCTAAACATTTTGTATTAAAACAGTATATCTTAAATTAGCTATCTACATACAATATTGCCAAATTATTGGAAATGCCTTCTGAAACAGATCACACAGAGATCACAGGATTCCATAAAGCTGATAAACATATAGATATACACATATTTGGCTATGTACCTCTTCAAATAAATGATTCCTTTAAATCAAGATCTATATTTGACCACCCAATCCTCAACTGTTTTATAATACTCCAAAATCATTCCAAATCT
Source organism: Natrix helvetica (assembly GCF_964273705.1). Lineage (NCBI taxonomy): Eukaryota > Metazoa > Chordata > Lepidosauria > Squamata > Natricidae > Natrix > Natrix helvetica. The sequence continues at coordinate 248,726,230 of NC_138552.1, forward strand.
TTAAAAAATAGGCTATATTTTAGAAATAATATGAATGCATAAGTGTATTTGGTAAATCTAAATCTAAATTATTTATCTAAATATAATGCTAGACTATGTAAGGCAGGCAGATGTCCCCTGAAGGACAGTGACTATCTGAATTAAAGAGAAAATGCTTTTTCTTTGTATCAGTTCTTCCTTTGGGATTGTGTTACAAATGGTGACTAAATTCAAATAATTCTTGTCTGAATTATATCCTTATGTTCTAAGCACCTTTGCCTTATATGCCATATGACAGCATAATATTTATTTCTTTATTAGATTTTTCTCTCATTTTTATAATTTTACGAGTAACACAAACACTCATAATACTCCTTCCTCTGCCTATTTTCAACAATGCTGTGAGGTTGGCCTGAGAATGTATGACTGGCCCAAGGTCACTCAGGTGGCTTTCATGCCTATAAAACTGTGTTCCCCAACTTTTCTGGCTTTACAGATTAGAGGTGGAGAGGGAGAGGGAGAGGTGGTATTCAGCAAGTTCTGACCAGTTCTGGAGAACCGGTAGTGGAAATTTTGAATAGTTCAGAGAACAGTAAACACCACCTCTGACTGGCCCCACCCTATTCTCTATTCTCTGCCTCCCGAGTCCTAGCTGATCGGGAAGGAATGGGGATTTTGCAGTAACCTTTCCCTGCCATGCCCAACAAGCCATGCCACACCCAACAAACCACACCCACAGAACCGATAGTAAAAAAAATTGAATCCCACCACTGGGGAGAGGTGATAATTCCGTGTGAGTGGTGGGTAAGCATGCATGTACTCACATGCTGCTTGTGTAAGTGCAGCTGCTTGCACATTCTCACCACTGCTTCTGCAGCCGAGTTCCAAACAGGCCACAGCCCAGTAGTTGGGGACCCCTGGTATAAAGGATGCCTAGAACTGGTTTCTATGACTGCACCTTAACCATTACACAAATTGACTCTGGATGGCAATTAATATTAAGAGCTTTTTTAAAAAAAATAACTGGAAAGAAGTAGAGTTTAAAAACTTATTCTGTTCATAAGTTACATATAGACTTTACATATCTACATATAGATACAGGAGGAAGAAATATTCTATAAGTATTGTACATATTATGGAGCACATAATAATATTGTTAATCTAATCACATTGAAGCATAACAACCAGAACTTCATCATGGATCGTGTTCTAACTAAGCCTAAGGATGTAAAAACATCGAGCATGTTAAAATGAGTACAAATTGTTTCATCCAAGCCATAGGAGTGGGGATGGAGGGGGGAGTGAGAATCAAAGAAAATGCCATTTGTACAGACCATTCCACAAGTTATTATTTATGGATGCAAGGATATGTTTATAAGAGTACATACACCCTTACAAGGAGAAAATCATATTAAATTCAGCTCTTCATTTCGCATATCTGCTTTATCAGTTTTACTCACTTTCCTTCCATTGGTGGATGCAATGCCAAACAATGACCTTAACTTTTAAAGCCAATAAATGTCCTAATGTGGCTACTTTCATAAATGGGCTTGCTTTGTTCCATGACGTCTTCAGATTCATTGCAAACTCTTATTTTTGGTTTTGAGTTCTTGATCAAGGTAATATGTAGCAGTAAAAGTATTCCCCACCTCTATCGTCATGGTTTGAAACCAGGATAACTGAACCAACTCTATCTATAATATCTACACCACATATATCCTCAAATATTAAGATCCTCTTTAAAAGAATAACTCAGTATTTCTTCTGAGTGAAAAAAGATTTTCACTCAGCTGTGGAATCTCCCTTTCAAGAAACACCAACCAGATATCTGCTATGTTTATTTCGGTGTTGAATATCATCTTCTTTTTTTAAAAAATTCCCCAGCCCCTTTGAAAATCTGTTTTATCTTTTTCAGAAACATTTTATGAACAATATGTTCTTAATTAAGTATTTTTATTTTTGTCCCCTAGAAAAAGAAAAGTTGTAAAGAATAATTTAATAAGACAATATTTTACAACTAGATTTGTGCATTGCAGACAAAATTATGTGCTTGGGTAGCCTAATATAACTGTGGTGTGTTTGTGTCTCTTTTCTGTATGTTATTTTGGCTTTGATTGGATGGATAAATGATAATATAAATGCAGATAATGAAAGTAATAATCTGAAAGCACATGAATGGCTGCCATAGTAGAGGGTAGTACCTGAATGACTTAAGATGAGTTGAAAAGTTCAGCAGGATCAGATCTGGTGAATAAAAGGAATCATAGAGCTGTCAGCTACTCAGGGATGCTGGAAAACATGTTTTTTATATACATGACATACCCATTTAGCCACTGTGAACTGAGCTTGACTTGAGGGAGTTTGAACCTTCAAGTCTACATGGCTCAAATCCAGTCAACATTTGAATTGAATGCAGTTTGTGCAATGAGATTGCACCAGACTGGGCAAAAATCCTTCCTTACCCAAATTGAGCAATTTCCCTCTGTCCAGAATCATGTGGCACCTCCTCTGATTTCTGATACATTTATTTGTTTAATAAGTGTATATCTTGATTCCTGCAGCAACAGTCTAAAAATAGATGGAAACATTTAAAATACACATCAAAGAGTAAGAACCCAGCAATTAAAACATTCCAATACAAACAAAAAAGTATATGCCTAGGGAAGTTCTGCCTGAAGTGGTATCTTTAACAACCACTACTGCATTCAGTGCAACAATGTTGTCATTTCTAGAACAATATAGTAGATGGAGGCTCTCCCAAAGGATGGGTGCCACCATAAAGAAGTCCCCATGTGTGTTTATCTTTAGATGATAATCTGTAAATTATAGGATAATCAGAAAGACTGCATCGGAAGATCTGAGCTATTATTCAGCTATTAAATAGGAGTGTCACAAGCATTGAAATAGGAGGAAAAGAGAAAGATTGATTGGGAAAGCTATTTTCAAACTATATAATTATTGCATGCAGTATATTTTTTTCTGAAGTGAACTTTTGGATTTTAATCACTCTGTGAAGATATACTGCACATGCTTCAAAGAACTCTGTTTATGATGTATTCTCTTCAGATATACATTCTGATATTCAATCAATGCATTTGGGGTATGTTATTGTAGCAGAAACTCCTATTCATGGTATTATACTTAAAGAAAAAGTGTGTGAACATCTGAAAGGAATTATAATCTGCATTCTGGAAAAAGATACCTTTGAAAAACCAAATTAAAAATATTTTGTCAGACCAGAAGATCAGGTTAGATCTTTAGTAACATTCTTTACACTATTGGCATTTTTGTCAGTTTCTGTTCTGTCCCAAGCCTCTAATACAGTATATACTGACGCAGACTTGGCTGTCTGCCACAACTAAGGAGGGAGATAAGCAACCCCTTGGCTAGGAGCCCAGAAAATTATCTCTATGAAAACAAGGCTTGAACTCACGAAGTTCTCCCAATCTTTCACTACACCTGGATTAGTAAAGTGTTGTTTCCTGAAAAATTCCCCTCCCGTCGCCTCACCTATAAGCTCTCCGGAAGGGACCAATCAGTAGCCATCTGTTCCTATTTCCTTCTGTGAGCCCTTTTCCAAAGCTGCTCCCTCCTCTTCTCAGCCCTACGCATATGTACGTCAGGGACAGCCTCCCTCTGTTCTTCCTCACTGCTCCCTGACTTAGATGCCACCTGGTGGCCAACAGGCCTCTCTAGTCCCTGCTCTGACTCTGAACCCCCCCCCCCAAAGAGTCTTCCTCAGCCTCCAGGGCAGTCCCATAGTGTTCATCTCTGTCAGATTCCAGCAACAGCTCAGCCGGCTGCTGTTGAGCCACAACACTTTCTAGGTTGAATCTGTAATAATCACATTTTTTAAAAAAAAAGTTTCATTGGTATCACTTAAGAACTGTGTTATAGTCTAGAACCTAAAATATAATATGTTTACCTCTTAGGTAGCAGTGGGATTCACTTACCTTTCCTATTGGTGCACAATTGTGAATGCATGTGCCGCGTCTGCGAATGTGCACTGCCTTCTGTGCATGCACAGTGCTTGCGCATTAGGTCGGGGTGGGCAGGCAGAGCCTCCCTGAGCCACTGCTACTGGTTCGCCCGAACTGGAGGGAACCAGCTGACTACACTCTTTGCTCTCACGGCTTATACTACCGTTTTCATGTTTCCTCCACAGAGGAAACGTGTTCCATTAAATGGCAGGGGGAGACAGATAAAGAAGTCACTTGTATTGCTGCCCAAAAGATTGCAGAGGTTTATCCTTAAAATTATCAAAAGTTGAGGTCACCTTAGAGCAAAGTTGAAACTGGATTTCTCTTAATCACCTGCCACAGGGCCCACTGTTTCATTAAGGTTGACACTGCACAAGAAGAAATTCCTAGAAAGGTCAGCTGGATTTTTGAATAAGCATGTTTCAGTTTGGGCTATAAGACTCTTAATAGTTGTTTTTGCGCAGCAACTCATGAGTTACCAGGATTTAGCAAAAGGGCAAGATTAATGTTTCCTAGTAATTCTCGCTAGTGGAATGTGACTCCCCTCTGAGGTTTGGAGAAAAGACAGAAATAGTTGAAGAGGTTGCCATTTGAATGTGGGTAAAAGCAAGGAACGGAGACTGTTCAGATGGAGCTGGCTAAAATACATCCTTTTCCTTATTATATCAACCATTTAGCAACTGTGCTTTTTCAGGAAATACATGCATTTCTTAATCAGGAATTCACCTGAATTTCTTTTGCTGCATCCTTTTTATAGTGGTTTTCACTACATGGTGGCCTGGTTTTTCCCCCCACTGACCATGAGAAGGCAATGTAGTGCCATCCTTTGGATATTTTGAACTTTAACTCTCATCAGTCCTTCCCACGGGATTATGGGAACTGTCAGCAGGTGGAAGGTATTAGATTGTTCACTCCTGCTCTATAGCTATATGTTGTAAGCAGTGCCCTGCTGCTACCCTCTCATTCCTCCCCCCCCCCTACTTTGCACTGCCTGTGCTAATTTCATAGGGATTTAAGAATTTGCAAAAAAAAAATGCACTTTATAAAAGCTTAGCAAATATACACAAGAGCATGATTTCATTACCAGATCATTTCAAATCATGGTCTTGTGTATGAGATTTCTGGATGCTCTCCTCTGAGAACATGACTGGATAGAAAGTGAAACAATGGGAATCAAATCAAGAGTAGAAACTTTGTGCACAGGGGAAAGAAAATGGTTCTGCAACAGGTCTGTCACCAAAATGCATTACTGAACCACCATCAGAAATAAATAAGTTTGGCAAATTGATATCTTTTAGCCAAGTTAGACATTTATCTGACTTCCACCCATTTTCTGAGAAATTGTTTAAGAAGGCAGGTTGTACCAAAGCAGTAGGGATAAATCTGTTGACAGACAGGATGCAGTTTGGATTTTTTTTCTCCTTCCTTCCTTCCTTCCTTCCTTCCTTCCTTCCTTCCTTCCTTCCTTCCTTCCTTCCATTGAAAGCTAATGTTTGTCAGAATGCAGTGACGTGCGGTGAGGTTTATGGCTGGTGAGGCTGGTGATGTCATCAGGAAGGCGGGGAATGGGACCACGTGTGCTGGAGGCTGAGGCTGCCTTAGCCTCCAGCACACGTGATCCCATTCCCCGCCTTCCTGAGCGCGCTCCGCCGGCTCGCGCTTCGCGATCCCCAACAGCAGCTGCTTTTCAGTGCTTTTCTGTGGGGATCGCAGAGCGCGAGCCGGCGGAGCGCGCTCAGGAAGGTGGGGAATGGGATCTGCTGGACTGCCTCGGTGCCACTCTGGCTACTTCCATCCGTCTGCACATGGCAGCTGCAGCAACGTCATCAAGCCCCTGCCACTTCTGGACGTATATTGCAGTCGCGAGGAGCGCGCAAAGTACAGCGGAGGCAGGAAGGTTATTGGCGCTTTTGAGAACCCTCCTGCCTCCGCCGGTTGCCTAGCTGGCACTGCCCCGCACGCGCTCCTCCTCCTCCCTCCTCTTCCTCTTATATATATGAAACTCCCTTGTAGATATTATTATTATATATTATTATTTCATGATGAGAGGTGAGGCTCTGCCTCCCCTGCCTCCCCTGACCGCACGTCCCTGTCAGAATGAGACATTTCAAGGCTGCTGTGAGCTCAACTGCCTTTTTAATCAGCAAGCTTTTTATCAACTGGCTTTTTTATCAGCAAGGCTCAAACAAGAGACCTTTGAAACTGCAGGGCGGTATGTGGTTAGGCACAGATTTGATTTGATAACAGAAATGTGAAAGATTCCCTGCCTTGAGAAACTGAGCTCTGATAGATTTCTCCTTGTTACTTTTTTTAAAAAATACTTTTCAAATGGAATCAGATAGAACATGACTACTGAGACCAATAATGAATTACAGTTTGACAACAAGCATTGCCAATTTTATAAGAAATGAATCCTACTTTTTTTGTGGGAGGATTTTGTTTGGTTTAAATCAAAAAAATGACAATTTGTTATTTAATGTGTTTGCCAACTTTAGATTTTAGTTACTTTTTTCTGTATAATAAAATGCTTCATTGAAAATAACCGTCAAGAGCTGCACCATCCTATGCATTCAGAATTCATTTAGCACAAAGTTCTAATTGATTTCTCCACAAGTAGAAATATAAATCCAAGCATAAAGATGACTAACATGTTTAAAAGTTAATATTGATCAACATTATCTATATTCAACATTATCTAAATAAACCAAACAATGTTGGTTTTTATTAATTTCTCTGAATACCTAGAAATGCTTTACAAATGTCTTTATACCATTCACTGAGGAGAGAAAAAAAAAGCCAAGGGTTTTGTGGCTACCGGTGTTTTCTTTTCTGTGGGAAACAGGTCCAAATGGGTCTGAGTGTTTAAGGTTGCTGGCCCCTGCCTTAGGAGATAGATAGATAGATGAGAGATAGATGATAGCGATAGATAGATAGATAGATGATAGATAGATGGTAGATAGATAGATAGATAGATAGATAGATAGATAGATAGATAGACGATAGATAGATGATAGATAGATAGATAGATAGATAGATAGATAGATAGATAGATAGATAGATAGATAGACAGACGATAGATAGATAGACGATAGATAGATAGATAGATAGATAGATAGATAGATAGATAGATGATAGATAGATAGATAGATAGATAGATAGATGATAGGTAGGTAGGTAGGTAGGTAGGTAGGTAGGTAGATAGATAGATAGATAGATAGATAGACGATAGATAGGTAGGTAGGTAGGTAGGTAGGTAGGTAGGTAGGTAGGTAGATAGATAGATAGATAGATAGATAGATAGACAGACAGACAGACAGATAGATAGATGATAGGTAGATAGATAGATGATAGATAGATAGATAGATAGATAGATAGACAGACAGACAGACAGATAGATGATAGATAGATAGATAGATAGATAGATGATAGATAGATAGATAGATGATAGATAGATGATAGATAGATAGATAGATAGATAGATAGATAGATAGATGATAGATAGATAGATAGATAGATAGATAGATAGATAGATAGATAGATAGATAGATAGATAGATAGATGATAGCCTGAAGGCCATTGGAGGCCATTGGAGATCATGGCTTGGGGATATGGACAGGCTTGAGCAGCTTGAGCTGGCACTTGGAGCCATGGACAGGTCTGAGCAGCTGCCCAGCATAAACAATTAGGACAAGAAGGCCCCCCCACCCATTAAGGAATTTTTATTCACCTGGGGCCATGTGAACCATCTTTCTCCCATTTACCATCTTTGCCTCTCCCCACCATTTGCGACATTTGACTACCTCCCATTTCCCCCCCTCCCTTTGAAGTTACCATCTTGTTACCATCTAGACATTATTTACCACCTATTTACCACCTATTACCTACCATCTTCCTCTGAAGTTACCATCCAGACTTTACTTACTATGATTTACTTACTATGACTTACCATCTAGACTTTAAGACTCTGGTCCTTTATTGAGACCCTAGCCCTGCCGGCTATGACCTATCAACTTTGTTTTATCAGTACCTTACCCTATTGGGACTTTTAATAACGTATTCGAGGTTAGACTTGCTCTGCCTGCGGGAGGCCCCTCTCTCGCAGGCTTGGCCCTTGGCTCTTTCAAGGGCCCGCCTCGAGGACGGGTTCGTGGACCCCGAGAGGTGCAGGAATCGGAAGCTAAGGGGATTTTTAGTAAAATGTTTTTTATCTTTTTTAGGGGGTCCCAGGGTGGGGGGGAGGGTTAATCAGACCGGGAGGAGGACCAGAGCCGGACAGACAGGTGAGTCCAGGAAGGACGGGGATGCGGTGGAGGGGGGGAATATAAAGGTCACGAAAGCAGAGGGTTGTCCTATTACAACGGTCGCGGGGAGGAGGGGATGCGAGGACAGGATAAGATCCCAAGGTCGGTTGGGAGACCGCGGCTGCTGGTTACGCCCGGTCGCTTGTACCAACCCCTGCAGTCTAGGTGGACAGGTGCTACAGAGCCAGGGCCTGCGGCTGATGCTTTGCAATGCAAGGTCTGTCACCAACAAGGCCCCCCTCATTAATGAGTTGATCTCAGAGGGGGAGCTAGACCTTGCAGGGATAACGGAGACCTGGTTGGGCCACGAGGGTGGTTTACCCCTCGTGGAAATGTGCCCACCGGGTTTTCGAGCATTCCATCAGCCTCTGGCCCTGGGTAAGGGTGGTGGGGTGGCGGTGGTTATGCGGGAATGTTTAGAGCCGAGGGAGTTCACTGTTCCTCAGATACCCGGGTGTGAGTCCCTTGGTGTGAGCTGGGGCCCAGGGAGGCAGTGGGGCTTGCTGATTGTATACTTGGCTCCTCGCTATGCATCAGCAGCCCTGCCCGAGCTCCTCGAGCTAATCTCAGCGACGGCAGTTGAGACTCCCAGACTTTTGGTCATGGGGGACTTCAACTTGCCGTCAACGGGAGCGGCTTCCGAGGTGGCTCGGGAGTTCATGGCTTCCATGACGGCCATGGACCTGACCCAATTAGTGCAGGGCCCCACTCACGAAGGGGGCCACACACTGGACCTCATTTTTGTATCTGAACAGTGGACGAGTGATCTGGGAATAGGGGATTTAGTTATCACGCCCCTGTCATGGTCAGACTACTCATCCCTCCGGCTGGACTTCCCTGGCGCTATCCCCCACCGCAAGGAGGCGGAACCAGACTCTATAAACTGGTACCGCCCCAGGCACCTGATGGAATCTGATAGATTCCTGACGGAGCTTGGGCCAATACCTGTAGCCTTGTCCCGCTCCCATTCCGAGGACCTAGTGACTGCCTGGAATAGGGCGACGACTGGGGCCTTGGACCGGGTTGCGCCTTTGCGACCTCTCCTGCGGCATCGACCCACCCGGGCTCCTTGGTTTACTGAGGAGCTCAGGGTGATGAAGCGCCACAGGAGACGTCTAGAGAGCAGGTGGAGATCCTCGCGCTCCGAATCTGACCGAACACAGGTAAGAGCCTATTTGCGGACTTACCTTGTGGCAATAAGAGCGGCCAAACGTAGACATTGTGCTGCTCTTATTGCGTCCGCGGATAACCGCCCTGCCGCCCTGTTTAGGGTGACTCGCTCCCTTTTATCGCAGGGGGCGCGGGAGACACCCTTACAGGGTAGAGCAGAGGAGTTTGGGGAATATCTTCAGGACAAAATCGATCAGATCCGGAGCGGGTGGACCTCCGTCAGTGGACCAGACGAGCCGCCAACAGCGAGTCTTGAGAGACCATTCTGGGAGGAGTTTGACTCTGTTGCCCCCGAGGATTTGGACAGGCTGCGTGGACGGCTGCGACCCACCACTTGTTTAACGGACCCGTGCCCCTCCTGGCTGGTACTGGCAGCCTGGGAGGTGACACGAGGCTGGCTCCTGGGCCTGGTGAGCGCCTCACTGAGTGAGGGATACTTACCAACCGCCTTGAAAGAGGCGGTGGTGAGACCCTTGCTCAAGAGGCCTGCGCTCGACCCAATGGAGCTAGCTAACTATCGTCCAGTCTCCAACCTCCCCTTCTTGGCGAAGGTTGTCGAGAATGTGGTGGCGCAGCAGCTCCCACGACACCTAGACGAATCCGACTATCTAGACCCACACCAGTCCAGCTTCCGACCCGGGCACAGCACTGAGACAGCCTTGGTCGCGTTGGTTGATGATCTCTGGAGGGCCAGAGATAGGGGTTGCTCCTCTATCCTGGTCCTATTAGACCTCTCGGCGGCTTTTGATACCATCGACCATGGTATCCTATTGCGCCGGTTGGAGGGGATGGGAGTCGGAGGCACCGTTTTGCGGTGGTTCGGCTCCTACCTCTCCGACCGGAAGCAATGTGTGTTGACAGGGGGGCAGAGATCGTCCCTGAGGCCACTCACTTGTGGGGTGCCACAGGGGTCGGTCCTCTCGCCTCTCCTGTTCAACGCATATGTGAAGCCGCTGGGTGAGATCATCCGTGGTTTTGGGGTTGAGTACCATCTTTACGCTGATGATACTCAGCTGTATATTTCAACCCCAAACCACCCCAACGAGGCTGTCGAAGTGATGTCCCGGTGTTTGGAAGCCGTCGGGGTCTGGATGGGGGACAACAGACTCAAACTCAACCCCTCCAAGACCGAGTGGCTGTGGTTACCGGCACCTCGGTTCAGCCAGCTGACTCCATCGCTGGCCATAGGGGGCGAACAATTGTCCCCTGTGGAGCGGGCGCGCAATTTGGGCGTCCTCCTTGATGCCCGGCTGTCAATGGAGGACCATGTGGCAGCCGTGGCAAGGGGGGCGTTCCACCAGGTTCGCCTGGTGCGCCAATTGCGCCCCCTACTGGACCGGAGTGCCCTGCGCTCATGCGCTGGTGACGTCTCGCCTGGACTACTGCAATGCCCTCTACATGGGGCTTCCCTTGGGACGCATCCGGAGACTGCAGCTAGTTCAGAACGCAGCCGCGCGGGTTATTATGGGAAGTACACGTTACTCCCACGTAACACCTCTCCTGCGCGAGCTGCACTGGCTACCTGTGGCCTTTCGGGTGCGTTTCAAGGTATTGATCACCATCTTTAAAGCGCTCCATGGCAGAGGACCTAGTTACCTGCAGGATCGCATCCTACCACACACGTCCCTGCGACCTATCCGCTCACACAGAGAGGGGCTCCTCCTGGTGCCGTCTGCTAGTCAATGCCAGCGGGCGACACCTAGGAGTAGATCCTTCTCTGTGATGGGCCCAACCCTCTGGAATGACCTCCCCCCAGACATTCGAACTACCACCGACCTCCGTTCCTTCCGGCAAAAGTTAAAGACTCACCTGTTTCAATCAGCTGGCCTGGCACTTTCTTAGTTTTACCTCCCAGGGATTTATTTTATTTTAGGGTTTGGGGTTTTAATTGTGATGTTTTAAGATTAGAATTATTTATTTCTTAGTACAGCCTATTTCCCCCTCCAAATGTATCTTAAATGTAGTTTAAATGTATTTAATTATTATGAATGATTTTATTATATTGACTGTACACCGCCCCGAGTCCCTTTTTGGGAGAGGGGCGGTCTAAAAATCTAAGAAATAAAAAAAAATCTAAAAATCTAAGAAATAAGGTAGGTAGGTAGGTAGGTAGGTAGGTAGGTAGGTAGGTAGGTAGGTAGGTAGGTAGATAGATAGATAGATAGATAGATAGATAGATAGATAGACGATAGATAGGTAGGTAGGTAGGTAGGTAGGTAGGTAGGTAGGTAGGTAGGTAGGTAGGTAGATAGATAGATAGATAGATAGATAGATAGATAGATAGACAGACAGACAGACAGACAGACAGATAGATAGATGATAGGTAGATAGATAGATGATAGATAGATAGATAGACAGACAGACAGATAGATGATAGATAGATAGATAGATAGATAGATAGATAGATAGATAGATAGATGATAGATAGATAGATAGATAGATAGATAGATAGATAGATGATAGATAGATGATAGATAGATAGATAGATAGATAGATAGATAGATAGATAGATGATAGGTAGGTAGGTAGATAGATAGATAGATAGATAGATAGATAGATAGATAGATAGATAGATAGACGATAGATAGATAGATAGACGATAGATAGATAGATAGATGATAGATAGATAGATAGATAGATAGATAGATAGATGATAGATAGATGATTGATAGATAGATAGATAGAGAGATAGATAGATAGATAGATAGAGATAGATAGATAGATGATAGATAGATAGATGATAGATAGATAGATAGATAGATAGATGATTGATAGATAGATAGATAGATAGATAAATAGATAGATAGATAGATAGATAGATGATAGATAGATAGATAGACGAGAGATAGATAGATAGATAGATAGATAGATAGATAGATAGATAGATAGACAGACAGATGATAGGTAGGTAGGTAGGTAGGTAGGTAGGTAGGTAGATAGATAGATAGATAGATAGATAGATAGATAGATAGATATAGATAGATAGATGATAGATAGATAGATGATAGATAGATAGATAGATAGATAGATAGATAGATAGATGATTGATAGATAGATAGATAGATAGATAGATAGATGATAGATAGATAGATAGATAGATAGATAGACGATAGATAGATAGATAGATAGATAGATAGATAGATAGATAGATAGATAGATAGATAGACAGATGATAGGTAGGTAGGTAGGTAGGTAGGTAGGTAGGTAGGTAGGTAGATAGATAGATAGATAGATAGATAGATAGATAGATAGATAGATAGATAGATAGACAGATGATAGGTAGGTAGGTAGGTAGGTAGATAGATAGATAGATAGATAGATAGATAGATAGATAGATAGATAGATAGATAGACAGATAGATGATAGATAGATAGATAGATGATAGATAGATAGATAGATAGATAGATAGATAGATAGATGATAGATAGATAGATAGATAGATAGATAGGTGATAGATAGATAGATAGATAGATAGATAGATAGATAGATAGATAGATAGACAGACAGACAGATGATAGGTAGGTAGGTAGGTAGGTAGGTAGGTAGGTAGGTAGGTAGATAGATAGATAGACAGACAGATGATAGGTAGGTAGGTAGGTAGGTAGGTAGATAGATAGATAGATAGATAGATAGATAGATAGATAGATAGATAGATAGATAGATAGATAGATAGACAGATAGATGATAGATAGATAGATAGATAGATGATAGATAGATAGATAGATGATAGATAGATAGATAGATAGATAGATAGATAGATAGATAGATAGATAGGTGATAGATAGATAGATAGATAGATAGATAGGTAGATAGATAGATAGATAGATAGATAGATAGATAGATAGATAGATAGATAGATAGATAGATGCAGCAAGCAGGCAGGCAGGCAGTACAGCATATGATGTAATATTTATGGACCAAGCAAACTATTATTTATTAGTTCAATTTATATAGCTGCCGACTTTGCACAGGACCCAGAATAACTTGTCATTAGTAAACATCTCATAACCAATCCATATAAAAACAATGTAATGATTAACAGAATAACAGAGTAGGAAGGGATCTTAGAGGTTTTCAAGTCCAAACCCCTGCTTAGGCAGGAAACCCTTTATCATTTCATACAAATGGTTGTCCAATCTCTTCTTAAAAACCTCCAGTGTGAGCAAATTTAAGAAAACATAAAGGACATTAAAAATTCAGCAAAGATCATACTACTCCTGACCCAATGCTTCAGGAAAAAGCTAGGTATTTAATACTTTCCAAAAGGAAAGTGGGGTTGGGCCAGATCAAATCTTTGGTTGATGAGATGTAGTTTCATTAATAGGCCATGGTCTTTAAGTTTATTAACTGCAATCAATTAATCAAAAATTGATTAATTGATCCATTGACTGATTTTCAAAGAGAATTCAACTCACACGTGGTTTTATTTCAGTACTTCGTAGACATGAGATATTGTAGATAGAAGCTACTCTGAACTTCAAAGAGGGCAGCTTTGAGTGTACCGGTGGCAGAAGGCAAGGCTGGCAATTAGTTGTCTGACCACATAAGAACAATGCATAAATCACATTTACTTTCAAATCTAATACCTAGCATTCAAAGTCAAGAGACATTTACTGAGTCTTCTCAATGACAGCATAATTTATTGCACCCTAATTTATTCTCCATATGGTGGAACAAAGCTAAAGCACTCTTGGTAGTGACTTTCATTTCTGTACAGAGCTATGTGTCATCTGCTATTAAAATATCTTGCCAGGTAACGAGATTTGCTTTAATTTCATTGCACCAACAATTAAATTCAAGTTGTGCCTTTCATTTAAGTACAATGAAAAATCAGAGGTATGGAAGTACAATATAAATGATATTGCTGCTGTGCAATATAATTTGTTAGACACTACTGTCTAACAAAAAGCAGATTTGATCCTAATGTTTATATTATATTGCATGTGGGTTAGAAAACTATAAGAAGGCCCTGCCCATTTAAATAGGGTCCTTTTCTGCTAATGTCAAAGCCTGCATAATATTATTCTGAAAATGTCTTGTCCTTACCATGGTCCTTACCATTGTTCCTTGGCAGATTGGATCCTGAAAAAGATAAACAGGTTTCCACAGAATGTATCATTTTTCTTCCTTCTCAGAGGGTTATTATCTCTCTTCCTTATCTGAATAAAGGGATTCAGAAACAGGAACTGGGCAATCATAGTCTCAAGCTTGAAAAATTACAGATATTATTAAATAAATACTAATTGATGAAACACTGCTGTTAGCCTTCATTTCAACAAATGCTCAGATCTGTTGTTAGATCTGTTTTCCTGTATTTGCTGTGTTGTGCATTAGATAAACTAATGGTCAATGCATTTGATAACAGACATTTTTAGTATGATAATCAACTACTTTGAATACTACCAAATTCTATTGAGTTGTCTAGTTTAAAGACACACTCTTCTCCTGGTTTGTTCCATCTTCCAAACATCCAAAGTTGCCAGTTTGAAGAACACAACATAGTTCCCTTCAATTGTTTTGGACTGCAATAAGTCCTATTAACCCAGCTAGCCTGGGCATACCTACCTAAAAGCCACAATGTTGAGAAAAGCTGATCTAGACTATAAATTCAATAATTAACCTCTTCCTGGAGTTTCTTTCTTTTCTTTATCTATTTCCTTGCTACCAAGAAATATATTAGGGCAACCTAATGCTCTAAGATGATCTTAAAACATTTTGTCCTGTTTTAAGTTCCTCTGTGTAATTTTGCGAAGTACTTAATGGATAAAGAGCTCAGAACTAAAATGGCAGGTTCTTCTTTCTTTAGAAAGAACAACCAAAAGTTGTTTTTGAACCATAACAATTTCTTAAAAAAAATTGTGGCTGGGAAAGACGAAAGCCATCTGTGTCCTTCAGTCCAAAGATTTGTGCTAGAAGCTGCTGGATCCTTCCATTATTGCACACATATAATGAACCACCAACTGACATGCAGTGGTCATTCTTTTGGATGAGCTTAGAACGTGACCAATTCTACCCATACAAACCACCTATTGGAGCTTTCTTTCCTGATGCTGCAAATCTGACATAACCTTTAATTTTTAATCCCAATTTCTAGCTTGCTCCTTGTCCTCCCCTTTCTTACTTATTCCCTTCTTTCTTTGGTTCTGATTAATAGCTCTTGAACACTATTGTTAATCTGGTACCACTTTTTGCATTAGATGATAGTAATTAGTTTAAAGGATTTCAAGCAAACTATGCTGGCTTTATCCTCCAATACTTCGGTGCCATGCCCAACCTCTCAGTGCCTGCTACCTGAGGCAGTTGCCTAATAGTAGAGCCAACCCTAGTTTTAAGAATCTGGGCTGAACCTAAGAGGATTCAAGCTTTTTAAAAAATATATTAATTATAGCAAATGTTGTTTAGATATATTGCCTTGGAAGGTGGTGGACTCTGCTTCTATGAAGTCATTTAAAGAAGCTGAATGCCAGGGAATTCAGTTATAAAAAGGGATTGGGTTACATCATTTCCAAGGTTCCTTCTTGTCTTTACACGTTAGGATTCTAAATCATGCATATCTATCTCAGAAAGTTCTATACAAAGACAAGCTGGAGGGACTGAAATCTGTTTTTGAGCCTTTTTAAAGACTGGTGAAATTGAAGTGCAAAGAGCCATTCATAATCAGTGATGGACAAGAAAATTTATTCTGATATCTTCAAAGGCCATGGACACAAACAAAAGGAGGAGAGTGGAAAAGGTTTACAGGATCCAGTGTTATCAAGTGGATTTGAAGGACAAACAAACTGGCTTAGGAAGACATTCTAAAAAGAATAAACAGACTTGGTTTTATAATACCCAGAGCTTTAAAGAATAGTGAAAATTAGCTTCTCTTTTTTTACGTTAAGATGTTATCACATTTGAAGCCCTGTGGGAATTGGGGTAGGTGTTCCCCCATTGCTTTTGAACTTGAAAATGGCAAGTCAGAACTAGATCAAGGCAGGAACTTCAGACATCTGACAAAACAACACATAGACACAAAATATATTCTCATATTTGCCAAATCCACCATGAATTTTCCCAATAATTGAAATGAGATTTTAAAGGGAATTGACTATCTGTTTTCATATGGTTTTAGTAAGCAAGCGATCAGTAGATTCCACTGTAAGTAAGCACATGTTTATGGTGCCAATTTATTATACTGTCTGAAGTATTTATAGTTTTATTATCATAAAAATGAAGGAAATGTTTATGTACAATATTGGAGATTGCAACTACTGCTTTTGAAAGTTGCTAAGTCATTACTGGCAGAGTGTTTGTTGGTAACACAAAAGATGCAGTATGCAAAAAATAGAATGAGCCTGTGTACTATTTGTCTGTTTGTTATCATTTGTGTGGTTTAGCCTTGGAGTAAAAGTTCCATTTCATTTTCCCTGGTCTGAGAAGAAATGAATGCTCCAAATCATCAAATAAAGTTACATGATTGAAGGTGGAATTAATTGATCCTAATACAACATCTTCACCATCATACCACTTTGGTTGTATATTATTTCTGCTTTCAACCATATGTGTTGAAGAAACTCTCTACATTGGATGTTTCTTAATCTTGGCCTCTTGAAGATGTGTGGACTTCAACTCCCAAAATTTCCTAACCAGCATGGCTGGCTGAGAATTCTGGGGGTTGAAATCCACACATCTTCCAAACACTGTTCTAAATAAATAACCTGAGAAAATGGGAATATTCCCAAGTCAATTCACATGGTAATAGGCCATGTCCAGGAATATACGTAAGGCAGGTTAAAAAAAATCAAACTGGCAGTCATACCCATACAGGTAAAGCCCCATCCCTTTTCTACAAATATTAATGTCACATGCATGTATGTAGGGACAGAGCTTTGACCATTCAGTTGCAACCATCAACGTGACTTATTTGACATTTCCAATTGACAGCACTACCCACCCACACTAATCCTGATGTTTATAAGGAACTTTACTGGTTCACACAGAAGTCCCATCTACTCCAGCATTGTATCCTCACAGTGACTGTCTGGATGCCTATTAGGACTTGCAAAGAAAACACAAATGCATTATTATCCTCATATGCATGTTTCCTAGAAACTAATATTCGAAGACATTCTCATGCTGAGAAGCATGGAATCTTAGACTCAAAGGAGCCATTTAAGCTATTGAATCCAACCCTACAGTCAGAATAGAGATACAAATTACAGGATCCTTGATGATGCCTTCCTAGATTCTATCAAACTTACACAATGAAGAAGATACACTGCTTTTGTCTGATGACCTCTAATAATTCTACTAGTCTAACAGCGCTATTGGGATCTCTCTTCCTGTAATTTAGTTCCATTATTTTATGTATTGCTTTTGGGAATGAAGCAACACAAGCCTTTAACATCACCCCATGCTGTTTCTTCAGACATTAGAAGAGTGATATTATATTCTATCTAAATCTTCTTTCTCAAGACAAAATATTTCCAGTTCCTTCCATCTCTCGTCTTTGAAATCATTTTTATTACCTTAATCATTTTTGTTGTTGTTTTCTGAATTTATTCCAATATAGAATAGAATAGAACAGAACAGAACAGTATAGAATAGAATAGAATAGAATAGAATAACACAGTTGGAAGGGACCCTGAAGGTCTTCTAGTCCAACCTTCTGCTTAGGCAGGAAACCCTACACCACTTCACACAAATGGTTATTCAACATCTTCTTAAAAACGTCCAGTGTTGGAGCATTCACAACTTCTGGAGGCAAGTTGTTCCACTGGTTAATTGTTCTGTCAGGACATTTTTCCTTAGTTCAAAATTGCTTCTCTCTTTGATTAGTTTCCACCCATTGCTTCTTGTCCTACCCTCAGATGCTTTGTAGAATAGCATGACTCCCTCTTCTTTGTGGCAGCCCCTGAGACATTGGAACACTGCTATCATGTCACCCCTAGTCCTTCTTTTCATTAAACTAGACATACCCAGTTCCTGCAACCATTCTTCACATGTTTTAGCCTCCAGTCCCCTAATCATCTTTGTTGCTCTTCTCTGCACTCTTTATCATAAAATATCATAAAATCCTGTATGCGTGTCAAGATACTTCATGCATAGCAATGACCACTTCTGAAGCATCTTAGTACTATATGACTGCAGTATATGGTTCCAGTTCCTGAATTGGTGGTGCTATTTTTCTCCTACTTCGGTTAAAAAAAACTTAATATATCTTAGAAATTTGAAATATCCCTAGAACATATTTTGCTGGAGAGTTAATCTTTCTGGATAAAACTTTGTTCTAGGCTCCTGAATTTGCAAACGAATGTTTAAAACTTCATGACTATTTGTGCATGCACAATCCCATTTAATTATGATAACCCACAAGTCATCTCTTCCCTGACATTGTTGAGCACGGGAGAACATACCGCAAGGGATAAAGCAACAGTGATAATAGAACTCCAAACAACAATGTGATGCATTTGCCTAAGCTCAGGCAGAAGGGAAGGAAGCCAATTTATTATCACCCCCTGCTTTATACTGTGTCAGTTCATGTGAATGTTTCATTTGCTTTTTCACATGAACTGCCACAGCATGGGTTAAATGGAGAGCTCTGTAGCCATGGTGCTAAGGATTCTCATTAGCATCAGTTGGGGAGTCATTTGGGCAAAACAAATTCCTGTGTATTCAACACTGCTGCAGCACCAAGGATCCATTTGGCCTATTGTTTGCACAGAGCGCCCTTGTTCTTGTATGCTTTGGCTTTAGCATTTTATGCCATGCTTCCTTAACTACAAATCAAGCTGACCATGGAGCTCCCATATCCAGCATATTTTGCTAGACTGGATCCAGAGACTTTCAAGCCCAGCTGGATGTGGATTTTATTTCTCTAGTCATCATTCTTTGGTTTTCCATGGTTAATCCAGAAGGACACATGGGGATTTGTTCTCCTGCATGGAAAGCTTTTGCTGGATAAGTCTAATCAGTTACAGAAATTAAGAGAACAATTACCTCCAGCACTGCATTGCATCAGGTACATTGACACAATTGTTTTTGCTATTCTGATACACCCCTGAGGAGTTCTATTCCCCTTTTCTCAGTTATTGTACTCAAAGTGAATTTACAACAGACATATATGCAATACTATAAAATGACTTAGTTTTAAAACTCAACAAACAAATCGGAAAACAATGATAGTAATGACTATTCCTCCCAAGAATTTATTATCTTGGAACAACTATCAATACTATGATTATAGCATTAACGAATGCCAAATTGCCATTCCTCCATCCCAACTAAACAAAACCCACCAATACAGGTTAGCAATGATAGAAATAAAAAAAATATGCTTATATCAGCAGGCAGGTACAGAATTCTGATATGCACATTTTTAAAACCAGATCTGGTCTTAACTTTATTATTGTAATGCTTTAGGATTTTTTAAAAATGATTGTAAGCTGCCTAGAGTCACCTCTAAGTGAGATGGACATTGGGCAGCATATAAGTCTATTAATAAATAAATAACTTCTTGCTCATCAATGATTAGATACCAGAAATGGATATTGGCCTTCATTGATCCTCCAATCATCAAGCAATCTCCATTTGTTTTTCTCTGTTCTACTTCAAAAGTACATTTTCCTCCTTATGTCATTTTGAATGCTGCTGTCCATTGGGGAAGAGTACTTCTGTTTGCTGCAGGCTACATCAAGCACTTCATGGTTTATGTTAGAAAGGAAAACTCATTTCTTCCACTGATCCATGGGCTTTATTAGGTTCTCTAGGAGAGTCAGTTTAATGTAGTGATTAGGGCATCAGGCTAGATAACAGGATATGGTGAGTTCAAGTTCTTCCTTAGGCACAAAGCCATCTGGGTGACTTTGGGCCAGTCACTCTGCGTCAGCCCTAGGGCAAAGCACTTCTTAAAAAAACCTTGTCAAGAAAACTGCAGGGACTTGTTCAGGCAGTCATCAGAAATCTACATTGATTTGAAGGCATGCATACAACACACACACACACACACACACACTCATGTGTCTTATACTCAACCAGATATAAGGAAATATTGGTGTACTTAAGATCTTTGCTCAAAGATAAGATTGCCAGTTTGAAATTTG
Organism: Natrix helvetica; assembly: GCF_964273705.1. Classification (NCBI taxonomy): domain Eukaryota; kingdom Metazoa; phylum Chordata; class Lepidosauria; order Squamata; family Natricidae; genus Natrix; species Natrix helvetica. The sequence goes on from NC_138552.1 coordinate 248,746,741, forward strand.
GCAGGCCTTTTTATGGTTGTTTTTTCTTGAATTAGAATATTTTGGGAATATGTAGTTTCTTCCCTGTATTTTTTTCAAAAAACATACTTTATTACTTTACTATTTTTTCCGAAGTAGAAGGCTCCCATGTCTCAGATAGTTGGAAGACTTGATCTAGATCATCGCTCACTTGACTGTGAGTTTTGGTTGCAGATATGGCTTGTTGGCTTCTCCCATGTAATTCCATGTGCAGAATTTTAGTGGATTACTTTCTGTTCCAGGGAGGAACCAAGGTGGGGGGGGGGCATGCTTCCATCTCTTTGCTACATGCCTGGACCAATATTCTCCCTCCTTTCTTCATGTTTTAAAAGATCACTCAAGATGGAGCATAGCATTTGCTGTACATTGGAGTTGTAACCCTCACCTAATGACATGGGGAAAAAAAGATAAATACAGAGACTTGTTTTCTTCTTTTCTGCAGCACTGTCCTTATCGCTTTATAGAGTTCAACCTCTGATATTATGGATCTCATCGGAAAATTATATAGCAAATGGGCCCACCTTATGAATGCCTCTTAGTGGAATGATAAAAGACACAAATTTCCACTAGCTATGCCATCATAGAAAAATGATAATAACAGAGAAGTGTTTTTTGTGGGGAAAGAAAAAAAAATCCATCTATTTACCTCTTGCTCTATGAGGAGAATAAACCAGTTTTTCTGAACTGTTGTAAATCCTATTTATTATTTCTTAATAAACAACATAAATATTTCAAGCATTTGTTTATGTATCTTCATGAAGTAACAAATTGTTAGGTGGAAAGGAACCAGAGTGACACAATGAACTGATCACTGTTAGTTCTTTATTGTAGCTCGTCTACTTATCAGAATCTTACCAGACTGACGGCATTCTCTTGAAAACAGCCAGATGAGGGTTTCAGGGATTCTGGAGAGATGAGGTCTGCATTGCTTCCTGTTGTGCAAGGACTCTAAGCTAGCCAGTCTCTTCACACTTCTCCTCACTCTAGCTGGAGATTCCACCACAAAAAGTGTATTTGCCTTTGCCCTATTACATCCACCCAGCTCACCAGATGGAAAAACAAGGCATATTACAGGTCAATTAAAGATGTACATCTAATGGGGCTATCAAAAAGTGCCTTCTTGGTGATAGCACGGTCTTTATGGAACATCATTCCCCTGATGTATGGTTGGCCCAATCCTGTTATTTTTCTAAATGCTCCTAAAAATGTGGTTTTGTCAGTGAGCCTGGGAACCATGAATGGAGATGGATGAGGACATCCAAGCATGATAGAGTATTGTGAGATGCCCAGAATAGTTGACAGTCAAGCAGTATACAAATTTAATAAATTATTATTACTTGTGGCCAATTTGGTGCAGTGGTTAAGGCAACAGGCTAGAAAGCAGGACACCATGAATTCAAGTCTTACCTTAGCCATGAAAGGTAACTTTGGGCCAGTCACTCTCTCTCAACCCAACCCACCTCACAGGGTGGTTGTTGTGGAGAAAATAGGAGGAGAAATGTGTGTTGGATATCTTTGCCACCTTGAGTTATTTGTAAAAAATAATAAAGATGGAGAACGAACGAACAAATGAATGAATGAATGAATAAATATTTAATTTCTTGTTCTATTGTGGATATTTTGTTGCATTATTACTATAAACCTCCAAGCATTGGTTGATGGCAGTGGTATGAATGCAAAGGGAAATACCACAAGCTACTACAGAATGATAAAACTCAAGCAAGAATGTATGATATTTGGGTTAACTACTCAATCAGATGTTCAGAAAGCAGTTTTTCAGAATGTGGCAAGTCCAGATGCTCTGAACCTGTATTCTGCTTTTAAACTGTCTGCTTAGCAGCAAGTTAATTATGAGGTATTGGTGGAAATGTCTGAGAAGTACCATATTCTTAATGTTATGAAACAGTTAAAAGATTAGAAAAATTACAGCCAGTTTCCCATCATTTATAAGGGCAAGCAGGTATCTCAACTGTCATTTAAAAGACCAGGATTAATCATTGCAAGGCAAGATTGATTTGAGATCAATAAGAAGCCTTTATGTTTTGTCTTTATCTATGTACCTGCTTCCAGAATATCTCCATGCCAGCCTTGAAGAAGGTGTGGATGGACAACACTCAGTCCTAAAAATGGAAAAGCCCTGAGAAAGAAACTCAAAATAACTAAGCCTTGAATTTGTATGGAATGGCAGGGTAGTCAGAGAGAAACTCTGGCAGGCAATCCAGCTTCTGTACAACAATTACCAGCCTTCCTGGATGCTTTCCCTGTCCTACCTAAAAAGACTGACACAGGTAAAATAATAGGTTTTTTTTTGTTTTTTAGAAGAGATGGCATTTCATTAATTGCTATTAACAATGGGCCTCAGTTTAACTGCCAGGATTTCAAGGCATTTGCTTCCTTTTACTGATTTAGGCATTAAGTCCAGGACAACCGCAGATAAAAGTCTGGTTGATGTAGTTATTAAATGTATGGTGCCAAAACCTAAAGAAACATAGCTATTTGTTTAGAATTCTTGAATTATAGGCCAGCCCCAGTGAAATTGGATAGCTGTGAAGGAGCAGAACTATTTTTCAGTACAAAGCCTCATCCAGTTACTGATGTTGCATTTTATGTCCAAGTGAACAATGGCGAAAATTATATATCAAGTGGTACACATAAGAGGAAAATGAGGGACAATCCATTAGCACAAATGAAAATTAATGCTAGATTGGGAGTTATAATGGTAGTTTCTGGAGTAATGAAAATTAGATGTTCCACAATATTCCGATGTTAAAAGCAGTGAAGATAATGATGATGATCATGGATGAGATTTCTTCTAGCTGCCCTACTCCAAAAGAGTCTGGGTGAATAATGGCATTTTGTATTTAAAAGAGAGGGGGGGATGCAGCTTCAGTTCTACGTTATATTTAGATTCAAGACTGATCAGAAGAAGAAGAAACATATAACAAACAAAATTAAAGTGGCTATTATTTATGATTCAATATGTGTATGTGTATATAAGTGTGTGTTGTGTCTCTAATGCTTTCCAGTATGGGGGGCGGGGGAGAAAGTTTCTTTAAGGACTTGGAATTTTGAATTAGACTGGAGTTGATTGGAAATGGGTTATTTGCTATGGTTGATCCCTAAAGGATGAAACTCTATAAATAGAATATATATTGCATGGTAATAAATAATATTGACATTTAAACTCTCCTGTAAATCTTTGAGAAGAAATTGATTATATCTATATATGGATATGTCACAGTTTTACTTAGTAATAAATGACATGGCAGAAATTTATTTTTGTGTTTAAAGAATATGAAAAGTCTAAAAAAGTTCCATTTTCTCTATAATTAGACTTCACATTTGGACTATATTCTGTTCAGTCATATTTCAGCAATGGGCCCTTTTTCCATTACTGCCTATAATATTCTTCATGTTTCATAGTGAACTTTCTTCAGTTCAAAACCTGAACTGTACTTTTGTTAGAAAATGGATATCCTGCCCTTAATGCAAGGGTGGTTTTATTTTTGTCATTATGTTGTTATCCATATGAACTTTGTTGCAGAAAACAACTTTCTGGAAATGTTTTTAGAGAAGAAAGTTCAATAAAGAACAAAAATGTGAAGGACTTTTTCTACAACAGATTCTGGAGAAAAGCATTGCTCCTTGCTCTTCCTACCATCTTCATGGATGAATCTGGAAGTGACATTGTTTGTTTGCTTAAAATATTTCTTGGCCAAGTTTAAATGCAAAAAGAATGGTGGCATTTAAAAGCAACTAATTTGAATAAATAAGTCAGAAAAAAAGTATGTTAGATCTGCAGATCTTGTATTATAAAAGATGAAGATAGTGGGTAAAGTATATGCAGAAAGGCATACCCAGAAAACAGATTTTAGAAACAGAAAAAACATGGGGATTCATCAAGCCTATAGACAGATATCCCTGTATATAATCCATATGGGGGAGAATTATATTCCCAAGAACAAGTGTATATCTATCACATAAAACTATAGCATTTTTAGAAGAACCTAGAATTCAGATGACCCTTCTAATCCACAGAAGAAGACTGAAAAGTGGAAAAGAATATTGCAGCTGGATATCTGGCTGTGTAAATGGTATTGAAAATACAGGTTTGGTTTCCTGGACTGTGGCCAGCAGTAGCAGTGATGAAGACTGAGAGGAATGCATTGAACCAAAGCATGTCAAACATGATCAGATTGACTTTCAACTGTGGAACTACGACACATAAACTCAGAGTAAAAACTTCAGATAAAAATGTGTCCATTGCAGGAATGAGAGAGTAACTAAAACAAAGAGTTGGGAAATCATAAATGAAACATGAATGCTGGGGAAATTGTAGAGCAGATTAAAGATTGATCAGATTATAAATCTTTAGAAATAAGATAGATATTATTAAAATTCTGCTTGACAAGAACAAGTTTTGTCAGACTAATCTTATTATGTTTTTTGAGTCTGTAATTTCACTAGTAGATTGTGGGAATGCTGTAGACATAACATATCTTAACTTCAGCAAAGTATTTGACAATGACATTTTTTTAGCCATCATGGTGCTGAGGGAATGTAGAATCTCAACATCTGTGTTGGGGTAAAGATTTTGGCATGTTGCAGATGCTTGGTAGTTTGTTATTTTTCTTGGGATTGTGGAAGAGTCTCTAGAACTCATTTTATGAGGGGACCAAATAGGACAAGGTAATTTTCTGTCCCAGGTGATTGACATCTTATTCTGGACTGCCCAATGTTATAATTGGTGGTCTGTGCAGTTGTGGAGACCCACTCCCCAAGTTGACTTTGAAAATCTAGTCTGGAGAGCCTGGGCTTCATAGCATAGGAGGGACGGAATTGAAGAGGACACCACTATTGGATGGATTGGGAGATTGTCAGATTGCTGGGTCAGCAGCCTCATTCAGAAGGGGGCAGAACCTGGGGGGGGGGGAGATGCCAGGCCTAGTGTAGATGAAAGAGAAACTTTTGCTGTCTTTCACAAAGCCCTGCAACACAGAAGGAGATTGACAGAGCTGGGATGTGGATGAGAACTGCCTGCCTCTTAAGATCCTTAAGAGGGAGAGGTTTTGCTATGGCAGACACATGATCAGACTGGACTGGTTCCAGGCCCTGTAGCTGCATATCACAATGATGGCTAGAAGAAAATATAGTGGGAGATGGGAGAAAGATTATTCACGGGGACCAAGTCACAAATATCTTGTTTCTTAGTACTTCCATTCTCTATCCCAGATCCTGAATGGTAGACTTTTGATGCCTAGGTTGTTGGCTGCTGCTGCTGAATGCTAGATCACTTTGTAATAAAGCTACCTTGATTCACAACTTAATTGTCAAGGAAAGGCTGATCTGGTGTGCATTATCAAGATCTGTCTGGGACAGGAGGGCAGGGTTCTGCTCTCTCTAAGATCTGCTGGCCAGTTTTCAGATTTGGCACCACCTGAGATCCCAGGAAAGACGAGATGGGACAGTAGTGATAATCTGATATAATTGGGAGACATCCAGAGGCCTTGTTCTGCAGACTGCCAGTTGCAAAATGCTATTTCTTAAGTTAGGCACTGGTGGGGAGCAGATGGGATTGTTGCTATTGTACCCGCCTCCTGCTGTGTGGCAACTTCCTTTCTGAGTTCTTTGATTCCATTGTTGGGTTGGCAGTGGAGCTGCCTGGACCATAAACTCAGTGTCTGTAGACTGTTCTGGATGGGGCAAAATGGTTTTCTATTCAATCTTAGCAAGATAGAAATGCTGTGGATATTTGGACTCTCCAAAGACAAGGTTCTTCCACCTCTAGTTCTGTATGGAGTGGCACTACCTCAGACAGATCCAGTGGGCAATTTGGAAGTCCTCCTAGACTCACACTCCTGATTGAAGAGCAGGTTGCAGCTGTGGCTAGGAGAGCATTTCCACATCTTCAGGTAGTACCCATTTCTGTTCTGAGAGAATCTACTCTCCATCACCCATGCCCTTGTAGCAGTGATTAAATTCTTTTTTTTTTTTTACTATCGGTTCTTTGGGCGTGACTTGGTGGGCATGGCAGGGGAAGGATGCTGCAAAATATCCATTTCCACTCCACTCCAGGGGAAGGATAATGCAAAATCTCCATTCCCACGCCACTCTGGGGCCAGCCAGAGGTGGTATTTAACAGTTCTCCAAACTACTCAAAATTTCTATTACCGCTTTTCAAATTTTCTGATACCACACTACTGGATGGGAAAACTAATATTATAAAAAGCCAGAATAAAAAAAAAAAATCAAAATGAATTTGACAGATTAGAAAAATCTGCTGCAAAAAACAAAATGAAATTAAATGGAACTTAAATAGAAATTTATGCAGAGGAAATAAGATCTGAATGAGACCTAAGACAAACTGAGAGTGATCAACATCTAAGATGTTACAAATATCAGGGTTACCACCATTAGATGCCTTAATATTGTCCTTTGGTCATCTTTGGTTCAGGCCCTTGCTTTACCTTCATTTGCTAATAGTCACCTCTCTGCTTACATTGTTTTCCTTTTAGGTGGTTATACAGATTGGAGCCAAGGAAAGAATGTAAATTGTGCATTAAAAGAGTACTCTCCATACACACTCCTTTTCCAAAATGTAGAGCCGACATTTTTCATCAGCCATGTTTGAAAACGTATTCATGTCCACAAGTCACAACTGTACACTTCTGCTTTTTTAATCTCTGTTTCTCCCTGCTTCGCTCTGTAGAAATCTCATAAAAATAAAAATACAAAAGGTAAAGATGTCCCCTGCCCAGTCATATCCAATTCTAGGGATTGGTGCTCATCTCTGTCCTAGCCAAGGGAGACAGCATTGTCTAAAGATGCTTCAGTGGTCATGTGACCGTCATGACTATATGCCAACATTCATTATGCCAAGATTCATGGATCTAAAAGCAGCACTGTAAAAGCAGATACTTTATTTCTATATTTTATGCTCTAAAATCCTTATGACTTTCTTACCTCACCATCTTAATAAGCCTCTCTGATAGGCAGCAAATTACAGCCCAGAAGATCTCCAAAAATAAGTCTTTACATTTATACCATGAAATACCACAGAGGAACACCAGAACTGGGTCAGGTTTCACAGCCTCATAACAGTGCCAAGGGCCTTGTGACATGACATAAGGGGAATGAGATGGACTGTGGAAGAACCTTTCATGTAAAGAAAGGCAGCTTGAAAAATGTTTGCCTTGAAGGAAGACATTGCTGCTGTACAGTGTCTGGGAGGAATAGAGAACTTAGACTTATGACACGCTCTCAATTTCTCTCTGTCCCCTTTATTCCAGTCGAAGTCAAGGAGATCTTCAGGGTATTATTAAAAAGCATCCTATCCTCTTAGCAGCTATGCCTGAGGCTACAAACATATATTTCCAGGTTCTTCACTAGCATACCAATATTGCACAGAGAGGAATGTAATATTTTTTTGTAAAGAAATGTTGCTTACCCAGTGAACTTAAAGGGTGTCCCTTTGTCCAATTTGCATAAAGGCATAGTTTGAGCAGACTCATTGATTTGGGATTAATCTACATTTTATTTTAAATATAGGACTGGATGAAATTATTTGTCTGCAATCTCAGCCACTATAACACATGATTAGATATATGTTTATAAATGCTTCATATTTAAACATTATAAGCATTGTTTGAAAATTTCAAGTTCCTTTCTGCCATATAATAAAAAGCACCAAACTATAGCAGCAATATAAAGCTGAAATATTTCCATGTATTGTTGTAAGACATATAAATAAAGAGAGAAGGATATAAGAACTATCATTAAATCCATGTTGAAATGCAATCACTATTTGCTATAGCCCCACTTTATACTATTAGTCAGAAAAAACACTACAGTAAAGAAAAAGCATGAATTTCTGTTACCAATTACATCCAGGACTTTGTTTTGTTTTTTGAGTAAATGAATAAAAAGAAAAAGTTGATATGAAAAGTGTTTTGGTCTTAGTCAATGGTATCAGTTGACAACACTCAATTAACAGTGATAATCTATCAGCAATATGTTGAGGAGTCAAGGATTAATAAATAATCACCAAGTTTCAGACAATTTTCTTCTTTGTTTCATCTATCATTTCCCTCTCTCTAAGATAGTGAACAGGGAAGGAAGCAAGAATATTCACATAAACAGGAAGAAGAAAAAAGGTCCCAGAGAGGTACTAAAAACAAATTTTTGAAATTCAAATGTATTTTGAGCCAGAAAATGCAATCTTATGTGTTTGTTTATTGGATTTATATGCCGCCCTTCTCCCAAAAGACTCAGGGCAGCATACAACATTAAAAAAAAAAAACATATTACAAAAATCTCTTAAAGAACATTTTAAACCATTATATGTACTGGCTAGAAGTATAACTATCTTATGTAAACTTTCAAAGTATTGTTGTAAGTACATCTACTAGCAAGCAAATTACACTAAATTCAATGAAATACATATGCTTCCATTTGACTCTCATAACCTCCCCCTCCAAACAAAAAGAAAGAAAGAAAAGCTCTTATGTCTTGAAATGATTTGAGCCTTAGGGCTAAGCCATGCTAAGCTCAATTCTTTCTCACAGTTCTGTTGCTTAACACAATTCATGAGCACATCCATGGTGCATTGGGGAAACTAAAAAGATTAGAGGTGAATACATTGAGACTGAATAAGATCTTAAAGTCCAAACTCAATGGAGGAAATACTATCAAGGCAATCAACATCTGGGCAATTCCAGGCATTATATACACAGCAGAAATAGTGGACTGGGCTCAAGGAGAACTAACAGCAATGGATAGGAAGATCAGAAAAATAATGACAATCATGGCCTTCATCCTTGCAGCAACATTGATAAACTCTACCTACCAAGGAAAATAGGTGGGTGTGGACTGTTGCAAGTACATCAGATGATTGAAGAAGAAAAAGAGGCTTTGGAGGAATATCTGAAGGACAATGAAGAATATATACTGAAGTCAGTATGCCAGGAAGACTTGCTGACTAGTGGAGATACCAAACTTGCCTACAAAACAGACCAAGTGAAGAACAGAATAGAAGCATGGGAAGACTAAGCTCTACATAACCAGTACATTAAAAAATATTTAGGGAAAGTAGATAATAACAAGACCTGGCAATGGCTAAGAGCAGAAAAGCTAAAGAAAGAGACCAAAGGATTAATTCTGGCTGCACAAGACTTCAGGACAAATGCATTAAAAAGCCAGAATTGAGAAAACAGCAACAGACAGTAAGTGCCACCTATGCAAAGAAACTGAAGAAACAGTGGACCACCTGGTAAGCTGCTGCAAGAAGATTACACAGACTGACTACAAGCAGCGGCATGACAAAGTAGTAACAACGGTGGATTGAAAGATCTGCAAGAAATACCATTTCCCTGTAAGCAAGAACTGGTGGGACCATAAAATAGAGAAAGTCATAGAAAATGAAGAAGTTTAATTGCTCTGGGACTTTAGAATTCAAACAGATAGGCACCTGCCACATAACACCCTGGACTTAACAATTGTTGATTAAAAAAAGACAAAAAAGTATGGATAGTAGATGTGGCAATGTCTGGAAACAATAGAAGAGAAGAGAAAGAATTGAAAAAGATAACAATGTACAAAGACCTACAAATAAAAATAGAACTGCGGCAAAGGCAAGCGGGTGTAGTACCAATAGTAATAGGGTGCAATGCCAAAACAACTGAAGCACCATTGGCACTGACAAATTCTCCATCAGTCAATTGCAGAAGATGGCCTTACTTGGAACAGTTTCCATCCCGCAATGATATCTGTAACACCGTCAAACATTCAGATTTGCCTATCCCAGGCCCTTGGTAAGGACTTGATAGGTAGACAAAAATGCCAAACCCAGTCTAAATATCTGGCTGACTGTGTGATGATTAATAATAACAACAACAACAACAACAATGCAAATATAAGGAAATGAACTTTGTTAAACAACAGAAGTTAGAAAAAAGATGACTCTTCTCCTGCCCTTTACATATATAGTCTTGATGCAGATTGATCCACTGTTTGCTTATATTCAAGTAAAATAATAATGGGACCTACATAGGGTTTTTCCCCTCATTAAAAATTTTATAGCTTTTCAGAAAATATTCAAGTTTCAAGAGGAAAAAAATTATGTGCTTTTGCAAGTTTTCCCCAATTTTGATGGAAATCTACATAGAAAAATTCATCTAGGAAATTATAAAAATTAAAGCAAGAATGAATTTTCCTTTATAATACTGAAGCAAACATCCCAAAGCCCGTTAAAATTATAATCCTATGCGCACTTATTTGGCAATCGTAATCTCAGCAGGACTTATTTTCAAATAAATATCTTAGGATCACATTACTTATGCATTTGTAAAGTGAAACAGAGTAAACCAAAACATCACTTGTCATCTAACAGCTCATTTTGCAATCTGCAGATTTGATATCTTCTTTTTACCAATTTTTGGATTTGGGGGATGGAAAGAGAACTCATTATAATATGGGTGAAGTTTTCCATTCTCTGAAACAGAAGAAAGGAACACTTTGCTGCATTTTCAAAATAATTTATGAATGTCACTGAGAAAGAAAGAAATCCCTTATAACTTTCTAGTCTCAGTAAGATTAGTTTACTCCATACGTCTAAAGTCTGTTTACATTAAAATTATGTACAAAGCTTTTGCTTGTCCAAGCTGGGTCTGATAAGAAATTTCTAACCTTGTATGCTTTACCTCAAGGGGGAAAAACATGTTCAATTAAAGAACGTCCCAACAATCACATCAAGAGTACATAATAATTAAGTTCAGATGTGTTCACAGATGTAGAAGTAACAAATGCTTCAGTGTTTTTAGTTGTCTTTCAGGTTTTCCTCCTGCAATCTTTCATCTAAATCTCTTGAGTCTCAAAAAGTGGGGCTGGGAGACCCAGTGAAGGAGAAGGGAAAAAAGAGGGGGAAGAGACAAAAGGAAGGAAGGAAAGAAGGAAGGAAGGAAGGAAGGAAGGAAGGAAGGAAGGAAGGAAAGAAGGAAGAAAAAAGAAAGAAATTTGTTAACCTCTCATCTTCTGTATGAATGCATGTATCTGCATGTCTCTAAAGTTATATGCTTTTGTTCCTCAAAGTAGTGAATCAAAAATAAATAATTTGTGCCTCCAGTTACTCATGGCTGTTGTGAGAGATAAATTTGCCCATTTAACCCCGACATGGCTAATTCCTTCTGCAGAAATAATGGTTTAATAAAAGTGGAGAATTTGAAATAAGTTGTCCTGTTGGGTTGAATTTCATGTTTGTTTTTGCTAGATTTTGTTCCCTCTTTCTGTTATTCAAATCAGCAACCCTACTTGTATTGAAAAAGTTTCTGAAGGGCACAGTTTGTAAAGCTGCCTCAGTAATGTGATCCCAAATAGCTTTTGAAAACCTTGAAAGAGTAAGGCGTATACAGAGATCCTGACTGGCATCTATCCATTAACCTTTTCACCTAGCTTACATTTGGAAGAGCTATGGCATGTAGGATAAAAATGCTTGTCACTTTCAAGAGACAGGAATCAGTTCCTGCCAGAGTAAAGGTGACTACATAGTTGAGAATACGGAGAGAGGGTTGCAAGAATGCTCCTGGGATGAGTTGGCCATGCTGATTGCTCAGAGAGGCACCCAGAATAAATCTGGCTTCGCACATGATGCTAAGTCAAGATTTGTTTAAGCATGAGTTTTTTAGTAAACTGCACTTGGCAACATTTGAATAACATATTACGACAGAATAGCTGGAGTCATGCAATATGCTATCCGAAAACCAAACAAACCACATTTTGATTTTGTGTGAAGTATGAATCCCACATCTATACAGAATCCCATCTATGGTTCTTATAAAGAATCCATATCCCTCTATAGTGTTCATCAGTTCAGCCTTGGAAGTTCAGTTAAACCTTGGAATTTTTGCAGTCTCTCTAGCCCTCCAGCAGTCTTCTTTGCTTACCAGTAAGAAAAATAAGCTGTGGGTAAACATAACAATTAATCCCATTGAGAAAATTCCAACTCTGCATCAGACCTAAACTCAGCCTTAAACTCACAACTCAAATAATCAATACAATTTGATTATGCAATGATAGTTAAGGGGACTTCTGAGCTGGAAAACACTTTATTGTCTCGATAACTGCTTCAAAACTTTGAAACACTGTGCAAGAAAGTAGCTTATTCTTTCTACATATTCTCCTACTAACAAGCACATATGGTTCATGTGTTTGCATTTAGGGAGGCCTTTAGAATTTAAACTTTTAAGCTATTTGTTTAAATTGGAATTTTATTACATATTTTAAGTTACTCGTTGCATATTTGATTGTAATTCTTTACTTATCTTTACTTTAAAGTACACTATCCATCTCAAATTCCATTTTTTAATAAAAAAATTGGGATATAAATTCTGTGTGTGTGTGCGTGCACGCAAGCACATATGCACATGTGCTTTCAAATCAGTGTTTACTCCTTGCAACTGCCAGGACCAGTCCCTGTGGGGTTTTGGGCATGATTTTTTGAAAAGTGGTTTGCCATTGCCTGCTTCCTAAGGCTGAGAGAGAATTCCTTGTCCAAAGTCATTTAAGCTTTGTGATTGAAACAAGACTAGAACCTACAGTCTCATGGTTTCTAGCCTGGTGTCTTAACCACCATATCCAACCAGCTCTCAACTCAGTACATAACTCAATATAAATATGCAATGCTGACACAAAGGCCTTCACAAAAAAATAACAGTTAAAAACTCAAATAATTCAAAATATAAACCTAGACCCAAACAAATTCTTATCTGCTTTGGGCCACTGCATTCAAATCATTAAACTAGGAAGAATCACTCACACCAGGGGTCACCAACCTTTCAGATCTCAGGGACCACTAAATTCATAATTTTAAATCCTGCGGATTACTAATATGCATTTTTAAAAAGATAAATAGTATATAGTGCAATATTAAAAAATGTGGACCACGAATGGATCACTGGTTTGGTGACCATTGACTCAGAGGAAAGGAACTGGAGTGAGGCTGGGAGGGGGAGTACCCAGGGGGAGGATAAATGCAGATGGTAGATGGGAACTGTCACAGGGTTATACAAAGATGTGAAGTCTTTTTCTAAAAGTCTTACATTTTCCAAATTGTTTATTGTTCAGATATTGAACATTTTTATTTGTAAATGACATTTGTGTTATGCTGTTTAAGGATCTTGCTCATCAAAATTGCATTTTATCACAAATCAGAAATCCAAGAAAAAAAATAGTGAAATTACATTGGCTTGATAGAGCCTACCAGCAGAATTGACAGAAAGAAAACTCTTCCTGCATCCTTGACTAGTTAGTTAGGCTATCCCTTGGGTGTTGAAAGACAAAATGCATGCTACAGAAGCAAAAGTGAACAAGTATTTTACGTGCCAAATTACATATGATGCATTTCTGCCCCCCCTACTTCTGCTATTCACAATAATTATGCCTCTCTCTCTCTTTCACTCTCTCTCTCTTCCCTTTGTCACATACATACACAGAGGGACCTCAATGCACCCCGTTTTTGCTTTGCTTGATTTTCTCTATGATCAATCAAGTTACTCGGAAATAAGTTTTGCTCAAATCAAAGAAATATATTCCAGTCAATAGGTATGAACTATAGATATAGACAGGTATTTTTGTCCCTATAAAATTATTCATATCATTTTATCCTTGAAGGATTTCTTGAAAACATATCCTGGTTAAAGCTTGGGAGCAGACATAAATTATACAGGAGTGATATATGATTCCACTCTTTCAATATTTAAAACAATATTTAAATCTGAATTTGAAAAGCATGATGGCAAAAAAGATGCCCGTTGTACATTTTCCTTATTTAAATCTCCCTGCACCCAATAATTTGATGCCAGCTCCATTGAGATCAAATAAAAGAGGGAGCAGCACCCATAAGCCAGTGCAATTTATATTGGAATAAGGGGTGGTTGAAGGAATGTTAATAGCCAGAGCTGCTCCTCCAGTTAAATTAACTGTTTTTAAGAAAAATAAACATATTACATAATGTGGGCTTGCCCAGAGCTTCAAGATTGCTCTTGATCTCAAGATAGATTTATTTCTTTTACTGGACTTAATCTTAAGGAATTGGCTTGAGAAAACAAAATCAGGCAATCATGATAAGCAATCCTTAAATAGTATGCTGATTAATCCATGTTTTTCTTTCTATAATTCTTTGGTTTAACCACATAGCTTTGTATGCTCATAGCAAACTTAAAATGATTACAGCGTTTCAAAACAAAACTTAAATATACACAGGTTTCTGCCGTATCCAAGGACTGTGAAAAATTACATTCTAAATGTAAATGAGTCAAATTTACCCTGCCAAATTTTAACATCTGATTTTAAAATTATTATTCATATATTTACAATTAACCTTACTATCAAAACAAATAGTGACTTTCAACTTGCACATGATATTGGCTGCATATATGTCATATAGCAAAGGTTGTTAACATTTACACAATGGTACAATTTGAAACTGGGCCAAGCCCAACAAGATGCAATGATTGTAAAGTCTTGCATATGGGAAAGGAAAAAAAATTCAAATATGTAGACAAGATTAGGTAAACACAGATTAATGGCAGTGTGTGTGAGAGGGATCTGGGATTCTAGTCTACTACCAGATGAATATGTGCAAGTCCAGGCTGTATTAAGAGGTCTTCATGTAGATCATGAGAGGCATTATTGGTTCCTTTAAATAATAGTAATGTTTCATTGGTTAGACTGCATTTGGAATACTGTGTCTAGTTCTGGGCACTGCACTTGAAAAGGGCATGGAGAAGATGGGGTGATGTCAGAGGAGAGCTAACAGAATAATTGGTTGACCATGTGCCACCAGGTCAGTGTCAACATGGATTGACTCCAGAGGAAGAAACTCTTCCTTTCTTCTAAAAGGGCACTATTGCCACTGTAATTGAGTATATCCACCTTGTTGTTCTTTCCTCCTACCTTTCCCAAAATTATGGACTTCTCTGTAGAACTAATGAGGGTCTGATGTAGGATAACTTGAGGCTGATCATCTGTACCTCAAATGAAACCTCTGAGTGGATTTATTTGATTATCTGCTTTCTTGGCTATCCAGGATATTCTCCAAAACCAAATGTCTATATTTTTTTCTGTTCTGTAACTTCAAAATCCAATATCTGCTTTCATAGAGTCTCACGGAAGAAAAACAATTGATTATACAAATCAAAAGAAAGACCAGGAACCAACAAAATGAACTGCAAAGAAATGAAATATGGGTTGAATATTTTATACTGGAAGGGTTTTAAGATGGAAAGAACGATTAAAGCAATGGAACAGGCTGTCCTCAACACTGGATTGTTAAACAAATGGTGGGGAGGGAGTGAATTGCAAGCTGTTGGCCATGTTTAGTAGATTCCTACACTGTGCAAGAGATTGGAACTAAGGCGCTATTTGTACATTCAATGATTCTATAACCTCTGCTTTCATATGGTTGATCTCTTAAATTAGCTGGGCTTTCAACTGTGTAAAAGCTTTTCAAACCTTTCCAAGCATAGGTTCGTCTTGTAAATATCTATCATTTGTTTTGTTGCTTTAATATATCCATAGAAAAAGATGATTTTGAACAGATTAGTTATTATTTTCTATGCATGTTGAAGTACAAGTACTGGCTTTTCCAAATTGAAGTTAAGAAGTCCACAATCTCTACAAGATCAGAGAGATCTGGTTTGGTGAAGCTCATTAAGTAATGTTCGGTAAAATCTACTTTGCAAACTAGTTGTGAGATAAAAGAGGGCAAATTTTCTTCACTGCCCTAAGCTTTTCAATGGACAATAGACAACATGTTTTATAGAATAATCAAAAATACATCTGACGCTTAACAGTATACTTGAGGATATTGATAATATCATTTAAATGGACTGAGTGTTGATTGCCCCATCCCATGTTGCTGAAGTGGCAAATTATGGATTATAAGTACTTTAAAAGAAACAAAGCTAATATTATAGGCTAATGCCATTTCCATAGTTAGAATAATTTCTTTTCCTGTCACAGACACTGATTAAATCTTTTAAAATGTCAGGTCTGCCTAATAGCTTGCTATTTTACTAATCTCAAAACAGGTTTGACAGTTAGATAATGTCTTCCCATGAAGCTGTCTTTAAAAAAAAGACCCATAGTCTGCATAATTGAAGAGTTTGGGTGAATCTTGCTCTCATTCAGACTTTTTACTCATTCACTTATGGGAAGTACACCTACTTCTTCTCCTCTATGTAAATAGCTTTACCATCCAAAGGCTGGGTCGGTCTTCACAGATCTGAGCATCAATGAAAGAAAGAAAAGAGGGTGTGGGTGGGTGGGTGGGTGTATCTGATTTCCCATTCCATCTGTATTGCATTTCTTTCTTATTCTTTGTATAGTTTCTTAGAGAATATCTGAGGCTCAGTTAGAGGGGTTGGCAGTTTGCCAAAGTTTCACTCCAAGAGCCCAAAGCTGGAATATTTAATTCTTAAACCAAAGCTCTTGACACTGCAGAAAAAAGGAACATTGACAAAGAAAAGAGGAGGGAGGCAAGACATAAAAGTTTTGTTTCATGACAATCCCCATTTTTGGTTATGTTTAAATCACTGCCTTTTGCATATGATGAATAATTCCAAACAACATTTCTCTCTGCAACTTTGCCTGTGCTTTCGGTTGATGTCATATTCATGAGCGAATGAGATATTTTATGTGGACGTAATGCCTCCAGAAAAGAATTTGGCAAGCCTTGCCAAAGATTATGCTAGGGTTGCTGGAGGATTATGGTTGAACTGCATTTTTAAGTGAACCAATCTAATTAACACTTCCTGGATTAATATCTCAATCAACATGTAGTTGGCCTTCAACTTTTGCATTTTGATCTAGTGATAATGCATTTTGGCTCAAACCTTGTTCTACAATGCATGCAGGAATATATAGCAATTCAAATACTTGCAATGTGTGTGTTTGGAACCAAAAACATACCCAAGAACATTTCTAGATAAAGGGTACTGTAGAAAACTGATGTGAATTTTCATCTGATGAATGTAAAATACAAATTACATACTCTGAAATGGGTCAGAACAGACATTTAAATTAACTCTCGTGAAACTAACACCAAAAAGATACAGGCCCATCCATCCTACTATACATAGTAAATATATTGGTTATATTAAGAAACTTAATTTTCTGGCACAAAATACGTTTTAGATAATTTCCTCCTTTGACAAAAGAGTTCAAAGTGCCAAAGCAAAAACTTTCTTTTTTTAACCATCACATCTGATTGTACTTTGGTTCTGAGTAATTACCTACAAACACTCAATTTGATGAAGTAGATTATAGCCCATGAAAGCTTACAAAATATGTTAGCATTTAAGGGGCTGTCAAACCTCTGTGTCAATTTTTTCAAACATTTGTTAAAAATGTGTTGGGGATTAGAGATTGAGTAAATTGTTGATTTTGTAAACCCTGGCCAATAGATATCCATCAAAACCAGCTTTTCCCTGATACACCTATGAGCCAGACTGTTTGTTATGTGAATTCCTTCACTAGATCTCCTTATAGAATTCCTGCTTTTATTTTAGAAACAGACGTAGCGATGGGGACAGCCCCTACAGGAGTGCCAGAGTCTTTGAAAAAGAATATCCTTCAGGATTGAAGTTCTCCTTCAATTTCTTTCAACCCATTATGCTCAGTTGCGTAGGAGTTCGTACACAATATGCCCTGTGGCGAGGTCTCTGAACTTGTGCGTGCATCTGAACACAAGATGATGAGGAATGAGTTTCTTGCAGGCAAGGAAATGGTATAGAAAGTATATAAAGTGGAAGAACACGACAGTTTTCTTACTACTGAATTTTTTTTTAAAAAAAGTTCACTTTTTTAAAAAAATTGAGGAGGGGGCTCTCTCTCTGGAACATCATCACCGCAGAGATTAGAATGGCCCCCACTCTAGCACTCTTCTGGAAGGCACTGAAGACCTGGTTCTGCCAGCGGGACTGGGGGACCCAGAGCGGGATGGAGCCCATTAAATGGCTCATGTGAGGTGCTGTCACCAGGACAGGAGGGGGGTGATATTAGTATATTAATTTATTATATGACTTCTTTTAGTAGTTTTATTGATTTTATATGGGATTTTATATTCTGTAAGCCGCCTTGAGTTGCCAAGTGTGAATAGGCAGCAATATAAATTCCCTAAACAAACAAACAAACAACAAACAGACAAACTTGTGGGAAAGTATTTGTACTTTCAGAATAGTAATATCCATGTTACCTTTGGCTGCATTCCCAGTTCATAATTTTGTCCAGAGAGCATATATAGAATTCTTTAGTAATGGATGCTAACAATGTTATTTTTATGCATTTTTAAAAGCAAAGGCATACTAATATCATCCTTTCTGTGGAGAACCGTCAAATTTTATCTAAATTCTAATCTCTAGAAATTTGGCCGCTTAATGGAAGGATTGCGTGGCTATAAAAGTTTACCTCCGTATAAACACACTTTCTCATATGTGCATACATACACACAAACATTCACTTATGAGTCTCTTCCAGGTTTCTTCAACATCTGGTTTCAGCTTCCTGACCTGCCTTTAAGAGAAAAAAAAGAAGTATATGGGGGGAGGGGGGAGAACAGACAAAAATATTTGGAATAGCATTTGGAAAAACATTGAAAAGCAAAATCTCACACTTATTTAGTCAGAAGTAAAATCTTACCAATTTTAGATTTGTTTGCAGTTTTTGGCCAGCTCATTCTGCAGCTCTGGTTTGCATTGATGAAAGTTATATCCTTCCAGAAAGTTTAATGATAACTACTGATAACTACAAATGGATTCCATTTGATAAAATGCATCCAAAAAAGAAACCTAAAACAAGATGGAGTGATGACACCAGCAAGTATTGCAGGCCCAAATGGCAAAAGAAAGCTCAAGTCTGTATTGGTTGGAAACATTCAGAAGAGGTCTTCATTCTACAGTTGATAGACAATGGCTAGAATGATGATGATCTGTGAGGTATATTGTCAACGGGCAGCATTGATTATATGACAATCAAATGGAATCTTTCATCTAGTTCTTTGAGCCAAAACCCATTCTTAAATGTCCCAGAATACTGTACGCAAGCTTTAACACCAGAAGTTTCTAATGCCTTTGCTTATATCAAAAGGAACATGTTAAGGAAACTATGGTTGCCTGGGTGAAAAAAATTGGTTACAATGTTGAATTGGCTAAATGGGAAAGACTTTGGACACTCAATTGGAAATTAATAATGGCCACGGCTTATAAGGAAAATTTGTACAAGATGTTCGACAGATGGCATCTTCCCCCAGCACGGCTCTCCAAAATATTTAAACATTTGGCCCCAAATTGTTGGAAGTGCAAAAAAACACCAGGCATCTTTTTCCATATGTGGTGGAGATGCAATGAAGCAAAAAGATATTGGAGAATGATACAAATGGTAGCTGGAACAAATGGTAGGAGATCAAATTCTGTTCAAACCAGAAATCTTCCTCCTGGGCATAATACCAGTGGGGTATAAGAAAGATGTGCTTTATTTAGTTATCCATGTATTGACTGCATTGTTTATAACCTATGCGCAGTATGGGGGGGGGGAGTATCCCATCAAAGTTAGATATAATTAGAAAAATGTTGACCTGTGCAGAAGCAGATAGGTTTATCCTGGAATTAAAAAATAAAGGGGAGTTGGAATATTATGAAGTTTGGAACAGATTTTATTATTGGTATAAGACAAGGTGATAAGACTGGAACAAACTGTAAATAATGTGATTGGATAGAAGGATAGATAATGTACTAAGGAGGCTGACAGCTAATGGATGAGATTATGTGTATATACTGTGATTGTATGGCCATAATGGCTTCGCTGTCCTGCACTATTTTAAATGCAAAAACAATAAAAATATATTTTTAAAAAAGAAGTTGCTAATGCCTTTGCTTATATCAAAAGGATAAGATCCAAGTTTACACTAGAAGAATGATTCCACTTAGCAAAATTAAGAGCATAAAAATATGTAGCTACCATGCTGGAGCCCAAAAACCAAATTGTTGGGTGAGAAATAGGAAGTAGAGAATCTCTTTATTGCTTATTATCATTTCACTGCAACAAAAACATTGAACAAACAAATGCCAACTTCAAATGTAAAGAAAGCTTGTATAAAAAGAACTGCTGCTATACCAAAATGTTGCAGTTATTTTTCAGGAATTCTCTTAGAATATTTTGAAGTGAAAACATTAAACTTTTTACATTAACCGATGTGTGAAACTACTTTTTTAAAATGTTTCACCTTCAAAATTAAAGCCATCTAATCTTCTGTAAGAAGATTTGTTTACAGGCAGTATGGTAGTGCCCTTATTAAAACTAACCCAAGGAATTTGTTTGGTCTGGACTTACCAATCATATATTTCTTGGTTTTCTTCCTTCACTACTTAGACTTTGACAATATCAACATATTTTTTAAAGGGGGTAAAAAGGAGGTTCAAGAAAGGTAATCTGTTTTTTATTTATCTATTTATTTAATTAGATTTAGGCCACCCAACTCTGGAATTACATATTTGCTCACTTATGCTTTGGTGAACCAATTCAGAGATTTGCCCTAGGAAAGTCCCGGGAAAGAAGAGAAATATCTTCCTGAAGTTATTGTTTTATTTATCAGAGACATGTCACTGATACTTTAGCATTTATTTATCAAATTTGGACACTTCCCATTTCACTGCCAAATGAAATTCTGGGCTGTTTCCTCAATTACATGCTTAATTCAGAATCAAAGAAAACAATAATATAAAATAACAAAAAATATAAAACAGAATTGAATAGAATTACAGCTGGTGATTTAATATTTTTAATAAGCTGACTTTAATCACTGACCTTTCTCTGGAGAGATATTTAATATTCCATCATTTGCTTAGATTGTTGGGGGCAATTTGCTGACTCTAAACTACTTGGAGAGGGCTGTAAAGCACTGTGAAGTGGTATATAAGTCTAAGTGCTATTGCTATTTGAACTGCTGAAAGAACTGTAAAAATATAGATGACCCCAAATGTTATCATCAATGGAGAAACTGGGACATTTTAGAGGAACATTCTGCTAGGCATTGGTAAGAAATGTTGCATCATAAGTCATACTATGCACCAGATCAGGGATGTGCGGTCAGCGGAGGCAGGGGAGGCAGAGCCTCACCTCTCATCATGAAATAATAATATATAATAATAATATCCACAAGGGAGTTTCATATATATAAGAGGAAGAGGAGGGAGGAGGAGGAGCGCGCGGGGGGCGGTGCCAGCTGGGCAACTGGTGGAGGCAGGAGGGTTCTCGGAAGCACCAATAACCTTCCTGCCTCCGCTGTACTTTGCGCGCTCCTTGCGACTGCAATAGACGTCCAGAAGTGGCAGGGGCTTGATGACGTTGCCGCAGCTGCCATGCGCGAATGGATGGAAGTAGCCAGAGTGGCGCCGAGGCAGTCCGGCAGATGAGCGACCAAGGATCAGGCTGCCTGATCCTCCATCACTCACTCGCTCGCTCTTTCGTCCGCCCGGCCCCCTTGGCGCCACTCTGGTTACCTCCGTCCGGCCGCACCCAGCAGCGACGTCATCAAGACGAAGTGGCTTGGAGGCGAAGTGCTTTTCAGTGCTTTTCTGTGCATCTGGCGTTTAGGTAGATAGCCGGATGTCCTAAACGCCAGACACACAGAAAAGCACTGAAAAGCAGCTGCTGTTGGGGATCGCGGAGCGTGAGCCAGCGGAGCGCGCTCAGGAAGGCGGGGAATGGGATCATGTGTGCTGGAGGCTGAGGCAGCCTCAGCCTCCAGCACACGTGGTCCCATTCCCCGCTTTCCTGATGACGTCACCAGCCTCACCAGCCATAAACCTCACCGCACATCACTGCACCAGATAAATTAAGCTATAGCTCATGAAAGCTTATGTTTTGCAATAAAATTTGTTAATTAGAAAAGATACTCCCAGAGTTCTGATTTTTGCAACAATTTTGATGCGGTACATGTTTCCTCATCAATGACCTGTTAAATCCACTCTTCCCTTACACTAACATACTTCAGTCCTCCATGTCACACAGGTAGGTAGTCCTCAACTTACCACCACATTTGGAATTAGGATTTCCATTTGCTAAGCAAGATAGTCATTAAGTGAGTCACTCTGATTTTATGACATTGATTGCCATAGTAACTAAATGAATCATTGCAATTGTTTTGTGAATCATGTGGTTAAGTGAATCCAGCTTCCCATTGGATCAAACAACCTTGCTTGTCAGAAGCTGGCTGGACAGGCCACAAGTGGAATCCTCATGTTTCAACTGACCTAAATACATGCCGTAGTTTGATCATGTGACAATGGGGATGCTGCAACAGTTGTAAATGGGGGGACTGGTTGTAAGTCACTTTTTCCAGTGCCCTTGTAACATTCAATAGTCATTAATAAATGGTGGTACGTCAAGGACTACACACAAAATGAAGTACCTGTGAAATATAACCATTTAAAAACAGCACATTACCTTACTGCTGTAAATAATTTCAAACTTTCAGACTTAGTCAGGAAGACAGTCTTTAAAATATATATTCTCTTTCCTTCAGGGGCTGCCCCACCTGCAGTGACTCATTGCTTTCTGAAGTCCAGAAAGATAACTCTATTATGCTCTGATCTGATTGCATCCGAAGCCCTGCATTGTGTGCTCAGTAAGTGAATGCCACCAGCAACATTTAGAACAGGAAACAGATTAGTTGTTATTGTTTCAGAAAGCAAGTCTTAATCTACAAAGAAGCATCTTTAGGTTAAACATTAGAATAAACTTCCTAATAGCAGGAACTGGAAGGTGTTGGCTGTCATCCCTGAGCAAAGCCTGGATTGCAGTCTTAGAGTACTATAATTGCAAGATTTTGGCCCTGGCCAGGTGACTGGATGCCTACTTATATACAAATAAATCCATAGATCTAAGGTGTTTGGGTATGTGTGTGTTTGTATAAATGCCTTAGAGTCAGCCTTTATTCCTAGTAACTGCCTAGACCAGTGGTCGGCAAGCCGCGGCTCATGAGCCACATGCGGCTCTTTACACACTTTAATGAGGCTCTTTTGTGTGCCGACGCCCGCTCCCCTCCCTCCTCTCGGGCACTTCAAAACAAGCGCCCCTTTCCCTTTTTTCTTTTCGATCCACAATGATTAGGGAGGATCCTGAAGTCGGGCGGGGATGAGAAGCGAGAAGGCAGAAAAAGAAACGGAGGCTAAGGAGCTTCCCCCCGCCCCCTCCCAGCAAAAATCTAACCGGGGAGCCGGGCGGGCAGTAGCAAATTAGCTGATCACGCGGCGTGATCGGTTAATTTGCTACTGCCCACGTGGCTCCCCGGTTAGATTTTTGCTGGGAGGGGGCGGGGGGAAGCTCCTTAGCCTCCATTTCTTTTTCTCCCTCCTCGCTTCTTGGGGCTCCACCAATGGGGGAGCAAGGCCCGCCCTGTTTTAAGACTGGTGGACTTCAATTCTCAGAATTCTGGGAGTTGAAGTCCACCAGTCTTAAGAGCCAATTTTGCAGATCCCTGGGCTAATATGATTGATGCCCTTGGTGGACTTCAACTCTCAGAATTCTGGGAGTTGAAGTCCACCAGTCTTAAGAGCCAATTTTGCAGATCCCTGGGCTAATATGATTGATGCCCTTGGTGGACTTCAACTCTCAGAATTCTGGGAGTTGAAGTCCACAAGTCTTCAAGCTGTCAGGTTTGAAGACCCCTTGGGGTTTTTTCCCTAAAGGGTTAGGGATGCAAGGATCTTGTAACTTGACAGCTTTAAGACTTGCGTGCTTCAAATGCCAGAGTTTATTGAAACTAAAAACAGTGTACCATCCTATGTATTTTCGGTTTTAAAAATGTGGCTCTCAAAATAAATTTCAATCGTGGTTTTGGCGAGATTTGGCTCAGTTGAAAAAAAAGGTTGCCCACCACTGGCCTAGACAATTCTCAGCAACATTTTCAGAAGTGGTTGACTGTTGCCTTCTCCCTAGGATTAAAGACACCCAGTTGTCTTTATGTCCAAGTCCAGGTGAGAACTTTTGATCTTCTGATTTTTAACCTGGTGCCTTGAAACCATTCCACCAAAGTGGTTCTCATGACTAATTTATATGGAGTTCCTCCCCCATTCCATTTCATACTTCCTTTGCCACTATTTTTTAAGGCATTCGTAACATTTTAAGTTAAAATAAATGAAAACAAGCCTGTGTTTTTGGGTCAAAGCCACTATTCTTATTTATATGTGAATGCAATGACAATTCACCCATTATATTTTAACACTGTAAGCCTCCCAGAGTCACTTTGTGGTAGATGGGCAGCAAACAAATTTAATAAAGAAATATGGTAATAAATTAATAAATAATTTAAAATTGCTTAACAGCCCAACACATAAATGTATATTCAGACATATGCCATGTTCCTGATCCCAACCTTCCTTTTTCACCCACAAATAGTATAATTTCACTGAATTTCAAAGGTCATTTCCTCTTGGCTACATGAGCTGCACCTTTGATTTCAAAACTAGCCAGTTGGTAAAAAGAAAACAACAATAATCCTAAGTATTCTTTCTTACATTTGATTTAAATTAAATTTATTCAAGAGTAACTCCTTCCATGCTACTGAGAATGCTGAATTTTAGACAGAGGGAGTACAAACTTAAATATCAAGCCCCAAACTCATTTTGCTTCTTTCTTGGAAGGAAGCTTTTCTGTGTGATGAGCTCAAAAAACTGCATGGGGCCATCTTGCTTCACTGAACTGGAACAGCCTTTCTTTTACTAGCACATACATTAGGGCAAATGATTACGCTCACTATAGCAACCCTCTCCATCCAGCTCTTCCTTCTCAGTAGGCTCCCTGGCTTCACAGGGCAACAGCTCATTCTGCTAGCCTGCCACCTTCAATCCCATTCTTGCCTCTACCCCATTACCTGAGCAAATTCCATCATTAGCTTAGAGCTAAATAGAACTTTCCAAAAGGTTTACACTTCTAAAACTCCATTCTTTTTTCTCTCTCTCTTCTGTGTGATTTGCATCAAAAAAAGGGGGGAGAGGGAATAAAGGGCTGGGCTGCTGGCCGGCCAGGTCATTTGGTGTTCTGAGAAAGAGGAACAAATCCTGTCATCCATCAAAGTGCAAAGCCCTCAAGGCCCTCAAGGCCAACCATGCTCTCCAGACACGCAAGGAAGGAAATCCTACAAACACAAGCAAGGAAATCCTACAAACATCTCCATCATATCTCAGCAATGCAAATATAATAATCATAATTAAATCAATAATGATTTGCTGCCCCTTTTTTTTAGATCACATAGATTTGCATCCAGAAGCAGTCGTTTTGTTTTCAGCTCCCAAACTGAATTTGACTGTGTGTTTCCCTTTCCCTTTCATGGTTCGTAATGTAGAGGGATTCCCTCATCCAGACGCCATTTCTTGAAGACCTGGTTTCCAGAGGTGCGTGGAGAATATACATGAGCAAAGGAAGACTGCTGTGCAACCTAAAGCTTTCCAAGTGGCTTTCCTTAACCCAGGATTGTCTGGGTCTCTTACACTATGATTCAGAGGGTTCCCTGTTGTCCCAGAGAGTGCTGAGTGGTATTCAGATCTGAAGATTTGCCCAATTCTTCATTTTGTCATTTCATGAGCCAAGAATTGTTCCAGTCTATCAAATGCTACTGTATAAAGTTGCTCTTCTCATGTTTTCCTGTTTGAGACAAAAGCAGACTTCATCACCAAGATAACAGCTCTTCCTGCTTGTAATGATGAAGATCCAGAAGCCCTTCCTTGTATCTGCTAAACCCTTTCTTCAAGCTCAGGCACATTTCTGCTCTGTCAGAGGAAGAAGGGGCTGATCAGAGGCAGATAAGAAGGCTTCCCCAATGGCTGTCACACAAGATTAAAAGGACAGCCACTCACATTGTCCCCTGAATTGTTGGGCAGGCACCCAAGACTTCCTGCATTAAGATTCATTGTCTAACATTTCATGTGTATGTGAAATAGAATTCCCAGCTGAGCTTTCCTTTGCTGCCTTATATCAGACTATTACTCTGAATGACATTCATACAGTATTGCTTGCATCACAATGCTAAACTAATACTTTGATTTCCCTCCTCACAGTCCAGTTGGTAAAGGACAAAGATGAATAGGTTTAATTAAATTAGTTACATTTTATTTTATTTTAAAATAAGAATTAAATTTCTTTTATTTTATTTTACTAAAATGAGAAATAGGACTTACTCTACAGCTGTAACTGGAAAAAAGTTAAATCCTTATCTTCTTAAAATCACTTAATCCTAAGGATCTAAAAAAAAATCCCTAGCAAATCTAGAGGTAGTTATGCAAGAGAGAGAAATCTTTTTCAACCTAGCACTATCCCTTTCCAAATGTGTTAGGAGTTAATCTCCCAAAATTCTTTTGAGGTTCCTGACTAAAACTTCTGGAAGTTGCAATTTCTATGCATAATGACAGCAAGTTAAACAATACCAAAATACATGTATTGCCCATGAAAATGA
This sequence comes from Natrix helvetica, assembly GCF_964273705.1. Taxonomy (NCBI): domain Eukaryota; kingdom Metazoa; phylum Chordata; class Lepidosauria; order Squamata; family Natricidae; genus Natrix; species Natrix helvetica. The sequence continues at coordinate 248,773,259 of NC_138552.1, forward strand.
TACACGACTTTGGGTGGCTTACAATGTGATAAAAAGTTTTTTTAAAAGTATTGAAAAGCAATTAAAATTAGAAAAATGAAATGGAAACGTTTTTAAAAACAGGCTAGAAACTGATAACCAATATTATTCACACTACCTGAGAATTTTATGATTCTCTGTGGAAGTGGCTATGTATTTATGAACAAGATAGGGAAAGTATGCAGAACATAAATTCCTGGAGAATTTTCAGGAACAGCAACAGCCAGAGGAGCCATTTGTATTTCCAGTGTAATGAAGTCACATCACATTTTTTTTTAGGATGGATGAGTCAGGGCAGGGGTGTCAAACTCACGTTGTCATGGTGGTGTCACGTGACATATCACAACTTTTTCCCCTTCACTAAACCGAGCATGGGCATGGCTAGCGCATAATGCATCTGGCCCGTGGGCCGCGAGTTTGACAGCCTTGAGTCAGGGGCATTCCAAGCTACTACTTCACTTCCTTAAATATAGTATAGGAAACACAGAAAGCATCCTACTCCCTTTGCATAACTACACATTTAAGGAAATAGAATAGTAACTAAGATTCCATTCAGTTGGAAAGAACAGAAACTAAGCTTTATTCACATAATCTATAATTATCCATAAATATCCATATAATTATGGATAATTATAATCTGTAATTATAATCAGTTGCTCTGATTATTATTTTTTGTCACCATGCATTATTAACTCAATGGGTCAAAGTTAGATTAGAACTGTACAACTTAAGACCCCAGGACTGCTTGAGTGGTGGCCAACCTAAGAATTCAAAAGCTGTTCCTAAATGTAATTACATTCCCTATGTCCAATTTTAATTACGTTTGCATGTAAATGAAAGTATGTAACATTTAGTTTAATAACATCTAGTTTCACATATTGTTTCAGAATCTGGTACAACTGTTTGTTTTAGAGCAGGCCCAAATAACTGATGCTCCACCAACCAAAAACCACCAGCCTTGTTATTACAGCCTCTCTGAAGTTCTTGACAATCCCCTTATTTATTTTTTTATTTCAAGTAAGTGAAATCCAAAGCACATCAATGTCCTGGTAACCTGTCAAAGATTGTTTTTTCCAAGTTGTACATAGCCCAAATCACAGCCTAGCTCAAGCAGAACCACCACTGGCTGCAGTACAAGCTGATTGATTCACATGCCAAACAAGCTGATGTACAGGGGCCATGCATGAGTACTAAAAAGAAGGCAATCCAGTGGGAGGGCAGATCCAAAGGAAAGAACCAAGACTGAGGTCTAAGAGTTGCAGAAACTTAAAAACTTGAGCTCTTAGAGCTCCATCCCTGGCCTAGCTGCTAGCCATTAAGGAGGCTTTAGCCCTGAAATGGCCTTTAATCCTGAAAAGTCTGCCTGACAGCTGGTTAAGCCTGCAGGCGTTGATGCCAACACATCCTAGACTGAGAAGGAGTTCAGCTTCATTCCTAGAATTTCTTCTTAGTCACTCTTAGTATACTAAGGAAAGTTTGTCATAATGTCCTGCATTGATATTGATATTCACAATGATACCGATAGACAGATATTGAGTCCAGGATTCATGGATTAGTTTTTCCTAGAGTCCATTATACTTCTAATAACTATGTTTAATTTTAAGGGATCTATTTTCTTGTTCTCACTTTTTCTCACTGCTATATTTTACTGCACAATTAAAAGTATTGTTCTAATCAATAAACCAAAGGAAAACCTCCTTATATGCTCTTGCACTTTCCATTAGTCATTTTGCATTACCTAGCTAATCTCACATCTCTGGTTTTTCTGAAGCCTTCCTGTTCATTTTCCATTACTCTTAAGAAGTATGGCTCTATTCTTGTAAGTTCTTAAATAAAACTTTCCTTATATATGTAAATAATGCAATTTCACTATTTGCACATATTCTTGTATATCCATTCTAGGCATTGTTGACATATCCTACAAATTTTAAAAAATTTGTTTATTTAATTTATGTACCTGCCCATTATGACCATAAATAGCTTACCACGTTTAATAAATCATAAAATTTTGGATATAAAGTATAAACAATAGGCATCTGATCAATCTAAACAAAGTGTTTAATCTGTATTGTGTGATTTTCTATTTGATATATGTCACTTCCCAAATTCATTGATCTCCCCAACTATTGCAATATTTAACTCCCCAACTATTTTATACTTAAACTTTAGGACTTAAACTTTTGCAGCAATTTTGTTGGACAGTATTAGGACTTTGTTATATGAGAAGAATTCACTTCCACTAGTGTAAACAAAAAACAAGCAAACAAACACTTATCTATCTATGTATGTTGTGCTTTAAAGAATGGCATAAAGCAAATTGTATATTATGCTATATTCAGAGCTATTCTGCTATACTTTCAGTGAATCCAATTGACACAAAGTAATTTTGTGGGTGCCCCCCCCCCAAAGGCAAATTAATCCAGGAAAAGTGTAGCTAATCTGTTCAGAAGAACTGCATGTGACTAATGTAAAAGACCTCAGAGCAGCTAGTGACACAGCATGTCCTGAATGGGCCCTCCTAAACAATGGGACTGGTAAACATATGCACATTTTAACACCCTCTTAACACTGAGGCAAGGCCTTGGCCTTTGTTGCTTGAACAGAGGAATGATTCTGATGGTGGGAATTTCAGACTCAAAAGCCGCCTTCTTTCAGATGTGATGCAGGTCACTTAGTGGACTAGATGCGGAGTGAGAAATGAAAGATAAAAAACTTTCCTCTTAAAATACTCCACCACCATCTCTGTCTCACTCACACAGAGAGGCACAGAGACAAAAACACATGCAAACACAATACTCTTCAACTTGATTCCTAACAAAAAGAAATTCAAAACCAAACAGAGAAGAAAATACTAGAGACTAAAGGAAGCATATAATACAATACCATACATTATCACCTTGTTAGTGGAAGGCTTAGTGAGAAAACTCTCTCTGTTCTGTAACTAGGACTAACACACTGTTATTATTATTGATTTATTTTCAGGATAAAGTCCTTGACAAGTAGTATAAACCATCTCAGAATAAAAATGCAGTACATGTTAGGCTAAACCAAACAAAATTCTAGGACCCTTCACATAACACAGTAGATGATAATGATCTTGAAGGATGAAAAAGAAAACATCAAGTTGAAGAAGCTTCAGGCCTTCATGTCTTCTGCCTTTCTTCTCCATGTCTCATGGGTCATTTTTCTCAAAAGATCAGTGGGAAACATTCAACTAGAAGAGGCTTCTGAGTTTTTCCCAAATGAAGACAAATATTCGTGTCCCAGGATAATGTTTCAGGATCCAATCTGGGTTGATCACCAGAACCAGAGGCTTAGTTTCATACTCATACTGGAGCCCATCCTCAGGGAACCAGTCTCTCAACACAATTTAACACATGGGTCCACAAACTGCAGCCATTAATGCAGCCCACGAAGGACCACGAAGCTACCCTGCCTACATCACCCCGCCCACCCTTCGACCTAGCGCAGGACTTACCTTCATGAGCCCCATGGGCTGGAACTGAAAGGTAAGGTCAACAATTTTGGCCTGAAGAGATGTTCTGGAGGCGGGGAGGTGAAAAACGGGGCGCACAAATGCCCCAAGAGACCAAAAAGTGGGCAAAAATGGCTCATTTTTCCCCTCTCCCACCTCAAGAAGATAGGAGAGAGAGACAGAGAGAGAGAGAGAGAGACAGAGAGAGAGAGACAGAGAGAGACAGACAGAGAGAGAGAGAGAGAGACAGAGAGATTTCTCAAGCACCTTAGGGCCAAGAAGAATTACTGCAAAACTGATTTTCCCAAAGTGGACCACTACTCCCCTAAACAACTGGAAAAAAAACAATCTAGTAAAAAGAAAAGGCAACCAAAAGAGCAATATGCAAACAAAAGCAAATAAAACACCACCAGGAACAAATCAAATTAAAGTTTAAATTGTGTGCATTGTTCAATGGACTGTTAAATTGGCCACGCCCACCCAATCGGTCTCCCCCCCCCCCAACAGTGTGATGGGACTGTGAATTGGCCCTCTGTATAAAAAGTTTGAGGACCCCTGATTTAACACATTCTGGTAAGTGAGAAGTTTCCTGAGGATGGGCTCCATCATGAGTCCGAAAGCTCAAAAACTAAACCTCTGGTCTTGGTGACCAACCCAGATTGGATTTTGCAAGTTTTTATTTGTAATTCATTTTCTGTCTCCAAGGATCCTTCCATTAGAAGAGGTAGTAGTAGTGATAAGGATAGGCTAGAGATGAAACCAATATTCTTTACAATGTCCTATTTTTCTTCTGAAGTTTTAATAATTCTTTAATATATTTTAAGATATATACATGTGCATGTGTGCACACACATCAGATTCCTTACTAACAATTAGCTATTATTAATATTACTGTTCTCCTCAGAAAATGAATATTTTATATATTAAAATATTTAAAAATCAACAGAAAAAATAGAAGAAAAATAGTAAAATTGCTAAAAAAAAGCCAAAAGTATTTCAGCTATACTAACATGTATATACTAACAGTTTTCCACTTATTTTAAGACCAACCTAATTTCAGTTGCTTCTCTTTGTGACTGATGGGCCAGGAGCCAGAATAGGCAAGATTGAGCTATTGCTCTAAATCAGCGGTTCTCAAATAGTGGGGCGCGCCCCCCTGGGGGGGCGCGAGGCTCCGTAAAGGGGGGCGCGAAGGCTCCCTTTCCATCTGGGTGCAACGGCGTGGGCGGCGTGGGCGAGGCATAATATATCCCGCCTGGAAGTGGCAGCACTTCGGACTGTGGATTTTCATTGGCGCCGCGGGCTGGAGCTGTGCACGAAGCCTGCACGGGCGGGGGTGGGAGGGAGGGAAGCATGGCTGTCCCAGGCTTTCCTCCCTTCCCCCCCCCCAGCCCAAGCAGACTTTTTGCACAGCTCCAGCCCGCGGCTCTGATGAGTCTCTGAGCAGTCCCCAGCGCTGCCACTTCAAGCCGGGATATATTCTGCCATGCCCTCGGCGGTGTCTTTATGCAGGTAGCTCGCCTCCCTGCCAGCATTCCGTCTGGAAGCGGAAGCGCAACAGCCGCTGTTGGGGAAGGGACAAAGGGGCGGCGGTCGCCCGATCTTGCCACCGCCACCCCTTCGCCCCTGGTAACAGCGACTGTTGTGCTGCTGCTTCCAGCTGGGATGCTGGAGGAGCTGCTGGCAGGGAGGGAGGGAAGAAGGGGAGGAGGGAGTAAGGATAGACAAGCAAGAGGGAAAGAGGAAAGAAGGCAAGCAGGCAGGAAGGAGGCAGAAGGAAGGAGGGAAGAATGGAACTGGAAGGGAGGCAGGGAAGGAGGGAGGGAGGGAGAAAGGAAGGATAGGAGGATAGGGAAAGAGGAAAGAAGGCAGGCAGGCAGGGGGAAAGAGGAAGGAGGGAACTGGAAGGGAGGCAGGAAGGAAGGGAAGGAGGAAGGGAGGGTGGAAGGAAGGATAGACAAGTAAGAGGGAAAGAGGAAAGAAGGCAAGCAGGCAGGAAGGAGGCAGAAGGAAGGAGGGAAGAATGGAACTGGAAGGGAGGCAGGGAAGGAGGGAGGGAGAAAGGAAGGATAGGAGGATAAGGAAAGAGGAAAGAAGGCAGGCAGGCAGGGGGAAAGAGGAAGGAGGGAACTGGAAGGGAGGCAGGAAGGAAGGGAAGGAGGAAGGGAGGGTGGAAGGAAGGATAGACAAGTAAGAGGGAAAGAGGAAAGAAGGCAAGCAGGCAGGAAGGAGGCAGAAGGAAGGAGGGAAGAATGGAACTGGAAGGGAGGCAGGGAAGGAGGGAGGGAGAAAGGAAGGATAGGAGGATAGGGAAAGAGGAAAGAAGGCAGGCAGGCAGGGGGAAAGAGGAAGGAGGGAACTGGAAGGGAGGCAGGAAGGAAGGGAAGGAGGAAGGGAGGGTGGAAGGAAGGATAGACAAGTAAGAGGGAAAGAGGAAAGAAGGCAAGCAGGCAGGAAGGAGGCAGAAGGAAGGAGGGAAGAATGGAACTAGAAGGAAGGAGGGAAGAATGGAACTGGAAGGGAGGCAGGGAAGGAGGGAGGGAGAAAGGAAGGATAGGAGGATAGGGAAAGAGGAAAGAAGGCAGGCAGGCAGAAGGGAGGGAGGTGCAAGGAAGGAAGGAAGCATAGATAAGCAGGAGGGAAAGAAGGCAGGCAGGCAGGGGGAAAGAGGAAGGAGGGAACTGGAAGGGAGGCAGGAAGGAAGGGAAGGAGGAAGGGAGGGTGGAAGGAAGGATAGACAAGTAAGAGGGAAAGAGGAAAGAAAGCATGTGACTACGGTGGGAGACGAGGAAAGACCGGTGTGCTATGTTATGCAGAGGTGTACTTATAACAATTTTATAGACAAATTATACTATTTACAGTCGCGGGGGGGGGGGGGCGAAATGTTTTCTTCTTCCTAGGGGGGGCATGACAGAAAATAATTGAGAAGCACTGCTCTAAATGGATTCAATTGGACCAGGTTATCTATCCAGATTCCCAAATCATGTAAGTATCATGCAAATATATTCCATTTGATTAATGGCTTCATTCGTAAAAGAACACAGCATAACAATTTAGTGCTAGGCACAGTGTTTCTTTGGAAATTACCAGGTAAATTATATGCTTGAAAAACTTGGCAACTTTAAGATGGTAGACTTCAGCTCCCAAAATTCCCCAGCCAACACTGGGGAAGGAATTCTGGGAGTCAAAATCTACGCTTCTTAAAGATGTCAAGATTGAGAAACACTGACTTAGACATTCAATCCCTAGCACAGGAAGTTTCCTTAGATCAGATTTCAGTATTTAAGGTGGCACGGCCTTTGTACTGAGGTGTTGTACATTCCATATCAAGCCACATAAATCTCTAAGTAGAATTTCAGAACTCTCAGCCATATATAATAAGCCTTTCTGACAGTTTGTCTCAAAATCTGAGGATGCATAAATAAAAAAGAAAAGCACCAAGTTAAAATGTTCTTGTCATACCAGTTAAAAAGGCATAACAAACTGTGGCCAGAGAAATTCCTCTGGGGAATTCACAAGGCATAGTCCAAATTGTTACCTTGTGTTATTAATTCTGCTAATCAGTAACTTCTGAAAACTAGTGTTCTATCTTAGCTGTCAAGGTAATTCTTTCATGTGTATATATCCAACATTATTCAATATATCTAAAAAGGATTTAACTGTAAAATGCTGTATTATAGCAACATTAATCTGTGTTCTCCTTATCAGTATTCACAGATGCTTATATTTTGCCAATTGCTTAATGTCATTCAATGGTGAAAAAAGTAAGGTTATACATTTAGGCAAGAAAAACAAATGCCCAGGTACAGTTTAGATGATACCTTGCTCAATAGAAGTAACTGTGAGAGGGATCTTGGACTCCTAGTGGACAATCACTTAGCATATTTTTCAGAGTATAAGACGCACCTTTTCCCTCAAAAAAGAGGCTGAATATCTGGGTGCATCTTATACACTGAATATACAGTGAATATAGGCAACCCCACCCTCTTCACCAAAATCGCAGTGCATAGCTTTTAGAAGGCTTTCAGAGAGCTCCTGGGGGCTGAGGAGGGCAGAAATGGACCGGGGTTTTTTGGTCAATTTTTGCAAAAAACAACCCGTTTTTGGGAGGTTTGAAGAGTGCAAACCATTTTTTTAATCTGCCTCTTTAAAATCTTGGTGCATCTTATACTCTGAAAAATATGGTAAATATGAGTCAGCAGTGTGCTGCAGCTGCCAAAAAAGCCAACACACTTCTAGGCTGATTAACAGCGAGATAGAATCAAAATCAGTGAAGTGTTAATACCACTTTATAATGCCTTGGTAAGGCCACACTTGGAATACTGCATTCAGTTTTGGTCACCACGATGTAGAAAAGATGTCGAGACTCTATAAAGAGTGCAGAGAAGAGCAACAAAGATCATATGGGGACTGGAGGCTATAAAAGAATGGTTGCAGGAACTGGGTATGTCTAGTATAATGAAAAGAAGGACTAGGGGAGACATGATAAAGTGGCCTGGCACTTTCTTAGTTCTACCTCCCGGGGATTTATTCATTTTAATTGGGTTTGGGGTTTTAAAAAGTTTTTAATACACTATATACTATATTTAATATTTATTATTCTATGTACAGTCTTGCAACCTCCTCCACCTACGTATTTAATTATTTAACTGTTTTGTATGTATTTTATAACGTATTTTAGTGACTGTACACCGCCCCGAGTCCCTTTCGGGAGAGGGGGCGGTCTATAAATATGAATAATAATAATAATGATAGCAGTGTTCCAATATCTCATAGGTTACCCACAAAGAAGAGGGAGTCAAACTATTCTCCAAAGCACCTAAGGGCAGGACAAGAAGCAAATGATGGAAACTAATCCAGGAGAGAAGCAATCTAGAACTAAGAAGAAATTTCCTGACAGTTAAAACAATTAATCAGTGGAACAACCTGCTTCCAGAAGTTGTGAATGTTCCAATAATGGAAGTTTGTAAGAAGAGATTGAACAATCAGTTGTCTGAAATGGTACAGGGTTTCCTGCCTAAGCAGTGAGTTAGACTACAAGACATTCTATTCTATTCTATTCTATTCTATTCTATTCTATTCTATTCTACTCTACTCTACTCTACTCTACTCTACTCTACATATAAAAATGCCTTTGCTCTGATTAAGCAAACAAAATAGTAACCCTCACAGTATATTAAATATCAGAATTTTAATGTCAGAAAGTGGTAGCAGGCCCCAAAACCAAGCCACATCAGGCCTTCTTAGGACTTTGTTGCAAGACTATCAGGAAACTTTACAACTCTAGGCTAGGAAAGTTTAATGGAAGAAGACAGCAACGCCAAACCACTTCTGTCTTGCTGCCAAGAAAAGTAAATGGATGAATTTAGGAAATCACCAGGAGTTGAACTAGATTCAAATGAGATTTTGCTTAGTTTAATTCTGGTTTTGGGATTCAGCTAATTTGCATCAAAATTTCCCAGTCTATTCCACATTATCTGGCTCTTAGCTGGGCCCATTCTGAGAAGAAAATGGATTCGACAAAGATTCTGATTTACAGTAGCCACTATTCTCATGGTGGCTACTGTATTTTGTGTGCTGGCTATCATTTCCTGACAGTTAGAACAATTAATCAGTGGAACAGCTTGCCTCCAGAAGTTGTGAATGCCCCAACACTGGAAGTCTTTAAGAAGATGTTGGATAGCTATTTGTCTGAAACGGTATAGGGTTTCCTGCCTAGGCAGGGGGTTGGGCTAGAAGACCTCCAAGGTCCCTTCCAACTCTACTATTGTATTGTATTGTATGTTTCTCCTTAGGACCAGCACTGTCAGGATTCTTTTCACTAGTTAGCAGCTGTGCCCATAGGTTAGAGTGGATAGTGCACCTTGTTGGATTGTGTGTGTGTATGTGTGTGTGTGTGTGTGTGTGTGTTATAATGCATAGTATATATAGTGTTTCATTTGTCCTATTCCTGACCTTTTAATTGAAGACAATTAAACCTGTGTTCTACAATTAAACTATGATGCCACCTTTAAAAGAGAATCTATTGAATAATATAACAGCTCTGCCAAATGGCTTTCTCTTTGCTGGCCTTCCTGTCAATTCAGTTGTACTGTGGATGGCATTTTACTTTTTAGATATAAAACAATTGCCATCCATAACAAAGTGACGCCATTTCCTCTCAAAGGAAACATGAGAGGAAGGAAGGTTATTCGCAAACAAATCTCCATTCAGGAAAACAGAGCAGATCATAATTGGATCTCTTTTTTCAGCACATGGGTGAGGCTCGGATAGTCTTCCTGTTCATATAGTTCATCTTTTATCACAATCCTGTTTCAACATCATTAAATGTTTGTAGGGTTTCTAGTTCATTTGTAACTATTCTCTTCCAAGAATGCAGATGTACTCCATTTTCCTGTTGCTGTGGAATACAGCTGAAATTGCAAACAAAGTTACATAAATGGCCATCTGTGCTTTGAAAATTGCTGACGCATATGATTGCTGCATGAGAATGTTGTCCAGTTAATAAAATCAGTCAATTAATATTTTTGACACTTTCTTCTTAAAAGCAAGACAAGTTCTACACAGTTGTGCCTTCACAGAAAAATACTCAGAAGGCAACATATGGTACTTATACTGAAAATGAATCTGGTGTAGTGGTTAAGGTATCAGGCGAAAAACCAAGAAATTCTAAGTTCTAGTCTTGCCTTAGACACAGAGCCAGCTGGGTGACTTTTGGCCAGCCCCTCCCTCAGCCCTAAGAAGAAAAAGGCATTAGCAAGAGAAATTCTGAAATTCTTGCCAAGAAAACTGCAGGACTAGTCCAGGCAGTTGCTAGGAGTCAACATTGACTTGAAGGCACTCACTCACACACACACACACACACACACACACACACACACACAGAAAGAGAGAAAAAGAGAGAGACAGAGACCCCAAATCACCAATTCTTATGCTAAACAGGACATTTGGACATTTACTCGGTGATAAAATCTAAGGATGATCTCCCAAAAGTTGCTGCTATTCCAGCTGGATAAGCAAGCACTTGATTTTACAAGGATACTATGGATGGTATCCTTAAGATCCTTATGTGATGAGAATGAACCTTCTTTTCATGATCTGAAATAGTCTCAAATTCCTAGCAAGCAAGATTGGAAAATCTTTTATAAAATAACACTTTACAAAAAAAATATGTTTATTTGCCAGTGTGCAAATTTTAAAGCATTCCTCCATAAATGAGAAATTATAAAGCACAGGGGAAAACAATCCAAACTGTTATTCATTCCAGTCTGAACTAACATAGAAGACCTGGAGAATTAAACTTCAGTCTCTTAGATAAGTATAACCTAATTTATTGTAAAGTCAACTTTTTAATCTATCTTTTTCTAAAAGCCCTAGTGCCTCAAAATCTTAGAAAAGACATACTACCTAAACATAAATCAGATCCATTCAAATACATGTCTCTCTTTTTACAAACACTTTCCAGTTTTTTGTGGCATTTGTTCTTTGTTACATTAAGCAGATGTTCTGTTTGACTTCACTGGATTGGAGACTCAGGTTTCAACCCCCCTAGCTAAGTTGTCCCATGTACAAATATTTAAAGTATGAGTGATGTCAACTCCTGGGAGGCTGGGTAAGTTGTTACATACATGCAAACCTCTCACTGGATCTTTCTGAGCCTGAACATCCATTTTGAGGTTAAATCAAGTCAAGTCAATCAGCAGCTCAATAAAAATGATGGAGCCCAGAAGACACCTTCAAATCAGCTATCTCAGGTTCAGAATAAATATTTTGCCACTTTCAAAGAATTCAGAGAACATAATCCTTCACTGTGACCATCCATTAACCCAGCACAATGCAGCTGCTAGAAATGAAAGCTCTTTACAGAGCACACTATACTCCCCCCCCCCCACTCTTGCTCCTTCAGCAAAATGGCTGTTTGTTCATGAAAGGCACAGAGCATCTGAAACCGATTAGTCCCTGAAACATCCTGGATTGCTGAGACAGCAAAAACATGACCCTGGAAACTTTCCTGGAGGGGATGTGTATGGTGCATTAATTAGCCAATGCACACAATATGGTTTATATCAACAATGGGTACATTTAAATATCCCAGTTCTCTGCTAAATATTGCGGGTGTCAGTATCAGGACAAAAATCAAATGTAGACTCAGAAGCAACATAAAGAAATGTGTTATGTGAAAGTGAGGCTGAATGAAAAGCTGATCTGAAATAGAAGTAAATAGGGATGGGTGGGAAAAATAATTTAGCTAACACAGGGTACAGAAGTACCAAATATGCATTCTTGGGGATTATAAGAATGCCAGAAAGTAATTGTACATCAAAATCTACACTTTTCCCAAATGTTGCAGTGCCATTTACAATTCAACTCCATATACATACGTACATACATACATACATACATACATACATACATACATACATACATACATAGAAAGAGACAGACAGGCAGGCGGGCAGACAGAAAGACAGTGGCTAAAACACTGAGCTTGTTGATCAGAAAGATTGGCAGTTTGGTGGTTCAAATCCCTAGTGCCGTGTAACAGAGTGAGCTCCGTTGTTGTTTGGTGTTGTAATGGCCTGGGTGGTGGGTGGGGCTCATTTGTTGACTAGGGCTGGTTACCAACCTAATCCCAAGGGAGACTCCCCCAAAAAACCGAGACACAGAACAGGACAACAGCATTACCCTCCTCCCTTACATCAAAGGCACCACAGATAAAATCAGCCAAATTCTCAACAAACACAATATCAAGACAGTCTTCAACACTGACCAAAAAATAGCCAACATCTTAAGAAACCCCAAAGACAAAATCCAGCTAGAAAACCAAGGAGTCTACGAAATACCATGCAAAATCTGCCCCACAACGTATATAGGACAAACGAACAGGAGAATAAATACACGCATCGCAGAACACAAGAATGCAGTAAGAAAAAAAGAACAAATTCCTCCCTTTTCCAGCATCTTAAAGCTACAGGACATGAAATTAATTTTGAAGGAGGAACCAAAATAATCTCCAAAACTGAACACTTGAACAAGAGAATAATTATGGAAGCTATCGAAATAGAGGAACACCCCCACAACATGAATAAATGTGATGATACCTCCTGACTACCAGACATCTGGAAACCAGCCCTAGTCAACAAATGAGCCCCACCCACCACCCAGGCCGTTACAACACAAAACAACAACAGACACACAGCCAGCACCAATCAGCACCAATCTACCAATCATGATACAACCACATAACCAATCATTCCACTTACTGAAACAACGCCAGCACTCCACACACACACATACACACACCAAGATTTATAGAAAGACGGCAGCTCCTACCATGCTTTAAGCCAGAAACACCAGCCTGGAGATGGCGAGTGAGACCTCGCTGAAACGTTGCCAAAACAATCTCAATCTTACATGGGAAAAGACCTGAATACAACAAGAGCAGCATGTGTGTGTGTGTGTGTGTGTGTGTGTGTGTGTGTGTGTGTGTGTGTATGTGTATGTGTATGTGTATGTATATGTTTTTGTAGATTTTCATGGGTGCAGGTATGCTGATCTTGTTGTATTCGGGTCTTTTCCTGTGTAAGTCTTACACGGGAAAAGACCTGAATACAACAAGACCAACACACACACACACACACATATGCAGCTTTATCTCTTTATGTTATCATACATAGGGATAAATGAGAAATTGTTGAGAGGATTATTTGATTGCATTTTTAGCAGTATTGTAAGAGAGCATGCTAATCACCATGTGGATTATTAGCACAAACTTGGGAGATGTGATGAAATTTAGGAAAAGAAAGCAGAAAGGAGAATACAATTGGAGCAATTTTAATTTTAGTACCAGTCCCAATTTTGTAATATGTTTCTTTTGGTTTTGAACACAAATGGCATCCACTGAGAATTGGCTCTTCAAAACAAAACACATAGTCATGCTAAACATGTTTAATGTATTGTCAGCTTAGGAAACACACCTAGAGATGTCTTGAAAGACAGCTTGTCAGGCTTGACTTCTACTTCCCTAACATGTATTTTCTGCATAATATGAATTTCATTTTCATGACAAAATTAACAAATAAGAGGAAGAAACTGTGTAAAAAGCAGGAACTGGCTAATGGAACATCTTGGTGAATGAAAAGGTTTTACCCAGTGCTTAAAGCCAACAATTAATTCTGTCTCCTGTATCTAACATTCATCAATGGACAGTATGTATGCACGAACCTGTCTGGAAGAGAGAGACTGAAAAGAGGAAGAACCCTCTCGGGATTTTGTATTTCTTTTCATAGTGATACTAAATAAGAGATATCATAATTGCATTTTTTTATTTGCATCCCATCAACAGAAATATGCCTAGGGTTTTGAAAATCATGAGTCACCAAGTTATACTAATTCTAATAAAGAGTTATCAAGGCCTCTGCTATTTCCTGAAACTCTTCAATATTTGTATGGGTTCCAGACTGGTCACCAGGGTATAGGCTCTCCAGATGCACAAGGTATTTTAAGGAAGCAAAGTTGGAGGTGGGGAGAGACAGATTAATTCCTGTCTCTTACCTACCATGCCTGCTTCCGCTGGGGGACCTTGCATGCCATAAACAAAAAGTCAGATGCCAGAAATATATCTGCCTATGTAGCATAAATAAAGGAAGTACAAAATCAGTTATGATGAAGAGTAAAAACATAAGGCAAAATGTGAGAGAGACAGGAGAGAGAGTGGGGGGGGAGGGAGGGAGGGATGTTCCATTATGTTTCATTAGTTGTGAGCAAAAGTAATATGAAAGCAACTTGCTCTCTAAGAGAGAAGTGAGCCTCATCCTCCCCTAACTCTGCTTCTCTTCCACCTTCCTCTCAAATACAGTTTCCAAGAACCGATTTATTTAAATCCTTGACCTTAGTGATGACAATATTTTTATACAGATCTTTATAGGCATCTTCCTGTCCAATTTTTTGGAATTAAGTTGGAACAGTCCCATGAGGAATTTGGGAAATGAAAAATGTCTGCCAAGATAATCATCCCCATTTAAAATCTTGCTTTTCATGTGGAAAGCACCAGTCCTCTTCCTTTTTAGTCATCTTGAAATATTCTAAACAAAACAGGTATGTTTTTATGATTGTGTCCCAAGCTGCCTGTTAATAAAAGGGAAACCTTCTTCAAAAGAGCTAATGAAATCATATGAAACAATAAATTGCTTATTGTTTTTTATAATACTGAGTCAAAGTTGTGATTTCTGAGAGAAAGGTGTTGGTCTTTTTATTTCTGAAGTTAATTTTGGTTCTAGTTTATGTTATTTTGGGGTTTTGTGCTTACTTCTTTGTGAAGTAGTAGATTATGCTGTTGTTGAAATGATTGGTACTTCAGGTTATGCATCTCTTCACCCATGTGTAGTCTCCATTGGTTGTCCACTTGACACAATCTGAAAAAAAAGGAGGCACTTTGGTAGTGTTTCTTTGAGACTGAATTGTGTTGGAGGTAATAATGGTAAAATAACAGATTCAAGCAGAGGTAAAATTCAGCAGCTTCTGGTAACGGAAATTTTGAGTAGTTCTGAGAACCAGCAAATACCACCTCTGGCTGGCCCCAGAGTTGGGTGGGAATGGAGATTTTGCAATATCCTCCTCCCACCCACAGAACCGGTAGTAAAAAAAATTGAATTTCACCACTGCATTCAAGTCCGGCTTCTGTGAGAAAATTGATAATCACCAATAACTGAAATGGTATAATTTATTTATATCAATGTATCAAATCGTACATACAAAATGAGAGTGACATTGTTGAAAAATTTGTATCAGAACTTATCACTTTCTCTAAAAATACAACAAAAATGTCTTCTTTACTTAATTTATATATAAGCAAAGCTTTAAAGCCTCATCATTCAGGCCTGGTCAAGAAAAACTATTAAAAGCTGCTAAAAACACAATATACACTTTAACCTTGATCAAATAAGCCAACTTAAAAAACTTTCTTTTTGGTTTTAAAAAGCTTGATGATTATTCCTTTTAAGCAGTGGTATTAAAATTGAAAGAAAGAGTAAAGTCTGTGACAAAGTTTCTGAGAGGACATGAAGAGAAGATTATAAGAAATTTATAGGACATTATTTGAAAGGTTTAAAGATTTTTTTTAATATGCTGTTGTTTCTGATAGCTCTTAATGGAATTTTTCTTGATTACATTTGAATGATTTGTTTATAGATATGAGCCAAGACATGGGAAGAAGAGTATATTTGTTGTATTTTTAGAGAAAATGGTAAGTTACTGTGTAAAGAAAAATTGTAACAGACCCAAGGGTAAAAACTAAGTCTTGTGAATCTTTGCTCAAAGATCAAATTGTTTTGGATATAACAAGCAATTGATTGCAAGAAAGTATACTTAGACACATGAATTTGTCCATAGAAAATACTGTTGCTATATGCCAAAGAGTAGAAGGTTCACAACTGAAATGAACCAGTAGTAGGCAAAACATTTGGGAACAGGGAAAATGTACACAAACCATGCAGCCAAAGTGGTATAAATACCTGTAAACAGCGTTCGTTATATGGTCAGCATATAATGGGTATAACTACATGGCTAAATGTAGAACAATTGTCTGAAGAAATATATCTGACAAAGAAATATAGACCTGAATATTATTTATTTCTAGGCTCAATCAACAAGGACAGGATGCAATATCAGGAAGAAGCCTGGATTGAATCAATCTCACTAAAGTGATTTGCAGTTACACATATCAATGCTATTAGAAAATAGTAATAATTACATTTTAAAAATCCAAGTAAATTCAATAAAAAAAACCACATGAAGGTATTGTGTGCATAGGCTGGTATAAAGATTCAGGTCCAAATAATTTCTGAGTCACAGAGATGCACCTGGTGAATTTGGATTAATCAATATCTGTCAGCCTCACCTATTATCTGATTCGTAAGAAAAATTGGAACAGGAGTAACTGAGTCCATGGTCTTGTGCTCCTGGAGGAAAAACAGAAACAAAGAAACAAATATAGCAGGTGTCAGCTAGCAATAGGAGAGTATAAGAGAAACACTGGAGACAGTTTTATCCCAGGAAACCCAGGAATTTTATCAAGGTATTACAATTTCCAGGCCTGGGTATACTTGTAAATAAATGGCTTAAGTCTCTGGTCTTCAGACGACACAGAGAAGCTGACAGTAAAGTCCAAGGATAGGGAAGCAAACCATTCTAATGGACATTGACATTACCATATGTTCTTGGTTAGTATAGATTAGCCAAGAATCATAACCAGATTAAACAAAAGATTTCTTTAAACCAAAGTGTGTAGACTACACACTGGCCCCATGCCATTCTCTTCAACTATTGTCTTGATCCAACAAATATGAAGCCTGAAGGAAAGCTGCACATACGTTCATTTCATCACAGTTCATTTCTCAGCATGATCTGAGAGTCTGTTTTATTAGGGTTCCAGATTGTGCCAAGATGTGTACTCACTTTCAGGTAAGAATTAATTCAGTGCCACTTCGGCTAAACTATGGAGGCTTGAAATTTATCTTCTTTCTTTTATTCTATGGCATCAAGATTGGAGAAAGAAGGAGAGCAATTGTCTACCCTTTAAAAAAAAACCTGAAAGATCCCAATTTGTTCGAATGTGTTGGGATGGCACCGACAAAAGTGAAATCCACATCACATTTATACTGGGCCAAATGTGCATTACAAACCTTTAAATGTCTCAGTGGAAATCATGACTACTCTTCACATGCTTTGAAGGTAAGAAAATAATGTTGAAATGGACTTCAGATTACAGATGAAATGTATCATCTGTTCTGGATTAATATAAAAAAAAATCTGACTCCTCAATTCAATTTTTTATTGACTAGTTCCCAATGACATTCTCTTCAAAACGTTCTCTAATTGATATCCTAACCCTCCTTTTTTTCCATCCACAATTTAGTAATGAGAGCACATTTTCAAAGTCATGGCAATATTTTTTGGGTTTATTTTTGGCTAAACAATGGGTCCATAAAATCGTTGAGTTTGGCAGAAATGGGTAATGCTATATGCTGCACATGATTTTCCCCCCTCCAATGGGTATGCTATAGTTAATCTGCAAATAGGTCGATATTGCAAGGGTCCCTTTATTTCCTTTCTCAGAACATAAATGTGGCTTAATACATCAGAAGGGCATTTGATTAGAATAAAGTATCTGCATCAATGAAATTATATTGGCTTCTTTGTTCTTTCGAACTTAGTCTGAAGTTCTAAATATATTCTGTGCGTGCTGCACAAACAAAACATTCCTACCCCACTTTCACTCCTGTTCTATAAAAACTGATCTCATTCATTCCCAAGAATGCCTTTCACTACTTCGCTTGATTGGAAAATCCAGAGTTTAGTTTGCCAGACTTTAGTTTGTATTCTTCCAGCTGGCAGTAACATTATAATTCTATATGGTTTATCAGACTAATTGCCGCACAGGAATAGAGCTCAGTATTCTAAGGCTATTGTTGGCAGAGATATCCCATTATGCTGGATGCTGTTGGTCTTGGCTAAGTCCTAGGCCATATAAGAAAGACCACCCAGGGTCATGGCTGGATTCCTGTTCTCCAGGCATTTATAGTTATATCCTGCATTTGCCTCTCCAAATACATAGGGCAGTCCAGTTGCTGGCTTTAGGGGATGCAATGAGAGGAGTTATATAACTGGCTAGATCCGACAAAGGACAACAATCTGACAACAAAATTTGACCAGGTACATGCATCTGGAGGATTCCCAACTAGGGTATTTTTAAAAAGCAGCTTTTTTGTGACAAACACCATTGTGATGTCTAAGACAGATACTATTTTATGGAATGTAGTCCATATTGTCTAGTACACAAATCTCCCTTAAACACTTCACCACTGCTATGTCCAACAGTCAGATACAGTTGATTTGAGGATCAAATTTGGCATCCAGGCTCCCAGCTGACTATTCCTGTCACAGACTGTGATAAAATACTTACCATTTCAGTCATGAGGTATCTATCTTCCTCTGCATCACTTCTTTTGCAAATACAAAGAATGTGCAATGATCTTCATTCCCCAGGGGAAGTGGAGAGGGGAGAGAAAAGAGAGACAGAATCTATTTTGTCTTTCTTCTCTAAGTCATTTGCTTCACCAGGAACTCACTGGACAGTGTATAGCATAACATAACAAAACAAAAAGGACATTTATTATGAAAACATTTGATGAAAGGAAATTAGATGATATCTGTCCACATCTTGAGAATCATAGACATTGACTGTTCTTGACAAAGCCTCCTTACCCTTCTCAAGAATACTGAAAGGCAGCTTTCTGCCAGAAAGCAACAGTGATCAAAAGACATAAACAATAAGGCCTTTTTCAGCTAATTATTGCGTTTATATACTTCTCTAAGGAGTTTAATTAAAGAAAATGAGCCATAACTATTAAAGGGGATTTTCTTTTTAAATGGATCAGTTGCCACTCTTCTACAAATTTAGAACATTTGTTTAGCAAAGTTTTTTCATTTTTCAGAATTTTTCACATTTTTAACAATAATGCATCCAGACTTTTCCTTTCCGTTTAAAATTAAAAGAAACAAAATACCTTTACAAAAAAAAAACGTTTTACAAAAAGGTAGATTTCTACATATATTTCTGATCCACATTAAAAGAAAACTATAAACCCCAGATGTACAACTATTCTGTGACACTTCAGATATTGGCTGCGCTGCGCTATAATTCTTAGTGCCCCTCATCATTAATCATGCTGGCTGTTGGCCGATGGTGGTGCAAGCTGCAGTTTAGCAACATTTGACAACACACACACAGAGAGAGCCCATCTCTGTTTCTTCTGTAGATATTAAATAACAGGATCCTTTCCACCAGTGATGTTGAAATGTGAACTATTCAGAAACAGCTCCACAGTTTAATAATATCCAAATTGTAGAAATAATTTAAAGGGGTTTGTATGTTTGCTTGCTTGCTTATTAGATACCAAGACACAATCAAGGAGAATAAGATGAAACAACATTCAGGGAGCTAAGGAAATTAAATAAATAGGTCTTTGAATTAAATAGAACTTTGTTCCAACCCGTCATTGATTTTATAAGATTGTACAACCATGCTTGAAATGTTGGTTACCATGGAGAGGGCATTCTTGAAATCCAGGTGTTCTTCATATGGTGAAATCATCAATCTTCTCAAATTTCAGTAAGATAAGGGTCTTGGCCTCACAAAGTTGCTCACTTTAACTTTAACTTTTTTTATTTGATTTCTAAGTTGGTGACCCACAAACGGCTTTCATAAGCTTTATATTATGGTCTAGTACACAGTTAATTTCATACTTTAAATTATAATGAAAGACACCCTACTGGAACTCATGGTTTACAAACCGGAGGTCCCAGTTTCAGACTCTTATATCACCAGGGAATCCAATCAATAGCAGATATCAGAAGAAGGTAGCAAAAAAAAAAGTCTTACATGGAAAGTTCTAAAAATGAGCTAACTACTCAAAATTTGAGTAGTCTTCTTTCTTTCCATTATTTTTCCTTTGCAATGTATGGATATCTTTGTATGTGTGTGTGTGTTTTCTTCAGAGAGCAATTCACCAGGAATATTAAATCTTTCAGTCTTCCTTTTTTTTAAAAAAAATGCTTCTATGTGCCAAATCATCCCCATCCCCTGCCTGTAAGTGACTCTTCAACTCTAATTGGAAGATCCACATTTCCACTGAGGTCCTGCATACTTTTATTACCTCAGTGGGAACTGCTAGCTGGCGAGGGCCATATTTGCCATCTGAAGCCAATAAAAAAAACCAAAAAGAGAGGAAAGCTTTCATGTCCTTCAAGTGAACGTTTTTTCTCAGCCAGACTCCAGCAGCGTCAGTCAGAATTCCCCCTTCAAGACCGAAGTGAAAGTTCCATGTGTTTTTGAAATGACTGGCAGACTTTCCTGGACTCCTCCTGAGCTTTGGTGAGTTGGGTTAATATTCAACCAGGCTCCATTTACTTGCACTCCCTGTTTTGTTTTGTTTTTTGTTTTGTTGTTTTGTTTAAAAAAAAACAACTTCCTCAAGTCTTAAATCTTTGCTGGTTTGTTATTGCTTTATCATGACAAGCCTGACCTCAGGTATCCTTTCTCTGTATATATTTAAATCAAAAAGTCCATCTAATTGCTTGGATTATCATCAGAGAAGAGAGACTGGAAATGTAGACAGGTAGTCCTTAACCTACGGCTACAATTTATAAATTTACGTCGCTAAGTGAGAAATTTGTTAAGTGAGTTTTGCCCAATTTTGCAACTTTTCTAACCACATTTGTTAAGTGGATCACTACAATTGTTTTGGTTAATTAAGTGAATACGATTTCCCCATTGACTTTGCTAGTCAGAAGGTTGCAAAAGGTAATCACATGTCCCCAGGACACTGTAACCATTATTAATGTGAGTTGGTTGTCAAGTATCCGAATGTAAATCACATGACCTGCTGCAATGGTCATAAGTATGAAAAAAGTCACTTTTTCAGTATCATTCTAACTTTGAATGGTTAATAAACGGACTGTTGTAAATCAAAGACTATTGTAATCAATCATATCTTTCAGATCCTTTTTCTCAATCTAGATTTCTTGTGCTGAGGCTGGTACCAAGCTTATCTGTAGTAAAACCATTTTAAACCATAATAAAATGCTATATGCCAAGATAGATTTGGATAATTTTACTAGAACCTGAATGGCAATAAATGGAGTCTATTCCTTACTGAAATATGTCCATCTGGGTTTTGGTATTACAACAATATTAAATACAGGATGGAGGTAAGAAGTGGCATTTCTTCTTCTTCCTTATGGTCACCAGAAGCTCTGTTTCCACAGGAGACCAGATATGAAACCCTCTATGTACTGTTAGGTCAGAGCTAGGAATCTTGCCACTATACCATCGGTTCCGAGATAGTAGTATTTCTCCTTTCCCATCCAAAGTGTGCTGGTAGAGGAATTATGCCAAGTATCTGCCCCATGATAGGTAGAAGGAACGGTCTTAGAAGCAAGCATTATTTGCAGGCATTCCCCTTCTGAAGAATTATCTCTACTTAGAAATAAATCAGCACCCTTGTTATAAACATTTAGAAGAAAACTTGGCTATTCCAGCAGGTATTCAGGGATCACTATGGAAAATGTATTTGACATGCTATTTTTACTAGTATCTATCTGGTTGGTCTCTAATAGAAGTCATACTGCTCTTTCTGCTATAGCCCAGACAGTATCATCCTGTGGTTATTTTCAGGTGATATTCCTACCTGAAAAATTGATGATGCCCTTTCAGCCCCACTGAAACCTTAGTTCCTCACACAGACTTTTCATGGATAAATGTTTTGAATGAACAGTTTGTTGCATTTTCCTCATTCCCCACTTAACCAATATCCACTAAAGTTAATTCCAATAGCTTAAATGACTCCTTCCAATTTGGTGATTTTTAATATGATATACATTCTTTTTTATTATGGTTTACTAGTCCTTTTATAGCAAATTGTTTCATGGTGCAACGCATGGGAAGCAGAACTGAAATTAATTCATTAATTGTCCCAGCTTTCCTCAAATTAGTATCCTCCAGATATACTGGGACTTCAGCTTACAAACCATGCAAGTGGAGAGCATCAACTGTGACATTCCCCCCACCCCAAACTGTTGCCTTCTATATGCCTGAACTTTAGTTCCCAGAATTTCCATAAATTATCATAGTGTCTAAGGAACACTGGGAGGTTAAAAAAAAACCCACCCACCCATATGGAGGATGCCCAGATGGCAGAAGGTGAGATTTGGGAAGTCTAACCTAGTCCAACCATTTGACAGTGGTTCTTCAGGACATCTCCCAAGAGTTTTTCCTAGCCCTGTACTAATTTTTTAACTGGTGATGACAGTGAGTGAATGCTATTTCACATGTCATCCATACAAAACTTCTGGACAAAAAAAAGACAACAGCTGTTTCATTGGCAACAGCTTGTAAACTGAATATGCCCATGCCTATTGTATCCTGCTGTCCAAATCTTCTGAAAATAGTCATAACAGCCCAAATTAATCCTGGATGCATTCAGAAAGTTTAAGAGATAGAAAGGCTAGTTCTCTGGAAGAACACCTCCTAAATATCTCCCTAGACGACCCAAGATTCTGGTTTACCCTGAGTCCTTTTCTATCCATTTTAATTCTTCACCACAAGTACAAACTTTTGTTCATCTACACTCACCTCAGATAAAATGACTTGTGACGATTCAAGGAATAGAACCATCTGTGTGTCAGCACATCCTGATTCAGCCCAGATCTGATCAATTGATGTCTGTAATGGAACCCAACCCAAATCTCAACTCAGGTATTTGTTTATCTTAGAAATGCAGGTTTGGAGAAGGAGGGGAAAGTAGTACAGGGAAGTGGGGGGAAAGGCTTGAGGGGAGCAGAGCAGAAACAGAATGTGATTGTACGTGAAAGCAGCCCCATGCTGATGTGATAATAAATTCAAATTTTTCATTTCTGTAGAAAGTTGACCACAGGCACTTCATCAATCAGTATTTTGATTTGTAATGTGTTCCATATGGACCCTCAGTCATTACTTAATGGGGAACATCCCATCTGCAAGCATCTGACTCCAAGCTCAGAATCGAGAGAGAGATGCTCATGTTTCAACCACATTTCCCCAGAAACTGGACACTCAGCAGCATATTCATTTTTTCTGACAACCACCACTAATGAGAAACAGCTC
Source organism: Natrix helvetica (assembly GCF_964273705.1). Classification (NCBI taxonomy): domain Eukaryota; kingdom Metazoa; phylum Chordata; class Lepidosauria; order Squamata; family Natricidae; genus Natrix; species Natrix helvetica. Next base: position 248,796,454 of record NC_138552.1, read on the forward strand.
TGTGCTTCAACCAAGACAGTTACAGCCATAAATATTTCATATTAACAGGGAGAAAAATCCCAGACTTCATTGAAATGATTAATATACGCCTGTACTATATGCTGCCATGCCAATAACATCCTCAAAAGACCTTTCCTGCCCTGTCTGAAAACTTGTGCATCCATGAAAGCTAGTGCTGTATTTATTTTGAATGTCTCTTTAGCCCACTTCTATAATTATTTACAGAAAGTGCGTGGTGACGATGACTGGTGAAAGCTCTCTCAATATGATATCATGACGGGATGTGAAATGATCAGGTATTTTGGAGGCCTGGCCTGTGAATCTTAACTGGAAGGCCAAAAACAAGTGAAGTAACAGATGAGATCTCCTAACATATGGTCTAGGTAACTACCTCACTGCTGAGATTAGGAAATATAGTTACTAAGTCAATTTCCAGCCAAAGATGAACTTTGACAAACCTCTTCCAGAAATTAAAAACTGAGCAAACATGGCTTGGAGAGGTGAGAAGGAAATGAAACATAAAAGGAATATATATAATGGAACCTGGTAAGGTGTTGTGGCCCAGCAGGATCCAGTTGAACTGCTGATGGACTTGGATAGTGAGGAACCATATGAGTCTGCCCTGGATGATGTGGAGGACCCTGTGCAGGGTTCAGACTCAGAGCAGGGACCAGAGAGGCTGGTTGGCCACCAGGAGGTGCCTGAGGCATGGAGCAGTGGGGAGGATCAAAGGTAGTTTGTCCCTGATGCTAGATTGAGAAGGGCTGAGAAACAGAAGCAACAACTCTGTAGGCAGACTCACAGAAGATGATTAAACACAGGTGGTTGTGGATTGGGCCCTCCCAAGAGAGATTATAGGTGAGGCGTTGGGAGGGGACATTTGCAAGAAACAACAGTTCGAATTAGTAGTTAAGAAAATCTATCTGTGTATTCTAGCCATGTCTGTTTGTTTCGACTATCTGGGTGACTTCATTTGACTTATCTGGGTTGCTGCAGAGTTAATCTATTGAACGTGAATTGTCTGAGCCCTCAGCCAAAGGATTCGTTATTTCAGTAATTAAATAGTGGCAAACAGCCAAGCCTGTGTTCTGGTTTATTCACAGGTGTGGAGGCGGGTCAGAACAGATACGTACATCACTTTTCTCTCTCAGTGATATTGTTGGATGGGAATCTGGTTTATAAAATGCTTGAATAAAAATGTTGGTTTTTAAACTGCCATTTATTAATTTGTTTTCCTTATCTTAACTTCCTTAAATTAACCTTTCTTATAATACAATACATCTCTCTCATCCTTAGGTATCCTTCTACCAAATCCTTCTTTGTTCAAAATATTGGAATCTCAGGAATGTCTTGGGGAATATAGATGATCACATCAAAACAAAACATATTTTCTTTTTACGAATACTTTTAAATTAACTATTGTGCTCAGAAATGTCCATGGACCACTATTTTTTATATTATTTTCTTGGTCTGAAATAGATGTGCTAATAGAAAATCAGATAGAAATGGAAGGAACATATCGAAATCATGAACAGTAGAGAAGTGAACATCCTAGATATCTTTAAACACATTCCCTATTTACAAGAAGATCTAATCCTAAAAGATGAAGTTAGATTAGCATGCCAGTCATCACCAAGGTCAAACTCTACAAGAATTAATATCTATAACCAAACTATGCCAGTAAAACTGGAGAATGACATAGTGGACAAGGGACTGGAAGACTTCAGTGTACATGCATTACCAAAGAAAGTAGACTTAACAATGTGTACAAAATTTCATACAATATTCTTAATTCACTTGCTAGAAAACATTTAGGATCATCCATCATAGATTAGAGCTCCCCATGGCAATCAAGATGCTAGGTGTCAAACTCAATTTCATTTAGGGCCGCATCAGGGTTGTGTTTAACCTGGGGGACTGGGGTGGGCATGGCAGGGATGGACATGGCCAGCTTGGGGTGGGCATGGCCAGGATGGGCATGGCCAGCTTGACATCACTCATATCGGGGTGCCTGAGGTGGCCCAAGTCCTCTGCTAGTGAAAATGGGCTCCCAAGCTCCGTTTTTGGCTGTGACAGCCTCCTGCAAACGCTTTGCCAGTGAAACAGAGCTTGGGAGGGCTGCACACAGCCCTCCTGAGCTCCATTTTCACTGGCAGAGACACCGCAGGCTGGTCCTTCACTGTTTCCAGGGTGGCCCCATGGGTAAGATCTAAGCACCCCGCAGGGCAGATTTGACTCCTGGGCCTTGAGTTTGACACCCCTATGCTAAATGCACACACAGACACACACACACACACACACACACACACACACTCATAGATATAGATGTTAGAGATAGAGATAGATATAGATATACTGTAAAGAAGAGAGACAGAGACAGAGATGATAGAGATATACAGATACAGATGTATATATTTGTGGTCATTTGTCATAATAAAGACACACACACACAAACATGCACATCCACATACATATTTCTTCAGTTCTGTCTGAGCTTTCCCACCAGGTTCTAGCCATTTAGTTCCAGATGTAACCTGTAACCAAAGCATGCTGCCATATTCAGCTGAATGTGATCAGGGCATGTATTAACATTGCAAGAACATCTTGGTCCAAGTAGAGTCTCAAGTAGCTTATGCTCAAACCTACATGAAAGCTCCTGTGGTTGCGTATTCAGTTAAGCAAGAGCTAAGAGTCTAGGAAAATCCCCGGACTCTAAATCAATTCCATATGAGTGCAATCCTGTGAAGAATAACTACCAGAATCCTAACGAGAGTAACTACCAGAATCATAATTAATAGACAGATATCTATTGACAACAACTGCGATTTCATCTGAGTTTATTCCACTCTGTTAGGTCCTAATAATCTCTAGACACTTGTTCAGAATCTGTACATCTCTAGTCTAGACCAATGTCATAATTAGCATAATGATACTCTTTCACCATCAACCAAATGTCATGCCCAAATGTTCAAGGAAGTCAAGGAAATACCAATTCTGAAAAAACAAGCTAACTAAACAACAGCCTAATCAAGGAATTACCAAAAGCACTCCCACCAACCCTGGCAGGGCAGGCAACAAGCATATAAAAAGAGTGCAAACCCCACTCTGTTCTACACTGATGATGTTACCTAGTTTGGTAATGAAATGTCTGCAAGAAAATAACCAAGCTCACAGAGTACCAAAGACCCTACAGTATTTTTAACTGGGCATGTATTCCTGAAAAATAGAAAGATATAAGACTTGCAGTATCTAATGTGGCACAGAGCTGTTTTAATAAGTTGTAGTTGACTTGGCAGTTGCCACCATATCTAGATTAGGATATTCTGGTCTTGGTGAGTCATGTGCTAAAAGTTCCCTGTCAAATTGTATGGGGCTACCCTGGAAGGACTGTATTTTATGGAATTCAGTGCAAATATTGAAAAGCATATTATCCCCAAACAGGAACTCTGAGATCTGAACTTTCAGCTCTTATCATTTTGGTGCATTAGACATACTCATCATATAAGTAGCCTTTCAGGAATTTTTCCTTATGTGTATTTTAAAAATTCATATTTGCCTTATTTGTTAAAATAGTCTCTAACTCCTAAGTAAAGAATGTCTAAAATACTGCTCAGTACACATATTATGCCATCTTGACCTCTGATCAAAATAGACAAATTTTGATTTTTTTATTATTTAATTCACATGCTATTTTTCTGTTAAAATGTAACTCTCAGGGTGGTAGAGGTAATGCTTGACTTACTACCGCAATTGGGACCTGAACTTCCATTGCTAAGCAATGTGGTTGTTAAGTAAGTCTCAACCAGTTTTATGATCTTCTTTGGTGTGATCATTAATCTTCTCCCACTGACTTTGATGGTCAGAAGCTATTTGGGAAAGTCACAAATGACAATCATGTGACCCCAGGATGCTGTAACCATGATAAATACATGCTGGTTTCTAAACATCCAAATTTAGATCACCTGAGCACAGGGATGCTGTGACAGCCGTAAGTGTGAGGATTGGTCATAAGTCACATTCTTTCAGTACTATTGTAACTTTGAACAGTTGTTAAATGAATGGTGTTAGGCTGAAGACTCCTTTAGTGAAAACTGTATCTTTGTCACATATTTTTAAGCATACATATTTCTCTTTCAAGTTGGCTTTAATCAAACAATTTGCAGGCTAAACATATGTACGTTGTAGATTCTCCAGAAGTATCAGATTACAACTGGATTGTCCATTAACATTGCCCAATACCAACCAGTTGGTAACCTTCCCAGAATTTTTGTATGAGTAAAGCTGTTAGCACATTTCTGCACTGTCCAAAAAGCCATTGTATTGATTATTTCCACATTCACGTTATGGTTATATTGTTATACAAGCATAATATAGCACTGCAAGTATTTTTTTTAAAAAAAGAAATATGCTTGTTAATTGCATTTGACTTAGTGAGTCTTCAGTTCTCAGGGACATTGCTGTATGTGATGCATAGAATTGTCCAAATGCATATGAAAGAGATATAGCCGGCATAGTTGAGAGCACAGCTGTTTGAGCAATTTTGTGGTCATCGCTCAGAAATGCTCAAACGGAGACACATTGTTCATGGGAACTGTGAAAAGAGGCTTTTGGGGGGCTGTATTTTCAATTCAGACTTCCAAGTGTTCAATCTTGTCAGGAAACTGTGACAGAATGTGCCATTCTGAAAGAGAAAGAGGGTGGGGGGGAGAGGGAAGATCAAAGAATGCTAAACAGGATAAAGAATTCACCAAATTTTAGCCTGGATCTGGAAGCCAATTTGCAGCCATGTGTCTTCACCCTGCCTGCAAGGGTGTCCATAGAACATTGTCCAAAAAGTGGTGGCCATGATAGTATGATCAAAGCACCATCTCTTGTGATGTCTCTTGGAGCTCAAGGCTATCATCTTGCCTTATGGGCCTTACTCTGTGGACATCCAATCCCAGGAAAAATATTTATACATCCTAGGATAATATTATATCTGACATATAAAGTGAAGCTTTGAGGCCCAGTGACTGTGTGGACTCTTTAAAAAAATAAGTTGTACTAGCATTTTGTACAGACAGTACTAGTTTTCTTGTGCAAGGATGCACTTGAATTTTTAAGGGTTACAGTGTTTACTGTATTTCCATCACTCTAAAGAAATGCTGTACACTTGAGTTAGGTCCATATCTGCAGCAAGAGAAGAAAAGCCAAAAGGGAGCCATGCTTTTAGCTGCAGCAGACAGCCAGTAGCTACAGTGGAGAATGGATTTCTCATACGATAGGAAAACCTCTGGTTGCTGAAATGTTTGTTTTTACGTAATCCTTTTCAGGGTTTAGCATCATAATTTTGCTAGTAATCATCTAGAAGATGATAAGAGGAGAGGAGAGAAGGGAAGAGAGAAGAGAAGAGGTTTGTCAGTGAAGTCATCAAACCTGAAGCCTGTGATTGATTGGCATAATAATCAGCCCCCAAGTAAATAACTCTACAACAAAACAAATCCGATCTGAAAGACTCACTGGAGCAGGATTCTATTTGAAGCCTGACAAATGGGAGTAAACATATCTTTGCCTTTATTCATTCTGAGCAAGTTGGACCTGGAGAGCCAGCGGTTCTGTTGTTAGAATAGCTTGGCAGTGATGGGGACAGAGATTCCCTGGGCGGCTGGGAGGGGGAGGAATGACTCCCCCGAATTGATAAGGGATCCTGGGATGAATTGTGCACTCTGTTCTCTGTTTTTCAAAGGCTGGTTAGCTTCTGCTACACTGAAGACCTTTATTTCCAGGCCTGTGGGAAAGTGGTGGGCGAAGGCTGCATTCTTAGTTACACTCCACACATGCGGATTTTAATTAGCTGGATTAAAAACAAGAGCTGTATCATGCCTTTCTGTCACTAACACACACACACACAAGCACACACCCTTCAACTCCACACTGGCTTCTGCAAGCTCTTAATGTAGCATTAATAAAAAGGTCATGGTGGTTCAAGATGAAAGGTCATTCATGACAGGAACTTTGTGTGAGAGGAACATATGTTTATCACAGTGATAAAGAGAAGGCTCTCTGTCCAATAGCTCAGGGCATAAGGAAACAAGTCTGTAGATGATAGTGGGACAATTATTATTAATGAGCAGTCTGAACTTTGTAGCTGATGCTACCAAGCAATGCTGGCATCCATTTTATTTATCTGTGGTGTCGTCTCTTAATCTTTAGTATTGGGGTTGATAATATAAAGAATACATCATTAAAACAAAATTTGGAGAAAAGGATGACATTTGGTCCATCCAGGCAACAAAAATGGTCGTGGCCTGCAATGAACCATTTCAGATGTGGGGAGCAGTGAGAGTGAGGATGTCTTTAAAAGAAAAAAAATATGTTTTTTATTTTATTTTAATATGTCCTCCTCTGCAAGTAAAACAACCGCAATGGTCAGGAAAGTGTGGTATGAATCTGTTAATCTTGTATGTGTTGCAAAATCGATTTGCACGGACCTATACTTGGGAAGCAGCCAAAAATGCTGTGCTCTATCTGTCACCACTGCACTGCTACTCCACCCCAGGACTTAACTATTCTAAGCTCTCCTGCACTGATAGATAAAAGGAAGATTTTTCAGCTGGAGTCTTTTCAGTTGAACCATCTGGTTGAATCACAATAGGTGACATTAGTTAACTGGTTTGGTTTTTTTTAGGTGAAATAATATTACAGATTTACCATGTAATACTATTAGAATACTAGAATACCTATTGTTACAGATGCTGCTATTACTATTGTATTGCTGCTAATAATAACAATATTGATTGATTGCTTCATTTAAAAGATTTGTTTAGACACTCATTTTATAATCCATATATATCCAGCCATCCATATCATAATTTGATTGGAAGGCTCCCAATAATAGATATAGATATTATCAGTGACTTCCAGCAGTCTCATAATATACCGAGTGACATAGCAAGACTGCCAGGCTCTCCATGGATCGTTGTTGGGCCTAGGAGGCGGCGAAGAGAACAAAAGCAGAAGCGGAGATGCAAAGCTGGTTTGCTAGTTTGGTTACGGAAGCAGCCTCACAGACCAGCATTACCAAGCATTTTTCTAACCAACTCTAGATCTTTTGTCCACAAAACTGATGAACTAGAGCTATGGATGGCAGCAAATAAACTCATTCGTGACTGCTGTGTGATGATCATCACAGAGACCTGGCTTCATCCACTTGTACCGGATGCGTCAGTGGAGCTAACTAACCACACCATACACCGCTTTGACAGAAACAGCAACTCTGGTAAAAGCAAAGGTGGAGGACTTTGTATTTACACACATAATAACTGGTGTACTAATAGTAGAGTTGCTTATACTCACTGTTCTGCAGAAGTGGAATTCTTAACTGTCATTTGTCGGCCATTTTATTTACCTAGAGAAATTTCTGTTATAGTTATCACTGCTGTCTATATTCCACCTGGTGCAAATGTTAGCGAAGTGCTCACTAAGTTACATGATGCCATTGAGAGGCAGCAGCAAACTTACCCTGAGGGAGCTTTTATCGTGGCTGGGGATTTTAATCAAGTCACTCTAAAGTCTATTCTCCCTAAGTTTGTGCAGCATGTGCAGTGTACCACCAGAGGTAAGAATACTCTAGATCATATGTACTCAAACTTAAGACAGACATATAGAGCAATCCCCCTCTCCCATCTGGGTACATCTGACCACATCTCTCTGATACTGTGCCCAAAGTATAGCCCCCTTAGGAAAAGGATATGACCAGTCTTGAAAATCTGGCTGGAGAGAGCACTCTGCCAGTTGAAGGACTGCTTTGAGACTACCAAGTGGAGTATATTTGAACATTTGGAGCTGCAAGAATTCACTGACACTGTACTCTCATACATTAAAACATGCACAGACAATGTAACAGTGAATAAGCGCATCAGAGTTTACAGTAATCGTAAACCCTGGATATCAGCAGAGATACAATCACTTCCGAGAGCCCGAAACTCCACCTTCAAGGCAGGAAACGAAGACAAATACAATGAAGCCAGGGCAAATTTGAAAAGAGGCATTAAGGTGGCTAAACAGAAATACAAACAAAAAGTAGAGAAGTATCTGGAAGATAATAAATCAAGACAGGTGTGACAGGGGCTACAACACCTAATCAACTATAAGTGCAATACGAAAAAAATAGCCAATGCTAATGCCCTGCTAGTAGAGGAGCTAAATAGCTTCTTCACCTGCTTTGAGGTCAAAAGATCAGTCTCTGTGGCTCTAGCCCAAAGGCCCTCTGACCTCCAGCCACTCACCCTGGATGAACATCAAGTGAGAGCTGAACTGAAGGCTGTAAATCCCAACAAAGTTGCAGGTCCAAACAGGGTGTTGGGGAAATTGGTAAAAAAAAAACTGTGCTGACCAATTAACAGGGATTCTGACAAGGATTTTTAACCTCTCCCTGCAACAGGCTAGAGTCCCATCATGCTTGAAAGCAGCCACAATTATTCCAGTTCTGAAGAAAGCAGCCATAAAATGCTTGAATGACTATAGACCCATTGCACTGACATCTATAGTGATGAAGTGCTTTGAGAGACTGGTCCTACAACATCTCAGGTCCTGTGTTCCACCAAATTTTGATCAACACAGTTTGCTTATAGAAGCAACAGGTTGACAGGGGACGCCATCACCACTGCTATACATATTGCACTGAGCCACCTTGAGAAATCTGGGATTTATGTCAGAATGCTTTTTATAGACTATAGCTTGGCCTTTAACACCATCTTACCAGGAATTCTCATTGAAAAGTTGACTGACCTGAATTTCCCTCCCCTTACTTGTGAATGGATCAAAAACTTCATGATGGATCGTCCACAAACAGTAAGGTTTGGGTCCTTTACATCTTCCACACTGAAGCTCAGCACAGGCTCCCCTCAGGGCTGTGTGCTCAGCCCCTAGCTGTACTCGCTGTATACATATGACTGCATATCCTATGATCCATCCAACATCATAATAAAGTTTGCAGATGACACAACAGTGCTGGATCACATAACTGGAGGGGAGGAATCAGCATACAGGGAAAAAGTCCAGAACGTATCTGCATGGTGCTCAAGAAACAACTTACATCTAAATACTAGTAAGACAAAGGAGATGATGCTAGATTTCCGGAAGCACAGAGGGGAACCTGCCCCACTGTATATCGAGGGGGAGCTGTGTGGAGAGGGTTTCCTCTTTTAAATTCTTGGGAGTGCTTATTTGTCAAGATCTCACCTGGAAAAACAACACGTCTCTGGTGATTGGAAAGGCCCAACAGAGACTTCATTTCCTTAGAGTCCTGCGAAAAAATCAGGTGGAACAACGGCTGATGACCTCTTTCAATCGGTCCACCATAGAAAGTGTCCTCACATATTGTATTACAGTTTGGTATGCTGGTTTAACAGCTGCGGACAGGAAGGCACTACAGAGAGTGATCAATTCAGCACAAGAAACCATTGGTTGCCCTCTGACACCACTGGATGACATCGCCAGATCTCGCTGCTTTAGCAGAGTAAGGAAGATACTCAGAGATGATTCACACCCTGATCAGTGTCTCTTTGCACTTCTATCATCAGGCAGAAGACATCAAAGTATAGCCAGCCGAACAAACAGGTTTAAAGATAGTTTCTATCCTTGGGCTGTGAGACTTTTAAATACAACCACAATCACTCCATGCACATGCTAGGTTTTTTTTTTCTTTTTCTTTCTTTTTTCATTTCTGTTATAATCTTGCACCAGTGAGGTTAAAACCAATTTTGTTGTATTTAAGTATAATGACAATAAAGATTATACTTATACTTATATATTTATACTTAATAAAGATCCACATAAAAGCTATACTATAGTACAGTGATGGCGAACCTTTTTTGGCTCACGTGCCATAAGTGGGGGGAGCACAGTGGGGTCATGCACGGGCATGCTGCACCCATAATGCAATGTGCGAACCCCCCCCCCCCCAGTGTGCATGCATGCACTAGAGGCGCGACCCTCCATTTTTTGCATCCTTTTTTCACCCTCCCCAGGTTCTAGAGGCTTTATAGGAGCCTGGGGAGGGTGAAAAAAGCCTCCCCCGCCCCCCGAGGCCCTCTGCAGGCTTCAGGGACCTTCAGGGGGCTTCCATGAAGCCTCCAGAGGGCAAAAAAAAGACTTCCAGTTTGCTCGGAGTGTCATTTTGAGTGCTCCGGAGGCTTCAGGGACCTTCAGGAGGCTTCCCTGAAGCCTCTGGAGCACTTTAAATGACCCTCTGAGAAACCAGAAGTGACTTCCGGTTTGCTCAGAGGGTCATTTTGAACGCTCCGGAGGCTTCAGGGACCTTCATGCACTTAAAACAACCCTCCAAAAAACCCAAAAGTCTGTTCCCGAACTTCCAGTTTGCCCATAGGGCTGTTTTTTTGCACTCCGGAGGCTTCAGGGAAGCCTCTGGAGCCTGGGGAGGGTGAAAAATGGCTTTTAAAAAGGTGAACTCAGCTGGCCAGTGCACGCATGCGTCTCACGTGCCCTGACAAATGGCTCCGCGTGCCACCTGTGGCACGTGTGCCATAGGTTCGCCATCCTGGCTATAGTACAATATATGTACAGTATAAGAACCCCTTCATTTAAAAAAAATCTAAAATTATACCCAGATATGGAATCCCAAATGGGTACATAAGACAAGGAGGACTTAACTCCTCCAATTCCAATGGTGGCCCAGATTAATCCATTTCCTTCCCTCTCAACGTAAATGGTGAAGCTGCCAAGTTTCAGAAAAGAGGCTGAAGATCAGAAATGTATACCTATGTCATTTCAGCCATACCAAGCATTTTATAGTCTGGGCTCAAATTCTTTGGATCAGGCCAAGGCTCACAAATTAAGCTCCAGCCCTACCGAGCTGCCCAGAAATATATTATTCTTCTCACAGACTTTTAGCAGTGGAAAGGGTAAGGGGAGGAGATAAATCGGTTTTATATGTGCATATGTGATCTTGGAAAAATCATGCTGCTGAATTTCACTGGCCAACCACTAAACAATATTATGTAATTTCCACACCAATCTAAAACTCAGATGTTAAGAATCGGATAGGTCAGCAGGCTCAGAGGTGGGAAGAAGGATTTTTAAAAAGGAAAAGGGTTTCCAGAATCTCTGTTCCACCCTTTCAACCCTTGGTTGGCAAGAACATGATTTAAAACATTGACTACTGTTGGAGTAAGCTCAGAATGACAGGAAGAATCTGGAAGAAGGAATTTGTACAACTTTAAATATCCATTTCTGTTATTCTCCCAAATGGGGTGAAATAAGGCATAATGTTTGAGACTTAATCAAAATAATACATTGTTTATCATTACCATCTAGATATGAGATAGAGCGTCATAAACATTTACACAAATAAATAAGTAGGAATTTGAATCTTACAAACATGGCCAGACATTTTAAATGCATATTGGTCACATCTCAGTACACATAAACATTTACCGCACTGAAATTGAGAGAGATTAACTATGTGGGTGAAAGTCTCAAACTGGCACTAATGCATACATAAACCAGCAAATTCACATCAGTTTTTAAAAAAGAGCCTGTGCATGTGTTAGCAAATGATCCTCAGACAACTTGAGGTGTTACAAAACTGTCAAGTGTTAGGGTGGAGATGATGGTCAGTTAATCAAGTGTATAATCTGTATCACATTTCTCAAACATGGGAGACTGCCAATTTTATGTACTGCTGGCCAGGAATTGTAATAGGGTTGATAGGCTAAAGGAAAACTAGAATTCTCAGTTGAGAACAAGTAACCCAAGGTTAAAGACTCCAATGCAGGTTTTTTTAACCAAAGCCTTCTAGAAAATTTCCTATAGCTGTTCAAAATCAAGATTTGAATTTGAATTCCAGCTTGGCTTGAAGCTAGGCAAAATTCTTTCCACTTATTATTGGATGCCAGGATTTGATCTGAGTGGCTTGTTGGTTGCTGTTTTTTTTTCTCTCTCTCTTCAATTTTGTGCTATATTTAGATACTTGCATTTTACTAGTTATATTGACAATGAAGTTAGTTCATTAGAGGCATGTTTGTTTTATTCGCATTGCATTTTTTGGACGGCTTGAACACCTTTAGCTCAACTTCTACCTGCCCATGAAATTTTCTTGGAAGAAGGTGGGAGAATTTTCTCATTGTCTCTTTTCACAGTATGTTTTTTTTTTTGCCATCCCAGTCAGCCTACGACAACAGTATTTAAATGGAGTCTAATTTTTTTATTCTCTATTGCAGAGTGAGATTTTCAGATAAAACGTCTTTTAGCTCTGCTTCTGAAATGTAACTTCTCTTTTTCTTTAACTATTCCCCACATAATGGGGGGGTTACCCATATTCATTATTATTATTATTTATTTATTTTATTCAATTTATAAGTTGCTCCCTCTCCACGAAGGGACTTGGGGCGGCGTACAATTAAATATATAAACATATGGCATGGAGGAGGTATATACATAAAACATTTTTACAATTCATAAATAAAATAGCCATAAAGTTAAAAAACAGTACAATAAAATTAAAACAATTAAAATACCTGAAATTTACCATTTAAAATTGTTTTCTGTGAGCCAATTGCAAATGTTATCTAATTCATTCAGAATTAGGAATTCTGAATTAGGATTTATTTGTTTTGCAATTTGTAAAAACATTTATCTCTATTCCTTTAGCACCTGGGCACTATTCATCGTAGTTTAAATTTAAAACCATAAAAAAATTAAATAATTTAAATACCATAAAAATTTAAAAATACCATAATTTAAAACCATAAAAAAGAAGAAAATATTTTGAAAATAAATAAAAATACAAATTACATATAAAAAAACTTTCTATAAATTTGTAGAATAGTAAAAGTCTGGTGATAAACATGTTTTACTAAGAGATGGAGCCAGAGATGGAGTCATCTGCATATTGCAAATCAAGATGTTCAAATTGGAACAACCACCAAGAAGGCCTTGTCTCTCATTATCATCAACTCTCAAGCATTGTCACTAGGAAATCTTTATAACAGACTCAACTTATCAATATCTCTAATTTAGAGTTTCACATTAGAATAGAATAGAATAGAACAGAACAGAACAGAACAGAATAGACTAGACTAGAATAGAATAGAATAGAATTCTTTATTGGCCAAGTGTGATTGGATACACAAGGAATTTGTCTTTGGTGCATATGCTCTCAGTGTACATAAAAAGACAGGATACATTCGTCAACAATCATAATGTACAACACTTAATGATAGTCATAGGGTACAAATAAGCAATACAATACAATAGCAGAGTTGGAAGGGACCTTAAACGTCTTCTAGCCCAACCCCCTGCCTAGGAAGGAAACCCTATACCATTCCAGACAAATGGCTATCCAACATCTTCTTAAAGACTTCCAACGTTGGGGCATTCACAACTTCTGGAGGCAAGCTGTTCCACTGATTAATTGTTCTAACTGTCAGGAAATTTCTCCTCAGTTCTAAGTTGCTTGATTAGTTTCCACCTATTGCTTCTTGTTCTATCCTCAGGTGCCTTGGAGAATAGTTTGACTCCCTCTTCTTTGTGGCAACCCCTGAGATATTGGAACACTGCTATCATGTCTCCACTAGTCCTTCTTTTCATTAAACTAGACATACCCAGTTCCTGCAACCATTCTTCATATGTTTTAGTCTCCAATCCCCTAATCATCTTTGTTGCTCTTCTCTGCACTCTTTCTAGAGTTTCCACATCTTTTCTACATTGTAGCGACCAAAACTGAATGCAGTATTCCAAGTGTGGCCTTACCAAGGCATTATAAAGTGGTATTAACACTTCACGTGACTTGATTCTAACCCTCTGTTTTAGCCTAGAACTGTGTTGGCTTTTTTGGCAGCTGCTGCACACTGCTGGCTCATATTTAATGGTTGTCCACTAGGACTCCAAGATCCCTCTCATAGTTACTACTATTGAGGAAGGTACCACCTGTTAGGGATGTAACCCTAGGCTTGGTTTGCCACTGTATATAAGCTCTGATTACTTTACTGTTACTTTAAATGATTCAGATATGTAATTGGTTTGTTACCTCAAGCAGCTATAAGAGGGAGCCAGAATGGCTGTTAGCTCTCTCTCTGTTTTGTTAGAAGCTGATCAGGTGTATGTTGAGGTATTGTGGTTTGCAACTGTTATCTACTTTGTGTGTTAAACTGAGACTATTTGATAACTGAATTACTGAACCGTGTATGACTTGGACTGTTAACCAGACTCTGAATACCTCTATATTTCTACATAGTAAACTACTATATTTTTATACTATTCAGTGTCTCTGTATGCTGGTTTGTGCATGTTATTCCATATCACTCTCATTACGCTTCTCTGCATACTCGCTCTTCTAATGGAGAGCTTAATTACTTAATACCACCTATACTGTACCTGTGTGTTTCATTTTTCTTGCCTCAATGTAGGACATTACTCTTTTCACCATTGAATTTCATTTTATTAGATAGTGCCCAATGTTCAAGTTTGTCAAGATCCTTCTGTATCTTAAGCCTGTCTTCTGGAGTGTTGGCTACTCCTGCAAGTTTGGTGTCATCTGCAAATTTGATGAGTTCCCCCTCATCCAAATCATTGATGAAGATGTTGAAGAGTACTTGGTCTAAGACAGAGCCTTGGGGTACTCCACTGCATATTTCCCTTCATGTAGATGCAGTTCCATTGAGGACTACACTTTGAGTGTGGTTGGTCAGCCAGTTACAAATCCATCTGGTGGTGATGCTGTCCAACCACATTCTTCTACTAGCAATCAGGAAGCAATCAATATAAATATAAATCATAAGGATATGAGCAACAAAGTTACAGTCCTGCTGTCATAAGTGGGAGAAGATGGGTGATAGGAACGATAAGAAGAGTAATAGTAATAGTAATGCAGCCTTAGTGAATAGTTTGCCAGTATTGAGGGAATTATTTGTTTAGCAGAATGATGGTGCTTGGGAAAAAACTGTACTTGTGCCTAGTTGCCTTGGTGTGCACTGCTCTATAGTGTCATTTTAAGGGTAGGAGTTGAAACTATTTATGTCCAGGATGTACACTCGGATATAATAATGGTGGTCACATTTTACTTTCACTGATTGACCTATTTTTCAAATGCAAGCTCATATAAATTTCTTGCAATTGAGTACCACTGAACACAGCACAAATAATCTTTGAGTAAACATGCATAGGATTATACTATAAATGGATTGGACTGAACTGTTTTGGGAAAGGACATCATGTGAATGTCTGAATTCAAAGGGATGCCAGAAACCTCTCTGACTGGGGTAAAACACCACTTTATTTGCAAACAGCAAATAAGGCCAAGTGGCAATATAGACAGCAATGGGAGTTCAAATGGTTCCTTTGCAGGTTTATATTGAGCTAGTTCAAGAGGCTGCTGGATCATGTTGGCAAAGGATTCGCATTCCATAGAGTGCTCAGTTTCTATTTGCTCCAGGTGGCAAGTGTTCTGCCACTCATAGGACATTCCTTGGCATCCACTGATGATGTTTGTTCACTTTCTCTGGGAAAGTTAAGCAGCATTGTACTTGGCAATGTGCATTTGAGATAGTGGAACACTTGCATCATTATATTCAAACTATTCACAATTCCTAACAATGATGGGAAGGCATATGAGAATATTGCCCTAAAGCTGGACTCCAGCCAAGAGGACAGGAATGTTGCAGTGCTGTTGTTTCTCACTCTTGCATGTTCCTCCTTTTTTTTTCCTTTCTAGTTTGCTGATATTGTAGAGTTTAGGTGATAAGGCAATTATGGCTCAGTATTCAATGTTCTCCTACATACCTTGTATTGTGAAAGAGCACTCATAGGGCTTCATGACTGGCCACTTACCTTAAAAATGCATCACCTCAAAAGAGGACATATGTTTGAATAAACAATTCAACTAATATGGTTAGAGAGATAAATAACTGGAAATAACTGAGATAAATTAAATAGCAAGATAATATTTAATTTATTAATAATAATAATTTATTAAATTTCTAGACCGCCCCCTCTCCCCGGAGGGACTAATATTTCTTTACATATTAGAAGCAAATGTATCTCTGCAACCACTTTCTATACAATTACTGTTGGTAATGGATTGGTACCAATGACTGAAAACGTGGCCAGGACATTGTCAAAGAAAAGTTTATAGGATGAACAAATGCCCTCTGTTCTTTCCCCATCGTTCCCCTCCCCCCCCATGGCACTTCTTCCATCTAGCCTAGGAAAGCAAATTGGGGAAAGAAGGTAAAATAGCCAGCATGTCAAAGGTATGGGGTGCAAAGCTTTTAAGCTTGTTCACAAACAATGGCAAAGCTACCCTTTGAAAATAACTCACACAGTACTACTTGCAGAGGCCTAGCACGCTCGTATTAACAAGCAGAATGCTTTGAAAGGAGAAAGGGTAAAAGTCCTTAAATAAATGCGCATAAGATTTAATCATGTGCTAAGGAATAAATGTGCATGAAGTGCATGGAAATTAAAATGATTTCTTTACAGTAATTAGCCAGTTCCAACAGTAGAAAGTTCTTGAGGGTTTAGTTTCTTTTCAGTGCACAAGTCCCTTTGCTTTCTATATTTGTTTCCTTGAGAAAAAGCAAAAGGGCCGTTATGTTGAGAACTAAAGGGGTTGCATAGAAGAGGGTGGGGGAAACCCTCCCAAAGGTTTCAAAGAAGATGCCATGGTTTTAGCCTTCTGTTTGTGTGTTCGCAATAGGTGTATTTAAATGTAAATGCTACCCTTTCACCCGCCAAGCCACCTATTCTTAGTGTAGCAAAAAGAGAGCATTCATGGTATAATGTCTTTATGAGATCTCATACCTCACTTCTCATGTGAACCAGAATACTTTAGAGTGAATTTCTGCATGCATAAAATAATTTTTATAAACTACATTCGTCCACTTAGACCACTTAAGACAGGGGTGTCCAAACTTGAGAACTTTAAGACTTGTGGACTTCAACTCCCAGAATTCCCCAGCCAGCGGATGGCTGAGGAATTCTGGGAATTGAAGTCCACAAGTCTAAAAGTTCTCAAGTTTGGACACCCCTGACTTAAGATGATCTGGTTTTTGGAGAGTTAGTTCCTAAAATATTGCCAGAGCTGTTTGACCAGAAGTGGTGCTTCAGAAAATTCTAAAGTTTTGAGATTCAATGTAATTGTCCAGATTGTGCAAAATATAAATAAGCTAGCAGTGGGTATTTAAATGCCTAATTTCTCAGGAAAACTACTTGGGGACGGGGTCAAGGAGAAAGAATATATTTTCCATGAAAGACAGGTGAGCAAATAAGACCCTGTTTTTCAGTATTAAATAAACTAGAAATATGTATGCACTACTACTGCAGAGGTTTAATGGATTTTCTTTCTTTAGGGTGATATTGTATATTACAGTACTTTACTTCTTCAAATTGTCTGATCACTTCCACTTTCAATTCATATGATATATTTATTACAATTATTGAATTGTGAGATTGTCTGCCTACTTTTCTATTTTCTGTTAATCAACATGTCTCCAAATCCTCTTCCCCAATGCAAGTAATTTTAGGCACTTTGCCTCATTTCTTAAGGAACAAGGTTCATGAATAACGCATGGCCATGGCTGAGAAGAATTTTGTAAATTAGCAATGAATCAGGATGTCTGCTCAAAGCAGAACATAGCCCCTTGCCTCAACTGTCCCTTTGTGAGCCATTGCAATTGTATAGCAATTGCACTTAGACTAATATACTGTTCAAAAAATATGGGGACATAACTCGACTTCCAAAATATTATCTAGATTCAAAGATGGAAGATTGAGTTTGACCGAAACCTGGCAAAATAAAACTCAAGCCTGTCTGATGGTCTATCGCCACCTTTCAACAACAAACAGATATTTCACTGTGCCTATGACAATCTGTACCAGTCCCTAAGCATTGGCAGGGCTCAAGTGATGAAATATGCACTGCTGTATAAGGTCACAAAGCAAACTCTGTTCCTTCTGTAAAACGGAAGTCAGAATTTGCATTGTGATGTTTTGTCATTTTGGCATCATTGTGGTTAGCAATGGGTACTGGTGACAGTAACTTACTAACAGACTCTAAAACACTAATGTTTTACAGGATCTACACATACTCGAAAAATAATGCTTTTCCAAACAGACAGGAATACAGTTTCTATAAAGTTACCCAAGACTCTTTTCTCCAAAGGAAACTAAACTTTTTTGTAATTTGACCAGGAGAAACTTCTGCATGAATTCCTTCGGGAAGGAAATGATGAGTTTTTGAAAGACTCGCTTTTCTACATTTCTCTAATGAAATATGTCTTAGATATTATCTTGGTTGCAGTGACTGGTGCAGAATATCTCAAACTCAGTATGTTAATCTTAATGGAAGCTAATTTATATTTTATGTGGAAAAAAGAAAAGAAAAGAGAAAAGAAAAGAGAAAAGAGAAAAGAAAAGAGAAAAGAAAAGAGAAAAGAAAAGAGAAAAGAGAAAAGAAAAGGCTTCTTTAAGAGCAACACATTACAATTGTGCATAGTCATGCTCTTTCAAACTATCTTTTCATTTGTTTTAGCAATATGTTACAGCTGGCATACTATTCAAGACAGGGGACAATGCCAAAGTATTTATAATGTACTTTTAACCACCTCTTTTTTTAAAAGACTGAAAAAAAGAATACTAAGATTTTAATAAACTGTTTAAGTTGAACTTAAATTCTCTTGCAAATTAATTCTAAAAATTCCCCATAAAATATCAGTTGTACTTCAGATGGCCTAGGCTTTAAGTTAAAGTGTTTAATCAACTGTTAAAAGATGCAATAGTTTTTTTTTTTATTGGAAAAAATAGATAATGGAAAACCCATTAGTTTCTGATTGACGAAAACAGGGCATCTTTCTGTGCAAGCTGGCTTCTATATTGATATTGCCACGTTTTGCAAACGCATCGTTAAATCTAAAACTGCTTCTGAATTGCCCACTGTATTCCTCCTCAAGGACAGAACAAATAGATTTGAATGATTCTAAATAATTTGTTAGAAGCAAAAGACTAAAAGCTAAGCTGTTTTGTTTCACAAAAATAAGGTGGTGTAAGCATTTGTTCCACTCTATTAAAAATAATTAATTAAAATGGAAAATGAGCCCACTCACTGCAGCAGAATAACCGTAAAATTACAGAATAAACCAAGATTTTGTTCTTCTGCATTTTCATCTGTTGCTCAAATTATTAAATATGTGGTTGGTTTTTCTCACTTCTCCACATAGCCTCAATCAGCAGGAAAGCTGGATAGAGTATACACTAATACACAGATAACCAGCATCCCACACTCTAGGGAATATTTATTTCTTTCTTTTTTCTTTCTTTCTTTCTCTCTTTTTTTCTTTTTTTCTTTCTTCCTTTCTCTCTTTTTTTTCTCCCATTGTATCCTACAGATGGCCAGAATTTACTGGTATCTAGTGCTGTGCCCAGGATGAAGCATTTTCCAAGTATTTGTGAGAAGAGGAAGGGAAGACAGTGAGTAACTGTTGTTGTCAGAGAGACTCCCTTCTTTCTCCACCCCGTCTTTTGGCTGCTTCCCCACTCAGGCAGTGAGAGGCTCGGTCTCTGGGAGGCCAGACAATGGTTGCTTTAGAGAAGGAGGGAAGCCTCCGAACACCATGTAAATTTAGGACTGGATAGGCGGCTATTGTGCTTAGGCCATGCCCATTACTCATCCACTAGCAACAGGCTCTCTTCCTTTTGTCTGCAAAGACGGTAAACTTTCAATGGCATCAGAAAACAGAAGGCCTTTCAGAGAGCACAAGAACTCTGCCTTCGCAATCATGTGAAAATATGGTAAACAATTTCTTAGCTCTCTCCCTCTCTCTTCCTCCCCAATAGCCTGCTAAGAAACTCAACTGTGAATGCCAAGTAATGCAAGAAGAAGAAAAGAGGAGAAGGGGGGAGCTCTTGGGCTAAAATGTGTATTTCTGGATGTTTAATTCAAGGGATGCCATTATTTTACCATCAAAGAAAATATTGGGAGTTTTCTTTCTTTAGACCCAACATGTGTAACATCCCCATTTCTTAAGGAAGTAAGAACAAACTTTTTTTGGGGGTGGGGGGCAAGTAGGCAATTTTAAACAACAAAATAAGCATTTGGCATGGGCCATTACTCTATACCCGTGATGGCGAACCTATGACACGAATCTGAGGGCATGTGAGGCATTGTCCTATGTCAGTTCCAGCAGCCAGCTGATTTTCAGTCTTCTGGAGGGTGGGGAAGGCCGTTTTCGCCCTCCTCAGGCTTCAGGAAAGCCTTCAGAGCCTGTGGATGGTGAAAAATGGGCCCAACAGGCCTACTGGAAGTTCAGAAATAAGCTTCTGGTTTGCCTGTTGGGTTGTTTTTAACCTCCCCAGGCTTCAGGAGGCTTTCCTAAAGCCTGGGGAGGGCAAGAAATGGCCCAATGGGTAAACCAGAAGTTCATTTCTGAACTTCTGGTTGGCCCGTTGGGCCCATTTTTTGCCATCCACAGGCTCCGGAGACTTTCCTGAAGCCAGGGGAGGGCAAAAACAGCCTCCCCCATTCTTCAGAGGGCCGAAAATCAGCTGGCCGGGGTATGCATGCATGCTGGAGCTGACATAGGGCAATGCTTTGCGTGCCCTCAGATATAGCTCTATGTGCCACCTGTGGCATTATTATTATTATTATTATTATTATTATTATTATTATTATTATTATTATTATTATTATTATTATTTAAATTTCTAGACCGCCCCCTCTCCCCGGAGGGACTCGGGGCGGTGTACAGGAAAAATTAAAAACATACAAACAATCATACACATAGGTAAAAATCCAATTAAACAACCCCTGTACAATTTATAAAAATTAAAAAACAGACCTTAAAACCAATCTTAAAAATTTAGAAATAGGACTGAGGTGGGATAGGTGGAATTAGGCCAAGCCGGCTAGCTGGAATAGGTGGGTTTTAAGTTTCTGATGGAAGGAGCGGAGATCCGTAGTCATTCTAATGTCAGGGGGGGAGGTCATTCCAGAGGGTCGGGCCCATCACAGAGAAGGCCCTTCCCCTAGGCGTCGCCCGCTGGCACAGCCTAGTGGACGGCACCCGGAGGAGTCCCTCTCTGTGTGAGCGAATCGGCCGGAGGGATGTATGGGGCAGGATACAATCCCGTAAATAACTAGGTCCTGTGCCATGGAGCACCTTAAAAATGATGGTCAACACCTTGAAGCACACCCGAAAAGCCACAGGTAGCCAGTGTAGCCCGCGCAGGAGAGGTGTTACGTGGGAGTACCTAGAGACTCCCGAGACTGCACGCGCGGCCGCATTCTGAACCAGCTGCAGCCTTTGGGTGCATCTCAAGGGGAGCCCCATGTAGAGAGCGTTACAGTAGTCTAGCTGGGACGTCACAAGCGCATGAGTGACTGTGCGAAGGGCGCTCCGGTCCAATAGGGGACGCAATTGGCGCACCAGGCGAACCTGGTGGAACGCCCCCCTGGCCACGGCTGTCATAGGCTCACCATCACGGGTATAGTGTCTACTTGAGCAAGGGGTTGGACTAGAAGACTTCCAAAGTCTCTTCCAACATATTCTGAACTGAAACCATGTCCAAGCACTTCCTCCAAGAATGTACAAATCTATACTAGGTTGGTCTTAAAATTAATACCTTATCACTCATTTTAAATTAATCTACTTTTCCCAGTATTGTTGCAAGCACATACAGTGATTTAAAGTTATGTAAAGAACATTTAATAATATATGCTGTTCAGGACAGCCTATGGGGCAAATGTAATTGATTCAATCATTCTAGAATCACTCTGGGACTAAGAACTGATGCTTTGAGTTGATAGCTTATGCTGCCGAAACATTTTCTGCAGACTGTACTACATTTCTTGCTTCTTCCTTTCCAATCTTGCACAATCCTTTACTGTAAAGTAAATAAATATCAAAATCCACAATAAATTTACCTTTTACATTTTTTAGTAAAATCTTTAGTAAACCTAAAAGCAATAATAATAATAATATACAATGTTATGAATCTTAAGGGAAAAGAGAGCGAACAATGATCCATATGGTATGAAGAACTGTTCATCTGTTTCCAATGGTTTTACAGTATAGATTATGGCAGGGATCCACAAGTTACTTAAACCTGGAAACTTGAGCTGAAATACCTTACTCCACTAGACTCTGTTCCGTTAGAGCTGATTTAAATGCACATAGCTTGCCCAAATAATTTGTGGAGTGAAAATTCTAAAAATAATATTTCCAGATCACAAAACAAATTCTTTCACATTCCTCCCAGTAACAAAATAGCCTAAGCTACATGAGATATCAATACATGGCTGTGTTACTCAGCGCTGTTCTTTCTCTCTAGGGCATATAACATAACAGCTGGAAAAGGCCTGCAATAAAACTTGCTGTGCTAATTTTTGCTCACAATCAGTTTTTCCACAGAGGACCATTTGAAACTAGAATCTCCCACCTGCAATCTGAAATAAGGCCACCTCATGTCCTTGCGCAGAAACAAGCCAAAAACACGACCCATTAACCAGAAGTAGGCAGACCAAATAGCACATGGCAGGAGATGGCAGGTGTTCAAAAGGGCTGTGTTAAGTGTTATGTTTCATGGACATGAGCATGAAGTCACTAGTGCTTAAGCATGTCTCAATGGATCACTTTCCTTTAACGGCAGAGCCCTGGGGCCTTTGGAATTATTACTAAGCTATTGTGAAGACACACACACGCAATAACCGATTCTGCATTTCTCAAAATGTAGAAGATAAGAGCAATATTCAGCAAGAATAGCATGTGATCCACTGGGGTGTGAAGAATTCTCTTCTAAATAAAGAGATATAAAACTAAAGAAACAAAGAGGCTGCCTCTCACTGAATCAGTCCATCAGGCCACCTTGTCTAGTGTTTTTCACCCAAGTGGTCAGCAGTCCACTAGCTATTCACAAGCTAAAAGGCAAACATTACTACATGAGTCTCAAAAGCAGCAACCCCTATATAAGAGAATCTTATCCATATTAGGACAGTAAATAACTTATTCCAAGCTTTTTTCTGATTTCCCTATACATAAAAGAACCATTGATGGGAATTGAAGTGGGAAATTCATGATGTTGGGATGTCGTAGTATTCTAATTGTTGCCACAAGGTGACAGAAGAAAGCTCCTTCCAGGGTTGTCATTTTCAAATTTGGATTTCAGTTCTCTGTCACCCTCCACTCCTTCTAACAACAAACTCAGTGGTGGGTACCAACAGAATTCTAATTAAAATGTATAAAAGAGGGAGTTATCAACACACATAAATTACAGAAACTTGACATTTATATAGTCATTCCCCACCATTCTCACACACCGGGGGGGGGGGGGGGATCTTACAAACAATAGCCCAGTGAGGAATAAGAAAACTTCATAATGTCAAATGTTACTCTAGCATATCCTCTAGAAAATGAAATGGGTGGAAAATGAAATGAAAATGAAATGGAACTGGATAGAGCAGTGGAATGCCCTTGTTTCACTACTCAAACCCTAAACCAGAGTATTCCTTTAAGAAAACACTGTAACTGCACATTGTAATGTCAAATACTGTTCTGAAGCTATTAAGCCCTTTATGGCTTTTATTGTTCTGAACTTGCACTGTATAAGGTTTCTCCCTTTCAGTCAAAAATGAAAGCTAAGCCCAAACACAACTGTCAAATAAAATCAGCAACAAAGCTGAACAAAATGTGTGTTTGGTAGGGGTGGAAGATTTGTTGCATTCATAAAAGTCTTGCCACAAAACTAAAGAAAGAAAGGAATAAATCTGTTGACTTCTACCTGAGACAAATATTGCCTAGGATCCCCTCTCACTCTTCACCATGACAAATATTTATGAGATGATGAAGGGGGAGAAAAAAGAAGCCAGGTCTCCTTCTTGTCATAAGACCTTGTCACTAACTTGCAGGGGGGGATGCTAGCCAAACATATGGTCAAACTCTAGATTCCACAAAGAGTTACCGGCAAAGCAAAAACAAGACCATTTCAGCCCAGACATTTAGCTGTGTTCACCACTGGTCTCTATATGTTTCTTTCAAAACCAGTCAAAAACTCCTTTGTGATACTAAGTGCCCTACTTCCTACTTTCCTACTCCACAGGATGCTACAGAAAGAATTTAAACAGATTTAACCAACCAGACAAACAAATAAAAGGGCAAATCCTTGTATTCCGAAACATGGGCTTTTCTTCCTTAATGTCATATGGAATCATTTAAAAATAAATTCTCCCTGAAAACATCGCCCGACCCTTCTTGTATACTTTAAAACCATATGTTCCACAATATTACACACTAGTAAGTGAGGTTTTGTTTTAATACTTCTGCTTTGGAGGAGGAGTATTTTTTTTTCTTTCTGTGGAGGAAGAGCAGTTTGGAAGAGATACATTTTAAACAGAAAACTGGTGCCAGAACCTCCCCAAAGTTGCCAATAAATTTAATGTTTAATATGTTACAGAAGGTAAACATTATTAAAGACAGAGGGAGTAATCACAGAAACTGCACTTAAATGATAGCACTTAATTTAAATAACACTAAAGTTAGTTTGCATTCTTGGCCTAGTTATTTTTGTCCCTGCACATATTTTTGGCATGTGGCTCTCCAGTGTGCCAACCAAAGCACAAATGCAGTCTGGAAAAGGTTTTCATCCCAAATAAAATCTAGAGAAATGACTGCTTGGGCAAGCACTCAGCTGGTTCCTTTTTCTCTGGGACACATTCCATTCCTTCCTTCCGAATTCTGACACTGGCCATTGGCTTAGATTTATTTATCGACCTAAATTGGAGTTATAAATGATCAACAGCCATGGGAAAGTGGTTGAACAAAGCCAATTTGGAATTTGAATATGGGCCCCTACAAGGATGTAGATCCAATAATAGCCTTGTCAGAATATACCCCTGAAGGTTTATCATTGTTGCTGTTGTTGCAAAAGGACTTAAGTGTTTTTCAAACTTAGCAATTTTATGATGTACAGACATCCAACTCCCATAATCCCCAGCCAGCACCCAGTCTCAATCACAAAGAGCCCCAACAGAGTGAACCATCTGAATCTTCATGTCCTTTGAAATGATGCTTCATCCCACACGAGACAGCCTATTCACCTCAATTTATCATTAGAGCCCTCTCTTCCTGTAAAACACATAATTTTGTATCTCCTGAGGTGGCAATCCAATCATAACGCTGAGGTCCTTCTTAGCCACCACCCTCAGGTTTTGGAAGTTTCTTCACAGAGGACTATCTGCCCTCTTGCCCCTCCTTTGGCTTTCAGATGGTAAAACTTTATTCTTCTCCAGTTCTTCCACTTTATTGTCAACATTTGAAATGATCTGGAAAACATTATTTCAGAATTCATCTTTCCTTTTGGTAAGGCCTCTTGAATTACAGTGAATTCAGTTGCTGTCTTAATTGGATTTAAATAGCTTCATCCTTTGTTATGTTTCATCTGTTAGCTACCTAAAATGCTGCAAGAACCAATAGGACAGATACATGTTGGAAAAAAAACTGTTGGACATTTACTTGCTTTATTGTAAGCTGAAATATACAAAAACTTCCTTTTGTATCCTTTTTGTGCATTTTTACACTTATGATTTAATGATATTTTATATAAGATAACTTGTTGTGTTAAATCAATACTAGTGGTTTTATTAGCCACTACTGATACTTTTTATACAATAACAAGCAGGATAAAAGTATGCTTATTATTCCACTACTGTTTCAAAATAAATGATAAAGATAATGCAGAATAAGATAGTTAAAGAAAAAGCCCAGGCTGGGGGAAGACAAGAAGGACCTCACATTTCTAACTGGAAAACTTTCAAAACAGATTAACAATTAAAATTATATCCTTGGCAGAATTTGTTAACATCAAGTTAACATTTGTTCATGTTAACTTGACCTTAAAGGTCAAGGCATCCAGTTACATGCAAAAGAAGACCAAGAGAATTCATATAAAGTATTGAAACATAAGAAATATGTTTCTTTTGAAATATCAAGATGTAATGCCAGTTTACTGAAGAAACATTATTTATTGGATGATATTATTTAATTAATTAATAAGCTAAAATGTCTAAGATTAGTAAAAATCGTTTAACCTGAGCAAGATTTTCAATATAGCTGCCAAGATGTAAATTCATAGTCCAGGAAGATGTCCAGAAATAACTACACCTTCCTGCTTTTTTAAAAGTTGCCTAGAAAACTTTCACTCACTACAAAATCATGACTTTCTCTTGCTTTGACAGTTTTCTGAAGAAAACTTCAGAAATTCTAGCTTCAGAAGCTTAATCCAGATGAGATAAATACAATTTTGTTAGGGAAAGCTTTTGCCTGAATAATCATCCTAAAAAAAAAACATAATTCATTGTGCCAAAGGTGCTTTTTCAAGAGGCAATTGGATTTTCTTTTTCTTTAAAGACGTTTTGCTTGTGATCCATGAAGCTTCTTCAGCTGAAGAAGAACTAATGAAGTTTCTTGAGAAGTGAAACATCTTCAAAGAAAAGCCAGAAAGTTCAGTTGCCTCTTGAAAAAGCACCTTTGGGACAACCATGACCTGGATGACTCAGAATCTTCATAGACATAATTGAGTGGTTCTTTTTTTTTTTGTCTGAAACAAAAACATCATTCTACAAAACATTCATTTTTACAACAGAAATCGGGTGGTTTTTCAAGGCTTATCACTGTCTCAGCTGCCCATATAGCCATGATGGCGAACCTATGGCCCTCTCTGTGAGCATGTGCGCCATCACCAGCTGCTTTTCTGGTTTCCAACGCTCTGCAATGTGTAAAGACCAGCTGGCCAGTGTGCATGTGCATGCTGGAAACCCAAAGACCAGGTGACCGGCGCATGCATGCACACTGGCCACCTAGTCTTCGGGTTTCCAGTACTCCAACGTGTGTGCACACATGTGCACACATGTGCACACATTCCAGTTTAGACACTCGGTGCGAAAAGGTTTGCCATCACTGCCATATAGTACTCATAGGCAAGATTGGCTTCAGCCAAAATTTGGGAGTATGCCGCAATCAATCCACTTAGAGAAATAGACACAAAGGGCTTGCGCTATCAGGCAGCATATAATGCAGCCATTCAAATCATCCTTGAAGCTAGAGGTTCAGATCATGTTGCACCAATCCTGTGCCAATTGCACTGATTATCAGTATGTTTCCAGATCCAGTACAAAATCTGTCTGGGTTTTTAAAGCCTCAAGTAGGTTGGTGCAAGTTATTTGAAGAAGTCTCTACTGCCACATAGTTGCAAAAGTAATTGTCCTTTTCTGTTCTTTGACACGACTTCTCTTTGGCACCTTTGTTCAAATATTCTATGGCATTTTAAATTTAATTAGAGGATGGGTGGTGCTTAAAACAAGCATATGCTTCTCCCAAGTTATGCTTGATATTTCCCAAACCCTGTAAAAGTGACCAGTGTACATTTGCTAAGGATCTTACTTACTTTCTGGTTTTCCTGATCTTCTTGAGCAAGGAAGAAAGAGGAGACATGTGAAGTATTAGAGTTATGAAGTGTAACACAGAGTATAGGCAATCTATCCACGTTTAATTGTCTAAGAGATGAGAAATTGACAAAGGAGATGGATAGGAACAGGGGGAAACACATCTGAGCTTTCACTAACCAGTCTGTATTTCCTGACTCTGGGTGGAAGTCCACTGTGCTTGAACTCTGGGAACAACAAGCAAATTATACGGCTTATTTTCATCCTGTGTTAATGTTTTGGATAAATAAATATTGTATTTGCCTATCATTTCCTACCAATTTATTCATGCTGATATATGCACACACAAATGCACCCTAGGGAGTGGAGTTTGTTTAGTTAACAGTCACATTCAGCAATAGGTTATCTCTGGGCTTTAACACGTTTGAAACATTGTTTTGTTTTTCCCCTTGCAAGTATATGTATTACATTTGCAGCTGAAAATCTACTTTTCACATGTGGCAGGGAAGGCAACAGTCTCTAGACATTAAGCATGTCTACGGGGAGAAGAGCTATGTTGTGACTACTATTAACTGAACCAGGTACTTGTGTATGAAAAGTGGATGCTGTGTTCTCTCTTTGCACCTGAAAGCACCCGATGACTAGGAGGACACAGCTGAATTGCTCCCTTTACCTAGTCTCATGGATATGGATGTGCAAAGGAATAACATTCAATTCTGGTTTGCCGATATTTCCCATCATGTGTCTGTTGCTGATAGGAGAGATGTTACTCCTTCCCTGAGCATTATTAATACAAGTCTGAAGGCCTGGGTGACAACAAGTGTCATTCCAGCCTATATTCCAGTGTTTCTCAACCTTGGCAACTTTAAGATGTGTGGACTTCAATTCCCAGAATTCCCCAGACAGTTGGTTGAGGAATTCTGGGTGTTGAAGTTGACATACCTTAGAGTTGTCAAAGGTGAAGAACTCTATACTGTTCATATGAGGAAGCCACATTACATAGTCTTTTCCAGTTTTGCCACCTCTTGATGATCCCTCCTATTCAACCATGTCAAAATCATGTCCAAAATCATCATCATGATATTGATGTTCATCTGAATGAAGGGCTCTTTATAAAGCAGGATGGGGAGTGGGTAACAAGCCTTTGGGAATTTGTTTATGCATTTCTGTTTAAATCAGTTAATGCATTGTAAGGAATTCTAGCTTACTGTAAGGAATGCATGCAATCTTGTACAATGCATGTTTTAAAAAAGGGCAGGATTTCAATGACATGGCTTTCAATGTCTATCATCTTGACATTTGACCTCCTTCCTCCATGAACGCTTCTGCTTCCAGTTTAGATTATAAATTCTCCTTACCAAAGATTTATGATTAGGAATAATGCAATTTATCAGGCAATTTGTTTTAATGAATTCTAGTACAGGAAACACACCGGTAAGTTGTCCCAATTTCATGGCCCATAAATGCAAATCTCAATGAAAAAAATGATTTGGGTTGTAAGGGTTTAGAATGTAGAAGACTCAGAATCTTGAACCAGAAAGAAAATTAGGGAAAGTGGGAATTACTTCTTTTCAAAAGTCTTTTGCCTGGTTGAATAGCATATTCTGCAGATGAAAAGAGAAAGCAATCCCATTTTCTCATATTTTATTATGATTAGAAATATAATAGCCCCTAATTTAACCAGTTTGGTGTGGTGATTAATGCCCAAGTCTGAAAACTGGGACTGTGAGTTCTGGTATTACCATGGGCCTGAAGCCACTTGGGTGATCTTGGGCCAGTCATTCTCTCTCAGTTCTAGGAAAGACACAATGACAAACCATTTTTTGAAATCTGGAGAAACTTATCTGGGCAGTAGCCATAAGTCAATCCTGACATATGGCACATACACACTATTAAACCAAGCTGTTGAGAAATTATCTGCAGAGAATCACATAGGTGACTTTAGAGAAGGAATACCTAACAAAACAAGTATTAAGTCCAGAAAGGAAGATATATTAAGAAAGCAGCTTACGTTGATTGCACCTTATCTCTCTTTGGTATAAGAGGGAGAGAAAAGAAAACACAGTTGGGATTTCACAGTACTTTTCCTGGTGCCTATATTGATGAAACAGAATTCTTATGGTGTCCGTTTCCTGACCTGGGCATACTCAGAATTTTCTCTCCTCTGCATAATGCTGAATTGCTGTCAATTCCTTTCCTTTTCTTTTGACAGGCAGTCTAAACCCAGGAACTGGACTGTCCGGATGGCTGTGTTTTTATTGCCCAGAGGCTCCCCATTCTGGCACATCGCCACTCTCTTAAGAAACTTTGCCTCATCCTGCATAGAAAATTTTCCAGATTTCCCTTCTTAGAATTGTTTGTTCTTGGGGGGGGGGGGGGATATCTGCTACAGTTTCAGGGTTCAAACATCCAAACTGAATAACATGTCCAAAATGTGTGTCTGGAAAAAAAATACTTTATTCTACTACCACCCCACCAAATCCACATATAAAGGCTGAATGTCACACTTCATTCTTTCATAAATTTTCTTTATATATTATTAATTTCCAGACAATGGTTTCCTTATTTAAACATTGTTAAAGCTAGGACTACTTAAATGGATCATTGTTGAGGAGGAATCATTTTTGATATAGTACACTGTTTAGGACTGAAGAAAATTTAACAGCAGCCCTGCTTATTCAAGTTTTGTTTCTTAAGAGTTCTAGACAGTAGAAACACCTCATTTTTAGAGAAAACTGCACTTAGAGTTTCAATTTAGAGAGGACACTTAATCTGATCCTATATTTTCAGACTATTGGTCAGATTTTCGCATCCTAATATCTTCCAGATAGATTGGGCTATTAAATAAAGTTTCAAACTCCCATAATCTCCAATCCTCCTAGGAACTACAGACCAGCCCAAATGGTATCAAATGTATAAGGATTTATGAGATTGAGTCATGTGGTGTCTAAACAAATCCTTTTATGGAGAGTCACTTCCGGTTTCCGAAGGCGACGGATGTTGGTCTACTGTTCGCTTCTCCGGTGGGGCCCTTTTAGGAGCACAGGCGGTCTTGGAGGGACCACCTGCCATAGGGCGGCTTGCTGGAACCCCCCAGATAGGTGGCAGCCATGGGGGAGTCCCCAGTTTCACCTTAGGAGCCAGGGAGCAAAGTGGTTGCATAACAGCACCTTCGCTGAATGGATTCTGGAAGGAAAGAGTTAACTACATGCAGCGGCTGAAGTGCTGGAGGTGAGAAATTCGCTCCAATCTCCTTAATTGCTTTTAGAGTAGTGGCTTTTTTACAAGTTGTGGATTCAATCTGTTTGAAGTAGGAAGATTGGAGGGGGGTTGCTTTTTTTCTTCTACCCCTCTCAGGCAAAGCGGCATTTGGACTGTCTCTCAATCTCGGAATGGAGATAGAGAGCAAAAAATTGAATTAGCCACTTGAACTAACTATGTGAAAAGATTTATATCATAACTGCAAGAACTGATTGCTCAGTTGTTTTGAAAGCTTTATGGAAGTTTGTAATGTTCTGCTCCTGATCCCGAGGAGGAGCCAAGATGGCCTGCTTCCGTCTTCTTCTTCGCACTTATAAATGAAGTCTGCCTTTTGAAACTACCTTTGAAGAAAGTCTGGCTTTATATTATCCCACTTGAAGGACTCTTGGAGCCTCTCCTGTTACGTGGTCTTTCTGGATTTGGACTATTTGATTTTTTTTTTTTTGAGTGACTTCTTGGCTTGGAACTGTGACAGAGGATTAATTTTCACTTTTGGATGTGCCTGTCTTTTCGAACTCGCTCACCTGCTCGCTTCACAGACACAATTTCTTTTGCAAAAGATTTATACTCTTTCTGAACTTAGACAATGGGGCCTAGAAAACTACCTAGAGGCAAAGCAACCTCAGCACTGACTTCTACTGCATCCAGTCCAACGATTCAACAGACAAAAATTTCATCATTTTTACAGGAAAAGACTGGAGAGAGTTCAAAAGATTTATCTGTTACTCAAATGTTTCAAGCTATTATGCAGGGACAAAATGAGTTGAAAAAGGAGGTAGCAGATTTTAGAGATGAGCTTAAAAGTGTGCAGCAACAA
Organism: Natrix helvetica; assembly: GCF_964273705.1. NCBI lineage: Eukaryota > Metazoa > Chordata > Lepidosauria > Squamata > Natricidae > Natrix > Natrix helvetica. The sequence goes on from NC_138552.1 coordinate 248,827,959, forward strand.
ATAACAGAAAATAAACAGAGAATTGGTGTGCTGGAGGAGGGCGCAGCTGGGCTGGGAGAGGAGGTTAAGGCAGTCCCAAAGGGGAATATAGAATTGGAAAATTTTATGGCAAAGATAGAACTTGAAAGAATGTCCTTCTTTCTCAGATTCCAGAACCTAACGGAGACAGAAGATGAAGATCTTAAGGATATTATGAATACAATTGTAGCAGAATATATTTAAAGAGATAAAGAACAGTTGTGATGGGATATGGATATGGTTTATAGGATTAATTCAGCATATGCCAGAACACATAATGCTCCAAGGAAAGTACATGTTAAATTTCTTAGGAAGACCACGAGGGATGAGATTCTAGGGGCTCAGAGGGTGGGACCACTAAAATATAAAGATAAAGAAATTGTCATTCTTAAGCAAATTCCAAAAAAAAATAAGAGATAAGAGGAGGAAGTATTCCTCCTTATCAAAGAAATTATATAATAAGGGAATTTGGTTTAGATGGTTATTGCCAGAAGGAATGCTGATCTTCTGGGAGGGAAATAGAATTAGAATTAACACAGTTGTGGAGGCAGAGGCCTTCATTAAAAAACATAGTGCCCTCCTAGAGGACGGAAATATAAGAAGTAGTGAAAAAGGCGACAACATACAAGACATGAAGGAGGGAGGGGCTGCGGCTCCGCCTGGGGACAGGGGGGAGGGAACAATATTGGAAAGACTCACATCACAAAAATAAATATATCTGGAATATCATTGTAATTGTTGATATATTAGAAAGTGGCAAAAGAGATGATTGAACACATGGTTGATAGAATGTATAATAAGATGCTGTTTCTGCTTATCTTTTATCTTTTGTTTGTTTTTTTTTCTGTAAAAAGTTGTGAGAATTGGAGAGATTCCTACCTCTAGCACGATGGAGCTGCCCAAAAAATTTTTTTGTATATCCACCTACCCTTTTCCCCAATTTTTTTAAAAAACCAATAAAATTCTTTTTTTTAAAAAAATAAACAAATCCTTTTATATTTTCAGTGGTAGCACAAAACGTTCTGTTACTCTTAACCAGATTTCCAGTCAGATGTGGAAACCGAATGCAGTTCAATCTATATACATATAAAGACCCTTTACACTTCCCTTAAATGAAGACATGATTTAACAACTTTGGATTGACTCTGAAATAATTGTAGCCATCTTCTGGTGTGAGAGTTATGAGGTTTCATGAAATTATTATCATCTTCCACTTGTGTATTATGAAATTGGCTTGTAACAATAACTTAGATGACTTTTTACTTACTTACTGTCCCACCATAAAAGCAAGGAACAAGTTCTTGATTGTTCTGTATTAACCACATGAGTTTCCATGATGCTATAAGTACTCATTTCTTTGACATTCTATCACATAGGCCAATCTACTCTTCACATATCAGGGGCTTCAGAGTACTTACCAAAGTATATAAGTTATTTGGATGTGAATATTACTTGCTATAGAATGAAAACAACAAAGCAAATATGGGGGAGTTTCTATCCTAATCAGTAATTTATTTAGCCCACTGGATCCCATTTCCAAATTCTAGGGAAAACATTGACATACCCTGAAGCATAGCCACTGATATACAACATGGCTCATTTCTGTGAAGGATCCTGTTCCTTTAATAGCTTGTAACAGCCTGTAATGCCAAAAAAAAACCACATATATCCCCAAACATTATATGCAATGAAAGTCACTCCTGCAGTGTGCACTTCATTAATATATACAGGTCTTTTTCATCTAAAAACAGGTCAAAACAACAATGCATTTTTAAATCAATTTTATTCCAGAAGCTATATCATTGGTTAGAGTCAGTTGGAAGCGGAATCAGGTTGCCTTTAAGGCAATATAATAGTAGAGAGTACGGGAGAGTCTTGAACCGAGGGAGTTCACTGTGCCACAGATCTCCGGGTGTGAGTCCCTTGGTGTGAAATGGGGCCCAGGGAGGCAGTTGGGCTTGCTGATTGTATACTTGGCTCCTCACTATGCATCAGCGGCCCTGCCCGAGCTCCTCGAGCTGATCGCGGAGACGGCAGTTGATACCCCCAAACTTGTGGTTATGGGGGATTTCAATCTGCCATCGACGGGTGAAGCATCCGAGGTGGCTCGGGAGTTCATGTCTTCCATGACAGCCATGGACCTGTCCCAATTAATTCAGGGCCCCACACACGAAGGTGGGCACACACTGGACCTTGTTTTTGTATCTGGACAGTGGACGAGTGATCTGGGAATAGGGGATCTAGTTATCACACCCCTGTCATGGTCAGACCACTCTTCTCTCCGGCTCAACTTCCCCGGCGCTACCCCCCACTGCGGGGAGGTGGAACCTGATTGTCCCAGATGGTTCCGCCCCAAGCGACTGATGGAACCGGATAGGTTCCAGACGGAGCTTGGGCCATTTCATGTAGCCCTGACCCGCTCCCGGATGGAGGACCTAGTGGCCGCTTGGAATAAGGCGGCTGCGGGGGCCTTGGACCGGGTAGCGCCTTTGCGGCCTCTCTTGCGGCAACGAACCACCCTGGCTCCTTGGTTTACCGAGGAGCTGAGGGTGATGAAAAGCCACAAGGGACGCCTAGAAAGCAGGTGGAGGTCCTCACGCTCCGAATCTGACCGAACACAGGTAAGAGCCTATTTACGGACCTACCTTGTGGCTCTAAGAGCAGCCAAACGTAGACACTGTGCCACTCTTATTGCATCCGCGGATAACCGCCCTGCCGCCCTGTTTCGGGTGACCCGCTCTCTCTTATTTCAGAGGTCGCGGGAAGACCCTTTGCAGGGTAGAGCAGAGGAGTTTGGGGAATATCTGCAGGACAAAATCGATCAGATCCGGAGTGGATGGGCCCCCTTCAGTGGACCAGGAGAGACGTCGGAAGCAAGTCTTGAGACACCATGCTGGGAGGAGTTTGACTCTGTTGCCCCTGAGGACTTGGACAGGTTACGTGGGCGACTGCGAGCCACCTCATGTTTACTGGACCCGTGTCCCTCCTGGCTTGTACTGGCATCCTGGGAGGTTACACGAGGCTGGCTCCTGGGTCTGGTGAACGCTTCACTGGAGGAGGGGTCCTTGCCAACCGCCTTGAAAGAGGCGGTGGTGAGGCCCCTGCTCAAGAGGCCTTCCCTGGATCCGGAGGAACTAGCTAATTACTGTCCTGTCTCCAACCTTCCCTTTTTAGCGAAGGTTGTAGAGAGTGTGGTGGTGCAACAGTTCCCACGTCACCTGGAGGAAGCAGTCTATCTTGACCCGCGCCAGTCCGGCTTTCGACCCGGTCACAGCACGGAGACGGCCTTGGTCGCATTGGTAGATGATCTATGGAGGGCCAGAGATAGGGGTTGTTCCTCTATCCTGGTCCTATTAGATCTATCAGCGGCTTTCGATACCATCGACCATGGTATCTTATTGCGCTGGCTGGAAGAGATGGGCGTGGGGGGCACCGTTTTGCGGTGGTTCCGCTCCTATCTCTCCGACCGGACACAGTGTGTGTTGGCAGGGGAGCAGAGGTCGACCCTGAGGCCACTCACTTGTGCGGTGCCTCAGGGTTCGGTCCTCTCGCCCCTCCTGTTCAACACATACATGAAGCCACTGGGTGAGATCATCCGTGGTTTTGGGGTTGGATACCATCTGTACGCTGATGATACACAGCTGTACATTTCCACCCCAAACCACCCCAACGAGGCCGTCGAAATGATGTCCCGGTGTTTGGAAGCCGTGCAGGTCTGGATGGGGGACAACAGACTTAAACTCAACCCTTCCAAAACTGAGTGGCTGTGGCTACAGGAGCCCTGATTTAACCAGTTGACGCCATCACTGGCCATAGGGGGTGAATTATTGCCCCCCGTGGAACGGGCGTGCAATCTGGGTGTCCTCCTTGATGCCCGGCTGTCGATGGATGACCATCTGACAGCCGTGGCGAGGGGGGCGTTCCACCAGGTTCGCCTGGTGCGTCAATTGCGTCCCCTATTGGATCGGGACACCCTACGCACAGTCACTCATGCGCTGGTGACGTCTCGCCTGAACTACTGCAATGCTCTCTACATGGGGCTCCCCTTGAGATGCACCCGAAGACTGCAGCTAGTTCAGAATGCGGCCGCGCGGGTTATCATGGGAGGATCAAGATACTCCCACATAACACCATTCCTGCGCGAGCTGCACTGGCTGCCTGTGGTTTTTCTGGTGCGTTTCAAGGTGTTGGTTACTATCTTCAAAGTGCTCCATGGCATGGGACCTAGTTACCTGCGGGACCGCATCTCACCTCATACATCCCTACGACCTATCCGCTCTCACAGGGAGGGACTCCTCCAGGTGCCATCCGCCAAGCAGTGCCAGCGGGTGACGCCTAGGAGTAGAGCCTTCTCTGTGATGGGCCCAACCCTCTGGAATGATCTCCCTCCCAATATTAGAATTACCAATGACCTCCGCTCCTTCCGACAGAAGCTCAAGACTCACCTGTTCCGACTAGCTGGCTTAACTGATTGACAGTTCCATCTTCCACCTCCTGGCAAACATTTTATTGGGGAATTTTTAAGGGAATTTTAATATTTGTATTTTAACTAAGAATTGTACAGTATATTTTTTACCTCCTCCGTCTACGTCCACGTCTATGTCTATGTCTATGTTCATGTCTATGTATTTGTATATGGTTTTAACATGACTGTACACCGCCCCGAGTCCTGCCTAGGAAAGGGTGCGGTCTAGAAATAAAAGTTGTTGTTATTATTATTATTATTATTATTATTATTATTATTATTATTATTATTATTATTATTATTATTATTATTATTATTATTATTATTATTATTAGAGCCCACTATTTAGGAAAAGTCATAGACTATTATCACAGCCTTCATGTTGTTTCATTTACCATGATGGAGTAAATATATAAGTGAGGGAGAAATATTCTAACTACTGGTGACACAAATTCTGTAACCACGGGAAGAATATACAGTATATCATATACATAATGATTGTCCTTCTTCCATGTAATAATAGTAATTATTTCTACATTAGAAATAGTTTCACCTAATAATCTTTTGCTGATTTCTTATTAATTTTAAAGCTATTCCAAGAATTGTAAAAAAAAAAAAAAAGTGGGGGGGATGAACTCAACGTCAGACAAAAGATCAGAGTAGGGTTCAAAGTCAAATCTGACTCGCCAAAAAGTCAGAAGTAATAATATATGCTGTAATAATGATATTAAATGACATTGCAGTCCTCTGAAGTATTAACAGGGTCCCTGCTCCCAATAATCTTTATTATTACAGACTGTTGCCTCAAAACACAATGACCATTACTCTTTACATAGAGATTTGCTGTTCCTTTCTAGCTATGTCCAAACAATAGTGTTATGTAATTAAGCTCCCCGTTAGAAGACCGAGCATGCAGAGAAGCGTAATGAGAGTGATATGGAATAACACGCACAAACCAGCAAACAGAGACACTGAATAGTATAAAAATATAGTAGTTTACTATGTAGAAATATAGAAGTACTCAGAGTCCGATTAACAGTCCAAGTCATACACGGTTCAGTAATTCAGTTATCAATATTCTCAGTTTAACACACAAAGTAGCTAAACAGTAGGAAGACTCTGTAACTCATGAGCAGTATCAACAGTATCCATGATCAGCATCTAACAAAACAGAGAGAGCTAACAGCCATTCTGGCTCCCTCTTATAGCTGCTTGAGGCCACAAACCAATTACATTTGTCTAACATTTAAAGTAACAGTAAAGTAATCATAGCTTATATACATTGCCAAGCCAAGCCTAGGGTTACATCCCTAACACTCTCCCCTCTTGGGTTGTCAATGTATTTACATACAACTTCACATTCTTAATTCATAAACATCACAGTAATGATTTACGTTTTTCCTTTAACACACAATACAGTATATAATGTAGGTTCAAGATATAATGTATCCCTTATCACACATAGAAACTTTTGTATCAACATCATCTAACTTATCAGGGTTTACATAACATAATGGTCTACATAATTCCCATTCACTTCAGTTTTACGCTTATATTTCTGTTTGCGTCTCCTTGCATATTTACTTGAAGGTAAATCAGTCTTGTCAAGCACTCCCAAATCCTGCAATGACTTAAACTCACTGTTCATGTCAGCTTGCCCTACCTGTTTATCCTCTGTTGGATACGTTGTCAATTCATTGTATGTAGCAGGTACCTCATCCACCTTACATGCAACAGATGCCTGATACCTATCAGGTGGCCACGTTACACAGGTTCACCTTCTGGGTAACTCAGGGCTTATAGGTGGACTATCTTGAATGTCTTCCTGTTTTACCACTTCATCCTGACTTTTTACTTCCTCCTCCTGAGTAGACTCCTTCCTTTCATCACACGTTTCTGGTATGACTGATACATTCTTTTGGTCTACTCAGGTTTCAATTACTACCTGATCATCAGTTTCTAGGTTGTTCCAACCAACATGCTCCAGAAACTTTGCATTTGCACTGTGATAGATCTTAATTGTCCCATGTTCCCAGAACCTATAAGATCTATGGTTTGAGTCATAACAAACAAAATATTAATTGCCTTGCATGAGTTTGTCCCTTTAACCTAATCTGTGCAGGAATATGAACCCATGCTGGAGCTCCAAATGTGTGCAAGTAGCTCAAATCAGGTTTCCTACCATGGCAATGAGTAAATGGTACCTCTCTAGTAGAAGCATTTACAACCTTGTTCAGTAAATGATTAGCACACATCATGGCTTCACCCCATGTTTCAGGCAATTCTGAATCGGCTAACATGGTTCTAATCATAGCTTGTAACGTTTGCCCTCTCCACAAATGCATTGTGTTGAGGTCTTTACAGAGCAGAATGTTTATGCTCAATACCAGCTGTTTTTAACATAGTTTGGAACTTATAATTTGTAAACTCCATCCCATTATCAGTAACTACAGTAATAACCTTGGCTTTTATCTTTCTTTCTGCAAATCTCAGCCAATTAAAAAAATGTTGAAATGTTTCTGTCTTGTCTTTCATTAAGTAGCAGAAACCATATCTTGAGTAATGTTCCATGATACTCAGAACATAACAGGCACCTCCCAAACTGGGTTTTATAGGTCCAATCAGATCAGCAAATAATAATAATAATAATAAATTTGGATTTATTAGCCGCTCCCTTTCCAAGTAGGACTCGGGGCGGCGTACAATGGAGCATAAAACATAAAAAATATATAACAACACCAAACGTACATACATACACAACATACCTACATACATACACGGAGGAGGAAACAAATTACATCAATAGACAGTTAAAAATCAACTTTAAAATACCCCAATTGTAAAAACCCAATAAAAATTAATATTTAAGGACAATTTAAAACAGTTTGGAGGAATGGGAAAATTACGATTGCGATTGAGCCAGGCCGGATAATTGAAAGAGGTGGGTCTTCAGCTGTACACGGAAGGAGCGGAGATCGGAAGTAATCCTGATGTCACGGGGGAGGTCATTCCACAGGGCTGGGCCCATCACAGAGAAAGCTCTGCTCCTGGGTGTCGCCCCCCGACACTGTTTGGCGGACGGCACCCGGAGAAGTCCCTCTCTGTGTGCGCGAATTGGTCGTAGGGATGTGTGGGGCAGGATGCGATCCTGCATATAACTAGGCCCTGTGCCATGGAGCGCTTTAAAGATCATGATCAAAACCTTGAAACGCACTCGGTAGACCACAGGCAGCCAGTGCAGCTCGCGCAGGAGAGGTGTTACAGGGGAGTATCTAGTCCTCCCCATAATCACCCGCGCGGCCGCGTTCTGGACCAACTGTAGTCTCCGAGTGCATCTCAAGGGAAGCCCTACTACTTCTGGCAATGTATATAAGCTATGATTGCTTTACTGTTACTTTAAATGTTAGAGAAATGTAATTGGCTTGTTACCTCAAGCAGCTATAAGAGGGAACCAGAATGGCTGTTAGTTCTCTCTCTGTTTTGTTACTGAGTCTTGCTACTGTTTAGCTACTTTGTGTGTTAAACTGAGACTATTCAATAACTGAATTACTGAACTGTGTATGACTTGGACTGTTAACCGGACTCTGAATACTTCTATATTTCTACATAGTAAACTACCATATTTTTATACTATTCAGTGTCTCTGTATGCTGGTTTGTGCATGTTATTCCATATCACTCTCATTACGCTTCTCTGCATACTCGCTCTCCTAATGGGGAGCTTAATTACTTAATAAATACACCCAAATCTGCCTATATATTTATATCAATGAATTGTTCTCTTTATTTACAGTCATTCTTCAAAAGCATACAAGTGACTGTTACCAAAAATACAGGATCATGCATTCCAACCAAGCTATCAGTATGGTATGACATCTTTCAACTCCTGCAACTTTTCTTCTTAAAGTTTTTATCTCAATTAGAAAACAGACAAAGGACAACTAACAGCTTTTGCTGACAGTGATACTGGGCAGCTACATATCATCCGTTGAACCTAAAATTTACAGAGATGAACTGCCTATTTTCAATGATTCAAGCTATTAGCTTATATGTCTTCCCTCACTTTCTCCATTTTTAAAGCCAGGAAAATTCCTGATCACTTTCAAGTTCTGCTTTAATTTTAAAAGCCCCCTGTGTGACCTCTTCAAACATCTGACAAGAGAGATCTGTCCCTTCCTTGGCATTCAGCCCGATGAAAAAGAAAAGAGAGAAAAAAATGAGGAGAGTCACTGAAGAAAGCAAATGACAGAACAAGTTGCCCTGCCTATTTTGGATTCTTAACCCACTTATTGCTGACATATGACCCCAATAGATTATTTCCTATGATTGCAGTTTTTAATCTGAAAAAAATGGATTCCCCTATTTCAGGTTACAGCTCTGTGGCCCTGCTATTGCTGAGGACTGTACCATTTTCATTCAGTCTGTTCACTTCATTGTGTTTCCATCTACTGAAAACAATTTATCATTACTGTACAAATTTCAGTAAATCTGAAGTTAATATTTTGTTCTCTTTTGCTCAAATATGGCAGCAAAAAAGAAGGAAATTATGTTCCCTCTTTACATGGATTGCAACTTGGTGTTATGTCTAATAGCAATAACTCATGGGCACATTACTGCTTCTTTAGACCAGCAGTCCCCAACCTTTCCAGCTTGGTGGCCCAGCCCAGCGTGGTGGTGGGAGGTGTAATCATGGCAAGCACACATGAGTGCACAGCTCCATTTGTTTTCTAGTGGTGCACATGTCCTCCACTCATACAAATGCAGCTTCATACATGAGTGGAGAGTGCTTGCCCTCATGCTTGTGCATGACGCTTCTTTAGTAAAAGGTGAAAGACGATCTGAAGAGAAACCAGAGTGCAAACCCCTTCTGTTCGTGCAAATGTAGTTTCGTGCACGAGTGCAAGCATTTTCCTCTCACACGAGGAAAGCTTTGTGTGCACTTGCCCACTTCTCCCCACAGCCCAGTTTCAAACAGACCAAGGCCTGTTAGTGGACCATGGCCCAGGGGATGGGGACCCCTGCTTTAGACTATTGCAGGATGCTCTATCTGGAATGGACTCTAAAGATTATCTAGAAGCGTGAATCACATGCAGGGAAGAATGGTTGTAGAAGACTAGATCAGTCAGGAAATCAGTTCACTTGCTTTGTTGCTCCTCCATTCTAAAAATGAACACAACTGAATTTGTCCCATTGATTTCAGCAGTGAATATATGAGGAATATCTTCTCCATTTAACCACTTAACATACATGTTCCTTTTTTAAATGCATGTCTTCTGCTTTTGGTGTCACTGACAAATGCATTTATGCTTATGGAGTCTCACTCCTAGACTTAGCTGAACGGAGCAGAGTGTTTGAAGCTTATTTTCCACCACACCCATATTGCTAATATTGGCGAGGCAGAGGCAAGATTAAAGGGTCTACAAACATTTGAATTCAGGGCTTAGGATTGTCAGTGGAAAGGTTGCTACTTCCAAAATTATTATCGTTCTCTTTTTATATAATTTTACTTTTCTGATTTGGCTATTTTGAAGTGGTACCTCATCTATTTGGGGAGATTTGGTGCATTAACCCAATTAAAGCTTTCTTGACAGAGTAAATAAATAAATATGCATTGGACCAACGTTAAATAATGCCCATGCTTAATCCAGAGTAGGTCCTCTGACTATTGTGGCAGATTTCAATTTGGCAGATTTATCCAGGCTGGAATTTCAGATGAAACAATATAGGAAGTGTTTCAGTTTCAAGATCAAAGCCTCCAAAATATTTGCAGAGAAGTTCAGTTCAGTTGCTACTCATATTGAATATTTCAGCTATCAAGGAAACTCTAAAATATGTCCTTGAATATTAAACTGAGTGTTCAAGTGCCATACATATTTCATGGTACTTATACATTTCTTCTCTTTTTTTTTCCATAGCTGAGCATACTGAACAGAGGACAGTGGGAATAAATAAACCTTCTTGCCAAAAATATAGCAGTGCTAATAATTAAAAAGATAAAAGGCATGCATCAGGGAGCTCCATCTATTTCATTCCTTGCTTTTAAGAAAAGAAAAATAAAGGTGTGGAGTAAATAATTTGAAATGACAACCATTCATTCTGGAACAGGTTTTCCAAAAACAGATCAGATAAAGCACATGTAGTGTCGTTGACAAAGGAAAATATTTTGGGTATATATTTTGTGCAATTGGGCCTATATTTCCTCTATAAAGTACCACTTCCCTTGACAATCAACTTTGAATAAAAGATACCTTCTGCAATTGAAGTCTTATTTAATATTAAACTGCCCCACCATCAAATTAGTGGGAACAGCAAAGGCTAAAGATAAGAAGAATGAAATTAACACACCTGCACTGAAATAAAGAATGACAATGTGACATATGCATGTCTTTTGACAAAATGTCAGTTAACGCCCCATTTTGGCAGTACCTGTAGCAGGCAGTACTCCAAAATAATTACTGAGGAAAGCACCCCAAAGGGAACTTTTCTGGTCAATGAGAAAAAAATGTAGTTAAGGAAATGGTTGGTAATGGATTTGAGCAGCAATGCTTGCAATACAGCAAGAAGCTGAATTCTCTCCTCTTTCATATTAATGTGCAGCTCTCCATAACTAATGGGGCCAAACTGTAATTGTTACATCCATGGGGTAGTGGCAAGCTTAAGTACTCTCCTCCCCTCATACTATACAATGCATAAATGTCTTTTTGTTTGAATAACAAACTGAATGCTGAAATAGTCATGTCAGGAAATACCACGTCACTTTCATCTTCTCTTTCAGGGAAGACCACATACTTTGAATTCGGAAAATCAAGAGGAATTCTCTCTCTCCAAGCTCAAATATCAAACTGCCAGGTAAGTATGCCCATAGGTGCTTAATAATGTGGTGGATCAGAACAATGTTGTCCATCAGCCTCTGAACGGTTCATATAGTCTGCTGCAGTATTTGCTTCAAAAATGAAAAACATTATGTCAGAAATATCTGTTTGGAGAAAAAAAAGTCTAGACATGCTGATGTCTAATTTTGAAAGGGAAAAATATTGTTGTGAAATACATAGTATTATTAGTATTATTATATATTAGTAGAAGTCTTCCAACATCATCATGTGAAGGGAGTTTGGCACCAAACCTGAAATTAGATCCAGCAGGTTCTCTGGGCAACAGGCCAACTTGTATCCCAGTACCAACCTTTGATAATACATGCCATATTGGCCAGTTCACTCACCATCTCATGGAGGAAGAGCCAGGCCTTCATACTGAAAGCCTAGCAGCTGCCAATAGCAGCTAAAACCTATAAAAATGATCCAGCATCAGATGAGAGAAGGAGTATCAAAACCAAATTGTTAACCTTCCCCACTTCTAGAAAGGCACACCCAGTATCCTCCACCATATGTCTTTCAAGCTATGGTGTGATAGTAAGAAAATAAATCCAGAAAATTCTAGCCTACACCCAGAAAGCAAGCAATCAGGAATCACTGCCTTTTCCTTCTTTCCTATATGATATAGGGGCCCACCTTGGCTTATACTCTCTCTTTATATTGTGTGTGTGTGTGTGTGTGTGTGTGTGTGTGTATTTATGAATGTATGTATATACATGCATACTGTTTGAAACCTTCAGTGAAGGGGAAGAAACCACTCCATGCAGTAACCTATTCCACAGATTGACATCTCTTATTGTGAAGAAGTTCTTCCTAATCCCTACTCTGAATCTACATCCTTGAAGTGTCAACCCAATAATGGGGTGGAGCAAGTGAAAAGTCAAAACCCTCAACAATGTGACAGCTTCTCTAACCAGGAAGAGAGATGGACATACTGTATATGTTGCCTACAGCTTCTAGAGTATAAAATTAAAATAAAGTATTAGACAATATATCTTTGATTAGACACAACATGCTGAACCTGGAGAGAGCAAGCCAGCAGATCTAATTAATTATTGAAGTTCAAACTGGTCTCCAGCTTGAATGTAGGATGAAAAGCTTCTGGAATATATACCAATGGGATCATGTATCTTCTAATGGAATTCAAAAATACAAGTTAAAATGGAGCTTGTCCATATTAATATAATAGTCATAGTGCATCATACTCTGTGAGTCTTGGAATAAGATCCCACATGTTAGCTAATATGCCCTATGTTTGAAATACTTGAAATGGTAGCATTTTCAGGTTAAAATATTGAGTAGCATAATAAGCTAAATATGAAAATTTTAGGATCTTGAAAGGACCATATTACAGTCGTTCCTTGGCAGATATAGCTTACACCTCAGATTGTCTATATGGTTATTCTCATATAGCATAGTACTTTATGCACCTAATATAAAATAAATTTTATACATCTTTCATCCTACATTACTGCTGTTGAATGAATAATAGGCTTGGAATTTTTCATGAAGAAATCCATTTACAATCATAACTAAAATATTTTAAAACTAAGAACATATTCAATCCATTTTTATCTATTTGTTTAAGTTGTCATTTTTTAAAAGATATTACTTGGCTACCATCTCACCATCAAGTTGCCATCAAGATACTAACACTTTAAAATAGTTCTCTCTTTAAATTCAGAACTCGAATTAAAAATTCTCATAAGCTATGTATTCCAATGATATATTCATACTAGCTGTCTTGATTTAATTGATTTTGTATCATCACATCGTTCTTGACTCCTAGATAGATTTTCCCCATGATGATCTGTCCCTTCAACTCTTCCAATGGGACATCCATTGCCTTTGTAACTAAATCCATCCACTTTGCTGCTGGTCATACTCTTCTCTTTCCTTCAAACTTTCCCATCATTAGAACCTTCTTGAGAAAGTTAAGTCTTTGCATAATGTGTGCAACACACCACTGGTGAGATAGACAGTCTATAAATAAATAAAGCTTCATTGTCATACTTTACTGTATATTTCTATTTTTAAAAGTGTGTGATTACATTTGCTTCAGTTTTAACCTCTAAGAAGATCATTTAAACTAAAAACAGAAACTTGGTCTCTTTTCAAAATGTAAACTCTTCAGGGAAAAATGCATATCCTTAATCAAACAATTATCTATGATGCATTAGTTATTTGCATATTTCTCTCTTTTCTGTTTATGTTATAATTTTTCAAGATCCATGTTGCTTCACAAATACTATACCATCCAAGTTATCATAAATAAGATTTGTAGCTATAGCTATAATTTAGAATTATGACATACCAAGCTTATGGTCTTGAATATCACCTTAGGGGATATATAACAAATTTTGATAAAGGGAGGGTTTCAATCTTGGAAGAGGAAAAGGCATGTTGGAACTCTCTCCACAACCACTATTCCTATCAGCCTCCAAGAACACATTTTCCAATGTCAGAACGTTACTTCCGTTAAGTCTCAAAAACTCTATGAAAGAGGTTAACAAAGGAAACAAAGTGAGAGTTAAAGAAAATGCAAAGGAGCCTCTGTAAAACGAACCAGTTAACTCTGTAGCCTACTTGACATATCTAGGTACAAAAAAGTTCCATCGCATTGAAGGCTATCCATGTATGTACAAATCCCCTTTGGGCTTCTGTCACTAATATGTTGATTGGGTGGGTGAACATGCACATTATCATTTAGATGATGAGCCACCCAAAATATTCTTTTTCAAGATAGTCATTCGTACTTACCAATAAAGAGAACTAACAGCTTTGACTAGAACTAGACCTTTCATATAAATTTAAAAAACCCAATTGTTTAGAGATATACTGACTCAAAATAAATAGTAGTGAGCATTAAATATTTCCATTTTTATTATGTATATGTTGGGGACCTGTTGTAAACTATTAGTCCTGGCAAATACTTTGACAAGGCATTCTGAATCTGAAACCTGAAGCCAAGTGGCCACAGTAGCCACTCAAAGACTCAAAATGACTATATAGATATTATCCTAAATGATCTTGTGGTCATTTTTGTTGAAATAAATGGAAAATGAAGTAACAGCTGCATGGAATATACCGTCTTCTAATTATTTTAGGGAACACTTGAAAACTCCTGAAATTTTAGGCCCAGGATATTTGAGAATTATGCTATTTGTTTCTTTATGACATAATTTAACCTTATTTTCTGTCTCTTTCAATTAGGGAAATTACAACAATAAAAATACAGAGTATAAAATATAACAATATTAATATGTTGTTGTTGTTAGTAGCGAAGTCATGTCTGATCCATTGTGACCCGAAGGACAACGTTCCTCCAGGCATGCATACATATATACATACATACACACACACACACACACACACACACACGCATATATATCAGCACAAATACAACACAAACATAGCAAAGGCAACATTAAAAATAAAAATATGGTTTTCTGCCTGGATAGTCTTCTGTAATGAGCCAAAGGACAGAAAGGGGGAGTAGTGAGCTCCCTCCCATATTTGGCCATACCAGGGGTTGTAACACACATACATGCATACATACATACATACATGCATACATACATACATACATAAAACCATCCAGACAGAAACCCATATTTTTATTTTTAATGTTGCCTTTTTTATATTTGTGTTGTATTTGTGCTGATAAATAAATACAAAACAAATATAAAAAGGCAACATTAAAAATAAAAATATGGGTTTCTGTCTGGATGGTTTTCTGTGATGAGCCGAATGACAGAAACAGGGAGTAGTGAGCTCCCTCCCATATTTGGGCATACCAGGGGTTGTAACACAAATACATACCTATTTCCCTGGCCTTGCTGATAAGGAAGAGAGCCTGTGGCTTAGTGGCAATTACATCGGCCTGGTATGCAATACAGCCCTGGTTCGAATCCCAGTAAGGGTATGGCTAGCTGATCACAGAAGACCATGCAGGCAGAAAACCATATTTTTATTTTTAATGTTGCCTTTTTATATTTGTGTTATATTTGTACTGATAAATAAATACAGGGAGACTAGTATAGATCTATTTCGAGCTAATCAGCTCTCATCAGCTAGCCATACCCTTACTGGGATTTGAACCCGGGCTGTATATATCTTAGGCAGGAGTTTTAGCCACTAAGCCACGGGCTCTGTTCCTTATCAGTTGAGCCAGGGAAATAGGTATGTATTTGTGTTACAACCCCTGGTAATGCAGTAAGAAAAAAAGAAAAAAACTTCTTCCCTTTTCCAGCACCTTAAAGCTACAGGACATGAAATCAACTTTGAAGGAGCCAGGTTAATCTCCAAAACAGAACACCTCCACAAGAGAATAATCATGGAAGCCATCGAAATAGAGAAACACCCCCACAGCATGAACAAACGTGATGATACCTCCCGCCTACCAAACATCTGGAAACCAGCCCTAGCCAACAAACGAACACCACCCACCACCCAAGCCGTTACAATACAAAACAACAATGCACACACAGCCTGCACCAATCAGCACCAATCTACCAATCATGATACAACCACACAACCAATCATTCCACTTACTGAAACAAAGCCAACACCCCATCCCCTCCCACCAAGACTTACAGAAAGACGGCAACTCCGTTCCCATTTTAAGCCCACGCTTGAAGATGGCAGGTGAGATCCTGCCGAAACGTTGCAAAGACAATCTCAACCTTACACGGGAAAAGACCCAAATACAACAAAACCAGCATACCTACACTCGTGAAAATCTACGAAAACAAATATATATTAACACAATATATTAAATATATATATTAAAATATATATTAACACTAACACAAACACACACACATACATCTATCTATATAGATATAGATATAGATATAGATATAGATATAGATATAGATATAGATATAGATATAGATATAGATATAGATATAGATATAGATATAGATATAGATATAGATACACACAAACACACATGCTGTATATATACTCACACATACGCACACACACACACATATACTATGCTTATTAGAATAATTATCAGTTAAAAGCATGGTGAAAGAAATTTATTTTTACCATTTTTCTAGATACAATTTTCTTTCAGCAATGTATTCAAACTATTGATTTCTTTATTGCTAGAACTTAAAATGTCAACAACCAATTTTGTGGGGGAAGAGCTGGAGAAGACTCAACCATACTTTCAGTATAACTTGTCGCGTGTAATTCTTTGCTTTTGGTTTTATCCTGGATCAAATTTTCCTAAAATAGACTCTCTCTTTTTTGCCAAATTTTAAAAGTCTGTAAAGAAATCTGAAATGTAATTCTTCCACTTTTGGAAATATGGTTAGAAGAATCATCATACCATGAAAGTTTCTTTCAATACTTTATCATATATATCATTTTATCTAAAATTATCATAGAACATATGTGTTTAATTCCATTGCTTTGTGGAGGTTGGCTTTGAAATCTATTCAACCAAATAACCAGGTAAGATATACTTCTAATAAATATCCAAAGTTACAGTGAAATAAGGTTTTTTTTCCCTATTAAATATTGAAACTCTATGATTTCTTTGTGACCATGGTACTTTTAAGAAAGGCATTTCTAGAGAACTTATTTTCCTTTCCTTTCCTTTCCTTTGATTATTGCAACCCTCCAGGAATTTGGACAGGCATGAGATAATTCATTGTCCATACATCCTGTAGCTTCTTTCCAAATGATATTTCCGGAATGGAAAGTTAACAGATCCAACGTATGACAATTTTGTAATCCTAGCTCCTCCCTTAGCTGTAAGTCTCTAATGCCAGGATGAACTCATGTGGAAGAGTATGATTTGCTTGAGTATCATCTTTAAATGTGGTGTGTGAAACAGTTGGGAGACCTGTTTTTAAAAGTGTAACCTGAACCAATGGAAACCAGAACTCGCAGTGGGACTTAGCAACAAAATCAACAATATAGAGATAGTTTATGACATGTGATCACTAGTGCAGAAACAAGGTTGCTTAAATATAGATTCAGTAAGTATTAGAGTATTTCTGAGAAGTACACATCAAGCCTGAGACAGATGCTGCTAATACATTGAGAGCTTTAGTCATTTATTTTTACTTTTAAATACTCAGTTATATTTATCTGAAAGATTTACCACTACATTCCTGACATATAGGTATGCTAGTCACTTTCCACTGTCTAGACAGAACAATATACAAAACTGAAGATAAGAGCTTTGAAAGAGTAGAGGAAAAAGAAAAGTACTCTTCCTCAACAGCATGGCCCTGGATAATGTGATCTTCCTGTGGATTGATTTATAATAGCTTTCTCTTTCAAGTCGTATGGGTAATTCCAGACTTGGGGCAACATACCCACATACTGCAAAACAGATGGGTGGATATCTATGTTCATCACAGCTAGTTCTACGCATTTGAGATGAAGAGAATATTTAGAAATTTATATCTTTTTAGTACCAAGAGTTTGGTTATATAGACGATAGATAGATAGATAGATAGATAGATAGATAGATAGATAGATAGATAGATAGATAGATAGATAGATAGATAGATAGATAGATAGATGATAGATGATAGATAGATAGATAGATAGATAGATAGATAGATAGATAGATAGATAGATAGATGATAGATGATAGATAGATATAGATATAGATATAGATATAGATATAGATATAGATATAGATAGATATAGATATAGATATAGATATAGATATAGATATAGATATAGATATAGATATAGATATACAGATACAGATACAGATACAGATACAGAGATATAGATATAGATATATAGATATATAGATATATAGATATATAGATATATAGATATATAGATATATAGATATATAGATATATAGATATATAGATATATAGATATATAGATATATAGATATATAGATATATAGATATATAGATATATAGATATATATAGAGAGAGAGATGATAGATAGATAGATAGATAGATAGATAGATAGATAGAGATAGATAGAGGTAGATAGAGATAGATAGATAGATAGATAGATAGATAGATAGATAGATAGATAGATAGATAGATAGATAGAGATAGATAGATAGATAGATAGATAGATAGATAGATAGACACAGACAGACAGACAAAGAGAGATAGAGGTAGAGAGAGATGATAGATGAGAAGGGTGAAAGGTTGATAGATGATGGGTAGGTAGGTAGATAGAAATAGATATAGATAGATATGATAGATCGATGACAGATAGATAGATAGATAGATAGATAGATAGATAGATAGATGGATGGATGGATGGATGGATGGATGGATGGATGGATGGATGGATGGATAGATAAGAAAGAAAGAAAGAAAGAAAGAAAGAAAGAAAGACAAGGTAAGAAAGAGAGAGAGAAATGATAGACAGACATTGTATAGGATAGAGAAAAATACATTTTAAAATATTGAAGTATTGATCTCATGAATAATTTATTTAATGTGATTAAATTTGTAAGGAAGGCTGCCCAAACTAAAATTCTACCCAAGGCCTGAGGGAACAGCCCAATCTTATGGTTTTTTAAAAACACAATCAGATGAATCTCAGGGATGGAATGGGATGGTATTCCAGAGTGCAGGCTATCTATCAGATGACCTTGCTTAATGGTGAGGTTCAAGCATTCCAATTCCACTTGATCATACAGGACAGGCAAAAACCACCAAAGAGAGATGATTCAGTGATAACTAGACCTTATGCCATGAATGACTTTATGGATGATAACCAGGACCTTACACTACACCAATCCAGAAGCTTACAGGTAACTAGGTTCCTCACAAAGTAAAGGTGTTACATGACATACCCTATAATTACACATATCATTGCATTCTGGCTCAGTTTTACGTTTTGAGTGATTTTCAAAGGCACCTTTTTGTAAAATACATTAATCCATGTAGAGATTACCAAAGCTTGAGTCACTGTCTGAAGGAACTCTGGTTCATATAGGGGTGTAATTATAAATAAGCTGGGCTTGTGTGAAGGTCTTCTTAGCTAAGGCTGCCATTTTCCCTTCAAGATTTCAAAATTTTACAGCAATAATTAGCAAATTTTGCAGGCAATGGCAAATATATATAGAGATATTTAAGGATTGAAATCTCAGGATTTTGACAGGTTTGGTATGCACTGGGTCCCTTTTGTTTCCATTTGAAGGATCCAGAGGACACATCTTCTCTATCATGTTACATGTCCTGTGCGCCCAAGGTTCAGATGGCCTTCACTCATTTAAGTCCTGGCTTTTCTTCCAAGAATTTAGCTTAGGTGGTTAAGGTGATCTCTACTTGGTTTCATTGCTTGGTTTTATTACTTTGTTGATTTATTATTGGACCTCTGGCACATTTCATATTGAGCATGATTATAATAATAATTATTTTTTTGATTGTTTTTTCCTTATTGTTAGCCATCCAGAGTTGTACTAGGAAGATGTTATTAATTAATCAGTTTGTTAGTTTTTGTTGGCAAGGTCTTATAAATCTTTCAGATCTTATGAAAACTCATCAGATTTGCAAACTCGGGAGATTTGGAATAAAAAATAAATAAATTGCTGGTTGCCATTTGGGATGTAAGTGAGTTATTCAGAAGTGCTGGGCCCCAAATTACAGAGAGTGGTCTTTTAAACTAATGTAACCACAGTCTTATTTTTTCCTCTAATACTAAATTCATTTCCGTAAGCTCATCTGGTTTTGAGTCAGAATAAAACCACTAAGGAACAAAAGGGAAATCAAAATACAGCATGTCTTTATTTATTTTCCCATAAATAAGAATGAGGGAAAGCTGGGGTGTGTGGGTATAGTGATAAATGATAGAGTTACTTCTCTTTGGAAATTCTTTTCTTGCAAAGAGGGGTTAGAATTTATATTGCTCTTTACCATTGCCTTAAAATAATAGCTAAGATGCACTTCCTCTTTTACCACACTTTAACTGTTAGTTACCGTATTTTAAGATGCCCTGGCGTATAAGACATACCTTAGTTTTTGGGAAGGAAAATATGGGGGAAAATTCTGCCTACCAGATCATGTCAGCCTCTGTTTCACTATTTGCTTTCGGCTGCCATTGAAACAGGGGGAGGGGGCTGGTATTTGGGAGGGGAAGTTTAAGTACAGGAGAGATTGTAAAAAGGGAGTTTTGGTCTCACCGTCTACTGCGCATGTTGGAGATTAGTGTTTGTGTCAGTCAAGGCCAACCACCCTGCATACCAATCTGATGATGCTCCTTGAAGATGGAACTCACATGAGACCTAAGGGATTTGCAGATTGGATACTGGAATGAGGGTTACCAGGGGGAGGGGGTTGATCACGTATTGATATGTATGATTTCGCGTGCTTTTGCCTCAGATCTTGCTTTGCTTAGCTGCTAGCTTTTCATAACCAGTAAAAGTACTCTTAATTCTGCAAAATGGAGTTAAGTGGTTTCTTTCTTGGTTGCTGAGGGAGGCCAGCTTGACAGGTATTGATCTGGCTAGCATCCTTGGTCTGGTCAGCTTCAGCACATAAGTTTATTGATTTTGCGCGCACACACATGCGTTTTATCTCCTGGCTGAGGATAAAGAACAGCTTCTAAAGCACAGCTGATCATTGGAGAGAGAAGCAATGAAAAAAGCAGGTAAAGCATGAAAAATTGCTTCACTCGTCAGCACCTCATTAGGGCTGAAAAAAAGCTTCGAAAAGCTGCATTCGGAGTATAAGGCGCACCCAAATTTTCAGCTTCTTTTAGGGAGGAAAATGTGCATCTTATACTCTGAAAAATATGGTATTTCTTGTTGTGTTTTATATTCTATGTTTTATTTATGTTTGTTTTCTGCTTTTTGTGTTCCATTCAGTATTAAGGCAGGGCATACATTCAATAAACAAATAAATAAATAGGAAATACACTTCAACCCACTCTAATTACAGGTAATCCTCAACATACAACCATTCATTTAATAACCATTTGAAGTTATAACAAAAATTGACTTATGACAGTTTTCCATCCTTATAACCATTGCAGAAACCCCATGGTCATGTGATCAAAAATTCAGAAACTTGGCAACTGTCTTGTATTTATGACAGTAGCAGTATCCTAGAGTCATGTGTGATCTTTTGTGACCTTCTGACAAGCAGTGGTTCACTTAACCTCTGTGGCAAGAAGGATTCCAAAATGGGGCAAAACTCACTTAACAACTGTCTTGCTTAGCAACAGAAATTTTGGGCTCAATTGTGGTCATAAGTTGAGGACTATCTGTACTCATTGCAGTAACACGGAACCATGATAATGACATCATATGCAAGTATTAATTATGTCTTCATTCGTAATAAAACATGATTGCAATGTATCTTAAATCCTTAGCATTGTTGTTGTGTTTTATTTCATTGTCATCAACACTGAAGGCTGGTGAAAATGTATTTCTTCAAACATTCAGCTAAATTCATTTACTAAACGCTAAATTATTTTGTTGGTAAACAAAATATTGTCTGCGTTCTGCCAGATGATTATCAAAAACACATGACACAGTCAAAGTGGAAGAAAAGAAATAACTAGATTTAAATGTGTTACATCTTCAGAAGGCAATGAATGCTAACTGCAAGCTTAATATTTGCTGAACCTTCTGGTGTGACTCTATATTTTTTTAGACACTATATGTGCAACTTAAAAATGTCTGGAGTCTGGAAGCAACCAATTAATTAATTGATTAATTAATTAATTTCTGCCTAGAAATTAAGGATTGAGGTAAGGCTAAATCTGATAAGTAAGCAAATAAACCTTGTAGCAATTTTTAGGATCCTTCGAGAAATTTGTTTGTTTGTTTCAGTTTTTAGGACTGTCCATTTGCAAATTGACAATGGATGGCTTACAAGGAAGGTTAAACATTTCTGTAATGAACTGAAAATTCTGGATAATAAAACAGCCAAATTATAACAAGCAGCTATTGTATTTTGCAAGCACACTCCTTGTGGGTCCTTTTCCTAAATCCTAAATAAAACTGGAAGTATGAAAACTACTTTTCCTACTATATTATGAAACCGGAATCAAGAAACTCACAGCAAGGTCCAATCAAAGTGAAAATACTTATATATAGCAAAACCATTTTTATATTTTTAATTTATCAGAGATTGTAATACAAATGAATACTTCTTAAAATGAGTAACATGGGCTGTTACTACAACTTTCAAATAAAAAAATCTTTCTGATTTTTCACAAAGTAACATGGGGATCAGTGGTGGGGTTCAAATAATTTAACAACCGGTTCTCTGCCCTAATGATTTCTTCCAACAACCAGTTCACCAAACTGCTCAGAAAGTTAACAACCGGTTTTCCTGAAGTGTTGCGAACTGGCTGAATCCCACCACTGATGGGGATGCAATTAATGTAGTCACTTTTAATTACTTATATATTTCCTACCATTCCACTGTAAACTGACTGTTCTATCTGGGAGAACTCAGATGAAGGGAAGGACTGAGGCAAGCCAGTTCTCTTATTGCTAACAGGTTGCCAACGTGGCATTTCACTACACATGTGTCTCAGATAATGGCAACTCTCAGACCCTGCTTGACAGCTCTTTATATATGCCGGCTGTCAAGCAGGAACCAATCAGAACCAAGTATGGTGCCCCTAGTGGAACCAGGAAACTGCCATACAAAACACCCCTCCATACTTAGACAGTGCATGCATAATCAGCCAAATATGTTGGGTGGTGCTGGATCAGTCCAGATCTTCTTGGTGTGCTGGCGGCCATTGAAGATGCAGGTGGGCTCATCCGAGCTTCGGAATTACTGGGCTGTGTTGATTCTTGTGCCCCCTCTGGACTTGGACTTCTCACTGCTGGAGGCACTTGTGGAATTCCCGGTAAGTCCCCTGGCTGGTTACTCTCTTCTGCAACCGAATTGTTGGTGCCCCGCGGTTGGACTCTTTCTGGCTCCTGGTTGGATGATTCCGTACTGACATCTGCCGTGATGTGGCAGGCCCTTAGCTGGTTAATATGTCTCCTCCAGACCCTGCCATCCTCTAACACTATCTCATAGGAGCAGGGTCCTGTGATTCCCCTGACTTTCCCTGGTAGCCATAAGGGGTGGCCAGCATAATTTCTAGCGTATACCCAATTCTCTAACCCAAACCTCCTAGGCTCTCTATAGGACCAGGAGGCTTCTCAGAGCCATACTTCTCAGGGTCCAGGGTCATTCTAATCCTCTGGCCCATTAATAACTCTGCCAGACTTAGGTTTGTTGTTGGGCATGGAGTAGCATGCTGCCAGAGGAGATATTTATATATCTTCTCCTGCCAATCTCCCCCTTCCAACTTAGCCAGGGCCTCTTTAGTGGTACAGACAGCTAGCTTGGCCATATCCATTGGCCACGGGCTGAATGGGGCTACAAATGCATGGCGGATTCCTAATTCCACTAGAAACTCATCAAACTGCACGGCCCTTAGCTGTGGGCCATTATCAGATGCCACTACATTAGGTATCCCATGTGTGGCAAATAATCGCCTAAGGGCTGCTGTGACAAACTGCGCATTTGTAGATGACATTACAGACACTTCAACCCATTTAGGGGACACATCAACTGCCACTAGGAATGTTTGACGCCTATAAGGGCCAGCGAAATCTAGGTGAATTCTGGACCATGGTGCCCTTGGCACCTCCCAGCTTTGTACAGGAGCTCTTAGGTTGAGGGGTCATGATGATTGGCAAGACTGACAAATGGCTACCCAGCAAGTGATGTCACTGTCCATCTTTGGCCACCAGGTGCAACTACAGGCCAAAGCTTTCATACGCACCACCCCCTGGTGCCCCTCGTGCAGGGTAGATAGCACCAATGCCACAATGGTTCTAGGATAACCACCCGGCTACCCCATAACAAACACCCCTTTTGCGAAGACAATTTTTTTTTTTTTTTTTGGAGTAGATAGGGTTGGAACTCTGAGATCAAATTCCCCACCGGCCACCCTCACTGAACCCAATCCAAGACCTGGACAACACCTTATCTTTCCGTGTGGCTCTCACCACATTGGCAGCTGTAATGGGAGGCTGCCAATTGTCAATGAGTAGAATAGAGGAGGCCGGGGCTGGGTCATTGGTGGTAATTGACAAAGGACAACAACTGAGCGCATCCGCATGACACAAGTGCTTGCCTGGCCGATGTAGCAATGAATAGTTATACGCGGCCAAGAAAACTATCCATCTGATCAACTGAGGCGATAGGATTTGTGGTGTCTGCTTGTGTCCCGCTATTAGCCCCACAAAGGTTTATGGTCAGTCACAAGTTGGAAATACCGGCCATAGAGGTACTCATGAAACCTCTTTATTCCTGACACTACAGCCAAGGCTTCTCTATCTAATTGGCTATAGTTCCTTCTGCGGTAGCTAGTGTTTGAGAATAAAAGCTATGGGCACTTCTAGCCCAGAAGGTAACAGATGGCTCAAGACAGCCCCACCCCATAAGAGTATGCATCGCAGGACAAAATGAGAGGAAGAGATTCGTTGAACTGCACCAACATGCTGTCAGAAGTTAGCAAAGTCTTGACAGCTCGGAAGGCTGCAGCTTCGGCTTTACCCCACACCCATTTGGCTGAGTGATCAAGCAGTCTGCTTAGGGGTTCCGCCAGTGATGCTTTGTGTGGCAGAAATATATTATAGAAATTCAGGAGCCCCAGAAAAGCTTGTAACTCTGCCTTGCTGGTAGGTGCTGGGGCATGTTAAATGGCTTGGATTTTAGATGGAGGTGGGCGAAGACCTTCCGTGTCCACCATATAGCCCAAAAATTCCACCCTGGGAACTGCAATCTGGCACTTGTTGGCTTTCAATTTCAGCCCAACACTCTGGAATTGGCGAAGCACTGTGCAGAGGCTGGTGAGGAGGTTGGCATGGGAGTGAATACCAGGATGTCGTCGAAATAAGGGACGGCACCTGGTGTACCCTGGAGAAGCCACTCCATTAAGTTTTGGAATAACCCTGGAACCACACAGATGCCAAACTGCAGGCGGTGGCATTTAAAGGCCCCCCCTGTGAGTTACTATTGTCTGGGCATCAGCAGTTGCCTTATCAACAGGGAACTGCTGGTACACCTGAGCTAAATCAAGCTTTGCAAAAATTGTCCCTTGGCCCAAGGAGTGCAACAGATGTTGCACCACTGGGACCGGGTATGTGCTTTGTTGCAATGCTAAATTCAACGAGCATTTGTAATCAGCACACAAGTGCACAGATCCATCTGCTTTGAGTGGTGTTACAATGGGGGTCTCCCAGCAGGCATGATGTACAGCTTCCAGGACCCCCTGAGCTGTCAGCTTGTCAAGCTCTATGTCCACTTTTGGTTTTAACGCAAATGGAAACTTCTAGGTTTGATCCTCCTAGGCGGGACTTGTGGGTCTAGGCTGACCCCCACATCCTGGGCATTTAGCTTGTCATGACTGGAACTTGCCCTGCTGACCTCTTGCTGGACCAGCCTTAAGTCAATGGACATCGTCATCGTCACCTACGGCATCTTCAGGGCATCCTGGTAGTGAACTTCAAACTGCTTCCCAGCAGGTTGAGCACTGGACTTTCCATGGATCTGTTCTGCCGATTTGGTAGATGATTCAATTGCTCTAGCCTCATCTAAAG
The DNA here is from genome assembly GCF_964273705.1 of Natrix helvetica. NCBI lineage: Eukaryota > Metazoa > Chordata > Lepidosauria > Squamata > Natricidae > Natrix > Natrix helvetica. The sequence goes on from NC_138552.1 coordinate 248,853,886, forward strand.
CAAAGTCTTTGTAAATTCAAGTCATGTTTGGCTAGGAGGAGGCGCTGAATTCGGAGGTCTTTAACACCTATAATAAGTTGATCCAGGATGACATCATCCAGATCATGGAAATTACAGTATAGAGTGGCCGCTCTTAAAGCCGCTACATAGTCATTGATCGACTCCCCTTCATGTTAGTTCCTCCTGAGGAACACATGAAGGCGGGCCACATGGGATGGCGTAGGCACATAATGGTGTTTTAATTTCATCATCAAAACCTCCCATGACACTGTGTGAATGGATTGTGGTGCCACTAGAGTATCCGCAATGTTAAACATTTCTTTTCCACACACATTTAAAAAACATGCTCTTTTCCTCCTTTCTGACAAATCAGTGTATTCGTTTGCATCTAAAAAATACTCAAAATGGTTAATATAAGAGTCCCAGGTTTCTGAGGCAGCATTAAATTCAGTGAGCGTGTTCATAGAGGCCACGCCTATCTAACAGTCGGCCTTTTCTAATTAAGAAGAAAAGAAGAAGAAAAGAAAAAAACCTTTTCTTTCTTCTGTCACGGTCGTTTCCCCCTTTCTTCCATTGCCTCCCTCACGAAGATAATCAGTTGGTAGTGACTAATTTTTTATTTATTTATTTATTTTTATTTCTTAGATTTTTAGACCGCCCCTCTCCCAGAAAGGGACTCGGGGCGGTGTACAGTCAATACAAATAAAACCAGTCATAATAATAAAATACATTTAAGATACATTTGGAGGGGGAGATAGGCTGTACTAAGAAATAAATATATTCTAATCCTAAAAACATCACAATTAAAACCCCAAACCCAATTAAAATAAAATAAATCCCCGGGAGGTAAAACTAAGAAAGTGCCAGGCCAGCTGATTGAAATAGGTGAGTCTTTAACTTTTGCCGGAAGGAACGGAGGTCGGTGGTAGTTCGAATGTCTGGGGGGAGGTCATTCCAGAGGGTTGGGCCCATCACAGAGAAGGATCTACTCCTAGGTGTCGCCCGCTGGCATTGCCTAGCAGACGGCACCAGGAGGAGCCCCTCCCTGTGTGAGCGGATAGGTCGCAGGGACGTGTGTGGTAGGATGCGATCCTGCAGATAACTAGGTCCTATGCCATGGAGCGCTTTAAAGATGGTGATCAATACCTTGAAACGCACCCGAAAGGCCACAGGTAGCCAGTGCAGCTCGCGCAGGAGAGGTTTTCCGTCAGCAAGGGTTATCAGCTCTCAGTGACTGTGCTCTGAGGCAGGGACTTAATCAGTTCCTTTCTGGGCTTCGTCCTCAGTTCTGAAATCCCATCCTCGTCACCAATGTTCTATCTGGGAGAACTCGGGTGGAGGGAAGGACTGAGGCAAGCCAGATCTCTTAATGCTAACAGTTTATTGCTAATAGGTTGCCAATGTGGCATTTCACTATGCGTGTGTCTCAGATAATGGCAACTCTGAGATCCTGCTTGACAGCTCTTTATATATGCCGGCTGTCAAGCAGGAACCAATCAGAACCAAGTATGGCACCCCCTAGTGGAACCAGGAAACTGCCATACACAACACTGACTTAGTCTACATTATGCATTTGAGTATTTTCAACAACTCAAATTTTTTTAAAAAAACCCACAAATAAGTTATTTATCCAAAAGCAGCTTTTATGAAACTGAGATGATGTTTGGTGGTGGTAAAAATAAAAATAATCTTGACAGGCTAATAGAAGCTTTAATCAGTCATTTACATTGTATTCTATTCTGGGTGCTTTTATTTTTTAAAACAAAAGATTAACTTTTCTTTTTTTATTATTGTTAGATGTAGGTTTGATAAAAAATCAAACCATGACACTTTTCTGAAATACTTTGATTCAGATTGACAAATAATAACCACATCCCAGAATATTTACTCCTTGAATAAGAGATGCAACATGAGTATACAGATATCTGTGTCATCTTTGCCTTTTATCTCTTCTTGACTTATTTTCTCTACAACACCAAATTCTTTTATATAAAGAACATACTGTTGTAGAGAGAGTACGCCAAGAATATAGTAATAACAGAAAGAGTAATGCCAAAGTGGATAGTCTTTCTGGGAACATCACTATCCATAGAATAGATAGAAAGTTGGCTTAGATCCATTTTCTGTATTCTTTGTCTAATCTGTGCCAACCATTAACTCAGTTCTTGGCTCTTACTAGAATTCTGATTTACTTTTCTATTCATGTTGGTGTACCATGCTTTCTCCTGGGTTAATTCTGCTATACAATATGTCTTCTCATGTTTTTCTCTCTTCAGTAATGAGTAGACCATACATTCCTGGCAGAGTTCAACTCTGATGTTTGAGCAAACCCAGACGAATAAAAGATACAATATTTTTTTTTCTTCAAAGATGATTTGTAGTTTGGCCTTAGTTCTTGTAACTACCTAGTCATGGTTTTATAAGACCACTTTTATTGTTAAAGACTGTAATTAACTATAGTAGTAGTAGTAGTAGTAGTAGTAGTAGTAGTAGTAGTAGTAGTAGTAGTAGTAGGAGAAGAAGAAGAAGAAGAAGAAGAAGAAGAAGAAGAAGAAGAAGAAGAAGAAGAAGAAGAAGAAGAAGAAGAAGAAGAAGAAGAAGAAGAAGAAGAAGAAGAAGAAGAAGAAGAAGAAGAAGAAAACCACCCACATGGGTAACTCTACTTCAGGTTTGGCCAGAAATGCCTCTCTTTTTTTCTATACATATATTAAAACCTAAACAAGTCAATGCCCCCATGCATATTATTTGTTCCTATTTCTTGGTTCAATTTCCTTTTCTGTAAGCTCATGATGGCTTGATCTGGAATCAGGAATACTACTCTATACACAACATGCAATTAGTACATGATTTTTTTCATAAACATGAAGAAAGCAGCATGGTGTGGTTACAGTGCCTGTTGTACCTCTTTATATTCATGGGTGATGCACATCCAAAAGCAGTTCTGTCATATCAGCATAATGCTGCTTTCATCATTTGCTCCCTTCACCTTCTACGTGGACACCACTGTTCTTCTATAATGCTTCTTAGGGTCAAGCCTAACAGTATGTAGCCTAAAATAGGCAAACTTGAATCTTTTTTAAAAATAAATTTTAAAAAGATGTCGTAAAGTTGCATATACAAACAGCGTTGTCTGATCCTGTTGACACAGTCGATGGCTTTGTATTAATTACTCTTAATTCTTTATAAGGAAGCCACTGCCTTACACATGCTTCCATGGGGGGAAAATCCTTCTGCTCAGACATAATGTGGGGTGGGGATGGGTAATTGTAATAGGTGCTCTCACATATTCTTTTGAGTCCTATTCTATTTTTAAGGGTATGGGATATTCGTTTTTTGTATTCGTTTTAATGACACACCTGTACACCGCCCCGAGTCCCTTTGGGGAGAGGGGGCGGTCTAGAAATACTAAAAATAAATAAATAAATAAATATTTATCTATTTATTTACAGTCCACCACCAAATCACAGAATTTAAAATACAGCACATCGTTTATAATGTCTAAATAACAATATATATAGTTTGGCATAGTGGTAAAGATCTTTGTGTAAAAAGCAGGAGACTGGGGCTTCTAGTTCTGTCTTTAGTCTGAAAGCGCTCTCTCCCCCCCCCCCCTCGCTCTCTCAGGCCAACCTACTTCCTAGGTTTGTTGTTGTGGGGAACATAGGCAGAAGAAAGAATATTATGTATGTTCACCACCTTGAGTTACTTATAAAAGTAATAAAGGTGGGAATAATAGACACATTTGGCCAGGGGTGGGTTGCTGCTGGTTTTGCTACCAGTTTGCAACCTGCACGAAATGCGCATTCATGCTTTTCAATGTAAATTGTTCTTTGCACATGTGCAGAACAATTTCCAGTGAAATGCGCATGCGCAATCACTAAAAACCAAAATGGCGGCAGCCCAGAAGTGGCAAGGGAACCCATTCGGGGGCGTGGCAGGCTTGGGTCGCTGCCGGTTTTAAACCTGAATATTCTGACTGCAAAAAAAAAAAAAAACCCGTCCTATTTGGAACTGACTATATACTCAGACACTACCGTAACAGCTCTTAAGTCCTTGGTTAGGACTTGAACTGTTAAGTTTTTACCAGTCATAAACTGTGAATCAAATGAAAGATTAACTACAGTAATAATAACAATAATAATGGATTGTTTATTGTTGCCAGAGATTTCAATCATGCAAATCTCAGGACTGTGCTCCCTAAATTTCATCAAAATGTGGACTTTGCAACCAGAGATGAAAACACGCTGGATGTTGTTTATACAAACATCCCAGGTGCATATCGGGTGAAGCCCCTCCCCCACCTTGGCTATTCAGACCACAACTCTGTTATGCTAATTCCAGCATACAGACCACTCATCAGGCATTCAAGACCAATTCGGAAGCAGGTAAGGACCTGGTCAGGAGGAGCCATCTCTGCTCTTCAGGACTGCTTTGAATGCACTGACTGGGACGTGTTCAGGGAGTCTGCAACCAATGGTGACTCCATTGACTTGGAGGAGTACACATCGTCAGTGACCGGCTATATCAGCAAATGCATTGATGATGTCACAGTCTCCAAAAGAAGCCGTGGATAACTGGAGAGGTGCGTGCTCTACTGAAAATCCGAGATTCTGCATTCAGGGCAGGTTATAAAGCAGCCCTAAGAACAGCGAGAGCCAATTTGTCCCAGGCCATCAGAGAAGCAAAGTGTGCACATTCCCAGAGCATCCACCAACACTTCACGAACAGCAGTGACACATGGCGTATGTGGCAGGGCATCCAAGCCATTACAGAACATCACCACCTGCCTGTGAGAGTGATGGCTCACTTCCAGATGTATTAAACAGCTTCTATAACTGTTTCAAAGCACAGAACGACGTGACTGCGAGAAAGACCACACCTCCTTCCAACAACCAGATACTTTGTCTCTCCACTACTGACGTGAGGAAAGTTCTAAGCAGAGTCAACCCATAGAAAGCTGCGGGACCAGACAATATTCCTGGCAGAGTGCTCAGAGGATGTACGGACCAACTGGCAAAAGTTTTTACTGACATCTTCAACATCTCTCTGAGTACCACTGTTGTCCCAAAGTGCTTCAAGACAACGACCATCATCCCTGTGCCGAAGAAACCATCAGTGTCCTGCCTCAATGACTACCGTCCCGTTGCACTTACTCCCATCATCATGAAGTGCTTCGAGAGGCTCATCATGAGACATATAAAGACCCTGCTGCCCATAACATTGGATCCACTGCAGTTTGCATACCGCTCAAATCGCTCCACCAATGATGCCATCTCCACTACACTCCATCTAGCCCTCACTCACCTAGAAAACAAAGACTCATACGTACGAATGCTGTTCATAGACTTTAGTTCAGCATTCAACACTATCATTCCCCAACATCTGATGGGGAAGCTGAGCCTGTTGGGCCTGAACACCTCCCTCTGTAACTGGATCCTGGACTTTTTGACTGGAAGACCTCAGACAGTCCGGTTCGTGAACAGCACTTCTAACACCATCATACTGAACACTGGAGCCCCTCAGGGCCAACAACCTATCTCTGAATGTAGACAAAACAAAAGAGATGGTTGTTGACTTCAGGAGGACACAACACGACCACTCCCCACTGTGTACTGTACTGTATATTGTTGAAATGACACCTATTTGACTTGACTTTAATAATAATAATAATAATAATAATAATAATAATAATAATAATAATAATAATAATAATAATAATAATAATAATAATAATCAATGATATTTGTGATGCATTTTTGAATGTTCAGTTGACTGAGTTTCATGTTCAATGAATAAAGTATATTATTATTATTATTATTATTATTATTATTATTATTAACAACAACAACAACAATGACAATAATAATTGTTCCTGGAGATGCCAGAGTCAAAGAAAAAGAACTAGAAAAAATGATGAAATATCGCGAACTACACGGCTATGGATGAAGCATGTAACAGTGATACCCATTGTCATCAGGGCACTTGGCACCATGTCCAAGAATTTTACAAGATACATCAACAAATTACAGCTTCCTGCAGTAACACCAGTGGAACTGCAAAAAAAGTGTGCTATTCGGAACATCGTATATTTTAAAAAGGTACTTGGTTGATACCTAGGACATTGGCAGCAACCCGTATCAACCATTAACACCAGTCAATGGTATTTGTGATACATTTTTGAATGTTCAGTTGACTGAGTTTCATGTTTAATGAATAAAGTATAATAATAATAATAATAATAATAATAATAATAATAATAATAATAATAATAATAATAATAATAATAATAATAATAATATAAAAGGGAAAACATCTATAGAGCTAACATTACATCGAACCAAATGGTTTCTATAACTTAAGGCTATATATAAAAGTATTGGTCATTGAATAAGAATACCACAGTGTCCTCATCATGAGTTGGAGATTATTATTATTATTTAACATTGTATGCCACCTAAATTTCAACCCTTCTGGGTAGCTCACAACAAATACATTACAAGAAAACATTAAAAAAGGCAAGTGCAACGAAGTGAGGAGTCTCTTTTTCTCCCTTGTTGAAGATCTGGGTGAACATGCCTCCTATAAAGAACTGGGGGGGGGGGGGGGTAATAGCGGATGTATTAGCTATGATTGCCAGTATGTCTACAATGGGTACTTTAAAAGGATATGTGAAATATTTAATCTGTTCAGTTTATTTTCAGTTTAATCGGAATTAAAATGAGGGTCTTGAATCCTTTGTCCTCATTGGACTAAAAATGTTTCCTACCCTTGGACTAAGCATAAAGACTTACTTGTTTCATTCAATTTATGCAAAAATTGTCTGACAGATTACCTTGTCCCTAAAAGCTGATAATACATATAAATAGATGTTTGATTATGAAATTATCCAAGGGTTGTTCTCCCACCACTATTCCCATGGTATTTTGACTCAAGGGAACGAAAGCCTTAGTATTTTTTTATTTTTTTACTCCCATGTTCCTTTCAAGAGATCAGGTGCTTTTTTTGAAACATTTATTTCCATTTCATTCAATCATGCTCCAGTTTTTGTTTATTTTAAAAATAGTTCTTGTTGTCATGTTCATATCTATATGGACCCAAATACATAAAAAGAGAAAGCATTGCTTTAGTTCGTCTTTCACATGAACATAAATTAGAGCAAACACTGCATTAAATAATGTATTCACTACCCCAAAGAGTTGTAATATGTAGAAGAAGGAAAGCAGAAGATATTAAAAACAGTCAATTTCCAACTTTTGTGAGGTCACACCAGTCTAAATTCCATCTAAAGTAAACAAGCACCTGGAGTTTCTTCTGTATCCTAATATTGCCCAGAAATATTAGATAAGATAAAAACCTTGAGAGGAACACAATAATAAATCTCAGAATAGAAGGATCAAGGTTGATGAAACTTCTTGTGTTTATATGGAAGGCAAAACCACAGAACTGAGTATATTAACATAATATCTTAACTCTTGGGGCAAATCACTTTAAATTTCATTGGCAATCTGATGCGGGGCAATATTTCAATTTGCATCAATGATATTTTAAGCGATCATAGATGTTGTGAAACCTTTCAGAATGTTCTATTAAAACAAGTCATTGACAATATAGAACAGGCCTGTGAAACCCCGGGCCCACATGCCAGATGTGTCATGTGCTGGCCACAGCCCCGCCCGGTTTAACGAAGGGGGGGGGGAAGTCCTGATACATCACGCGATGCCACAGTGACATGAATATATAGAAGGAAGGGTTAGGGTTTGGCCAGTGACTGCATCTAAGAGTTAAATTGTGTCCCTACTTGGCATTTAACCTTAGTACAGTTGTTCCTTGACAAAGCAATTTTCCTCCTTGTCCCAACAACAATGTCCTTATGTCATCCCTACGTAAATATGTAAAATAAGTTATATTTGTCTCTGGGCAGGTGACAAGTAGGGATCAGAAATACTTAATTGGTGTTTCAGACCACTGAGGGCATGCTTCCCCAAGTATGTGGCCTGCCTTTTCAACTGCTGGTCTATTATTCTCTCCCTTAAAAGCACTGGAAACGACTTCTCATGTGTTTCTGTTCAGCAATCTACACCATCAGCTGCATGTGGTCAACAATTTGAGTTTAAGAAGCCCGAGTTTAAGAAGAATTTATATTACTTTTGAACTGAAAAGGCTGAAGATTATTGTCTATGGCAGTGATGCCGAACTTCCGGTTCTAATCTTCTGGTTACTGGCTCGCATTTGAGTGACGATCAGCTGGCTGGCGCATATGCTCAAGCTAGAAAATGGAAAACCAGCTCTTTCAGTTTCTGCCAAATGCATGAAGGCCAGCTGAGCATCACCAGGCAACATGGCTACGTTTGCCACTTCAGGCATGTGTGCCATAGGTTCGCCATCATGGGTCTACGGGATTTGCCAGGAGCACTTAACTGCTCCAGCTCACTTTGTTTATTTTTGCACTGAGATGGGCCTGAACTTTATCTATTTTTGCATTGAAATGCCAGGGATAGACTGCTAAGCAAAATTGCTCTCTTCCAAGAACTGTTTCTAATGGCTCAACTTCCTTTCGCTCTAGGCAACTTGCATGACAGAAAAGATTTGTAAGAGGTATAGGCAACATACAAAGCAGCGAAGGTAGACATTTGAGGTTTGACCTATCCCCATTGTTGCTGCACTGCCCTGATTGGTGGATGTTTTTTTTTCCTGCTGCCTGATGACAGGCTGAAAGGGGAAGAGAGCACAGCTAGAGGAAATCAATCATTCACTTTTCTTTTATTTTTCTTCCCATCGTACACATGTATATGAAGATATGCAGCTTCTGAAATAGTCATATGATCCCCCAAAAATGTGACTGCTTCAATTATACAAAAATAAATTGCTTGTTTATATATTTGTACATTCTGAAGCATCTATTTTGATGAATCTGTACAGCCCTAATCTGAAGATACAGAAAACAAAGATACAGAAAGAGGCTACATTAGAGATCCCTAATGAACTATATCTTGAGTTCAAAAGTAGCATGCAGTATCAACTGTTATGCTTAGCAGCTAATATGAGAAGTTCCACCATTCAGAGGAAGCTCTCCTTATATTTTCATTCCTAACCACTCAAACAATATCTGGCTCAGAGACTTAACTACTGAGAAGGTCACAGCTGATTTCATTTAGGTACAAATAATTGAACCATGTTTTCTCATCTGAATTCCAGTTTACAGTTCTGCGGTGTTTCCCTTTGGCCTCTCAATAGGCCAGGACCTGCTTATCATGCATGCTATCTCACTTGACAGCTCGCCATGACCAAGCAGGACAGCTGGAATCCTCAACAAGCTGTGCCAAGAATGGAGCTCAGCAAAGTGGGTGGAGGGAAAAATCAACATCTTTGGCAGCCTTCCAGCATCCCTGAAAATCTCTCCCAAGCCACATATAGTGTGTGTGTGTGTGTGTGTGTGTGTGTGTGTGTGTGTAGAGAGAGAGGGGGGGAGGGTTTGTTTGCTTTGAAAACAGAACATTTCAAAATGAAGAGCCTTGAAATTTTTATTGAATATTTTCTTTTGCTCCGACAGTATACAGTGAAACCATTCATTTGATAACATTGCTTACATGTTGTTGCAAAGTTTGTTCCTCGGTGCATGTCTCTGGATTTCTTATCTGAAGCATTGTGATGATATGGGAAAGTTTGATTTTTGCACGCCTATATGCTATTTTGGTATTAAACTACAATCCTCTGCCTTCGGTATCATATATGACATTACGATTGGTCATAAAATCAGACAGATATTTAAACTGGATTTAGCATTTTTCATCCTTGATCCAGTCCTTCCCAAGAGTCTAGGTAGGCAGATGTTATTATTATTAAAAGTATCAAGGTAAGTATCAATGTAAATGTGAATTGCAATTGACTGGGGGTGACTTTGTCAATGCCAATGGTGTTCGAATGGTGTTCCATTGGGATTGCACCTAACGCTTTACTATTTAAAATACATTTATTTTCTCTTGCAACAGTCATTCTACTGCTATTTGCAGATCTTTGCATTTCATGATCGTCTTTAGTTCTTTCTCTGTTATTCTGTTATCTCCAGGTACTCCAGACATTTTTGTCTTTCTTATCAACAATTGTTAAGTCTGGGAAGATATGTGGCAGATGTTTGTCTGTTTGAATTCTAAAATCCCTGAACACTTTTGCTCCTTCATTGTCTATTACTGTATCTGTTTTGTGGGACAGATATTCCAATGCACCATAGTTGCTATTTTATCATGCAGTTGTTTGCAATCAATCTGTACAATCTTTTTGCAACATTAGGCATTATGGCTCATCATGCAATCAGACAGATGTTTAGATCGGATTTGACATTTTTGTTCACCTATCAAGCCTTTCCCAAGGATTTGGGATTGGCATATGATGTTTGATGGTGTTAAAATAGGATTCCAAGTAAATATATCTTTTGCAATTGACTCATGGTGATTTAGTCAATGTAAATAGTGATCATGTGGTACTCCAGATATTTTGGGATTGCACCTAAGGTGTCTAATATTATTGGTACTATATTTTCTTTCTTTGGCCATGTCATTCTACTTCCACTTATAAGCTGTGTGTGTGTGTGTGTGTGTGTGTGTGTGTGTGTGTGTGATTTTCTCCAGTTCTTCCTTTTCTACTGTGCTGTCACCAGATGCTACTACAACAATGTGAATTCATAGCTGTCAATTCTTTAGTTGGTGTTGGTCTTCATTTGCAGAGTTCTTCCCAAGAACCTAGATATTGTAATGTATTGGCATGGTATATGTGCAGATCCAAGTAGTGTGCCTTTTGTAATTAACAGGTGGAAATTTATCAGTGCACAGATTTGCTAAGAACCATCTAAGACTTTGTGGTATGGCACTTAGTATGCCAATAACCACAGAGACCACCATGGGTGGTTTATGCATTATTTTTGATTTTCAGATCTTAATAATTTGTACAATATTCTCCAATATTCTACGATTGCCAGATATTGCCACATGTTCTGAAAGAAAGATTGCTTTGCTTTGCTCACTAATGATAGAAGTAATTATCCAAAGATATAATGCTTGTGTCCACAACTTGAGAGTTAGGAGTCCTCCTGAGGTGCCTTTTTACCCATCTAATCTTTTCCTTAATTCATGATCAAATATGGCTGCCTGGCCTCTTCAACTTGATCTGATTCTCCTGTAAATCAGCTCTCCACTCATAAGCATCCTATCAGCAAGATGCTCAGAAGCTACTCCCCCCACACATATACACCTTTATATAACTCTAATTTCAACTTATTAACCCCCCAACAGTTCCTAATTTATTTTGTTGTATTGAAGAGCAGTTTTCCCTGATATGCCTCAAAAAGCTATAATGAGTTCAGAATAATACATCCTGAAGAAAGAGTGATTTCATGGATGGGCAGAGGATAGAGAAATTGAGAAAGATTAGCTTGTGCTTCCAAATAGTTTTGGTACAACTCAGAGTGCTGGCTTACACTGTAGAGCTCTAATGAGTGCTTCAGAAACATACCAGAGATCATGAGCCATTTTTAACATTATGATAAATGGAGAGAACAAAAGTTGCAGTTGACTCATGTTTCCTCTTCTCCATCTCATCCAAAATTGAACTGTTCCATTTGACCTAGTGGGGATCTCCAAGATTATATTCAGATGAGACACAAACACAACAAACAACAAGGGAAACTGTTTTGGGCATCTGTCTCTTCTTGTCTAAAGTGATTCATTATCAACGTCTGTCCTCTTGGAAGAGTCAACTTTACGTTTTGGCATTGTAAAATATGTCGCTAACTGGTTTTAGTCATATTTTTATACTTCAGAATTGTAAATCACTTAAAATTAGTTGATATGATGACATACATGTAACAGCAACTAATAAATAAATCCATCAAGTCCCATATTTTAACAGGGGCTCCCTACAATTCTATGATAAACCCTAGACTGGATAAATTATTCTTCCTTTAAAGATGATTGTCCTGTCCTTGCATATAAATTGGAATTTGAAAAATAAGAGAATCTGTAAAGAACTAGGGCTACCTTATCTGAACTGCAAAATTCTGAATCACCACTAAGATTTCAATAAAAAATTGAATTTTCTTATTCCCTTCACTGCTATGTATTATAGTGCACATCTGGGTTTTTTTAAGCCAAGTATGATATCTCTAATTAATTGTTTTTCTAAAGAATAACTGGGTAAAAGAAGGACTCAGAAGATGTAGTTGGCGCACAATATAGACATCAGCATTTTGACTAATAGGAGTAGACTCCTGTATATTACATTAACTTCAGTAGAATTTCTTTTGATGAATATTTGGTTCTGGTATTTTGTTTAAAACCTTAAATGGCTTGACAGCCAAATATTCTTTCAACAACAACTTGTCAAAACATATCATCTTTTCCCAAAGTAGTTTCTAATTGCTTTAAACTTTTCTGCTGGTTTATTTTCCATGTACCACCTCCATTGAAAATATAGAAATCTACAAAAAAAAAATCGAGCTAGTTTGATTCACTAATTAAGGTACCAGGTTGGAACCCAGAAGATTGTGAGTTCTAGTCCTACTTTAGGCATGAAGACAGCTGGGTGACCTTGGGAAAGTCCTAGGAAGCAGGCAATGACAAATGGAAATCTTACTAAGAAACCTGCAGGAATTTGTCTAGGAAGTTCTAGGCGTCAACACTGACCCAAAAGAGAGGATGGGAGAGGGGAGTCCCAAATTATATATATATATTTTCCTAAAAGAAAAATATTTGTTCCAAGCATAAACAGTATTGTTCTTCCATGTATATGTTTACTGTAAACAAATTAACAGTTAGGTATTTTATGCAGTATTTCACAGTGTTGTGAAATGTAATGAAACACTGCATATGTATTTTAAATATGCCCCCTGAATTTAGTCCTACTCTTCCAGGCTGCAGTGGTCCATTCACTTACTCTAGTGTCAAAATGACAGAGAAAATGCAATAACTGCGACCTGCATTACCTACTTGGTCTGGTTGGTGTTGCAGAGTGAGGAAGAAGGCTCACAAGTAGCCATCTGTAATAGCTATGGGGAAGAAAATACAACATTAGGAATCTCTAAAACCTGGAGTTGTCATTGTGATAGTATCCTCACAATAGTTTTCTAAGTTTCCCACTGATGGGTAAAAGCATTTCAGTGACTGGTTGGCAAGTAGCTATGTAACTCATTCCCACTGAAGCTCGTGAAAAATATATTTCACCTTTAAAGTGTGTTAACATTTTAACTGTCTTCATGTAAGACGGTGCCAATAAAAGGCTTTCAGTCAACTTTTGCTAATCATTGTATTTAGGTTCTGGATTTTGTTTTAATATTACTAGAATTAATATCCCTGTTTAAATGTGAACTCATGAGCTCATTTAATTTTCCAACTATTCATTGAGAAAAGGTAAGCTTTACATTCAAAATATATACATATCACATATGCACACACACATATCCATTACTCCAAAAGGTAAGGGCTGTGGGAAGAAGGAAAAAATGGCAGTTGGTTTATTAATCTGTGATGAAAACCAGACTCCTAATGATATGCAGGGAGCACAAGGGAAGAAGATTTTAAAAACAGCCAAGAGAGCAGCTGAGTGCTCCCAGCAGAATCTTTTTAAATGTTCCTGCTTGCTGGTGCTCTCAAGGAGTATGTTATGTAATGCACTTTTATCAAAGAATCCAAGTTGAAAAGCTTTATGAAGTTTCATGCTGCTCTTGCCTAAGTAATTGTTTCAAATAATGAAAAGCTTGCATCAACACATTTCAGCTGTTTCAAGTCTCAGCAGGGAATGGTATTGCTCTGCCCACCTGCCCACCCACCCCCTCTCTTTCTCTTTCCTCAAGGTTACAAGACTTTTCATTTTTAAACTATTGGGCCAATAGCGTGAAATTATTATAAGCATCTGAGAGCTGACAGTTTTTGAAATTTCATAACCAGCAAAAGTCAAATTCCGAAGAGCAAATAATAATAATAATTGAATGGTGAATAATGATTTAATTGAGGGGATTTAATTCCACCTTTAAAAGATTCAGCATTTTTAGGCATATTCAACACCAAGGAAATCTTGTTTAGGTTTGAATAAGTATGACCTTCTGTTTCAACTTGATTAGTTTAAAAATATTGGTGATAATAGCGCATGGATTGTTGACTTCTGTATACATAACAGGGTGAGGAAGAAAAACACTGTCTTAAAATAAGATTTAGGTCCACATAACTCTGTTGACCGGGCCTTTATGCTGTTCAGAACACCCCATTGTAGTCTCCACTCTGTCACTACCACCCCATTAAGGTTATGAATGGGAGTAAAAGGCCTCTGAGAAATTAAACTTTCTTCAGTTCATGGTCCACAATCTTGCTGCCAAAATTCAGCAAGAATATAGTCAAATTTTAGGTATTTAGATTTAGCTTAAATCTTTAAAATATATATGACGATCACAGTGTAAGTTCTCTGAAATTACTCAAAATGCTCAATTTGCTATTCTTAGTGCATCAAAAGGATAGAAACGATCTGAAAGTATTCAGGCCCGCTCCCTCTGATCCCTTTGTCACCAGAAGGCTTCTTACAGTCTGCCACCCAGTTTGGAAGCAGAGTGTTTCCTTCAATCTGTAAAAAAACATGGATTACTTTTGAAGACTTTCAAGTCATTCAGATGGATGGTTAGATGGATGGAATAACTCCCAAGATTCTTAACAATATAGACTAAGAATGCTTTGTTCGATCATAAATTTAAGACTGATATTATAATAGCTGTTTCAGGCTGTTATTTCATATTATGAAGGGAATATAAGAGAAAAAGAACTGGGTACATTCATTTTTGACTTTGACTTTAACCTCTGCAGATTTTATGGATTGAAATCACTTAATACTTAACAGAAACTAGATGTATTTGGGTGCCTGAATTGTCTTCTTAGAAAAGAAGTAATGATTACCACCAGAATGACTCGTTCATAGTCCCTAAACTAGGGGGTTAAACTTGCATCGTCACATTATCGTCCCATGATGTATCATGATTTTTTTCCCCTTTGCTAAACTGGGTGTGGGCATGGCCAGCATATGATACATCCGGCCCACAAGCCGCGAGTTTGACACTCATGGCCTGCCCTAAACTACTCAAATATAGCTCATGATACAGGAAAAATATCATGTTCCATATTGCATGTTTGTTGTTAAGATATAATTAGCAACAACAGCAAAATTAAAATACTTTTTTACTCATTCTTTACTCTTGTGCCTTACTCTTGAGCCTTACTATTGTGGGCTTACTGGTAGAACATGGCTTTTCCTGTTAAAAGTTGTAGCATCAGTCCTAAGTTTCAATAATGAACTCTGTTGATACCATGGATAAATGCTGCCAGCCACTATAAAATGCTGGGGGAACCCTTGGGGAGAATCTCATGGGATAAAACACTTTATAAGTTTGGTTTTAGAGTGGAGCATGTTACCTTCCCCTTTCTCTGTTTCTTTATTACAGTGATTGTAAGGGAGAAGCAAGTGTAATAGGAATAATGCAAAGGTTCTTTGAAACTCTATTACTGTATGTGCTATACGGTATACAGCATACAGTAATTGTATTGACTTCTGCTGAGCTGAGAAGTTCTTATCAGAACATCCAAATAGTTTAATACATTGGTATTTACAGATAAGTAAAATAGATAAAGATGTTTTATGTAGTTGCTTGGCTAAAATCCTGAGTCTATTATCCCCTTGTCTGTGGTAGTTATTTTGCATTAATGAACAAAACTGATTCTTTTGGTTTTTTGTTTTGGTAGTAACAGAATTTAATATTGTTTCCTTTTTTTAAAATACCCCATTTCCTATTTTTAAATCATGTTGGATGCTTTGTACTTCTTTTTAGTACAACATGGTAGCAAATGGATAACAATTTGTCTGAAGTGGTGTAGGGTTTCCTGCCTAAGCAGGAGGTTGGACTAGAAGACCTCCAAGGTCCCTTCCAACTCGGTTATTTTATTCTATTCACCTGATAATGAAAAATTAACTTCCAGGTATCTGCAGTGAAAAAGATATCAAGCAGTAAAAATCAAGAGCCATTAGTAGTCAAAAGAAATAAGATGGCATTATGAGGAAAATACAGTTGTTTTTTAGTATATCATCTGCCTCTTCCCTAGGGAATGAGAAAATTCAGGTATAATGTACATGGATTTGTTTTTTCCTGAAGAAAAGAGAAATTGAGGATTTTAAGGAGTTTATACATAAAGAAGTAGAGCATAATAGAGATAGATGGTCTATAGTTTTGCAGTGCAAGAGATTTCCTATCTCACATCCAGTCTTTACAAAAGTATCTTGCAACAGCTATTACAACCAGTAAAAGCCTTGCTCACACCATGGGATTGCCAGGTACAGTATTTGCAACAAGCAATTATTCAAAGCTATACATTGCAAATCAATCTTTACTTTATGTAGTGAATACATAAAGTGAATTATGGGGAAATTATGGGTAAATTGTGGTAGTAAATTATGAGTAAAATTTGGAAGTCTGTTTCTGAGCTCATTTAATTCTCTGACTTTGTCAAGAAAGTGGCAGCCAGTTTATTGTTGGCATAAAGCTACTTCCTGGGACTTATTTGCCAGTATAACAAAGCAGGTTAGATCAAGAAGTGACATCAAGCAGGCAAATTGGCAAAGATCTACTACGGAAGACAATGATCAACAAAACTTGTAGGGAGCAATGTTGAAAAGCATTCTTTTTTTAATATATTTTTTTTATTTTTTATTTTCACAACAAACACAACACATAAAATTTCCCTTCTTTACATACTGTAGAAAGTGTATCAGTTGGTTACAAAAGGCTTTCGTGCATCTCTTCCACAGTCATCAAGCAGAATTCATATTAACTCAAGTACTTTAACTCAGATATTTATACATGTTACTATCATCATACCTCCATTTTCATTTGACTATAATTGTTTAAATGTCCTTCATCATAAAATATACCAAGATTTAATACATAACCACATACTGGTATTTCATTTACTATTTCTAAAATCCTCCAATAACATTGAATCCTTATGTCCTATTCTAGCTAAACATCCATAATATTTAGTAACAAAATTTTCTAAACCTCCTTTACAAATCACTGTTTACAATTTGCATCCAGTTTCCTTATGTTGTACCCATACATATATATACGCTGTTATCATTATCCCTCCTTTATTTGACTATATCCTGTATTATAACATTTCCCCCCTTAATAATCAAGACTTAACTGAATCTAACTTAGTTCTTTTTTATTAACCTTTATATATAATCTAAAAGAATTTCTAATCTTCCTTTCATGGGTACCATTCAATATTCATATCCAATTATTATTTATCATAACACTACACATTATATACATTATTATCATTATCAATTATTTATTTAACTATATCTATTGTCACTAAATTTCACTAAGTTTAACTAGTTTTAAATTATACACTTCCATCTATCAACTTGTATCTTTCCAGTAGCAAAACAGTCTCATGCCTTCTGCCATTTGTGGTGTCAGTCCTCTAATCATCTCCTTGATCAAATTTGTATGGACTCCTCTTAGCAACTCCTTGCTTATAAAATCTCTCATGTAATTTCGATGCCCTTCTTCTGTTTCCTTAATCAGCTTATCTTTGATTGTCAGTAGTGTTATCAATGATGTCCCTTAGATCAGCAAGACGTATTCTTCCTGTTCACCATCTCTGCGGGACGGTTTAGGTCCGATTGGACCACCCAGCGGCAAAAGTATCGGCTGCGGTCTCGAAGCATCAAGACCACACATCCGAATCGTCGCGACGTTAGTGCCTCCTCTGAAAAGCATTCTTACTGTTGCCTAATGCAGTGTTTCTCAACTTTAGTAATGTTAAGATGTATAAAGTATGCTTAGCTAGCTGGCATGTACTACCTGGGGCATTATGGAAGTTGAAGCCCACACATCTTAAAGTTGCCAAAGATGAGAAACATTGACCAAATATACTACATGCTGTGAGGCCTACAGTACATTATCAGACCCCATCACATTGTTTTCCCTCTAGTTAAGAATGTTCCCACTCCTGGCCTCACTGATTCAAAACACAAAATCCAGGTAAATTAAGCTATAGTATTGTAGCAACAAGGCAAAAACTGCAACAAGTTGGGCAGGTGACGGGATGAGAAAAATTCAGCACAAATAATTCAAAAAGTCCTGGAAAGACACTACTGGACATAGACTTCTACAATGGATGGGAGAGTAAAATGCATAAGAGTTGAAAGTACACAGTTACATTTTGACCATCACACCCTTGAGAAGGACTGGAATGTCTGTGCTACTAGATTTTGGAGTCTATCAGGCTATTTGTTTGTTGTGTTGACAGTACTATGCTTAACTTATGGTGGTCCTTGGCAATCATATCTTCCAAATGACAGGTAATTGTATTTTTTATTTGTAACAGCTTTGATATTAAAATTTGGTGGCATTGAGACAGGGCTATCTAAGACCCAAACATTAATTTGAAGATGTGAAAGGTTTTTTTTTTAAGCAATATACTTTTGTTTTCTAAGAACAGAGATACTGTATGGGTTTAATGATTAACACAGATAGAAAACCCAAAACAAAAGATTGGGAGAACTGTACTTCATCTAGGGAACAGGAGATTTGGGACATTATATCTTGAATTATACATTATACGTATCTGTGGAAGTGTCACACACTGGAGAAGGGCTTCTGTCAGCCTCTGCTTTGCTGCTTGCTTTCAGCTGCCATTGAAATGGGGAGGGGGGAGATAACAGGGTATTTGGGAGGGGAAGCTTAAGCACAGGAGTGAATGAAGAAGGGAGTGGTTTTCTCACCATCTACTGCGCATGCTGCAGATAGTGGAATTGCCGCCAAGGCCAACCGTCTGGCATACCAACCTGATGATGGGTTTTGAAGCTGCAGCCCACATGACACCTGTAGAGTGTGCGGATTGGACTGGGGGATGGGGTTACTAGGGGGAGGGAGTTGGGTCACATATTGATATCTATTATGCACGTTTTTGCCTCAGATCTTGCTTTGCTTAGTTGCTATCTACTCCTAACCAGTAAAAGTACTCTTAATTCTGAAATATGGAGTTGAGTGGTTTCTTTCTTGGTTACGGATGGAGGCTGCCCTGACATTAAGCAAGATCTCAGTTTCGCATTCAACCCAAAGTTAACACCTTCCGAGGGGAGTGCAATAAAATCCCAAACTTCAAAAGAATGTCCCACCCAGGCAGCGACCAGGAGGAAGACATGGGAGCAACTGCATCCTCATGCCCTCTGGAAACGAAGCGAATGGCTGGATTACACTTGGAAGAACAATCCGTTCAGATGGACATTGGGAGTGGGACAGAAGTATGATTCCGAGGAAACTCCATTTGGGGTCACCACAAGGAGACAGAGGCGTCCAGCCGCTGCATGGCAGGAGTTCGAGGAGGAGAACCTTATGATGTCTCAGGCCATGAAACTCTTCGAAGAGGCTTGGGAGAGGTGACATTTAGATGAGAGTGGTTCTGACAGAGAAGATCTTCTCCCAGAAACAGAGGAGAGAACTGCAGAGGGTCTGTTCTGCCCGAGAGAGACTGGGGGCACGGATGGTGGTGATGATCAGGATGAACGAGCCCCAACCCCAGTAGCAGTGGCCGCCAGAGCCATCCCAAGAGGGGGAGGGTCCCCCCGCAGATGCTGGATGGCCAAAGTTCCTCCAATTGGTATGAAATTCGGTGGGGAGGCAAAAAATCTTGGATTTTTTTCTTGTTCAAGTATGGAATTGTATGTGTCAATTTGGCGAAGATTTACCTACAGAAGAAGCCAAGGTAAGAGTTGTTACCATGACATTAGAAGATAAAGCAGCTGCTTGGATGGTTGCTCTGCATAACACTGATTCCCCCCTACTGAGAGACTGTAATAGGTTTATGGCCGCCCTGAGGAAATGCTTTGATGATCTGCTCACAGAGCGAAAAGCCAGAACTAAATTCAAAACCCTCACCCAGGAAAAGAGACCAGTTGCTGAATATATACAAGAATTTCGTGAATTGTCTGTTCATATGAGGGGTTGATCCGAACAATCCCTGTTGGATGGCTTCATGGACGGTTTAAACAAAGATATATACCAGAACTGCGTAACAGCCCCTCCTGCGCGCACATTGCAGCCCTGGTATGAATTGGCAACGGATGTAGAAATTGATTTAGCCCGAGACAAGTACCGTGATGACAGTGAAAAAGAGAAGGCTACTCCCCCCCTCAAAACCCTCCAAAGAGCTCCAAAAGGAGGGAAAAGTTGGTCTACTAGCAAGCCCCGGGCCATCATCTGTTTCCGTTGCGAGAAGGAGGGGCACATAGCTTCAAACTGCCGCACCAAGATGGGACCAAAACCTTCTGCTAGGGGAGAGAGAATACCAGACAAACAGCCCGGGAAAAGAAGGGACACTGCCATGAAAGGGGTGGAGCCGACTGCGCAGTTCCATCCCACTCCAAGGGAGGAGGAACCATCCTCCTCATCGGAGGAAAGTGAAACCAAATCTGACGAAGAATGTCTTGTAAGTTCCCGATCGGGCCCGATGACTATCCTGGTAAAAGTGCCCTCTACTGGAGCGCAAGAAAAAATGCTGGCCTTCTTAGATTCTGGATGCACACGTTGCATCATTAGCCCTGAGGTGGTGGAAAAACTGGGGCTGAAATTGAAAACTTTAAAAGTTCCTATTGCTTTTTGCCAGCTGGATGGCTCAATAGTTGGGGGGAGCCCTGCCCATTTTGTAACTGAGCCAATAGATATGTGGATGGGAACTCACCAAGAAATTATAAGTTTTATTGTTGCCCCAGGAATGGATCAGCCTCTCATACTAGGGTTACCTTGGTTACAGAAGTGGAACCCACGCATCAATTGGAGAAAAGGGTGGTTGCGCATCTGATCCTCTACATCCCTTGAGGGAGAGGGGGGCTCCAAAGCCTGTTAACGCTAAACCTAACCTAGCGGCCACAGGACAAGAAAGAATTGAGGGTGAGGAGAAAATCCCAAAAGAATATTAGGACCTAAAGGATGCTTTCAGTGAGAAATCCTCTGATAAATTACCCTCTCACCACGCAACAGATTGCAGTATTGATATCCTCCTGGGGGTGAAACTTCCAAAACCCCAAATGTACTCAATGACACACACACACACACACACACACACACACGTGAAATGGATGAATTATGGAAGTTTATTGATAAAAATTTACAAAGGGGGTTTATTGAACCTGCCAGGCCCTGAGTGGCTGCTCCAGTGTTGTTTAGAGAAAAAAAAGATGGCTCCCTTCGCCTCTGTATGAACTATAAGAACTTGAATGCAGTGTCTGTACACAATGTTTACCCCCTCCCTATGATGAAGGACATGTTGGCCCATTTGGGTAAAGGGAAGATTTTCACAAAATTGGACTTAAGGGAGGCTTATTACAGAGACAGGATTAAAAAGGGAGATGAATGGAAAACTGCTTTCAACTGCTCACTTGGTTGTTTTCAATTCCGATTACTTCCTTTTGGCCTACAGGGGGCACCAGCGGTTTTCATGCAACTAATAAATGAAGTTTTGCATGACCACCTATACAAAGGCGTGATAGTCTATCTTGATGACATCCTTATTTACACTGAAACACATGAGGAACACGTGACATTGGTGCATTCAGTTCTCAAAAAACTCCGCACGGCGGAGCTTTATGCCAAATTGTCTAAATGTGTATTTCATCAGGAAAAAATTGACTACCTTGGTTATCACATCTCCCACAATGGCATCGAGATGGACCCAGCTAAAGTCCAAGCCATTACCGAATGGGCACTCCCCCCCCGCACCCGCAAACAATTACAGAGTTTTTTGGGATTTGCTAATTTTTATCATCAATTTATTCCATCCTTCGCCAGCATTGTGCTACCCATTACAAATCTCCTAAAGTCAAAAGGAGGGGCCAAACCCAAACCGGGGAAGCCATTGAAATGGACTATGGAATGTCAGGCCGCATTCGAAAAACTAAAGCGACTCTTTGCAGCTGAACCCGTTTTGAAACACCCAGACATCGATGCACCATTTATCGTTCAGGCTGACGCTAGTGATGTAGCGATGGGAGCAGTGTTACTTCAAACAAACACTGACAGGCACCTGCAGCCTTGCACTTATACCTCCCAAAAACTGACAGAGACAGAGAGGCGATGGGCTATATGGGAAAAAGAAGCTTTTGCAGTCAGGTGGGCTTTGGTGACCTGGTGACATTTCCTTGAGGGAGCTAAACACCCTTTTGAGGTGTGGACTTATCACAAAAATTTGGAAGCATTAAAGACCCCTCGAAAGCTATCTCCTAAACAAATGTGCTGGGCGCAACATTTCAACCGATTCTATTTCACCCTAAAGTACAGGAGGGAAGAACTTTATGGCGGATGCATTATCCAGACTCCCACAATACAACAGTTCCAAGCTAAGCGTGGTACTTCCAGTCATCCCAGCAAAAAGTCTTGCTGCTCCAATGGTTACCAGAAGCCAAAGCAACTCTAATTTTGAGTTCACAACAGACCTCATCTGCAAACTCAAGGAAAGCCTTGAGTCCAACTACTGGTTTAAGGAACATTCAAATGAATGCACCATGAAAGATGGACTAGCTTGGATAGGCGCTAAATTGTATGTTCCTGCAAGCATGAAGTCTTTGGTGCTACAACAAGCTCATGATTCCCGCATGACAAGGCATTTTGGGTTTGTGAAAACTCTGCATCTCATCAAAAGACAATTTTGGTGTCCGTCTTTGAAAAAAGACATTGAATCATATGTGGCCAGTTGCCTTGTATGTGCTGCTGCTAAGCGGCCACCAGGAAAGCCCTAAGGCCTGCTTCAAGGTGTAGCCCATCCTGAATCCCCATGGAAGGAAATATCAATGGATTTCATTGTCGAATTACCGGAGAGTCAAGGAAATACCGTGGTCTGGGTGGTCATGGACTTTTTCTCTAAACAGGTTCATTTTGTGCCTTGTTCCAAGATCCCTTCAGCTAAGTCTTTAGCTAAATTGTTTATTACACATATATACCATTTGCATGGGGTGCCAGAGCGCATAATATCAGATAGAGGGGTACAGTTCACCTCCCTCTTCTGGAAGGAGTTTTTGAAGTTGATTGGCTCCACCCAGGGGTTAAGCTCCGCCCACCATCCTCAGACTAATGGAGCTTGTGAAAGGACTAACTCTGTTTTGGAGCAGTACCTCCCATGTTTTATCAATTATCAGCAGGATAATTGGACTGAACTGTTACCACATGCTGAAGTAGCATACAATAACTCTGTGCACAGAAGCACCAGTTTCACCCCTTTTAGACTTGTCTTTGGGCAAGACTTTGTGCCAATCCCAGAATTGCCCCGTGAAAAACCACAAGTCTTGTCCCTCTCCGAGTGGAGTGACCAGCTCCAAAAGGTTCGGCCCATAGCCCGAAAGACGTTGGAAGCTGCTCATCGAGCACACAAGAAACAAGCTGACAAAAAGAGGGTGAAAGAAAGGGAGTACAAGATTGGGGATCAAGTTTTTCTGTCTACCAATTTCTCCAAACTACCCAAAAGTCGAAGAAATTAGGGCCTAAGTATGTTGGTCCATTTCCTATTGTGAAGATCATTAATCCTGTTTCTGTATGGTTGGAATTGCCAAAGTATCTCAACCGTATTTATCCCGTGTTTCATGTTAACCTTTTGAAACCAGTGCACACCTCCTCTGTTCGGGCACCCGTACCGCTGCCTCCTGCCCCTCTTCTCATTGAAGGAGAGCAGCATTTTGAGATCAAAGAGATTTTGGACTCCAGGAAACGTAGGAATCAGGTTCAGTATCTGGTCTCCTGGAAACATTTTCCCCCATCCCAAGCTGAATGGGTTGATAAGTCCCATGTTAGAGTTCCTAGACTTTTGCAGAAATTCTACTCTACCTATCCTGATAAACCCTGACTCATGTTGCCATATATATGTCTAACCTGTCTTGTTCCTGTTTTTTCTCTCTACATTTTTTTTCCAGGGGTGATGTCCTTTCCTGAAGGAGGGCCGGTTGTCAGCCTCTGCTTTGCTGCTTGCTTTCGGCTGCCATTGAAATGGGGAGGAGGGGAGATAACATGGTATTTGGGAGGGGAAGCTTAAGCACAGGAGTGAATGAAGAAGGGAGTGGTTTTCTCACCATCTACTGCGCGTGCTGCAGATAGTGGAATTGCCGCCAAGACCAACCGTAAGGCATACCAACCTGATGATGGGTTTTGAAGCTGCAGCCCACATGACACCTGTGGGGCGTGCGGATTGGACTGGGGGATGGGGTTACTAGGGAGAGGGAGTTGGGTCACATATTGATATCTATGATTACGTGCGCTTTTGCCTCAGATCTTGCTTTGCTTAGCTGCTATCTACTCATAACCAGTAAAAGTACTCTTAATTCTGAAATATGGAGTTGAGTGGTTTCTTTCTTGGTTACTGATGGAGGCTGCCCTGACAGCTTCTTTTAATACCAGAATTCATAAATGAATATAAGATTGGACAGTAATTAGTTAGTGATTTTGAATTCAGATTTCTTCACTAGACAAGAAATGATCTAAACCAGAGGCCAGTAACCTTTTCAAACAGCAATTGCTTTCACACAGCTTTGAACACTGCAGCATACTAATGTACAATTTTCAAAATGAATAAATAAATAGCTTTGTAAGTAAATATACAAAGAAAAGATTTTTCAAGTTTTCAAAACTTTTTAAAGTGTTGTCATTTTTTTAAAAAAAACTTTATTTTAACTTTTGTAATACCAGTAGATACCATACTGCTGATTTTGGAACCATTGTTTCTAGGGAAAGAAACTACTACCATTCTCAAATAAATTACTAACTGTGTTCTGTCATTCTTTAGGATCCATCCATCCTTATAAAAAAGGGAAAATCATTGTCCGCATAGAAAACCTATATATAGGACAAGAAGACACACTCTGGACAAAACATGGCAGATTGACTCTAGGTTAGCCAACAAGTGAAACCAAGCTATATACTCTCCGCTAATGTATTCAACCTATATGCTGCTATATATTGCTGGAGATTAATGAGAAAATGAGCATGGTTTTAAAACTGCAGGCTGCAACATCAAAAATCTGCACTATGCTGACTATACTACTCTGCTAGCTAAAATTATAAATGATTTCCAAGCTCTCATAGTGGAAGTCAAGGAGTGGAGTAAAAAATGGCAAATAATTAAATACAAAAAAGATTAGACTAATGACAATAGGTACAGTAAGCAACTTTAGAATTTACAATGAAGATATTGAATTGGTGGATAGTTTTTGCGTTTGAGAATAAACTATCAACACTAAAGGAACCAGATGTCAAGAGATACACCTCAGGTTAGCTTTTGAAAGATAGCAACAAAGACCTACATAAAAAAGATATTCAGATGCGATGATGTTTACTATATCTATAAAGATCCAAATCATTTTCTCGGTGGTGATCTAGGGAGCAAAAATTTCAGTTTGAAGACGCTTGATAGAAAAGAGTATTGACATTTTTAAACTTTATTCTTGGGAAAAATAGCCAAGAAAATGAACACATAGTTTATCAAACAAGTTAATCCATTTTTTTTTACTCAAGGCATGAGTAGGCTCTAATTCAGGGGTGTCCAAACTTTTTGCAAGGAGGGCCAGATTTGGTGAGATGAAAATTTGTGGGGCCGATCATTCAGCCTGACATTCTTTGAACCCTTAACATTAAATGCGAATTGACTACTGTATTTTTAGGAGTATAAGATGCACCAAGATTTTGAAGAGGCAAATTAAAAAAAAAGTTTTTGCACTCTCCCCAAAACGGCCCATTTTTTGTGAAAACAGGCCTTTTTTTTAAAGGGCATGAATAGCCCTTAAGAGGCTTCTAGAGTGCTCCTGGGGGTTGGGGGGGGGGGGCAAAGTTGAGCAAAAAACAGCCCGTTTTTTGCTCATTTATGCCCTCCACAGCCCTCAGGAGCACTCTGAAAACCTCCTAAAGGCTATGCACAGCCATTTTGGTGAAGGGGGCAGAGAGGAGGCAAAAAATGCTGTATTCGGTGTATAAGATGCACCCAGATTTTTAGCCTCTTTTTTGAGGGGAAAAAAAAATCTTTATACTCCGAAAAATACGGTATTTTATGAAAGACTAAACAAATAACTCCGGTGGGGAGAAGAGGCTGCGGGCTGCTTGCAATTTGAAAAAGGGCCACATTTGGCCCCCGGGCCGCACTTTGGACATGCCTGCTCTAATTATCACATTTTGGACAGATTATGCAAAATCCAGATTCTTCCAGAAGTCTGGGAAAGGCAGAGAAAAAGAGAAGAGAATGACAAGAAGCAAGATGAATGGGTCCAATTGTAATGGCAATGGGTGACCCACTGAAAGACCTTGAAGGGCCAAGCTAAGGACAAATCATCCTGAGAAATTTATCTATATAATTGCTAAAAGATGACATCGACTTAATGGTACATAACCAATCATTCAATCAGGGGGTTCATCCTGCTATATACACTTAAGCAATGGTTATTAGAGATGAGAACAAAAATATTTAAGAAATAATGAAGTAGACCAGAATCGTTCTGTTTTTAAGCTGTGAAATGTTGCAAGTTTGAAAATTACCCCAAAGAAATTTATTGGAAAGTGTGACAGCATCATTGAATATAACATCACAGTAACATAATCAAATCAAAGGTGAATTGTGAAGCTGAAATATTAAAATACTTTAATTCTGTTAAGGACAGGAGACAGAAAACATTTCCCACAAAAGAACTTCAGAAATAACAATACTCAAGTATTTAGCGGGGTGTTTGAAAAGAGAGGAAATGGCAAAGAATCATATACAGAAAGCATAGATACAAACTACTGCTGAAGTGGTGCATGCTACATGTTGCTTGGCTGTAAGTCTGAGAAATTCTTCTGCTGCTGGGTCATTATAAATCTGGGCTTTTCCTGGGCAATAGCGCTGCTTTCACTTTCAAGCCTTTTTTCATTGCAATGAGGACCTAATTCAATCCTTTAAAATGGTGTTCTGCAATGCATAATTAATCTGGCTTCATAGAGATCTGGACAAAAGACTCCATTCAATCTTCAGCTTCTTCCCTCCCTTTCCCCCCTCCCACCCCAAGATATTGTTATTTCTAAAAACTCCTGCCAGCTGGGATGGGAAGAAATTTCAGCACTGTGGGAGAATGAACAAACTGTAGGCCTCCAAGGGATTTGGACTAACTAGCTGACTAAATTGGATTAAGAAAGTATGGAAAAGGAGGGAAATCAGAGCAGAAGATGTGTTGCAAAAACTACAAAACTGCAGGGGGAGGCAGTCACTTTATTGCAAATAACCAAATGTTTCTGAAAAGACAGGAATATTTTTTTATTAAATCGAGATAAAGCAACAATTTAAATCACAGCAAAATAAACATAATAATCTGAACAATCTGTTTTGAATTGTTGACAAATTTATCTAATGTATACTTCATATACCTAAAGATCTTCAGAATAGATCATCAGTTTTTTAGGAAAGAAATTGATATGGCTTACCATTCAAATGTACAGAAGATTGTATAAAAAGGAGCACAAAAACATTATATAATGGAAAAGAACAGCCCAATAATGCATTATATGAAAAGGGTAACCAGAAATTGGATGCAAAAAGGATGCATAATTTAAGCTTGATAGGGATCAGACATAGTTTTAGCTGACAGTTGCACAACAACGCATTTATGTTTTCATGCATATACTTCTGTTAAATTTGTCAAGTGACATGCAAGCGACATAAAAAAATTGAGCAAAACCAATATGATTAGATTTCTTCTTCAGGACTTGGGGAACTTTTCTGCTCAAGGATATAATAACGTGTATTGTTTCCCCAAATATAGGTAGTTTTGTGACTTTTGAAAATACCCTATACTGGGGCTTTCCTGTCTATGCTTTTTTTTTTTTTCCAAAAATGAACTAAGAAATTATGGTTCCTATGATTTTTGATAGTAACTCGTGTGCAAAGCAAATGAGTCCCCATGCCTCTTCATAGAATAAAGGTAAAGGTAAAGGTTCCACTTGCACATATGTGCTAGTCATTCCTGACTCTAGGGGGCAGTGCTGTCCAAAGATGTCTCCGTAGTTATGTGGCCAGCATGACTAAGCACCGAAGGAGCACGGAACACTGTTACCTTCCCACCAAAGGTGGTTCCTATTTTTCTACTTGTATTTTTACATGCTTTCGAACTGTTAGGTTGACAGAAGCTGGGACAAGTAATGGGAGCTCACCCATTACGCAACGCTAGGGGTTCGAACCATTGAACTGCCGACCATTCTAACCAAGAAGCTCAGTGTCTTAGTCACTGCGTCCCTCCTTCATAGCATAGCCATATTCTATTTGCATATGCCAAAGAACAAGAGGCCTGTTCCTTTGGTGTACTTATTATCATTAAGAAAAGCTTAAATCTTCTTCTAGTCAAGTTTGATGAGTAACATAACAGACACAATCATGTAGTGTTCTTGGCAATAATACAGATTTTTTGCCATTTTTTCCCTTCCACCCAAGTACTATCTTGGCCTAATTCTGCTTAGCCTGCAATAGGGAAAAAGTACCTTCATGCTGTTGTCATTAGAAATTCATTAGCAAATCTATTATCTCATCAAGAATCTTCTTAAAGAATAAAAACTATAACTCGTAAACCTTTGACAGGTCTAAAGTCTACAGGTTATACTACATCCATTAAAGTTGGAAGACAGCAAATATTCAAAATACAGCATTCAATGGAATTCTCAGGGCTGATTTTATGAGACTGACAAGGCTCTTAATGAAAACACACTAGTTATTCCATAACAGGCACTTCTCCAGTTCAGAAACCCACCCTGCCAAGAGCACTAATATAAAGCATATTGCTACAGTTACTGCACGGGTGGAGTGCTGTGAGCTTCAAAATGTGAATTCCTTCCTTCCCACACCAGGCCATAGACCATATGGCTCTAATCTAGATTCACTTTGGGAGGGGAGAGGGGCAGGGAACAGCATTCCAAAGGAAGAAAGGAAATGTGTTAGCATTTTTAGTGGATCTAAATTGGGCATCCAAAACATTAATAAAAGAAAATAAATAAGAACAAATCACTCATTGGACCATAATGCTTAACTATATGTATTACTGCAACTTAGAACTTCTAAGTTCATATTTCAATTACTGCCCCCTTTGACATGCTTAAATCTGCTATCTATGTATGAAAAAAAAATAACTTTTAGTCAAGCATAAATCTACAAAAATGGGGAAATGAATTGAAAACTGTGCCACTTTGGAGACAAAAGTGCATCTCTTTTTAAAGCATTTTTTTTAGTTGCTTCCTTGATTTCTCTTGTCTGATGACATTCTGCCTAACTCTTTAACTAGATACCTGAAAAACTCTGTGAATCTTTTTCCAACAATATTTCATTAAAATTTATTCTATTTCTGTGAGCTTTTTGTGCTTAAAAGTTCTCTGCATGAGAAAACTAAAGGGATCTGCTTTCAAAAAAAAAAGTAACGCCGACTCAAACACATAAAATATGGAATCTGACATCTTTTGAAGGGCCTTGGCTTTATCAAGGCTGGGGCTTAGCACAGAGAATGATTGTATGGCTGGAAATAAGT
Organism: Natrix helvetica; assembly: GCF_964273705.1. NCBI lineage: Eukaryota > Metazoa > Chordata > Lepidosauria > Squamata > Natricidae > Natrix > Natrix helvetica. The sequence continues at coordinate 248,883,481 of NC_138552.1, forward strand.
GCAATGTTATCCAGAGAACCTTACATTGTTCCATTTTAGGACACCATGGGTTCTACTTCAGAGAGGACAGCTTTTATTTGAAGAGAAACCTGAGGACAGTTCTCTCTTTGAAGATACCTTCTATTTAAAGACATTCAAGTTGGTCATATGAAGATAGGTGTAACCTGTCTTGCAATTTCCTGGAACGTTCCCCCCACCCCATCCCCTGTAAAAAAAAAAGGACCCTTTTTTCTATCTTATTGTCAAGATACACGAGAAACATTTTCACATTTGTCCTAGGAGTATTTTTCAGCTTCTTTTATTATTAGAGATGACAGAAGGTATGATTGCTGATGTTAGTTTGATCCAACTTTTCCTCACCCTGAAGCTTCCATCACTGGTTAGTCTGAGAAAACTCGCTAGAGTGTGTTCCCTCATAAGCACCACATTACAACCATGATAATGTATTCAAAATTCTTTTCCCTTTTAAAAGGGAGTTTGAAAGCAAATTCTCTTTCATCAGTTGGCAAGATAACAGTTCTGCCCAATCCTGATTAGCCAGTCAAGTGGGCAAGCACAAAGGTTCTCTATCACAGCATTCTCCATACTGATTACATTCTTCAGTAAATTAAATTAGATGATTGCCCTGCATGCGCTGTCTATCTGAGTAACTCCTGCTTTGGTAAGTCCTTACTCTTGCTCTGAAATAACCACAGTGAAACGTATTTGCAAACAAAAAACAGCCAAACTCTGCTTGGGTTGTAAGTCACTTGGGAGCCTCATACTGGATTTGGCCACATAAAGCACATAAAATCAATGTTATCACAATACAAACAGTTGTGGACCTTGGTAATGCAGAAGAAATCAATCAATTTTATTTCAGTCATAGACCAGCATAGAAGTAATAACATAACAATTACACTAAAGTAAAAATAAAAATAAAAAGTCATATTGATAGAATAAAATAAATTTATTAACCTCCAATTACAGAGGATAAGAATTAAAACACAAAAGGATCCTATAAAATTGCAATTAATTTTACAATAAACAATCTAAATGTTATAAATAACTAGGACTGATAATTATAAAAGGTCAAAATAATGCTAGAATTTATAAAGCAGTGAGAGAAAGGAAGTCTAATACTTGATGAAGCCTGCTAGGATTTGTAAATAAAAATTGTTATGTGCATGCGCGGAAGTGAAAACAAGATGGCAGCACCCACAGCGCCTCCCGGAGAACCGGTTCGGGGGTGTGGCAGGCCTGGGTCACTGCCGGTTTCAGTGACCCAGGCTGCCAAACCACTACCGGTTTGGCCGAACTGGACTGAACTGGTAGGAACCCACCACTGGAGAGTAATCAATTTCCAACCTGCCCAGGGATTATGCTATATAGGAGAAAAGGAGCCTGCAGAAGTATCAAACAAAATAATACTGTATGTAAAAAGTACCATAAGGCAGATCCCTTCCTAAAAAATGTTCAGACATGAAAATGCTAAGAAAAAACTCGAATCTACCTGTTAACCTAAAACAGTGTTCATCAATCTCAACAATTTTAAGATAGGTGAACCAACTCCCAGAATCTGCCCAATTTTGGGTAGTTGAAGGCCATTTATTGAGAAACACTGATCTAGATAATAGACAAAAACCATCTCCTCCCAAGAAAATCAAACTCTAAAAAACAAATCAGAAGAAGGAAAATTCCATTTTAAGCGGGTTTTAAGAATGGACAGGAACATTTCATTTTGTTTTTATTCAATCGACTTCTGTTTTGACAGGATAGAATATCTCTTATTAGCTTGGCTCCCATTTTGAGAAAAAAGTACCCTGAAACAGAAGATGTTTGGAAAAAATAGGACGGAATGGTTTTCTAGGGTAATGAAGCTAGAAACAAGAGGCAGATCAGGATTACAGGATTATTTTATTATTTCAATATGAGTTGTTTCTTTGTATTCTTAATCCTATTGTATTCTACTGCATTATGTGTGTATCTGGATGTGTATTTCTGCCTGGAAATTTAGTCCCCAGGAATCATACAATAATACAATAGTAGAGTTGGAAGGGACCTTGGAGGTCTTCTAGTCCAACCCCCTACCTAGGCAAGAAACCCTATACCGTTTCAGACAAATAGCTATCCAACATCTTCTTAAAAACTTCTGGAGGCAAGCTGTTCCACTGATTAATTGTTCTGTCAGAAAATTTCTCCTCAGTTCTAAGTTGCTTCTCTCCTTGATTAGTTTCCACCCATTGCTTCTTGTTCTACCCTCAGGTGCCTTGGAGAATAGTTTGACTCCCTCTTCTTTGTGGCAACCCCTCAGATGTTGGAACACTGCTATCATGTCTCCCCTAGTCCTTCTTTCTCTTAAGCTAAACATACCCAGTTCCTGCAACCATTCTTCATATGTTTTAGTCTCCAGTCCCCTAATCATCTTTGTTGCTCTTCTCTGCACTCTTTCTAGAGTCTCCACATCTTTTCTACATCGTGGCAACCAAAACTGAATGCAGTATTCCAAGCGTGGCCATACCAAGGCATTTTAAAGTGGTATTAACACTTCACGTGATCTTGATTCTATCCCTCTGTTGATGCAGCCTAGAACTGTGTTGGCTTTTTTGGCAGCTGCTGCACACTGCTGGCTCATATTTAAATGGTTGTCCACTAGGACTCCAAGATCCCTTTCATGATCATTTCTTTTTTGTTTTGTTTTGTTTCTTTTTCATTTCTTTCATTGTTTTCAACATTCATTTATATTATTATTATTATTATTATTATTATTATTATTATTATTATTATTATTATTATTATTATTATTGCAACAAAGTGAAATCACACTAGCCAGTTGTTTAGTTAGTGTTAGCCTTCATTTGCACTTTCTTTCCAAGAACCTAGGACATCATAATATATGGTGATATATGTGCTGATTTGAGCAGTGACCATGTGTAATTGACAGAAAATCTGCACAAAAATTGAAAATGGTCAAAATTTCAAAGTACCATGCAAGATAGTTTCGTATGGAACCCAGTGTGCCAAATTCCGCTGGGACTACCATACCCGTTGCATGCCACAATCTTTCAACTTTGATTTTCAGATCTTGATACTTTGTGATCTTCTTCAATACTTTGTCATCTATTATATTATGCCCTGAATTGCCACATCAATTAACTTTCTTCTTTTCGATCAAAATTAAACATGGTGTGCTTTGAACCAAGACTTTATCAGTTTGTATTTGGAAATCCCACAGTATTTTAACCAGCTCATTTTTACTACTCTTTCAAGTCTATATTCCAATATATATTTTTTTCATTACTGGCAGATGATCATTTTTAACCTGTGTTCCAATGAATAATTTTGGTATTTGTGTTATGCTAATGTTTATAATCAGTTTGTGTGATCTTGTTTTTTCTGCTTCTTTGAACAATGTTTCAACTCTGGCTTTGATTCCATTATTTTGAATAGTAATGTTCTTTAGCATCAAAATAAAGCCTTCAGTTCCTTTTTTAAAATGTTCCAATTGTAAGACCCTATCAGTTTTTTTATGTTTGCCCTCTTTCCTCTCGATTGTTTGTAGAAATTGACCATGTATTGTCATGTTCATGTAGCCAGCATTCTGTTCATGTTTTACTACATTATTTTGATATTCACATTTTTCCTGTAAATTTACTAAGTTCCAATTTTTAACTTAAATGCTTGTTCTTGACTGTTTTTTTTTTACATAATCAACCAATGCATGCTTTTCTTCTTCAACAATTTGAATTGAAGTAAACTGCTGCCTCCATTTCTGTAGATCAGGTATAATCTGTCAATATCACCATGATGATATAAATACATCATAATAATTTAAAAGTGTTCTTGTTTTTCAAGCCAAACTGTACAACACAATTTGTGTCCAGTTGATCATTACAACTGTGTATCATATCACAAAGTGCTCAGTGGCTAAGACCCTGAGCTTGTCGATCAGAAAAGTCGGCAGTTCAGTGGTTCAAATCCCTAGTGCCATGTAACAGAGTGAGCTCCCATTACTTGTCCCAGCTTCTGCCAACCTAGCAGTTCGAAAGCATGTAAAAAATGCAAGAAGAAAAATATGGACCACCTTAGTGAGAAGGTGACAACACTTCCTATGCCTTCAGCATTTAGTCATGCCGGAATGTCATGAAGATGTCTTTGGACAGGGCTGGCTTTTCAGGTTTGAAATGGAGATGAGCACTGCCCCCTAGAGTCTGGAACAACTAGCACATATGTGCGAGGGGAACCTTTACCTATCATATCACAGGCTTTGCTGGTGTTTCCATCATTCTATTTTAAACGATTTTCCTGATGAATGATTTAGCTTGTAGGAAGCATGGCACTTTAGCATACTGCATAATAAACAATACCCCTTGGTACTGCTTATGCTAAATCCAGAGGATTTAGATTCAGTTCCATAAGCCCTAGGCAATAAGGATGGTAAAAAAATCTTTTAGAAGAGACTTTGGGCAGGATGTTTTGGAAGCTTTAGTCCAAAAACAACTGATAGACACCAGATTGCTTACCCCTTGTTTATGCTGATCTAGGATTTCAGGAAAAGAAGTAATCTATAAATGCACATTCCACAGTCTCAACATAGGAAACAGTCTTCAGGGCTGAAAATAAAAGTTCTGCTCAGCTAATTTTCCAACTGGAGTAATACCATAATATAAAATTCATTTCATACAACATACGTACTCTCCTTTGAGACATAATGATATTTTGCAGCTGGGACAGCATGAATTGGAGTTCATCTTTCCTTTCAATCTCATCTCTCTTTTTGTTCTGTTCTGAGTTATTTATTTCTAATAGAAAATTCCCCATGGCAACTAGCCAAAGGGCTTGTCTCTCTCGTGTGTAAAATGTGAGCAGATACAAACTTGACACCATCTCTCATCCCATCACGTCTGCATTCTTGGTGATAAATTATGGGGTGTCACCCACCATTCAAGGGTGACAGGGAGTTGTTGTAAAAATAAATATATAAAATTTAAAAGTCTGAGAAGATAATTAACTGTTTTAAAACACTCCAAGAGTGTGAGTGAGTTCTCTCCCACCAAACACTAAAAAGGATTATCCAGTGAAACTGAGTGGCATTTCATAAAACAAAGCATTATTCATTCAGCACATCACAAATTTCAATCATGTGTTTTATCTATACTAAAAATATACTGCACTGTTGTAATAAGATCTATGTGGAATTTAATTCAAAATCCACTTTAGTACAAAACACTGCAGTCAGGAGTTCTGACTCCTTCCCTTTCCCTTTCTCTTTCCTGGATGTATCATGTTTAGGGTGGTGTTGTTGTTTTTTGGTTACTTTAGCCTAAATCTGTTTTGATTCTCTATCATACTGATGGTTATGCTATCCTTACATTCATTATATTCATTCGTTCTGCATGTGTGCAGTTTAATGGCTGGGGTTGGCGATTTTGAGCACATCTTCAGAAAAATGCAATAGGAAATCACACAGTGCACTGTTTAAAACATACAATGAACTTATTGAGTAACTAAATAAACAATAGTTTTAAGAAAAACATGTCACTGCACAAATAAATAAATCAACTTATTTATTGCCACAAGATGGGAGTATAGTCACTAGTTTAAATGGCATTAAATAATTATACAAATTCATAGAGGTTATCACTGTCATGTGGATACCTCTAAATCAAGGACACTTCAGGGATAGCCCTACCATTAAATGGAATAAAGTGTTGATTGAGGGGACAGAAGTATTAACCAGCAAACAAAAATAATATAGCAGTGATACTATCTAAAGTGTAAATACTTTTTTTTTAAAAAAAACAACCTTTGTATGACCTTGTAGTCTCTTAATTTGGGATAGAGTCAGGGCGACTGGATGGAGTTGAGCGTTTACTAGCCAGATGCCCTTCCTGACACCAGTCTGCGTTCACAGCAGATTTCTTTTTCTTTGCAACCTAAGAGAGAAGCATCTGCCACTACCTAGGATTGAAATCTCAACCTTCTGAGTGAGAGGTGAGCGTCTTCACCACTAGGTCCCAAAACAGCTTGAAAAGTGATTAAAATAACCTAAAATTGATGAGTGAAAAAAGAAAGGGAAAAAAATACAGGAAAGCTTTTCTTACATTTTTCCTTGGTAGTCATCCCAGATAGTAAGTGCTAGATGGGCGCAGAGGAGCAGTGCATATTCGAAAACAGGGTTTATTATGTGTTCCACCCTGTGCTATCTAAGGTAGCCTTTTCTACTTACAGATAAAGTAAAAATGCACTGTTGTTAGCAACCCTGAATTAAAATTCAGTTGTTCATCTAACTGGTAATGCTACGTTAATATTTCATTTTTTCTAGGTTGGTTTGTCCAATGTAATAAAAAGGAGAATGTTTCCAATGGAGTGGGAGATGATAAGCATTCTTGAGCTTATCTTAAATACTAATATGAAGGCGTCTTGGTTTTTTTTTACCATACAATGGTTGGCCAAAAGCTATAATAAAATCTGTTGCTATTTTACCACATAGGCAAAGCTCTACAGCCACCTCTTTTTCAGTGGAAGTTAAGGGAAACATTGTCCAATGGGACTTCTTCAGTCAGTCAACTTTCACAGGAAACCAGAAAAGAAATGAGGAAATGTGTAACAGAACAAAAGAGAAAGAGAGAGATTAAGCTGAATTACCACCAGTACTACTATTGAACTTTTGGGACCAAGATACTAGAGAATTGATTGGCTTTACAGGAACATGCCTTTATTCTATTGATGTTTGATTTTTTTTAAAAGTAGGTCTGGTGGCATCCATATGATTGCATACATTAATAATGTAAATAAGTATGAAGGATTCCAGAAATAATGGCATAATTCAATACAGAATTCTTATTTTTTTCAAATTCAAGCAGAAAACAATGCTGGCATGCAGGTAACCTAATTAAAGCCAGGTACACTGTGATGAGATATATAGCGATTGAGAGATAAGATAGTAATTATTAATTTATCATCAATATAAATCCCATCAACCAGTCCCATGAATGGTACATGGATCCAAGATATGTTCCTAACATGCTAATTTTATGCACATCATCATTCCTATTCAAGGACTTAATCAAGTAGCAAAGATGTCTGTCAGAATGCTTTGATAAACCAGGTTAAATTAGCTGATCTGGTGATCTGGCTTCATTTAAAGCAGTTTAGGTTCTTCAGAGCAAAATGTCAACATTTGAATAGGTAGATGAGGACATTCTGTCTGCAACATGATATTGGAAGGAAGAGAAATTACAGAAAATAATTTGCGATGTAATGTTATATGTTTTAAACAAGTCCAAAAGTATCTAAAAGAGCTTCAGTCAGCCAAGGGTGAAAAAGCAAAACAAGGCTGAGGTCATGCTTTTCTTCATAATTATATTTGTTGTTTTAGTACAAATGTCTTAATTTTCCTTTAGTTTGTTTCAACACAACTTCATGGGGAAAAAGCAGGATACGCAAAAAAGAAATACTCTATATGCAGATAGGTTTCATTTTCACACAGTTATTTGAGAAAAAAAAACCTAGAAGGAACAGTTTAGAATTTACAAAATGGGTTATGGAGAGAAATATTTCTATAGGCACACTTGTACCACACTGTAATTCCTAAATATGGTGAACATGGCCCTAAAATGGTTATTTCACTTGTCAGTCACATAGTAGGGCTATTATACAGGATACAAGATACAATCTGCTCCAAAGGGGATATATCCCCCAGGTATAGATCATAAAACCACACCTCAAAACAGATCCAATGTGTGACACACCCACACACCCTAAAATCAAGCCTGCTAAAAGCTGAGACAGAGCCATAGATTTTCAACTGACAGTCTAGAAACAGAACTGGCAGGGAAGCTGCCACACGGCAGTGAGGCTGATGCAGTATAGCTGCACAACTTCCAAATGACCCTTAAGGCCCAAGTGTCACAAGTAGGCCATCTATGGGGCAAAATCCTTGGCAACTTTTGGAATCTCCTGATAGACAGTAATACCCACCCATTAGTGGTGGGTTCCTCTCCCCATTGCTGCCGGTATGCTGCACACAGGGCTGGGCGTCCTGTTCGTGCATGCGCGCTGTGCACACATGCAGACTCTTCTGCCCCTGCAACACCCAGCTGTTTGTCAGAGGACATGCAGGCGCCGCATGCTGTGCGCGTGTGCGCAATTGGTCGATCACTTTAAAAACAGGTATAAAACACGGGCAGGTGGGTGTTCCAAATGAGCCACTGTACCGGTACGGTGGCAGCTGTTCCTGGCTACTACTGGTACAGCCATACTGGGCCGTACCAGCCAGAACCCACCACTGTCACCCATCCAACCACCCCTGGAATTGCTGCTGATGCCAAACCTGAAAACCTCTGGGCACATTTCAGAAAGGACCTGTTCCTCCTCTGTGCCCAGCCCTATCTCAGTAATATATGCCAGGTAGACTTTCTCATCTAAGATAAAATCCTAGGTGAGATGAGCTTTGTTAGAGGCTAACATGGCATTCAGGCATGAAATCCTCTAATCTTTGCTACTGGTTTGGAGTGTGCACATGCTCACTTCGCTGACACGCGGTGCTTCTGAACATGCACAGAGTGTCTGTGATGATGTCTGGGTTGATGGGCAGAGCCTCCCACTACTGCCACTATCACTTTCCCCAAATCAAGGCAAAGTAGCTGAATACTACCCCTGCATTCAGCAGCCACAGCCAGAATACAAAACTGGTCAAGGTGCTCTTTCTAAGTAATAGAACAGATCAGACCAAGTCTTGGTAAGGCCACACTTGGAATACTGCATTCAGTTCTGGTCGCCACGATGTAAAAAAGATGTGGAGACTCTAGAAAGAGTGCAGAAAAGAGCAACAAAGATGATTAGGGGACTGGAGACTAAAACATATGAAGAACGGTTGCAGGAACTAGGTATGTCTAGCTTAAGAGAAAGAAGGACTAGGGGAGACATGATAGCAGTGTTCCAATATCTCAGGGGTTGCCACAAAAAAGAGAGAGTCAAGCTATTCTCCAAGGCACCTGTGGACAGAACAAGAAGCAATGGGTGGAAACTAATCAAGGAGAGAAGCAACTTAGAACTGAGGAGAAACTTCCTGACAGTTAGAACAATTAATCAGTGGAACAGCTTGCCTCCAGAAGTTGTGAATGGCCCAACACTGGAAGTCTTTAAGAAGATGTTGGATAGCCATTTGTCTGGAACGGTATAGGGTTTCCTGCCTAGGCAGGGGGTTGGACTAGAAGACCTCCAAGGTCCCTTCCAACTCTACTATTGTATTGTATTATTGTAAGTTTCCACAAGAATACCTAAGCAGTCTGGGATATTTTCACATAAGAAACTTACCAAGGTTACTCATAGCTAGCTTCACACTCTTATTGATAATTGGTATCAGATCTTAAATGCTGCCAGGAGGGGAAAAAACATGTGCAATGTTTCATTGTCATTTCCAGCTAGCATTATTCCTATATGCTGGTCTGGATCAAAGACCACAGAAACATTTCTATGACTCCTCTTATTACATCTAGGAGATAATTTTAGTTGTATTGTTTCAACAGAAAAAACATGGAATCCTCCATGATTTAAAGCTGTGTTTTAGGATCAACTAACAAGCGGTGCAAAAGAAAACTGATGGCCTTTCTATACAATAAATCTTGCACAATAGATCTTGCACAAAACCAAAGTTAGTCTGCTCAAAGTTTAGAAACGATACAGCCTTCCTGTCACTAGGAGCTTAATTTCAAGATTTTTGCATTTTTCAGATTTAAATTAAGGAAACAGGGGTAACCAAACTAACAAGGTTTTATATTTGGAGGTTGAATTTTCTAGTACAAAATCATCACATAAGGGGTTATGAAAAAATAGTTACTCCTGGGTTCAAATTAATATTGATAATGTTTAACAGGTCTACTACTTTGGATATTCCTGCACAGTTTCCCCCTTACATTCTGATTTATGTAGTACTTGGATTTCACATGTGAGGAAAATTCTTGAGAGATCAAGTAACAAATAGATCTTGCTCTTTTAGTATTAAGAAATAGTTGTGCTGTTCACACTTTTGTTAAAGATAATAAAATATATATTGCATAAAATTGGACTGAAAACTAATGCAACGTTCCTAAAGTATAAAACCTATTTAATTCATCTAGATTAATTTTCAAATAAACACAGAGAGAAATAAGCCTGTAATCCTACACCTATTTACCTAGAAGTAAGGCGTAATTAATTCAGTGGGTCTTATTTCTATGAACAGAATATCATTGCAACCTACCTTTTCCAAACAAAACACATCTTGTTATTATAAGGCTCTGCCCAATGCTGTTGGCATATCTAGTTTTGTATTGTCTGCAAAAAAAAACCAAACCAGCTTTCCAGGATTTCTAAAAAGTATTTCCCTGTGTTATCAACGGATGATTGTGAGATTTTCTACGTGAAAATTATATACACTGAAATATTCCATTTCCCAAAAGGATGATCACCATTGACAACAACACATTGCACTTGTAGATTATGCTGTCTTGTTGCAGATGATAGCTATCAATTTAGGAATATAATTCTGAAGCCAGAATGAAACGAAGTAAAGTAAGGATGATCAGCATGGTTTAAGCAACTGGAATTTCCCCAAAGTCTATGCTGGTTATAATGATAAACATGTTAGGATACAACACATCTAGAGGGCATCAGATCATGAAAAGTTTCCATCCGATGGAAAGTTAATTAAAAAATACCCCATATTATTCAAAATCATAATATTGATCAAAGACGCAGCAGGGCCTTCTCCAATTCAAAGAGACACTTGCCTCTTTGGCGGAGGCAAAAAGGCAGTCCCAGAACCAGGGAAATCTGGCGGCTGGGCAGGGGACAGAATGTATCTGCCCTCAGTATGGAAGGGATTGCCACTCCCAAATTGGACTTTTTAAGCCACCCCAGATGCTGCGTTAGGACCTTTTTCCAGAACACTATACCATAGTCTTTTGAGACTGAAGGATGGCAATAATAAAATATTCACCATGTAGTGTTTCCGAGTCATATTTAAAAGTTTGCAGCTGGAAATATTTTCATAATTTGAAGAATGTTCTGAAAACTGCATTAACTGCCAAGATAACAGGCAGATTATTTTTTCATGGTAGAGTGTGTGTAGATGTGTTTGGACTGTTACGTTTTAAAATGGTTTTGAAGACAGAGTGGAAGGAACCAATTTCTGTATTGTTGATTCTCAGAACTGGCTTGAATAAGATTTAAACAGCCTGTTTTATGGCTTTTCTACCCTAACTTTAAACTTCTTTTATTTAGTTTTAGGGCTTTATGGTTGTATACTTATTTGTGCCAAGGCATTATTCCCAGGATTCAAAAATCAGTAATGTAAAAAATGCCGAAAGATTTGTTAAAATAATATGGAGTTTAAAGTTACATGCAAACGTAGACAGGATTTAGACATTTGTGCTAATGCCATGGTGGCGCAAATCACTCCTCCTTTCTTCTTTTTTCTTTCTTTGCAATGGTTGTATCCCAGAAGCAAAAAAGAAAGCTAAATGGAATTCCCCAAGGCAATTTTCCAGCATTCCACCAGGTCTAAGACATTACTCTGGCGGTATTCAGGCAATAGGAGACCTGAAACTTGGCCTTCTGCCAAGGTTTTCCTGACCAGCAAGGTAAGTAAGAGGGAGCTGACAAGAAATAGGGGTAAAAGGAAGGAGGAAAGGAGACATTCTCTGTGATTTACTTCAATGAAAGCTGGCCAAGAATTTGAGAAGCAGTTAGTGCTTATTTCAAAATGTTGCCAAAGGTCATTAGAAGGACAATTTCTGTTCTACAGAGATTGTTTTTCTGCATTATTAGTATTATGATAAAAAAATGTGGATGATGTTTATGTACCTCCAATTCACCCAAACTAAAATTTCAGGCTCTTAGTCTCCTACTCTTTGGGTAGCCTTCTCCAAATAGGTTGTTCAATGGATGTGTGGACTTCAATTCTCAGAATTTGTGGAATATATATAGCTTCTTAGGAAAGGAGGTTTTTAAGAATGCAAAATCAATGCATTGGAACCCCATGTGACCACAGTCTTCATGATTGCTTGTAGAAAACGTCACAAGATTAGGCCCAGTTTGACTCCCAATTCTACAATAAACAATCTCTGGTTCACTACCAAGGTTAGCATTTGACAGCAAAGATTGTCATATGAAATGCACAATAACTTAATATACTTAATAGTTAGTGTTAGATATTAACATATATCGGAGGAAGTCTCCTCTCTGGTCCGCTACTACAGCGGGAAACAGGGATTACTCTGATTGGTCAAGAGGCGTACCCGAGTACTATAAAAGGGGAACCCTCCGACCACAGAGCAAGCTGGATCACTACTACTACTAATAAAGAGCTGTTAAGTCACTTCGCGTCCGCAGTCTGTTCTTTCGTTGCCCAGATCCAACAGTTAGGACTGCCAATGTTCCATAATAAAAAATCTTGAAACCATTTCCATGGCTAAGCAATAATGAGAATTGACTTTGTAGTACTATATTCATAATTTAAAAACACAGATTGAATATTTGATGGAGTTAATTGATATTAATGTGCATGAAGTATGCAGAAGCAGTTCAAAATATAGTCAAGCTTTTATTTTATACTATATATTTAACAATTTTCAGTAAATTTTAAATAAATGTAGTTGTAATGGGACAAGCATATACAGGATCAATGGATTATTTAATGGACTACTACACTAAAAAAAGGCTTCTCCAAAATCTTATGATCTCACTGGTTTGCATTTTTGCCTGACCTGAGACAATGCCATTTTTTTCAGTGTGGTAATATATAGTGCTGATGATTCAATTGATATTCAACTGACACAAAAGCTTCTACTACTTGTCTAAGGACAAAACATATTGAGAGAAAGAGAGAGAGAGAGACAGAAACAGAGAGACAGAGACAGAGACAGAGACAGAGAGAGACAGAGAGATATTAGAATAAAGTTTCCATGCATTAAAGGAAATTAAAAGTAAGAAAACAAAGGGTAGAATCTGAAAAATATCAGGCGTGTTGATTATATTTTAGTATAAACTCCCAGGCAATGAAATAAATCCCAGCGATCCATATGTGAATAAGCAAGTATTATTCAATAATTCAGATAGCAAAACAATACATGTCAATTTCTATTTATTAAGTGACACAGATTAACAGTTTGGAATTACCTCCATAATTGATAGCAAGTCAATTTTTTATGATTTCTTAAGACTAGTGCTAGATTACAGCTTGGTTGTAAATTTATATTCATTTCTACTCCAAATATGTCATCTGGATTTCTAAACTGTTGTTCAGAATTCCAGGGTAGCTTGCATGAGAATAAAGTAATGAATTCACTGATTCAGAGTTATGCATCCACTCAGGAGGATTCTAATCCTCTCCCCCAAGATTAGCCTCCACTCCACACTCCCACAATTTATGATTGTTAATAGACTTTCATATTGAAATTGATTTCCTCTTTCCCATGGAAGACCTTAGTAAAAAGAAAAAACTAACCTCTCCTGCTAAGAAAAAAATTGAGATCCCATTTTTAATAAAATCTTGTTGCAAGCGTGACAAAGCTTAGCAAAAATTTTCAAAGGACAATCAATTATGTAGGATTTCACAACACAACTGTGGAAAACCAAGAGGTACTTTATAAACCGCAAAGAATCAGAAGCAAGAAATAAAAGCAACTTGAACTCCTGTCTTTCAGCTTCCTAGGCTTAAAATAAATTTGTTTTTCTTTATGTTTAATTCTGAATCAGTTCGCAGATTGTGTCTTCCACATAAACATGTAGCTGATTTATAGAGGAACCATGTAGTAAACTGGAATCCATTTATTTAGATTCTATGATGGGACGCAGTGGCTCAGTGACCAAGACGCTGAGTTTGTTGATCAGAAAGGTCAGCAGTTTGGATCCCTAATGCCATGTAATGGAGTGGGCTCCCGTTACTTGTCCCAGCTTCTGCCAACCTAGCAGTTCGAAAGCATGTAAAAATGCAAGTAGAAAAATAGAGATCACTTTGATGGGAAGATAATAGTGTTCTGTGCGCCTTCGGAGTTTAGTCATGCTGGTCACATGACCACAGAGACGTCTTCAGACAATGCTGGCTCTTCTGCTTTGAAACAGAGATGAGCAGGCCTTTATGGACAAAAACAAAACACTCTTAGAAAAACCAGATGATCCTACACCAGATTTACAGGACACGGGAGGGGCCGGAGCTCTGCCAGCGGGGGGAGATGGGGCGACACTGAGAAAACTCAGATCACAAAAATGAACAAGAAAACTTGTTTGACATAAGTTGACCGAATTTATTAATTGAATTTACATGCTGACTATTTGTAACTATTTAGTAATGAATTTTTTTGCAAATGTATACTTTGAGTATGGAGGGAGGGGACGCCTGCCGCACACTGCAACCGTCTAAATTTGTATTTACCCACTACCTTTTTCCTTGTAAAATCTTTTTAAAAAACAATAAAACGTTGTTTAAAAAAAAGAAAGAAACAGAGATGAGCACTGCCCCCTAGAGTCGGGAACGACTAGCACATATGTGAGAGAGGAACCTTTACCTTTACCTTTATGGTGTCTAAAGACATTGACAGCAACAACTCTCCAGTATTTTAGTATTTTAGGAAGGAAAAGGCTATAAGCGATTCTTATTTTCTTACTGTACTGAGAGTGGTATTATATACTACAGGATGCAGCCTCAAACCAAATGTGTCTCCTACATCTTTCTTTTAGTGCCCCACCACATGGTCTTCTCTGAAGGAAAACTGATGGTATGGCTTTCTTGCCTCCAGATGAGCCTTCATCGTGTGCATGATGTTGATGTAGAACTGATTATCTTCAGATCTGAGGGTTGTCTGTGTAAATGTGTCTTTCTCTCAGACAGCTGGCAAGCAGTGATAAATCAGGTTGACCAATGCTTGCTAGGGATCTCAGAAGGAAAAAAACCTTTCCAATCATGTACTACTCATTTTTTTTCACTTGAGATGTTGAGGATCAAATATGGAAGTCTTTCACTCTGTTGACCCAACTTAAAGACACAAAGAAAGAAAGAAAATTAAAAGTTCTTTATAAGGAGAATCCAGTTTGTTTTTAAGGAGCCATCAGTAAAATAATTGAATTAAACAAATAAAATAAGAACATGTAGTTTCTTTTTAAACAGATTATTAAATTTAAACATATTTTTGCTTAATTCAAATGACTTTGGCAAAGATAACCCCCTTCTGAGAACAAAACTATTAATGCACTAATGTTTCCTAATGGATGGTTGTTGGTTTTTGTTTTTTCATCATGAGGTTACTTTTCCTGAAGTTCTTGAGTAATGTCCAAATTTCATAATATATTCTGCTACTACAAGCTGTGATGATGAATAGTCTGGTTTTTTCCCAGTTCGGATGTGAACTGAAAAGAGAATGGGGAGATTATTCCTTGAAATAAATAAGCAGTCTTTGCATTGAGGGACAATTGGAAGCTTTCCCTAGAGGTTTTCCAAACCATATTCAGTGAAAGCTTTGACTGAACACACTGCTCAACTATCATAAGATAAAAGAAAATGTAAACAGAATCCAAGATTAAATGAAACCCAACTGGGAAGAGTTCGTTTTGATTTTAATGAAGTGGTTCGGTTGTGTTTTTTCTAAAAAGACTGTGGAAGTGTGTATCATGTCTAAGAAACTCCTACTTCAGTTTAGCAAATATATCTTTTGGTCATGAGCCCTACTGATCTTTTGAGGACTAGTCTGATGGGATTAGTGTCTGCACATGGAGATGAATGCAGTCTGCACAACGTTTCCTGGTTGCCAACCAAATACACTTGAAAAGTTCTCTTGATTTATTTTCATGATTTGTGGTTCAAAAACAAGATCAATTCCAGCACATCTTTTTAAAAAATTATCTCCAAAAAAAGATCTGTTTCACAATTAGACAATAACTTTATTAAATTCAAAGTTCAAGTATGCACTCTATAGACCACTTCATTAAAATAGGCAAAAAATTGTTACTAATTTAATGTAGTGTTCTGGAGAAATCAAATTTTTGACTATTATTTTACATCTAATGGTGTTTTAACTGTGAAAGATATGTGTACCAAAAGCTAAGTAACTATTAAATAACAATGTGTATCCTTTGTTCTTGAATGTTGGAAAAGTCATGTTGTACATAGATAAACAAATAGATATAATAATTTCTTGCTATGATGGAAAAATAGTGTGAAGGCCTCAGAACAATGACATCTAGAGTCGCATAACACTTTGATCTAGGTTTGTCACATCCAAGCTCCATGATTTTTCCCCCAGAGTGAAATTCTTAACAAAAGCACATTCAAAATCACTATTAATGGTCTATTGCTAACCTGAATATTGTTTCTCTGTCTGCTGCCTGTAGGAAGACAGGTCTTATTCCAGGATGCATTGACTCTTGGCCAGTTGCTAGAGTAAAATGTTTTTCTCGTTACGCCATCATTTAAAGTAATGGTGTTTTTGTTGGGCAGCAGGGTGACCCAAGACATAAAGGTCATCTCAGCTACTCAGCTAAAGCAAGCAGAGCTGAGGATTTTTCAGAGTATCAGTGGTGTTTATGATGTCGTTAGATTAAAGTCTTCAGGACATGTAGGAAAGAGAATTGAAAGCTGAAAAGACAGTGACTAAAGAACCATAAACATGGCAAAGCTGAACACAGTGATAGGTGAAATGAATCAACTACATATTGACATCTTAGGTATCAGTGAATCAAGATAACTGGGATTCGATACTTTCATTCAAAAGATTGCACTGTTTACTGATCAGGACATGAAAAACAAAGAAGAGCTTGTGGTGCTTTCATAGGAAATGTGTAGCCAGAGCAATACTTAGCTACAATGCAATGAACAAATAATATCAATTAGCCTTTAGGAACAATCCTTAAATATGACAATTATTCAAGTTTATGCATTGATGCAGACAAAGAGAAAATTGATGAATTTTGTGATAAAGTTCAATTTGAAATTGACCAAGGATGCAAGCAGGATGTGCTGCTTGTGGTTGAAGACAATGTTAAAAACATTAAAAAGGAAAATATGGATGGGATGTATGGCCTAGGAAACCAACGTGAAATAGGATAATGACTTATCAATTTCTATCAAACCAATCCTCATTGGTAACAGTCTTCAAGTAGCAAAAAAGATTATACACATGGACATCATCAGATGGAGTTCACAGAAATCAACTTGATTATATTACTAGTAGATAAAGGTTCCCTCACACATATGTGTTAGTCATTCCCGACTCTAGGGGACAGTGGACATCTCCATTTCAAAGCCAAAGAGCCAGCACTGTCCAAAGATGTCTCTGTGGTTATGTGGCCAGCATGACTAAATGCCAAAGGTGCACAGAACACTGTTACCTTCCCACCAAAGGTAGTTCCTATTTTTTCTACTTGCATTTTTACATGCTTTCGAACTACTAGATTGGCAGAAGCTGGGACAAGTAATGGGAGCTCACTTCGTTACATGGCGCTAGGGATTTGAACCATCAAACTGCCGATCTTTCTGATCAACAAACTCAGCATCTTAGTACTGAGCCACCATGTCTCTAGATATTACTAGTAGGAGGAGGTAGAACAGTTCAGTAACAACAGCAAACATGTGGCCATGGGCCATGGGTTGACTATAGAATAGATAATGAATCCCTTATATGTAAATTTCTACTTAAACTAAAACAGGAGAATAAAGCCAACTAGTTTCCACATTACAATATTGAGGATATACCAAACATTTTCAGGGAGAACATCAAGAATCATTTTGAAGTCTTGAGCCTCATTGACCGAGAACCAGAGGAAGTGTGGAATGAAATAAGAGTTTGTTAAGAATAAATGTGAAAAGAAACTGCCAAAGATCAAGAAGCTGATGAAAGCAAACTGTATGTCAGAACAAATTGAAAATTGCCAAGAAGAGAAGAGATGTGAAAACCAAGACAAAGCTCTCTTGAAAGAACTTAATGAAGAATTTAAGAAAACAGATAGAAGAGATAAGAAGCAATATTATAACATCTGTAAAGACATCAAAGATGGAAACAGGTATAGGAAAACAAGGAAAGTCTTCCAAGCTCAGGAGGAAGTTTCAGTCCGGGATTGATGTGCTACAAGATAACACCGGACACTAGCAACACATTCAAAGATCAAACAAAAATAGGAGTATATTGAAATTCAGTAAGATAGTGATATTAACATCGAAGATATCTTGGAAGTTATTCCTAACTTAGAAGAAGCTCTAGTAGTACTAGAAGATGAAAATTAAAAAGCATGCCAGTTATTAACTATATGGAAAGTTGCAGAATCTGATACAATATTCACAGAAATATGGCAAGTAATAGAAGAAGGATCAGTAAAGGTTTTAACCATATTATATCGGCAGATCTGAAGAATGACACAGTGGCAAGAGATTGGAAGAAATCAATCTAGATATCAATTTGAAAGAAAGAAGCATTCCAATTCTTAAGCTTGTATTTGCTTGTTTTTTATTGTGTCTGATGTTATGACAACATCATCCATTTTGAATGAGGCAATGGTCTTGCATTTTTATTTTGTTTCCTTGAGTTATCCCAGATATTGCTCTAAAATATTAACGTTGCATCTTTATCAGGCCAAGCATCTCTGTTTATAATATTTGCCAGTATGTCTATAAAACATATACAGATTTGTTCCATCCTAATTTTGTTGAAATTGATTCATGCTTATTGTTCAATTGGTTTGAAATGCCATTATTTTAATTCTTCTGAAACTTCTATGCCTTACTATCTTAGTGCCAAGATTATATCTTTGCTGTAAACTTTTCTTGATCTTTTTTGTTTCTGCCTTTTGTTGTTGTTGCTCACATTCTTCAATTGCTGATATCAATTCATAATTTATATTTTTTCTCTAATCATTTTTTTCCATTTTAGTGACTGATTTTATAGGATTGTGTCTCAGCTCTGATGTTATCAGTTATACAGTGCTGTGCTATAAATTAGTTGCTTTGTTTTCCAAATTTTAACATCAGAACTTTTGATAGTTATTTTCTATTCATCTTTCCCAATGGGTAGGAGCTATTCCCTGGAGTTTGAGTTTTTGATACGTTCAATAGTTTTCACTTTTGGTTTCATTAGTTTGCCTGCGATATTTATCAACATTCCTTAATGGTACCAAGGTGGTACCTATTTATCTACTTGCACTTGCATGCTTTTGAACTCCTTGAGTGGGCAGGAGCTGGGGAAGGAATGGAAGCTCACCCCATCACACAGTACTTGGGCCTTGAACTGCCAATCTTTTGGTCAACAAGCCCAGCACCTTAAATGCTAAGCCACCACACCCCACATACATTTATTTATTTGTAGCCAGCCTTTCTTTCTTTAACTTATAAACATCAACAAATAACTTCCTCATCTTCCTTTCTCCCTCACAGAAAAACTAATTGTTTTAGGTTTTAGTTTTTATCCCATGCCTAGGAGAATAGCTTAAGAGAGTGGTTTTGTATGTAGGTCAAGAGATACTAAGAACCATAACTGTGTACTTTGGCAATGACATCCTAAACAGCCTTACCATACCAGATGTCTTTCAGGTATAATGGATCCTGTTGACTTGGAATTATGGAAACTGTAGTCCAATATGTTTCGGAAAACCTGGTGCCACTATGTAGATTTCAGTGTTTCTATGTATATTTGTACTGGTACAAATCATAAAGAAAGGTGGGAGAGAGAAAACCCTCAACTAATTAGTTTCGTTGTGAAAATGTATTCAAGCAAAAATAAATATAGAAAAGCAAGTTCTTCTTTTTCTTTGACCTTTGTCAGATGTTTTCTTCTCTCCCTCCCTCCCTCTCCTGGTTCTACTGGGCATCAATCAAGGGCTGCATTACTTCTCTGGCAGCAAGCAGATAAGAGAAAAATGTTTTTAAAATTCACAAAGAACTCCATGGGGATTCTGTGAAAACTGTCTTGCTTGTCTGCTAGAGTTTAGGAGGAGCTACCAAGCTGTCAGTTATTATAGTATGAAGTGTCCAGAATCAGTATCTATCTCTCTCTCTCTCTCTCTCTCTCTCTCTCTCTCTCTCTCTCTCTCTCTCTCTCTCTCTCTCTCTCTCTCTCTCTCTCTCTCTCTTTTGCTTGCTCTTTCTCCTGCTGTTCTGTTCAAGGACATCCTCATCATTTAACTTTGAAATAAATGTCCTCCCCCTCAAAAAATATTCATCTCCCTTTCCCCAAGTTCCAGGGTGTTTGAAGGGGAGAGATGTGTCAAGGCAAGCTGTCAAGACTAAAAGCCCAATGTTTATTTGTTATTATTTATAGAATGCTATCAAGTTTGCTTTGCGAAAGGATATCAGCCTCAATGTCTGATCCCTGTCTTTGTGAGATTATGAACTTTTGGATGGAACTGAGTTGAGTTTCCAACTGCGGCATTTAAACAAGGGATGGGCAGAATCTGAATGGCTCTGTACCACAAAGTTCTATGAGGAAGAATAATAAATCCATTCCATGTTTGCTGAAATACTGCAATAGATTGTCCATTCATGACTTTTGGGAGAGCTACACTTGATTGATTCCCTGGATATAATGCTATTTCATATAAAAACAATGCATACATTTGAAAATGTGCTTTCCTTCCACAAGGATTTAATACTTATATCCTTGAGCCAATTCTCCAAAATACCAAAGTAGGATCATTTTGCTGAAAGTCACCAAAGAGCTTCTCTTTTCTAATCTCCTACTCTAGTGGTTCATCTCCAACATACAATGCTCCAGCCTTTGTTTGAAGATTTCTACCAAAGGAGAACTCACTACATGGTAAATTCATGCACTAACTGACAATTTATACAGTCAGGAAGTTCCTCCAAAATCTCCTTCCTTATGTTTTTAACTCACTGGTTTTGGTCCTGTTCTCTGTTAAGATAGTTACTTTATAAAAGAATATAAGATTATCCCAGCATAACTTGGGATTTGAATTAATTTAAATTAGCTATACCTCTCTTACCATCTCCTTGTCTTTCCTAATCAGCAGCTCTCTTCTTCTCCCAGTGGGTCTCTGCAACCCGGCGTCTATCCGGAAGCACAAGTGGACCAACGCGTTGAACGTCAGTGGCCTGTCCACCCGCACCAGCTCCTGCAGGTCATCTGACAGCCCGTCCTGAAAAGTGTCCATGAGGGCTGGCTCATTCTAAGTGGAGTCCTGACTAAGCAGCCGGAATTCGCTGACATAATCCTGCAAGGAGCCACGGCCCTGCTGCAGCGACTTGAGTAGTCGGGTGGCTGTTTCCTCCTTAATGGGATCATCATACATCAGCCTGAGATGGTCACAAAAGCCCTGGAAATCATCCAGCAGAGGGCTAGGCTGAGATAGCAACAGGGTTTGAGGCCTGAAAGCAAACTAATAATAAATCCCACCTTAGCTCGGTCAGTGGGAAAGTCCTCCACTCTCCAGCTGATAAACAGCTGGCATTGTCCCAAGAACACTGTAAACATTGCTTGTTTGCCATAAAACTTGTCCGGCACAGCCACCGGACATTTCCTCCATGGCTGGGGGGGGGGGGGGGCGTTTAGCAGGCCCCTGGAGCTGAGCTGTTGCTCAAAGCCAACTGTTGTGCCAGGTGGGCATTGTCAGCATGTAGCTTAATGGAGTTTTGTTTGAGGCAGGATTCAATCTGTTCTGACCTCCCTCTTCATACACCAAAGCACTCCAAGAAAAGAATTACTGCTAGACAATTTATTCACAGTAAATTAACACACTGACTAGACCTTGGCAGCAATCCAGACTTCCAAGATAAGAAACAGGCAAGAGCCCCTCCAGCGTTGATAATTAAGTTGAATCCTGCAACCAACCTCCAGGAAGTCCCTCCTTTTATACAATCTTGAGAGGAGCCTAATTACAACCACCTGGGTCCAATTATCTTCTGAATCTGCATAGTTGTTCTCTACGTCTATCAGCCCTTCATTTCCGGGTGTCCAGGACCAATTCCCTTGTCTCCTCCCCACTGCTCCAAAGCATGAGGTCAGGAGCACACTCACTTTGGCTTTCACCGCTGCTCCATGCCTCAGGAGCCTCCTGGTGGCCAACCAACCTCTCTGATCCCTACTCGGAGTCGGAACCCTCTCCAGGGTCCTCCACATCTTCCAGAGCCAACTCATCAGGCCCCTCGCTATCGGATTCTGGTTGCAGCTCCAACGGCTCCTGCTGGGTCACAATACTAACCCATTATCAATTCACTACATCAGATATGTCAAAGTTGTGGCCCATGGGCCATATGCATCATGCGGTGGCCACGCCCACCCCTATTTTAGTGAAAGGGGGAAAAGTCACAAAACGCGTGTGGTGACAACATGACAACACAAGTTTAACAACCCTGCACTACATTTTCTTCACAATGAACCTGCAATATCTTTTATTTTCCTTTTGTTTTTGACATACCCAAAGGACTATTTTATTATTTTTAATGTCACAAGCCTCACCTCATTCTGAGCATTAGGGTTTTTTTGACAGAATTGCTACAAGTTCTAGATACTAGCTAGCATTTTTCATTGGTTCTGCACCTCAGTCAATTTCCAATATATGTATTTTCTTTTCTTTCTCTCTTTAGCACTTTAGAAAGCTCTGCATGTAGCTACACTGGCCTCCCATCTCTCGTGAATATTTTTCTCCTTCAAGATATCAACCCAAGAATTTGATGTACCTTCCCATAGAGTTCATTAAAACTAGCTCAAAAATACATCTCCAATATACAAGTCTGATTCTTCTCAGTTTTTCTTCCTCAGAATATCAGAAATTCAAAGACATAATAATTTTCCTCACAAGATTGCTATCATGTTCACTTTCTTAGCCAAATGAGAACAGAGCTAGCTTTAAGCTAAGGCTGAATAGTCTGGCCTAGAGTGCCAAAGGTAGGGAGTGCCAATGTCATCCCTCCTTCTAAATCATGGTAAAAATGCAAATGTTCATATTGATGTATGATGTCATAAGGCAATGTGGCCCATAGGTACCATATACCCTTGAACTGGCATTGGGTAAGAATTAGGTCTAGAATAGCAGACTTGTTATACTTATTTCTGCCTTTTGACATAGTGCCTTTGAGTGAGAACAATATTTTTTAGACTTCTGAATCTTGATAGAGTTACGTATTCAACAGATGTCAGAATACAATAGTTGAAATCTACCACTATTATTACTGCATGCATCTTCTAAAGTATTCATCTGATGCAGAAGGATCTCATCTAGTGTATATCTTCTCTCCCTCCAAGTGCTCTATAATAAATTCCCATAATTATAGCTGTCTTCTCTCAGTGAAGAAGGCAAAGTGTTTTATTGTTACCACTAAAAGTGGTGTGTGTGTGTGTATATATATGAGAGAGAGGGAGGGGGAAGAGAAAGAGAGAGAGAGAAAGAGAGAGAGAGAGAGGGAGGGAGAGAGAGAGAGAGAGAGAGATCAGCTAAAGGAAATTAGCTCTGTCTTGATTGTTTGCAGAAGTGGAGTGACATAGATCACCAAGATATTTTTACCATGTTATTGATGCAATTTCCAAAAGATGTAGCAGCATGTTGAGACATATCAAACAAGCTCTACTAAGACTTTCATTCTAAGCCTCCAGCTGGGTGGTAATGTGGATTTCCTATACCATTCTTATGCTGATTATGATGCAAATAATATAAACTTGAATTATGGAATTCCAGCTAAAAAACACTAGAACATTCTAGGAATACTTTGCTTTCTCTAGCTTTTAGCATAACCTGAAACAGTTCATTTCATCATTTATGATCACACCCAATATATTCAGCTCTTTTCCAAATAGTCCAAAATCTACTAAATCTTGTAATTCTATATACCCAAATAGTAACCTCAATATTTGTCTCAAACTCTGACTCATTTAGAATGTATCTATGCCAAATTAGAAAAAGTATGCTATTTAATTTCAGAGTATCTTGTTTTTGACTGCTGGGACTGTGTTTAGCTTTTGGGGACTTGAAGGCCATATTGTATATATGTGTAGTGAACCTAAGAAGAATTTAGCAGTCAATTGTTTAAGTCTATATTAAATACTTTATAAAATAATTAAATTACCTAGAGATCACTTCCGGTTCCTGTAGGTGATGAACGTGTTGTCCGCTGCTTGTCTCCCTGGTGGGCTCCGTTCAGGAGCACAGGAGGCCCTGGAGGGGTCTCCTGCTTTAGGGCGGCTTGCTGGAATCCCCCAGACTCGGTGGCAGCTGGCAGGGGTGTTTCCAGCCTCGCCCCAGGAGCTGGGGAGCAGAGGGGGGCATGAGACAGCTGCGGGCTGTCTGCCCTTTCACCGAATGGGCTCTGGGAGGAAAGAGTTAAGCGAAAGAAGAGCAGCTGAAATGCCGGTGTGGAGAGATCCACCCTAATCTTCTTAATCATTGTTAACAGATAAGCAGCAGATTATTGTAAGTTTTTGTTCAATCTATTTGAAAGATTAGAGGGGGTCTTTCTTTCTCTTTACCCCCCCCCCTTGGACAAAGCGGCATTTGAACTATCTCTCTATATATTGGAATGGAGAGAGAATAAAAGCTGACTTGCCAGTTGTACTAACTATCGGACAATGATTGATATCACAGCTGCAAGAGGTGACTGCTGAGCTGTTTTCTTAAAAGGGAAAAAAAATTATGGAATTCCTTGTTCTTCTCCCTGCAAAAGGAGGAGCCAAGATGGTGCCCCTCCGTCTTTGTTTTTGTACCTATAAATGAAGCCTGCCTTTTGAAACTACCTTTGGGAAAAAAACTCTGGTAATTGTCTCAATACCCCCTCTGAAGGCGCTCTGGACCTCTCCCGTTACGTGGTCTTCCTGATTAATTCTGACTATCTGACTTTTCCTCTTTCTGGTGTACCTTCATGCCTTGGAACTGTGAAGGAGAACTAACTTTTTACTTTTGGAAATGCCTGCCGCCTGGGACCGACACAACTGCATGCTCCACTGATGCCATTCTCTTTGTAAAAGATTTATCATCTCTGAACGCAGATAAATGGGGCCCAAAAAACCTCCAACGAGCAAGTCATTCTCGGCTCCTGCCTCTGCCAACTCCAGTCCAAGCATGCAGCAGATGAAGATTACTTCATTGTTACAACAAGAAGGGACTGGAAGAGCTCAAAAGAACTATCTGTTAACTAAATGTTTCAGGAAATTATGAGGGGTTAAAATGAATTGAAAAAAGAGGTGACAGATCTTAAAGATGAACTCAGAGCTGTACAACAACATTTAACAGAAAATAAACAAAGAATTGGGGTTTTGGAGGAGGGGGCAACTGGATTGGGGAAGTAGGTCAAGGCAGTCCGGAAGGGAAATTTAGAATTGGAAAATTTTATGGCAAAAATAGAACTTGAAAGAATGTCCTTTGTTTCTCAGATTCCAGAACCTTCCAGAGACAGAAAATGAAGATCTTAAGGATATTATGAGTACAATTTTAGCAGAATATATTAAGAGATATAAAGAACAGTTGTGGTGGGATATGGATCTGGTTTACAGGATTAATTCAGCATATGCCAGAACACATAATGTTCCAAGGGAGGTACATGTTAAGTTTCTTAGGAGGACCACAAGGGATGAGGGTGCTAGGAGCCCAAAGGGAGGGACCATTAAAATATAAAGATAAAGAAATTACCATCCTAAAGCAAATTCCGAAAAAAATAAGGGAAAAAAGGAGGAAGTATTCCTCCTTATCAAAGAAATTATACAATAAAGGAGTTTGGTTTAGATGGTTATTGCCAGAGGGAATGTTGATTTTCTGGGAGGGAAACAGAATTAGAATTAATACAGTGGAGGAGGCTGAAGCCTTCATTAAAAAACATAGTTCTCTCCTAGAGGACGAAAATAGGGGAGGTGGTGAAAAAGGTAGTAATGTGCAAGATATGAAGGAGGGGGGGCTGTGGCTCCATCTGGGGACAGGGATGAGGGAGCAACATCGAAAAGGCTCAGATCACAAAAGTAAATGTATTTGAAATACTATGATAATTGTTGATATACTAGAATGTGACAAAGAAAGAGATGATTGAACATATGGTTGATATAATGCAAAACAAGACTCTGTTTATGCCTATCTTTTATATGTTGTTTTTAACATTGTAAAAATTGTGAGATTTGGGGAGATTTCTACCACTAGCATGGGAGCTGCCAAAATTTTCTTTGTACCCTTTTTACCTTTCCCTATAAATGTTCAAAAACCAATAAAATTCCTTTTAAAAAATAATAATTAAATTACCTGAAATCACTAAGGCATAGCTCAAAGATATGACACTGACACTTAAAGCAGAAGCAAGCAAACTGGGCTTAAAAATTAGTGAAGACAAGCTGATGTAAGTTGGCAATGTTCAAGAGAATACTCAGACAACATCAAGAGGACAGATCTTAAAATATGTGGAGCAATTTAAGTACCTTGGAGCATCATGGATACAGATGGGGAAACAGAAGCACATGTGAAATGCTGAATAGATAAAACAAGTACTGTATTCTCATAAATGTGCTTAGTATGGACGATGCCCCCCATACAAACACAGCAACCAAGATCAAATTATTTAATGCTAGGGGTTTTAATTAATTTTATTTAATGCTGATCCTAGGAAAAGAAACAAATAGAAATATTATGGCCACCACATAGGAATCTCCTACTCCATGGAAATGAGGTTTCTCAAAACTGATCTTCATACAGACTCCTCTAGCAAAGATCATTCCCAGGCCAACATCCCCAGCCTATCCCAGAAAGAGGCCTAACTTTTAGTTGGATTGGCTCTAGCTTGTATTTGACTCATGCAATTAACCACTGATGCTAAGCTATAACATTTTTTTGGCAATAATACTGCTTTCCTCATTTTGGATTTCAAAACACTGGCATAGCTGACATTGATTCCATCAAGTATGGAATCAGTGTATGATGTTGGATAATCATTTGTCTGAAGTGCTGTAGGATTTCCTGCCTAAGCAGGGGGTGGACTAGAAGACCTCCAAGGTCCCTTCCAACTCCATTCTATTCTATTCTAAGTAGAGGGAGTAGAAAACATTCTGTGGCACAATCTGTCTGAGCCAAACAGCCACCAGCATCTCAAAAGACAAGCCCTCCCAGGACAAGCAAAATGTTGACTTTGAAAAAGCCTGGAAGATGGAAACTCTGAATCTATGTCTCTCTACACCTGGCAAACCACACAGACAAACCCACCCACTGAATTATTTCAAAAGGATGCAACTTCTGCAAAAGGGTGAACTGAAAGAGACACACAGTGATACAAACAATCCGACAGAGTTGTGAATCTGACATTTTCTGGAGAAATATGACAATAAAGTGGTAAACTGAAGTGATTAATGCTCAGACTATCCTATTGAATCTAAAACTGTATTATTGCTGCACCAATTTCAGCAGAGATAATTTAGGGCTATGGAAGGGAAGATCCATTTTTCCTACATACATGGCACCTTGAAGGAAAAACTTGACATTTGAGTCAACAGTGGTCAAAGGCTATATCACAGTTTCCTGCAGCTGTCACAGCCTGAACAGACTCATCCTGTAGTTAACTGGGCAACTGTCTTGTCTGGGAAATCTATAGGCAGGGGGTTTCTCATATAGTGTATTTTCAGCTCACATAGTATACACTCCAGGCATCTCTGCCATCTCAACTGTGTCAGCATACACAGCTTCCTACGTAGCTTCTACACCAGCATCTGCAAAAGGTCACTTTCTTTGTTCAGCCAATCCTGATGGATAAGCTAATTTTGGGAGAGAATCAGGAAGCATGCTGGGGAGTTTTTTCAAGTCTTCACACATCCACATTGTCATTGCATGGATACCAAAGCCAGAGCCTTCTGATGTATTTTCTGAACTAGTTTTCAGAAAATACATCAGAAAGAACAATTGAATCTGAATGGTATTGCATTAAAGACAATGATTGGAGTAAATCTGACTTTAATCATTGCTCTAAAATACCTTTAAACTTGTTTAATTTAGAAACAATGTAGCTTTTCCTCTGTACATGAGTCCTACAGAGAAAAAAGCATTCATCAATAAAGCTACGGAGACAGTCTGTAACAGTAATCATGTTGATATTTTGGGATTTATTCTGTCTATCAAGATAGGAAAGAATATGAAATTGTTTTCTAAAATAACATTTTTAAAAAAAGTTTTTATTTTTAAACAAACATAGACAAACAATACATATAAGATAAAAACATCTTCCATTACAGTGTGTCGATTGGTTACAAACTTTGTGTGCATCCTTTCTATAATCATCACTTAAACTTTATATAAAGTCACATATTATCAATCAGATATATTTATATGCCTTATTATTATAGTCCTTCATTTATTTGACTTTCACTATTATTTCTTCATTTTAAACGAGGTATTCTAAATATGGATTCATTTATGTTACCATAATTCATTACATCATCTTCAATATATCCAATAATAAAGTATTTTTGTATCCTATTCTAAATAATTGTATTATTTTGGTATTGGTAACATTGTCTAATAATTTTCAATTCCATGTTTTGTTTTGTTTTAAATCTAACCACTGATAAAATAAATCCCATATCCTATAAAATTGTTTATCTTCTTGTTCTCTAATTTCATATGTCAACTTACTCATTTCAGCACATTCCATTATTCATATCATCAATCTAATATATATGTATAGAATTATTATAATTATTAAACATTCATTGAATATAACTATTATTACATCCTTTTTATGTGAAGCATGCTAAATTTAGAATAAATTTATATTATAACATTTCATTACATCATCCTGAAATCATCCAATGGCATTAAATCTTTATATTCTCACTTGCAGTTTATATAAAATTTCATATTATCAATCCAGTGTATATAAGTGCATTATTATCATTGTTAATCATTTATTGGACTATAACTATTACTACTTTGTCTTATATATAATACACAAAATGTAACCAAGTTTAACTTAATTTTTATTGTAACATTTCATTTCATCATCCTGTATCCTTCCAGTAGTAGTGCCGTCCAATATCTCTTGCCATTTGTAAAGTCTGCATTCTATTTATTTTCTTGATAAATCTCATGTGGACTACTCTTGGCAACTTGTTGTTCATTGCATATCTTTTAATGACTCGAAACCCTCAATCTGTTCCTTCCATCAGCTTGCCTTTGGTTATCACTGATGCTTCTGCCAAAATTACTCTCATTGTTTCTGCCAAATTTTCTCCCTTTTTTTCTTCCATGTTTTGAGGTCTGAGATAGAGATCCAGTTCATCAACCTCTCCTTTCAATATTCCACATGTATCATCTCCCTCCACCCTCGGTTTGCTGTCAATATCAACAATTTTCTTATCACTTTGTTCATATTTTTCTTATAATCTCAAGTCTCTTTTCAATTCTTTTCTGTGCTTATTAGGACTTTTTGAATTTCTAGCATAATTCTTTGCAATTTAAATTCCTTTTCTTCTTCATGTTGTGCCATTTAAAGTAACATTTTAATGTCTCTTTCCCAATATTACTTTCTCCATCTAGGAGCAATTTTCATATTTTTCAATCTTATTCCCCCAAATCCTTCTCCATTCCCACCTTAGGAATAAAGGTCAACCGGCAAATTCTGCATGCAAGAATTCATATATGCAAGTTAGCATCAAGTAAATCCTTCAGATCAGTCAGAATAACAACTGATCTTTAAGCCTCTGGATGAAATATTTCCATAAATGGAGAATAATGCAGGCAGTAACTTTGATCATGTAGGATATGATTTGATAATGTGAAGAGAAACAATCAGTACCCTTGGCTATTAAAAGATTCCATACCTTAGCTAGATGCTTCATAATCTTGAAAATACATTGGATCCAAGATACACTAATTACTTTTCAACCCAAACTACTGGTGGCATCTTTGAGTACACTGCTGTCTGAATATGGACTTTCTTTGAACTGAATTCCTTCTCCTTTCCCACTTTAGGAATAAAGGTCAACCGGCAAATTCTGCATGCAAGAATTCATATATGCAAGTTAGCATCAAGTAAATACTTCAGATCAATCAGAATAACAACTGATCTTTAAGCCTGTGGATGAAATATTGATATAATATCTCCATTTCCAGATTGGATGATCAGGACCTTTTTAATGTATCTCCAACAGACAGATTGCTTATGGAACTTAACCTACCCATGACCCATCTTTTGAGTTCCATTATACATGACAGTTCTATGCTGTCTAAGACATAAAATCTAAATTGCCTAGAACATAGAATCCATCTGTCAGATACTGAATGGTTGGAAAAACTTCATTTCCTGAGCTCAAATGTTTCATGCTTGATCAGATCATAGTTCCCAAATAGATAGTCAAGATACTCTACATTAAGTTTAGAATCTAATTCTAAAAAATGAGGGCTTATTCGGTGTACTGGTTAAAGGTATTGGCCTAAAAAGTAGGAGACTATGGGTTCTAGTCATGATTTGGATACGAAGCCATTTAGAAGACTTTAGGTCAGTCTTTCTCAACTTTAGAAAGAAGGCAGTGGCAAACTAATTCCCCAAAAATGAGCATAAATCCAGCACGCAGTTCCAAGCAGAAGCCTTGCAATTCATGAATGTACTGTTCTTTTAAAAATCTATGGTATATCCACATTCGGAATACTGTGTACAATTCTGGTCACTCCCTTTTTGAAATAATATATAAACAATAGAAAAACTGCAAAAGAGGGCAACAAAAACAGTCAGGGAACCCAAATACCTGTTTTACGTGAAAAAGGTAGAATGTTTGGGTCTTAGAACAAAAATGGCTGAGGAGGAATATAATTAAGGTACATAAAACCATGGAGAAAAATTAGTCTACATTTTAAATATATAATTAGGAGTCATGCACTGAAGCAGATTTGACACAGATTCAGAATAGACAAAGGGGAGTACTTCTTTTACATACACTATAGAATTTTTACCATGAAGCAACTTAATGACCATTGTCCTCGATAACATTGAAATAGATTAGATAAATTTATTCTGGAAAGGTGTATCAAGGTTAGTGGTCTTGAAGTCTCAAAGTAACTTGCAGCTGATGGGCAATGTGTCCCCAAATACCCGTTACAATGTAAGGAGATAATTACATTGGTGGGCTATCAAGTGAAAGAGCGCTGACTCAGGTGGTCCTTTGCATGGTTTAATCTAATTCTTATATTCTTAGGACATCTCACACTCACAAAATGGCTCTCATAGGGAGCACATTTTACCAGAAAGTGAACTAGGTTCTCACCTGTGTAAAATCTTTATGAAACCAAAAGATACTTGTTAGATACTCCCTCTCCCCCTGGTGTTGCAGCAAGACAATAGTAGTTTCCACTCAGGTCCTCTCTTTTGTATGGGAACAGAGAGGCCCCTGATTGGCTGGAGCGCTGGACAGCTCCCCTTTAAAAAGGGAGCTGCCCGACCATGCATTCAGTGGATGCCTGTCCTTATACCAATAAAGAACTGTTGTTATCGCTAGCCTTTTGTGCCTTTCATTACCCGATTTAACAGTACTCCCACAAATAAATATGTTGATAGAAGCAAATGCAGTCAAATGCAGATAGAGCCCAGTGTTCAAGTCTGTCAAGATCCATTTGATGAGTTTCCCTTCTATCCTCTCATCCAAATCATTGATGAAGATATTGAAGAGTACTGGAACTAAGACAGAACCTTGGGGTACTGCACTGCATATTTCCCTCCATGTAGAGGCAGTTCCATTAAGGACTACATGTTGAGTGCAGTTGGTCAGCCAATTACAAATCCATCTGATGGTGATGCTGTCTAACCCACATTTTTCTATCTTATCAAGTAGTAGGTTATGGTAAACTTTATCCAATGCCTTACTGAAGTCCAAATAGACACAGTATTTCACTGGTCCACTAATTTTGTCCATTTTGTCAAAGAATGCAATAAGATTTGTCTGGCATGATCTGTTTTTGACCAACCCATGTGGACTTCTGCTTATGGTTTAGATGTTTGCAGGTTTGTTGCTTGATTGTCTTTTCCAGAATCTTTCTGGGTATTGAGATCCGGCTGATAGGTCTGTAGTTTTCTGGATCCATTTTCCCCTTTTTTGAAGATGGGAACTACATCAACCCTTTTCCAGTCATGTGATAGTTCCCTAGAACTCCAGGATCTTTTTTCAGCCATAAAAAGTATTCTACTTTGCTATTGTAAATAATGAGAAATCCTAATTCAGCATTCTGTCTAATTCAATAGACTCCAGATAGCTTACATTGACTATGCCCCAAACAGCCCAATCAAAAAACAAGCAATTGTAAATAATTAATTATGGACCTAAAACAAGATGAATGAAAATTCACTAAAAATAGTGAAATGTTGAAGCTCCAAAGAATGTCAGAAAACACATTATTTTTTTCCTTTCATACAAACTAAAAGAACAAGGTATTCCACCAATTGCTCACCTCAAGAGATAGTGATTCTTTCCTGGATTGATCCTGTAAATCCTGTAAGTCTACTTGAAAAAGGTGATCCTAAAGGTTTAATGGAAGTACAGTATGCATCAAGATAAACTGAATGCCAAATAAGCAATTCAGTACTAGGCTGGGCGTAAAATGAAGTTGAGTGATGTTTTCTTTGATTAACATGTTAAAGGATAAATGTACACTTATACATTTGTGGTGATGTCAGAGGCATAGTGATTAGGGACATGAGTGTGCATGTTTTCATATGCAGCTGATGCTGAGTCGTTGGCTAAGAACCTGAATGATTTTGAGAGAATGTTACACTGTTTGGCTTTTTAATATAATGGAACAAAGACTATAGTCCTTAAAAATAATCTATCAAAAATGAAAGAGTTTTATTAGACATGGAAAATGAGGTGAATGATCCCTTGCTTTACATAAATAAATAAGAATTAGAGCAAGTAGATGAATTAGTGCATCTTGATAGAGCATTTATTAATAGCAATAGTACTTAGACATATATTCCACTTCCTAGTGCTTTACATTCCTCTCTAAGCGGTTTACAGAGTCAGCATATTGCCTCCAACAAATTGGGTCCTCAGAAGGATGGAAGGCTGAGTCAACCTGTAAAACTGAAAAAAAATGGATTGAGAGATTTTAAGATGTCCAAATGGTAACAAAAAGATACTGATAGTATGTGGTCTATTAGAAAGAATATATTTGTATTGTTAAAATGTATATAACTGTGTGCTTATGCTTAATTTGTTGTATGAAAGCAAGAGCTGAGTATTTCAGGAGAAACAGGAGAAATTTGGATGGAGTGGGAACAGGATAAAAGTACTTGGTGTGTTAACTCAAGATGAGATTGATTCAAAAATAAATGAGTGCTAATTGAATACAGATTAAATATAAGAATGAGAAACTAGTATGTTAAATTGATTTGGTCATATTGACTGGCCAAATAAGAAGTGACTGAAAAATGAATTACAGAAGAAATATATAAAACATAGTGAAGATGTTGAGATAAAGGAAAAGACTATGTTGTGGTTGGATGGAGTTGATAAAACCCTCAAAAAGAGAAATGAAATAAGTTTAGAGAGCTAAGATGTAAAACCTTTGAAGAATATATATTAATATATATAGATGTAAATGTGTATGCATATGAAGAATCATTGACCTGAAAGTTCAAAAAGTTATAAAATAGTATAGCAAATCTTTTCTGCATAAACTAGATTTAATTTGGTTTCCTTTTCTTTTTCCATTATTTCTTGCCTTTATTTTTTTTTCTGTACTACTTACTCTTTTTCTTTGTGTTGCATAATATTGATTACTTTGAAATCATCACAGTTCTCTGGAAACATTATACAGAAAATGCTTACAAGTTAAGGAAATAAAAAGAAGGAAAAGTGATACATTAGTGGAAAACAGGAGAAGGAGAGGATAAGTGTGGATAGAACAGATTAATTTATATCATATTCCACTAGAAACAAAGAATGGGAACTAAGGGCATGTAATATTCTCTTGGAGTGCTGAAAAAATAGCCTGGAATAACTTTATGAAAGAGATAAATTCTGCTGCTTTTATTTTAAAAAATACATGGACATATAACCAGCTTTCAGTGCTTCATAACATTAGTAACTTTAAGGTATACCACTATAATACCTACCCTTCCTTGACATGGAATGATAGAGTAAATTGCAAATACAAATTGTGTGTGTGAGTGTGTGTGTGTGTAATTTGTGTGTGTGTAATTTGTATGTATGTACATACATACATACATACATACAACCCACATGATTTTACTGCAAATTAAACACTTCAAATCTACCACGGCATGAGCATTCTCTGAAGGTTCAGCAACATAAATCTGTTCTACTGAGAATAGTGTGAAAGGCAAAGTAGATTGCTATTATGGAGACATCATCAGATGGCCCTTGAAGTGGTTTTATCAATAGATAAAATAGATTCCAACAGATTGGGCATGTCAGCTAAAGAGTGTTGAGGGCTTTTTCTGCTGTAACCCTTGCCTTATGGAATATTCTCTCCTTGGATATTAGAGAATAGCCCCAACCCTCTTAAAGCTTTATCACAAAGCTTTAAAATCTTGGCCATGTACCCGGGCTCAGGGCTCAGTATATGTTAAGGGTCCTGTTACTTGGGTTTACCATTAGTTGACTGCTATTTGACTTAGTTATTTTGTGGGTCTTTTTATTTTTTAAATGTTTTTAATTATTTTATAATTTTAAAAAGTATAAACTACCCAGAGACACTTGGTTGAGTTGGCCAGCTATAGAAATAGATATAGAAATAGAAATAGAAATAGAATAGAATAGAATAGAATGAAGCAAATGTCTCAATGTAATTGTAACATTGCTAGAATCCAATAATCAATTCCATAGCATTATATTAGTCTGGTTTTAGTAACGGCTATGTAAAACAGCAATGAATAACAATTGAACACTTTGAAGCAGACAAAAGGAAATTGCTCATAGATCTCTGGCACTGAAGTAGCAACTGTCACTTCCAGAAGTCTTCGTTTTCATGACCCCTGTCATTTCTTTTCACTATTCAAATTCATGTACCTCCAACAAGAATTATTTCTGTTGTATACAGTGCTGGAGGCTGAAGCCTTCATTAAAAAACATTTCTCTCTCCTAGAGGACGAACACAGGGAAAGTAGTGAAAAGGGTAGCAAGGTACAAGATATGAAGGAGGGGGGGCTGTGGCTCTACCTGGGGACAGGGAGGAAGGAGCAATATCGAAAAGGCTCAGGTCACAAAAATAAAAGTATTTGAAATATTTGTAATTGTTGATATACTAGAAAGTGACAAAGGAAAAATGATTCAACACATGGTTGATACAATGTAGAATAAGATTCTGTTTTTTGCTTATCTTTTATATCTTGTTTTTAATATTGTAAAAATTGTGAGATTTGGAGGGATTTCTACCACTAGCGTGGGAGCTGCCAAAATTTTCTATGCATCCCTTTACCTTTTCCCATAAATGTTTAAAAACCAATAAAATTCTTTTTTTTTAAAAAAGAATTATTTCTGTTGTCAGTAATAATCAGAGGGTTTTTATGGCACAATATGAACGAAATAAAAATAGTTTTCTCCATGAAAATTACATTACAACACCTGATGCTAGTTGTTTTAACTTCCACAGATAGCTATCCATAAATGTTTAAATAACAACTAACTAAATATCCATGAAGCTAAATACAAACTTACAACAGAACCATTCCAATCAGTGGATCAAAAGAAATCTGACTGAAAATTTTCTGCCCTATAGCCGAAGGAGAACGGAGTTATCTGCCTTAAGGGTGTGTGTGCTGTGGGACAGCCAAGTTGTAATTCCCACAGCACTCCGTTCTCAGGTATTACAAAGGTTGCACAAGGGCCATCTGGGCATATGCCTCATGAAGGCCCTAGGCCCGGGATGGCGAACCTATGGCACGCGTGCCACAAGTGGCACGCGGAGCCATTTGTCAGGGCACGCGAGGAGCTGCCCTGTCAGCTGGCCAGCGCGCATGCGCGCGCTGGCCAGCTGAGTTCACCTTTTTAGAAGCTATTTTTTGCCTTCCCCAGGCTCCAGAGGCTTTATAGGAGCCTGGGGAGGGTGAAAAGAGCCCCCCCCGCCCCCCCCCGGAGGCTTCAGGGACCGTCCCTGAAGCCTTCAGAATGCTTAAAACCACCCTCCGAGCAAACCGGAAGTGACTTCCGGGTTGCTCGGAGCGTCATTTTAAGAGTTCCGAAGGCTTCAGGGACCGTCTGGACGGCGGAGGGAGGGGGGACTCTATAGCCTTCCTGCCATGAAGGAAGCCTTCCTGCCATGAGGAATCCGTCCCCTCGGGGCTTTGCGCGGGCGTCGCAAGGATTAAGCCGAAAGTGGGGGGACGGGGAAAGCGAAGGGGGCTTTGTTGTCCTCCTTCTCCTTCTCCTCCTTTCCGCCTCCGGCTCGAACGCGGCGCTGGGGCCCGGCAGCGAACAAGTCGGAGCCTGCCGACTGAAGGAAGAGGGTGAGAGGCGGGTCCTGTGAACGGCGGCAGCAGAGGCGGCAATAGTCGCAACTCGGCGGCGGGCTGCCCCGGCTGGGAGACAAAGGAGGGGAAAGGCGGCAGGCAGCCGAGTTGCGACTATTGCCGCCATTCACAGGACCCGCCTCTCACCCTCTTCCTCCAGTCGGCCGGCTCCGACTCGTTCGCTGCCTGCCGGGCGCCGGCGCCGCGTTCGAGCCGGAGGGGGAAAGGAGGAGAAGGAGAAGGAGGACAACAAGGCCCCCTTCGCTTTCCCCGTTCCCCCCCCCCTTTCGGCTTAATCCTTGCGATTATTTATTATTTATTTATTTATTTATTTTATCGTGCTTCTAGACCGCCCCCTCTCCCGAAAGGGACTCGGGGCGGTGTACAGTCCATGTAAAGAATATATCAAAATACAATAAATAGAATTAAATATGTACAGTTAAATGTGGAGGAGGTTAAAAATAAATTAAAAGAACTGTACAGAGCCAGTAAATATAATTTTAAACCCCTAAAACACACACCCATTAGATTAAAAATATTACCCCTAAAATAACCAATTAATAGTGCATATACCAGGAGGAACAGTTGTAGTTATGCCAGGCCTGCTAGTCGGAACAGGTGAGTCTTTAATTTTTGCCGGAAGGAGCGGAGGTCAGTAGTAGTTCTGATGTCGGGGGGGAGGTCATTCCAGAGGGTTGGGCCCATCACAGAGAAGGCCCTACTCCTTGGTGTCGCCCGTTGGCATTGCCTAGTGGACGGCACCAGGAGAAGCCCCTCCCTGTGTGAGCGAATTGGCCGCAGGGATGTGTGTGGGAGGATGTGATCCCGCAAGGAACTAGGTCCCGTGCCATGGAGCGCTTTAAAGATGGTAATCAGGACCTTGAAACGCACCCGAAAAACCACAGGTAGCCAGTGCAGCTCGCGCAGGAGAGGTGTTACGTGGGAGTACCTCGTACTCCCCATCACAGCCCGCGCGGCTGCGTTCTGAACTAACTGCAGTCTCCGGGCGTGTCCCAAGGGCAGCCCCATGTAGAGAGCATTGCAGTAGTCCAGGCGGGACGTCACCAGCGCATGAGTGACCGTGCGTAGGGCATCCCGGTCCAGTAGGGGGCGCAATTGGCGCACCAGGCGAACCTGGTGGAACGCCCCCCTTGCCACGGCTGCCACATGGTCATCCATTGACAGCCGGGCATCAAGGAGGACGCCCAAATTGCGCGCCCATTCCACAGGGGGCAACTGTTCGCCCCCTATGGCCAGCGATGGAATTAGCTGGCTGAACCGAGGTGCCGGTAGCCACAGCCACTCAGTCTTGGAGGGGTTGAGTTTGAGTCTGTTGTCCCCCATCCAGACCCCGACGGCTTCCAAACACCGGGACATCACTTCGACAGCCTCGTTGGGGTGGTTTGGGGTTGAAATATACAGCTGAGTATCATCAGCGTAGAGGTGGTACTCAACCCCAAAACCACGGATGATCTCACCCAGCGGCTTCACATATGTGTTAAACAGGAGAGGCGAGAGGACAAACCCCTGTGGCACCCCACAAGTGAGTGGCCTCAGGGTCGACCTCTGTCCCCCTGTCAACACACATTGCTTCCGGTCGGCGAGGTAGGAGCCGAACCACCGCAGAACGGTACCTCCGACTCCCATCCCCTCCAACCGGCGCAATAGGATACCATGGTCGATGGTATCAAAAGCCGCCGAGAGGTCTAATAGGACCAGGATAGAGGAACAACCTCTATCTCTGGCCCTCCAGAGATCATCGACCAACGCGACCAAGGCTGTCTCCGTTCTGTGCCCGGGTCGGAAGCCGGACTGGCGTGAGTCTAGATAATCGGATTCGTCAAGGTGTTGTGGAAATTGCTGCGCCACCACATTCTCGACAACCTTCGCTAGAAAGGGAAGGTTGGAGCCTGGACGATAATTAGCTAGCTCTGTTGGGTCGAGTGAAAGCCTCTTAAGTAAGGGCCTCACCACCGCCTCCTTCAAGGCGGTTGGTAAGGATCCCTCACCCAATGAGGCATTCACCAGGCCCAGAAGCCAGCCTCGGGTCACCTCCCAGGATGCCAGTACCAACCAGGAGGGACACGGGTCCATTAAACATGTGGTGGGTCGCAGCCGTCCACGCAACCTGTCCAAATCCTCGGGGGCAACAGAATCAAACTCCTCCCAGGATGGTCTCACAAGACTCGCTGTTGGCGGCCCGTCCGGTCCACTGAAGGGGGCCCATCCGCTCCGGATCTGAGCGACTTTGTCCTGCAGATATTCCCCAAACTCCTCTGCTCTGCCCTGCAAGGGCGCCCCCTGCGCCCTCTGTGATAAGAGGGAGCGGGTCACCCTAAACAGGGCGGCAGGGCAATTATCCGCGGACGCAATAAGAGCGGCACAATATCTACGTTTGGCCGCCCTCAATGCCACAAGGAAGGCCGTAAATAGGCTCTTACCTGTGTTCGATCAGATTAGGAGCGTGAGGACCTCCACCTGCTCTCTAGACATCTCCTATGGCGCTTCATCACCCTCAGCTCCTCAGTATACCAAGGAGCTCGGGTGGGTCGCAAAGGCGCAACCCGGTCTAAGGCCCCAGCCGCCGCCCTATTCCAGGCGGCCACTAGGTCCTCCGACCGAGCACGGGTCAGGGCTACAGGTAATGGCCCAAGCTCCGTCTGGAACCTATCCGGCTCCATCAGGTGCTTGGGGCGGTACCAGCTTGGACCGTCTGGTCCCGCCTCCTCGTGGTGGGGAGTAGCGCCAGGGAAGTCCAGCCGGAGACATGAGTGATCTGACCATGACAGGGGTGTAACAGCTAGGTCCCCTATACCCAGATCACTCGTCCACTGTTCAGATACAAAAACAAGGTCCAGTGTGTGGCCACCTTCATGTATGGGGCCCTGAATTAATTGGGTCAGGTCCATGGCTGTCATGGAAGCCATGAACTCCCGAGCCACCTCAGATGCTGCTCCCGTTGACGGCAGGTTGAAATCCCCCATAACCACAAGCTTGGGGATCTCAACCGCCGTCTCCGAGATCAGCTCGAGGAGCTCGGGCAGGGCCGCTGATGTATAGCGAGGAGCCAAGTATACAATCAGCAAGCCCCACTGCCTCCCTGGGCCCCATTTCACACCAAGGGACTCACACCCGGGTATCTGAGGGACAGTGAACTTCCTCGGCTCTAGACCTTCCCGTATAACTATCGCCACCCCACCACCCTTACCCAGGGCCCGAGGCTGATGGAATGCACGGAAACCTGGTGGGCACATTTCCACGAGGGGTAAACCACCCTCGTGGACCAACCAGGTCTCCGTTATCCCTGCAAGGTCCAGCTCCCCCTCAGAGATCAACTCATTAATGAGGGGGGCCTTGTTGGTCACGGACCTTGCATTGCAAAGCATCAGCCGCAGGTCCCGGCTCTGTAGTTCCTGGCCACCTAGGTTGCGGGGGTTGGTACAAACGACCGGGCGTAGCCAGCAGCCACGGTCTCCCAACCGACCTGGTGATCTTCTCTTGTCCTCGCATCCCCCCCTCCCCGCGACCGTTGTGATCAAACAACCCTCTATTGGAATAACTTGCTCCTTCTCCCCCCCCCACCCCGCTCACTTCCTTCCCGGACTCACCTGTTCGTCTGGCACTGGCTCCTCTCCCGGCCTGGTTAACCCACCCCCCCTCCCTGGAACCGCGGCGCGGCTAGAGGAGGAGGAGGAGGAGGCGAGGGCGGCGCGGCCGAGGCCTGACAGACAACAAAGCCCCCTTCGCTTTCCCTGTCCCCCCCCCCTTTCGGCTTAATCCTTGCGATGGCGCGGCTAGAGGAGGAGGAGGAGGAGGCGAGGGCGGCGCGGCCGAGGCCTGACGGACAACAAAGCCCCCTTCGCTTTCCCTGTCCCCCCCCCTTTCGGCTTAATCCTTGCGATGGTGCGGCTAGAGGAGGAGGAGGAGGAGGAGAGGGCGGCGCAGCCGAGACCTGACGGACTTCCCTTCGGCTGAGCCCGTCCTGGTGGTGGCGGCGGCGGCAGCGATGTGAAGGCCGGGCCCTGGCGAGCACACAGAGGCTGGGCGGAGCGGCGCAAGGACGCCAGGCCTGAGGCGCCACGTGGCAGAGGCAATCCGGGCCCGGGCGATGGAAACGCACGTCTCGTGCCTGTTCAGGGACCGTCCCGAGGCTTCCCTGAAGCCTTCAGAGCGCTTAAAACGACCATCCGAGCAACCCGGAAGTCACTTCTGGGTTGCTCGGAGGGTGGTTTTAAGTGTTCTGAAGGCTTCAGGGAAGCCTCCGGACGTTCCCTGAAGCCTCCGGAGAGCCTCCGTGGGGGCGGGGAGGCTCTTTTCGCTCTCCCCAGGCTTCTATAAAGCCTCTGGAGCCTGGGGAGGGCGAAAAAAGCATGCAAAAATGGGCGCGTTGTGCGCGCATGCGCACTGGGGGGCGCGTTGCATTATGGGTGCAGCACGCCCACACACGAACCCCCCCCCCCCCGCGCTCCCCCCACTTGTGGCACGCGAGCCAAAAAAGGTTCGTCATCGCTGCCCTAGGCCGCAGCTGTGTCCTAGGGTTGGATGACGAGATCAAACAGTGGGTGGACAGTGTGTAGATTGTCAAATTTCCAGACCCGCTCCCCTCACTGCGTTACCGAAGGAATGGGATCAGCCATCTGCCCATTGATCACGACTGCATCTCGATTTTGCAGGCCCTGTACAAGGGACTTATATTATGATTGTAGTAGACACATTTTCTAAATGGGTCGAAATTATACCAATGGCATCTACAACTGCTGAAGCCTCTATGTGGGTCCTACAGAAATTGTTCGCTTGTCATGGGTTGCCTGATGTCGTAGTTTCGGACAGGGGACTGCAGTAGACTGCGGCTGCTTTCCAAGCATTCCTGGCTTCTCTGGGGGTCTGCTAGGCTTTAACAGTCCCATTCCACCCTGCGAGCAATGTCCAAGCGGAACGGGCCACTGTTCTGCCAAAGAGGCATTAGGGAGAATGGAGTCAGGATCTTTGCATGACAAAATAACCAGGTATTTGCTTTTCCAACATTCAACCCCCTGCCCAATAACTAACCGGAGCTCTGCCGTTATTAATGGAAAGGAAGCTCCAGACCACAATTGACAGGCTGCATCCAAATTATGGTATTTCACAAAACTCATTAAGGCATGTCCTAGCTAGGATGTTTGAAAAAGGGGACCCTGAGTATGCACAAAACTTTGCTGGAGCACCTAAATGGGTTCCAGGCACAATAACTGAAATAACAGGAACCGGTTTTTATTAGCTCACACACTGAGGTGTTCCGGCAGGAGAATGGCAGCATTCTAATTGGTTAATGGTTTGACAGCTACCATATAAAAACCAAGGGATTCTGTTCTGTTGTGTTAATGTTCTGAGTTAATAAAGACAGTTGAATGCAGAATCGCCTCAGTCGTTTATCACTACCACAGAGAATTTAATATATAGGTGCAGTGACGTGCGGTTAGGTTTATGACTAGTGAGGCACTGACACAGTGCTGAGTTTCAAATATTTTTAGACTTGTGGACTTCAACTCCCAGAATTCCACAGCCAGGCATGCTCAGTTCCAATTTAAAGCGACATCATTTGTTTTTCTCCTTTGCTCCTTTCTTTTTCTTCTCCTTCCCCTCCTTCCTCCCTCTCTCCCTTCCCCCCCCTCTCTCAAACACACACACACACACACACACACACACACACACACACAGAAGTTGGATTGGACTATCTCTCCTACCCCTTCCCTCTCTCACTCACTCTCAAACAAACCCCACACACACACAAAAGTTGGATTGGATATCTTTTCCAGTGGCTTGAAAGCAGCTCCTCTGCCACCCCACCCCCATTCCCCTGCTGCCTTTCCCAAACACCTCCACCATTGCAAATGCAGCCTGCTGTCTGGGTGGGAAATGCCTGAAACACAATAAAGCCCACCCACCTCCTGCTGGCAGGCTGGGGTGAGAGGAGAGGCAGAGAAGCCGGAGGGGAGCCGATCTGAGCCTTCCAAAAGAAAGAGGCTGGGGGGGAGTGTGTGTACTACAGCATGGCTCTTTGCCTGGCTTCCTGCCTCCTCCTGTGGTCTCCTCAGTGCTCGCTTGTGCTCTCCCTCCCCAAGTGTAGTTTGATTGCAGGTGGAGCCACGTTGCCTTTTCAAACTTGTAATCAGTGAAGCTGGGCTAGATTTTTATATAGTTTTATCCAGCTGTGTGTGTGTGAGAGAGAAATGAATGGGGGCCTGGGGAGGAAGTCACTACACTTGGGGAGGGAGAGCACCAGTGAGGTTAAGCAGAGTCATCCACGGTGAGGCAGCAACTAGCTCAGCTTTTTCCTTTTACTTTTTTTTTTCATGATGAGAGTGGTGAGGCTGTGCCTCACTTGCCTCACCCAACTGCACGTCACTGCATAGGTGTAATGGTCTGTAAGAACATCTTTGAGAGACAGGAGGAGGTAGAAAAGCATCAGACTAGGCAAAATTCAGATAAGAGGCAGAGCAATGGAAAAGTGGAAAACATTTCTTAGACTATAAACGTGAGGATGGAGATATGCACTTTCAGTCTTGCAAGGTTCTGTTACTGCGTTCTTACAATGAAGGTAGTGTTAGTATTCATGGTTGGAGTTTCTTATCTGGACTACCTCAAAGGGGTGACAGCAGCAGACGACAAGTCTGAAAGTATATATCTGACTGGGGAATTATGGAAGTTGAAGTCCACATACCTTAAAGTTGTCAGGGTTAAGAAACACTGCTCTACATACTAAAGCTCAGCTGTAGGTGATAGACTTGGAATGCCCATTGTATTGTTTATTCTTTTTCTTCCATTTCATTCAGTCCATAATTCTTTTCTTCTACAAATACAAATGTTGCATTTGGGGCGGGGGAGAAAAGTTATTATACCTAAAACCTATCCAGTGCTTTTCATGTTGATTTAAACATTATTTCCTCCGATATCAGATGCAGAGTGGGTGGACCAGTCGGCTATGCCTACTCATTGATAAGAGAATGAATTCAGCTGCATTCTCCTCTTCATTGCTATTTTAGATTATCGTCCAAAAATGACACAATATATCAAATAGAATCCAGTGCTGAGCTCTGAAAGCCCAGCCTCAAACCCAGCCTCATATGCAATTCTCTCTCCCATTAGTTTCATGATTACATGTCAATTGTATTAAAAATATATTGTGCTTGAATATTATGTCTTCTTATCAAACATACACATTCCTGGGAAAA
The DNA here is from genome assembly GCF_964273705.1 of Natrix helvetica. Classification (NCBI taxonomy): domain Eukaryota; kingdom Metazoa; phylum Chordata; class Lepidosauria; order Squamata; family Natricidae; genus Natrix; species Natrix helvetica. The sequence continues at coordinate 248,927,062 of NC_138552.1, forward strand.
TACTTTTCTGTTCCTTGAATCTTCTTACTTTGCATCAACAATGCATAAATGTTGAACTGTATTTTAGGCTATTGAATTATGCCATTGCAGATGGGGGAGTTTACTTAAAGCTGACCCGTATTATAGAGGAATGCATGTCAAAAATATGTATATGATATTTATTTGGAGAAACCACATTTGTCTGATATGGTTAATCCTAATTAGATTTAGAACATATGCTTATGGGGTAGAAATTGGATAGAGCAACTTCTCCTATAAGCAAATTAATTGCATCATTCAGTTAGCCCATATATTCAGCTCAAATAGTTAAGTCGGGAGCCATTGTTCTCCCATCAGAACCTAATGAGAATATTTATAAAACAAGACAGGAAAAGAAATACACACCCCCCCCACACACACACACACAGTCTTTCTTTCTTAGTCTGGTAGGCCTTTATGTATCCTTTGTCACTGGGCTAATACTACTATTTTTTAAATAGTCTTGTGTTTTATAGTAAGCCAGAGAGATGCGTACATGCATTTTGTCACAGGAGTCATAAATTATCTTTACAGCTTTGCAAGGCTGCTTTCAACACAACCAAATCTGGGAATGCTGTAAACTCAGAGAACTTGTAAATATTGTTTAAGGATTAGAAATGGCAGAAGAGGAGGGGGAAAATACAGCACAAACCTATGATGTCTTCATTCTACAAATACCCTGAAGCCGTGAATTTTAATGCTTGAGGTTTTCTTCATTGGCTTTCAATTAAGGGTCTGGATTGGGTATTTTGCACCAGGGGTGGGTTCCAACAGGCACTACTGCTGGTTCGCTCATGTGCGCACCATGCACTCATGTTCAGTGCAATTAAAATTGTTCTGCGCATGCACAGAACCAAAAAGCAAGATGGCGTTGCCTATGGCGCAGCCAGGGGAACTGGTTCAGGGGTGTGGCAGGCCTGGGTCACTGCCGGTTCCAGTGACCCAGGCTGCCAAACCACTACCGGCTCGGTAGGGTCTGAACCAGTAGGAACTCACCACTGTTTTGCACCCAAATTTTCTGAAAAATAAACAGTTCCAGAGCTATCTGCTATGGAGTCAGCAACTGTGTGGAAACGACAACATAATGGAAATATGCAGAATTATCCAAACCTGCCACAGATCATGGGACAATCTATTGTTACAGCATCTTACCAGCATTACAGAAGAAAAGCAAAAGCGAAGAGCAAGTAAAGTTTGCAGCATTCCATTTTTTCATTTATATTTAAAATAAACCCTTCTATTCTGAGAGAATAAATTCAAATCAACCCATTGGTTGAAATCAAAAGGTTCTTTTACTCCACTCACCATTTTAGTAATCCTTCATTTATTTTCTAGGTTTGTAGTGATTACTCCAGATTATCAATGTCATGGGTTTTAAACTTCAGTTGGGGGATGGGGATAAACAGTTCACAATTACATAGCTTTAATGACTACTGTATACTTATCATAAAATTATCATGGGATGTTGGAGGCCACATTTTATATCTACAATTACTATGGATCAGTGTGCATGTAAACAGACAATGACGGTCATTTCCATCAGTTATTTCCCATGGACAAATTGTTTTCTAGTTATTGTGAGGCTAGTTGGTAATATCAACCCTCATAGAGGAAATGACTGATTAAGTGAGTTTAGACCAAAGGGAGGGGGAAAGGATTACTAAATGTTGTCCTGTTGTCACAGGTTTTCCTCTCCAAATAGTTAATCTTGTACAAATAATAAATCTAATATGTGTTGTATATAAATAACTTGCAAGGGGAAGGTCTGACAGAGCCAATTGCTTTGTTCAGGTTCTCATCTAAACTCTTTTTTCCCCTCCTTGATTAGTTTCCACCAGTGGTTGGTTTCAAAAAATTTTGGAACCTACTCTGTGGGTGTGGCCTGCTTTGTGGGAGTGGCTTGTCGGCCACGTGACTGGGTGGGAATGGCTTGCTGGCCATGTGACTGGGTGGGAGTGGCTTGGCAGTCATGTGACTGGGTGGGAGTGGCCAAGACAATGTCACTGAATTCTTTGCCCCAATGGATGAAATCCAAACGTATGAAAGAAAACACCAATTACATAAGGAAAGGTCAATAAAATGTATAAGGAAATATTATTAGTTCTTGATCATTATTAATGTGTAGATAACTGTGGGACATTGCACACTCACACCCAAAACAAACTATGACAGTGCCAGGAAAACACCAAAAATAAGAATCTCCCCCCTAAAAGTCTGCAAATGAAACTAGTTTTTTTCCCTAACTCTAAGGACAGGAAAGACAAAGCCACTGGAATAAAAACCATCAAGGCATTGTGGGAAATTATAAAGGGCAGTGCCAGAAAGCTCACAGAACCAGTAACCACCTCAGAATTACCTAAACAATCAGAGTGAAACACACTCGCCTCTCCTGTTCAACGCATATGTGAAGCCACTGGGTGAGATCATCCGTGGCTTTGGGGTTGAGTACCACCTGTACGCTGATGACACTCAGCTGTACATTTCAACCCCAAACCACCCCAACGAGGCTATCGAAGTGATGTCCCGGTGTTTGGAAGCCGTCGGGGTCTGGATGGGGGACAACAGACTCAAACTCAACCCCTCCAAGACCGAGTGGCTATGGGTATCGGCACCTCGGTTCAGCCAGCTGACACCATCGCTGGCCATAGGGGGCGAACAACTGTCCCCTGTGGAGCGGGCGCGCAATTTGGGCGTCCTCCTTGATGCCCAGCTGTCACTGGAGGACCATGTGGCAGCCGTGGCAAGGGGGGCGTTCCACCAGGTTCGCCTGGTGCACCAATTGCACCCCCTACTGGACCGGAGTGCCCTGCGCACGATCACTCATGCGCTGGTGACGTCTCGCCTGGACTACTGCAATGCCCTCTACATGGGGCTTCCCTTGGGACGCATCCGGAGACTGCAGCTAGTTCAGAACGCAGCCGCGCGGGTTATCATGGGGAGTACACGTTACTCCCACGTAACACCGCTCCTGCGCGAGCTGCACTGGCTACCTGTGGCCTTTCGGGTGCGTTTCAAGGTATTGATCACCATCTTTAAAGCGCTCCATGGCATAGGACCTAGATATCTGCAGGATCGCATCCTACCACACACGTCCCTGCGACCTATTCGCTCACACAGGGAGGGACTCCTCCTGGTGCCGTCCGCTAGGCAGTGTCAGCGGGCGACACCTAGGAGTAGGTCCTTCTCTGTGATGGGCCCAACCCTCTGGAATGACCTCCCCCCCGACATTCGAACCACCACCGACCTCCGTTCCTTCCGTCAAAAGTTAAAGACTCACCTATTTCAATCAGCTGGCCTGGCACTTTCTTAGTTTTACCTTCCGGGGATTTATTTTAATTGGGTTTGGGTTTTTAATTGGGGATGTTTTTAGGGTTTTAGAATATATTTATTTCTTGTACAGCCTATCTCCTCCATCCAAATGTATTTAATTGTTTTATGATTGTATTTTTATCTGCATTGACTGTACACCGCCCCGAGTCCCTTTTTGGGAGAGGGGGCGGTCTAGAAATCCAAGAAATAAATAAATAAATAATAAATAAATAAATACTAAATCTGGAAAAGCTGCCTTGCACCAACCTGGCCTGCCCATAGAAAAGCAGCCACTTTGAGACACATAAACCTGGTCTGAACACTTAAAAGCAACATATTACATCACAAAGAAAACATTTGCAAAAAGGAACAACATTTCTTGTAATAAATATATTTTATAAACAATTAAAAAATAAAAATTCCCTAAAAATAATTTTTAAAAAAGATATTCTATAAATAAAAAAAAAATCCTTAAAAACCATTGCTAAGTATTCCACACACAATAATTTATACTGTATCCATTTCAAGGTATTGTACCAGCAATAATTTATATTGTAACCATTTCAAGGTATTCTACACACAATAAATTGAAGTAAACCATTTTAAAATATTCTACACTCAATATTTTTAAGTAAAACGGTTTTTAAAAATTCTATACACAATACATTTTAAAGTATTGCGTATAGAATTTTTAAAAATGGTTTATTTTAATTTATTTTGGATAGAATCTTTTTTTAAATAGTCTAAAACAATTTAAAAAAAGAATCCACACACAATAAATTGAAGTAAACCATTTTAAAATATTCTATACACAATATTTTTAAGTAAAATGATTTTAGAAAATTCTATGCACAATAAATAAAATATTCTTTTAAAAACATTAAAAGAATAAAAGAAAAAAAAACGGGTCACTTACCAGCAGGCAGAATCAGCAACTCTCCGATGCGATGGATGCAGCAGGGAGCAGGCCGGCAACGAGGCAGCAGGACAGGTAAACTTACTGGACTGGACTAGGGTTGTCAGTTAGCTAGGCATGCCGCCTGGCAGGCTTAGCCAGCCAGGCAAGGCTAGAGAGGGGGGGTGGGGTGCTTTCGGCTGCGTGGCATATGCCAGCTCACTGCTTTTGCAAGAGAAGGCCTGAAGACCTTCCCTCGCAAAAGCTAGCCTGCCGCTGCCGCCACTGCCCACCTGCTTTTGACAAAGCGGTGTACGCCAGCTCGCGGCTTTCACGAGGAAAAGCCTTCAGGCCTTCCCTCGTGAAAGCTAGCCTGCCCCCACCAACGCCGACGATGAACCGCTTTCGGCCACGTGGCATATACCAGCTCACGGCTTTCGCGAGGCAAGGTCTGAAGGCCTTCCCTCACGAAAGCTAGCCCGCCACCGCTGCCACCCAACTGCTTTTGGCCATGTGCAAAAGCCGCCGCTGCTGCCATTGCCGACCAGCACCTTTTGGCCATGTGGTGTACGCCAGCTTGCGGCTTTCGCGAGGCAAGGCCTGAAGGCCTTCCCTCATGAAAGCTAGCCTGCCTCTGCTCCCACCCCCACCCATGCTTTAAAATGGATCGCCTCCAGCCAGCTCACTGATTGGTTGGACTCCTTTCTTAATTTTGAACCACTCAGTGGTTCTGTGTCCAGTTCTCACTGTTGTTTCTTGACCAGCATATAGGTCTCTCAAGAGACAAATATGATCTGGTACTCCCATCTCTTTAAGAACTTGCCACAATTTGTTGTGATCCACACAATCAAAGGCTTTAGCATAGTCAATGAAACAAAAGTAGATGTTTTTCTGGAACTCCCTATTTTTTTCCATAATCCAGCGTATGTTGGCAATTTGATCTCTAATTCCTCTGCCTCCTCAAGATCCTGCCTGTATTTCTAGTAGTTCTCAGTCCACATACTGCTGAAGCCTTGCTTGTAGGATTTTAAGCACAGGTTTGCTAGCATGTGAAATGAATGCAATGGTGTGGTAGTTGGAGCATTCTTTGACATTTCCCTTTGGAATTGGAATGTAAACTGACCCTTTCCAATCCTGTGGCCACTGTTGAGTTTTCCAAATTTGCTGGCAAATTGGGTATAGCACTTTTACTACATTGTCTTTTAAGATTTTGAACAGCTCAGCTGGAATACTGTCACCTCCACTAGCTTTTTTGTTGCTCTGACTTCCTAAGGCTCGTTGGACTTCACATTCCAGGTTTTCTGTCTTGAAGTCAGCAACCACCCCATTGTGGTTATCAGGGACGTTAAGGTCATTCTTGTTTAGTTCTTCTATGTAATGTTGCCTTAATCCAGGGGTGTCCAAACTTGGCAACTTTAAGGCTTGTGGACTTCAACTCCCAGAATTCCCCAGCCAGCTCTGCTGCTGGGGAATTCTGGGAGTTGAAGTCCACAAGCCTTAAAGTTGCCAAGTTTGGACACCCCTGCCTGGGAATTCTGGGAGTTGAAGTCCACAAGCCTTAAAGTTGCCAAGTTTGGACACCCCTGCCTTAATCTCTTCTGCCTCTGTTAGGTCCCTGCCATTCTGGTCTTTTACCATGCCCATCTTTGCATGAAATGCTTTCTTCTATTCCTTTGCACTGTTCATTTAAGAAGGCATTCTTATCTCTTCTAGCTATTCTCTGGAATTCTGCATTCAATTGGGTGTATCTTTCTCTTTCTCCCTTGCCTTTTACTTCCCCTCTTTCCTCAGCTATTTGTAAAGCTTCCTCGGACAGCCATTTTGCTTTCCTGCATTTCTTTTTCTTTGGGATGGTTTTAGTTGCTACCTCTTGTACAATATTGCAAACCTCTGTCCATAGTTCTTCAGGCACTATATCTATACGATTTAATTCCTTAAATTTATTTGTCACCTCTACTGTATATTCATCAGGGATTTGATTCAGCTCATATCTGAGTCCTAGTGCTTTTCCCTACTTTCTTCAATTTAAGCCTAAATTTTGCGACGAGAAGCTCATGATCTGAGCCACAGTCAGCTCCTTTGTCTTCTTTGTAGCAGCCCCTTAAATACTGGAACACTACTATCATGTCCCAGTCCTTCTTTTTTCTAGACTAGCCATTCCTAATTCCTGCATTAATCCTCATTAATTGTGATAATTTTGAATGTTTTTTTCCTCTTCTCATCCTTTTTTCCTTTTCCCCGATCTTTCTTTCTTATTCTTCATTGCACTGACAACCTGTTTTTGTGGTGGTGAGCAATGATTGGGCTCTAAAAATTACACTAACCCTTTTTCTTACTTACTTACCTACTTAATTACCTGCCTACCAACCTACCTCCTTAATGTACCGTATATGTCACCCATCTTATTCTGCAAAATGACTCTGGATATACAATTCTTATTCTGTATTTAACTATACATATGCAAACCAAACTTTTCACCTTCCCCATAATTTATGATTCTCTTTTGTTTCTGACCTTTTTAAAATCCCTATTGGTTTCTTGACTGATTGATTATTTTGTGTGTGTGTGTTTATTTATTTATTTAAAATATTTATATAGCTGATACCAAACTCTGGGCAATTTCTAATGAAGAATTTTTAAAAATATCAATAATAAAACAACATATAAACCATACTAAAATTATTTAAACCAAAAGCATTAAAAACAAAAATCTGACACCGAGTTAATACATATAGTCCAACATACAGTACCATCACCTCATCCCAGGGCTTGAGGGGAAAGCTGAGTCTTCAGTGCTTTTTTATTATTCTTGCAAAAGTCCTTGGGATTGCTTTTCAATGGTCTGAGCTGAGGGAATTCATTTTTTTCTTAACTATAGTAGGAATATTGCGGGATACAAATCAAGGGCAACATTTTGAGGTAAATGTTATATGTCTTTACGTTATTGCAAAAATTCTGTTGCAGTGATAATTCATATTATGAATTCTGTAACATTATTAAGTGGTAAATTAATCAATTAGATATGATCATGGGAATTTTCAATGGTATATAATCATGGGATTTTTTTTTTTTACAAAGTGATGACTGACATGGAATGTAAAAGTAAATTTCAGCACTGATGAAATATAAATGAGAGAAGTGTCAGACCCAATATTATTAGTTTTGTTGGCAAACACTACCTAAACAATTAAACTTTATTTCATGCTAAGCATAAACCAAAAATAGAAAATCTTATTTCCTTCAGTAATTAAAACATTGTTATATGTAAGGCCTGAACATGCTTAGAGAGAATAGCTGTTAGCTGATAAACTAACATATACCATCCAAATTTGACTGTTTTAGTCATGACAACTGCAGTCAAGCAAAACTAAAGAAAAATAAAACCTCTTAATAAAATTCAGCTTTGAGTATCACAATACATCAGTTCAGATACATCAGAATGAAGAACAGATTTACCATATGGACTAGCAAATATGTGTCATGAGGAGTACAGTTTTTGTGAATTCTAATATGAATTGTTAGCTGATCAGTTATTTTTCATAATTATCCTTAACACAACTATCACAACACCTACCACATTATTCAAATAATGCTGTGTGGTTCTTAGCTTAAAAAGAAATTTGAAAATGTTGATAGTGAGCAATTTACCTTTGGGAAATTATATGGTTTTTTAAAATATTTGCATATAAGTTTTTGTGAGATTTACAGATTAAAACAAAAGCAGGTTGGAGAATGAATGTGTACATAGACAGATTCAACATGCTGACTATGGAATTCTGGAGATGAAATCCACATACCTTAAAAGTTATTATGGTTGAGAAACACTGATCTAAATACAGAAATTGAAAAGCTATCCTTGAAGAAGAGAGAAGAAAACCACTTTCATACTGTTGCCAAAAAACAATGGGGACATATTCATGAAGTCACCAGATTTCACCATAACAATTGCAAATTTCAGCACAATTACTATCTACTGGCAATGTCTGTATGTGTGTACATGTATGTAAATATTAAAAAATAGGAATCTTAGTCTTGAAAAATTCTCAGTGCTTAGGAAAATAATGTTATTAACAAGTATACTGAAACATGGAACATAGGTTTTTATTAGCATTAATTTAAATAGAATTTATTTCTTTAAATTTACCTCTAATCATTACGTATACATATTTACATGCATATGTGTAAATGTTTGTATTAAAAATTAGTTATAATGATTTCAGTCAAAATAGCAACCAAGTGCATTCTGTCTGTGTTGCTGATAAGACTGTGATATATTTACACAACACAACCAAAACAAAATCTGTCTTATGCCCATGTACTCACTGGCTTGTTTCTTTGAGTGTATGACTTAATAGACAATATTCTGTCCATGGCTTGTTTGAAAGTTGCTGCATTGTTCTTCAATAAACCAGGCCAATGGATTGCAATGCCAACAATGAAATCTGGTCACAGACATAGCATTATCTATGAAATCACAGACAGTACTCCTTTCCTGAAAATAAGTACAGATCCTTCAGAGTTAAAATTGGCTTGACACCTGTTTAGAACTCTCCCCTGTGTGAATTGTTGGGATATTTTGTACAGACGCAAGCAAACATACAGAATAGAAGTAGTGACATGAATACAAGAGTATGAACAACATTTTCTTTCTCTTTGATTTTTTTTAATGAATCGAGGCTATTGAATTTTACCTGTTTTCTGTTTTCTGAGTTTGAATAGTTTGAATAGTGTGAAGGTACATGGTTGTGCCCCAACTGCTTTGAGGGGATAAGGAATATGGAAGTGTTCCAATTTAACATTTCTTGGTATCTAGGGGTTTCCTCATAATCTCATGTGATCCTTCCTAATTCTACGAAAACCTCCTTCATTAACTTGCAGCTTTCACAAGTTATTCTTCCTGTCATGTAAACTACCTAATAAAGCCTAGACTGTTGCTTGATGTTTTCTGAACAGAAACTAATACTTGGAAATAAGTACATATTTCTGTGTTTGGGTAAATTATCAAAAAAAAACCCTCCTTTCTCACATACAATTTCATACACATACACATACAAAAAGAGACTGGTACACAGACCTGTAAAGCTTTATGAAAAGCATTCAACTTGATTTCAAATAGATTAACAAGTTTACAGCATTCTGCAATCAGAGTTTAGATCTCGTGAATCATAGCCTAATCTCATATGTTTATGAATTTTACTTATTTATGTTTTGTTTTGATACACTAATATAAACTGCAAACATGCAAGCCACAAAACAGATCTGCTTTAACTATATTAATCCTGTTTTCAGTTCTCATAGACCTGACTCATATCTTCATGTTCTGTTCATCTGTTTCTAATGCTGAACAAGCATGGAAATTTCAGTTCTTTCAATCAGTAGGAGGAAACAGCAGTGGTTACATGGCTGACCACAATGGATGACCAATGAGGAAATAAAAGGCAAGAACAATCATAATATTTTGGCAAAAACACAATGGAACTCGATGATGTTTACTCAGAAGTCATCATTACAGTTCTTTACCTTGAAGAGGAACCAAGAATGAATGTTTAATTAGAAGATACTTTCATGAATGAATTTCAGTTGTGGATAAGTCTATTATACAATTTTCTTGCATCATTGAAGACATGGACTTGAAATCCAGATGATTATGTCTTCACTTTATAATACTTCTATATGTTTCTGCACTGCTTACCATCACCATTACCACACACACACACACACCATAAATAAGAGAAAGTTTTCTTTGACTAGTTTCACAAGGAACTTCCCCATGTAATCATCTTTTTTAGCCTAATGCTTACATGTATTCACAGAAAAGGTCAGCTCAAAAGCTTATGACTTATTTGTTCCATCTGCCTCTTATTACCATAGCCCAGCACAGTCTTATACTGATGCAAGTCTTATACTGATCCATATAAGTTAGATACTATGAGATTATGGACCAAAAGTCATTTTGATTTTGTAAACATAATCCACAAAATCATTAATTTTATAAAATAACCAAACAACATGACTCATGTACACTGAAGCATACATTCAGAAGGGAGAAGTTTATCGTGAGGACATTTGCAAGTAAAAACTTCCACTTTATTCCTTTCCCCTGAGTCTTTTTATAATAAAAGTTGTATTTGTTGTTCGGGAGGATTTGAAAATTCTTCCTGTAAGAGGTGTTTCTGGCTATGGATATTATTGTCCAGTGCACAAATCACAATATATTATTTTTCTCTTGAAGGCAAGATTCTTTCTTTATAGAGAGAATTTTATAGAATATCAGCTGTGTTTTTTCCCATGATACTGCTAATAATGAATATATATATATATATGCACAAGTTGTTTTGATGCTGTAGAAATCCATTTTGTGTTACCCTCCCACCCTTGTCTTGCTTTAGGCTTAGTTTAAGAATTTTCAAACTGTATCCCTCTCTTTATGTTCCATGCACTTGAATGGAGTGAAAGAAGATCTCTCATGGTACTTATTATGATACAACCGGACTTGCATGGAAAGGAAAAAAATATACTTCCCAGGTGAGAAGCAAAATCCACCTTACACAATGACTGTTGCTGCATTCCCATGACACATTTAACTGTGCTGTATTCACTGGAAATGAAGGGGGTGGGGGGAGTCAATAAAGGTGCTGAAACATGACCTATGGATACATTCACTGCCCTCTGTGCTTTAAAACTCAATACTATTTGGAAGCAATGTTTGAAAATGCAGCATAATTAACAGAAGGGTTTGGTATCTGCTATCCTGTTTTCTGAGGCCTGCCAATCTTAGCCCGTGAGTCCAAGATGAAATGAATATGCCCTGAATTAGCTCTTTTTGCTTGTCTTCCCAGATCTATACCTGCTACTTGCTACCCATCCAATGGATGCTGTGGTAATAAAACCTTACAATGAGTCTTCTTGCACAATGCACAAGAGCTAATAGGATACCTTATTATTATAGTTCGTTGCACAGTCAGCCAGCTGTTCAGACTGGATTTGGCATTTTTATCCACCTATTGAGTCTTTCCCAAGGATCTGGGGTAGGCAGATTGTTTTGTTTGGTGGAGTTAAAGATATTGCTGCAGGATGTAAGCCATTTCAAAAAAGCTGTTTTTTGCAATTGACTTATTCCGATTTTGTCAGTACCAATGGACTTTAAGTGGTGACAAAGTAGCAACAATGGTACATTGGAGCATCTGCAAGAAATACCATTTGCCTTCAAGAAAGAATTGGTGGGCCCTCAAAATAGACACAATAATGGAAAATGAACCTAAGTGCTCTGGGAGTTCAAACAGAAAAACATCTGCCATAGAACATTTATAAATGCTGAATAAGAAAAAAAATAAAAGTCTGGACAGTGGATGCACTAGTACCTGGAGACAGAATAGAAGAGAAAGAGCTCCAAATAGAAAGAGAAGCAAACGAAAGCAAAGATAGAATCAATAATAATAGGCGCCTGGGGTGAAATGCCAAAATAACTGGAGTACCATTGACATTGATAAAATTACCCCTAATCAACTGTAAAAGGTAACTTTATTTGAAAACAGCTTAGATTCTGCAAATGTATCTTTAACATCATCAAACAACTCCATCAAACAATTTCAGGGCTCTGGGAAGGTCTTGAAAGACAGATAAAAATAAAAAAATACAATCTAAATATCTGATTCTGTGACAAACCATAATAATAATGCATGCTTCTATTCCTCAGCGTATGAGAAAGTTTTCCTCGCCCATTCCCCAATCTTCTTGACAAACACATTTTGAGAATTTATATTTACCAGACTAACATGTAGCTCTGCCCTGAGGTTGTATATTTGTTGGTCACCACATGTAATACTTGTGTAGCTTCACAATATTTCAATGTCATATGCTAAGTTATTTATTTATTTATTTATTTATTATTCATGCTTCTAGACCGCCCCCTCTCCCAAGGTTCAAAGTATATGTTATAAAACAAGACAGTCCATGGGAAAAGGGCCACTTCTATAGCAAGCAGTAAGTGAGGTCTCTTCAATTTCTACAACTCCAGAAGTAAAACATTGACTTAACAACTGGCTTCTTGTCACTTATACATGGGGACAGGAGGAGGAAGAGGAGTAGAAAGGAGTTGCTACTGTCGCCACCCATTTTACATTGGCTGAAGAATGACTAATGAAATGTTTTCATTTGTTTTAATATAGAAGAGCACAAGAGGAAAAACAAAGTATTTCAGGAATGCTATGCATGAGTGTTTCCTCTTTACCGGAACAAAAAAAATAAAGATAACATATACTTTGAACCTCATTTCGTTTCATTTGACCATCATCAAAATCTGTCTCTGTTTCTCTTTCTTTCCCCTCCTTCACAATTCAAGTTTACAATAGTGGTCCACTATCAGTTTTAAAAGCTCAAGAGAAAAGCAGTCTGCAGACTTCATCTCTCCAAATACAAACACCACTTGCTTTATACCCTCTTTGTAACTGGGAGGAAAGAAGCAGTTCAGGGAATGGGGCAGTGATGAAGCCCTTTGTAAAAAATGGTCTAAAGAGAATTAGTCCCTTGCTATTCTGTGAGGAAACACTATAGCCTCCTTTAAACATTAAGGCTTGATTAGTCCCTATGTCAGTCCTACTTTTTTTTTTTACTTCCCTCCTCCTCCTTCCACTTCTTTTAAACAGCAACTGAATTCATCTGTGACAGATTCAAAACAGGAAATTAACATCCTGCTGCGAAGCAGTAAAGCCTCAGAGGAAGCTGTGCGAGTGTAAAGGAGGTGTAAGATGAGCAAACATAACACTTCTTTTTTTATATAGACAGGAAAGCTACAAAGGCAAGGTGGACACTGGCAAGATTTTATTTGGCAGTTTGCATTATTGACCGCTTTATTGCTATATAAAGTTCAAAGTTGTCCTCTGGGAATTGTTTCTAAATAGCAGACATGCTAGGCCTCAAACTTTCCTGGAAATCAGTCTGCTCTGTCTTAAAAGTCTCTGTCCATAATCTCAGATGCCAATCACTGCATGCTCTGAGGCAATCCATATTCATTTTCACATTGCAAAAATTGAGTCCTGATACTGAAAACAGCATCTGAATCCAAGGCCCGATAACATCTGGCTTGGAAACCTCTGAAATTAAGGAAGAAAAAAAATGGCAAAATATTTGCCACATCATACAAATTTTAAAAATGTAATTGACCAAGAATGATGTGTGGTACTGTGATTCTCCATGTATTAATAGAAGTGGACCAAGCTAGAACTCTTGGATTTAAATCACACTAAACTATTATTTTTTCCTAGGAATTATTAACAAAGATAAAGGTTTCTTCCTTTCTTTAATAGTGTGGTTTTCCTTTGTTTATTTGTCATTCTGCAGTGTAAACTTTGCCACATAATGAAGTCATTTTCTAATTCTAATTTTGAAATAAGTAAAAAAAAGGCAAAAGTTTCCAAACTTCTTCCTGAAGCATATTAAAGGGGGGAAATTGTGGACATATAGCAAAATACTTTTCTAATTACTTACCTAGGAAAACAAAGCTTCCAATGCTGCCACAAACAATGTTTTTATTGCAACACTTTAATTGCTTCATTGCTGTGAATGTTGTTCTTAAAACTGAGGTTAGTGGCCAAGCGATCTGCTTGTATGTATCTAGCTGTTAGATATTAGCATATATCGGGATAAGTCTTCCCTCAGGTCCGCTCCTACAGCGGGAAACAGGTATTCCTCTGATTGGTCAATGGGCGTGCCTCATCCCTATAAAAGGGGAACCCTCCGACCACAGAGTAAGCTGGATCACTACTATCACTAATAAAGAGCTATTAAGTCACTTCGTGTCCGCAGTCTGTCTCTCGTTACCCAGATCTAACATTGGCGACGAAGGTGGGATTGAGAGTCAGATAGGACGAAGAACGCTACTCCAGAATCTCCGGATTTGATCCAGCCCAGGAATTCGGCAGCAATTCCGACAGCCATCTCAGATCACCGCAGCGCGGCAAATTCAAACTGAGAAGATGGCGATGCATGCTCCCCCCGCTCCTTTCGACCCAGAAAACGACGAATGGGAAGCTTTCATGATTCGTTTCGAGTGTTTCCTCGAAGCAAACGAATACACGGGGATCACCGATGCGAGGAAGAAAAACATCTTCCTCGGCTACTGCGGAAAGGAAGTCTTCAATACGGCCAGAGACCTCACTGCGCCTACTCCAATACAGGCAGTATCGTGGACGACGTTGCAACAAACTCTGCAAACTCATTACGCGCCAAAACCTTCCCGCCATGTCTGCCGCAAGGAATTCAACATGAGGACTCAGAAGGCGGGAGAATCAATCAATCAATATGTTGCAGCCCTACGAAAAGCAGCAGCTCACTGCGAATACAGAGATTTGGAAGAGCACATCTTAGAGCGGCTCATCTGTGGGGTAAGAGACATTTCGTTGCAAAAGAAGATGTTGGCAAACCCGAATTTAACCCTACAGGCAGCGTTAAACGAAGCAAGAGCGTCAGAATCAGCGGAGAAATCAGCGGTGACCATACAACGAGGGGCCAGCGCATACCAGCCAGCACCGAGACAAACCAGAGTTCACTATGAGGACACAAGCCCCGACTACGAGGATCCCGAGTTCGAGGACAGTCACCTAATGCAGAGCAGTCACTTGAGGCCTGGGGGGAGACCCGGATCCCGTTTGCCGCCCTGCGCAAGCTGCGGAGGGAATCACCCCAGGTCTACTTGCAGGTTCAGGAACGTTGTTTGTTCGCACTGCAACAAACTTGGGCACATCGCACGAGTGTGCCGGAGCGGAGTCCCTGCCTCACGGCAGCCACCCATGTACCGCCAACAGAAGCCCAACCCAGGGGCTTGGCGGAACCAAAAAGGGCGCCCAGAGAGAAATCCACAAGTGTTTACCCAGAGAGAAAATTTCCAAAGAGCTGAACGAGCGTATTCCCAGAGAGATTACTCACAAGAAAGTGAGCGAGCGTATCCCCAGAGAGAATACACACAAAGAGCTGAAAGAGCGTTCTATCAAGACGCTCAACGAGAGTATTTTCAGGATGTTGACGGTGAGATAGAGTTGACCCAGAGAGAGGAGTTGCGAACGTATCTCACCACAATACATCAGGTCCGCCCTAAGCGGCCAAAAAGGCTGAGAGTCACAGTCCTCTTGGAGGGCTCACCCTGCGAGCTAGAAGTTGACACAGGATCAACCCTGACGATCATTTCATGGGCATCCATGAAGCAGGCTATCCCTAGCCTCAGAAAGAGCCAACTACACGCCCCAGACGTCCTGCTACGAGACTACCAGGGGAACCAAGTCCCCATCGTGGGCCAAGGCACATTCCACATCCGTTTCAAGGACATCGAAGCCCAGCTGCCCGTGACCATCGCCAGCGCGCCATTGCAGAACCTTCTGGGGCTTGATTGGTTTGAAGCCCTGGGGTTAGAAGTCACCGGGATCAACGCCGTAAGAAACAGCAGCGCTGAACAGATTTTTAAGGAATTCGAGGATGTGTTCAGCCCCGGTCTTGGTAAGTATGTGGGTAAACCAATATCATTCAATTTAGACCCTAAAGTGGCGCCAATCCGACTTAAACCAAGACGAGTGCCTTTTGCACTCCGCCCTAAAATAGACAAAGAGATAGATAAGTTAGTGGAGCAAGGAATCCTTGAGCCGGTAGATCACGCGCGCTGGGAAACGCCCATCGTGACCCCAGTCAAGCCAGACGGATCAGTCCGCTTGTGCGCAGACTATAAATGCACAATTAATGTCGCGCTACAACAGAGCGCATATCCGGTGCCCGTAGTACAGCACCTATTGCACTCATTGGGGCCAGGAAAAGTTTTCGCTAAATTAGATATGGCACAAGCTTACCAGCAACTGCCAGTAGATAGCGCCACAGCGGAGGCCCAGACTATAGTGACGCACAGAGGAGCGTTTAAATGCAACCGGCTACAATTCGGCGTAAGTATTGCTCCAGGATTGTTCCAGAGCGTCATGGAACGACTGTTGCAAGGGATACCGGGAGTCGTCCCATATTTTGACGATATCTTGGTGTCCGCTGCAAACGAGGAGCAACTAAACAAAAGAGTCAGATCGGTTTTGGCCAGAATCAGAGAGAAGGGTCTCCGCCTGAAAAAAGAAAAATGCCAAATTAACGTGCCTAGCGTAGAATTCCTGGGTTATAGAATTGATGGTCAGGGAATTCACCCCACTGAAAAGAAAATTAAGGCGATCCAGGACGCCCCCACACCACGAAATCAAACCGAGTTGCAGGCCTTCCTCGGATTACTTAATTTCTACAGCGTTTTTCTGAGACAGAAGGCGACCGTTGCTGAGCCACTACACCGTCTACTCCAGAGGAACGCACCATGGAGATGGGGACGAGCAGAAGCTGCAGCATTCGCCGGGGTAAAGCGCCTGCTCACCACTGACTCACTACTTGTACAATACAGTCAGACCCTCCCGCTGGTATTGACCTGCGACGCATCGCCGTTCGGGGTTGGAGCAGTCCTCAGCCACAGGATGCCCGACGGGAAAGAAGCACCCATTGCTTTCTACTCCAGAACTCTTTCATCGGCCGAAAGGAACTACAGCCAAATGGACAGAGAAGCATTGGCTGCCGTTGCAGGTGTGAAACGTTTCCATGAATACCTCTACGGCCGCGATTTTGAACTCATTACTGATCACAAACCGCTGTTAGGACTTTTGGCGGGGAATCGCCCCACTCCGGTCTCCCTTTCTCCACGTATGACCAGGTGGACTGTTTTCCTGGCTGCGTACTCTTACAAGTTAATTCATCGACCGGGCTCCACTCTAGGGCACGCAGATGCGCTCAGCCGTTGCCCATTACCAGACATTTTGCCAGACCCCACTCCAGAAGTACCGGTATTGCTCATTGACTGTTTGGATTCGGGACCGGTTTCTTCTTACGACGTTGCAAGGTTCTCCTCGAAGGACAATTTAATAAAACAAGTGCAAACTTGGGTATGGAGGGGGTGGCCAAAGGGAAATGTGGGCCCGGAATTCAAAATGTTTTGGTCTAAACGGGACGAACTCTCCGTGTTACAGGGATGTTTGTTGTGGGGGGATCGAGTTGTTATTCCTTTTGCGCTACGAAAAAAGGTATTGAATGCTTTACATATGGGGCATCCGGGGATCGTGAGAATGAAAGCGTTAGCGAGAAGTTATGTGTGGTGGCCCAATATGGACAAAGAAATAGAGGAGTGGGTGGCCACTTGCGATCCATGCCAGGAGTCGAGACCAGCACCCCCGGAAGCGCCCGCCACAGAATGGGAGAAACCCAAGGCACCCTGGTCACGCATTCATATTGATTTTGCAGGGCCATTCCAGGGTCAAACCTTCCTCATAGTTGTAGATGCTTATTCTAAATGGTTGGATGTAGTCCTAATGACATCAACCACGGCAGAGGCAGTTATAAAGGTTCTTAGGCGGCTTTTCGCCACCCATGGTCTACCAGATCTGTTAGTATCGGACAACGGGCCCCAATTCACGGCCATACAGTTCGAAACATTTTTAGCAGGGTTGGGAATCAGACACGCCCTCATCGCGCCATTCCATCCAGCGTCCAATGGTCAGGCAGAAAGAATGGTGCGGTTCGCGAAAGAGGCCCTCGCCAGGATGGGCCCGGGGGATTGGCAAACACGCATTGACCATTACCTCCTCATTCAACACATTACCCCGAGCGCAACGACGGGTAGAAGCCCCGCTGAACTACTAATGGGTCGCCGCCTACGATCTCACCTGGACAGGCTCCACCCGAATTATTCTACCTCGGCTCCCCCAGACTCTACAAGTAAGGTCAGATCTTTTAGAGAAGGAGACACTGTTTATGCTCAAAATTACACAGGGGGGACATTGTGGATACCGGCAAGGGTCATTGGCATCATGGGCCCTCGATCGTATTTGTTAGAGCTTGAAGATGGGCGGAATTGGAGAAGGCACATCGATCAGCTTCGAGGTCGCCTAGCACACTCCAACTTAAGGGATGAGGGCGAAAGTTTCCTGTCCACAGAAAGACAACCGCAGGGAAACTTCATCCCAGGAAACGACGACACCGGCGAGCTAAGCGGGGGACAGGACATCACGCACGCAGCGGAGCAACCCCCCGTCATCACAGCCGCTGAGCAAACCCCCGTCATCGCAGCCGAACAAGATACCAGGGAAAAGAGCATCGAAAACGCAAGACCTCCAGAAACAGAAAAAGCACCCGATCCTGCAACTACTTCAAACCAACAGGAAACCAATCCTGCAAGTACTTCAACACAACCTGAACTCCGACGTTCCTCCCGAGCAAGACAAACACCCACCTACCTAAAGGACTATGTCACCTACCGCAACGTCCCATCTAGGAGGGGAGGGGTGTTAGATATTAGCATATATCGGGATAAGTCTTCCCTCAGGTCCGCTCCTACAGCGGGAAACAGGTATTCCTCTGATTGGTCAATGGGCGTGCCTCATCCCTATAAAAGGGGAACCCTCCGACCACAGAGTAAGCTGGATCACTACTATCACTAATAAAGAGCTATTAAGTCACTTCGTGTCCGCAGTCTGTCTCTCGTTACCCAGATCTAACACTAGCTGTTTATTTGAGAAGCAGGATATCATGTACAGTGGCTTTCTGACCAGATTTGTGAGGCTTTTGCTTGAGAGATTTGAAATATCATTACTATATTATCAGATTTAAAAAGCATCAATGCTACCTTGAAAGATATTCAATCTCAAATGCTGGAGAATCATTAGACAAGTTAGTCTTAGTAAGAATTCTCACCTGAATTCATCTCTCTTTTCTCTCTTAATTACTATTGTGGTTATCTCTTGCCTCTGCCACTGGTACAATTCATTCTATTCTTGGACTCTAGACCAGTTTGAAAGCAGCTCTTGGTTTCTGTGTTCTGTGCTATTTGCAATATTTTCCACTCAGCTGTAGTGCACTGAAACTGCTGGAAAGGTATTTGTTGTTTATTAGATCCTTGATACCACTGAAGAGCACATCCTTCACCACCTCTGCCTGTTTCGGGCCTAAGAAGGGAAAGAACAGTTTCAGGGCTTTTCAGCTTTCCCTCCATTGCCTAAAGAAAAGGAAGAGGGATAAAATTGACAAAATCTCCTCCTACCTTTAGCAACACACCAAGTACTGTGGGACTACCAGAGCTAGGGCTGGGAAATGTTTCTTTTCCTTTTGTATAGGCTTAGTTTATTGACATCCAGCTGGGCAAGATAGAGTATAAAATTTCACTCCTTGTGTCAAGCTGACAGAAATGAAGACATCACAATTCGCTTTCAAAGTACAGAGAAGGTTTGGACAATGAAAATTGTGCTATAAGGGAAATGTCCTAAATATACAAAAGTAGCTGCTCCTTAACAGAATAACAGAATTGGAAGAGACCTGAAGATCATCCAGTCCAACCCCCTGCTCAAGTAGGAAACCCTATATATTTAAGACAAATTGTCCAATCTTTTCTTTAAAATCTCCAGTGTTGGAACACCCACAACTTCTGGAAGCAACCCGTTCCATTGGTTAGTTGTTCCAACTGTCAAAAAATCCTTCTGTTCCCACTTCTATACAGGATCATGTGTTCAGAGAGGATAGGTTAACAGACAAAGTGGGGAGTTATAGAGGCAATGTGCTTTCTAGTTGGCTTTGGAGATGTATCTTGAAGTCTGGGCCTTGGCAGGCACCAGGAAATAAACACTTGTCTGGGACCTACAGATCTGTGAAGTTGTAAAACACATTGAGTTTAATGAGACAAATTCTGGGTATACATGTAAATAAAGCTAGCAATGGTATTTAAAAAAATGAAGATAAGGGTCAATCCTCAAATTGTAGAAGGGATTTAATGTAAACTCTGTAATTATATGAAAACAAAAACATTTGCATTTAATATATTTATCAGCATTGTAACAGCTGAATGAAGAATTCTAGCTCAAGATAAACTTGTCAACAATCCTGTGTGCTATTAAGCACAATGATTTAGTGTACTGCATATAGCAATAACCAAGATTGCTCCATGTATCATGTGTGCTAAAATGTACAAACTTTTCACTAAAACACAATAACCTTATTCAGGTCTGGTAATAAAAAGCAAGGATCCTCGCAAATTGCTAGCAATTGTCTCAGAAGGAAGGGGTTTTTTAAAAATCTATTTATAGGTGAAGATCATCTAAGTGAGTTAAACCACAAAACTTTTATTGCTGATAATGGCCTGTGTAGGACTTTCTAAAAGCATTTATGTAGAGCATTATAACTGCCTTGGGAAACTGCCATGTATTAATAAAATGAATGATAATATCCTATACTGTGCTGGATCTCTTTGGGAATAACTGAAGTATTATTTGAGAGTTTATTTCGGTGTCATAGATAAAAGTACTTGGTTAGAGGGGATACCTGATGAAAAACAGAATTATACATCCCTCTTGCTAAAAGGCTATTGTGGCAATAAACTTAGCTCTGGAAGATCTCAGCCACAATATCAAGTAACAACTCTACATTTCTTTATGATTCCTGTGTTACCATTTTGCCAATTTCATTGTTATAATTCAGGTCATGATATCTCTGGAGACTTGTTTAGTTAATGCTTTAGTTAGGGTTGAATAGCATTAATTTTCATATGCATAATTGCAATTAAGAGCCAGCATTCAATATCACATTGAACACATGGCTAAACTTTTACAAAAGAACTTCACAAGTTATGAGACATATCTTACAATAAGTATCAACATATCAAATGCAGTTCAGCAATTATTGCTAGTGGCAGTAGTACTACTGAAGTTTTAAAATATGTGCCACAAAATGGAAGGAGAGAATAGCAGAGTAAGATAGAAAGAAAACTCACAATTTTTCCTTTGTTCATATAATCTTTTTTTATTTAAAATGGTTTTCCCTTAGCCCTCTTTATCTCTTACTAAAGTCTTTAAGACTTTAAGCTCTTTCAAGCTTTGATTAAGATGAGTTAGTGGGAGCAGTAAATCTCCAGAGGTAAAGTTTTATCACAAGGCAAATTCCGCTGTCTATATTATACCTCAGGGGGTGGTCTTTAAATTTAAAATAAGATATAGTTTACTTTCATATGTCATGTTTAGGTCTGTTTTTCCCCCCTTCAATCTCTTTTTTTTTACCTCAAATCTTGGACATTTAATGTACAGTACTGCAATATTATATCTGGATTTGCCTCATGATTTTAGGTTTTCTCATTTCAGTCTGCCATAAGTACATGTCATTTGTCTGCTGCCTTGCTATTTTACTTCTCATCTTTTTACATTGTCATTTTGGTCATACATGGCTGCCATTCACATGGCAACTCCCAGTATTATTAGCCAAGTTGCACTGCAGGTCTGAGAGCACTGGCATTCCCATGATTTGCTTCCAATATTCATTTATAAAGGGATAAACCTCTCATGGCAGTCATTTTATAAGAACAGGCACCTTACAGTGTTAAAATTCTAAACATCAGATATCCTCCCTTAGTACAACAACACGGCTGGGCTGAACTTAAATGATATATATAACATGGGAAGCTCACCCTTTCTCCTAATAAATCAGAACCAATTGGACATTCACAATTAGATATAAGTTAAAAAAATACCATTACTACTGCACTGCTTCTACAAAGAGTTCTGAGGTTGCAAAGCTTATTATCCCCTCTTTACTTATTCACTGACTTATATTTCCCTGGGTGGTCTGGATCAGCTTCTTGGCACAAAATGAAACCATGAAGCAAATTTAGGGGGTTACAGAAACAAAGAAAATGCTTATTTAGCAGTTATTGTATGAGTGTGTAAATGAAAATGTATTCGTTAATTTACAGAAAATGCACATTTGTTAATTTTCTGAAAGTGTATGATGAAAATGAATATGGATGTAAGAGTTGCATTGGCATGTGCCAGGGAGCAATGGGGAGGAAATATTGAAATGTGTGTGAATATGATTCAAATTCCGTCTCTTTGTACTGCCATTGTGCCACTGTAGATTTAATTCCATTTTGACAAAATCTCTGATTGCTGCAGGCATCCCTGGACTTTTAATTGCTGAATGTAATAAGAGCAGTATAAACAGTGGAAATAAGGGAAGCATGGGAATAAATTAAATGCTGAAAGAATAGTTCAGCACTGAGCAGGGAGTAAAGCAAGGATAGGATGTCTCCTTAGTTATTTAATTTATGTATGCTAGTAGAAGATATGTAGGTCAGAGATACATGTTGTATTCTCTGAGATACGTTTTGGGGATTGCAAACATTTCATTGCCATACTTTGTAACATCATCAGTGCAGAAGAAGCAAGGGAAGTGAGGTTCACTAGTTGGCAAGCAATGCATATAGCCTTTTATTATGTCAATTATATACATGCCTGTGTGGGAGATTTCTATGAGTAGCAACTAAACTACATTGAGAATAAGTCTATGGGTACATCTTTTTGATAGGTCCATAGATAAGGCATAATATATTTATGGAATACTTATGATGACATTAGATATGTGTTGGTTTGGAACCCAAAGCTATGTAAACTTCCATACTATATACAGGTCATGCTGTGTGGGCTGAAAACTTAAAATGGTCTGCAGTGTTAGGTTACATAGACTGCATGAGGCAACAAGCTTTATGGATCAAAAATACTTACAACCAAAGTGGTTTGTTTGTTTGACAGGGAAAATGAAGTGAACCATTGCAAATTACTTACAAATGGTAAAACATTACAGCAAGTAATATCAATTTAACAGAATGATTCCTAAAGATGAATTGTTGTGAGACATGACTGTTTGTCAAAAGAAAGCAAAAAAGGCTGCAAACAGGAGGATGTTTCTGCCCACATATTTGTCAGGAGAAACATAAAATAAGCCTTGGAGGTGTGTGTGATAGACCAGAAGACATAGGATCATGAAACAATGGGTACTGAATGTATCTGGACTAAATATAAAAAATGAGTGAGAAAATTATGTTGAGGTACAGAATGCATTAAGGAGGAACACATTACAAAATAAATACAAAAAGGAAGAATAAACAGGCCAAAAGAGGGAGAGAGACATAGAGAAAGTTGTGGATGGATGGAGTGAAATCCTCAAAGCAAGAGAAGCAAAATTTAAACAATTAAAGGCAGTGCATGAAACAGCATAAGGTAAAAACAAGGTGTCAGAGTTCCAAATAGCATTCGAAAGTAAATCAGAGTCTGAGGCAAAGCATTCCTCAAAGTTCCAATTTATTAAGAGAGCCATGTTGGCACATCTGGGAAAACCTGAATCTGAAAGCTTCCCGGTTTTCCCACCAAGTTGAAAGTTCAAAAACTTGCTCCCACACCCACAAGTCCATCACAGGGTCCAATCTTCCACTGCCATGCTGGCAGTTCTACTCATGAGGTTCCAGCCAGGTGCAGAGACAAAGAATGACCTTGGCTTTCTAGAAAGAATTTTGTTCTGGCTACGTATCATCCAACTCCATATAATCCCCCCCTCCCATTTTTCCACAATAGAAAATGCATAATAGAATAATAGAAAGTGTGACAGGCCTAAGATCCAAAAGAAAAGGTGGCTGCAGGGCAGACACAAGAATGATTTGCAAGGATAGAAAAAGATGGCTAACCCATTCCCACCCCACCCCAAAAAACAATAACATGTTGATTGTTTGTATCTGTACATTACCATAAGGCTTTTTGTTCCATGTACAAAAATAATGTGTTGATTCGAGGATGCTATGTACTTTCATTTTTGACAAGTGTTGCACACAGATGTTTCTTGATGTCATAGCAAGAGCAGTAGCAACAGCACTTAGACTTATATACTGCTTCACAGTGCTTTACAGCCCTCTTTAAGAAGTTTACAGAGTCAGTATATTGTCCGCAACAATCTGAATCCTCATTTGACCAATCTCGGAAGGATGGAAGGCTAAATCATCCTTGAGCCGGTGAGAATCGAACTGCTGGCAGTCAGCAGAATTAGCCTGCAACACTGCATTCTAACCACTGTGCCACCACAGCTCATACACTAGTTAAGATGACTGCTTAACTAAACAGGCTACAGATACAGTTGTAAATACAGTTGTGGGAATAGTACAGCATACTAGACTAGAGTATGTTTGGGGTTTGATTAACAGAGGTTTTACCATTGGGTTTTTTTTATTTTTGCATCCAATATTTGCTTGTATCCAAGAGTTGATGAGAGTTTTAACCATTGTTTAATTTGAAATTTGCTCTAATTAGAAGAGTATTTGCCATTGTAGTACCTAAGAGTACTTCCCCGAGATTATTCCTTGATTCCAAATTCCAGGCAGAGTCAGTTCAATTTCTTTCTGCCTAACTTCACACCATATGTGAGAAGGACACAAGAGAAAGAGTTGGTGGAAGTGATGGAAACCAACACCTTATGGTTGGACCACTGAAAAGCATCTTCATCAGAATTGGTTAGAAATGTGCAGCTTAATAATTTTTAACCAAAAAGAAGGAGTCAGTTCATGGCTAGATTCCATAAAAAAAGTAATCATAATAGTGAAATAAAATATGAGAAGCTTTAGAAAAAGTCTGGTCCATCTCAAAATACGACTCAAGGTATTTTATTTCTACAGTTATAGAACTTTCTGGATAAGGGGAAACATACTATTTCCCTTTAAAGCAGGAAAACTTAATTCATTACTGTTAAGGAAGTCATCCAAGACTCTGAAGAGAAGTGCAAACAAAAAATGACTCCGAAGAAACTGTTCACTACATGTTCCAAATCTGCTCCCAAGCAAGATTGTTAACTTGGAGTACACAGCTTTCCCTTCCGGTATGCTTTTTCCAAATAAAAAGAATTTTCCATACTATTCTAATTCCCCTTAGCACAAACATATAGCAAAGTAAAACCAATCGAGATTGGATCCTACAACATTATCCTGGGACACTTATTCAAAACTAAAATTAAGTTTCATTAAAATTATTCAAAGTTAAAGCCATAAACTTTATATGAGATTGAAAATAAAGATGCATTTGAAAATGATAAGATTACCAGTTTGATTTTATTCTGGGGAATAAATCTTGTTTCCATAGGCAACCCCATGTGGCATTTTCTTGAGTAATGTAGATTTCAAGGGAATATTTTTTTTTCAATTTTGATGCCTTTCTATGCCCATAGATGATAGTCCAAAAAAGTACATTAGATTAGTGTTTCGCCATCTTATTGGCTGGGAAATTATGGGAGTTGAAGTCCACACATCTTAAAGTGCTAAGATTAAGAAACACTGCATTAAATCATTGCATATTTCCTTGAATATGTTCTTTTTCAATTCTTAAGGTTCCATCTGACCATAAATAATGTAAAAAATTAGTAGTTAGTCATGGCAAGGCAACTGATCCTCCAAAAGAGCTTGAGGCATGTTTCTTTGAAATCTTTGACTAAGATGCTTTTTAGGTTCAGGACAGACATGGTGAGAGGACAGATCATGTTTTAAAGTATTCTCTGAGGTATGGAGCACTGTTTCATAGGTTCATTGTTTCTCCTCCCTCCCAGCACTGTATCTGCAGCTCCATTAAATGGGTAGGGCTGCATCCTTTTCCCCCCACAATGGGGAGTTGAGAAGACTTAAATTATTGACCCTATATGAGAAGAATTATTTTTCCCATTTTTGGGATGTTTTAACTGAACTTGACTTGTCTTAATACAACTACACACGACAGCCTAAATAGCATTCAGGCAGGACACCACTGAGAAATCCAAGTACTATAAACTAGAACTGAAAGTCAAAAATATGCCAGAATATATGTCACTATCAAGAAAACTACAATGATACATCCAGGATTCAAGCCAACTTAAAATAAATCTCTGCAAGGCCTAAAATATCAATATTATCTGGCACCCTTCCTGATCATAACATCTCACCCACCCCTATTTTTTAAAAAAAGAAGAAATCACCCTTGCACATTCTGTTGATTGGACAAAGTCACTGATGACATTACAGAGCCTTTAGGCAGGGGAGAATGTGCAATTGACCCACTACAAAGAGAGAGGGGGGGGAGGGAGGGAGGGAGGGAGGGAGGCTGTCCGCCCAAGCTACCAACCCAATTTAAAACAAAGAATTGTGAGCAGGAGAAGCCCCTTGGCTTGAAGCTACCTATCAACAGTTATCCCATACAGTGCAAGTGAAAGAAACCCAGTCTTAGTTTCCTTTTTACAGCTTTCCCCACTTAAATGTTTTGCATATTTAAACAGAATTAATACTACCAATTAACATAGGCAATTTGTTAGCAGAACTATTGTCTTCTGCTTTATCGCCTAAGGGCTGGTCACCAGTCCATTAATTTCCACATGGGGCTATCAGAAGTGGGTATTACAAAACTGGAAAAACATGCACAGGACAAACAAAATAAAATTATGTAGCAACTCTCTTTTGAAGAACAGTGCATTTTAATTTAAGGGGACGCAAAGGAGACATGGTAAGTTTATAAAATTATGTGCTACGTGAAGAAAGAAATGTAAGATTATTGTTGTCTTCAAACATGCAGACCTCCACTTTGTTACTGTTTTTAAAATTAATGGCTCAAATCACAAATCAAGCAATTGCACAGAAATTCAACATATCAACTGCTTATTTGGTGAGATTGAGTTTTGTGGTGGTGATGTAGGCCAAACATTTATAAAAAGTACTCCAGATTAGGGGCGAAATGTTATCTAATTTGCTAAGCTTCTGAGATAGGTATTCACCAAAAAGCAAAGTTGTATGCCAAGAAATCTCTTCACAGTAAGAGATTTTTTCAAGTAGATCTTTTGGTGTTGTTGTTGTTATCAGTGGTTCTTCAACACTTCTATATTAATATGGGCTGCTGCCTTGTACCTGGCACTGATGGAAAATCCAACATTGCTGCCTTTATGTGTCATCACAATTGGCTCCCTCTCATCTCATCTGACCGACACTAAAGCTAAAGACCTGGAGAGCAAAATGTTTTCCTTCTTTGCGAACAGGGAAGATTTACTAATACTGTCTCCAAGTAGGTTTATAAATTATTCCTCTTTAAAAAGTCTCCATCTCAGATTCCCTTGATTTATTTACATTTCATAAAAATGGGCTTTTCTTTCTGATCCTTTTAGAACAAGCACAATGCTACTTGTTCCATTTACAATATTCCCACCATCCTAATATTAGGTTATTATGTTTCTATCCTTATCTTGGTTACACAATAGGATTCCTGATCTTCTGCTTTATATTTAAAATGGGTTTCTAGCCCCCACTTCATATCAAGATAGGTGTTGACCAGTTAGTAGATTTAATGCCAATACTCTAAAATGGGTATGGTGATGGTGATGAAGATGATGTGAATCTTTCTTTGTTAATTAATGCAGTGTCATTGGAAGCTAGCATTCTCCGTTTTATCCTTCCTGTGGGGTTTGATTCTGATGACTAACAATGAAATAATCCAAAATTAATCTCTCTCTCTCTCTCACACACACACACACACACACAGAGACACACACACACACACTTACTTTTCCCTATCATATTACTTTACAAGCCCTCCAGCAGAAAAAGAAATCCCATATTGAAACTTAGTGAAATGTTTCTATTGGTGACCTGTGTTCAGTTTCAATATGAAGCTAGTTTTGTTGGGATCTGTTTACTAAAAATTGTTTTTCTGGGACTTAAAAAGCTTTGAAATAAAGCAGAAGAAACATGTGGCCTCAATGGAAAGAAACACAGAGCAAAACAGAAGAAAAAACAAAACAAAACAAAACAAAAATAGCCAGCAGCTTTGTGGCTTGACACCTCCGAGAAGCTGATGAGGCTGATCATTCAGTACCCTGATGCTTATCAGCAGCCAACACTTTGTACATAAGAAAGTAGCTGTGCAACATGTGCTTATTGTGGTTTCCTTGTATGTCTTGTACCAAAAATTTCAAGAAAACTAAGCATAATTTTATTTGTGTAAAAGAAATATTTCAAGCATCGCAAGTATTTCAGAGGGGAAAAAGAGAGAAACAGATCAAAATTCAAAACATTGAATTTGTAGAAGTAACGGTGGGTTATCATAGTATCCTCATGGTGTTTTATGTGAGAAATTAGAGGTAAGAGATAAGAGTTATTAAATAAAGGCAATATATTGATTGCTATATAGGGAGATTTTCAACAATCTGATCTCAAGAGGTGAGAATCATTACATGACCAAAGACCATCGTTACTCCCCATGTCCCATTAAAACTCTCTTTTCACACTTAAGTAGAGGAGCAAGAATGATTTTACAGTTTGCTTTATGGGTCTCCATGCGTTAATTGAGCTTTACATTTACATCCTTGCCAGCTTCCTCACCACCCAAACCTAGAGAACATTCTGGTTTTTCATGTTCTTTTTCATTCCTCAATATAGCAAAAAAGGATTCTTTGAATGGGTGAAAAAAATAAATTCTCACACGGAATAAAACTCAATTCCACCTATAATGTAAACTAAATATTAAGATGACTGTTCCAAGTTTTTCAAGCTTAGTTATAATGTTTATTTTATTTCTTTACTTGTCAAATTTTAATGTAGCCCATCTTCCCATAAGGTGACTCTGGGCAGCTTTCTTTTATTTCTTACAAGGCATCTGAACAGGTATATAATGTTTCCCATGGTTTTTCTTCTGGTCAGATATAAACATTCCATCAGTCCCTTCTGGGATAAGCATACTGTTATGTTTCATTTTTGAGTTCCAGCCAGGAGAACCAGGGGCGGACATAAATATAGCAATGATTTTTAAAAGGTCATTCTCCTCCAGTCAAAAATATATAGGTTTCCTCTGGAATTTTAGTTACAGAACAATTGTGTGTACTTTTCACTAGACAGTTTCTGCTGGCTGAAATTCAAGAGTAAGAATAATGGAGAATATAGCATAATCCATGTGTATGTATCCCATCTATAGCCTTGGCTTAAAAAGTGATGATGAAATAGTCATGTTCCAGTGAGAAATAATAGTAGAAAGAACAGCAAAAAGGTCCATAATTCTTCTAACTATAGGATGTCAAAAATAGAATATACAAGAAGCAAAGAAAAAATATATAATTAAGATATAACCAGAAGAGAAAATGTTATAGATTCTGTCTGAATTCTCATATACATGTACAAAATAAGTTGCCACATCTAAAGCAGTAGCCATCAATTAACAAATTGCTTCTTAGTGTAAAGATTTAAATTGCAAGACATCTTATAAATTGACCTTAGATGAAAATCATGATTCAATGAAGTAATAATCTCTGAAATGCAAAACTTCAGAAATATATTGAAAGGCAATTATTTATGGTGACTAAGTGTTCTTCAGAATATTCCAAGGCATATAAACCCTTATTGAAAGTGAGCTAAATCAGCACCATCCCCATAATTAAAAGAATGAAAGCATTTGGATTAAACAACAGACTTCAGGATAGTGAATGGTCAGTTGTTGCTGTGATGTTTATTACATTTTGCCATTCTGTCAGAGCTTGGTTTTCTGCCTAAAAGATAAAATGTCTTATCCATTTCCATTTTAAACCCTGAGGCTTCAAACATATTCTGAACCAATCTCAAATTTTATTGTTACATTCTTCAAAGGATCAACCAGGGTGACTTGCTTTTTAATGCATTTTGTAATTCTGAAGAGACTATATGAATTCACCTAATTTATCTGGACTCTTGAACAATGTATACTGTATATAGTTTCCTGTCTATAAGCAGAGATGAAAATAAGCTGGCTTGCACATGCCAAAATCTTGTGCAAACTTCTTCCAATTGCCAAAATGCCATCATCAAGCAATGGAAGTGTTCCTCAAGTTTCTCATCTCAAGCCAGGTGCATATAATGCTGAAACTTTCTCCCAAAGACAGATTGACCTCAGCAGTCCACAGGTGCAGGCTTCCGTTCAGTTATCAATCAAGATTCAGAGCAGCAAAGCTGGCCTCGTATCATCTTCCCAAGACAGCAGAGTGTTCAATGGGAGGGTGATGACTGCTTCACTCAAGAAAAATCTGCTTCTGTCCAACTTGACATCTGAAACTATCAGCAGAGCAAAGAAACACACCCATCAACCCAAACTGATTGCCAACTGTCTGATGAAATTCTTGTATGGCTATTCCTTGGATGTAAAAAGATTCATAAAGGAAACTATTCTTAAGAGGTGGAAATGAAATTCTAATAGTTTTATAAAGTTCTTTTCATTTTATATAAAATGTTTTATAATTCTACTTTAATTGCTGCAATGATCTCAAAAGTTACTTGATCATACAGATACACACATGCATGTACACACACACACACACATATCCACACACTGCAGCAGTCCTTCCAGATTTAATTTATCACAGTGTGCTTACTGTGGTAGTTTATGACCAGAAGACACAAAGAGGGACTTGGCTAGCCCTTACTCCTAATCTCCATCATAAAAATCCTATTAAGACCATGGTAAACTTACAATAGGCCACAAGTGCACAGTCTATGGAAAATGTGAAACCTGCCTTTGAGGGTGAGCACTGGAAGATAGCTATATTAGTCCAATTTTTAAGAAGGGTTGGCAATTCAATGTATGTTCTAGGGAATATAATGAAAAATTCTATTAAAGATGTCCTTGCAAGTAATCAGGTGTAGCTATGTGTCCTGTTAACACACAACCAGGGATGGGATTCAGCTGGTTTGGACCAGTTCAGGTGAACCAGTAGTTCTGGTGAGCATTTGGCCTCGCCCATCCACCCCTGTACTTTCCTGGCCTATATTTCCATGGTTTTTTTAGCTCAGCTGATTCGCGCGGCACAGCAGATTGCCACACATCAGCTGTTTTACTCACAGGTGCTGTCATAGAAGATAAGTTCTGATACTTAAAAAGGTCATTTTTTAATGCTGCATGTGTGTGTGTGTGTGTGTGTAAGGCGCGTGCGAGCATGAAATGGACTCACTGAACCAGTTGTTAAATCGGTTGCATCCCACCACTGCACACAACTCAAAAAATGCGGTTTCTCACCCACACATCTTGATAATCTTTCTCTGCCTTTCCAGCAAAACATTAGAGAATAAGAGACAAAATGGTAGGGCTTCAATCAACCTTGCTTTCTTGCTTTGGACTCACAGACACCAATGTCCCATAGATGGTATATGAGATAAAATTTCACTTTTTTTCTCTTACCTTTAAATCGGGACATCAATTCAAATGGCATCATCATAGGTTTGTGTACATGCTAAGCTTTAACAAACAATAATTCAATAAATTTTTAAAAACAACATTTTTAACATTATTTGGACTTTCACTTCCCACCAACTTATTAAATGTTTTCATATGGTTTGTGTCTTTTGACACTGCAATCGTTGACATACATTTCAGAGACTGATGTGGCCTTCATACCAAAACGTCTGGTCCTGCAACCTTAGAAGGGCTACTGAACTATACTCATCTGATGTAATCTATAATTTCATTTCTTAAAGTTTTCAGCATAAAACTGGACTTTTCATATTCACTTACGAAGCTCATCAGTTTGCTTTGGGTCAATGCATATCAATCCATATCCTGTTTCACAGGATTGCCATATAAGTCATAAAGTCACTCTAAGTCCTGAAAGGCATGCTGGAAAATAAATATACTCATTGTTTCTTAGGAAAAGTTTCAAATTTGTTGGAAAAACATGTCCCAAATGCCCTTGTGAGTTTGTTGAGGATATGGCCATTGTTTTTCTTTGACATAGACAAAGGATAAGATAATTTCCACAATTATCTCCAGTCCATTCAAAATATCAGAGCCCAATTATTGGCAATTTGACTGAAACTGCTTAAGAGAATGCATATATTAGTTCGATTTGAAATGATTGCTACTTTGATCTGTTAACTTTACAGTGCTAATTTGGTCAATTAAAACAATTTTAAATGACCTGTATCTGGAAAACCTTAGGCATCTTCTCTTTTATGATCGTCTCCATAAATTAAGATCACTCGCTCCAAGGAATGATTAATTCTAAAGTTTTGAGTAATTTGCGTGATTACATATGATTTTAATTTTAACTGTTCCTTGTGCTTCCGTGCATGTTATTGATTAGGCACGAGTGAGCATTATGTCCTTTAGAATAAGCAATACATTTACAACCTTATTGCTTTATGTTCAAGATGGATTACTTCTGATTTTGAAACAAATTATATTTTGAAAAGGGTTTGGAATAAATATTGTGAAATCATAGTTGTATGATAATTAGGTTTCCCTAAAAATTCCTGGGCTATAATAAAACTAAGAGGGAGACTAAACTAAAAGAGAACTGAATGAGGATATTATTTGCTCTACTTTCCAATTTGAACTATTTGGACAACTCTTAATAGGCGTTCTCATTTATGTTATCATTCCTGCAGGCTCAATATGGTTTCTAAATCTAATGATAGGCCTTGTTTTTAATGCCCATTGCCAATGCCCTATGGCACTGATGGCTAACATTTTCAGCACCGAGTACCGAAAAGGAAACTCTTCACTTGTCTGGGTGGCAACCAGGAATGTGCATGCGTATGTGATGATCAGCTGGCCTTTGTGTATGCTGCAGGGCTGGAAACTGGAAGTGCTGGTTTTCCGGTTTGTGGCACTTGCATGCGTGCCAGCCAGCAAGTCTTCCGGTTACTGCTCACGCTGGAAAATGGAAGACCAGCTCTTCTGGTTTCCGGCACTGCTGCACACACAAAGGTCAGCTGATTATCACATGCACATGCGTGCCAGAAACCTGGAAGAGGAGCAGGCGATGTCACATGTGCCAGGTGACATGGAGTTGTGTGCCATTTCAGGCACACATGCCATTGGTCCATCATTTCTAGTTAAAATTATGTAAACTAAACATAGGAAACTTTGTAAGTAAATACTTCTCATACCATTGGCAAAAAAAAAAAATCTCTCTCTTGCCTTGTTCTTTTTAACCACTTTCATTGAAAAACAGAGAAGTAGAGAGAAAGATTCTGACAGAGATAAAATGGTGACATTCCCACAGAGGAAGCATTCTGGAACAGAGGAAGTTATTTGCAATGTGCCAAAAAGTCCCAGACAAACTGCAATAACCCAATTTACCATTTCAGCTTCTGAGTTGCACTGCAAGAAGGCAATATTTTTTGCTGAAACCTCTGTAGCCTCTACACTTTGATGTGTTAACCACGTGTAGCAAATGTAGCAAACAAATGTTTCTTCTATAGCTGTATCTGTCTTGCCACAGAGATGGGAACCATCAATAAACTAAGAGACTGAAGTATATTGTAAACTGTTCAGCAGAGGGAGGCATTGACACAATATTTAACTCCTGGATAGTGTTTCAGAAATATATATTTTTTCTTTTCTAAATGTATTCCCATCAGACAAATCAAGGGACACTAAAAAGCTGTATAAGGATTGTGTCTTTTTTCTGGAACAAGGAGCTATTTACTTAGTTGTGAAGACAAAGACATAAAAACATGGTCTATTAGATTTTAAATTTTTAGATAAAACTTTATGGTTTTGCTCAAAAACGATCTGAAAGGCTGGGATAAATTTTAGAGAAGGTTGAAGGGAAAACCTCCATTCAGAAGTAAATAATGTGAGCCTCTGCATAAGCAAGCAAAATAATATTTAATCTGACTAGATACAACTTGCAATGGGAAGCAAAGATGGATGATATATACCCACTTTATTTTCTCAGTTTCATTATAGTTCTCTACAAAAGCTGTGAGTAATCTTGTATCCTTCAGTTTGAAGTACAGACTTTAGGGAAGCTATGGCTACAGGAAGGTGTTCTTAATACCAAAATACAAATGCAGTTGCGCCATTCACAAAGCAAACTGTACCCTTTCATACTTGCATTAGGAGAATGCAAACAATTGTGTAAGGGGAAGAGGTAATGGCTATTGTGTGTTTCATCACTTTCCCCCTCCCCGCTTTCTCTTTGAACAATTATGGCCAAAAACATTTGGAGGGCACCTAATTGCCTATCTCTATCCTTAAAACAGAAGTCAATTTTTTTAAAGCTCTAACAGCTTCATTTAGTCTTTGTAGTATTCAGAGGATATAGCTAAGGTAAAGTAAGTAGATAGGACCAGAGCAAAAACTGGAAAAGCTACAATATTCGTTCTTATTTCTATGTTCATAAAATTTTAATTGGATGAACTTTTCAATGAATATTTAGTAGACTGTAATGCTCCCAAAGTGTTACTAAACTGGGCAAATCTTTCAACTCTACCAGCAGAAATTGAAACAGAGACTCTGCAAACTGCACAAAATTATTTGGGGGAAGCATATTTTACCCATGGTGCAGTAAAGGTTACTGTCAATATTTCAGTGAAGAGTGAAAGAAAAATGTATCCACTTTGGCTATCTTATAATCAGGATTCTATGATTATATCTCTGGATTCTGTGCGGTACAATTTTAAAACATGCATTGAGTGGATTCACTGACTCTGTTTTAATTAGTATGAACTACTTGTTTGAGCATTTAGCCCAGAAAACCCGTGCCATAACTTGCGTATTAGGACCTTGCCTATCCCACACAGACACCCGAGATATTATTTGTGTTATCAGACAAAGGTCAGCAATAATTTAATGACATAAACAGCAAGCACCACTCTCAAGTTCCAATTGGTCTTCTTCCACTCTCTACCTTAGGATCAGCAGATAGAAATCTGTGCAATCTTTATTCACAGCAATGCAGCCTTTAAGCATTTGTGCTTCTAGTGAGCCAGGAAAAATTGCAAACTGTATCCAGCAAGTGGCAGAAAACAATACCTGGATTTCCTTTTAGTCTCATCTGAAGTTTGACATAAGAATTCCCAAGCCAGATTCAAGATGCTACCTCAAATCTTCTCGTTATAGTAAGCATTACCATTAGAGGCCCAAGACAATGGCTACAAGCTTGCTTATAGACTGTCCGATAGCAACCTCTCTACAGTCAATGGTACATAGGTAGGAGGAGGTTGGGCAGGTCAGGGGGAGTCTAGTAGGTAAAGGAAGATGCCAGGTTCAAGCCCATTATATCACCTGAACATGGTATATTATCATGCAAACGAGTCACTTCTTGAGATAACAATCCTGCCTTTAAGCCTACCAAACTGTGCAAGAGGCTGACATTAGCAACTAATTAGCTTTAGTTATGTTTCCCTGAAAATTGGAGGCAGAAAATGCCTCAATGAACAAGTAGGAGTATTTCTATTTAATCCAACGCTTGAAAAAAGTAATTTGCATTGGATGTCACAATCATCCAATATATATATCTTTCTCTCTCTCTTTCTTTCTTTCTCATCCCTCCCCCCCCTCCATCAGTCAAATGATATATTCAAGACCAGTTTATTTTTAAGCCTCACAATGTTCAGGATTTATTTAAACTGGATTTCTGAGTAAAAGTTTTTATACTTCTCATGTAGTATGTTTGGCTTCTTTTGCAATCAAAATCAAGATGCTGTGGAATGTCAGAGTTCTATTTCAACCAAACTAGCCTCAAAATCAGGTTCCTATAAAGCCATTTTAACCATAATACGCTAGAGGGTAGATAGTCATCATCCACTCATCATAAAATATACCATAAAGACGTCATCATGCTGCACAGAAATCAGCAGCTGCTGGGCCTCAATAAAAATTAAAGTCTCATTACAACATCTCTTTTATTATTTCTGGCAGCACAATTATGCCTCAAACTTCGGGTTTCCATATCTAGAAACGGTCTGCCCTAAGCAAAAATTGCTGACAGCCAGCCAATTTTCCATTATCGTCTTGAAAAAAATATACGATTACGGTACTTCCCATCCCCCTACAACTCCCCTCCACACAAACACACTCACACAACTCAAGCAAAGGGAAAGAGGTGATATATTGTTAAGAAATGGATGCCAGAAACCCAACAGCTTCTGTAATGTACCATAAAGCTGAATTGGCAATTATTTAGTGGTGGTTTTTTTTTCTGTGAGCAGAAAACTAACATGATAAGAAGTGAGATTTTAACTTTTCTTTCTGATGTGCATTATTTGTACTTATAAGGACTTTTTAATGTTTATTCTTTCTGAGGTGAATGCATTTTATCATTTCATCATTTTCCTATCTCATTTTGCTGGACAGCTTAATTACTCTTAGAGTTATTTTGTACATTAGGAGGATAACTAATAAAGAACAAAAAGTTTAACATGATAGAATTATGTATTGCAGCTCACAGCAAGAGGGAGTAATATTTTTTTCAATCTGGAAGAGTTGTATATAAAATAAAATAAAACATACAAATGCCAGAAAATAAATCCCAAATCCAGCATTGTTCGGAATATCACAATCTAATTCTGGGTAAGATGTAGATCATCTGTTCAGCTACCACTCCTGAATGTGGGGTTCTCCTGCAAATTGTAAAAGATTGGATGACATGATTCTTGTTGTCCCTTCCAACTCTATAATTCTCGGATTCTAAGATTTATGGTACTTGGCTTTGCATCTTTTGGATCACTCTTAGGATAGCCTTTTCACAGGGAAGTTTTCTGCAGATGTATCAAATTCTGTTTAACCCAGTTTAATTATTAAAAAAAACCTGAAGAAAAGAATTTGTGCATCAACCATTTCAGGTTAGCTGAATGAAAATGCCTAATCTGGTCACAATCTTCTACAACGGTGAGAAATGTTGCCTATTATAGGGTTTGTATCTACATGTATATCTGTGCTTTGCTACTTAAACACTGAAATACTCTGAACCCAAAGCTATATTTTTGTTGATTAATTGGGTTTTTTTTTTCCTTCCATTAAATTACTATTTTATGTGCCAAACATAATCTGTGGCTTTTAGTAGCACAATAGAAATGCAAGTGATAAAAGTACACACTGGGGAACAAGCTGATCATGCCACTTGCCACAATGTATGCAACTATCAGAGAGCAATATTACCTCACATGTCAGTTGAGGTCAAACTTATTGCTTTACAGCATGAGTCATTCAAAGCAAACTATCTATATGAGTTATTCCTCACCACCATTCTGCAAATGAGATGGAAGTTTCCAGTCAACTTACTCAACCATCAAATCACTAAATTCTGTATTAAAATCTATATATTCAGTTTCGGGGGTTTGTAAGAGTGATATCACAAAGT
This sequence comes from Natrix helvetica, assembly GCF_964273705.1. Taxonomy (NCBI): domain Eukaryota; kingdom Metazoa; phylum Chordata; class Lepidosauria; order Squamata; family Natricidae; genus Natrix; species Natrix helvetica. Next base: position 248,964,245 of record NC_138552.1, read on the forward strand.
TAAAATGTATCACAGTCCTGACGACTTTACTACAGCAAATGAGTGCAAACAGCAAAATAGAGTCAGACTGAAACCGATTGTTCCCCCAGTATTACTGATAACAGTGTTTTACAACAGAAAATAGCTTCATGTAAGCAACATGTAACTGGAGGCTCAGAACTTCCAAATGCTATTTAGTTAAGAGGAACAAATTTTGGATCAGTTTTAGATTCAAATTGCTACATGAGATATCAGTCAAGCACTTTTAGGGAGACAAAATTATGTGATTTTATATAATTTTTATATAGATTTTCAAGGATTGATTGGGACTCTGATATCCTTAGTTTCTAGCTTATCAAATCAGGGATGTGACAGCAGTTTCTAAGACTTACGAAGTTCACTGATGGTTATTTCTTCCTGCTAATCCAAATATGCACAGATAATACTTCAAAGAATCATCACTTCAAAGGTCCAGACATAAGACAAGAAGTGCTAAAGTAGTGTTCTTATTCATCTTTTGAATGCATGGAAGAGAACCAAGGAAAAAGGGGAAGAATACAGCAAGTGGGTTGATTGAGTTTACAAATGGTATCTAGATAAAGAGTTGCTTTCTAGGACCATTGCTAAAACATAGACTGCAGGCACAAGACGAGTTGTGCTTTGTAAGAAATGGGAAAATGTATTTGGCTGAAGCATAGCAAAGTTAATTGAGATAACTTTTAAATGAATTCTATGGGGGTTGGAAATGAAAACCCAGACATCAAAGCCTAAGACACGCACTCTTTTTAAGAGTTGTTATAATTGGATCCATTAAGTCACTCAGTAAAAAAATAAAAGAATTGTGTCTTTTGTTCACTGTAAACCATTGCTCTGAATATGAAAAATAAACAAGATAACTGCAAAATGAATTTGCACTCAATGTTAAAAATGTATACACCTGCTCAAAATCTAAGGAAGTACCAGTAAATTCAATTTCAATTTCAATTTATTTGTGCTTCTAGACCGCCCCCTCTCCCAGAAGGGACTCGGGGCGGTGTACAGTCCATATAGAATATCACAAAAATACAATAAAAAATTAAATATGTACAGTTTGGAGGAGGTTAAAATGCATTAAAAGAACTGTACAAAGCTGAATAAATATAATTTTTTTTAAAATCCCTAAAACAGACTAAAATGTAATGATAATGTAGAGATCACCTAGATTAAAATAACTGGAGGAAAAAAGAAAAGCAGTTCTGTTGTTGCCATCTGCTATTGCCCACCCAACCGAAAAAATTCCTACCAAAAGAAAATTGCACATCTCTGAAAGGGTCATAAGTGATGGAGGTCTTTAATTATCATAATATTTTTGGGAGACAATCTCTAGAAAGATATCTTCTATTGGGAGGCAATAGCACTTCTTCTATTCTCCTTCAGATAGCCACATACAATTAGAGTAGAATAGAATAAACTGCAAGCTGGTCAGTCTAATACTGATATCCAAGAAGATTTTAGAGCAGACAAAATAATGAATAAATATTTTAAGATGATTGTTTTGTTAAATCATAATGGAAATCTGCACCGATTTGTTTAGGCAAAACTGACCTCATTTTGTAAAAGTTGGACATCTTCCATAGCATATTATATGAATGTTTTAAATATAACATGTTTTGATTTCAGCAAACATTTTAAAAGCACTGCATATCGTTACAATTCACAAACTAATTAACTAACATAATTTGTGTTGAATAACAGAATTGAAAGGAACCTTGAAGGTCTTCTAGTCTAAACACCACCCTAACCCTAACCCTAACCCTAAGCTCATACCAGCGATGGCGAACCTTTTTTGGCTTGCATGCCATAAGGGGGAAATGCAGGGGGGGTTGTGCACAGGTGTGCCACACCCATAATGCAAAGCACGACCCCCCCCCCAGTGCATATGCACGCATAAGAGGCACAACACACACACACCAATTTTTTGCATGCTTTTTTCACCCTCCCCAGGCTCCAGAGGCTTTATAGGAGCCTGGGGAGGGTGAAAACAACCTCCCCCCCTCAGAGGCTCTCCAGAGGCTTCAGGACCTTCAGGAGGCTTCCCTGAAGCCTCTGGAGGACTAAAAATGACCCTATGAGCAAACTGGAAGTCACTTCCGGTTTGCTCATAGGGTCAGTTTAAGCCCTCCGGAGGCTTCAGGAAAGCCTCCTGAAGGTCCCTGAAGCTTCCGGAGGGCTTAAACTGACCCTTCCGATTTGCTTGTAGGGTCAGTTTAAGCCCTCCGGAGGCTTCAGGAAAGCCTCCTGAAGGTCCCTGAAGCCTCCGGAGGACTTAAACTGACCCTACGAGCAAACCGGAAGTGACTTTCTATTTGCTCGTAGGGTTGCTTTTAGTCCTCCAGAGGCTTCAGGGAAGCCTCCTGAAGGTCCTGAAGCCTCCGGAGGGCTTAAACTGATGCTACGAGCAAACCGGAAGTTCGTTCCCAAACTTCCGGTTTGCCCATAAGGCCAGTTTTTAGTGCTCCGGAGGATACAGGGACGCTCCTGAAGCTTCCAGAGGGCCTCCGCGGGGGACGGGGGAGGCTCTTTTCTCCCTCCAAAGGCTCCTTTAAAGCCTCTAGAACCTGGGGAGGGTGAAAAATGGTTTTTAAAAAAGCTGAACTCAGCTGGCCAGTGCGCACATGCGCTGACAGGGCAATGCCTCGCGTGCCCTGACAAATGGCTCTGCATGCCATAGGTTCGCCATCCCGGGTATCGGGGTATAGGGTTGTTCAATATTGTCTAATGCAACTAAAGAATGGAAGGCAGAACAATTTAACAAAAATACAGCTGGATTGAAAATTATATTGCAAGAGTTCACCAATGACTTCTCATCAAATACAGGGGTGAAATACAGAGTGGAATGCCACAAGTTCAGTCCAGGATCCATTACTCAGCGTAATTTTCCTAATGACTTGATGAAAGGATTACTAATAAAATTTGTAGATAATATAGCATGGGGTGAAGTTTATTACCATAGAAGCAAACAAAATACAAATGATCTTGGTAGACTCTAGCACTGTTTTTTTAACCTAGGCAACTTTGAAATTTCAATTCTTGGAAATCGCCACTCCACACTTAAACTTGCCAAGGTGGAGAAAAACTAGGCTAGAAACAAATGAGCTGAAAATAATTGAATGAAATTTAACAGAGATAAGTTTTCCATTTTGTAAAAAGAATTTAACTGTATAAAACTGACAGGAAATAGGATTGGATGGATGGATGGATGGATGGGAGTGACATCAAGTCATTTTCAACTTCTACTGGCCACATAGATGGATTTTATCCATTTCAATCTACCTCTTCCAATGGCTCATTGCCACTGTAAACTCCATCCATCCATCTGTTGGTCATCCTCTTCTCTCTCCTTTCCAGCTTTAGAGCCTTTTACAGAGAGATGGATCTTTGCATAGTGTTTCTGAAGTAGAATAATTTGAGCCATGTCAATTCAGAATTCTGAATTGATTTCTTTTATGATCCATCAGTTTATTAAGAATAAAAATCAAGACTCGTTATCCATTATTCCATAGGAAGAAATAATGGATATACATTATAAGAAGGAATTCTAATTGAATATTAGGGAGTATTCTTAACAGTAAGAGCAGTTCAACAGTAGAAGTAACTAAAAGTGGTGGACTTCCCTTTACTAGATAAGGTTAAGTAGAGACCAGATCTGATTCCAATGCTTAATTCAGATATCTTCACAAGAAGCTGGGCCAAAGTCTTAAATAGCCTCTTCCAACATCTGTGATTATAAATCAAGGTTGATCAGGTCTGCATTAATGCATCTCAGGTTTAATATCTTTTGATATTCATACACATACATACATTCACATAAAATAATGCATACATTTGTATATGTTAAGAAAAATTAATATACAAATATTTTCTATTCAGGAAAAAAATATCATAAAAATTCATTGAAAGGCAAAACAAAAAATGCCTGAATTTTGCACAAATTCTTTCCAACATATTAACCTGATGAACAGAAAAGATATAAATTATATATATATATAAAGTATAAATTAGAAAAACAAAGAATGGAAAGGAAGTTAATTTGACAGATTTATCTATCCTTAATTCTGGAGAAAACAAGAATGCCAACTTGTTGAATTTTCATTGCTGCTTCTTTCATTGCCCAGTCTATATATTAGTGGTGTCATTAACTATATGACTGGGAAAAAACCACAATGCAAGCTTTTTCTCATTCTTCTTTTGAAAGAAACTTACTTTGAAAATGACTATTTTGACAAGGTTTTTATCTGTAGGTTTGAGTCCATTTTATCAGGTAAAACAAACTTGTCTCTTACAGCAATTAACTCTAAAAAAATGAAAAATGAAAAAGATCTTCGAAACTATTTCTGATTAATATCTGAAGTGTGAAGGCATAGTATAAGAAAAGGTTTGCTCATGGGGAGGCAGTTTTTTGGAAAACAAGTTTTTGGAGCGATTCAAAGTACGGCTTTTGTATCTATTTAAAATTAAATTTTAAATGGAAGATGGTGGTATAAGCATATGTTCTTTTCTTACACTTTCTTATGTTCTTTCTGTTCTACTCAGATAAAATCTCCATTTGGAAAGCAGATTTTAGTTAAGCATGAAAGTAAATCCATTGGAAAAAATCAGTGCAATATAAACCAGTCCAGAGTAAATTGGCCACCTGGAAACAAGAACAAAAGTAGCAGGCTCAAATGCTGGACCAGAAAGCAGCATTGGAAAACAATCCAGAAGTAGAGACTAGAAGCAGTAGACATGCTAATGATCAGGTAGTCCTAGGTATTCATGAAACTATCACTTATTTCCATTCTGGTGAGGACAAATACTATACTACTATAAGAATCTGGAAGACTCTTTCCTGTAGCCCTGTGGTAATGAAATTGGCTCCATGGGTAGTAGCCATTGTTTCCTGACACTTCCATGATACTTCCATTAATTGATCTCAATGTGAAACTGCTCATCCTTCCTGAAAGCTGAATTTAGTTCATTCTTAATATCCCTATTACTAATAAACTGAGAAAAGCAGGACCTTTGCTCAATAGTTGAAGCAGCAGTGGATGATCCAAAAGCTAATTGCTTTCTCCAGTTCTGACCTGGAACAACAAGCAGGCCCAGCTGGCTTGCTTGAATTCTGGCATTCTCCCACTTGCTTCCAAATATGCATACACACTCATTATTCATTGTATCCTGTGTTAGCCAGGATGCTGACATCATCCCCTACCCAGTTGCCTGTTTATTTTCCTATTCTAAGCCAGCATGACTGCCGGAGGAGTTTGTTTGAGTGAAGTTATTATGGAATGCAAGGAAAGAGAGGTTCGGAGAAACTCTGTTAAAACAGTCAGGTACACAAAACAAGGCTGTAGTGGTCTCGAATGAGGAGACGGAGACGAATATAACGCAACGTTGTTTATTGAACAAGAACTTGACAGGAACACAAACTAGTCGTCTGACAGCTATTTATACCAGGAGCTGTCAGACGACGAACCAATAGGGACAAAGTATTTCTCCCGCCGGCTGGCCGGTGCGCCTGGGCCAATCAGAGGAGCCCTACTCTCGACTGCCCTCTGCTGGCCAGGCTCACCGGTACACAACACCCCTTTCCCCTGGATTGCGCAGGCGTAATCGTCTAAGTACGCCGGACGCCTGCGCACGCGCTGGGAGCGTCTCAAAGAAGATGGCGCCTCGCCCAGGGGGGATGGAGTGTCGGCTCCGCTCTTGTGGCGAACAGGCCTGGCAGCGTCCTGGATGGGTCTTCCTCTCGGCAATGCACCGACGGCCAATGGTAAGTGAGCCAGCGCACCGGGAGGGGCTGTTGCGAGGTCGGAGCTAGTGGCGTGTGGACGGTCGAGCCGGCAGGCGGCGTCGTTAGGGCCTGGTTGCTTTTCTGCAGGTGTGTTGTGTTCAGGTCCCTCCGGTCGCCGTCGCAACTGGCTTATGTGCCGCCGCCAATGTCTGCCATCATCGAGGAGGACCCTGTAAGAACAGGGCCCCGTGATGTCAGTCACTCTGCCAGGCAGCCACTTTGGCTCGCCGGTGTAATTGCGAGCAAATATCCCCTCACCCACCAGAAAAGACCTGGGAGGGGGAGGAATGGCAGGGAAGGAAGGGTGGTAGAGAGGGTGGAAACGGTCTAGGAGGGAACGAATACGACGACCAAGCAATAGCTCTGCAGGGCTTTTGCCCGTGGCGGGGCAAGGGGTGGAGTGCTGGGAGCGGAGGTAGGTGGAGATGCGGGACGGCCAGGGAAGGGTGGCCATACGGGCCAGGGCTTCTTTAGCGGAACGAACCGCACGTTCGGCAAGGCCGTTGCCCGCAGGGTGGTAGGGGGCAACCGGGGCATGGCGGATGCCCAGGGAGGCAAGGTAGGACTGGAATTCGGTGGAGGAAAATTGGGGCCCGTTATCGGAAACGATGACGTCCGGAAGGCCATGGGTGTTAAATAGGGAGTCTAAAATGAGGATAGTGGCCGAAGAGGTTGAGCTGGGCATAGGAAACAGCTCAACCCACTTCGACCAGGCATCCACCAGGAGGAAGAAGAGGCGGCCCTCAATGGGCCCCATGAAGTCGACATGGAGTCGGCTCCACGGGCCCATAGGGAGTTCCCACTCCCTAGGTGGGGAAGAAGGCGGCGCGGAGCGCACCTGCTGGCAAGGGGTGCAACGTTGGACGTAGGTGGCGATGTCCGCATCCATGGACGGCCACCAGACATAGCCGCGGCCGAGGCTTTTCATCCGGACTATGCCAGGGTGGCCGTCATGGAGGCGAGACAGGACAGCTGGCCGCAGGGAAGAGGGGACAACCACGCGGTTGCCCCACAGGAGGCAATCCTGCATGATGGATAGCTCCAGGCGGCGGCGGAAAAAGGGGGAGAGTTGGGGATCATTGGAGGCTGCAGACCAGCCCCGAGTGACAGCGGTCATGGCACGGTGCAGGATGGGGTCAGTTCGGGAGGCCTGAGCGATGTCCAAAACGGACATCGGTAGGGAGAGGTCGGCCAGGAGGTTAATAGAGTGGACAGGGGCTGGATCAGTGACAGGAAGAGGCAGAGGGCAGCGGCTCAACGCGTCAGCGTGAGCGATGTGGCCGCCAGGCCTGTAGGACAATGTGTAGGAATAGGACGATAGGAATTCTGCCCAACGGGACATGCGGGGGGAAAGAATGGGGGGCGTGGGACGGTCCCCTGCAATAATGCCTAGTAGGGGCTTGTGATCGGTGATCAGGGAGAAGGGGCGGCCATATAAGTAATAATGAAAATGTTTTACTCCCGCAACGGCAGCAAGAGCCTCCTTATCCAGCTGGCTGTAATTTCGCTCAGTTCTGGATAAGGTGCGGGAGTAAAAGGCTATGGGCGCTTCAGAGCCATCAGGGTAAGAATGGCTAAGAACAGCCCCGACCCCAAAGGGGGAAGCGTCGCAGGCCAGGGTTAGAGGTAAGCGCTCGTCATACTGGGCGAGGACTGGTGGGGCAGTGAGCGAGCGCTTGACAGCCGCGAGCGCATGCGCCTCGCGGCTGGACCAGACCCATGGAGAGGAAGAGTCTAGCAAGCGGTGAAGGGGTTCGGCCAGGGAAGCTTTGTGGGGAATAAAGGAGGAGTAGAAATTTAGGAGGCCAAGGAAGGCTTGGAGCTCCACTTTGTTGGAAGGAGTGGGGGCGGAGAGAATGGCTTCGACCTTTGATGGGTCAGGGTGGATGCCGTTGGCATCGATCAGGAAGCCGAGGAAAGTGACAGAGGGGACGCCGAGCTGGCATTTGGAAGGTTTGAGGTGCAGGCCGGCGGCACGAAACTGTTGCAGGACCAGGCGCAGGGTTTTGATGAGTTCTAATTGGTTGGGGGCGGCAATTAGAACATCATCAAAATAGGGCGTGACCCCGGGAATGCCATGGAGCAAACGCTCCATGAGTCCCTGGAAAATGCCGGGGGCCACGCTCACGCCAAACTGAAGGCGGCGGCATTTGAATGCGCCGCGGTGAGTTACGATAGTCTGCGCAAGCGCGGTGGATTTGTCGACAGGCAGCTGCTGGTACGCCTGCGCGAGGTCCAGCTTTGCGAAGATGCGACCCTGGCCCAGGGTGTGCAGGACGTGCTGCACAACTGGCACAGGGTAGGGGTGTGATTGGAGGGCCTTGTTAAGTGTGGATTTGAAGTCCGCGCAGATCCTAATAGATCCGTCGGACTTCAAAGGCACGACTATGGGGGTCTCCCAGGGGGAGAAATCAACGGGTTCTAAAATGCCCTGGCTAATTAGTTTGTCCAGTTCGGCGTCGACTTTTGCTTTTAAAGCAAATGGAAGCCGGCGGGCCTTCAGGCGGATTGGAGGAACCGAGGGGTCGAGGTTGAGGGAGATAGGAGAGCCTGTATAGCAGCCTAAAGAGGGGGAAAATACATCGGAGAATTCGGAAAGGAGGGAGGAGATAGAGGGCGGGGAAACAGGAGGGAGGGGTGAAAGAGAGTTAACCCCAGCAATAGAAAGGCCGAGGGCCTTAAACCAGTCCAGTCCTAGAAGGGAGGCGAGGGGTTTTTTTACAATTAGTAAGGGAAGCTTTGCCTTGCGAGAGCCGAAAGAGACGTGAAAAGGTCGGCAGCCCATTAGGTCTATGACATTTCCCTGATAGTCGCGCAAGCGGCAGTCAGGGGGTTGTAAATGGTGAGGTTTGACCCAGGGTAGTAAGGAGCTAAGGGTGGCCCATGACATTACGGATCGGGCCGACCCTGTGTCCACCTCCATATGGCAGGGAACCCCCTCAATGGAGATTTGGAGGTGCAGCTTACCTCGGCCCTCCAAAGTTGAGGAGGCCGAGTCTACAAGCCATTCAGGGTAGGCTTCAGCTGGGTCCCCCACGGAGAGGGAGTGCTGACGGCGGGAAGCCATAGAAGGTGGCTGACGGGGCGGAGGAGGCTGAGGTAGAGGGCTGCGGCGGTCCTGTTGGCCGGAACGGCAAACTGCAGCGAGGTGGCCCTTCCTGCCGCATTGGTGGCAGAGGGCTTGCCGGAACCTGCATTGGGAGCGTTGGTGGCGGCCGCCACAACTGAGGCACTGGCGTCCATCCCGGGTGGAGAGGGTTTGGAGGCGGTCGGCGGTTGGGTCTACCTCAGCGTGGAACGTAGAAGCGGTAGATGGAGCGTAGGCAGAAGAAGGTGCCGCGTAGGGAGCGGGCGGCAAGTAAGCGGCATGCGGGTGCTGACTGAGGTGGCTGAAATCCGGTGTGGATTGATCAGCCATTTCATAAGCCCTGGCATCATCGACCGCGATCTTCAAGGTTAACTCAGGTCTAGCTAGGATTCGGCGATGGAGTTTAATGTCTCGGAGCCCATAGATAAATTGCTCTAGCAGCGCGTCTTCCAAGTCACTGAATTCACAGAGACTTGCCTCAGCGCGGAGAGCGGCCACGTACTGGGCAATGGTTTGGCCCTCCTTTTGAATGCACCGGCGGAAATATTGCCGCCGGGCGAAACGAGACGGGGCGGGCTCGTAGTGTTGTTTGAGGCGAGCCAGGAGTTCGTCCCAGGGCAGCGAATTGGCAGGATCGGGAGCAGCGAGAGCCCTCGCAGTGGCGAACATCTCCCTCCCGCAGTAGTTCAAGAAGATGCCGCGCTTTCGTTCCTGGGAGAGGCTGACGAGATCGTGGGCTATGAGGAAGCAATCGAACCTCTCGAGAAAAGCTTCCCAAGCCTCAGCCTCTGGCCGGAACGGCGAAAAGGCAGCGTTAGAAGCCATTGGAGGCACGGTGTAGGGGTCCACGTCGCCCGTCCTCGTCGCCAGTGTAGTGGTCTCGAATGAGGAGACGGAGACGAATATAACGCAACGTTGTTTATTGAACAAGAACTTGACAGGAACACAAACTAGTCGTCTGACAGCTATTTATACCAGGAGCTGTCAGACGACGAACCAATAGGGACAAAGTATTTCTCCCGCCGGCTGGCCGGTGCGCCTGGGCCAATCAGAGGAGCCCTACTCTCGACTGCCCTCTGCTGGCCAGGCTCACCGGTACACAACAAAGGCATATTGTATTTGTAAGTCACCCAGAGTCTATGGTAGCAGGCAGCTACAATAAATATAAATAAATTAGATAATAAATCAGTTTGGTGGCCACGATGTAAAAAGATGTGGAGACTCTAGAACAGTGATGGTGAAGCTATGGCATGCGTGCCACAGGTGGCATGCTGAGCCATTTGTTAGGGCCCAGAAGGGTGCGCACTGGCCAGCTGAGTTCACCCTTTTTAAAGCCATTTTTTGCCCTCCCCAGGCTCCAGAGGCTTTATAGGAGCCTGGGGAGGGCGAAAAGAGCCTCCCCCGTCCCCCTGCAGGCCTTCCAGAGGCTTCATGAGCTTCCCTGAAGCCTCCGGAGCGCAAACAAAACGGCCCTACGGGCAAACCGGAAGTTCAGGAATGGACTTCCTGTTTGCTCGGAGGGTCGTTTTGACTGCTCCGAGGCTTCAGGGAAGCTTCCTGAAGGTCCCTGAAGCCTTCGGAGTGCTTAAAATGACCCTCCGAGCAAACCGGAAGTGACTTCCGGTTTGCTCGGAGGGTCGTTTTGACTGCTCTCGAGGATTCAGAGAAGCTTCCTGAAGGTCCCTGAAGCCTCCGGAGCGGTCAAAACGACCCTCCAAGCAAGGGAGCAAAAAACGACCCTTGTTCGGAGGGCCACTTTGACTGCTTCGGAGGCTTCAGGGAAGCCTCCTGAAGGTCCCTGAAGCCTCCAGAGGGCTTCTGGGGGAACGGGGGAGGCTGTTTTCACCCTCCCCATGCTCCTATAAAGGCTCTGGAGCCTGGGGAGGGCAAAAAAAACATGCAAAAATGGGGGGGTTGCACCTGTAGTGCACGCATGCGCACTGGGGGGGTCACGCATTGCATTATGTGTGCGGCACGCCTGCAAACGATCCCCCTGCACTTCCCCCATTGCTGCTCTAGAAAGAGTGCAGAGAAGAGCAACAAAGATGATTAGGGGACTGGAGGCTTAAACATATGAAGAACTGTTGCAGGACCTGGGTATGTCTAGCTTAATGAAAAGAAGGACTAGGGGAGACATGATAGCAGTGTTCCAATATCTCAGTGGCTGCCACAAAGAAGAGGGAGTCAAACTATTCTCCAAAACACCTGAGGGCAGGACAAGAAGCAATAGGTGGAAACTAATCAAGGAGGGAAGCAACTTAGAACTGAGGAGAAATTTCCTGACAGTTAGAACAATTAATCAGTGGAACAGCTTGCCTCCAGAAGTTGTGAATGCCCCAACACTGGAAGTCTTTAAGAAGATGTTGGATAGCCATCTGTCTGAAACGGTATAGGGTTTCCTGCCTAGGCAGGGGGTTGGACTAGAAGACCTCCAAGGTCCCTTCCAATTGTGTTATTCTATTCTAAATAAATAGCCATGGGTTACTTGATCACCTTTCCTGGTTTGTCTATCTTCTGTCTTTTCTGTCTTTTCTATCACATTGTATCTTTCTCCAATGTGTGCTTTCGATTCTGCTCTGACTGAGTACAGTTAAAGCTAGCAGGATGGGATTAAGGATTAAGGTAAACTAGTTCCAGGCAATCTCTTTGGTGATTTAGTTCTCTGGCTGCACCATCAGAGGAAAATACATCCACATTTTTTAAAGTAAAAGAGCATTGAGATCTGCAAGATATTTCCATCTTACTGCATACAATTGTGATGAAATCCATTTCAAAATAGAATGAGATTAATGATCCAAGGGCTAACTGTCCACATTGCTGTTTCCAGGCTGCTGCTCACATTTTGCTTCTGGTTCTTTATTTTTCAAATACACCAGGGCTGACAGCTCTTCAGACACTCTCTTTTGAAAAATACTCAGAAGTGTTGATAATTTAAGGACAGCTTTATTCAAAAGCTTAAAAAATTACCAAATAACATACCGGTAAATATATATATACATGGTTCCAAACAAAGTCGGTTTTTGTATACTCAATTTGTGAAATCAGCTCATTCTAATTTTGTCAGCTTTTTCAACAATTCCATTGTTACAGCTCTTATAATTGTGGAGATTTTTCCCCCCAGTTTATTCCATTATTTCTGTATATCAGTTATTAAGTACCAACATTTTCCAGTCCTGTCCAGTTTCTTTAAGACCTTGTCTGGTGTTGTTTAGTATTGTCATATCTGTAAGAAAAAGTTGTTTTTCTTCAACTATTGTGATAACACAATAGACATAATAGCACATTGAGTTCTTGTAGGTGATCATCAAAGTAGCCAATCTACTTTATTTCCATTTTTTAATGTTCAGCTTTAAAATATTTGTTGCTAACGCTTCTTCTTGAGCTGCCAATATTAAGCTTTTCATATTCTTCTTGGTAGATTTGATCTCAATTGTTAAATTTTGTTACTATTCACATTGCCTTCAATTCCGGTCAGATATTGACCAGGTTTAGCTTTCGATGTTTTATTAATTTTTTAACTGTTAATTTTTATGCCCCACTTTTGATTCTGTCACATTCAAAATATTTTCTTTGCAGAAATTTATTAATATCTTTCTGCCTTCCTTTGCATAACCATTTAGACCTATGATTTTCAGTTCTAATGTCTGTTTTATTTGCAACAATTTTCCATGATAAGAACAAGCAATTTATATTTTTGGGGGGTTGTAGTACATTGTAATTTGATCTTGCACACTGAAGTATCTAGTTTTGTTTATGTCCAATATCTGCTGTATAGGAACAGCCCAAATATTAATGGATGTTATTAAGAGATTTTATTACCACCATTCAAGTTTGGCTTTACAAACTTTACTAAGCTATATTATATATTCAGCACTGGTTTTCTTTGTCACTTGGACATACAAGATATTGTTTCTAAAACAGACCAATATTTCTAACTTCTTTTCATTGGCAATGCTTTTATTTTAGCACCATTCCATAATTCATTATCATCTAGGCATTCTTTCCCCCCACCCTTTTGTACACTTATCCAATCCAATTTCCATTTTGACACCATTAGTAAATATTTGAACTGTATCTAAAAGCAACAGTATTTGTCTACATGATTTTGCACACAGTATGGTTTCAAATCATCCATGCCGAGCACATGTGAGACTTTTGTGCCTTGTTTTGATAAATTATAGTCAGATAACATTGTATTCAAAATTATCAGTGAAATCAGAGCCATATTAAAAAGTAATGGAAACAAAACATCTCCTTGAAAAATGATTTTTTCCATGTCCTTCTGTAGCTGTCATCAATACCATTTTCTGTTTTTCCATTGCCATTTTTATTGCACTGTTTAAAAACATTTTATTTTTCTCATTAATTCCAAAATTTCTAAACATTTTCTAAATCAACTATGTGGTAGTGAATTTAATGTGCTTTTGTCATCAATCCAAGACATGGAAATCAATCATAAAGTGGTTCTTTGTAGCTCTAGAATTGTTGAATTATTATTATTGTTATTGTTACAAGACTGCTAAAGTGTCTAGTTCTGACTTTAGATAAAGATATTTCCTTCCCTTACCCCACTTCCAATATTATGCCCTTATCTAATCCTAGCTCCTGTCTGCTATAAGTTGAGGTGGGATAAGATCTATGAGCAACTCATATATTAATTTTATATTTCTCTGTGTTTGGCCCTAATTCTGCAATAGGTCTGCATATAAAGAACTAGACATCCTATATTTTTTTTATTAAAAAACCAGATACTTACTTAAAAAGTTATTTCTTACCCTTTAAATGTAAATGCTTCATTAGAAGTAACTTATAGATATCTGGGGTCAATGTATGGATTCCAGAAGAGAGGCTAACCATAGTGTAATACTGGATGTGAGGCCAATAGGTACATTTTTGATAACCTCTACTTATATGGAGCCTCGTGATATGATTATTATATGGGTGCATTGCATTGATTTGAAGTTCAGGCACAATTAGGTAATCTGGTGCCCTACTCATACCTGGCAGAGGTAGATATCTAACTGTAGGAGATAAAAGCACCACAGAGTGAACTATTACCTCCCAGTGTAGTCATTGTCCTATATCTCATCCTGACTGGTGGTACTTACAACAGGTGGGGATGTGCTTGATTTTAAGGAAAACAATTGTTCTCCAGAAACAGAGACTGAGGAGGCTTTTTGCTCTCTCTTACTATATACAAGAATATTTAGTGGAATTAGGAAAAAAACAAAACAATTTATAGCAGGAGATCCTAAGATTCCCAGCAGGAAGTATTTTTCTTTCTCTTGTCTCTCAAAAAGCATTCTCTAACTTTTCCACAACATTGTTTTCTAGCAACCAATCACTCCATTACTTAACAACAAAGTCCCCTCCTTTCTCCTTCTCCCTTCCCCTCAGTTTTACTAAGACAGAGAGAGAGAAAATAATAAAGGGGATAGGCTGATTTATTTTAGTGGGTGCTTAAAACCTTTCTTCATGTTTTTGGGGGGATTTGGATTGTTCCATGGTGCATCTCCTTCTGAGTCTTCTGGCCAGACCTTCCGCATCTGGAGGTTCCAGGCATCCTGTCTGAGTGTTCACTTCTTCCCAGGAAGCCCCTGACTGATATCTTTACCCTCTTCTCCCTCTGGAGCCAAGAAATGCAACTGCCTATTCTAACAACCAACAGCAATGTTTCCCTCCAGCTTCTCCCACAGCCACCACCTTCCCACACAGCCATTCAAAACAGTTGTTATCTCAACGTCTCAACGTCTCAACGTAGCAACAGACTCAAAAAAGGCAACATGCCTTTCTATCTTTCTGTTTCTTTTTGCATTTCCCTAACCACTTAGGGACACGGTGGCTCAGTGGCTAAGACACTGAGTTTTTCGATCAGAAAGGTTGGCAGTTCAGCAGTTTGAATCCCTAGCGCCGCATAGCAGAGTGAGCTCCCATTACTTGCCCCAGCTTCTGCCAACTTAGCAGTTCGAAAACATATAAAAATGCAAGTAGAAAAATAGGGACCACCTTTGGTGGGAAGGTAACAGCATTCTGTGCACCTTTGGCGTTTAGTCATGCCGGCCACGTGATTATGGAGACATTTTCAGACAGTGCTGGCTCTTCGGCTTTGTAATGGAGATGAGCACCACCCCCTAGAGTTGAGAACGACTAGCACATATGTGTGAGGGGAACCTTTACCTTTAACAACTTAGAAAGGTGTGCCCACCCATCTCCTTTCAGGGCTTTAGAACCCCAATACCTTTATGTTAGGTTTGACCAATCAGAATGCTGCTTCCCTCTGCTCCATGACAGTCCTGGCTAATAGCCAGAGCAGTTCATCTACCCTTGTGACAACTCATCTGCCCTCCAAGGACTTTCTGAATGTCTTTTTCCAATTTTTATTCTCTCCTGCTGCTGAGTCAAATCATATCCACTGGCCACAAAACCAACATGTTACAACCGTTGCTGTTCAGAAGTATACCATCTATAATTTTATTAGAAGTGGAAAAAAAACCTGGGCATCCAAGGCAGGCAATAAAATGAAATGCGTGTGATTCACGCATCCTTAATTAGAGCTGGTTTGGACAGACATTGGGGTTGTCCATCTAATGTCACAAATAAGTCTGAATAAATAGCAAATGCCCCATTGGCCAAGAATAAGTAAGGGGAAAGGAATTTGAAGAATGATCATTGAAGTCTAGGAT
Organism: Natrix helvetica; assembly: GCF_964273705.1. NCBI lineage: Eukaryota > Metazoa > Chordata > Lepidosauria > Squamata > Natricidae > Natrix > Natrix helvetica. The sequence goes on from NC_138552.1 coordinate 248,979,807, forward strand.
TATTTCAAAATTCCCTGGTTCCTATTCCATCTCCAGATTCTTTAAAAAATCATACGGAATAAAATAACAATCAATTGGATTGAATACTATTCTGTTTGCCAACCAAGGAACAATAGTAAACCAGCATTACAGATGCTAAAGGAGAAATGAGAAAGCAGCTTGCTTCTAAGGCCAGCTGGCAAGTACCAGAAGCTAGATTCAACAGGGACTTTCCTTATTCATAGAACAATCATTCAGCCTCTCTATTTTTCTTGTACTAAGCAAGTCTTATGTTGCTCTGAACACTTAAGCTGTTAATGGTATCCTTCACAACCATAATCATCCTTATGAATTTCAGAGAGATCACAGCAGAATGTAATGTAAGCAAATAAGGCTAATCCATGACACAAGAATGCTTTATAACATTCCACAGTTAAATATTAATTAAAAGATTAACATTTGCTTTGAGATACTCTTTTAGAACTGCATTTTTTCAACATGATGGTTATGAATGAGCTTGCTGCTTAAATTGACAATCACTGGAGACATACTAAAACTGGCATAAATATTTTTGTTCTGTCTTTTGCATCAAGTTTTCTATGCCGTTAATATCATAGACTCTAGAAATAAAGGGACCCTGAAAATTCCAGCCCTTGAGAGGGTCCAGCCCCATGCTCAATGCAAGGTATGCTTAAATCCTGGCAAATATTTAAAGGTTAAAAAACTAGCACCAAGCTAAAGCTTACCAGGATGTAAGATAACTCTATTGAATTGAATCCTTGGATTCAATTTGGAGGAACTGGCTACTCTGCAACCCTTGGGAAGAGGGCAAGATGGAAAACATTAACAAAATCTAAATTCCCTCAAAAAACCTTATGTGACATTCCTATTCAATAGATGTGAGCTGACCTATGCAAATCTGACTCCTTAAAACTCTTGTGTTGAGGGTTATTATCAGATTTAATAAAGGCAGACTAATGGCAGGGACAGGAGTACTATGGTCAACATGGGGTAATTTATCTCAGAGGCTATTTAAATGTCTCAGAATTTTCCCAGAACTTGGGGAAATAGCACTGTAGTAAATTACCATGACAGGTCCCACATTCAGCTATTCAGTTGAGGGAGCACAGAGCAAAAACTAGCATTGAATTGATCACTAAGGACATGCAGCTCTAAGCAAGAAGACAAATGCTGGTGGCAGATTGAGGACATGGGTACTCTTTTTTCAAGAAAGCAGGGAAGAGGGGAAAATGTAGGCTTTCTCCCTTTCTCACACATTTGATACTTCTTTTCTATATGTGGATTTTGTACCACCTCTTTGCCACAGGCAACTGTATCATTTACTGGTTTGCTGGTGTATCTAAAAATGTCTTTGGGGATTTGATATCTTCTGGACACGAGATCCTGGATGCACATTTAAGTCTATGTATCTGCTTGAATCTAAGCATAGAACAAACATGCCTTGTCAACTGTTTTTGCATGAGTCCCCATGATATTGCCTTAATCTTTGAATGAAACTAGCTTAAGCAGTCTTTAGTTATAGTGGAGTTAAAGTAGTATTTCCCCTTTTATTCCAATTCTGTCCAAGGACATCTTAGGGGGTGTGTAAAATATGTTAGGCTTGTTATTCATTACCTTGGATGGAAATCAGGTGACTGTCAGTAATTGGGAGCAGAGGGAGAACAGGGATCACCAATGAGTTCAGCAAATTCCACACACCAGCATTGTTCTTTGGCAGCCTATGGATGCCTAGGTAAGCACTTCAGCTTAGTCTTGGGGAAAGGCCTTATGTCAATTCTTTTAATTTAAATGAGCTCAATTTCCAAGCTGCTTGCTCAGGAGGAGCTTCCAGGGGAATGTCTTTGGGTGTTTTTGTATTCATTCTTCAGCCAGCAATCATAATGCAAAGCAGAAAAAATAGCAATTCATATGAAACTGCAGAATATGTATGCCAATAATGTCTGTGGTTGGGGATTTCATTTGGCTGGTTTGAATCACATCAGACTACACATAAAGATGATCACCAGTGAATAATAAATCGGAAAGGATCAGCATAATTGGAATCCTGCTATTTTGCATTTATACTGCACATAGGGAAGGGGCGTAGGAAACAGGACTGGAATTACTGCATACCCCTCACTGGTGTCGGGGGATGAGAGACCCCTGGAGTCTGGACAACACATGTTTTCTTTCTCAAATTACAGGAAAGCTTCAAGAAGCAAAGATCAGCAGCTGATTCTTCACATGACTCCCACGAGACTATGAGTTTAGATGTATTTAGTTTGCAATCCTATATTTGGTTTCTCAGGATTAAGTCCTCTTGAACTCAATGGGAATTGTGTTTGAGTAGATATACCTTTTCTTTCCCCTTCTTGGCTTCTTTAAAACCTCATCCTTTTGTTAAGCTTATGGAGAACAACAGGCATTTTGAAGTCATTCACTGTTTTAAACAGAAATATATGAAGAATGATTAAATTGGTTTGATGCCAATGTTGCAATGCTCCAGATAAATATACTTTCACTTCCCATCCCAGGGAAAAGCTACTCTACAACTCTTCTGCATAGTCCATTTTGCAGGCATAAAAAGCCATTTGTGAAAATGCCCCACACCATCAATATTCATTTACTTCACTAATCTCTAACATTCTGACTAAAATTGAGAATGTTTCAGATGAACAACAATATAAATTATATTGTTCAGTTGAAATGAACAATATAAAAATGGCATCAATGCAAAAAACATCAACAACAAAACATATAGAAAAATAAACAATCCAAAAAATTAGGATTTGGCATAATCACTATGTATTGCAATACCTGACTCTGCTGGGCCTTTGAAAAGATTCTCAAAACATGGCTTTGTCTGGGAATCTAGTGGCGGCAAGAGAGATCCAGTGATGCCTGAGGATCTAATGATAGCAGGAAGCCTATTAACCTGTTGTCATTATATGCATTGTACTTGCTGGCAAATCAAGTTTTAAACTATTTTAATTGATTTTTAATGGTTTTTATTTTTGCTGTTTTATTTTAATCATTTTGGTTTTTTTTTAATTTTGTGAGTAACCCAGAATCATGTATATGAGACAGGTACAAATATTAATTAAATACATGAATAAATAGACATATAGGTAACTTATTATGTAAATAAATTAGAAATAGATCAGTTCTTCTAAGCCAGTGGTTCTCAACCTGTGGGTCAGGACCCCTTTGGGGGTCGAACGACCCTTTCACAGGCGTTGCATAAGACCATCGGAAAACACATATTTTCGATGGTCTTAGGAATCGAGACACCAATTTTATGGTTGGGGGTCACAACAACATCAGGAACTGTATTAAAGGATTGCGGCATTGAGAAGGTTGAGAACCACTGGTCTAAGCCAATCTGAAGTGTAAGGCTTATCTGCACAATTGGGTTGCCCCATTGTCAAAACAGACAAGCAACTGGAGGGCAGAAATAGACATCATCCTCTTTTAATTCCACTCCCCATACTGCCAAAGCAACTTAAGAACACACTGTTATGCTCCACTTGCCAAATATATTTTCTGTGTTATGTCCCTTGAATGCTTCTCTTCATTTCAGATACCTTAAATGACTTAATTTGTTGGAGACTAAGCCCAGCACTTCATTGGCTGTTCTCTAGAGGGATGAACAGCCCTTCAACTGAGCTTACCATACTCTCTAATGTCTATGGAGAGTCTCAGTCATCCAGTCATGGTTGTCCCAAAGGTGCTTTTTGAAAATGCAACTGGACTTTCTTTGTTTTTTTGCTTGAAGACATTTCACTTCTTATCCAAGAATTTATTTGGTTCTCAGTAAATAATAGAGAATGGCAGAATTTAAATTCCTTGCAATCATATGATCATTAGCACCCTTTCTGACAGTGGTTGAGGCCACTTGGAGGTTTCTCTGGATCTTCAGGGTCACCTGGATAGTGCAAATGGGCGTGGAACCTTTTTGGAACTGCTGAAATGACTGTGTTGTAAACAGGAGAAATGTTGTGTCGTATCCCTCCCTTTCTGTTGAGAGAGGGATATTAATGTCTTAATGTAGATGGCCTTGTTGACCTCTCTTTCTAACCAGTGGTACTCTCTGTCTAGAATGTGGTCTTTGCTATCTTCAAAAGAGTGAGATTTGTCTTTCAAATACAGATGGACTGTTGAATCTTGTCCTGATAGGTTTGTTCTCCTGTGTTGTGCCTTGCATTTGTGAAGTGGTTGTTTTGTTTCTCCAATGTACAGGTATGCATATGTCTCACTGCATTGTACTGCATATATCACATTACTGAGTTTATGTCTAAGTACTTTATTCTTGAGGTAGACAAGCTTCTGCCTTGGTGTGTTTCAGGGTTTAAAGTGTGTATCTCTGTTGTATTGGTTGAAAATTCTCCTTAGGTTTTCAGATATGTACACAGAAGCTCTGTTCAGAGTCTCTCTGACTCCAATAAAACCTTTGGGATTGCCCTATGTTTGGCACTCACAGATGAGATATTAGTTATCCCAAACTTCCCGCATACATTTTTTTAATCTATAGTTTTCTATTTAAAAAAAAACCTAGCATGATCTACAAAGTGAAGTATTATGCCAAAGTAACTGGAATCTGTTGAACATGTCTGCACATCAATTCTGCATGACCAAGATCCAATTGTTGCTCAAGCTATTATTTTGTCATTCCAAATTTTCTTCGTACTCAGTTACAACATCAAAATCTTTTGCATGGTGTCATTATGTTCAATTTTCAATGTAAAAAGTTAAATTAGCTCTCAGGTTACATTTCAGAAAGCAGTCCATTCTTAGAAGTTCCTCAACTGAATCGTAGTCAATTAAAATTTCCAAGAGAGACTCCAGATAATTTTCTTAAACAGGATGAAGTCTCAGAAGTAGCTAAAAGTAATTTCCTTTGTGGAAGGCCTGAGAATGCACATTATGTTGTATGAATAATGCATTGTTTGATTTAAACCACCTGAGAAGCCAAAGCACATTGATATGGAATGGCTACACACAGCAGAGGTACTTTACAAAGACCTGCACCTTGTTTTCACACTGCTTATTTCATGGGATTGTCAAGGCAACTATGAGAAAACTGAAATGGAACAGAGAAAACCATTTTTGGTTCTGTTTCTTGCAACACAACTTCTAGGCTGCTCATTAGTCTGTTTGTATCTGGCAAACTAATCTCACTTCATCTTTTAGAAGATAAAGAGATAGATGGATAGATGATAGTGTCCCTGTAGCTGGTGTTGCTCATTTCTTATCAAAGTTATTAAAGTAGCCTGCAAAAAACACTAAGTATAAACCAACCAAAGCATTTTGAAAGACATCTATTTCAGTGGGGGAATACAGGATATAAAATGTATAATCTTATTGAAGTTAGTAACGCTTGAGAGAAGGAATTTTGGTGGACCACACTACTTTATTTGAACCCTTCTCTCTAAAAAAAACCTTACAAAATTAATAACACTAACTCAATGTATAACATAATCTAAAATACTTTTAAAATGGAACGAAAGCTAATTACAAGCATTTAAAAGTGGGTTTTAGTAGGAAGAATACACTAAAACTCTACTGTTAAGCCAATCTAGAAAAAGAAAGTTTAATAGAAATTATAGTCTTCAGAAGATTTAAAACCCCATGGCAATAGAACATAAAATTTAGGGGGAGGAAATATAAGCAATACAAAAAATACCCAGCCAATTAAGTAAAGTTAGCTTGTTATCTTTAATACCCAAATAAGCAGAATACAGAATAACCAGATCTTCAGAACTTCAAGAATTAAAAACTAGAATGTAAAGAAAATCCATTCCTTGGGAGACAAGCTGTTACTCTCTGTGCAATTGAAGTAACATGCAATTCATGAAAGTTTATGTCTTTTAATAAAATTTATTGGTCAGAAAAGATGTTGCAAGACTCCTGCTGTGAAAATGAGAAAAGATTTATAAATTCGGAAAAAAGTTCCAAATCAAAGACACCAAAAAAACAGTAATTGATTGAAAGAAGAACACACCAAAAGGGAAGACATACACTGAAATTCTGTTTAATAGAGGGGTCAACATCCAAGATATTTGAGAAGATATTTCACATGCTATCAGAATAATTGTTAGGCTCCTCTAACACTGATTAGAGCCATACCTGGAAAGGGAGCTGTTGGATATTCAAGCTGGTTTTAGAAGAGGAAGAAAAACATTTTTGCTAATGGATGTTGGATTATTGAGAAAATCAAAGAATACCAAAAAGAAACCAACATATGCTTCACTGATTATTGAAAGGTCTTCATTGTGTTGATCACGTCAGGCTGAAAAACGTCCTTAGGAAAATGTGAATCTCGGAATATTCTTGCGACAAACGTATACTCAGGACATAAAGCTACAACCTGGATGGAACCTGAAAAAAATACAGTAGAGTATTGATATTTTTGAAGTTTGTTGAAGAAGACTTGAGAATACTATGGATAGCCAAGAAAGCAAACATAAGATTTATAAAACAAATCAACATCTCTCACACAAAACACAAATGACTATGCTTTTATTACCATTGTTTGGACACATTATGCAATGACTCAGCCCCCTTGAGACATCCATAATACTGGAAAATATGCAAAGAAAGAGAAGAGGATGACCCGCAGCAATGTGGATAGACTCAATCACAGTAGTAATAGGTGGTGCACCATCTGCTGAAAGGTCAGACTGGGGACAAATCATCCTAGAAAAAGTTTAACTATGTGATCATTAAAAGTTGACCCTGATTTGATGGCATATATTCAGTTAGGTAGAACCAGGCCAACTTCAGTACATGATTAATAAATGCAACTCAGTGCTGATGTTACATGTTTATTTTTGCTCTAAAAATATTAGCAACCCCTCTGACAACTTCTGTGAGAAGCTTTTATAACGTCACAAAATGCTTGAACATCTGCTAAAATGGATGATAAAATTGTCACTGTCCATATATTAACAGGTGCTGTAAAAGACCTCCATGATCAATCAAAGAGTTCCCTCCAGGAATGACTGCTTCTATTGTCAGGACCTGCTGTATAGCAGCAGTGAATAACGGGATTGAAAAATAAAAGTAGATGAAATGAGTGTGGTAGGGTGAAAAAAAGTAGGAGAGATGTTGTGTTGTTCCTAATAATGGGGAACAGCAATCTTGATTGCTGAACAGAAAATTTACAGTAATTCTCAATCCTATGAGTGATTTCAGATAGAACAATAGTTTTTATTAAGAATTGGCTGAAAGTACATTCTGTTGAATTCTGTGAAGTATGCATGTAGTATGCATGGTGTGTGACTCATCCACTTTGCATACATTCTGAAAAATGCATGTAAAAATGAAGGTGGTGCAAAGTGTTCTGAAAATATTCAGGAAACAAAATAAACAAATCATATTTTTGTTAAAGACCAGAGAAAGGAAGATCCTGTCTTGGAAAACTCACAATTCAAACATAACCCCTTTTTGTCTTTTTTGACTATAGTACATCATTTATTTATAAGGCTGATGTACTACCAAATAACCTTCTATTGTTCTGTCCTCAAAACAACCTGAAAGGAAATGTCCCATAGAAATTGTGCCAAAAGCCACACAATAAAACTTCACATTTCCTCATCAAATCTCCTCTGCTTTTGACCTATTGCCTTCTTCCTTTTACAGTCGTCAGCTGTCTTGATAACTGTAATGTTGAATCATAGTTATTTCCTTTCTAAACAAAATTTGCCCCGTACTAAGGACATTATTTACCTAGTCAGAAAAATATAAAATTCAATGATCGGTTGTAAAATATATATATATGCTTCTTCCCACATCATCGACCTGCGCCTTTTTGACATCACCATGGGTGGTTCTTCCTCCTTGTCCACCTACTCCAGCCTTGATGAAACATTAACATGTGAGAAAATTACTGGTCTGAAAATTGCAATCCCTTTAGACAATTATACCTTTTATTTTGTTATATAATTGTGATATTTCAAGAGAGGCCTTGAAGGGTTTTATTGGCACAGTCTTTTTATAGACTCAGTTAAAAGGTCCCAAAATACCCTTTTCAATTCTCGGATGACTCTTTGGAAGGAACAGTCAGGACAAATGAATTCTTACAGTATGGTAAGTGAAAGTGTGTTTAGCACGGAAAAAGATTATTTCAGGGATCTCAAATGGTACCACACTCAGGTTGGCATGTTAGTTAATTCTCATAACTTTCCATGAATCATTATGCTCATGGATTATACTATGGCTACATTATAATCCATTTTGGGATTTATCTAGGAAGAGATGAAATATTTGATTTTTTTCCATTTAACAATGTGTACATCTAAACTCACAGCATTCCGTTTCATTCAATGCTTGTGATATACATGTATTATAAGTTTGATCATATGCATGTTCATCCATCCATCCCAGCTTTTTAAAAGAAGCATTTTCATATTTTATATTAACTTATGTGTTCAAGAATTAACACTGACTTATGGGTCAAATGGTTTTTTCTTTCAGGTGATCGATACTTCAGAGTTCACACTTGCAATTGTTGATACAGAGCCTATTGAGTAGATTGGGGGGGGGATTATATGGATAAAAAAATCTGAGGGGTGAATTAAAACACATTTCATGTGACAAAAAGGAACTTCCTTCCATTTATGCTTTCTGTTTAGAATGTTGAAATTGGTAGGTGGTCAACCAAACAAAGAATTTTTAAAAATAGAAATGCTTTAATTGTTCTAACGGAAGTGTTTTCATTATCTTATTTATTAAGTTTAAAATGTCTGAATGATAGCCAACAATGATATCAGAAGAGAGTCAAACTGAACCTGTTGTGATCCACCAGTGGCCAGCAGAGCTGGCAGCAGATTCGGACAGTGAGGAGATTTGGGAGGAACATGTGCCAGTTCTGGACTCTGGAGAAGGCTCTGATGAGGGCTCTGGGTTGGAGACAGAGAAGGGGTCAGAGCAGTATGCCAGTTATCAACTGCCTTCAGAGTCAGACATCAGTGAGGTAGACAAGTAGCTATAGCCTGTTCCCAGTGTGCACATGCAAAGAGTTGCCAGACAAAGGGAACAGCTAAAGAACAGGGGTTGACTTGGGAGTGAGGCCACAGGTGGATGATAAGTGGCCCTTCCCAGAGGAAATAAAAGAGGAGCGAAAGAGGAGGGGAGTTTGCAGGAGACAATTAGTTTGCTTAATTGGTTCGTGACTCTCCAAGACTCCTTGCCGTTCTTATAAGTATATAAAGAAAGAACGTGCATTTTAATTTTGAGAACAATTCACTTTCAGGATGAGGTGTTTGAAATTTTGGGAACATGCAATGGAAGCTGTTTAGAAATTCTTCCATGGCAGGTATGATTGGTTACAACCACCAAAAGGGAATGTGGTTTTCTGCCACCATCTTGAGCCTCCCAGATTACTTCCAGTTTAACTTTAAAAAAAGTAACCATCTACCATTTTTATTCTTTAAGAATGCCTTGAGTGACTTGAGTGGTATATTTATGGGAATAATGATTGGCATTGGCTGGATGTTGGTTGGAGCTAAGTCAATTTATGCAAATTTGCTTCAATATAATTTTAATCATTAAAAAATCATTTTATAGACTTTGTCCCCATTTATTTATAGGAACTTTTAAATGTAATTAGGTTGGCAGCATCTGGGAAATCCTTGGAAGATGCTTTTTTACCAACTGATATAACTGATACTTATTAATGGGTCACAAGTATCTGTCTTCCAATTTATAAATTAGTCATAGCACTAATAATTAAGGCTCTAGAATGGAGAAAAAATCTTTTTAAAATGTTTTTCCAAGATGTAAGTGACATGTAAACTTATCAATTGATAGTACACCTTCTTTGTGTTCATTGCCTCCTAATAGCTTGGTAATACATCTTGCAAAACATACTGAAGAATTCTTAGAATTAAATCTGAAGTGGCATTTTCTCTTAATAGTTTCTTGAATTATCATAGTAACTGTTTGTTTCTGCCATAATTAGATTGTGTATTCCTAGCTTATATGTGTGTAAAGATAAGTGTGTTTTCAGATTTTGACTGCGTCCTTTGTGGGTTTGTTTCTGATTTCATCTTTCAGCTGAAAATCACCCAAACATTTTAAGAAGCAATGGCTGTAGTAGTGATACCCACAGAAACTACCACTAGGTCACTAGAGCAGAAATTGCTCCTGCTTTACGGCCTTCTATCAAGTCCAGAGCAAGGAGAGAAGTGAGGAGAATATAATCACAACTCCATGTCCTTTTTAACAGACTCCTAAAAAGATTAGGAGAGATTCCACAGCTCTGGGCTAACATTCAAAAGAGTAGTGAGGTATTCCTTGCATCTTGGGAAATTGCTTATTCGTCTACATCATAAGTACCACTACCATAGATAATGCAAGATAATTAGCAGTTCTCTTCCTTTGTGCTAAAGGTGTGTGTTTTTTCCTTTGTAGATTATAAACCACTACTCTTCTGCCAGATAAACAAAACAATAAATGTTCAAAACAATAAACCTTTGAGATTTTGAAATATGACTAGAGCAATTTGCATTATAAATAGTAATTAATTGAACTTTTTTTAAAAAAAAATTGTCCCAACGTCTAAAGACTGAAAAGGATTGATCCTAGATCCAGTGCAAAGAAGAGCAACTAAGATGATTAAAGGCCTGGAGGCTAAAACATATGAAGAACAATTGAAGGATTTGGGTTTGGCTAGTCTAGAGAAAAGAAGGACTAGGAGTGACATGATAGCAGTATTCCAGTATTTGAGAGGCTGCCACATAAGACGAGGGGGTCAATTTATTTTCCAAAGGGTAAGACAAGAAACAAAGGATGGAAACTAATCAAGGAGAGAAGCAACCTGGAGTCGAGGAGAAAGTTCATAACAGTGAGGACAATTAACAAATGGAACAGCTTGCCTTCAGATGTTGTGGGTGCTTCATCACTGGAGGTTTTTAAGAAGAAATTGGACAGTCACTTGTCTGAAATGGTATAGGACCATGATGGTGAACCTATGGCACATGTGCCAGAGGTGGGACACAGAGCCCTTTCTGTGGGCAAGTGTGCCATCCCCAGCTACTCTTCCGGGTTCTGCTACTTGCATGCATGCTGGCCAGCTGGTCCGATGAGCAAACACACTGGCCAGCTGCTCTCTTCTGGATTCCAGGACTCCAGCGTGCATGCACACACATGCGGGCACACACTCGAGCTTCGGTACTCGGTGCCGAAAAGGTTAACCATCACTGGTATAGGGTCTCCTGCTTGAGTAGAGGGCTGGACTAGAGGACTTCCAAGGTTCCTTCCAGCTCTATTCTGATTCTGATTAGATCAAGTAAACTGTGAGAAATGCTATTGTTCTGTTCTCTATAGATACACTTATAAAGAGATGCTAAAAGCATAATGTAACAAGAAAGGACTTCATACTGCCATGCTGAGTTAGGTATTAATTTTATTATTTGGCATGCTTTTATGAGTTACACTGGAAGTTCTGCTAAAAAGTACCATGCAAATAATTAAACTGTTTCTTGTTCAACATTTTCCAGCAGTAAGCAGACAGCTAACAATAATTAGCAGTCTGAAATGAATCAAGATTTGGGAATCTAAGCCATGCTTAGGATGGAACTGAACTTCAAGCCAAAAGATTGGACCACGGAACAAATCGGAGATCACGAGCAAAGAAAAACCAAGGACTGGAACATACCAGAGGTCAGAAAGAGTTCATTGCTCAAACGAGGTTTAGATAGAACAGGAAGCTCCTGAAACATCTTCCAGTTCAAACAGCAAGGCTATTTTATCCATAAGGCTTTGCATGCAATGTGGTTGGGTACTTTATTTTTGAATCAGTGTTTCTTAATCTTGGCAACTTTAAGCTGCAATGTTTAGCTGGTGAATTCTGAGAGTTGAAGTCCAGACAGTTTAAAAATTGCTGAAGTTGAGAAATACTGTTCTGGATTATCGTGTTGTTTTTCACTGTTGCTGTTACTCTGTTGCTGGTAAATAATGGCAGATGTAACTCACACAGGGAAGTCTTTGAACACATCTTAGGCATGGTGCTTATTATTAATCTCTATGGAAATCTCAATCTGTTTAAACAAACCTCCTTGCATTGCAAAACACTGATATTTTAACTTGCAGAGAATGATTGTGTTTGTAATTAGAGAAATTGCCAAAGTCATGAATTGGGGGCAAAAGTGGAGCTACAGGCATTCCACAAATTTCCCTGAAAGCCCAATTTTCTTTCAGCTTCTTTCAGTGGTAGGCCTTCAGGGGCCTAAATAGCGATGCACATTTCTTGCCTCCATTCCACCAAATTGAATGTACTCATGTATACATATCTGATGCGAATTTTAAAAATAATAAACAGGAATAACATACCTGCCCAGCAGAGGTGAGTTTCAGCTGGTCCTATCCGGTATGCATGTACTGGTTGAAAGAATTTAGCGTGTCCTCCCATACCATAGCTTCCAGGGCCCGGTACCAGAACAGTCCCTCCCCTGGCCTGCCCCACCCCCACCCCCCGCTTGCCCACCAGCAGAAGCCCTCCGGGAGGTTTTGGCTGGCGGGCACACGGAGGGAGGGTGGAGAATCGCAGAGGGAGGAAAATGAAGTGGCTGTCAGAGGACAGAGCGGCGTGCACCCATGGGCTTGTCCAACGAATCCTCCCCTCCTGTTCCTTCCTCTGCTGTTTGAACAAGCCACACAGGTTGTGCTCCTTTGTCTTTGACAGCCACCTCATTTCCAATTGGGGGGGAGAAATCCATCTTCTCCATCCCTCTCCATGGATCTCCGCCCCAATTAAAAATGAGGCGGCTGTGAAAGACAAGGCAGCGCACCCTGCGCAGCGTATACAAACAACAAAAGAAGGAACATGAGAGGAGTTCCATGCGGGGCTTTTCAAACAGCCAAACTCCTCTCCTGGTCTTTCTTTTGCTGTTTGTATATGCCACGCGGGTCGCACACCCTTGTCTTTCACAGTGCCTCGTTTCCAATTGGGGCAGGGATCCAAGGAGAGAGATAGAAAAGATGGATTTCCTCCCCCCAAATTGGAAACAAGGTGGCTCTCAGAGAGAAGAGGGAAGCGCATGCCACATGGGCTTGTGCAGCAGCGGAAAAAGGAAGAGGAGGTGAGGATTCGGCTGTTGCACAAGCCCACGGGCATGCGCTGCCCTCTTCTCTCTGATAGACACCTGGTTAAAAAGCCATCCCCCATGGCGTTTTTCCCTGGGGGGACTCTGCAAAACATCCCAAGACCGATGCCACCACATCTGCCCTCTTTGGGGATAGATCCTCTTCAGAAGGACAAGGCCTCAATAGTCCCCCTCACGTTCCTTGTCTTCTGGCTGTGCCCCCATGCCATGGAAAAGATAGGCCCGCACATGCCCCGCACAATTACAGGCCCAGAGAGGGAAGCCTCTGCACAAGCCCGGGTGAGTGAGAACAAGTTCCCGCCATTACGAAGGCTCCAGAATGAGGGATGGAATCTTCGCCATGGGACAGAGGCAGCAGGACCAAAGCCCCTCTTCCAACTTGCCCTTCCTCCCTCTGAGGGTGAGGGACCTTGCTGCCCTGCTGACTCTCTCCGAGAGTCTCCACTCTCCGGGGCTGTAATTGTGCAGTGTGTGTGCACGCGCCTATGTTTTCCACGGTGTGGAGCAACTCCGGAGCCCATCTGTGACCCCATGGAAAATATAGGCGTGTGCGCACACACTGCCAGAAGATGAGGAACACGATGGGGCCAGCAGAGCCTCATCTTTCTGAAGAGGACCTATCCCAAAGAGGGCAGATGTGGTGGCATTGGTCTTGGGATGTTCTGTGGAGCCCCCAGGGGAAAACGTCGCTGCCAGATACTTTTAATGATATATTTTTGTCCTATGACTGCAGAATGCTGCAAAGAAACATAAATACAGGCCAGTTGTTGAGTGGTTCAAATGTGATTGGAATATTCAACAAGGTGACCACAGTATGTGTGTGTGTCTGTGTCTGTGAGTGAGAGAGACAGACAGACAGACAGACAGACAGATAGACAGACAGACAGACAGAGGCACAGAGAGAGAGAGAGGGAGAGAGGGAGAGAGACAGGGAGGGAAGGACAAAGAGCCACACAGACAGACAGACAGACACATAGAGAGAAAGAGAGAAAAGAAAGAAAGGAAGAAAGGAAGAAAAAAGAAAAAAGAAAGAAAAAGAAAGTTGGAGAGAGAGAAGACAGAAAGAAAGAAAGAAAGAAAGAAAGAAAGAAAGAAAGAAAGAAAGAAAGAAAGAAAGAAAGAAAGAGAAAAAGAGAACTTATGACCACAATTGAGGCCAAAATTTTGGTTGCTAAGCAAGAGCGTTGTTAAGTGAGTTTCACCACATTTTCCAAGTTGGCCACGCCCACCTGGTCACATGACCTCCAAGCCATTCCCATAAAACAGGCCACACCTACAGAATAGGTTCTAAAAAAATTTGAAACCCACCACTGCTGCTCAGAGTGGAAAAAACTATATTTGCACCTATTCAGTGAACAATTTCTAGGTTCCTTCTTTATTGTTAAATTTGACTTGATCTGGATTTCTTTCAAATAAATGATTGCCCTCTTTTTTAATGCTATTTTAATGCTGAATGAGCCATCTTAAAATGGGACATTTTACCAACAAATGTTTTATATCTCGTTTCCCAAAATCCTCTGCTCAAATCCCTCCTTTTTAAAAAAAGTAAAATCAAGGAGAATACTTTCAGATACAAAACAAAAATAGACTTGGCCCCAGTACACATTTACAAAAGCATAAAAGTGTTTGCTAGATCCTGGTCATTCTTATCTAATTATACACCATATTGTTATTCTTCAGATATTCAAAAAGATGCTTCCAAAAGTATTGCTCAAAACGGGTATTATTTTACCAGCAAACTTTTTTTCCTGCTTCCATTTTTCTTGACTCACAGGCTTAGATTTTTTTTAAGTATTAATTTAATATTTTTATTTCTGCACATTTGGAATTTATCAATAGCGTTTATAAAATATAGAGATAAATAAATGCCTGATCTGGTTTACATCACTGATTCCATCTATGCATAGTGTTTACAGTTTTTGACAACAACAACTTTGAATGTTTTGTTCACATGCCATCTATCATTGTCTGGCTGTGGTATCTCCTGATCCATTCCAGATGGAGATGTTGCTGAAACTCCATGCAGATCTTGTGCATATGCAGAGTAAAGGGATGGAAACGTGAGAAAGTCCTGCTATGCTACAAAATACATTCCCAGATATAATGAATTATGTGTCACATACAACCTACAGATCTGCTGCTTCAAAGCATGAACATGGCCAAGTTAATCATTAATCACGTTTATAACAAAACATATGTAACCAATAGAAACAAAGATGTGACTGTTGATGCTCAAGTACCAGAATAAATTTTAAAATGTACGCAAAACTTTCTAGAGCAATTCTCCAGTTCTATCTTTAGTCAATGATATTGCCCCATGGTCCTGCAATCCTGTAATTAGTTACCTAGAAGTGCCTCCTACTGAACTAAATATATTTCTCAGATGTTTTTGTTCATTGTTTTTTTTAATTCTGTCCTGATTGGATATAGTTTCTAAGGCAGTGAATCACCTTGTCTTTCTACTGTGGTGTGTGTGTGTGCATTTGTGTGTGTGTGAGAGAGAGAGAGGTAAAAATATTCTATCTGTATTTACTGTACTTGTATAGAATAAAAGATCGTAATAAACGAGAGTTGTCTTCTGCATTGTATCCAGTCTCTTAGAGATGTCTCAGATTACCATTTAAACTGCACTGAAAAAGTGACCCATTTATATAAAACTAGCTATACCCGGCCACACGTTGCTGTGGCCCAGTCTGGTTAAATGGAAAAGAAAGAAAAGAGAAAACGCAAGTCCCCCTGCAGAGGCGGCCCCCACATGGAAGTGAGCCACAGTGGCCCCTGCAAGAGCCGCCACGGAGGACACTCCTACAGGCCCCGGCCTGGCCGACCTGAGGAGGAGGCCACCGCCCCCGACCCAGCTTCCCTCAGCAGTGGCGGCAAGAGGAAGTGGGTGGTGTCCCCTGAGGAGCAGGAGGAGAAGGAGGAGGAGGAAGGAGCCACCCCTGGTGACGCAGATGCGAGGCAGCGCCCACTGGCCGCAGCCCCATCCAGAGACACCATCGGTATATAGTCACCGCCTCATGGGGCACCCAGCAGCTGTCCCAGCCCTGCTGAGCCTCAGGCTGACACCACCGCCGCCCTGTCGGAGCTGCTTTGGAGAGGCCATAGCTGGCTCCCTGTGAGGGGGTGGAGAGCACGGGCAGCCAGCCAGGCTGAGGAGATTCTCCGCCTCCCCCTCCTCTGGAGCTCCACTGGGCTGGGTGGGGGGAGGCCGGCTTAAGGGTGGGAGGATGCAGCCAAGGGATGGGGCAGGTGCCCCCCCGCTGCAGACAGAAAAGGCCTGGTGGGAGGGGAGGAGAGAGAGGGGAGAAGGAGGCCGAAAGGGTTCGGCTCCCCTTGGTGGAAATGGCGAAGCTTGTCGGAGGAGGGATGGAAAAGGGAAAGGGTGCAGCCGCAGCCCAGCCACACATATAAAGGGACCATCGGGACGAAGCTGGAGAGAGGCCGAACTGTTTCGAATATACTATACTCAAGAAATGAACACTATGGTATAGCTTGTGTTGCTTGTACATCCAGCAGATGGCACTGGTTTTCGAAAAAGCATGTTTTTACAAAAATAGTATGTTTTTACCTGTCATAGGTGTGACATCTATATAATATACGTATATAAAAACATGTGCATAGTCGAATGCAACGTTGTGTCAAAATTTCAATCAGTGAAGAACTTTCGGAGATTTGAGATTCTGAACAAACGAACATTGCATTTTTATTTATATAGATGAATGGGCGGTTCTGATTATGCAAAAGTATTATTTTTTTAAAAAAATCTATATTAGTAGCATCACTCTAGGGCAGTTTTCAAACTACTGTAATCACAGTACAGAATTTCTTAAAACTAAAGTGTGTGTGTGTGTGTATCATGTATGATAAACACATACAAACAAGCAGTTAGGTTAGTTTAAAAACCTCATGTGCAGGATGAAATGTTTGAAATATTAATATATTCACAAAGGCCTAGGAAAATAAAAACCTCTTTGTCTATCATTGGAAAGATAATAACATAGATACCAGGCAAACCTCCCAAGGAAGTCCTTCTAGATCCAGGTGGGATTACTAAGAAGGTATTTATTACAGATCAGGATGGGAAAGCATTCAGAACAGAGGTGGGTTTTAGCCGGTCCAGTCCGGTACACGCATACCAGTGCCAGAAATCCAGTGTGCATTTGAGTACCAGGTCCTCCGGAGGCCCCGTACCAGAATGGTCCCTCCCCTGGCCTGCCCCTCTGCTCACTCTTCCCACCCACTGAGTCACCACTCACTCTCTCTCTCTCTCTCTCTCTCACTCTCTCTCTCGCTCTCTCTCTCGCTCTGCCTGTCCGCACCATACTTGCCTCACCCACACACTTCCTTTGCCAGACTGAGCAGTTGGAAGAAGCCCGCGCGCCCTTCTCTTTGACAAGAGCCTTGCAAAACCGGGACTTTGCAACCGCTTCTCAAAGAGAAGAATGTGGGGGGCAGACTTCTTTAGACGAGCCCAGAAAGGCCACTTTGCCTCCACTGCTCTCCTTCCTGCACTGCAGGTGCGGCCTTGAGGGAAAGATGTCCGACCAAGGCAACAACATCCCTCCGATCACAGTGAGGCGAAGCACCCTCAGGCACATTCTGTCGACCTTGGGCAGCTGAGGTGGGGGGGGGAGCTCCAAAAGTCCAGCAAAAAGGGAAGGGGGTGCCTGGTGGGGGGCCGCATCTTCCCTTTCAGCCTCTAAAGCCACACTCAGCCCGCTCAAGTCCCGGGGATTCTTTCCCAGCTAACTGTCAATTTATAAACAGAAATTAACCATCTTCTTTTAAACTTTCCATTTCAATGAGAATTTAAGAAAAATTCTCATTGAAATGGAAAGTTTAAAAAAAGTTGGTTAATTTCCATTTATAATGGTCATGTGGCGGTGGTCTATAGGCTGCTGGCCAATCCAATGCCTGGTCAGGGTGGCAGGGGTGTCCTGGAGCATCTCCTAGCTGGGAAGGGGTGCCAGGAGAAAGCGGGGCCAGCAATGGGGCATGAAGGAGCAAACGCACAGCAGAATTGGGAGCGTCCCCAGGTTGGTGGGCTGGCAGGGAGGTTGTGTGGGCCTGGAGCAGTGGGGAGGCAGGAGTCGAGGCTACCCTGGGCACCTGCAATGGGCGGCAACCTGCCACCCAGAGCTCTCGGAGGAAGGAGGCAGGGAAGCGAGCTCCGGGCCTCATTTCTGCCTCATTCCTCAAGAACTGGTTTTAGGGACGGCGAGCCTCTCCTGCCACTGCACCCTTCACTCTCCTTCCACCCGGATGCTCTGCTGGCGGGGCACCTCCCATTTCACCTCCCAAGAGAAGCTCAGGAGAGATGTTCAAACAGCCATGAGCCTTCCGAGAAGGACACTGGACACCTGCAGGGAGGTGGCACCCACTGCTGCTGCTCCCAGTAATGCAGGCTTCTCAGAGGGCATTAAGTTGCAAGCGCATCAATTTCAGCAGCTGCGTTTTGCCTTGAAACTTGCTGTCCCGGCAACCTGAAGGAGACATTCTCCCAGTGATGTTTCAGGCACTCCCACCCTTAGCTGGGAGGGAGTAAGGACGGCTGGGCATAGCTTGGCGCCTCCTGGTTCCCCTCAGATCATTGGGGGGGCCTCACGGCCTGCTAGCGTGCATGGCCTGCATGCTTCTAGTGGGAACAGGAAGTGTGGGGATCTTAATGTAATTTGGCGGGGGAGGCTAGAGTGGGAGGTTCCCTGGTGCTCGCAGCCGCAGCCGCTGCTTGGGAGAAAATCAGCCGGAATCTTTAGTGAGAGTCGCAGGGTGAGTGATGAAATGGGCCACCATGGGCAGAAAAAGCATCATCGGATTCACCTCCCACACTCCAGGAACCAACCAACCAAATAAATAAATAAAGTTGGCTTCGCTTCCTTGCACAGCAAGAGAGAAAATTGCCTGAGACATCGCTGGGAGAATGTCCCCTTTGGGTTGCCGGGACAGCAAGATTCAAGGCAAAACGCAGCTGCTGGAATCAATGCGCCTGCAACTTAATGCTCTCCCAGAAGTCTGTGGTACTGGGAGCAGTAGCAGCAGCCGGCGCCACCGCCACGCCTCGGTGTTCAGCGTCCTCGGGAGGCTCTCAGCCATTTGCGCATCTCTCCCGAGCTTCTCTTGGGAGGCGACCACTGGCAGAGCCTCTGGGGGGGGGAGTGAGTAAAGGGCGCAGTGGCGGGAGAGACTGGCCATCCTCAAAGCCAGCTCTCGAGGAAGGAAGTAGAAATGAGGCCTGGGGCTGCGGGCAGCAGGGAAAACGAGGGTTCTTTGCCAGCCTTCCAGCTGGCAAAACAGAGATTTTCACCAAGTGGAAGGTATGTGTGTGAGAGAGGGGGGGGTGAGAGAGAGAGAGAGAGAGAAAGAAAAAGAGAGAAAGAACGGAAGGAAGGGAGAGAGAGAGAGAGAGAGAGAGAGAGAGAGAAAGATAGAAAGGGAAAGAGAAAGAAGAAAAGAGAAAGACAGAAAGTTCGGCAGAGAGACACAATAAAGGAAGGAAGAGTGGGAGAGAGGGAGAGAGAGAGAGAGAGAAAGAAAGAGGGGGAGACAAGAAAGAAAGAAAGAAAGAAAGAAAGAAAGAAAGAAAGAAAGAAAGAAAGAAAAAAAGAGAAGGGAAGGAAGGAAAGAAAGAAAGAGGGGGAGAGAGAGAGACAAAGGAAGGAAGGAAGGAAAGAAAGAGGGAGAGACACACACACAAGAAAGGAAGGAAGGAAGGAAAGAAAGAAAGAAAAAAAAAGAAAGAAAAAGAAAGAAAATTTATGATCACAATTGAGCCCAAAATTTTGGTTGCTAAGTAAGAGCATTGTTAAATGAGTTTCACCACATTTTACAAGTTGGCCACTCCCACCCGATCACATGACTGCCAAGCCATGCCCACAAAATAGGCCACACCTACAGAATAGGTTCTAAAAAAAATTGAAACCCACTAGTGATTCAAAATTGCAAGCAAGAGGATGACCTAGTATATGGACAAGAATAGATGGAAGAGCTATCCCTTTAAATACCATGATCTGAAACCATTAGAAATATTATATATTTTTTACTACAAAAAGATAAAGCTAGGAAAATCATGTATATTGGCTTATTATGAAGTTTTTAGTTCATCTTCAAGTTCATGTATAATGAAGTAGAGAAATCTAGAGAAGTTACCAGGACATGGATTGCTGATATGAAGCTATAGCTAATATATCAATATCTTTTCCAAATTGTTTTCTGCATTTTCTCAAAAAATTGTTCCATTTGCAGGATCGTCTAACATGCAGACATCTTTTCTTCATCACCATATCTCCTGAAGTTCTGGCTTTAACTCTCGTGCCCATTACAGATTTCAATCATTTGCATATTAATTGAAGAGGACACATTAATGAAATATAAATACCAAGATAATGCTAAAGCCCAGGTAGGAACATCCGGTGCTCATTGAAAACAAATTTCACAAATTGATTTCCTGGACGAAGCATTTAATTTTTACTTCAAAAATTAAACATAATTTTCCCACTAAAATATAGTGTTGGAATAGTTTTCTCTCTTCCATTGGTGAGTGTGAATGCGCCTACATAAGCATTACGTTTGAGGGCAAAGTCAAGAGGCTCTTTTGGACAAAAGGTCCATCATCATCTTCATCCAGCTCTTACCTAGCGGGGGGGGGGTGATTTTCACAGAGCTAATAGCACCTTCAAATATGGGATTTAACCCAGATTATAATATGGATTAAAAGGGTTGCAAATCACTTTCAGAATGTATTGCTGATGGTTCACAGATGCTATTTAAAGAAAAATAATTCAGTAACCTATCCATAGTTCAGATCACATCTAGTTAGGCTCTCTGGATTAAAAGGGCGTGTGTGAGTAGGGGGTATTGTAAGCATATGCATGTGGGGGGTATACATATGCATGCATACATACAGAACTGTAACATGGTATTGGATGTGTTGCTATCCTACGAACAAAGATAATAGTACTTAGACTTCAGTAACCAAGAGCCAATAACCCATGAAAAGGTTAATTAAGCAAGACGGGGGGGGGGGAATTAATTAAAGCTCAATCCAGCCTTTCTTTTCCCTTCAGTGGGATTAATCTTTAATGGTCATATGCTTCTCTCCTGCACTCCACTAGTTATATGAGCGTAGCCATCTATCAAAGGACAGTTTGACATTTTCTCATGGCCAAGGGATTCAATGTGTTATTTGTTACCAGCATGCTCCTGGATACATCAAGCCCAGCTCTTGGCTTTGAGGAAGGAGAGTTATTCTAAACCACTTACTCATTTGCTCATATGCTGAATTCATGCAGGGAGAGTCTTTTGGCACAATATTTTATTTCTGACACATGCCTTTTTTTTTCATGCCCAGTATTGAAAACAGAAGGTATACCATTCTAAAAAAGCCCACTCCATTCTCCCTCTCCCCGAAAGCTAATACCAAACATAACAGTAAATGAACTTTTTCAAAAGGTTAGATTTGCTTTCATATAAAACATTTTTCTTGCAGGAAATGGAGGCAGAATGTTAAACTGAAAACTTAAAAGGAATTGTGCATGGGCTCCAAGGACTATATTATTATTTAAAACAAAACAAAAGCTAATGGAAAGTTTAAAAAACAAAATAGACTTGGAACTTTATTAGGATAACAGGATAAACAGTCTGAGAGAGAAGTTTTTACTCCTTTGTTACTAATTCTAAAATGCAGTACTATCTTTCCTATTTTAAATGGGATTTTAGAAGCTATTTATTAAATTCCCAAGTCTCAGTGACATGGGGGGAGGGGAGTTTACACATTGTTAAAAACATTTAAAAACAAAAAATGAATCAAGAGGAAAGATGGCAAAAAAATGAAAAAAGTACACCTCTTGGTCAACTTTCATAATTATATCTGTACTGGAGAGTAGTGCCCAGAAAGGTTTGGTTAATGGGGTTCAGCTGAACCTCTAAGTGAATTTTGAGATAATTTTGCATGAATTTGAAGGTGAAATATATTGTGTGTACCTTGTGTGTCCTGATGTCCAAGGATCATCAGTGAACTTTGGACATCAGAAATTTTTGTTCCTCTGGACCTGGTTTATAGAGTAAACTCAGCATATGCTAGAACACACAACGTTCCCAGGGAGGTACATGTTAAATTTCTCAGAAAGACCACAAGAGATGAGATTCTGAGTGCACAAAGAGGGCAAGTGTTGAAATATCAAGATAGAGAAATAACCATTCTGAAACAGATCCCTAAGAAAGTTAGAGAGAAAAGAAAAAACTATTCGCAATTAGCGAAGAAACTTTACCAGAAAGGGGTGTGGTTTAGATGGTTGATGCCTGAAGGTATGTTAATATTCTGGGAGGACACAAGAGTTAGAATCACCACAACCATAGAGGCACAGGCCTTTATGGAAAAAAATAAAGCACTCCTAGATATACCTGACGATCTTACACCCGACACACAGGACACGGGAGGGGCCAGAGCTCTGCCGCCGGGGGAAGAGGGGGCAATACCAAGAAAACTCAGATCACAAAAATGAATAAGGAAATCGGCTTTATATAAATTGATTGAAATTTTTATATGAACTTATATGCTGACAAACTATCACTATCACTATGTAATATTGAATTACTTGTTTAAAGGAATACTATGATACTGTGAAGGGGATACCCTTCACACATTGTAACCGTCAAAATTATGTAACCTATTCCAATACCCCTTTCCTTATTATTTTTTAAAAAACCAATAAAACTTTGTGTTTTGTTTTTTTTTAAAGAAATTTTTGTTCCTAAAGTGCACCTGGGGAGATCTGGGGTGGCAGGAGCAGGTTGAGGGAACCAAGCCCTACAACTGCTCTGCCATTTTACCATCTATAGTCAAACTAGCCTGTTGCTGGATCTGTCCCTGTTCTGCCTTGAGCATTGTAGGCTCTTAGGAATCTTATTCAGATCAAGTTTATTATCAGGCATTCTTAATAGCAAACCTACAGTTCAGTGTTAAGATACATCTGACTTTCCACAATCTGTCCCATCACGTGGTGTAAAAAGGTGATGATTTTACTCCCATGCTGAGCGGAGATACAAACTACTATTCCGGTTCACAAAGGCATTCAAACTGACCAGCTATAAACTTTACACATGGGCAAAATGTCCCAGTGGCCAATCAGAAACATAGATGTGATCATATGTCATGGAACTACATTTCCCATAAGGCAGTCTCTGCCTACATTTCCCATGAGGTAGTTTCTTAAAGGAGACAATTCTTAATTCCTACACTAGCTGTATACTGCTGGGGCAGCACACTCCCCACCTGGAATTATAAATTCCACTATCAATTAACCTTTAACTAAAGACAAACAAAGACATGGCATAAAACAATCCAAACTTGACTACCTAATTAACTAAGATAACAGAGGCATAACATCAACATGCAAACCTAGCTTGTGTTGCTTTGAGTTACACAAAGGCATAGCATCAAAGTGCAAACAATGATGTAAACACAAAGAATACAAAGCTTGAGGTTCAATCTTCTAGTTCTTTCTTTCGTAGCAGCAGTTCTAGGTTGGTGATTGGTCTGGTGTAAAGCTTCTTGGTGGAAGTCTGCTGGTCATGACCTGACTCCAGCAGCTTCACAACTTGAACTTCCACCTGGCGAACTAGTCCATCATTACTTGGTAGGACTTGGTGCACAAGTCCTATTGGCCACGAGTTCTGAGGCGTTGTCTTTTAGTAAGACAAGGTCTCCTTCTTCAAGGTTGGGCTGTTTGCGCTACTACTTGTGGCGATCTTGCAGGGAGGGTAAGTATTCCTGCTTCCAACGCTTCCAGAATGTGTTGGCGAGCAGTTGAACTTGTCTCCATTGTTGTTTATACATGTCCTTGGGAACAAAATCCCCTGATGGTTGTGGCTAGCCACCTGTCTTCTGGGTCAGCAAGGTGGCTGGGATGAGAAGAGTTGGTTTTCAGGATCCATAAAAACTGGACCCAAAGGTCAAGTGTTGATAATAGCTGCCACCTCTGCCATGAGGGTGGTAAGAATCTTGTGTGTAAGTATAGGTGTCTTTGTCAACATTAAGTCCAGATCATTAGATTCATAGCATCCTTGAGCTCCAGCTACTGTTATTGAAGACCAGATTGGCAACCATCCTTCCATGTACAACTGAGTCCTGGGTAGACCTAGACTTTCCCCCTTTGGAGATATGACCACCTCCATTTCAGATATGGCACCTACTACAATCCCAGGATGGGGATGGGGTGGTAGATCAGCAATTATCATCTATAAAATCTTAATGGCTTTCAGAGGCTCTCTGATACACATCAGGTATTGCACTTTAGATCCCATTGTTGTGTCTTAGAAGTTGTGGTATAATTTTGGAACATAAAAGATCACCATCACTTTGCTACAACATTACACTATCACAACAGTTATTTTGCCATGGTCAGATGCCACCTGCAATTAATTGTGCCTACAAAGGGGGAGGTGATGTGATGGATCATAGTGAAGTGGCAGTTTCCTAGGAAAGACAAATTACATATTCAAGTTATATGCTTATGTTATCAAAACATTCTTGCTGGTTATGAGATCATCTTAATCATAATCTATTTGGATCTTCTTAAACCATTGGAAAGATATTCTGTGACCTATGATAATAACCTACTTTAGTGGAACTAGATACCATGACAGTATATGGATCCATTCTTGACATAAAAAAACTATACTGAAATGCTAGATGCATATACTGTAACAAGCTAAATGCTAAATTCAGGTGAGAAATCTTAATTACTGGGTTCACATAACTTGCTAGGCCCAGAAATAAATTCTATTTCATTGTTCCAACAATGATTTGGTTCCTTTAAAAAGCTGAGCTACAAATTACTCAATTTTATTTCAGATCAATCTGGCATGATGTGCCAGTGCAAATAAAGAATGCTCATCAAGGTTCTTTATTGGATTGAAGGAAGGTATGTAGTGGAGCACCAGTCTGAGCTCAGCACTATTAAGTGATTTTTTTTTACTGAAGCCTTGAGTAATAAAGTGGATGGAATGTGTTAAGTAATTAAGCTCCCCATTAGAAGAGCGAGTATGCAGAGAAGCGTAATGAGAGTGATATGGAATAACACGCACAAACCAGCATACAGAGACACTGAATAGTATAAAATATAGTAGTTTACTATGTAGAAATATAGAGGTATTCAGAGTCCGGTTAACAGTCCAAGTCATAACATGCTTCAATCAGTCAGTTATCAATATTCTCAGTTTAACCCACAAAGTATAGCTAAACAGTTGCAAACCACAATATCTCAAAATGCCCCTGACCAGCTTCTAGCAAAACGGAGAGAGAACAGCCATGCTGGCTCCCTCTTATAGCTGCTTGAGGTAACAAGCCAATTACATTTCTCTAACATTTAAAGTAACAATAACATAATCATAGCTTAATATACATTGGCAAGCCAAGCCTAGGGTTACATCCCTAACAGAATGCTTTTCACATTACTAGATGAGATAAAATACGTTGCTATTGTGGCCCAGCAGGAGCCGTTGGAGCTGCCACCAGACTCCGACAGCAACGGTCCCTATGAGTCGGCTCTGGAGGATGTGGAGGACCCTGGGCAGGGTTCTGACTCCGAGCAGGGATCAGAGAGGCTGGTCAGCCACCAGGACGTACCTGAGGCATGGAGCAGTGGTGAAAGCCAAAGGAAGGGGGCTCCTGATGTCATGCCTTGGAGCAGTGGGGAGGAGTCACGGGACAGTGAGTCAGACATCAGCAGTGAGTTGTTAGATGCTCGTTATCGGCGCGCTAACAGGCATAAGGAGCAATTGTGCAGTTACAGGAGGTAATTGCTCTCAACTGCTGATAATTAGACTCCTCTCCAGACTATAAAAGGACGGTTTGTGCACACGCCCTTTGCAGAAGTCAATGCATGAACTAATGTGGGAGAACAGACTTGTGAGCGTGGCAGGCTGGATTGCTGCCAGTGCTATCAGTGCCAAGTTTGTTATGAAGGCTTATTTGTGTTGGATTGCTGCCAAGGACCTGTTCTGTCTGTAAATAAATCCGGTACCTTATCTGTGGCTCAGTGTGTGTGTCTGTGTTGGTGGGGGGGTCAGAACACGTTGCACTAGCCAATTATCAGCAATATGTGAAACAACAAAATGATTGGAAAAGATTAAAAGACATGAGCTGTAAATAACAGAATGAAATTTAACAGAGATAAATGTTCTTCATCTGGGAAAATAAATCAATTGTACAAGTGTAAGATGTTAATATCTAATTTATTATCATGCCTGTGAGAAGGATTTTGGAATTGTACCTGATCACAAGCTGAATACGTGTTTGTAATCTAATATAGATGCAGAAAAGCCCAATCTTAATTTAAGTTGCATCAATAGTATTATACCATCCAAATAATCCCACTCTTCATTATCGTTTGGATCTATCTTCTTGAGTGAACTTATTGTAATATGACAGAATTCTTTAAATATCTGAAAGGCCACAGCTTATTTTCTATCACTCCAGCATACCAGTTTCAAATGAATATTACAAAACCATCTTAACCATAAGGCAGCTTTGGAATTGGAAGCCATTTTTTCCTCCCAAAATGTCTTTGAATAGAATTTAGTAGACATTTGTTGGCGATTCTTTAAACTGGATTGATTTGGGGTCTGCTCAATGATCCAAGTAAGGGGAGAATTCTATAACACCTAGGCAATTCTATAATACCTAGAACAGAGCCAGAAGGGCCATGGGAAAATGAGGACTATTTCTTCTGTATGGAGGCAGCATGATTTTCTCTAGCCATCAGCCATATGGTGCAGTGCTGCAGTTTCCAAGGAGAGATAACTTGATTCCACAACATGTAATATATGATGATGTTGGTGTCATCCATTTTATTAGGTCTGATTCTTGGTGATTCTATGGGCCAAGTCTCTCCACATCATGTAATATATATTGTACTCAGGGGTGGGTTCTGGCAGAGACTACTGCTGGTTTGCTCAGGGCCGTGCTACATGCACACTTGATGCACGCTGCATGTGAATGTACAATCCAACTAAAATTGCTGTGCACATATGCAGGAGAAAAAAAAGGGTGTGGCAGTGGTGTGGCAGGCCTGAGTCGCTGCTAGTTCCAGTGACCCAGGTTGCCAAGCTACTACCAGTTCGGCCAAACTGGTCCGACCTTGTAGGAACCCACCACTTATTGTACTACAAGTAGTATTGTATTAGATATGGAGGTTTAATTTAGCTATTGGCTAATTAGGTGGCTCAGTGGCTAAGACAGTGAGCTTGTTGATCAGAAAGGTTGGCAGTTCAGTGGTTCAAATCCCTAGTACAGGTCTCCTGCATGAGCAGGGGATTGGACTAGATGACCTCCAAGGTCCCTCCCAACTTTGTTACTGTTTACTATTGTGGCTAACAGAGTAGGATTTAGTATAGAAAAACCAGATGACATCTAACCAAATGAATGAATTCAGGGAAAAGTAATTTCATAAAGCCAATTCATAACATTGCAATTCATTATTAGTTAGTCCAGATTACATTAAAAATGAAATATAAGATTATGCTAAACCAACAGTTAGTTGATTACGGTTATATATATTTTTAATATCAAGGTAATGTTTTTAGAAAAACTATTCCCCAAATGACAATATTGTTGCCCCAACTTTATAGAAAAAGAAATAAGAGGGTGAGGATGATAGAAAAGCCCAGTGATTGTCACAATGCAATTTCAGAAATATAGAAAATTAGATTTCAGAATGAAAAGAGAATGTTTTTCTTGCACAGCTCATGAGATCTCATATACGTAAGGGATGTGCGTGGGAGGAAATTATGTTACAAGCTACAAACAGTAAATTTGTCTAACGGACATTTCTTCACTGATAAATTACATATCTCTATAAAGCTCATGGCAGGATCTGAATACACTAATTCAACATAAACTCAGTAGCTTTCTAAACCCTATGAACAGGTAAGAAGGAATCTTCCCCATTATTGAAAGTATATTGTATATGGAAGGTCCTTGATGCTGCTCTCTGAACTTGATTATTTTCTTACAGACATTTCATTACTCAAACTAGGTGACATCATGAGTGCCCATAAACCATCAGAAGAGTTTGGGTAATAAAACATCTGCAAGAAAACAACCAAGTTCAGAATGCACCAAGGACCCTTCATTTCAACCCTGAGCTACAAATATTCTTCTTTATTATATTGTATATATTTGAATTACAGTTATTATTTCTAAATGTACACTTATATATTTGCATAAAAAGTATGCAGTGTTACTGCAGAATACTTTTTTGCCCTCTTTTATTGAGAGGAAAATTTTAAGCAGTCCTCAAACACATAGAAAGATGCTTTTAAAATGTTGAAATTAGTCCAAAGGAAATTTGCAATAACTCCTAACTAGTGTTGGGACTCCAAACTAGTGTTCGTAAATTGCTCTTGTGGAAAAGAGTCTTAAGTAGCATCTATTTCAGTTTGATCTTGCTTTCTGTCACCCCACTAGTTTGTGTGTTGACACCCTATAAATCAAAAGACCCTTCTATTTTTGTGCATTCATTTTGAGTGAAACAAAAAGGGAGTTGGGGAGGGAGAAAAAGACAGGGCATAGAAGGAAGAGAAGGGAGAAAAACAATCATAGAATCAGACCCTACACACTGAATGCTGCCAATTCAGGAAATTTGTAAGATGCATATCTGAATCCACTCTCATGGGGCTCCAATTGCCAATTCTACAACTTCATTAGACTAAAAAGAGGAACATGCCCAAACAGTGATTAAAGCCAGATCTTGGCCTGATTTATATCTCACACCCTTTAAATGTCAAGTTTCCAATTTAAAATGTTGTTAATCGCTGAATGGGAAACTGACACAAGATTCCAAACATCAGGAGTTTCTCTTTTATACATTGTTTGAAAAGGCAGCAACTATTAATCATTTTTTTAAAAAATATCAAAATGCTCTGCTATAAAATTTCAGATTTTCTTGGTTAACGTTTTTAGTTGCCTCCTCCTGCTTCTATGAATTGTGCTCTGGTTGTTTTTCTCCTCCAGCCATGGAAAAAAATTAATTAAATCAGAAATTTCTATTGGGAAGAAAACTATGAAGTAGACAATTCATTAAACCAACTTCTGCTGGCAGAAATATTTTTCAAGTAGCAGTGGAAGAACATGTGTACCCAATCCAGAGTACAGAAGGCCTTATAATTGTCAGGATGCTGGAAAAAGTCTTGCTACGGTAACTATTTATTCAGCTTCAAATAGAAAAGATTGGTTTTCACTCAATGGTAAAATACGATTACCCACTTTGCCTGTAGGTATTTTTGCCTTCAATTTTCAGCATTTTAGGCCAAAAAGAATTCTGCTTTAATCCTACATAAAGCAAATAATGAGATCAACTTTCCCCATTTTGCAGCTTTTAGTTTTGTCAGGGTAGATAGTCATTTTTCACACTATTATTGGGTAGTCACCTTAGGTCAGCGGTTCTCAAATAGTGGGGCGCGCCCCCCTGGGAGGGCGCGAGGCTCCGTAAAGGGGGGCGCGAAGGCTCCCTTTCCATCTGGGTGCAACGACGACGGCGGCGTGGGCGAGGCATAATATATCCCGCATAATATATCCCGCCATAATATATCCCGAAGTGGCAGCACTTTGCACTGTGGATTTTCATTGGAGCCGCGGGCTGGAGCTGTGCAAGAAGCCTGCTCGGGCGGGGGTGGGAGGGAGGGAAGCATGGCTGTCCCAGGCTTCCCTCCCTTCCCCCCCCCCACCCAGCCCAAGCAGACTTTTTGCACAGCTCCAGCCCGCGGCTCTGATGAGTCTCTGAGCAGTCCCCAGCGCTGCCACTTCAAGCCGGGATATATTCTGCCATGCCCTCAGCGGCGTCTTTATGCAGGTAGCTCGCCTCCCCCCCAGCAGCTCCACCGCCAGCATTCCGTCTGGAAGCGGAAGCGCAACAGCCACTGTTGGGGAAGGGACAAAGGGGCGGCGGTCGCCCGATCTTGTCACCGCCACCCCTTCGCCCCTGGTAACGGCGACTGTTGTGCTGCTGCTTCCAGCTGGGATGCTGGAGGAGCTGCTGGCAGGGAGGGAGGGAAGAAGGGGAGGAGGGAGTAAGGATAGACAAGCAAGAGGGAAAGAGGAAAGAAGGCAAGCAGGCAGGAAGGAGGCAGAAGGAAGGAGGGAAGAATGGAACTGGAAGGGAGGCAGGGAAGGAGGGAGGGAGAAAGGAAGGATAGGAGGATAGGGAAAGAGGAAAGAAGGCAGGCAGGCAGGGGGAAAGAGGAAGGAGGGAACTGGAAGGGAGGCAGGAAGGAAGGGAAGGAGGAAGGGAGGGTGGAAGGAAGGATAGACAAGCAAGAGGGAAAGAGGAAAGAAGGCAAGCAGGCAGGAAGGAGGCAGAAGGAAGGAGGGAAGAATGGAACTGGAAGGGAGGCAGGGAAGGAGGGAGGGAGAAAGGAAGGATAGGAGGATAGGGAAAGAGGAAAGAAGGCAGGCAGGCAGAAGGGAGGGAGGTGCAAGGAAGGAAGGAAGCATAGATAAGCAGGAGGGAAAGAAGGCAGGCAGGCAGGGGGAAAGAGGAAGGAGGGAACTGGAAGGGAGGCAGGAAGGAAGGGAAGGAGGAAGGGAGGGTGGAAGGAAGGATAGACAAGTAAGAGGGAAAGAGGAAAGAAAGCATGTGACTACGGTGGGAGACGAGGAAAGACCGGTGTGCTATGTTATGCAGAGGTGTACTTATAACAATTTTATAGACAAATTATACTATTTACAGTCACGCGGGGGGGGGGCGAAATGTTTTCTTCTTCCTAGGGGGGGCATGACAGAAAATAATTGAGAAGCACTGCCTTAGGTCAATGTGCTGTGGATGAGGTGGTTGTATTCCAACATGCTTGGAGCATGGAGGAGCCTTCTAAAGTCTGGAGAAGACTTTTAAAGTCAATAATGCAGAAGAAAATGGACCCATTTCTATGTTCCTAAACAGTCCATATTGGAGATTCGGGGTATAGAATATGAACCAGCTTCTTAAGCAAGCTTTGGGTCATTGTATTACTTCTTTCTCCTCCCATTCCATACATGCCATCCTCACCATCTGCTCCATGTCCTTCTAAAACCTATTTGAATCAGATTTCAGGTTTTTTTTTGGGGGGGGAGTTTGGTTTATCTGCATCTGGGACTGTCTTTTACTATCTTGGGCATATCAATAGCAAGTGGCAGCACATTTGGAAAAGTTTCAAGAGGTATGTAGAACCTTTTATTTGGAGGACTACAATACCATTATGTACTTCTTAAAGTATCAGAAGCATTATTATTTTTTTTACCAATAATCCCCATTATGCTGGCTCGTACATTCTGGTCCACACAAATTAAAGTTTCCAAAACTGAAAAATACTGGTCTACACATATATTTTTTAAGGGAGGATGGATTTAAGCAGTTGTGCTGAAAAACTCACCATTCATTAAAATGATTTCCTGGCCTTTTGACCCATTTCCAACTCTTTTCTTTGTGTTTGTATGTAAGTTTCCAAATGGGGAAATACATTCAAATGGGGAAAAAATTCCTATACCCAAGCTAATACATTTGATCAAAATTAGCATAACTCAGCAATATCATATTTGGAGCCCACAGTAGATCTTTTATTCCAAAATGCAATTCCATGATTGGGGAAAATGAAGAATCAAACTATGAAATCTTGTGTTCTTCCTCTTACAACAGTCAGCAGCTGTCAAAAGCAGAGAATTTGCCTGTAGGAACTGAAGCGAGAGCAAGGGATTACTCCCTATCTTTATATATGAACCCCATTCAAATAATATGTATCCCATAATTTGAATACTTTGGAAAAAGTTTTCAGGAGCCCAGCATTGTACCTAATTTAGCTGTAAGCATTTAAGATGCCACAAAACTTTTTTTTCTGCTCCATTTCAGTGTTCTTATTTATTCCAAGGAAATTTTTAGTTATTATTCTAATATAGAAATAAAACTTTAATACCAGGATAGAGAAATAGCCATTCTGAAACAGATCCCTAAGAAAGTGAGAGAGAGAAGAAAAAACTATTCGCTACTAGCGAAGAAATTATACCAGAAAGGGGTGTGGTTCAGATGGCTGATGCCTGAAGGTATGCTAATTTTCTGGGAGGACACAAGAGTCAGAATTAATACAACCATAGAGGCTCAGGCCTTTATGGAAAAAAATAGAGCCCTCCTAGATAAGCCTGACGACACTACACCAGACACACAAGACACGGGAGGGGCCGGAGCTCTGCTGGCAGGGGGAGAAGGGGCAATACCGAGAAAACTCAGATCACAAAAATGAACAAGAAAATCTGTTTGATGCAAAGTGATTGAAATTATTTGAGGATAAAAGTTTATATGCTGACAAAATACTATCAATTTGTAATAATCTAATGTATTAATAAATGAAATGTATGAGTACGGGGGGAGGGATCACCTCCTGCATATTGTAACTGCCAAAATTTGTAATTTATTCCACTACCCCTTTCCTTGTTTATTTTTTTAAAAACCAATAAAATTTTGTTTAAAAAAAAAAGAAATAAAACTTTATATTGGGTATCTGTGAAAACAAATATTTAAAAAGTGTCAGCAAAGCCACAGAATCTGTGGATAAAGACAAATTGCTTAAAGTAAAAATAAGTCTCAAGAGGAAATGATGCATTTTTCCTGTCAAGGTATGTTTCCTTTACCACTGAGAGGGTAGCCTGATATCATTTACTATGAAATACCATTCTTTTGATTTTTATTATGTATACATATTTAAAAACACACAATATCTACACTAGTTAAAAAATATATTTCTACCTTCAAAAAATATGAGTCTTCATTGAAATCATGAAACTATGTTTTGTCTGTATACTTTAGGCTATGAGTTAGAGAGAGAATCTCCCTTGTGTATGCATCTTGTGTATTTATAACTCTGTTTTAGTTAGGCAAACTGAGTCTTTGTCTAGGCAAAAAAAAAAACCAGTGGAAATATCATATCTCCAGCTTACATGAGTTGCTCAGGTGGGGAAAGGAGGATGTGAGTAGGGGAGAATTAATCAAATTATTTGGTTTGTAAATGTTTGTAAGCAGTCTAGGAAAATCCAGAGCAATCTTAAAATGGTGTCCAAGGGAGCGGGACTGAGATACTACACTGGAGGGGAGCCTTAAGCAACACTTTTGAAGCCTATGCAAAAAATGTTCTCCTGTCAAGTCTTAATATTTATTGTACATCAATTGGTTGCATCTTCCACTGTTTTGATTGAACTTTAACGTGAATAACCTATATCAATTATACAGGTAAGAACTACAATCAGGTAAGAACTACAGGCATAACTACCAATCAGATGGTATGGCGTCAGGCCCCATACATTACACAATACCATTTGCAATCTTGTGGTGGTGCGTTGTACATTTGCAAGCTTTGTTTTTCCCCTTCAGCCATCAGAAAAAAAGGGGTTTTCCCTTGTATTGCTACAGTGATGGGGTGATGATGGGGAAGAAAATGTGGTAGAAGAGAAAGCAAACAAGAGCTATTCCTCTGCAGCAGCAGCAGGGAGCAGAGAAGGATAGGCTGTTGACATTACAAGTGGAGGGATGTGGCTTTTTCAAAATCACCACATTACTCAAAGTACTAGTGTTGTAGCGTGAGTGGAAAATTTATTGTAAAAGTTTCTCACATGTTTCTCAGACATCTCTGCACAACATCTCACTCTTAAAGTAAAAAAGTTGCAGTATTCCTCCATCGTCAAAATGACAGAAAACTATTATCGGTATGGAACTGCTGTCCCCATTGTTGATCCCCATCTTGCCTCGGTTGCCTCTTTTGTGACTCAAGATTAAAGGAAATTGTTCTAGTTTGTCTGTGCTTCCCTCTTCTCTGGGTTCTCAGCCAGCAGGGGGAAAAAACCCCACCTAATAGAGTACAACACTATACCAGGAATGGGTCAGGTTTGGCTCTGGACTCTGCCTGCCTTATCTAGGTTTCTTTCTGTGCTCCTGCTTTATATCCCATTCTGTCATGACCTAAGCTGGGCAGAGTTTTTTTAAAAACCAAACCGATTAAATTTATAACAAACAATGATTTTAATTAAGATTTAGCTCTCTGGGCTTTCCTTTCCTGGTATTTATTTATTTAAAAGATTTACATGGCTGCCCATTTTGTGAGATACAACTCTGGGTGGCTAAAAGCAATAATAAAAATGCAACAACGAAGCAGTTCAACAAACAAAAACAAACCAGAAAAGAAAAGAAAAAGAGGTACTAAAAATACTGAATTTGATTCCTTCGTGCTTGCTTTTGCAACCATGGGGATGGGAAGTGCTGGGCCTCTTGTTTCGCACTTTCACTATTTCAAGCTCGCAATAAGCCAATCTTTCTCCACCTTGGCAATCTCTTTTCAGTATTCAGACTGCCCAGTTAGCAATCCGTACCTTGGAAAGTAGCCAAAGTTTGGAAATACTGCAGTAAACCAATACAGCCCTAGCATTAGAGCATTTGTTTTATTTTATTTATCAAATTTAGATACTGCCCATTTGTTTCTCAGAGTATGTCAGGGGTACCTTCATCAATAACCAAGAAAGAAAACTCCCAACTCTATTGTTCGTGGAATTAAAATACTATCACTGGTTATGAAAAGATAGCAGCGAAAGTAAAGCAAGATCTAAGCCAGAAAGGCGCTAACAATTACATATCAAATGATAACCCAGCCTCCTCCCTCCAATAACCCAGCCTCCCCCCTCCCTCCCTCACTCCAGTGGCCAATCTGCAACTCCCTTAGGTGTCATGTGAGATGCATCTCCAAAAGGCATCATCATGTTGGTATGCAGGACGGTTTGCCTTGACCAGGTCCAAACACCGACCACCAGCATGCGCAGAAGATGGTGAGAAGAAAACTCCTTTTTCCATATCCTGTATGGAAACTCCTGTACCATTTATTCCCCTCCCAAATACCATGCCACCACCCTCCCTGTTTCTATGGCAGCCGATAGCAAGTAAGCGAAGCAGAGGCTGACAGAGTGTCTCTGTTAGTACTGCTGGTTGAGCAGTCTCATGTTGTTGCACGATTTGGATACAGCATTACAACCATAAAGCAAAACATGGCAGATGAACAGTGACCAGACTGCCTGCATATACTTTACAGCTACTGTTGAATTATTATTTATTTTCTTTGTCTGCCTGAAGAGAAAAGCCTTAATACAGCTAAAGCCTATCTCATTCATTGTCTGGGGAGGAGATGGCAGGAATGTCATGGAGGCTCAGTAGCAAAAACATGTTGCCACGGCATGCTTGTAGCAC
This sequence comes from Natrix helvetica, assembly GCF_964273705.1. NCBI lineage: Eukaryota > Metazoa > Chordata > Lepidosauria > Squamata > Natricidae > Natrix > Natrix helvetica. Next base: position 249,015,142 of record NC_138552.1, read on the forward strand.
AGTTAGGTGCAAGTAGAATAAGCCCATAGAGACATGCTCACATACTTATCAGCTGCACCCTCATCTCCCAGCTCCCATCTGGAAGCTGATGAAATGCTATCAAGCGTTCTACTCACAATTTGGCATGTACTGTGTATCTATATTTTGGAAACAGTAAGAGGTTTGAGGTTGGAGAGGGCTACCTTAAGGTTTTGATTATGCACCAAGGCTCAATGGCACAGAGGTTATTTCATATATATCAGTTCAAGACACCAGTGGTGGGTTCCGGGCAGTATGGCCCAGTATGGGTGTATCAGTGGTAGCTGGAAGCAGCAGCCACCGTACTGGAACAGTGGGCCAAACCCGACCACGTTCCTTACCGCTTTTGGAGGCAAATGGGTCAATTGTGCACACACGCACAGTATGCGGCACCTGCGCGACCTCTGCCGAGCAGCTGAGTGTCCCTGGGCCGTGGCATGTGCATGCGTGCGCAGCGTACTGGTTGCGACAGGATCCGAACCTACTACTGCATGACACCTTTAGCGGTTCCCAAATTATGTGCCAAGGCACCAGAGGCACTGCAGCAAACTCACTAATAGTTCCATTGTTAAAGTAATAAAACATTCTATGGCATCCCTTTGAGTTTCCTATGGCTCCTCCAGGACATTATAACACAGATTTTGGCAACCACAGGTATATATGAGCTTGGCTTTTTATACTGTAGATTCCTTTCTTTTGGTTTATTGTCTATATTCAGTATTAATTATGATCATTAATGTTTTGATGTTCCTCTCTTACACATGGATTTTAGTGAAGTCATTGGGCTTTTTCTGTTTAAATTATTGTGGTCTGTTTCGCTGAGCAGCATGACTAAACTTCATTTTGTTATAAAATGTTATTGTTTCAAATCCAACAAAACACTGTTCCAAACATGTTCGTTTTTCTTTTTAATGAGAGGATGATCTAAAAACAGGAAGGCGATAGTTGTTTTGGTTAAGGGCAAATTTTTGACTGATTTGAACACAATTACATGGGAAATTATTCCTTTGCTAAGTTTGGGGGAACTTTCTTAAAGACATTTGAGAAGGCATTGGTAACTCAGGGTTAACCAGGGTAACTAGGGTAACTCAGACTATAGACCTAATTAAGAGTTCTGTTAACATGCTGCCTAGCAACCACATGGCATTCAAAAGGTTTGTGCTAGGAGTTGTAATGATTTGTGTTCTATGTTCTCCAGGCTGGTCCGGTCTGCTGAGCACTTTATTCAAGAACTTTTTAAATCTTTTTTTTTCTTTTAACCCAAATAAAATTTCCCAAATTCCCTGGCCAGGAGTATCCAAGGGAAAGCATCAAAAAGTCATGTTTGAAGCCACAGCCAGGCAATCAAAGTTTGTCTCTTTCTAAATGTATATTGTAACGGACATTTAAAAAGAAGACAGGGCTTCATTCACACAGTCACAGCTGCCATCTCATCTCTGATGATGCATGCTCACATCACTAGCTCCTCTCACTCCGTCCATTTATTTAGTTGCTCTGCTAAAAGGAACAGGATAGAACAGGGGTATCCACAACCCTTGGGCCGTGGCCCACTGTCAGGGATGAGCAATTCAGAACCAGGCCGAAGAGGTGGCAGGCGAGTTTGCACGCCCACATCTCTACATGCACAAGCAGCGGGAGAGTGTTTGCGCTCCATTTGCATGAGCCGGGGGTGAACATGCGTGCCACTCTTGCAAATGGAGGTGTGCGCATGTGCACTCAAATGCACGCTGCTCTTATGGAACCATCCCCTCCCCCATTGGTCCACAAAACCAAACAGGTTGCGGAAATTCATCTGGTATAGAATGGGATTCTGGGTGTAAAAATAAATTTCTCTTTTTTAAAAAAGAAATCTCATATCAGACCTAGTCTGTAGAATCACAGTGGGCATTCTGCAGCATGTACATTTATTAAATTATGGTTGGTTGCACAGTCAGCCAGATCTTTAGACTGGATTTGGCATTTTTGACCACCTGTGGAATGACTCAGTGGAGGGCTGACAAAGAATCAGAAAAGTTCCTGACAATGTTTCCAGAGCTGTGAGTTTGGTGCTGTGCGTTGTTGTTCTTCTCTTAGAACTAAGCTGTAATCACTATTAAGAAATGAGTTTGTTCTGTTACAACAACAACAACAACAAACAACCTCTAGCTAACCTCATTAAAAAAATTATGCAGGTTCTATGGACAAGTGAATGAGCTGTTTTTATTGTCAGGAAGTATTTTTTCTGAATACTATTTCATCCTATCAGGGTCTGAGGCCATTTGGATGCATGCAGTGTTTTGACTTGTCATCCATAAGTAAAAGATATAACTGTGGAAACCACTGGGTTTTTTTCCCTGAAATCAAACTGCCATGTTGTGGTTCACCACATGGGACAACCACACATACAAGTCCCAGGAAAATGCTAATATCAAATCTTCACACTTGCATCTGAAAAAATAAAATTCCCGTAACCTATATGATTTTATTGTATTTCTTTCCTGTTTTTTAAAAGCACCTGAGTTTATAGTCATGATAAGCCTCTATGATACTGCACATCTTAAGTTATATTGCACTCATAATATCGCAAACAAAGTTAAAAGACAGGACTTTTCCCCACAGTTTCTTCAACCTGTTATCCGAGATAACAGGTCCCACTCTGGTGATCTCCTGGCATCATTTGATGGCTGGGCCTTCTTCTTTTCAGATGGCGCGCAGAGCATCTCATATCACAGTTTAAACCGTGTCCTTTTTTTCTGCATTAAAAATATGGAGAGTTATTGCATTTTGCTTTTGAATTCTTTTAAATATTTGCAATATGAAATGAAAATGCAAACAAGACCAAAAACAGAATCAGGAAGCTGAGCTTGGAAGCTAAACAGAATTGGGTCTGATCTGTGGGCTAGACTGAGAAATAAAAACAAAATCTTGGAAAAATGCAATGGCAAACAATGCTTGCATTATTGCCAAGAGAATTATATGCTAGGTCTTAGAAGTAACCAAGTTTGAAGCCATTATTTGCAGCCTGGTCCCCTAGTTTAATCAGAATAGAGTTGGAAGGGACCTTAGAGGTCTTCTCGTCAAACCCCCTACTCAAGCAGGAGATTCTGTACCTGTGATGGCGAACCTATGGCACACATGCCACAGGTGGCATGCAGAGCCATTTCTGAGGGCACGTGAGGCATTGCCCTGTCAGCTCCAGCGTGCATGTACATGGTGGCAAACTGATTTTCAGCCTTGATTTTCCTTGAAGCCACCTGAAAACCTCATGAAGCCTCCGGAAGGAGAAAAAGGGCCCAACAGGCATCCCGGAAGTCCGTTCCCAAACTTCCGGTTTGCGTGTTGGGCAGTTATCACCCTCCCCAGGCTCCAAGAAAGCTGTGCATGCATGAGCATGGCAGGTCATGCACGCATGAACAGGGGGCATGGTGCAGGGGGACATTAAATTATGGGGCGGACACATGAGCACGTGTGATAGCATACATGCGTATTTTTGGCACCCGAGGTGAAAAAGGTTTGCCATCACTGTTCTATAGCCTTTCAGAAAGGTGGCTGTCCAGTCTATTCTTAAAAACTTCCAGTGTTGGAGCATTTACAACTTCTGAAGGCAAGCTGTTCCACTGGTTAATTGCCCTCACTGTCGAGAAGTTTCTCTTAAGTTCTAGGTTGCTTCTCTCCTTGAAAAGTTTCCATCCATTGCTTCTCATCTTGCCTTCTGGTGCTTTGGAAAGTAAGTTGAACCCTCTCTTCTTTGTGGCAGCCCATCAAATACTGGAATCCTGCTAGCATGTCACTCCTAGTCCTTCTTTTCTCTAGATTATCCATACCCAATTCCTGCAACCATTCTTCATATGTTTTTGTCTCCAGGCCTTGAATCATCTTAGTTGCTCTTCTTTGCACTTTTTCCAAAGTCTCGACATCTTTTTTGTAATATGATGACCAAAACTGGATTTAATATTCCAGATATGGTCTTACTAAGGATTTATAAAGTAGTACTAATACTTCACATGATTTTGATTCTATGCCTCTGTTTATACACCCAAGGACTGTACTATTAGCTATTTTGGCTGCTGCCACACACTGCTGAGTCATGTTTAAATGATTATCCACTAGGACTCCAAGATCCTTCTCACAGGTAGGTAGCTCTAAAAATGACAGCATGTGAATTTCAGAGTATTATGAAGAAATCAGAGAATGAAAACAGTATGTCTGTCTGTCTGTCTGTCTGTCTGTCTGTCTGTCTGTCTGTCTGTCTCTCTCAGTGAATAAAGTGGAGAATAGAGAATGTAAGTTTTCTTTTAGTTTTTTATTTGAGAAATTAACTTGAAATTTAAAACAAGTCTTAAAACATAAGAAAAAAGAAAATTGTACTGACACTCCTATTCAGGAAAACAATTTAGCACATTTATATCACATTTTTGAAAATATTTTACAAATCCTAACAGAAGTGTGCACAGGACTATGGTCAAAAAAGTTAAAATAACAATTATGATGGTACAAAGTTCTGCCTGCTTTTATATGCATTTTATTCTTTCCCATTCATCCCTAAAACCTAAAATTGGGATGAAAATCAACATTCATTTAATCAAATCATGTTTTTACAATTTTGCCTGAACATCTTTTTTTTCCTTTCAGGGTCAAGGAATAAAAGGTTGGACACTAATGGGATAGATTTTCCCTTGTATGTCTCTGCTGTAACAGAGATGCACCCATATATAAATGCCAAGTAAATTCTCCAAAGATGCAGTTCAGCAATAGTTTAGTTGCAATTGACCTCTGCTCCTGCTTAGTCTGTTCCCCTAGTGCTAGTGCTATCTGTTGATAATCTCAAAGCCCCTGTTCTTCTTTCTGGATTTAAAGCAGATAGTCCTTCAGAGAGACAATGCCTCCAAACAGAGGACTTTACTTTGATGCTGCTTGAAACAGAGTATTGGCGTGGTCATTCTTCTACTTACATTTTCAAAGTTAAAACAGCTCACCTCCTGGCTGTGCTTCATTGTTAGAGTTGAGGGATTGAAAGGCACTGTTCCCATTTGGAAGGCCTGCTACTTTTAAAAATCCCCCAAAGATTCCTTCAGCCTTCTTCAAGGCAAGACAAAATATCACTAGCTACTTAGTTTACAGGTGACATTTGAGCTTCTTGGTCAGAGAGGAATTAATTTGCCTCTTTAAGAAAATGAGCTTCCATGAATTTGCTTCCTATCAAAACAATCTGCATACTGCTACAAGCACAGTCCTGATAGCATTCTGTTTATTTTTACATTTGCAACATACCATGCTTCAGTCATGGAGTCTGATTTTAATCTCAGCTACATGTTGGCCAAAATCTACTACAATATCTGGAGCCAGTTTTGTACTAAGCGGTAATACAAATACAAGCTAGACCAAGTTGCCATTTCCTAAGGCTACAACTTAGTTTAGAAATAATTGTATCCACGTTTATGTTATAATTGGGATTAGTGTCAGAAGTTCCCAGAGACAAGAAGAGCCCAGTGCTGTTATGGATCAGAAGTTTCTTTCAGCACTACAGCCCAAATTACTACAAATGGCACCCATCTTCTAATTTCCTCACAATGCCAGAGGCCCTCAAATAGACATTCTGCACATCAGCAGCAATCCTTACTAGTAAGACAAGGGTAGGGGGTGGATTGTTTGCTGCTGTTTGCAGCTCTTCCTAATATGGAGCAAAATCACTAATCACCTTGACCCTAGCCCAAGTGATATTAAACTTGGTTAAACCGAAGAAATTCCAGTTAATGTTTTTGTTTTAAAGCAGGGGTCTCCAACTTTGGCCCCTTTAAGCCTGGGGGACTTCAACTCCCAGAATTCCCCGGCCAGCAATTTTGGGAGTTGAAGTCCCCCAGGCTTAAAGTGGCCAAGGTTGGAGACCCCTGTTTTAAAGGACAGCTTCCTAGATTTCATGCGGCCTCTCCTGCGGCGACGACCCACCCGGGCTCCTTGGTTTACCGAGGACCTGAGGGTGATGAAGCACCATAGGAGACGCCTAGAGGGCAGGTAGAGGTCCTCACGCTCCGAATCTGACCGAACACAGGTAAGAGCCTATTCACGGACTTACCTTGTGGCATTAAGAGTGGCCAAACGCAGACATTGCGCCACTCTTATTGCGTCTGCCGATAACCGCCCTGCCGCCCTGTTTCGGGTGACCCGCTCTCTCTTATCACAGAGGACGCGGGAAGCCCCTTTACAGGGCAGAGCAGAGGAGTTTGGGGGATATCTGCAGGACAAAATCGCTCAGATCCGGAGTGGATGGGCCCCCTTCAGTGGACCAGAGGAGCCGCCAACAGTGAGTCTTGTGAGACCATTCTGGGAGGAGTTTGATTCTGTTGCCCCCGAGGATTTGGATAGGTTGCGTGGACGGCTGCGACCGACCACATGTTTAATGGACCCGTGTCCCTCCTGGTTGGTACTGGCATCCTGGGAAGTGACACGAGGCTGGCTACTGGGCTTGGTGAACGCCTCTTTGAGCGAGGGGTCCTTGCCTGCCGCCTTGAAAGAGGCGGTGGTGAGGCCCTTACTCAAGAGGCCTTCCCTTGACCCGATGGAGCTAGCTAATTATCGTCCAGTCTCCAACCTTCCCTTTTTGGCGAAGGTTGTAGAGAATGTGGTGGCACAGCAGTTTCCATGACACCTTGAGGAATCCGAATATCTAGACCCACGCCAGTCCGGCTTCCGGCCCGGACACAGCACGGAGACGGCCTTGGTCGCGTTGGTTGATGATCTCTGGAGGGCCAGAGATAGGGGTTGTTCCTCTATCCTGGTCCTATTAGATCTCTCGGCGGCTTTTGATACCATCGACCATGGTATCCTATTGCGCCGGCTGGGGGGGATGGGAGTTGGAGGCACCGTTCTGCGGTGGTTCGGCTCCTACCTCTCTGACCGGATGCAATGTGTGTTGGCAGGGGGGCAGAGGTTGACCCTGAGGTCACTCACTTGTGGGGTGCCTCAGGGGTCGGTCCTCTCGCCCCTTCTGTTCAATGCATATGTGAAGCCGCTGGGGGAGATCATCCGTGGTTTTGGGGTGGAGTATCATCTGTACGCTGATGATACGCAGCTGTACATTTCCACCCCAGACCACCCCAACGAGGCTGTCGAGGTGATGACCCGGTGTTTGGAAGCCGTCGGGGTCTGGATGGGGGACAACAGACTCAAGCTCAACCCCTCCAAGACTGAGTGACTGTGGCTACCGGCACCCCGGTTCAGTCAGTTGATTCCATCACTGACCATAGGGGGCGAGCAATTGCCCCCTGTGGAACGGGCGTGCAATTTGGGCGTCCTCCTAGATGCCCGGCTGTCAATGGATGACCATGTGGCAGCCGTGGCAAGGGGGGCGTTCCACCAGGTTCGCCTGGTGCGCCAATTGCGCCCCCTACTGGACCGGGATGCCCTACGCATGGTCACTCATGCACTGGTGACATATCGGCTGGACTACTCCAATGCCCTCTACATGGGGCTTCCCTTGGGACGCGCTCGAAGACTGCAGCTAGTCCAGAACGCAGCCGCGCGGGCTATTATGGGGAGTACTAGGTACTCCCACGTAACACCGCTCCTGCGCGAGCTGCAATGGCTGCCTGTGGTCTTTCGGGTGCGTTTCAAGGTGTTAATTACTATCTTTAAAGCGCTCCATGGCTCAGGACCTAGGTACTTGCGGGATCGCATCCTACCACACACTTCCCTGCGACCGATTCGCTCTCACAGGGAAGGACTCCTCGGGGTGCCGTCCACTAAGCAATGCCAACGGGCGGCGCCTAGGAGTAGAGCCTTCTCTGTGATGGGCCCAACCCTCTGGAATGACCTCTCCCCCCCGATATCAGAACCACCACCGACTTCCGCTCCTTTCGACAAAAATTGAAGACTCACCTGTTCCGTTCCCATTTATAGTTTCTATTCTACCTCCTGGCAGATATTTTAATTGGGTATTTTTAGGATATTTAAATATTGCTTTTAACTACTTTACTTCAGATATGTACAGTTTCTTAATTGCCTCCTCTTTGTGTTTGTATCTTCTATTTATTGATGTGTTTTTATTTGACTGTACACCGCCCCGAGTCCCTTTGGGGAGAGGGGGCGGTATAAAAATCTAAATAAAAGTAAAGTAAAAAAAATGACGGTGAATAAAAGGCAACCCCAGGCTAGATATGTGGCTTCACTCTTTCTTTGGAGAACTAGCTCACATTTCCAATGCTTGGTAGATTGCCACATACAGAGAAGTCAGTGAAAGAAAGGCAACCTTCTGTGGACACTTGTCCCCAACATTTTCTGGAATAAATAGTGTTAAGTATTTGGTTTCTGGGTTTGGGTTGCTTCTTTCCAAAGCAAACCACATACAGAATAGTGGGAGCTTATCAAATAGAATGAGGAAGAAAAGTAGAAAATAAAGCACAGCTTATTGGTGTACTATTGCCAGTGGATCAGAAAAGGGCTTGGATTGCATATGTGCCTGTAAAAGCAGCCTAAGCTATAGAAATCAGTGTTTATTGTCAAAGTCTTTTTTTAAATATTTACTATTCTGATCAAGTTGGCATTGAAAGCCTAGAAGTACAGTGTTTGTCAAACTTGGCAGTAGCCACATTTGTGTGGGCTTCAATTATCAGAATACTACCTGTGGAATTCTGGGAGTTGAAGTCTACACATCTTAAAGTTGCTAGAGTTGCGAAACACTGAATTAGACCCTAACCTGGTTGTGCTGCTGAATATCTTGATTGGTTCGTATTGCCGCTTTCTTCCTCCTGACAGATATATTTTACACTAAGAATGGAATTTATTATTTATTTATTTATTTATTTCTTAGCGCTTATATACCGCCCCCTCTCCCGAAAGGGAATAACATCTGAGCTTGCAAGCTGTACTAATCAAAAATCATTGGATAATCATTTTAATCTTCCCTTTCTTAAAGGATTATTTTTCTTTAAGAAAAGGGTGAATGAAGCAGCGGGAATGGAATCAAAAATCATTGGATAATCATTTTAATCTTCCCTTTCTTAAAGGATTGTTTTTCTTTAAGAAAAGGGTGAATGAAGTAGAGGGAATGGCTGCTGATTTTGTTTTATTATTTTTAGTTCACCCAGTAACCAAAACATTAAAAGTTTCCAAAAACATTTAGAGTTCAATGACTAATTCTTGCCATCTTTTTTTTATTTTTCTTCTCATCAGAGTTATTAGTTAATGTAATAATGTTTTCATTTTAATATTTTTTATTGTCAATATTATTCATTATTGTATTACACATTATTAGTGTCTAATTGTAAACTTCTAACTGTTGGTAAAAAAGGAGGGAAGGAAAAATACAATTAATAATAAATAGGACCGGAAAAATATAAAATATGTAACATTCAAAAAATAACATAACATTCAATGTTATAAAATATATAACATTCTTCAAGATAAACACTTTTTAAAAAAGCAAACCAAGTACAAAATTACAAAAAGGCCTATGATGTTTGCAGTCACCAACCAATGGCCACAAACAGTGATGTGCAGTGAGGTTTATGGCTGGTGAGGCTGGTGACGTCTTCAGGAAGGTGGGGAATGGGACCACGTGTGCAGGAGGCTGAGGCAGCCTCAGCCTCCTGCACACGTGGTCCCATTCCCGCCTTCCTGAGTCAACATGAAGGGGACCGCGGAGCGCGAGCCGGTGGAGCGCGCTCCGCGGTCCCCTTCAGGAAGGCAGGGAATCGGACCACGTGTGCCTTTTCCCTTTTCCTTTTTTTTCCTATTCATGATGAGAGCGGTGAGGCTCTTCCTCCCCTGCCTCCCCTGACCGCACATCCCTGGCCACAAATATAGAATTTACTGTCCTTGTGGAAAATTTCCTATTTAGTGAATGTATGATTGAGCGCTTCCTATCTTTGGTCCAGGAAGGAAACCACAGATTTTGTTTTTCACACATAGATATGCCCCATCACCTGTAACATCAAAAAATGAAAAGTTCAGGACATAGTTCACCACATTCTAACATTAGAAGCCTCCAGATGGCTGTTCTTTCAGTTGATTCCTAAGAAGTCAATTGTTTACAAAGAAAAATGAATGTGGTCCCATGATATCAGCATTACCTATTTTGGAGGCTTTTGGAGACAGAAAGTAGACGACAAACCGTTATTTGGTTTGTGAATAATGTGTTCAGGTTACTTTTTTGACTAGCAAAACATCTAAATGAAAGCAATATACAGTAGGGAAATTAAGGGGAATTTAAACCATGTTAGCCCTAAACAATTAAAAACTTGGGGCTAGATAAAAAAATTGAAGTGATTTAATATTTCCTTTCAGCTTTTACCAAAACAGGAAGGTGAACATGCTTCTTCTTTGAGCATTTACAATTATGCTCATACTGTACTATGACGTAATGTATGGCATCTGATCCATTCCATATCTTTTTGGCACCCTAAAAGAGGATATGTTGGGAAAACAGAAATAATTGTTTTCCAGGAAGTGCATATCTTTTTTTTTCCTGAAGTACCTCAAGATATTTTGAAGGTTCAAATATTAAAATTGTATCTCTACAAAATTCTTAATCAGCTCCTCCACCAGATGCAATAAGTTAGAACTTTTTTCAGGTAGAACTGCCCACGCTATATGACAAAAATCTATCTTGAGTTTTGAGGAGTTTACAATTGGAGAAAAAAAACTTCAAGTCCTATCAATGATGGCAATGAGCAAGATTTTAAGTTTTCAAATTTTAAGTTTATATTTTATGTTTATGTTACAACTCAAATGGTGATATGTAACATAGCTAATTTTGAAAATTATTTCAAAATTTGTAGGATTCATTTTATATCTCAAAGGAAATACAGTTATATAGGAATAAAGAACAAGTTGTACCAGAATAGAAGAGTGAATTATGGCTACAATGATCAGCAGTATTTTAATTCTTACTTTGCACTGTATTGCCTAATGTTTTATATTATAAAATATCCAATCAAAACAATCATCAAAGCAATCTTCTGTAAAGAACTTGAGTGATACCAGTGAAAATTAAGTTTAACTGATTTATTGCTAAATGCCTATGTACTGGAGTTTTCTGATTAGAGTTAGAGTAAACAGGAATCAAAGGTGATTGGACATTGTTTGTGCCTACAGAAGGATACTAAGGTGATCCCTCTTTTTACGCCTCCTCCTTGGCTTTGCCATTCCTTCTCCTACAAGATCAGACTAAGTGATGCACTGGTCAGTCTTACACTAGTAGGGATGAGATATGTTTCTATTTTTATTTCAATTGTAATTGTAATTTTAATCTTTTAAATTAATTTAGCACATGCACATCTTATTCAAATTGTTCTCTGTTGTGACTACCCTATTTTATCTTCATAATAACCCTCAATGACTGCAAGTAATTAAAAAAAACCCTGCCATCTATCCTGCTTGAAAGCAAGTTGGATTTTTTCCGTATTATTTATTGATTTAAAAAATAGAAATACTATCTTTCTATAAACGGAAATAAAAGAAAAATAAAACACCTCAAAGAATTGGAAACAGTATTCAAATAAGGTGACATTTTCTACAATTAAAAATGACTTGTATTCTTGGAGGAGAAGTTTCAATCTGGCTTCTCCTGACTCCGTATTGAACCTCTTCATCAATTAATTTTTGTCGTTGTTCATTGGGAGTGTGACAGCATCTGAATTTGTTCAAAGAAGCTCCTCAACCCTGAATGCCTTGCCTATCCTTTATGCATGCCACAATTGTTCCAAGATCAACTATTACTTTAACAGACTTAATTAACAAAGCAAGTGTTTGCAAGGAGCCCTCCTTTCTAGATTGTTTATCATTCCTTAGATGCACTTCAAAAAGTACAGCTGCTTAACTCAAAACTACTTGGGAAATCCTATGGTTTACCTGAATCAAAAGCTCTTTAGTTGGCCTAAAGGCATACTTTTAATCTGTCATCATCAGTCCTTATCTACAGTTTGGGAATGTTAATAACTGGCCTGCCTTGAAAGGCTGTAACTATATGTCGAGCAATGAGCTACACAGAACTGCCTTGTAAATATATTATCTGAACAGAAATTTATGTAGGATAGTTGCCTGCATGCACATATTTAATCAGAAAGAGAGAAACATATAATACTAGATATGAGTATATTTTTATTTATTTATTTTTTGGTTTGTTAAATTTATTTGCTGCTTATCTCACTGTGGGGCTACTTTAGGCAGCTTATAACAATAAAAAGGAAGGAAGGAAATAGCGTAAACACAACAGAAGTAAAGTAATAGAACAAGAAAATAAACAATTACAAAGAACACAATGAGAATAGATCAATATAACAAAATATTTATGCATACATTACAAATATACTAAACTACAGCTATTATGAAATGCCGTAAAAACAATTTTCTACTCATTCTGTATTATTCTGGTTTAAATAGCATGTGGTGGAAAAATACTACTTGTGATTGGCACATTGTTAGAAGGTTGGAAGGTTACAACCTAACAAAAAGGAATGGAGCCAACAGAAAACCTGGATGTGTTAAGTAGAACATGAAGGGGGGGAAATGGAAAGAAATCCAAGTACTGAAACATTTCCTGTTGAAATGTTTGATAAGAAAAAAGCAAAAAACAAAAAAAAATGATGTCATTGTGGGAGGTTGTTTTGTTTTGTTTGTTTTTATAGACTACCAGGTCAAGCAGAACATGTAGGTGTAGCTGAGGCCTTTCTATGTCAATCTTTCTATCGTGACATTTGCTGGGTATCTAACTTTGCCAAGAATCAGAGTTCTAACAAATTCTTGTCTTCTCTTGCTGACAATTCAGGAGGAAGAATGAACAATGGGTCTTCTTACCTGGACCTAATCCTTACCAACAGGAAGTAATTGTCTGAAGATATGAAGGTGATTAGTACTCCAGGGAAAAGAGATAAAGTTATCCTTGCATAAGGATAATCTTATGATTTCCAGGGGAAATACATCAAGACAAAGTTCCTCACTATATGAGCTATCCGCCAAGTGAAACAGACTACCACATGAAGTGGTGAGTTCTCATTTGTCAGCAGTTTTCAAATACAGGCTGAATCTTGTCAAATGTCCTTTAATGTATCCTGCTCTGAGCATGAATTGGACTAGATGACGTCTAAGATTGCTTTCAACTCTATGATTTTATGGTACTGACTTGGAATCATCCTGGGTCTCTTTCAAGTTACTGATCCCAAAAAGTTAGACTTTCATCTTACATGATGTTTTTAGGCACATAGTTTTATTCAGCCTAGCTTTTAGTGTCAGCCTAAACTTTTTATGTTAAAAAAAACATTTTTCCCAGTAACATCTATCACTGCCATATCACTTTATCTTCCATATTCTACGGCAACCTGCTTCCTACCTTTCTATTTGCTTACTACTAGATAGTCCAACTAGTACTAAGGGCAATGATATTTGCTATTTACAGTTAGACTAGAAATCTAACTTCTCTAGGAGAATTGCAAATTTCAGCCACCATAGTTTTATAAAGGAAACTAACTTTAAAGGTAAAGGTTCCTGTTAGATCAGGTAAAGGAAAGGCACACTCAGGCTTAGGCAGCAACAGCTCTTTATTAACTCTGAAACAACTATGTACAATCCAGGGAAGGTTCAGTCTGACAGCAGCCCTTTTATAGGGAGCTATCAGACCCTTTGACCAATCAGGTTGAATCTTTGTTCCTGCCAGAACAGAGGACCTTGGTGTAAACCATTGTAACTGATTCTGGTATCTAACACCCCTCCCCTCTTAGATAGGATCAACCGACTTGTGATGTAGTCACGCAGGTAGGCGGGCTTTCTGATGGCTCACCCAGACCTGCGCAGTTCAGTTGGTGGGTGTTCTTCAGTCAGGTCAGACTGACCTCTTGACTCTGCGGCTTCACCTGGTGGAAGCTCCTGGAACTTTTCCCAGGCTGCGGCTGGAGCTTCTAGAGCTGGTTCACTCGGAGCTCGCTGCAGGCCTGCAACACTAACAGATAAGTGTCCCGGTACCTTCAAGATTGAGTTGCCTGTGGAAGGAGTGACTTCGTGCTCCTTTTGGGTAGGGCTTTGGCTAACTCATGCAGGAGTTACCTCTGGTTGCCTAAGATTGGAGTTGGAGAGGTGGCCACGAAGTTGGTCAACGTGCCATCTCCAATTCCGACCATCCTTGAGTTTTACTAGGTAAGAGCGAGGTCCAGTGATGCATATTACTGTAGCAGGAATCCACAGAGTTCGCCCAGCGTAGTTGTGGGTGCAAACTGAATCCCCTACACTAAAGTTCCTTATTTTGCTTGTCGAATCTTGGGGCGATGCGGCAGAGTACTTTGGGTGTAGCTGGTCTAAGTGGGACCTTAGCTGCCGACCCATTAGAAGCTCAGAAGGGCTTCTCGCAGTGAGTTTGAGTTTATTAAATTTAGTGGTAGCACTTGGCATGATGTGCTGTATGAGGAGGAATTGATCAACCCATGTTTGCCAATTTCCCGGGCTGTTGTGGCCCAGCAGCGGCCAGCTGAGCTGTTGGTGGACTTTGACAGCTCAGACCATTATGGGACTGCTCTTGAGGATGAGGAAGACTCTGGAGGGTGTTTGGAGTCAGAGCAGGAACTAGAGAGGCCTGTTGGCCACCAGGTGGCATCTGAGTCAGGGAGCAGTGAGGAGGAACCGAGGGAGGTTGTCCCTGATGTGCATATGCGTAGAATTGATAAGAGAAAGGAACAGCTGTGGAGAAAACGTCATAGAAGGAAGTAAGGACAGCTGGTTAAGGGTAGGGCCCCTCCCAAAGAGTTTATGAGGTGGAGCAATGGGAGGGGAATTTTTGCAGGAAACAACAGTCCATTATACGACTCATTGCAGAAGCATTCTGTAAGTTTTATCTTGGGTTCTTGAAGATAACTTTCTAGGCTCCTGGCCAAGGGGTGGCTTTATCTATGTAATTAGTCATGGCAGACTGCCAAGCCTGTGTCTGCATATTCAATGGAATCACAGGACAGAACATGGGCCCATCCTGGATAGGGCCTCTTTTGCAGATCTCACCATTCTCTCCACCTGCAGCAACAAAGAAGCAGGAGTAGGCCACTCCCCAGCCAGCAAACCCAGTAGTGGTTTGTAGTCTGTGATGAGTTCAAAGTCACGGCCGTGGAGGTACACATGGAACCTTTAAACGCCGGCAACTGCAGCCAGAGCCTCACGGTCCAGTTGGCTGTAGTTCCACTCGGCAGCAGGCAAGGTTCATGAGTAATAGGCAATGGGTGCCTTGGTTCCCTTGGGCATGCGGTGGTTGAGGACGGCTCCAATGCCAAATGGGGAAGCGTCGCACGTTAGAACAAGTGGCAGGGTCTGGCTGTATTGGACCAAAAATGTGTCTGCTGACAGCAGTCTCTTCACTGCAGCAAATGCGGCTGCTTCGGCTTTGCCTCAGGACCACTTTGCGTTCTTTGCAAGAAGCCGATGTAAAGGATCAGCAACTGTGGCTTTCTGTTTGAGAAAGACACTGTAGAAGTTAAGGAGCCCAAGGAATGCCTGCAGCTCGGTCTGATTGTGAGGTGTAGGGGCGTCCTGGATTGCCTTAATTTTTTTGTTGGTCAGATGAATCCCAGAGCCATTGATGAGGTACCCTAGGAATTCAACCCTTGGCACATTAATCTGGCATTTTTTCTTGTTGAGGCAGAGGCCTTTGTCTCTGATTCTGGCCAGAACCGATCTCAATCTTTTAAATAATTGTGCCTTATTTGCAGCCGATACCAAGATGTCATCAAAATAGGGGACGACTCCTGGAATCCCCTGCAAAAGCCATTCCACGATGCTTTGGAACAGTCCAGAGGCGATACTAACTCCGAATTGCAGGTGGTTGCATTTGAATGCACCCCTTTGCTTCAAAATAGTTTGGGCCTCCGCCGTGGCGCCATCTACAGGCAACTGTTGGTATGTCTGCACATGTCTAATTTTGTGAAAACTTTTCTGGGGCCTAATGAATGTAGTAAATGCTGTACAATGGGTACAGGTTAAGCACTTTGTTGCAAAGCTTTGTTTATCATGCACTTGTAGTCCACGCATATGCAGACAGAACCATCAGACTTGACGAGTGTCACGATAGGGGCCTCCCAGCATGCGTGATCTACCGGCTCTAGGATTCCCTGGCCTATCAATTTGTCCAGTTCCAAATCAATTTTAGGGTTGGGAGCGAAAGGTACTCTCCTGGATTTCAGCCTGATAGGGGATACATTGGAGACCAAATTAAAAGATATTGGGGTCCCCACATACTTACCTAGACCAATGCTGAAGATGTCGTTGAATTCCTTAAAGAGTTCCTCAGTGCTTTCATTTCATATGGCATTGATTCCGGTCACTTCTAGGCCCAGGGCTTCAAGCCAGTCAAGCCCCAGGAGGCTCTGCAGGTCTCAGTTGACTACCGTCACTGGTAGCTGGCCGCAGAAAGTCTTGAATTTCACCTGAAAGGTGCCCTGGCCACAATGGGGACTTGGTTCCCCTGGTAGTCGCGAAGGCGAGTGTCAGGAACCCATAGATGCTGCTTCTTAAGGCTAGGGATAGCCTGCTTGAGTGCTGCCCAAGGCATTATGGTCAGTGATGACCCAGTATAACTCTCCATTTTGCATGGAGAGTCCTCAATGAGGACTGTGACTTTCAGCTTTTTTGGCCGCTTCGTGCGGACTTGGTCTATGGAGGTGTGGTAGATGCCTCTGGTGTCGCCTTCTGTTCGCCGTGGTGGCTGCTGCCATGCCCCTCGGTTGGGCCTCTGCTGGCGGTTAGGTTGGCTTCTGGGCTTCCAGGTTGTAGCAGGGTGATCACTTCTGCATACCTTGGCGATGTGCCCTTTTTGATCGCAGCATTGACAGATTGTGTCGCGGAAACAGCAATGTGTTCTGAGATGGTCTCCTCTGCAGCCAGTGCAAGGCGGGAAACGTGGTTCGAATTTTCACGCCGGCTTGGTGTGGTCACTGCGCATGCAGTAGCTGTCATCTTCGCTCTCCAAGCCTTCAGGCTCTGTAGCCTCACGATGCATGCCTGCGCTCTTCCGCCTGCTTTTAGGACTGTTTTGGCGCTGCAGGGTTTCTGTCAATTTAACAGCAGACTCAGTGGCCCTGGCTTCATCTAGGGCAGCTTGGAGCCTCAGATTAGATTTCGCTAGTAATCTCCTCTGCAGGCCAATGTCTCGAACACCGCATATGATGCGGTCAATTATCAGTTCATCGAGATCTCTAAACTCGCAGTACATTGCGGCCTTTCTAAGCACCGCAACGTATTCATTGATGGATTCACCCTCTTTCTGGTTACGAATATTGAATTCGTGCCTTCAGACATGTTTAGATGGTCTAGGAGAGTAGTGTGTTCTCAGCGGCTGTTGTAGCACAGACCAAGCGATCAATTGGAGTGGCGTTGGCTCGGACAAGTCCTTTGCTGTCTCGAACACCTCTCGTCTGCAGTAGCTCAGGAACGTGTTCTTTTTCCGGCCTTCAGAAAGGCCCATGAGGTCGTTGGCTTCAAGGAAGCAGTCGAACCTCAGCATGTAGGATTCCCAGTGCTCGGTTGAACGAAGTTGATTGGGTTGTACGAAGTTGGTGGGGCGTGCATTGACATCTTGTGTCCCTGAGCGCGTTTGAATTTGCTGCTCAAAGATGGCTACTCGATGCCGTGCTGAGCTCCAGGCTGGATTTACTTGCTGGATTGTTGTGCTCTTTTTGTTTGCCTAATTGCCTTCCAATCCCATCCTCGTCGCCAGTGTTAGATTGGGTAAAAGAAAGGCACACTCAGGCTTAGGCAGCAACAGCTCTTTATTAACTCTGAAGCAACTATGTACAATCCAGTGAAGTTTCTGTCTGACAGCAGCCCTTTTATAGGGAGCTGTCAGACCCTTTGACAAATCAGGTTGAATCTCTGTTCTCACCAGATCAGAGCACCTTGGTAACTGATTGTAACAAAACCGTTGTAACTGATTCTGGTATCTAACAGTTCCCCTCGCATATATGTGCTAGTCGTTTCCAACTCTAGGGGCCGGTGCTCATCTCCATTTCAAAGCTGAAGAGCCAGGGCTGTCCAAAGATGTCTCCATGTTCATGTGGCCAGCATGACTAAATGCCGAAGGTGCACGGAACGCTGTTACCTTCCCACCAAAGGTGGTCCCTGTTTTTCTACTTGCATTTTTACATGCCTTCAAACTGCTAGGTTGGCAGAAGCTAGGACAAGTAACGGGAGCTCACTCTGTTACGCGCCGCTAGGGATTTGAACTGCTGAACTGCTGACCTTTCTGATCAATGAGCTTAGTCACTGACCCTAAACTAACTTTAGGATCTACTAATATTTTTTTTCTTGATTTATGTTTTTAGTCATATTTTATTAGTCAGTATACAGAGACCCTATTATACCTCTCCCCCCATCTCACACACACACACACACAGAGAGAGACCATATGTACTTGCTTTGCAGCATTGTATTTAGTAAACATTTTCATTTTTTGTTCAAAAAGTACCCTTATCCTTTTAATTAGTTTTAATATTTAAATTCTTTAGTATTTTATTACCTGCATTTATGTAATGAATTACAGTATTTTCTATGTTTCAGAAAATATCTATGATTTTTCAATTTGTAACCTCTGGTCAGGGATGATGATGATGATGATGATGATGATGATGATGACGACTGCCCCTCCAAAGGAACAGTATCTTATAATACAAAAGAATGAAGTCACTAAAGAGGAAAAATCTAAATGGAAAATTAACTTGGAATTGAAGATAAAGAAAATATTGAATTTGAGCAACCTGTAGAATTTGAAGCAAGGAAATTTGAAGAATAAGAAAATCAAAACAAGGCTCTGTGTGAACTGTAACTTAGAAAGTAAAGGAATTGCAAACATTGTAGAAAAGCTGAAGTAAGGAGTTGTAGAGAGGAAGTAATATGATGACTAAATATGATGATTAAATAATCTATCATAATTCCAGCAGAATTCAGTTAGAATAAACTTGCAGCAATTCTGCAAATGCTTGAAAATAGGGGGGGGGGGGAATTGTCCACAAATAATGAAAAACCTGATAAAGAGAAAGGCCTAAACATTCGGAGAAGTTTTTGTGAAAACAACAGGAATCATTATAGGAATGCAAAATAGATCAAGCAAGTTGAAAACACAGTGAAAATATCCAGCACAGAAGACATTAAGATAACTGAAGAAGTGGTATGAAAGCAATTAAAGAAGGTCAAAAACTTGAATGCTCCTGGACCACATGAACTCCATGGATTCTGGCTAAAATCAATGATACATTTACACTCAAGATTGGCAGACCAGATGAATAGAGTTCTGGAATCACTAGAAAATAAAGACTGGCTAACAACTGGAAGAACATTCCTAATTCAGAAGGACAAGAAGAAGGGAAATGAGTCTGGAAACTACAGACCCATAACTTGTTTGCCAACAGCATACAAGCTACTTATTGGCATAACTGCAAATCAAGCCTACGGCTATTTGAAAAGGAATGATTTACTGCTTGTAGAACAAAAAGAGTGTTGGTTGTTTCCCTGTGCCCATCCAACCTGCATTCACCCTGAGATTTATGAACAGAGAATACATCATCACTTGGGGACAATTTTGCATGCAAAAGTCCTTGTTTCAAATGCTGACAATGCTGGTCAAAAGTTACAATTCAACCATGCTGGAAGAGTAGATTATCCTGCTGGTAGACACTTTTTTTCCAGGGGTTCCTCAAGTAAACAAGAAATATGCTATTACACTGAATTGCCTAATGCAACCTCATATATCAAGTTGAGGAATTCATTATCAGACCTCGCCCTTTAGCCCAGTCGTGGAGGAAGAAATCCTACATAAAAAGAAAGATGCTTTGGATTTTCTGGCCCATAAGCAGATATGCAGAATTTAACAAAACCTCTTGAACTTTCTGAATCCCCAAGTCTGAAGTCCTGACTAACAAGGCAGTCTTGTACATGAGGAATATTTTAGTGTGACATTCCCCTTTAAAACAATACAGACAAAAATGTAGTTTTAAAAAGACAGGAAGGACAACCCAAGGGACTTTTCACACAGAGAAAAATCCCAATAAAGTTAATGAGTCAATCATTGCCTATGAGCTCTCCATTCAGTATTATATTTGTCTCCACTTAGATACTGTTATGTTCTTTCTCCCACACATACACACTTTTTAAAAAAGAAATGTTCACATCAGCATATAAATGATAAGGATGAGTGAAAGACAAGTTCTTTGAAAAAAACTGACTATTGTTTTGCTCTATCAAACAAAACACTCCATCTCTGTTGTTAGCAATCTAGCCAGAAAATCAGAAAATAGTTCAGGAACTGAAACTTTCACCTTCTAATCACTTTGGAATTGAATGAGAAAGATGCTTAATTAGTTCTAACCAGTAATAATATTATATGAAAATATTGGAGATGTAGCTAGGGATTAAAAGTTATGCTTTAACCTATTCAAACCTCCCAAAATAGGGTTAATTTATCAGACACTTTAGAGGGCACTGTTGAGCCATGGTTCACAAGTACTGTAGAAGATTTGTCATGAGCTATGTGTATCAAATGCAGTTTCCTATTATGTCTGACTTTAACCATTGTTCCCTTTTACTCTTTTAATTATTTGCTCTGCCATTTCTTTTACATTTTATAGAAATTAAAGTCAATGCCAAAAATATAAGCGGTTAATTCTAAAGACATGTCCAACTACTAATAAAACTTACGAATCTATCCATCCCATTACTCCCTATGGCAAATGTACTTTATAGAATTTGCAATAGCCCAAGTATATACACAGAGGCACAAAAACAACAGCAGCAGCAAATGGGAAAAAGTATTAGCATTTCTAGTATAGTATAGTATAGTATTAGTATTAGTATTAGTATTAGTATTAGTATAGTATAGTATAGTATAGTATAGTATAGTACAGTACAGTACAGTATAGTATAGTATAGTATTTCTACTATACAGAAAATTGGAAGATGCAACAAGGTTTTGATCCATCAAATTCATCATAAGATTAAGTTTAGCAAATTCCAGAAGATGGCATCAAAGAGATACAAAAAATGCTAACATTGTACTCTAGCCTGCCCTAGCAAAATCTTTCAGGGACTCTGACCTTGCTTAATTTGCAGACTCATACTATAAATCCATCAGGTGCTGTCATCAACTGAGAGTTTCAAAACTTCAGGCAATCAAACATGGACTGCAAAACTCTGGACAATCACTAGATGGTGCTAAAGAGCTATTGTTTTCTACATCTCTCCTGCCCTCTGGTGATTATCCAGATTTTAGAAGCCCGAAACTGGTAGCTCTAGATAAAATAGAAATATAATTTCCAGTGGTCCCTTTTTTGTTTTGTTAGCCGGGCCCATCACTTGTCATCCAATAAGAGAAGAGCATTCCAGATGTATCCTTTTGGTATTTAGTCTTCAGGGAGCTTACAGAAAATATCCGTAAGTACAATAGCATTCAGCGAACACTATTCCAAAAACCAGACAAGAAACTGTGCATAAGGAAAGGGAAATGGATAGGCCGGTTTGCATAGTCCCTCTGTTACAGATGGGGAGCCAAAATTAACAGTTACAAAAATAGAAAGTACTACAGCTATTTATCACAATCTGCCCTTGGATGCAAACTTTGGCTGCATTATCTGTTTATGATGTCATGCTTTGGACATCCTGTTTTATATTATACATTTTGGCACTCTGCAGGGCCCTTGGCTGACGCAATTGTTCAATATATAAATCTATAAATGTATATAGAAAGAGGCCTTTTTCTTAGTATAGAGGCAGGTAAATTTGCCATCCAGCCTTGCATGTGTACGTAAGCACTAACGCAAACTATTTTTCTTTTCCAGTTATAAATGATATTTTCACTGGATCAGAGGCTCACATTTTAAGGAAGCCATATTTAAACACATCTGCTGTACAGATATTTATTTTTAAAGATAGAGTCTTCTGCTTGAAAAAATATTCTAGTTTTGCAACATTGGAAATGAGGATGGGAAGCACATGACCTTCCAGATGTTGCTGAATTCCAGCTTTCTTCAATCATAGGTAAGAGAGGTGGGAACTATAATCCAGTAACATCTAGAAGGCACAGGTGACCCATTTTCATTTATGTGACAATAAATTATTTTTAGCCTTGTCTAGCTTGATAAGCTCAACTATCAGAAAATGCACATAAAGTATATATAAATATACTCAGATACATCCATAAGCAATTCAACTTGCTTATATATTGGGATTGCTATCTACACGGGCCTTTAAGACCACCATAAAATAAACCTTTTCCCACTGACCTTTAATAATGTCCACTTCACTAATAATTTAAAGAATTGTAGCTTTGGATGTTGAAAAACAGCCTATTGACATGCTAATGGTGCAGAATCACACACTATTTCATCAGCAATAACTATTAACAGTTTAGAGACTTTGGATAGCTAAGAATCTTTCTCCAGCTTTTGAAGTAAAGTAACTTCACTAGGTGTTAATGGCTGCTTTCTCTTTTTTAGTGTAGGACTGTTTCAAAGCTAGACTTTAGTTTTGATTGGGAATTATTCTTGCATAGCAGATTCAAATTTCAGAAATACAGCTGAAGAATGTCCATACTTTTTTCATAATCTTGATGCAGGATAACTATCTATGCTTCCCCACACCTTATGCACTCCTTATATTTGTTAATGGAGCAATATTATGAACATTATGAAAGCATCCAGTGCTGTTTTGTCCAAAATAAACTATTGGAAATAAGCCATTTGAAAATATCCTTCCAAGGCAAACAGAGAAAGCAAGGGGCAAACTCAATACTATCCCTAAGGGTATCTCCTAAGAAAGAATGTGAGCTGGAATCCGCAGCACAGAGCAAGTTTTATGGCATCACAGATTAAGGAAATTAGGCCAACTGTTCTGTGTAAATGGATGAGAGATAAAAGGAGGAAATGGCCCCCTTTGAAAGAACATTAAGGCACCTTTTAGGGCAGGTACAGCTGCTGGAACAGGAACTTCTGGTCATAAAAGTGTGGCAAAGATTTTGATGTGTAGTTTATCCCAAAACACTTGGGACCTTAGGGGCACACCAACTTCAGCAAATGAAAATTAGCCAGCTAAATTTAGCAGAAATCGATATTATTTTATACCCATAGGGATAAACTGGTCATTCTATTTCTTTGCATGACTATGCAACAAGCTGCAATATGTATATATGATAGGTATGCTTTTCTTATAATGCAATGAAATATCAGCGAATCCCTAACAAGGTTCAATATTTAGAAGCAGTCTTGGTGGGGGAAAGCCAGTAATTCTGGCCTTGTTTTCATATGGAATACACATTTTGGGAGGGGGGCTGTATCTTTTGCTTGTTAAAGTTGCTTTCTTGAGCTGTTATCTCATGGGGTCCAAAGCCTCCTATTCTGACTTGTTTAAATATGTGTTTGTCTGTCTGTTTTTTAACTCACCCCAGCTGGCATTGCTGTCTGTCTGGACACAATCTATCCCAGAGTACAAAGTGAGCCAAATGTCCAGCACAACAGCCAAACTTTCCAAATCATGACAAGTGGACAAACTCTGCTTGTAAAATAATTAGTTTTTATTTTCTTCGGTTCCCATTTTTCCCCCCTGCATCATTTTTAAGAGCTGTAATCCTGATAATTTTGCAAATTGGGGGGGGGGGGGTGTTATCTCTTACAGGCTGTTTAAAGACTTTGCTGAAACAAACTTAATTCAGCTACAAGGAAAATGAATGGAACACAAGTCCAGAAATGCCATTTGGGCAAAGAGCCTCATCTTGCCTTTGCAAGCACCAAAGAAGTGATGGTTTGTTCAACATATTGGTTTGAAACCAGAGCTAAAAACTTACAAGACTTTATCCAAGAGAGGACAAATTGTCCTCCTCCACAAATACTTCCTTGTAGTTCCAAAGAGATTCCCATGTTTTCTTTGGGGAAAAATTGAGGATTTTATGGTCAAAATAGGAACCTTAAGTTTTACAAAGGGTTAAACAATTGAACTCCTTTAAAGCCTTGAAAACAACCTTTAAAAATTGAGACAATTTTTCCTGTTTTGAAGAATTGAAAGAACAAAATGGGGACCTTAACCCTCTGCAAATTCCCTAAGATTTTTTTTAAGTTTCTATTTTCTATATATATATTTGTTTTCGTAGATTTTCACGGGTGTAGGCATGCTGGTTTTGTTGTATTCGGGTCTTTTCCCGTGTAAGATTGAGATTGAGACAATCTCAACCTACCTTTATGCAGATGATGGGCTTCTATTGCAAAAACTAACTCAAACAATCCCTGAATCCCCCTCGTGGAAATGTGCCCACCAGGTTACCAAGCATTTCACCAGCCCCGGGCCCGGGGAAGGGGCGGTGGGGTAGCAGTGATCATCCGGGAGGATTTAGAGCCGAGGGAGTCCACTGTGCTACAGACGTCCGGATGTGAATCCCTGGTTGTGAAATGGGGCCCTAGGAGGCAGATGGGCTTGCTGATAGTATACCTGGCTCCCCGCCATACATCAGCGACCCTGCCTGAGCTCCTCGAGCTGATCTCATCGGTGGCGGTTGAGACCCCCAAACTTTTAGTGATGGGGGATTTTAACCTGCCGTCGGTGGGAGAAGCATCAGAGGGGGCTCGGGAGTTCATGGCTTCCATGATAGCCATGGACCTGACTCAAATGATTCAGGGCCCGACACACGAGGGAGGTCACACCTTGGACCTTGTCTTTGTCTCTCGCCAGTGGTTGAGTGATCTGGGAGGAGTGAATTTAACCATCACTCCTCTGTCATGGTCAGATCACTCACTCCTCCGTCTTGACTTCCCTGGTGCTACTCCTCGCCGCGGGGAGGCGGAACCGGAGAACACTAGATGGTTCCGCCCCAGGCGCTTGATGGAACCAGACAGGTTCCAGACGGAGCTTGGGCCACCTCCTGCAGCCCTGACCCGCCCTCGGGTAGAGGACCTGGTGACCGCGTGGAATAATGCGACTACCGGGGCCTTGAACCGGGTGGCGCCTTTGCGGCCTCTCCGGCGGCAACGATCCACCCTGGCCCCTTGGTTTACCGAGGAGCTAAGGGTGATGAAGCGCCGCAAGAGATGCCTAGAGAGTCGTTGGAGATCCTCCCGAACCGAACTTGACCGAGCACAGGTACGAGCCCATTTAAGGACGTACCTAGTGGCATTGAGAACGGCCAAACGTCAATATTGTGCCGCTCTCATTGCATCCGCAGAGAACCGCCCTGCCGCCCTGTTTCGGGTGTCCCGCTCTCTTCTGTTTCAGAGGCCACGGGAGGCCCCTTTACAGGGCAGGGCAGAGGAGTTTGGGAAATACCTGCAGGATAAAGTCGCTCAAATCCGGAAGGATTGAGTCCCCTTCAGTGGCCCAGTCGAGACGCCAGTGGCGAGTCTTGAGAAACCTTTTTGGGAGGAGTTTGACTTGGTTGTCATCGAGGATTTGGACAGATTGCGTGGGCGACTGCGACCTACCACATGTTTGTTGGACCCGTGTCCCTCCTGGCTTGTACTGGCATCCTGGGAGGTTACACGCGACTGGCTCCTGGACCTAGTGAACGCTTCGTTGGGTGAGGGGTCTCTCCCGGCCGCCTTGAAAGAGGCGGTGGTGAGACCCTTGCTCAAGAAGCCTTCCCTGGACCCTATGGAGCTGGTCAATTATCGTCCTGTCTCCAACCTTCCCTTTTTGGCGAAGGTTGTGGAGAGTGTGGTGGCTTCTCAGTTTCCACGACATCTGGAGGAGAATGATTATCTAGACCCGCGCCAGTCCGGCTTTCGCCCTGGGCACAGCACTGAGACGGCCTTGGTCGCGTTGGTAGATGATCTCTGGAGGGCCAGAGATAGGGGCTGTTCCTCTATCCTGGTCCTATTAGACCTCTCGGCGGCTTTTGATACCATCGACCATGGTATCCTGTTGCACCGACTGGAGGGGTTGGGGATCCGGGGCACCGTCTTGCGGTGGTTCGGCTCCTACCTCTCCGGCAGGACGCAACGTGTGTTGGCAGGAGAGCAGAGGTCGACCCTAAGCCCCCTCATCTGTGGGGTGCCACAGGGGTCGGTCCTCTCGCCACTCCTGTTCAACACATACATGAAGCCGCTGGGTGAGATCATCCGTGGTTTTGGGGTGGGATACCACCTGTACGCTGATGATACTCAGCTGTACATTTCCACCCCGAACCACCCCAACGAGGCCGTCGAAGTGATGTCCCGGTGTGTGGAAGCCGTACGGGTCTGGATGGATGACAACCGACTCAGGCTCAACCCTTCCAAGACGGAGTGGCTGTGGGTTCCGGCTCCCCGGTTCAACCAGATAATTCCATCTCTGGCCATTGGGGGCATTCAACTTGCCCCCGTGGAGCGGGCGCGCAATTTGGGCGTCCTCCTGGATGCCAAGCTGTCCATGGATGAACATGTGACAGCTGTGGCCAGGGGGGCGTTCCATCAGGTTCTCCTGGTGCGCCAATTGCGCCCCCTATTGGACCGGGACGCTCTACGCACAGTCACCCATGCGCTGGTGACGTCTCGCCTGGACTACTGTAACGCTCTCTACATGGGGCTTCCCTTGAAATGCACTCGGAGACTACAGTTGGTCCAGAATGCGGCCGCGCGGGTGATTATGGGGAGCACCAGGTACTCCCATGTGACACCACACCTGCGCGAGCTGCACTGGCTTCCTGTGGTCTATCGAGTGCGTTTCAAGGTTTTGATTACGATCTTTAAAGCGCTCCATGGCTCAGGACCTAGTTACCTCCGGGACCGTATTCTGCCCCATACATCCCTACGACCTATTCGCTCGCACAGAGAGGGACTTCTCCAGGTGCCGTCCACTAGACAATGCCATGGGGCGGCGCCTAGGAGCAGAGCCTTCTCTGTGGCGGGCCCAGCCCTGTGGAATGACCTCCCCCCGGATATTAGGAACACTACAGACCTCCGCTCCTTCCGTGTTAAGCTCAAGACCCACCTTTTTCAAATATCTGGCCTGGCCCAACCATAACTTCGTTACGCTCCTGAGGGGTTTTTAATTCAGCAATTTTATTTAGGGGATTTTAAACTGTGTTTTAACTGTGTTTTTAGCTGTGTTTATTGTCTTTCACTTGCAGGTCTACTCTCCTCCATGCACAAATGTAATTGTCCTTGTTTTTTCGTATGTATGTGTGTCCTATGTGTATTTTATCTTTTTGATTGTACGCCGCCCCGAGTCCTTCGGGAGAGGGTTGCGGCTAATCAAATAAAATTTGATTTGATTTGATTTGAATATGTTAGCCAATTATTACTCTTAGAAAGCACTTGAGTTCAACTGTTTCCCACACAAAGTAAAAGTCTTTAAATATTGTATCATAATCTCTCATGATGCCATTAAATGATGTGCAGACCAGAATTATGTCATACAAAATATACAGAAAACAATGGCAGCTATACACTCCTTCCATTTTAATGGAAGAGCTATCCTAGCAGCACTAAAGGTTTATTCAGTAAAAGTGCTTATGTGATTATTGATGCATTTTTGGAATCTTAATATTATTTTGTCCTTGGAAAGAGTCTAATCTAAATTCCTCAGATCTCTACTTCAAGTGGGTTATGTATTCCTATGTACTGTTAAGGAGGTAGGTAAGGACAACTAAAATTGAAATGAGCAATGCATTTCTGTTACTGCCTTCTATTCTTTTCAGAATGTCTGGATTCTTTTCTTCTTGCAGACAATTTATGAATCAATATGGAATAAGACAATTCTGCAAAAATTGCAATAGTATGTAATAGTAGTAGTATGGGTTTTCTAGGGAAGCATTTTTAAAGGGGGTTATGGCTGAACACTCATTCTATCTATTCAAGCAATGTGCCCATGATCTGGAGATCTAACTCGGTCAATCTGCCCTACCCAGGAATGTTTTCCTGAGCTGTAAGGGCCCTCCTTTAAGTCAGCAAAGTATCCACACCATATAACTGTCCCTAACCTCCATGGGCACTAATTTTAACAGGCGTTAATAGACTGCTTACAACTATTCTTAAGGGCAGATACAAAAAAAAATCATATGAGCTAAGGTTATGCTCATATGAAGAAAGGTCTATTAAAACCATGGTCTAAACCTCCTGTATTTATTTTTTTAATAAGAATACAAGAGTCCATCTCACCACTCCCTAGCTTGTTGGAGGATTGGTAAAAGTTCTTGTCTAACTTTTAAATTCAATTCAAGATGCTGGTAATGACTTATAAAACTTCTATGCACCTCAGTTACATCTACCCATCCCATCATGTCCAGCAGAAGAAGCATGGTCCCATGTACCAAGAATGTCATCTGACAGCACCCAGGAAAAGAACCTTTTCTATCATAGTGCCAATCTTCCATAACATCAGTCCCTCCAAAGCTAAACTGGCCCCTCCATGCTGATCTTCCCAAAGAGCTAATGGCTTTACCATTGTGCTTGGGGGTCCAGTGGTGGTATGGAGCCTATCAGTTGGTTAGATTCTTAGTAATTGTGTGGATTAGACTATACGCTCCTGCAAATTAAGCTTTGAGTTGTTTTAATGGAATTTATTTTAGGTTTTTTATAACTATTTCTTTTTGTTTTTAATTGTGTGAACTGCTCAGTCATGTATGCGGGATGTGCAGTTACAGTATCTTGAATGAATGAATGAATGAATGAATGAATGAATGAATGAATGAACAATAAATTCATTAATTAATTAATATTTGGAGTTACCACATTAGAGAAAGCTAAGCTAAGCAGTCCTTTCACGATCAAGATTTTAAGCTATGGGGTTTTTAAATCTACTGCTATGAACCGTACCTGAAGACAAAGTAAATAAACTGAAAGACTGTTAAGTACTGGAAAAATAAATCTTCAGCCTTTTTTAAAAAAATGTGTATCTTGCTCATATGAAACATTCCAGAGTTTACTGAGACTTACAAACAATCTTCATTCTATGTTTAGACTGTTCGTGCCCTGTGTAAGTTGTTCTTAAATAGGCCATGCTCAGTTCACATATGCATTCAACTTTGCATATAGGAGGAGTTGATTTATGGCTTAATAGAGTTCTGTTCCTTCTGTTCCACCCACGCTTTGAATGAATGGCCAAATCTTGCAAGTCTCCCAAATGTGCCATTAGTCTCGCATTTATGGAATGAAATTGCTCATGTGACCAAAAGAAAGATAACTGAGCTTAACTGAGCTGAATGAGCAAAGAAGGTTATATTTTAAAATGTTCAGAATGTCCCTGTATGACAGAAGATTTATGTTTTGGAACTTAAACCCTCCAAGAATTTTTTCCAATATCAACTTTTGGTGTGGGGGGGGGGATTATGGACTACAATAGTAAAGATTGGAAACAACCTTGTCTGAATACTTTAGTTTCCTTTCTTCCCTTACTTTAGTCAATGGCTTGGCTTGCCAAAATCACCATCCACCAAGAAGGAGAAAGTTGATCCCTTTAACACTCTAGCATCTGTTTAGTGGAAGTTCTTGCTAAAGAGATCTGGTCCAAGCATATTGCTAGGCTCTTAACTCCCCAGCAACACCTACCACCTGATAAAACCTGCACCTTTCAACATAGAGTCTGTAAGATTTGCTTATTACGTTGTGTTTAGAAATCTCTGAACGTGCATGACCAGGTTATAAATGAAACATTGCTTTCATTCTCTCCTATTTGCTCAAAAAACATATTTGCTTCTGGCACTAGTCTTGGGTGTTCTTTCAGCACACCATGCAAGCTCCATTACATTTTAATTGCCTTTTTCCACTATGCATAATGAACATACTGGTTTCTGAGTGATGGTTTTTAAACAGGCTGTTCTTTTCTCTTTTTTTTCAAGTCAAACTTTAAATGTAAATATTTGGCTTGGGTTTCTTTTTTGGATTTCTCTGATTCCATGTAATGCAGATCTGCTCACATCAGAGATGTATTTTAATCTTTGTATATATAACTGTAAGGGAAAAGTCCCTTTTAGAAGTTATTCCCCCCCGCATTAAACATGGAGAGAAGTGCACATCCTCCCTACCTTTTACCTTCATATTATGTTGAAGATATTAAGTCCAACCTGTCTGTTCAAATTAAGGAATCCCTTCCAGCCTCTGCCTGAACACATCCAGAAAAGGAAAGTCTACCACTCCTACAGTAATTGATTTAATTACTCTTACTGTTAGGTTTTTCTCTCAGATTCAACCAATTGTCTTTCTGGACCTAAAGGCCATTATTATATAGCTAGTATTATTGCAAGTATTCAACACAGTGTTAATTAGATGCTTCCAAAAATAAATGTAAGTTGAATATCTTTTTGATGTCTTTCTTGTTAAGCCACCGCTCATCAAAACAATGTTAATATGGAATATGGCTTGATATGTAGGCTCTTCAGATGAAATGAAAGCTCAGTAGTCTTGACAATTTCTGTCTCCCATTATGAGCACTTGAATGATGGTGGAAATAAGCTACGTTGGAACTTATATATTATCACAGGATAGGAAACAGGCATGGGCAACATCATCACAAGATAAATTCTTGATGATTGTCTCTACATTTCATATTTTGCAGTTGGCATGGGGCTCAGCCACCCAGCCTGCTTGCAACAGCACAAGCACCTTACAATTTGCCAAAAACATCATCTCATAGAAGATACTTAATCTCATGGCCAGCCCACCACTGATTTACGCTGAAATTGTGTTAAGATAATCTAGGCAAGAAAATAGTGCTTTACATTTTATGCTGGCACCAGAATTCTCTTGAGGACAATCCATAGTGCATGGTGAAGGACACTTCAGTGACTGGTTTTCTGCTGGACTCCAACTGACCTGACTGCTTCCTTCCATCTGACTACTGGACTCCAAATCTCCATAGAGATTTGTGTGTGACTTTTAGGAATTCTGGAACCCTCTCTTTATAGGTTCTTTATTCTTCTTTTGCTTGTGGTGGTTCCAA
Source organism: Natrix helvetica (assembly GCF_964273705.1). NCBI lineage: Eukaryota > Metazoa > Chordata > Lepidosauria > Squamata > Natricidae > Natrix > Natrix helvetica. The sequence goes on from NC_138552.1 coordinate 249,045,985, forward strand.
GATGGGAATATTATCCTGATCTAAGATTGATTGCAAGTTTTCCGGGACATAGATATAGTTCTGAGTTACTGAATTCAACAGCGATAAACCAGAATCCTATTTTAAATCCAATTATTTTAAAATAAAACAATATGCAAATTGCCAAACGAATGGAGAAGGCTAGGCTGGGTTTTATGAACCATACTCAAATTTTAAATAAATAAATAGATCTCTGGGCAATGGCAAGGTAAGTGGCTAAAACACTAGGAGCGAATCTGTGGGAAGCCAAACAGGGGCTCTCAAGAGAGGCTGCTCAGCTTGAAAGTGGTGGTCAGAAGAGCAGGAAAACCATGGAATAGTTCTGTAGAAGACTTCAGTGTAGCAGTTTGGAAAAATACATTATACCTCCTAAGAGCTCATTGCTGAATATAGAAAAATATTCTGGATTTCCTGCACCTTAGCTATATATCTGAAGTGGTTTCTAAAAAATAATATTTAAAAATCAATGTTGAAATAAGGTTTTATCTTAATTACAAAATTACCCAGGCACAGATTTTTGATACCTTCAAGATCCTGAATAAGAGCATTTAAAGAAATACATACTGTATTTACATGTGATTATCAAAGAGTGAAGCTGCTGAAGTTGCTGTATCCTTCCATTCTTAAAACTTAAAGCTCTGATTTTCCAGCCCATCTGGGTAGGTGGAAAGAGAGTGTCAACAGATGTACCATTGTCTTCTCTTTAAAACCTTCATAAAACCCAGGCTAAAAACAATGGAGCTAGGAAGTGTAAACAAGCGCCATTCAACTTTATAGGGGAGCTGTTAGCTTTGAAGCTCAATTACACACACCCCTTTAAAACAACATTGTTAATTATTTCAGTCCTGTTAACCCAACAAAAACCCTGAAGTAATGAACTTACCTCAGGCAGGTGATGGTATCTTTTCCCATCTGATTTTTTCCTTTCAAGTAGGAAATAGTGTGAATATTCTGTGACTTTTGATGGTTGAGGTGTTGTTACATGTTTGTCCAAATGCTGAAAGAAAAAAGTCAAGGGGTTAAAGGGAAAATAAATAAAAAACCAACTGCTTTACATAACTGTTGGAACTCTGTTCTAACAAGGACAAGAAGGGGCTAAACAGATCCAGTTTTATTGATCAATAAACATATTTGCACAAATATCATTCAAGTTTAAATATTGGTTTGGAATCCTGATTCTGATACCAAGGAAGAAAATAATCTTGAAACCCTAAAACCAGAGAACCAATTAGATGCTTATTTTTTGTGATTGAATTTCACTCAAACGATATGCTGCTTAATTTCAGCAAAAGAATTACTATAGCCTTCCCCAATCCTGGACAATCAAAATATGTTGAACTACAATTTTTAATCATTCTCGACTGTTATGTCCTTTGATTTATGGAAACTGTAGTCTAGCACATCTGGAGAGTGCAAACAAATTCTCCATCTGCACATTGTCTCATCTTGATGGTGGCTAGATGATGGCTGGTGGCAAATTGCCAGGCCCTGAAAATTCTGAAATTAGAACTGCCATTGAGAAAACATATGTTAGAGCATACTCTGCTTTTCCTCATCCATTTATTAGCATATTTATGGCTCAACTTTCTTCCAAGGAATTCAAGGTGCTATATTTTAATCCATTAAAGTTGTCCTTTTAACCTAGGAAAGAGGATATAGAATGCAACTGATCATCCACAGCAAGCCACGTGCATAAGTATGTATTTGGATCTGAATCTAAAGTCTCATATTCTCCAGCTCAGCCTTTCCCAGTCTGGCATTCTCCAAAAGGGTTAGGACTTAATTTTAGAGTTCTGGGTAGAAATAATGGAAGCTGTAGACCAAACATTGATGATTCCTATCTTTATATCTAAACCCTGGACTGCCTGAATGATGCTGTGGATGACCTTTCTTAGTGCATGGAAGCTGTAAGGATCTGGATGGAATGCAATAGACTTCAACTTAACCCAAGCAAAATAGAGTGGCTTTGAATATTTAGACCTCCTAGTGACTTTTTCTTCCACTACTATTCATGGATGAGGTGGCACTTCCCCAGATAAAGCCAGTATGCTATCTCTTCTTGGGGTTAAAAAAGCAGGTAGCACTATGGCGAGTAGGACCTTTATACATCCTAGTGTGGTATGCCAGTTGTGCCCATTTCTAGATTGGAAGACTTTGCTCACAGTTACTATGCCCCTGTGACTTGTCTCAACTACTGCAAGACATTCTACATGGGGCTGCCCTTGAAAATTTTTTGAAAGTTTCAACTGATGGGGCTAAACTGGTAATGAAGGGTGTCGGGTATTCAACACATATAATACCACTGCCCTGTGAGCTGCATTGGTTACCAGTGTGATTCCAAATGCAATTTAAGGTGCTGGTTATCATCTTTAAGGACCTTCTTGGCTTGGAGGTGGATTGCCTTAGGAGCCATCTTCTCCCAGTTGTTTCTAACCAATTCAGTAAGACAGGTTGGGCATACTGCAGGTCTCATCAGCCAAGAAATGATCCTGGTAGGAACCAGGAGATGGGCCTTTTCTGTCATAGTCCCTGCTTTCTGGAACATTCTTCCTTCAGATTGGTGATAGACCCTGTTGACCTGTACTGGGGCTGTGAAGACTTGGTTGTGTGCATGGGTCTGAGGGCCTAAGTGTGTTAAGGGTTCCACTTCCTGGCTGTATCAATATCCATAGTAACAGTTTTACTAGGTAGCATATATATTTATTTTATACTGTTTTGTTTAAATATTTTATGATGTACGCAGCCCAGTGGCATTTGTTGAGATGGGCAGCTACAGAAAGCAAACCAAATAAATAAATGCAGCTGAAGGATACCAGGTTGGAGAAGACTACTCCAACCATGTAACTTCAGAGACATTCTCAGGATATTTTCCCCTCTTCCATTGTAACTAAATAGGAAAAGTACTCCCTGCTATTTTGAGACATGTCACTATAACATTTGTTCTTATAAATGCAAACAGAGGCAAAAGAAGCTCTTATCGTGCTTGACATGCTTGTTTGCTGCCCATATTTATAACAAAGAGGTCCATCTATGTCAGGGGTGTCCAAACTTGGGAACTTTAAGACTTGTGGACTTCAACTCCCAGAATTCCCCAGCCAGATGGCTGGGGAATTCTGGGAGTTGAAGTCCACAAGTCTTAAAGTTCCCAAGTTTGGACATCCCTGATCTATGTAATGAAAGACTCCATTTTGTTTTTGTGCCTTGTTCTTTGTGCCATTGTTGAGAGTGGGGTGTGGCAAGCATTGGTAGGAGAGGAAGCTTTCTCTCCAGCAATTGGTTATAAACAATGCCAAGTTCTCGCCAAAAGTACCCTAATCAGTAGCTCTGCTGCAGGCATCAACCTGCTGGAAACTGGCATGCTGACGTTGGCACAGTTGTCAAAGTCTTTGCCTAACACTCATTTTTCCTATCTGCTTCAGTACAAAAATGCTGGCTGGCAGTTCAGCTCAGTTGCAGCCCTGAGTCAGAAGAGTTCTCCTTGTTCATGACAAAAGGCATTTAGAATGATCTTCATTCAGAACTAGATAGATGAAGCACATTCGACGTGGGTGACTTTCATATAGAAGTTGACAAGCTTGAATTAAAAGGTTATAAAGAGAGAAATTCTAATTTCCGTTAGGAACTTGCTTATTTTTTTATATTCACATAATTAAAGTTAAGGCATTTCCTCACCAACCTTTTTATTATTATTAAAGGTTTTAACACATTTTACAAATATTACCCCTTCCCCCTCCCACCCTCCGACCCTCCCTCCCCCCAACCTCCCAGAGAAAAAAACAGGGTATAAACATTTAACAATCATACGCTAACATAAGCTAACTGATTTTAACATCCTACCTCCTCTTGTGCTTTAATTCCCCTTTTGTTAAGCTAACTTTAGATAAATTGTAACATTCCTTGTGCCTTCACTCATAAGCTAATTGAAATTTTTTAGTCCGATATTTATTTTGAATATAGTCAATCCATCTTCTCCATTCCAACTTATATTTCTCATCCGAATGGTCCTTCAAATATGCTGTAATTTTGGCCATCTCTGCTAGATTTACTACTTTTAGCGTCCATTCTTGAATAGTAGGCAATTCTTCCCTCTTCCAGTACTGTGCCACCAACAATCTTGCTGCCGTCGTTAAGTTCAAAATCAAATTAGTTTCTATAACTGTACAGTCTGTAATTATACCTAACAAAAACAACTGGGGAGTGAACTTCATCCTCTTTTAAAGTATATTTTGAATAACCCACTATATTTTTATCCAGATTTTTATCCAAAATGCTTTGACTGCTCACCATTCTTTTTGTTATTCTTTTTCCTTATTCAAGAAATTTCAGAAGAGAGGAATATGAGTATGAAATACTTCAAAATGCTTCTGTGAAAAGACTCACTGAACTAAAGAGCCGGAGCTGTCTACATAAAAACAACTTGGCCATTTGCCTACTTTAAAAGGACAGTTCTCTGTTTAGAGAGCTGACAGGACAAACTGAACATATATTTGCATAAAATGTGCATTTAGTGTTTGATATGTATCAATGCAAATTTAAAAATTATTATAATAGTGAAATGGCAGCCAAATAGCTCTTGTCACAATATATTATGGCTAGGAGCAGGTCTATGATGTGTTAACCACTTTTCTTAAGAATCCAAGACATATGTTTCAACTTGTCCCTTCTATCAGAATAGTCTCTTTTCTTTTGGCTGATTTTATGGTGCTTTATTTGGAGAAGCACAGCTTCAGGATGTCATAAAAACCTGAGTCATTTTCTAGTATCTTGATTATCAGGTATAGTTTTAAAAAATAGTAATTAAGCAAGGAAACAAAGTGTTGGAATCTGTTGTCCCCAGTTATTGTACCTGGATTAACATACATTTAAGAGTTTCCTTAACTGTAACTTTTAAATCCAGTGTTCCTAAACCATCCAGATGGTTTAAAATACATTTTCCAAAATTCAATTGTTGTGCTAATTGGGGAGGATAAGAGTTGTAACCTAGCACATTTAGAAAACACAAAAGTGAGATGGCTGAAGTCCACTATCACCAAAATAACAAGCTGCATATTGCCCCTTCTATGAAATGTTTAGCACTTCTATCATATTGTTCAACATTTTGTTATAACAGGAGCTCAAATCAGCTGAATCTTCTGCTTTTCAGAGGCCCAGCATTTTTTTTAATAAAAAAAATTTAATTTTAAATTTTCAAAACAAACACAACACATCCTTTTTTACATAGTGTAGAAAGTGTATCAGTTGGTTACAAATAGGCTTTCGTGTATCTCTTCCACAGTCAACAAACATAATTTTATTAACTCAAGTATTTTAACTCAGATATTTATACATGTTACCATCACCATATCTCCATTTTCATTTGACTATAATTGTTTAAACACCCTTCATCATAAAATATACCAAGATTTAATACATAACCACATACTGGCATTTCATTTACTATTTCTAAAATCCTCCAATAACACTGAATCCTTATGTCCTATTCTAGCTAAACATCCATAATATTTAACAAAGTTTTTTAATCCTCCTTTCCAAATCACTGTTTAATACAATACAATACAATAGTAGAGTTGGAAGGGACCTTGGAGGTCTTCTAGTCCAACCCCCTGCCTAGGCAGGAAACCGTATACCGTTCCAGACAAATGGCTATCCAACATCTTCTTAAAGACTTCCAGTGTTGGGGCATTCACAACTTCTGGAGGCAAGCTGTTCCACTGATTAATTGTTCTAACTGTCAGGAAGTTTCTCCTCAGTTCTAAGTTGCTTCTCTCCTTGATTAGTTTCCACCCATTGCTTCTTGTTCTGTCCTCAGGTGCCTTGGAGAATAGCTTGACTCCCTCTTCTTTGTGGCAACCCCTGAGATATTGGAACACTGCTATCATGTGTCCCCTAGTCCTTCTTTCTCTTAAGCTAGACATACCTAGTTCCTGCAACCGTTCTTCATATGTTTTAGTCTCCAGTCCCCTAATCATCTTTGTTGCTCTTCTCTGCACTCTTTCTAGAGTCTCCACATCTTTTTTACATCGTGGCGACCAGAACTGAATGCAGTATTCCAAGTATGGCCTTACCAAGGCATTATAAAGTGGTATTAACACTTCACGTGATCTTGATTCTATCCCTCTATTTACAATTTACATCCAATTTCCTTATGTTGTACCCATACCTGTATATACGTTGTTGTTATCATTATCCCTCCTTTACTTAACTATATCCTGCATCATAACATTTTCCCCCTAATAATCAAGACTTAACTGTATCTAACTTAGTTCTTTTTTATTAACCTTTATATATAATCCAAAAGGATTTCTAATCTTCCTTTCATGGGTACCATTCAATATTCATATCCAATTATTATTTATCATAACACTACAAATTGTATACATTATTATCATTATCAATTTATTTAACTATATCTATTGTCACTAAATTTCACTAAGTTTAACTAGTTTTAAATTATACACTTCCATCTATCAACCTGTATCTTTCCAGTAGCAAAACAGTCTCATGTCTTCTGCCATTTGTGGTGTCAGTCCTCTAATCATCTCCTTAATCAAATTTGTATGGACTCCTCTTAGCTACTCCTTGCTTATAAAATATATCATGTAATTTCGATGCCCTTCTTCTGTTTCCTTAATCAGCTTATCTTTGATTGTCGGTAGTGTTATCAATGATATTGCTAATAAAATTTCTCTCTTTAAATCCATAATTTTTTTTGTTTTTTCTTCTTCTGTAGCTTGCCATCTGGGGAAGATTTCCCCTCCATTTAATTCCTCTTTCACTATTCCACTTTTTCCATTTTCAGAGACAAACCAATCACCATAAATATCAGCAATTTTAATTTCTTTATATTCATTTTCCTCTTCAATTTTTAGGATTTTAACCACCACTTTTTCCACTTGATAAACTTCTCCAATTTCTTCATCATATTTTACTGTTAGATGCTCTAAGTCTTCCAACTTCTTCTCTATCCTCTCATATGTGTTGGATAATTTCTGTATTTCTGAGAATATCTTTTGCAGACTTAAAATTTCTTTCTGCTGTTGAAATTGTGCCATTATCTCCAGCTAATAAACACTGCTGCTCTAGCTTGGAAGGTTTTAACAAGATTAAGAATAGATTCACAAGAACTTTTTATTTTCACCTTTCTCTGGTTAAAGATATACTTCAAAGGGACATCTGTATGCTTTTCTTATCACTTTCTATAAACAAGCAGTGATACCTTGGAGTGCCAAGCCAGGATAATCAGTGAGAAAAGTAAAAATGTTTCGTTTCCAATACATAAATCTCCAGCCTCCGAGTAGCAGTGTTATTGCTGCAATTTTCTTTGTTTCTTTTTGTATCTTTTTGTATTTCAAGTTTAAAAAAATTCTTGAATGAGTTAGAACACCACCATGGTAATGAAAGAGGAGAATTCCAGTCCTTAGGTTACAAAGAATAATAAAAAGAAAAAAATAGAAGAAGAAAACTTAATTCATTCCTTTTAAAAGGCTTGCATAAATTCCATCCATGAAGATAGCATTTAAAAAGTAAGATAACCCATTGTCCAAAACCATTTCAAATTTAATTACTCTGCTTATTTCTTCTGTTCTCCAATTTAAATTAATTTTAAGTTTTTTATAGGCAGTCTCTTTTAAAACGGTAAAAATTCCTCACCAGCTGGAAACACTTTCTCTTTCCGTATCCTTCCATTTTGGAGCCGCCCTGACTTCATCAGCCTAATGGCTGGATTTTTTGTCGCCAGCTTGAAGAACTTCTCTTGGATCGATCAGGGACTTTGCGATGTCTCTGAGATCAGCAAGACGTATTCTTTCTGTTCACCATCTCTGCGGGACGGTTTAGGTCCATTTGGACCACCCAGTGGCAAAAGTATTGATGACGATCTCAGAGCATTGAGATTGCATGTCGTCTCGTTACGACATTGGGTCCTCCTCCAGAGGTCCAGCATTTTAATATGAAATGGGGCCAGGGAATCTCCAGGCAAATTTTACTTCAAGCATTAACATACAGATCTGCAAGTAGATTTCAGCTGGATTCTATTATTGCAGGACCTCAACCTTCCAATAGAAAATGTTAAAAGCCAGCTGTTGCTGCATTATAAGTCAAGACAGCAAGAACTACATGCCAAACTGTTCTAAAAAATATCTTTTTATAAATCTGGGTCAGACTTTTATCTAAAGCCTTTTATAAAAACTGAAATTTAACCTTAGCAGCTGACAGAATAAAGCACATTAAACATCCACAAGGATTCCATGAATCATCCTTTGCTTTAAAAATTAAATGGATCGTACCTAGGGCTTTGGTTATTCTGCATTCTGTTGGAGTTTTTACATGAGGCAGAATTTAAAATGTTTTTTTTTCCTTTAGAAAATGTCTTCATGGTTTTAAAGATTGACTTGAATAGAAGAGGTGGTAATATTAAGGATTAATTGGGTTTCCCTTTTATTTTTTGCAAAAAAAAAAAAAACAGCACTGCAGAAACCAGGTTTGGCTCAGCATGATGATGAAGGTGGAGGATTAATTCTTTCCTTAGGCTTTTTTTCCTAATGAAAGTGTCTACACATGTATGGAGAAAGACCTTGTTGCTCTTGTTCTCAGGGGGGGGTGGGGACAATTGAATGCAGAATTCAATAAAAGGCAAAAAATCAATCATAGGTATCCATTAGTCAACTGGTTTGACTTCTCAGAATTCGATTTAAACAAGCTTTTAGATGACTTCTAGATAGTGATTCTGAGTTCCTGTATAATTCCTTATATCTCCCATAATTAACAGTGGCAATAGCAGTTATGCAAAAAAGAAACTCTTTGGAAATGTAATTAATATAGATACAAGTATATGATAAGTATGCATTTATATATCTGTATATAGTTAACAAAATAGGGACGCGGTGGCTCAATGGCTAAGACGTTGAGCTTGTCGATCAGAACGGTCAGCAGTTCAGCAGTTCAAATCCCTAGTGCCACGTAACGGAGTGACCTCCCATTACTTGTCCCAGCTTCTGCCAACCTAGCAGTCGAAAGCATGTAAAAATGCAAGTAGAAAAATAGGGACCACCTTGGTGGGAAGGTAACAGTGTTCTGTGCACCTTTGTCGTTTAGTCAAGCCAGCCATAAGACCATGGAGACGTCTTTGGACAGTGCTGGCTCTTTGGTTTTGAAATGGAAATGAGCACCGCCCCTTAGAGTCAGGAATGCTTAGTACATGTGCGAGGGGAACCTCTGCCTTATAGTTAACAAAAAGATGTCTCATCAGAAGGCAGAGAGGGTTAGGAGAAAACTGGCTTTTCTTCCATGAGAATGCTGCCCAAATGCCTTCTCCCAAAGAATCACTGGTTACATAGTTTACCTAACATAAGTATAAGTATAATCTTTATTGTCATTGTACTTAAATACAACGAAATTGGCTAACATTAAACATAATTGACTTTAGAACACATTGTAATCTAAAGTCAATTATGCAGAAAGAACTTCTGAAAATATTAGGAGATTTAAGATCACATTTTAAAATCATCGAACCAAAATTTCAGTATGCTCAGGAAACATCTAAAAACAGAGGCCAGAAGGATAGAAACTGAAGCAAGGTTTGGAGTGGGGACAAACTTTCATCTTGGTTGAAATCCTGATTTTCTTCCATTTCTTTTGTTCCACCTTTCCCTTCTTTGTTTGGAATTTCAGTGACTATTAACTGAATTCAGGCACAATGATTTGGGAACGCATCTTAATGCCAAATGACAACTCAGAGAATTATATGGCTCACGTACCAATTCACATCTGAATTAAGTCAAATCTAGGTTTCGGATTCAAGACTGTTAGGGTTCTTATATCCCACTGTTTCCATTTCTCAAACCATTAAAAACAATCGACCAACATTTATTCTTAAAAATGGGACACAACACCTAGTCTGCACAATTTGGTTTGGCATTTTAAACAATAGCACAATTGTAAACTGCCACAATACCATACTCCCAAACTCCCTTGCTCCTCTTTATTATTGAAGCCACAGACAAATCAGTGGAGGAAATTGCAGTGGCTTAATTTCTACAGAGTTGGAAAGCAGGACAAAGCAAAATGTCCCAATAATGGGAAATCCATTTACTTCTTCCCCAACTTCAGCAAAATTGAACGACTGCTGAAAAACAACATTCAAAATGTTTCATGTTGAACTGGATTCTGATCTGCAAATAAATAGGTTCAGTCTGGGAACACACAGGCAAATAGCTGACTTAAGACCATGGTACATGTTATTTATTTATATCCCAGATTTATTACTTTTATAAATAAGTCAGTGAACATATTGAATATTCTTTCCTCCTCTGATTCTTCCCACAACAACTCTGTGAGGTGGGTTGGCCTAAGAGAGAATGATTGGCCCAAGGTCACTCAGCTGGCTTTCATGCCTAATGTATAAGTAGAATTCACAGTCTCCTGATATCTAGGTCAGCATCTTAACCACTAGAGCAAACTAGTCTATGTAGGGAGATATGCAGAGATGGCAGAGATGGGTAAAGACTCCTTCACTTAAAATTCTTTAAAATGGGGAAATATGGGGTTAGACAGCGTTCCCAGTTCGCTGAGATTTGGGGAAATGCAATCAGCAAAAACATATCTGGAGGGAACCATCTATGCAAAGACTGGATGTTATACAATTCAATTTCTCCTTTTTAAAACATTGAATATTTCATATAAGAACCATGTGTTTTGTCTACTTTGATTGATCACAATAAAGGACTTAACTCGTCTACTAAACTAAATCATTCATCAGTGTTAGCTAGGTTTGTTTTTATGCTCATTTTGAAGTCTGGAGGAGATCAAAGACTTAAACGCAATACTTGTTGAAGGGGAATTACTACACTTTCCACCCACATACCTGATACACATATGTAGTAAATAATAACTTTAAAACATTTGCTCTCAAAAAAATGCACAGGTACAGTATATGTGGTACCTTGCTCAATAGTAGTAATTATGAGAGGGATCTTGGAATCCTAGTGGACAACCATTTAAATATGAGACAGCAGTGTGCAGCAGCTGCCAAAAAAGCCAACATAGTTCTAGGCTGCATAAACAGAGGGATAGAATCAAGATCACATGAAGTGTTAATACCACTTTATAATGCCTTGATAAGGCCACACTAGGAATGCTGCATTCAGTTTTGGTTGCCATGGTGTAAAAAAGATGTGGAGACTCTAGAAAGAGTGCAGAGAAGAGCAACAAAGATGATTAGGGAACTGGAGGCTAAAACATATGAAGAACAGTTGCAGGAACTGGGTATGTTTAGTTTAATGAAAAGAAGGACTAGAGGAGACATGATAGCAGTGTTCCAATATCTCAGGGGTTGCCACAAAGAAGAGGGAGTCAAACTATTCTCCAAAGCAGCTGAGGGTAGAACAAGAAGCAATGGGTGGAAACTAATCAAGGAGAGAAGCAACTTAGAACTGAGGAGAAATTTCCTGACAGTTAGAACAATTAATCAGTGGAACAACTTGCCTCCAGAAGTTGTGAATGTTCCAACACTGTAAGTCTTTAAGAAGATGTTGGATAACCATTTGTCTGAAGTGGTGTAGGGTTTCCTGCCTAGGCAGGTGGTTGGACTAGAAGACCTCCAAGGTCCCTTCCAACTCTGCTATTCTATTCTATTCATTATACCTTTTAGTACAAGGTTTTCATATAACAAAAACAATTTGTACAATGGAAATTTAAATTCTGATAGAATAAACAATTCCATTTCAGAAAAAAAATAGGTGCATTGAATACTTATATTCAGTCACTTCTGGACCCAGTAAATATTCTGAAAAACCTAGTAACTGATTTATTTGCATTTGTAGAGGAAATCACAGAATGATGTAACTTCAGGAAGTAACAAACAGATATACAGAAATTATATCCTCCCCTTCCTAATCTGTAACCCGTTTAACAATATTTCTAAAGGTATTGCAACAGAAAAATCTGGCAAATTAAGCATTGATTTAAAAAGAAAAATAATGCTTTTTCAAAATCTTTAAAGTAAAAAGAACTCAAAGTGTACAGAGTTGTAGCAACTTAACTGTCCCAATCCTAGTTTCATTTAGAGAGCCCAATAAATAAAAAGGCATAGCAATGATGATGATGATCATGATATCTGGGGAATTCTGGGAGTTGAAGTCCACCCATCTTAAAGTTGCTGAGGTTGAAAAACACTGTTATTGCACATTTCTGCTTAATGATGCTTTCCCAGACTACCAGTGAAGGATGATTACTATTTTAACACATATTTTATTAGACAATCTCCCACAGATGTGGATCTTTCCAGATAGATGTACAGTTGCAGCATTAAAACTAATGCAGCTGACAATGATATTGTGTTTTTCCCATAAAACATGGCATTTCCATTTTCAGTCAGGGAGTACCACAGTGTATGGTTGTGGGAATGTCTTGCCCAGAAATTGTAGGGGTGCCTGCTCAGTCCATCTCTCTGTTCTTGAGTAGCGAGGATGGATAACAGGCTGATTGGCTGTTTGTTGTTGCTTTTGCAAGTGCTGTACTTTTACAAAGAACTAAACATGCTCATTTCTGATCAACATGTACATTCTGATAGTCAGGCCAGCCCACTCAAGTTCTGTTTTGTTTAAATTACACAATCAGCAATGGAAAACCTGAGTTGTTTGGAAGTTCCTTCTCTGATGTGCCCTTCACCCTTTCTTGAAGTGAGACATATAACATAATCAAGCCATTCTGAACCCAGCAATATAGGTCTGATTTCTTGGGATTCAAAATGTGTTGCACCAGGTAGAGGGGAAAAAAGTGGAGAATGCCAATCAAAAGTATTTCAACTTTCATCAATAGAGTTTTTGACCTCAGATTCTAGTGAGATTTTCTTCCTCAGGGGAGGAAGGGAAGAAATTAAAGTATCTCTGTTGGTTACTTTCTCATGCACTTCTCTATTATTTTCCTCCTGTCCCTTCCTCAGTTTGGGGAATTGAACATCTGAGGGCAATTTTATATTGTAGTGTAACCTACTTTTCTCCCATTCTGCTCTTGTCTGTTTGAGTCAACTTCAGAAGTTCCAGTCTGGGCTACAGTGGGATGGCAATGGGACCTAGTCTGTATATCAGCCACTGCAAGATCTAATCCTGAGCCTATCCTTTAATTTTCAAATGTTTGCACACATGGATCCTTTCATACACACATGCACCTTCCTCATTATCTCCTTTGATACTTTGACACTAATACTTTCTCCTCCTTCCTTCCATGGCACCATCATAGATCCAACGCTACAATAACCAAAGCAATATAGAACATATTTCATTCCTTCAATGCTCTGTAAATCCATTAAAACATAACAAGGAAGAAATTTCAGTTCAGCTTCATAAAAATAAAATACTAATGTTCCTATCTTACAACTTTAAAAACATTTAAAAAATAATAAAGGAAAGAGAGAGTAAACTTTGCAAAGGGGTGAGCATGGGCATTGGATGGAAAAGTAAGGAAAACATGCTTCACTCATCCCAGGGCAGAATTTCAACAGTGCCTATTGGAGATGTAAGCATGGAATGGATCATGAGTTTTTAAAGTTAATTCATTCACTTAACAGGCCGTCACTGGATTTAAAAAAACACCAGTAATTGACTAGCAGATAAAATAACCACTTAGAAATGAAATGGCTGCATAGGGCAATGGCCAGTCACTGAAGGAGAAAGATGTCCAGGCATTCTATCCAATCACAGTTGGAGCTCTTATTGAAACAGAACAAAGTGCTGGAGACCATCCAGTATGAAGGGTTTAATATGGCTAAGATTAGAAAACAGTTTTGAATTGCTGGAAAACACAGATGTGAGATGCATTTGCAATGGGCTAGGAGTGGGAGGAAGATGAGAATTACCTGTTCTGGCCCTCAGGAATAGCTCATGCCAGTGATGGGCCAAGAAGAATGTGTGGATTTGCCAAGTCTCTTTTATGTGGTTGCACTAAGTTTTCTGGTTCAAAAATCTGGTCTTCTAAAGTGATATAGGAAAGCTGTGGGAATAAAATTTTCTCCCTACTGTAGATCTTTAACCCCATCATAGGTGGGCTGCAGAAAAAGTTACAAGGACATGCATGAAGATGAGAGATTACGCAGCCTATATGTTTCCTCTCTCTTGATGATAGTAACAAGTAGAGCACTATGCCTGGCTGGATATGCCAAAGGTTTGTTCTACTCCTTTTCATGGATGGTCCTGCTGGGGAAACACACCTAGTAGTACAAATGGAAATGTTTTACGCTATAGACAAAGCATCCATTTTAATCAGAATCCACCACCTTAGTTAAATTACTTTGCTTCTCAACACAACAGTTTTGTTCTCTGAACAATACAGCTTCATCAAGGTGTATTCTCCAAAGAACCATATTAATTGAATTGAATTATTATTTTTTTGGAATAAAACAGATTTGTGTTCTTAAAACTGCAAAAGCACAGTAAAAGTTGGAAAAAGCCTTCCTCAAACTCTTGCCCTCCAGATCTGTTGGGACTCCCATAATTTCCAGCCAGGATAGCCTTTGACCCTCACTGTCTGAGTTTGAGTCTAGAAAGAGTGATAACACCATTTTTATTGGCTTTCCCATCTCAGCTTGCCTTTAGAGAAATAAAACCATTGTTAATATAGTACAGATATCTCATTTTTTACCACTTTGTGTTTTTTGTCCATCTTTAGGAAGGGTTGCAGTGACTTCCCTGAAAGACACCTGTACAGAAAGACTTTTAAATACTTAGCGGTAACTGATTGCACAAATGCAGAATCAGATATTTTCCTCTGACAGTTTTTCATATCCAAATAGTTTCAAGCATGGAAATAGAATCTGGATTTTCTCACCCTCAGTCATCACACATTTCAGCTACTTATGAAAATCAGGACATAGATTCTGCATATTTACATCCTCACAAAGTAATAAGGTAGACAGCTGTGACCTCTATTTTAAATTGGGGAAATTTAAAAGGGAGATTCATTAAGCTGGTTAACTATACATATGTTTCCTGCTGCAAAACTAGAGCCTCAGCAGCTGCTTGATTCTGTTAGGCAGAATTCTGTCAGGCCAGCAGTAAGTAAAATACATACATGACCTTTTCAACATACTAGGATATCAAAAGCTTAATAAGGACTGAATCCAGATATAAGTTCTATGGGTATTATGCTCTTGTATTGGTGGCTGTTGTTCAATTGCTTGCACTACTATTACATGAATACAGTTCATTCTGGAACTCTAGTTTATTTCCAAGAAACCTATGAGATGCTGCCACAGGAGCATGTATTTAGATTTCTACATGTTTAGCTTACATGCCTTAGCTATCGTTTTTTCTTTTTTCTTTTTTTCTTTCTTTTTTCTTTCTTTTTTTTCTTCTTTCTTTCTTTTTTCTTTCTTTTTTCTTTCTTTTTTCTTCCTTTTTTCTTCCTTTTTTCTTCCTTTTTTCTTCCTTCCTTTGTTTCTTTTTTTGTGGGGGTGGGGGAGGTTCTCTCTTCTGACAAAGAAATATTTGTGATTATACACGTGCCTGTATAAAGTTACAAAACTTTCATTGTAGTAAATTCAAATTCTGGAATTCCAGAATTTGGGGAAATTGTTTTTTTTTAAAGTATACAAGGAGATGTTCACAACAACTCAGACATTTAGCAATAGCAATGGCACTTAGACTTACATAGCACTCCATAGTGTTTTACAGCAGTGTCTGAGTGGTTTACAACAATCAGCATATTACCCTCAACTAACTGGGTCCTTGTTTTACCAACTTCGGAAGGCTGGAAGGCTCAATTAACTTTGAGCCGGTCAGAATCAAACTGGAATACTGCATTCTAACTGCTGAGCTGCCATGGAAAGTAAATCTGGGAAGAGCTTTGCATTTCATTGTTGGTTTGTATTTCCCAATTCAAATTGACAGGAAGTTATTCTGAGGAACTCTTCAGAGGGGGTTCAGGAGGTTGAAAAACAATTTGGAGGAGCTGAACGTTGCCATGGAAACTTAGGTTGCCCAATTTTCTGCCAAGTCATAAACTTGAGTGGCTGGGTTCACACAATATTTCAGTTAGCTTCATAACAAATTTAGAGAGCAGACCGGTGGTGGGTTGCTAAGCAGTTTACTACTGGTTTGCTTGTGTTTGTGCGTGCATTTGCACAATGCTTCTGCACATGCACAGAAGCCTCCTGGAGGGTGGGCGGAGCCTCCCGCCATTGCCACTACTGGTTCGGCCAAACTAGGCCAAACTGGGAGCAACCCTGGAGCAGACTGCTTGCTTTTTCTAGATATGTAATTAAAAACTGGACACTTGATTTTCCTTGTAGTTTTCAAAACCTGGGAATCTTATAAGCTTGACTTTTTTTTTTTTTAGTCAATTACACTACCAGTTTACTACCAAATGTGAAGAAGTGTGGATTCTTATCCTCTTAACTCTCTAACAGTTGAACAACGCTTCCAAATATATTTACTGTTTCTAAAGCTTGCGAAGAAGGACAGGCCGTTTTCAGAATTTACAACATGAATTTATTCTCCCTGTCTCTTTTTAAACATGAAAGAAAATAGCCTTCCCTTTATTTGAAACAGCGTCTTCTCCTATATGGTAACATTTTACATTTAAAAATAAAAAAATAAATCCAAACCGAGCACAAGAATTCCAGATTCATTGATTTCTTTAATATTTCTTTATTATTGTTTATTTATTTATGTTACTATAGCTCCCTATAGAATAGAATAATAAAACAGTTGGAAGGGACCTTGGAAGTCTTCTAGTTCAACCCCTTTGTCGAGGAAGAGACCCTATATCAGTGATGGTGAGCCTTTTTGTAAAAATTGTGTGTGTGCCAAAATTGTGTGTGCGCGTGCCTGCCCACACCCACAATTTAATGTGCCCTGCCCAACTGAGCATGCATGTGTGACCCTCCCCCATGCGGGGAGGGAGTTTCCCCCCTCCCCAGGCTCCAGAGGCTTTCCTGAAGCCTGGGGAGGGCGAAAACAGCCTCCCTTGGGCCCTCGGAGGCCCTCTGTAAACCAGAAATGGATTGTTTCTGAATATTCGGTTCGATTTTCAGTTCGGTTTTCATCATCCCCGGGCTCCGGAGGCTTTCCTGAAGCCTGGGGAGGGCGAAAACAGCCTCCCCTAGCTCTCCAAAAGGCCAAAGATCAGCTGGCCAGTGTGTGCATGCGCGCCGGAGCTGACAGCTCGCGTGCTGGCACATATGGCTCCATGTGCCACAGGTTCACCATCACGGCCCTATATCATTTCAGACAAATGATTGTCCAATCTCTTTTTGAAAGTCTTCAGTGATGGAGTACCCACAATTTCTGAAGGCAATTGATTAATTGCTCTCACTGTTAGGAAATATCTCCTTAGTTTTAGGTTTCTTCTCTCCTTGGTTAGTTTCCAACCATTGTTTCTTGTCTTGCCTTCAGGTGCTTTGGAAATTAGTCTGATCCTCTTGTCTTTGTAGGAGCCGCTCAAATATTGGAAGATGCTTACACGTCCCCCTTAATCCTTCTTTTCATCAGACTAGAGACATGCCCAATTCCTGTAACCATTCATTGTATGTTTTCGCCTCCAGCTAAATCATCTTTGTTGCTCTTCTCTGCACTCTTAACATCTTTTTTATATTATGGAGACCAGAATTGGATGCAGTGTGGTCTTACTGAGGCTTTGTAAAGCAGTGCTAGAACTTCACGTGACCTTGATTCTATCCCTCTATTAATGCATTTTAGGATTGCATTGGCTCTTTTGACTGCTGCGGTACACTCTTGTATCATGTTATATCAAAATTGTACCATCGTATATCAAACTCTGGCCAGCTCCCAGAGTATAATCCCAATCTGTATATATTTGCTCTATATGTCCTATGTCCTGCTATATTCCCTGGTATCTTCCTGATTTTGAGAACCCCAGAGGCTGTTTAGGAGAGAGGAAGAGGTTCCTTTGCAGGACACAAAACAGCTTTGCAAACAAAAAATATCCAGCAAGTGGTAGACAGCATCCTCAGTTTCCCCTTTGCATGTCAGGAACTGCTCTTCCCACCCTGCCACAATTGTACTTTTTCCTGTCTTCATCTACAAAAACCTGCACTGCTGTTCTGCAATTTCTTTATCAGAGGTTTGGTTTTTTTTGTTTGGTTTGGGGGTGAGGAAAGATACATGCAAGATGCAAAAGCACTGGGCAATTTGAATAGAATGCAACATCCTCTGGACTTTGAGCAAAATTTTATGAATGAGGCAGGCAATTGCATAACAGGAGCCAGGAAATTGAGGGCAAATTATTGGAAGGTAGAGAAAAACATCCCTTAACAGTTCTAACAGCAAGCATGCATGCTATGCGAAAAAACCTCCCAAATCAGCAACTTGCTCTCTTTTTTCCCCTTTAACTAAAATGTGAGTTTGATCAAGTTTAGTACTGGATTATCATTAGATTAGAAACAGAGATACAGAAATCTTTAACTCTTAATTGCCATACAGAGGTTGTCTGCTTTTCTTCCAGCCCACATCTAGTAGCCAAATACTTAGAAGATCTCAGCAGGTCACAGACTGAGTCCAGCAACTAAGCAGGGTCAAGCGTGATTGATTTGGATGGGATTACTTCAAATAACATCAGGGCAGGAGGCTAGATGAGAAGAAGATAATGACGGACTACTTCTGTAACACTGCCAAAAAAAAAAAAAAAACCTACATGCCCAAAGCCATGAAGACACCACATCCCAAGCAGACTTCATGTTTTAGATTTGGAATAATAATAATAATAATAAATTTGAACTTATTAGCCGCTCCCTCTCCACACAGGACTCGGGGCGGCGTACAATAAAACATATAAAACATAAAACAAATGTGCAAACACATAAACATCCAAATACACACATATACAAAGACATACATGCACGGAGGAGGTAACAAATTACATCACATTAGGACTGTTAAAAATCAGCCATTAAAATACCCCATTATTAATAACACAGTTTAAAAATTCAAAAGGACTGTCAGGAGGAATAAGAAAAAATTTACGGTTGAGCCAGGCCAGATAATTGAAAGAGGTGGGTCTTCAGCTGTACACGGAAGGAGCGGAGATCGGAAGTAATCCTGATGTCACGGGGGAGGTCATTCCACAGGGCTGGGCCCATCACAGAGAAGGCTCTGCTCCTGGGTGTCGCCCCCCGACACTGTTTAGTGGACGGCACCCGAAGAAGTCCCTCTCTGTGTGAGCGGATTGGTCGTAGGGATGTATGGGGCAGGATGCGATCCCGCATGTAACTAGGTCCTGTGCCATGAAGCGCTTTAAAGATTGTAATCAAAACCTTGAAACGCACTCGGTAGACTACAGGAAGCCAGTGCAGCTCGCGCAGGAGAGGTGTTACAGGGGAGTATCTAGTCCTCCCCATAATCACCCGCGCGGCCGCATTCTGGACCAACTGCAGTCTCCGAGTGCATCTCAAGGGAAGCCCCATGTAGAGAGCATTGCAGTAGTCCAGGCGAGACGTCACCAGTGCATGGGTGACTGTGCGTAGGGCATCCCGGTCCAATAAGGGGCGCAATTGGCGCATCAGGTGAACCTGATGGAACGCCCCCCTTGCCACGGCTGTTACATGGTCATCCATGGACAGCCGGGCATCCAGGAGGACGCCCAAATTGCGCACCCGTTCCACGGGGGCCAGTTGCTCGCCCCCAATGGCCAGAGATGGAAGCAACTGGTTGAACCGGGGGGCCGGAAGCCACAGCCACTCCGTCTTGGAAGGGTTGAGTTTTAGTCGGTTGCCATCCATCCAGACCCGTACGGCCTCCAAACACCGGGACATCATTTCAACGGCCTCGTTGGGGTGGTTCGGGGTGGAAATGTATAGCTGAGTATCATCAGCATACAGATGATATCCCACCCCAAAACCACGGATGATCTCGCCCAGCGGTTTCATGTATGTGTTGAACAGGAGAGGCGAGAGCACCGACCCCTGTGGCACCCCACATGTGAGGGGGCTCAGGGTCGATCTCTGCTCCCCTGCCAACACACGTTGCGTCCGGCCAGAGAGGTAGGAGCCAAACCACCGTAAAACGGTGCCCCTGACTCCCAGCCCCTCTAGCCGGTGCAACAGGATACCATGGTCGATGGTATCGAACGCCGCCGAGAGATCTAATAGGACCAGGATAGAGGAACAACCCCTATCTCTGGCCCTCCAGAGATCATCAACCAACGCGACCAAGGCCGTCTCCGTGCTGTGCCCGGGTCGGAAGCCGGACTGGCGCGGGTCTAGATAATCATTCTCCTCCAGGTGACGTGGAAACTGTTGTGCCACCACACTCTCTACAACCTTCGCTAAAAAGGGAAGGTTGGAGACTGGACGATAATTGACTAGCTCCGTTGGGTCCAGGGAAGGCTTCTTGAGCAGGGGCCTCACAACCGCCTCTTTCAAGACAACAACTTTGAGAGTGAAGATAATTAACCCTTCCTCTTCAGGCTACCTTTCTAATTTCTATCCATCCAGAGAATTCCAGATGTATATTTCCAAAGTTTGTATAGTCTAGCTAAGGGGGAGAGCTTAAGCTTACCATTTTGATCTCCCAGGGCTGTTCAATCAACCATGTTAATACAAATTATGGGTTTTAGTTGAGGGAAATCTATTTTAGAGGTAGAAGCCATCCTTTCCATTAATTATCATCCCATCTCCAAATAACAGAAGCGACATTGTATTATTGTGGTGATGTCACTGAGGTTGCAGAAATCCAGATATCCCATCCGACTGATATAGGAAACACTCTCCCATGCCACCTAGTGGTTATTTGGAATTTTGCAACCCATACTTTGCGGTTTTAATAAAAGTGATGTGAAGGAATAGTTTTATTTATTCATACACCACATTTTAATATAACATTTCCATGTCATTGTATGTTTCCATGTCAATGAAGTTTCACAGAGATAGGGTGGGACAAAAGTGTGATGGACAAGTTGATGTGGGAACAGATGTGCCCTAAAAAACAGCTAAAAATGAGACAATGTAAAAGTTGTGTAGGAAGCTAGCATCCACCTCTCTCCTAGAGAATGAAATATTTTAGGAAATATTAAAAGGGCAGACTATTTCCCCCTAAAAGGGAAGCATAAACTCACCCCCCCACCTTTGTCAATGGGCCATTAAGGAAGCTCAAAGCCCAGAGAGGGCATAAAACCCAGGGACTCTCAACATCTCCTCCCTTTTCTGCTCAGGAGCTCAAGCCATGTGATCCTGTCCACCATTAAACCATCTTTCCAAGCAGCCTCCATGTTTCCACTGTCTTGTTCCCCATTTGGAACTGAACTCAGATGGACATTTCTTCCAGTTTAACAGTTGTTAACTACAAATCCCGGCATCCCATTCAACATTGGGACATTTGGAAATTGCCATGTAGCTATCTCTGACATAATCCTAAATTGCAGGAAGCATTGGAATAGATTAAATCATGCATCAGGTTTGCACAGTTTGTGATTCATTTAGCCAAGTACAACCAATTAGACTGGCAATTTGTTCTTGCAAAGAGAAAAAAAGGAAGCAGAATCATTGTCTAGCCACACTTTGGCTAGCAATAGGGTTAGGCCCCCTCAACACTCACTGTTTACATCAGAACCCGAATGCCTGAATGCCCAATATTGTCCCTCCTACCATCACCACTGCCCTGCAGCAAAAAGTAGCAATAATCTTAGTCAAACCTTCATGTGCCAACAAATAACCAGTTTTTCTTGTTCAAGCAACTATAGAAATATAGTGTGTAAATGACTTTAAGTTTTCCCCCACCCTTCCTTTTGTGTTAGGTGTTTTCAAATGATCAAACCAGGGTTGATCTCTCCTAAGTAAATTCTTGGGTGGAGGAAGACAGAAAATCTTCCCATAGGCTATTTGTTACTCATTTCATCACTTAGGAGGACAGCATATTATTATCCCAGCAAGGCCAAAGCAACACTAGGAGGAAACCTTTGTTTGCGTGTGTTTACATAGCCCAGAAATTGATGAATTACTCCACAGCTATGACATCATTGTTACAGATGTTTTACAAACCCACATTCGAAGCCAAATTTAAATAAAGGTTTCCATCATGTACAAAGCCTTCTGCAGAAGAGCAAATTCTGTGACATTCATCTTGTTTACAGGATTAAGCCCTTTGTGTGTGAAAAAAATACCCTGACAACTCAGGAGACTGTGAGTGGCTGGCAATTTGTGAAACTATTTTTAATGAGTTTAGAAGGTGCTTTTTCTTTTGGTTTTAAGTCAAATAAGAGCTTGTTAAAACCACTGCAAGCTGGGTTGGGCGTGTTGCTTATATTACTTGTCTATTATTATAATTAATTTTAATATTAATATGTTTAATCCATTTTTCTAACCCCACTAGGGGCTCTGGAGTGACTAATACGGTGCAAGGAAGTTTCCAGAATTCTTCCTAAATCAGCAAAATTCAGGATTTCAATCTGTTTATATTTAAAATATTCCTCCAAGTTAAATTTACAAAATGACTTTTAACAACATTCATCTTTCATATTTATGTTTAAAATGTATATTCTATTCTTCAAAATCACGGACTCAGGACTACATTCTGAAATTATGCCAATTTTTAAAAAAATGTGCATAATGTTGGATTTTGCTTCTTTGCTTCTAGGTTATATGCTAGCATACTTTCGAGGACAAAAGATCCAGGCCACAGCCATATATTAACTACACACTTTAGTTTTGGGACTAAAATAACCTAATCCAAGTAGAAACAGTTTTACTTCACCATGATGTATAATCCCAGCCACTGTGCTTTCTAAATAATAATTGCTGACTTAGTAACAGGCACGATCAAGGTCACTGTGGCTTGTTCAGCAGATCATGGCATAATGCAGAATGTAAACCGAGAATATGCTTGAATATTTCCCACTCAAGTAGTTTTAAGCTCTTGGTTATGATATGTTTTTCCCCTCATTAATGTATAATATGTGATGCACCCACAACTTCTGGAGGAATGACTAGCCTCCAGAAGTTGTGGGTGCTCCAATATTGGAGGTTTTTAAGAAGACATTGGACAAACATTTGTCCAAAATGATATAGGGTTTTCTGCTTGAGCAGGACGTTAGGCTAGAAGACCTCCAAATCACTTCCAACTCTGATATTCTGTTATGCGACATAGTTGTGAATATCATTCTATTTTTACTTTCTGAATTTTGCATGTTTGGCTAGATACACTTCCTTGACTTCAGCAAGCAGTAAGAACAAAATGGTTTTTCACCTAGTTGTTACAACCTGATTAACATTGCTTTGATTCTGTTGATTTTTCAAACTCTGTTAAGGTGTCATTGATTTTTACTTGAGCGGTGGGCCCACAGCTTAATATTGTGACCTTCAGAACCAATGTGCTTGCATCATTTTCAGTTAGCACACCTTTATTTCATCTGCACTGTAAAGCAAAGTCACTGGGGCAAACAGTGCTCACAAATCAGTCATAAACAGGGATCAACCCAAGCAGTTGTTGGGCATATATTTATTTGTAGCAATTGCTTGTATAACTGCAGTGCTTATTGTTAAACGCAATTTAAAAGATACTAACTTTGGGTTCACGTAGCACATTAAAGGAAGCTAAAATAGCATTGGGTAGTTTTGTGGTTCACTATGTTCTGGGAACCCAGCTGTTTTAGTGGATTGTATGAACCAGACCATCACAAAAGGCTATAATATGGTTTATTTGTTTGAGTACATAGTGGTATATAAACACAGAGACAGGGTTTTGTTAACCCAAGTTTGTAGTTGAGCATGCTGAGTGACCTTTGTCCTTGAAACAGTCCATTTGTATATCTTGCTCAACCTCTTCCTTAGTCTGGTGGACTAAGATCCTGGACTGCAATTGCCATAACCAACCATTAATGAGACTAGGTGGGATATAGTATGAAATGGGTACAAGGTGCCACGTTAAGGAAACTCTGAGCTTTCGCTGTAGTGAGCTTGAGTTTGAGTCAGTCATTTCGCTGATCTTATAAATTCACCAAATTCTAATTGTATACAGAATTCCACAACATGCAGTCTGGAAAACCTGATTGTGATCAGTATAGGAATGATGAATGAATGGCCCCCTGCCTCATTCATACAGATTGATGGAAGGGCTAATGCAGGCTGAAGCATCCTTTATGCAATCCTTTAGAAGGGACCAAAAATGATGGTGGTTATTTTTACATGATTTTATTTCCACTCTGTATGGATGTTCCAAATGTTGTTATTAGAGTACATATGTGTTTTGAATAATTTTTAATCATATTTCCCATATAGACATATAGTTACATGGGTTTTTTTCTTATCTTTATAAGATGCTCCTAAATGGTGATACAATTGTAGACAGCAAGTAAAGATGATTTTACATAGGGAGGGAGGGAGGGAGGGAGGGAAGGGAGGGAGGAAGGAAAGAGAGAGAGAGAGAGAGAGAGAGAGAGAGAGAGAGAGAGAAAGAAAGAAAGAAAGAAAGAAAGAAAGAAAGAAAGAAAGAAAGAAAGAAAGAAAGAAGGAGGAAAATACTTTTTCTTAACCCAGGACCAATAACCAGGCATTTTAGGATTTTCATGTTGGATAGGCAATAGACAGCAGAATAAGAATCTTAAACACCAAGTTGTGATCTCATTTGTTTGGTATAATTCAGAAAGCGGAACTTTATGTTGAAGTGAAAATATGAAATGCAAAAGTAAGAACACAGCAGAGGTAGTAAGGGCCCAGTGGAAAAGAGTGCATTTTGTACTGGAAGGAAGCAAATGTGTTTTGATTCCAGGTGTGCATGAGCTCACCCTTTTCCTTGTTCAGAAACAGGAACATTTAAAAATACAGAAGTGTCCCTAACTCTATGATCTTTCTGTTTATTATATGCCAATCAGAACAGTGCAGCATGATTAGTTTTTAAATGATGTGTAAAAATAAAGTAAAGCTTATTTTAATCTGGATGCCATATTATATTAATCTGAGTGAGATTTATGGATAATATTTCAAAGTATACATAAACAAAATTGCAGTTATATAGATACCAACTCAAAAGTGTGACCTGTATTGTTTGATGGAATTCAATCCCAGATAAGCATTTTAAAAGTCTATCTTAATTATGTACTCCTACACATGTCTTCTTGGCTTGGATTACAGAATGTGCAAGCCATAGTTTATTTTAATTATGGTTTATTGAATAAAACTGGGAGATTGGTCAATCGGCTAAGATGCAATCCATGATGTATATATTACAAGTGTCTAGGTTCATAATACTACTTTAACAGAAAACTAAGCAAATTTAGAAAGGCTCATGAGCCCAACCATTTGTTTTTCAGTGGAACTTATTTCCTAATAATAGTTTCCCAGAGACATAGCCACACTAGTCTTTGGCAACAAAACAATCTCATATTGTCTTTAGCACAAACGTATTGATTGTCCCATAAGCTTATGTGCATCACAGCATACTTAGTTAAGAACAGTGATCTTCAAAATATGATCATAATTTCATTCTCTTTAAGGTGCCATAAGATTTCTTATTTTTTTTTCCAATCCCAATTGTGTGCATAGGTGTGAAGATTGCAGTCTTATCTGCTAATTAACTTGTTCCATTTTAATTGGTAAGGAAGCAAAGTAAGCTTTATTCGGTGGTGGGATTCAAATAATTTAACAACCGGTTCTCTACCCTAATGATTTCTACCAACAACCAGTTCACCAAACTGCTCAGAAAGTTAACAAACGGTTCTTTGAAGTGGTGTGAACTGGCTGAATCCCACCACTGGCTTTATTGATATTTCTAGTAGTTGTTGTACTGAGCAAGAATAGGGCCTTTTCTTCTAACAGCAAAGAAGCACAATTTTGTTTATTCTAATAAAAACTCATTCCTTTTTTTTTTACAAAAGCATAGCATTTGTACTTTCCCCCTTCTCTTTTAGTTTCTCAATAATCTTATGAGATTAGACCTGCTGAGAGTTAGCAACAAATCTGAGATCAACCAGTCAATTGAAAATGTCCTGCTACCAATTTTACTCAGAGGTTTGGTTGCCACTCCCTACCCATAATTTTTTATTTTTCACTGAGGTCAAAGCCACATTTTAAAGTTTCCTTATCATTGGAGGATTTTTTTTCTTTGTAAATGCTTATTTCAAATGACTTTAATGGAATAACCAATGACAAGGCATATGATTAACAACAAATAAAGCAATCTCTTTCTTGAGTTCAGCTGGCCATTCCCCATGAAAGCATGCTTAGGATTGCAGTCAAATCAATTTTTGTACTTGGTTGGCCTTCAACCAATTACCTCATTGTTAAAGGCTATTGTATGGCATTTTAAGGAGACTTATTGGTTTCACCTGAACAGGACAGAAGAGTGACTTTTTAAAGCTGGACACCCAGCTTGAAAATTGCGTGAAAAACAATTGGTGACACTATTATGAAACCAAACACCAAGTACCACAATTGTTCTGCATTCTTAAGAATGTAGATTTTATCAATGTTTTACTAGAAACACCTGAGGGCTGTTTTTCAATTGTTTGGTGTTGTTGTTTCATTTGTGAGGCACAACTGAACAAAAAGACACAGTGGTTTCTTCCCATTCAGGGATAGGCAACTTGCAAATGTATACTTGGTTGCACATTCATCAGATTGCTTGCCTCATTTTATTACTACTTTAACATTTTTAAGAATGAAAATACTTGGGAGAAAGACTACCTACTTATCTTATTGTTGTATAATTCACAGAGGGGAAAAAGAAATGCTTAATTGTAAAGTAAAAACTTTAAACTTAATATTGTAGGTACAGCAAAGGAGAAACATCTAGTATCTTGAGTATTACAAAATACTTCTGGCCCAACAGAGGCTGCACAGGCCTCCATAAGAAATCTGTGATGGCTGTCTACAACCGATTGTTTGGTTTGGAAGTGGGCCACCAAAAAGGAAAGCTGGGGGTTGTTAGGAGTATCCTGGGGGCTACCCAGAACAACTAAACAATTTTATTACTGTATAGTATAATCTCCATTCAATAGATTTTAGTTGCAGTAGACCAAATTATTCTTCAGATTATACCCCAAAGTCCTTTGTTTTTGAAGCAGACCAGATGGTTAGTGCAATTGACCTCATTTGTGTAATTACATTGTTGACACTTTATTGCATAATTCAGTTACATAATTGATGTCATTTTTGTCCACTTGTAAATGGGTTTTATAACGCTTACAGAAATTTGGATTTGACATTTGGCTTTAATAATCACCCCTCCCACCAAATGGCCTATTAAAGAAAGATTTTATTGTTCTTTGTCTTTTAGTGATTTAAAAAAAAAAATTGTAAAGTTGCTGTTTTGTGAATGGACAACCCCCTCATGGAAGCTATGTTATATATTCTCAAACATCAGATATCCACCAGTCTCTTTCTATCATGTAATTTGTCCTAAGCTCTTCCACCACTTATCTTTTCATATGCACAAAAAAGAAGATAGGAAACATGGGAGACTTTCTAAATATTACAGGAGCCATTTCATTTGTCTAGAAATACCCCCAAACTTTCAAGTGGCATAATCTCTCAGAGCATATTATGCACATAATTTAAATAAGTGATATTGGGCCAAATGCATGTCTAGCCGATTTAGAAATGGCTTGTGTTTAATTCAGCTATAGGCTTGTCTGCTTTTTTGCTTAAATGAATTATTGCAATATTACTAGTTCTGACTTGCAATACAGCCTTATTGAATTGAGAAGGGTGTTTCCTCCAGACAACAGGCATTAACCATGATCTGTTTCTAAATAAGCTGGTTATATAGTGGGCTGAGAATCATTTTTTTTAGATTATGTGCATAATGCATAAAGAAAAATGTTCCTGGTTCAAATAGCCAAGCAATCGGACTGCACCTCCAGACAGGTAACTCCCAGGGAGCTACCCTCCATTACCCTTTTATTTTTCTCTGCACATCCCATTTCCTTATGCTTACTTATGGCAGAAGAAATGTCACCTAGTTTCTAAGTAAATGTCAGTCAATTTTGCTCTCAGATCCTATGACTCTTTGCTGTTTCATGATTGACTGCATGGAAGACAATCTGAGATCTAAGGGCTGCCTGGAATTTACAAAGCTTTGGGTGTGTCCCCTCCCTAAATTCTCTGTAACTAACTTCTATACAGTATTTTGGTATGGCTCAATAGTATTATCTAGAATGTTTGGAAAGGTGACACTATGGTGATTTTCTTCTCTTTTGCAACACACATTCCAAAATTAATTTAGGTTAGTTCTCTACCGAAAGAAGAGGAGCAAAGACAAAAGAGTCTTGAGGAACAGCATTCAGGCAGATAGCTAAGATGCAGTTTCCTAAACCAAGGGTCTCCAACCTTGGCAATTTTAAGACTTGTGGACTTCAACTCCTAGAATTCCTCAGCCAGAAAATTCTGGGAGTTGAAGTCCACAAGTCTTAAAGTTGCCAAGGATGGAGACCCTATCCTAAACCATATTAAACATCTGCCAGTAGAATATATCACCCTAGCCCTAACTGCATTCTGAAACACTTTATAGTAGCATTTGGTGAATTATAATTTTTAATGCGACAGAAAAGAATAACAATTTCATCTAGATGTATTAACTAGTTAATTAATTGCATTAGTTTTACATTACATTTAAATTATATTAAATGAAATTTGGCTTTGCCCTGGCAGACTAAACCCATTTTTATGCAGTTCTACCCACTAATGTACTATAGCCTTTTCCCTCACTCTAAGGTGAAGTGTGGGTCTTAACTAAAATACAATGATAGTTGGATATCCCTTCATTACACCCATGCTTGTCCCTTTATGTTCCATGGATCTGTTGTTGCTTTTTCCTTTTATTATTTGCTCCATTGCTAGATCTGATCTGGGAGAATTATTGCTTCAACAAACATTTGGCTTTTGCGGTATCCTAAAGCACCTCCACTTAAGGCATTTATACCACTCCAGGATAGACAGCATGCCCTGTCATCTTATGTATTGGTCTTCTTCAGCAGCTGGTTTTATTTCATTCCAGTTCAACTGCAGTGCAACCAATGAGTCCAGTTTTTTTTTTTCATCTAGAACACTGCAAAGGCTGAGGAGGAAAATAATGAGCTCTTGAACTCTCCTTCACCTCCTCCTACCAGACACACACACAACAAATAATTTAAGCCAAGGTGACATCTACCATTTCAACATTCACACTTCTTTTACATTTTGGGAAGAGGGATAGTGCTATGGCAGTTGTCCTTATTTCAGTGATTTCCCCTTCTCAGTGATTTTTACAAAGCACCAAAGAAGTAAGCACAGCATGTGAGGAGAACTGCTGGTCAGGAGGGAACAGTTCATGTGATATACTTAGTGTTTCAAGGTTCAGTGCAGTGAGGATTTACAATTTGAGTCTGTTTGAAGGTATTTCTGCAGATTTTAAGGGTAGAAACAGTGGTCAAACAGAAGAGACCAAAACAGCCAGAATTTGGGGCAGATTTTTTTTTTCAGAAAGACTATGCAATAGTAGTTAAAGGATGAAGATGAACAGATATTTCTTCAGGAGTTCTCTTAAGGTGGATAGATATTCTATAGACCAGCCTTTCCTAAACTGATAGTTTCTATATTTATTGGAATGCAACTCTCAAAATTTAACTCCAGATTCTGAAAGTTTCTTGAAATCATAACTTCCAGGATCTCTAGCCAGTACTGAGGAATGCCTGAAGACATGTAACAGATAATTTTCCTCTCTTTTAAAGGGCAGCAAATTTATAAGTGAAAGTCTGCCTGCTGAAATCTTAAATAACTTCTACCGAATTCTGTTTATGTTCTCCTATATAAAATCATTTTATTACAGTTTTTGAAAAGTGGCATATAAATAGTTCTTAATGATAACATCTAATCTAAATAGTGCTTGTCCTAGTCAGATAACATTTTCCCAAACTCAGATTATTTGAAAAGTTCTCCGTATTGCTTCACCATATTTAAAATTCCAGTTTAACGCTGGACATAAAATACTGGAAGGATTGAAATTGGAAACAGGTTTCAAGTCAGTTTATGACTTGGTGGCTTCCAAAAATATATAGTTTAAAGTCCTTTAAATCTAAACCTATGCAATTGAAGACACACTAGCAAAGGATAGATCAAAGAATTGATTCAAAAGTTAAAACTTTAGATAAATCAGTATTCTACTAATTCTAAATTAATTGTAGAATTAGATATCAGAGCAGTCCCCTTCACTACATGTGTCAAGACAGAGGCTAGATAGCTTTATCTGATTGGTGCTTGAATGTGGTGAACTGGGGGTTGGATTTGATGGCCTGAATGTACAAATCTAAAATTCTATGAAAATGTACATTTCATTTTTTAAAAGTCCAGTTGCAACAGTTGTATCAATCACAAATGAGCCAGGCATGTATGAGTAATTTTATGTATGTTTGTATATGTGTAATTCGGTTAAAGATAATTTTATTCTCCTTGTCTAAAATAACTGAAGCTTATTCTAAAATTCACGCTGTAGCAATATCTTTCCTAAGGACTATTGAAGGGTTATAAAATATTGGAAAGCTTTAGAATTCTCACAAATGTCCAGGTATGCCTCAGCCTGATAGTATTCGCTGTTTACTATCTTAGTACTAGTATTGTTAAAAAAATATGTCAGACCATCTTCTCAGCTTCTAGCGCAAATTTATCTCTACAGGTGGGGCAGCACAAAACACTTTTCTCTTTATAAGAAACAGAAATCTTGAACAAGTTCTTTTCTCTTCCCGCTCATCAGGCATTAAAATACTTGTGAGCAGACAAGATTAAAAATGCTTTGATGACAAGATACTTTGCTTAGGAAGTCAGCAGAAAAAAATGCTGATGTAAATTCAAATTAATCTTGATCAGTTTTGAAATGATATGTAAAAAAGGTATCTGAATTATATATCTGAAACAAAACTTTAGTCCTATTTAGCAAATGTACTTTATATCTTGCTTTTGTTACCTCTGAATTGTATAAATAGCCTATAGCTAATGCAAACTATTAAACTTATACTGGAAATTTAGTCTTGTCAAACAGGAAACTCTGTCTTAGGGTGGTTTCCCATATTTTGCATGTACATGCAGTATAAATGATGGGAACTACTATGTATAAGTGACAGAAGCAAATATCTTGAAATATGGTTCATTAATTCAAAAGTTCTATACTTACTCTGGAGATCCACGACCAACCATGATCAATATCTTTTCTACTTTTAAGTTCTTATCTGAAATCTTATCATTGATATTGGTTTAAATCTCCAGTCAATGATAATGCTCCCCAAATGATATTAAATTAATCACTGACTTTAAGCTTGCCCCATTGTTTCTTGTGTATGTAAATAAGGATCAATTCTCCAAGTGATTTGTTGGAATGATGGAATACAAGTATAAAAAAATAAGTAATACTAAAGAGAATTATAAACCAAGTAAATGGAAGAATGTTATACATCGACTTCACTGTTTACTGGTGATATTGAGATCCATAATATCTATGTCTATCCCATAGGACTTATACGGTGCCAGACTGAATGCTAATCTAATCTAATGTACAGAATCACAGAATGACTGGTCAAACATTTGGAGGAAGCCCATAAGTATGGTATGAAAATAATAGCCAGGTATTGCAGTTCCTCATCCCTAAGGAGAGTTTTATTTATATTTCCTAGGTTTACTCTTACTCACCAACAGTTATTTTTCATGAATAAATCTATTTCCTTTTAAAGCAATGAAAGCTAGTAGTTGTATTGTTGTGGTATATACCTTCCTTTTATATGTACAGCCACAGTTTGCCAAGAAGGCACTAAATAGGGAGTTCCATTGATGACAGCCATGGTTTGAAGCAGCCTCCCTAAAGAGGTTTAACTTTTCATGTGCTTTTTGTCTTTTCTTTACAATTTTTAATTAGGACAGCATCTTCAAATGGCTATTGTTCTTCAACAAAACCTTCTCACTTTGTGCCATCAGATTGTGTTGCACTTCACCTGCCACAAAAACCACAGACAGTTTGACTATTGTCCCTATTTGGGGCTTATAAAAAATGAAAGGCAATATAATCTGGAAGGTTGACCTGGGTAGTTTATTGCTATATGTATTTTCTCTTCTTTTGATATCTGAGAAGCCAAGGATCTTATTCCCCCCCCCCATGGGGTCTCCATTCATTCCAAATAGAAACTCCAGAGCTTCTGGACTTCAGCAAGGAGGTTACATCATTTTTCGCATATCAAATCAAGCTTATCTTAATGACAAGAGCATAGCTGGAGTACTGGTTTGCATTTATGGTTTTGGCTGTCTCTAGATAATCACTGACTGAAATTAACTTGACATTTGTTTAATAATGATATCATTGTTTTAGCCGTAAATTCTAGGTCAGTGGGAATATTATTTTAGGATTCAGGACAGATTAAAATAGGGTTTTCTTTACAGAGCAGCTTTGAACAGAAGTTTGATAAGTCATAGAAGATAAGCTAAAATGGCTAACTGGCAGTTGAACAGTACAAATGAGCAACGTTTTTTTAGGCAAAGGGATAAATTTTGTTGGTGTGCCTTGTCTGGGGATCATGTAGATCTTCATGATGTCATGAAGTAGAGGGGGCACATTATTTGGCATGGTATTTTATTGGTCATCATAAGACAGCATACTCTTTAAAAGATACAATGGGTACAGTCCCTTAAGCACTTCTTATTATCCCAAAAATGAAAAAAAATCTATATATTTTTACAGCATCACATCTAGGAATCTAAGGGCCCAAAATGAGTCCAGGAAACCTGCCAGTCTGGTACAGATGACACTTTATCCATCCTTGAATCTCCTCATAACCTGTAATATTGAAAGTCACTAGCTGCTAGTATAGTATCTGATCTATCTTTTTACTTGGTAACTTGTTGCTGGGAAACAACTGGTGGTAATAGCTGACTGGATCTCTTTTGAGTTCAAATTAACTTTTTGATGAATAGTTGACAAGATTTCAATTTCCTACTTATTCTTCTTACAGCCTTTTCAGAAGAGTGGAGTCGTATCCTGTGAAGAAACAAATTCTGGATTAAGATAGGTTTTAGATATAAATTCTGCTAATCTGACTTGACTTCACAGGTGTTTTCTTATATTCTTATTCGAAAGTCCTGTTCCTACAACACAGTTAATTCAATGAGCCAGTAATTCCATCAGAGTTCTTTAAAAATGGTTCTGGCTGCACTCAAATTACAATAACTGGGTGAAAATTTACCATTTAGATGTGCAAGCCCTCAACTGTCTACCTGAGCCTTAGCAACAATCTTCAGGACATCATTGGTATGACTTCATTACTTTAGTAGCACCTTCCTATTGGCCTGAAAAGCAACTCTATGCATGACTTGGGCACTGTTGCCAGTCAGTATTTGAGAAGGAATTCTTTAATGCAAAAGTGTAGCTTTTAGCTGCTTTCTATCTTGCTTGGAAGATTAAATAGGAAAATGAGACAATTGATTGAGTTTGGGGTTGTCACAGCATAGCTCACAGGATCTGTTTTGAGTCCAATTTAACTTTTTGATGAATAGTGAATCAGCTGATGCTTTTTGATGTTCCCATAGCACTGTGGGAATGTACCTATTTACCCAGTTGTGGGAAACAAACCAAACAAGCCAGAGACAACACTAGTATTCCCTTTCTTTTAGTGCCTTTAGCAACAATCAGACGTAGACCAAAACCCCATGGAATGCCAATTCATAACAGCCTTTTTGGTGTTTGCCACAGGGCATAATGAAAATCTAACCATTGAGATTGGTTAAATCACGATTCATGAATTAGAATGAATTGAAATTGGAATTCAATAAACCACATTTAGGCAAACTAAGGATTATGTGTTGTACGAATCAAATTACACACAATCTAAATGCACAATTCTTTTATATAAAAGAAAGCTTTGTTTGCTTACATGGAGAGTCATTTTGTGTTTATAAATGACTTGTTGGCTTCTCAGAGGCATCTGGTCAGTCATTGTGGGGACAGAAAGGTAGATCAGATAAACCTTGGAGCTAATTATATATTTTTATACAATTGCATGATTGCATATTTTTTGAATTTTTATTTTAAAAATGTTACACATGCATGAAATAGGGAAACAACAATGTTTGTGGATCAGAGGAATGGAAAGGTATATTTGATCCTATCAACAAACTGAGCTCAGATTTTTTTTTTCATGAACCAGGAGCTTAGTCCACGAGCCCCTTTGAATACAGAATACCAGAAACCTTGAATTAATAAAGAAAAAACTGACCCTCGAAGCAGTAAAGAGATTCAGTCTTACTGATGTCAGCAAGAGTTAAGTATCTAATTTGCTCCCAATGCCCCTAAAATGCATGACCAAAAATGCGTATTCTGCATTTTTCTTTACACATCTGACACCTATAACTTACCTTTTTAAAAAACCAACACCATTTTCAGATTTAACTAAATCTGACAGACTCAGTTTCAAAGGAATCGCTATGTTCCAAAAATCCATTGAATTAAACAGTTTTTACTGTCTCCATCTGCCAACTAGCCATTTTAGCTTATCTTCTATGACTTCATGTGTTTTTCTCTCTCTCTCTTTAAAAACTGATAAAATTTCCATCTTGTTTCTGATTAAACATCACATCGGTTATAGGAAACAGTTTAGCTAACAGTGAAATCTGTGGCTCAAGATTTGCCTCTGTTAAATGCCAACCATTGAGAAACAAACAAACCACAATATAGGTGATAGAAATACAGAAAATAAAATTAACCATAGAAACTTTACAATATCTGTTCTGTTTTTGACTAGTTCAGCACTATCACCTGGGTGTATTGGAAAG
The DNA here is from genome assembly GCF_964273705.1 of Natrix helvetica. Classification (NCBI taxonomy): domain Eukaryota; kingdom Metazoa; phylum Chordata; class Lepidosauria; order Squamata; family Natricidae; genus Natrix; species Natrix helvetica. Next base: position 249,080,723 of record NC_138552.1, read on the forward strand.
ACATTTGACTCTATGAGATTAAAGCATAAGGAAAAGGTTATTTCCTACACATAAACTGGAATGCTATATTTCTGAGCCAACACTAACAGGGAAGTTTTAGCAATCTTTTTCCAAAGAAACTGCAATCTTCATAAGTGGAAGCCACTTATTAGAAAACTCCTTCCAACACTCAGGTCAGGACTTTAAAAATTCAGTTCTCCTCAAGGCAATAATTATACATACAGTACATAAGCAGAGTAAGTGCCTAGGTTGATGCATTACACCAAACTATGATGTGATTTTTTTTCCTAGTTGTTTGTGTCAATCCAGATAGAATGGATTTATGGCTAAACAAGATGAACCAAGCCAATTGCAGCTTAGTCAACAACCATGCTTTAATGTTACCATGACTCAATGTGAAGTATAAATCCTATATCACACACAGAGATACATGCTAGAATCACCATCATATCATCCCATAACATAATTTGTCTGAGAATCGATAGGTTTCAATTATATTTTCCCTTCTTATCTGATGCCTTTATTTTCTACCTTTGGTTATTCCAAATTGGCAAGTTTTATTTATTAGGTGCTGCTAATCTTTCCTTTTACAAATTCTCTGCCTTTCTTTCCTCACCTCATGAAGGAACTTGAAATGGTTTGCCAGCACCCATGCACAGAAGGCTTTTCTGGCCCTTTGAGTGAATGGCTATTTCTTTCCAGTCAGTTGCAGCAACTGTTCACAGCTGACAGGAAGATCATTCTCTTCCATATGGGACTTTGTCCTTCTCATGCTAATGTACTTGCATATAACTTTAAAAATATCATTTTTAAAACCACACAATGCATTTTTGCCAAAATATATATTACATGGTCAGTTTGAAAATTATTCCTCTTTGAATCAGCACAGCACTACCTATCTGCAATACTGAAATCACAAACATTTTTAATGGTGTTTTAGTATGGGAAGGTGGTTTCTTCAACTATCAAACTTTTGCCCAGCACAGAAAGGTCTTCATCTGTTTGATTCCTATCTGGAAAGCATCTTTTAAAGGTCTAAGGAGAAGGAACTTTTGCAAACTACCAACATCTTTGTCAAACTTCATACTCCTCGAACACTTCAACTGTACCTGCTTGCTCTATCAAGTTTTTTCTTCTTCTCCCCTGCCCTCCTTTTAATGACAGTGGAGTGTAAAGGCCATCTTTTTTTAAAAAAAAAAGAAGAGGATCATTTTGTTCCAATATGTTTACTGACAGGCCATGAAGAGACCCCAAATATGTGTTGCAATGCTATCTGATTCCAACTCTAACTGACAGCACACCCTTTCTGTGGGAAAGACCCAAATCTACACAAACAGAGACAAACAAAGCTAGGATAAAGCAGACCGCGGCATGGAAAACACTCTAGGCCAGTATTGTGTGGTTTCTAGGTTTCCCACAGCGACAGAGCATCTGGGCAACGTTAACCATGGCATTCTGTAAACACAGGCTAGAGGAGATAATAGTCCATAACATGAGGGAACAAAGCAGCCTGCATAAATTGGTTTCCTCTGTTTCTGTTGTAATCAGATTGATTGGCCAATTGTAAATGCCTATAGAAGGAAACCCTGGAAGTTGTTTAACACACGTTCACAGAACAAGGATCAAAAGATAAGACCCCAGAATAATCTGCAACAGTTTGAAGGCCAACTATAACACTGGAGAGAAATGGAGCATGTCAAATAATATGTTTATTGGATCTGCTGAAAATACTGGAAGTAAGATTTATAGTTGCCAAGAAGCCTTCTCTAAGAAAAGATAGGCAGAGCATATTATTTGCATAGAAAAAGAACCAATTTTGAGCAAATCCACTCTACTTCCAAATTCTATCACAAACAAGCAAGAAGATTTACAAAGTATTGGCATCCATATCTTATCAAACAATCCTTTCATAATTCATAGCACTTACTCTGGCTTCTTCTTATGTCTGCTAAGGAACTCTGGATCATCAGACTCAGACAAAAAGGGTAAGTTGCACTGATGCTTCTCACAGAAATTGCAGCGGTTCAATAAATAGTCAACATTATGAATATCAGTTCATAATGTTACGTGCTTGATATTACTGAATGATGAGCCCCTATCAATACCAATCAAAACATTAAATAGCAGTTCTAGTTTCCCTATCTTAACATATTTTCTCCAATAAGAATTGGAGGGGAAATTTGGAAAGATTTCAAATTAAAAAACAATTATGGCAGTCCCCTCTGTAAAATTCTATGGTTATAGACGGGGTAAGGATGTCCTTTGTTGCTTCCATCTATAAAACTATACCATCTTGCAGGACCAAAGAGTTGTGACTTCCCTGACACTTGGATGATTCCAATTCTCTTGGCCCTCCAGAAACTGTTAAATTATGGCATTCCCTAGAAATTAGGGCTAGGAGGTTAGAGAGGCCCAATATACATGCGTTTATTCCGTGAACTTGTTACATGATTCCTTTTCTTTTATATTATTTCTAACTTTATTTGGTTATGAAGTAATATTTTAAAATATTGCTTTCATAAACTAGTTGTTAGCCACTGAAATTACAAATCTAAGATTGGTGACCGTATATATTTTCTAAATAAATAAAATAAACTATAAACAATTGTGCAATTTAAAAGCATCGTAAGTGCTGATGGGATATTGGCACTTAGGACACTTTCATCTTTGAGTTTCTGTTTCTTGACTATTGATAGATCTTCTATGTTTGTATACCATGCTAAACCCTGGCAACATTTGAGGAAAATGATGAGATAGTGTGATGTTTACAAAATGCTAAAGAAGTACCCATAAGGGATGATGGCTGAAGTGTTGGTGTATGACTATGGAAACATTGGTTCAAATCCATCTTCAATTTATTGATTGATATTGGTCCAATCCCACTCAGTACAATGTATGACCTTGTTGTCTTTGTTTAATTAGAATAAAATGATGGCAGTAATCTAGAGGTGGGTTACTCCCAGTTTGCCCCGGATTGGGTGAACTGGTAGTAGCAGTGGCGGGAGCCTCCGCCCACCTGCCCGGACGTTTCTGCGCATGTGCACAAGTGAACCAGTAGTAAAAAATTTAGAAACTTACCACTGCAGTAATCCATCTTGAGCCCTTGGAGGAAAAAGTAGGATAAGTCAACACCTACCCCCCCGCAAAACCATTTTGTTTTGATGTGATATGATACAGGAGGTAAGATACAGCCTCATAACTAGTAAACTGTTGATAGGTTACTAACCAGCTCCTTCTTGTTGTTTTTCTTCATTCCCCTTTGGGGGTATTGTGTCCAGCTTAAAATTGCATTCATCCTCTCTCAGCTCTTAGGCAACTCAGAAAAGTTAGTAATATTTAAGCAAAAACAAAGATAAAACCCTCAACCCACCTCCCCAAATCTCCCCCGTGAGAAGGAACACTATTACTTCACCAGTTTAAGCATGCTCAAATTATATACACTGTATATGTATTTGGGTGTTTTCTCCACCAGCCTAAGCCTACTCAGTATATCTGTGCATGCCTGTTCCATTTTTGTAACGAATTTGTCAAAGTCTATGAAAAGAAAATAGAGAGGAAATCACATCTGGCTTGTTCACGGCGCCACTTCTAGCTGGAGGGTGACTGCTTGGAAAAAGGTGATGAGTGCTCAGTTTGTGACTGATATTAATAGAGGGACAATGGACAAATTGCTTTCAGGTTAACCCTTTCATATGCTAAGTTCTCAGTCTCCTCTCCATTGTCACTTAAGAGTCACTTCTTAAATTAAGGCTGATAAGCTGTTCCCTATTTTCCTGTTGACAATTGCCCACTAATAATTTCTTCACAAACAGGGAGAAAGTAGAAGGATTGGAGAGAGATAGGAAATATGACTTCAATTATGGGGAAGGTTGTGTCTCCCTACTAAAGTATGCAGAATATTAGTCAATCTTGATTTTGGGCCACGAGGGTGGTTTACCCCTCGTGGAAATGTGCCCACCAGGTTTCCGTGCATTCCATCAGCCTCGGGCCCTGGGTAAGGGTGGTGGGGTGGCGGTAGTTATACGGGAAGGTCTAGAGCCGAGGGAGTTCACTGTTCCTCAGATATCCGGGTGTGAGTCCCTTGGTGTGAAATGGGGCCCAGGGAGGCAGTTGGGTTTGCTGATTGTATACTTGGCTCCTCGCTATACATCAGCAGCCCTGCCCGAGCTCCTCGAGCTGATCTCGGAGACGGCGGTTGAGATCCCCAGGCTTGTGGTTATGGGGGATTTCAACCTGCCGTCGACGGGAGCAGCGTCTGAGGTAGCTCGGGAGTTCATGGCTTCCATGACAGCCATGGGCCTGACCCAGTTAATTCAGGGCCCCACACACGAAGGAGGCCACACATTGGACCTTGTTTTTGTATCTGAGCAGTGGACGAGTGATCTGGGTAGAGGGGATGTTACACCCCTGTCATGGTCAGATCACTCATGTCTCTGGCTTGACTTCCCTGGCGCTACCCCCCACCGCGAGGAGGCGGGACCAGACGGTCCACGCTGGTACCGCCCCAAGCACCTGATGGAGCTGGATAGGTTCCAGACGGAGCTTGGGCCATTACCTGTAGCCCTGACCCGCGCTCGGTCGGAGGACCTAGCAGCCACCTGGAATAGGGCGGCGACTGGGGCCTTGGACCGGGTTGCGCCTTTGCGACCTCTCCTGCGGCAGCGACCCACCCGGGCTCCTTGGTATACCGAGGAGCTGAGGGTGATGAAGCACCACAGGAGACGTCTAGAGAGCAGGTGGAGGTCCTCACGCTCCGAATCTGATCGAACACAGGTAAGATCCTACTTGCGGACCTACCTTGTGGCATTAAGGGTGGCCAAACGTAGATATTGCGCCACCCTTGTTGCGTCCGCGGATAACCGCCCTGCCGCCCTGTTTAGGGTGACCCGCTCCCTCTTGTCACAGAGGACACAGGGGGCACCCTTACAGGGCAGAGCAGAGGAATTTGGGGAATATCTGCAGGACAAAGTCGCTCAGATCCGGAGCGGATGGGCCCCGCTCAGTGGACCAGACGGGCCGCCAACAGCGAGTCTTGTGAGACCATCCTGGGAGGAGTTTGATTCTGTTGCCCCCGAGGATTTAGATAGGTTGCGTGGACGGCTGCGACCCACCACATGTTTAATGGACCCGTGTCCCTCCTGGTTGGTACTGGCATCTTGGGAGGTGACCCGAGGCTGGCTTCTGGGCCTGGTGAATGCCTCATTGGGTGAGGGATCCTTACCAACCGCCTTGAAAGAGGCGGTGGTGAGGCCCTTGCTTAAGAGGCCTTCACTCGACCCAATGGAGCTAGCTAATTATCGTCCAGTCTCCAACCTTCCGTTTCTAGCGAAGGTTGTAGAGAATGTGGTGGCGCAGCAGTTTCCACGACACCTTGACAAATCCGAGTATCTAGACTCACGCCAGTCTGGCTTCCGACCCGGGCACAGCACAGAGACAGCCTTGGTCGCGTTGGTTGATGATCTCTGGAGGGCCAGAGATAGAGGTTGTTCCTCTATCCTGGTCCTATTAGACCTCTCGGCGGCTTTTGATACCATCGACCATGGTATCCTATTGCGCCGGTTGGAGGGGATAGGAGTCGGAGGTACCGTTTTGCGGTGGTTTGGCTCCTACCTCTCCGACCGGAGGCAATGTGTGTTGACAGGGGGACAGAGGTCGACCCCGAGGCCACTCACTTGTGGAGTGCCACAGGGGTCGGTCCTCTCGCCTCTCCTGTTCAACACATATGTGAAGCCGCTGGGTGAGATCATCTGTGGTTGTGGGGTTGAGTATCACCTCTACGCTGATGATACTCAGCTGTATATTTCAACTCCAAACCACCCCAACGAGGCTGTCGAAGTGATGTCCCGGTGTTTGGAGGCCGTCGGGGTCTGGATGGGGGACAACAGACTTAAACTCAACCCCTCCAAGACTGAGTGGCTGTGGCTACCGGCACCTCGGTTCAGCCAGCTGATCCCATCGCTGGCCATAGGGGGCGAACAATTGCCCCCTGTGGAACGGGCGCACAATTTGGGTGTCCTCCTTGATGCCCGGCTGTCAATGGATGACCATGTGGCAGCCGTGGCAAGGGGGGCGTTCCACCAGGTTCGCCTGGTGCGCCAATTGCGCCCCCTACTGGACCGGGATGCCCTACGCACGGTCACTCATGCGCTGGTGACGTCCCGACTGGATTACTGCAACGCTCTCTACATGGGGCTGCCCTTGGGACGCGCCCGGAGACTGCAGTTAGTTCAGAACGCAGCTGCGCGGGCTGTGATGGGGAGTACGAGGTACTCCCACGTAACACCTCTCCTGCGCGAGCTGCACTGGCTGCCTGTGGTTTTCCGGGTGCGTTTCAAGGTGCTGATTACCATCTTTAAAGCGCTCCATGGCACGGGACCTAGTTACTTGCGGGATCGCATCCTCCCACATACATCCCTGCGGCCAATACGCTCACACAGGGAGGGACTTCTCCTGGTGCCGTCCACTAGGCAATGCCAGCGGGCGACACCGAGGAGTAGGGCCTTCTCTGTGATGGGCCCAACCCTCTGGAATGACCTCCCCCCCGACATTAGAACCACTTCTGACCTCCGCTCCTTCCGGCAAAAACTGAAGACCCACCTGTTCCGACTAGCAGGCCTGGCATAATTCAACTGTCCCTCCTGGCAAATGTATTATATCTGGTTATTTTAGGGGTTTTTTAATTTACTGTATTTGTTTTTAGGGGTTTGAATTTATTTTATATCTGCTTTGTACAGTTCTTTTAACTATATTTTAACCTCCTCCATGTCAATTGTCAACTGTACATATTTAATTTAATTTAATTGTATCCTGTTATATTTTGTATGAACTGTACACCGCCCCGAGTCCCTTGCGGGAGAGGGGGGGGGTCTAGAAGCATTAAATATTATTATTATTATTATTGATTTGTTTTCCAGCTTTCTGAGAATAATAGACAAAAGGTGTCAGGGTCATATAACACTGGGAATAGCAGTTAGCCACCAATAAGTTATCTCTTTCATTATTTGTTTCCTTATGGGGAAGTGATTGAATAACAACATAAAGTAAAGTCTAGTTGGTTTGCATTCATTCTGAAAGTCATGGAACCTTTAAAGACAATATACAGTAACATCCAATGTCCTACAAAGACAACATGAAAGTGAAAATGTACATTATGCACCCTTCTCAGTGAATTCTACAGGCTGTTATTTTTATTCACAGATTAGGAAGCCCTAGTATTCATCTATGCCTTATGAAACAAACAAAATGTTTAAAAGTTATAATATTTATGTAGCTACTTACATCTAAATTATATTAAAGTAATCAAAATATATTTACAATCCCCAAGGTGTATCACAACTTTTGAGAATTTCTAATGTTTGGAAATTGGAAATTGAAAACTTTGATACACCCTAATTTCTATCACATTTAATCAAGTCTCCCTTTCAGGAAAGGCATCAATAGAACATTACATGGCACATCCACTTTTCTTTTTCTGCACAATCCCAGATGAATTTCCAAATGGTACTAGATGAGGGGAGAAACATATTTCTCTTTCCTACTAACAATAAACTGAAGGGGAGTAAAGATAATTTATCTCCATGATCATCAGACATCAAAAAGTTGGGATTGCAGCCACTAGCTCTAAGAAAGTGGGAAAAGAAATCAATTCACTTTCATTTCCTTTGTTGGCTCTGCACTGGAAAAGAGGGAGGGGATTCTTTCCTATTATCCATGCCTATTGGCAGTGACTGGCAGCAACAGGTGGCGGCGAGTGGCGGTGGTGGCAGCAGCGATCCCCACCGCCTGCAACGGACCAAAAACAGGATGCACAGAGGCCAAAAATAGATGGGGTTTCAGCAACATTCACTCTATAAGATGCACAGACGTTTCCACCCACTTTTTGGAGGGAGGGAGTGTATCTTATAGATCGAAAAATACGGTACTTTTGCTTGGCCAGAAATTTCTCATTTGAGTCCTTCAAGAACTCTCAGGTGGGTACCATCAAGACCTGGCAATTTGTTGCTATATTAAATATGTCCCAGAATATCCTTGCCTATGAAATCAATTTTAGTTAGTAATCCCAATTTCTCTTCAGAAAGTCAAACAGGCTGAAGTTTCAGTCTCATATCTTCTCTCATAAAGAAAACTGCAAAGACTTTTTCTGCAATTTCCATGTTCTTTTTATCCTTTTCGCCTCTTTGCTGTCAAAACTGCTCCCTAGTTGATTTCTGCATTGAATATATTTTTAAAGTACTTATTATTTCCCTTAATATTTTTTGCCATATGATTTTTTTCCTTCCATCTTATTTATCACCTTCCTCTTTTGTGCCAGGACTTCTTTTTGTTTCCCTTAAGACAGGCTTTCCATTTCCTCAAGGAAGGCTTCTTAACTTTTACAGCTTCCTGGACACTACTAGAGAGCCATGATTGCCTTCTCTTGGACTCAGCTGACCCTTTCCTACATTGTAAAATACAATCTAGCTGGGCCTTAACAATCGTCATTTTAAATAATTTCCAGCATTATGATTTGGTCTTTCTAACTTTTCCTTTCCTCCTTTGTCTTTTTCATCAGTTCCTTCATGTTTAGTCACCTTTCCTGTTTTGTTACTGTGTTCAGCCCTAATGGCCTTTTCCTATTTGCATGTATGCTAAATTTGATAACAATATGGTCATTGTTTCCTTTTCATTTCACAACACTTAAGTCTCCCACCAGATTACATTCACCTCTTTAGTAGGGCTATACATCCAAATTTGAAAGGGAAAAGGTGATTCAGAGTACATGAGAATATTCACAGAGCAGTTGTCAGCAACTCCTTAAAGAAGTTGCCTCTTTTTCCTGCCACTGTGCAATCTCAAAAAAAAGTTACCTTTGATTTTAAGAAGATGCTGACAGATGCTTCTGTTTAAGCTCACACACACACTTTAAACCACATTTCCCTCTTCACATCCAAGTCCCTACCATTTAGGATTTAATCTAGGGTTCCAGGACCAGCTGTTTGAAGATGCAATCATATAAGACTCTAGAACAGGCTAGCCAAGATTACTGGGAATAGGGTCTGCTGCTTGAGCAAGGGGTTGGATAGATAGATAGATGATAGATAGATAGATAGATAGATAGATAGATAGATAGATAGATAGATAGATAGATAGATAGATGATAGAAAGATAGATAGATAGATAGATAGATAGATAGATAGATAGATAGATAGATAGATAGATAGATAGATAGACAGACAGACAGACAGACAGACAGACAGACAGACAGACAGACAGACAGACAAACAGATGATAGATAGATATTGGAAAATTGGCTTAACATGAACCTTATATAAAATGTGCTTACCCACTCATATATCCATTACTTAATGGATAAGGACGCATACTAAAACCCAGCCATCTCCAGATTTAAAAAAGAACAAATTTATGGAATTAACTGGAAGGCACGTAATCAATACAAGAATCCAAATTAAGGACATCCCTGACAAATGGTTTCTAGGGAGCATTAGGTATCAGTGTTTGAGTAACTCTTCACTCAATACTCTGAAAAACGGTCTAGTCCTTTGATTGTCCAATGCAACATAAGGCACATTCATAGGTTAAGCAGGTGTCCCTCAGCAGGATAGGGCAGAACAAAAGGGATTCTGTCTTTAGCTACAGCCTTGTGTCAGCATCTAACATCTACCGAAGCACTAAAAGCTATTTTGATAGGTTTTGCAGAGAATGGGCCTAAAGGTCTATTTTTTTAAAAAATGAGGCTATTTCCTATACAGCCCTATTTCAATTCATTAATATCGCCTTTTTCATATTCTTATGCACTTGCATCCAGAAAAGTTCCTGCCTCCTGCCAGTTTTGTCCAGCAAGACATGGGATATGTGGTGAATTTGGACATTCGCAGAAAAGCCAGAATATTTTCAGGCCAAAATGACTGTTATTCAGTGAGTGAGGTTTCCTTTTTTCAAAGCAATTTTAATGTTAGGGTTTTTTTTTCAAGATTCTGACCTCTGGTTGCAAAAGGAGTTTATTTTTCATCTTGTCTCCTCATAGATTGCAACGATTGTGACTAATAGGGTGACAATACCTGACCAAGCACTCCTCCAAAAATGTAAGCAAGGATGTTCAGTGATGTTTATCTTTTGAAAAGAGCCCTCAGTGAGTTTTATACAAATAGATGGGTCATTCAATTTGCTTTTCAAAGGACAGGCCCTATAGAAAACAGCTCTCTTCTATAAATAATCTAGCTGAGAGAGTGGCTGAAAATCCTCTGATTTTGGAGATTTCACAACTGACAGATCATGTGTTTCTCCTTGAGTTGTAAAACTGATTGATTTGGAGGTGGGTGTGAGAAGGGTTTTTCTCTGCCTTCTCTCTCTGAATGAAGATGGCCTTTTAATGCTATGGCTTGTGAAGCGGTGTTACAGAGAGGAGAGAATCAAGGGAGTTGGGAGGATAATAACTTTAAATAAATAAATAATCTAAAACCTCCTTGGCAGGGTCTTCTGAGAATGCCTTAGTAACAGATTACTGTGACAGGCTGCAGCCAGTCAGATTGAACCTCCTAACACAGTTATGGCTAACCTTTTGTGCCAAAAGCGCCCCCGTGTGCACACGCAACCATAATGCAATGCACGTGAGACAACCCCACGTGCCCCACCCCCTGTACATGCACACATGACCCCCCCACCCCAGTACATGTGCATGCGACCCGCCGGTTCCTCGTTTTGAGCTAGTATGCCTCCCTGCAGCCTTCTGGGAGAAAAAAAATGGGCCAAGGGGCTGCAGTGCACCTCCCTGCCCCCATGCATGTGCGCACGACCCTCCCATGCATATCTCCCACAAGTGTGGCAGAGACCTGAAAATCAGCTGGCCAGCGGGAGGTGCGCGCACATGGAACTGAGTTGGGGCAACAGCTCGTGTGCCTGCAGAGAGGGATCTGCATGCCTCCTGTGTCACTCGTACCATAGGTTCACCATCACTGTCCTAACATCTGAATTTTTATATTTTCTCCAGAACCTCTCATTTCAGCCCAGTTCTAGGAAAAATAGGAAGGTCCTTTTTTTTGGATGTTCTTGCCCCCAGACGTAATGGGGTAACTATCGGTTGCTTTGCCCAGTAACACAAATTGTTCCTTCTCTGAAGTCCACAAGTAATTACATAGGTTTCTGGCTTCCATAACAAATGATGTAGCAGAGTAGCCCATGATTCTCTTCTCAGTCATAATGCAACAGTAAAAGTAGTAGGTCTCCCAGTAAACAAATTAGAACATTGTATTGCTGTTGTGTTGTATTGATAGAACTGCTGGCCATGAAAGTTATGTTTCAAAATTTTAATTTCAGCCGGTTACTCTTGTTTATCTACTGTAACCAATACTTTGCTTTTGAAATAAAACAATGCTGTGATAAGAATTCTTATCTTTCATGAACACCAACATTGCATTGGTCATAGTTTCAACCGGCACTGAATGCAAGCTATTGAAAGGCTACCAGAATTCTGAATGCACAAGTTTCTTGAATCAACATATTCTCTCTCTGGGAAAGTTTTTTTTGAAATGATTATTCAACAATAGTAATAGAAATGTACAAATAGTTCTGCAGTCACATCTTCTAGTCTCTTTGTTTGTGGTCTAGGAATAAAATGTGGTTCATTAAGCTAAACTTCTGCCCCAGTGCTGTAAATATGATTAGCTGCAATGTTTTTCCCTGTTCAAAGGAAATAGTGAAATGTTCCTAATTGGCACATTTGTATAAAACCCCTTTGTAAATATAATGCCATCAGTCAAATGCACAGAAATACCTACCTGCTCTTTTTATCTTCTAGAGAATGAAGTCATTTCTTGATGGCAAACTCTTCCTATTACACATGAGAAATAGATTATTCCCATTGTACATTTTGTGTTGAAAACAATCCATTCTGCATTGTTTCAATAATTTTACTACACTAAAGTATTTAACAAAAGGAAAATGGGCTTAAGCATAAACATTTTGCTAAAACACTCTATCTACAAAAATTAATCCTAATAATTTTAAAAGATGAAATCAGATTAGAAAAGACGAGTAAGGCTCTAGAAAACCGGAGGTTTTTAAGAAGAGATTGGATAACCATTTGTCTGAAATGGTATAGGGTTTCCTGCCCAGAGGTGGGTTGCTACCGGTTCGATCCGAATCAGTAGTAGCAGCAGGAGGAGGCCCCACCTATCCACCCAGATGCTTCTACTCATGCGCAGAACTTGCCCAAACCGGTAGTAAAAAAATTAGCAACCCACCTCTGTTCCTGCCTAAGCAGCAGGTTAACTAGAAGACCTCCAAGGTCCCTCCCAACTCTGTTATTCTATTCTAGTGTGTGGTATTATGCTATAAACAAACAAAAATCCCTCCAACACATTGATCTTCCTTTTAACCAGTAAACCATTGCTGCTAATTAGTATGCATTTCTCAATCTAGTATCATATAATTCTTTTGATCAATTCTTTTAATATGTCACTGATTGCTAGATTCCAAATACTACAGATATAATCTAGAAGAACACATGGATGTTAACACGCAGTGTTTGATCCAGAGTGAGATTAATAAATCTGTCAATTTGTCAATCTCAGGCCAAAATGTGACAATAATTTAAAAAAAAAAGATCAAATCACATGAATCAATGCTCCTCGGTTGCATCTTTAACAGGAGAGTGGTTTAACCAATTTTATTAAGCATTCTCTGAGATACCAATTAACCCATGAACCCAGGATTAATATCTTTATGTTTTGGCAGTATCACTGACACTGGAATCAAGTTGCTTGGGAAATATTTTCACTTGTAGAAATGTGGTTAACAAAAAAAGGAGTCAGTCGTTATTTGCATATGATATTTTCTTGCTATGAGGGCCTGAGTTTCCCCAACCATAATTACATTTAGAAAAACATTCTGAAATAACAACCCCAAACTTAGCCATTTCAAATCCATTTATTTGTACAGAAAATAAAATTCGGAGGAAGACAGATTTTGGCATCTTTTCCTACGGATGCTCAGTTCACTCTGTGGAAATGGGGGAAGGATCACTGCATGCGGCATTGATAGAGTGCAGTGGCATCATCCAATGTAACAGAATCAGTAGACGACAAGTTAAGACTGTTTGAATTGGTTCAGAAATGCTAAGCCATCATTTGATTAATTATCGTTTTGTCCACTAAGGAAATTATTTCATTTCTGATGACATGGGTTTGGTCTAGTCAGGAAATCAATAAATTACCCAGCAAGTGGACCCATCTTTCTTGATTAACCTGTGGTTGGATGATAGAATTAATTTATTATTTTCCTCCCTCCCCCACCCCAAAGAGACACCTTTTCCATACTTTTACTTTTATGCAAACAAATGAAAACTATTTTTTCTTGTCTTATTTAGACCGTATTTATTCATTGGGGTCAGTTTGTTATTGCAAAAAAGAATAGTTTATTACTCTAACAAGATACCCTTTAGTTTTAGCCTGTAGCCTATAGTTTTGTCTTTGAATTAAGATGAAAAGTTGTAAGGATGTTGACTTTATAATCATTTTATAGTTTGTCAATAGACAACTGTTACCTCATGCTTGAAAAGGGGACATGTTAGAAAATATAGTGATGTCTAGAAAAGTATAGAAGGATTAAAAATGGAATTATGTGAAAAGAAAAATAAAGGCCTAGAAGAGTTTGACATAACATGGATGAAAGTATGATAGCCTGCCAAAGTCAAGTAAAATGTTTGAGTCTTCAATTTTTCTCATGCAGAGGATGAATAGTTGTTTATGTTTTCTATGGAGGCATGCTTAAAGGAATTAGTCAAATTGGAGTATAGAAATTTTATAGATACAGCTGTTTGAATACCTGTAAAGGTGAAATCTTTTCATAGCACTGTGGGGGTGGAAATTATTTAGAGACCTGAACTTGCAGTGATTCAGCAAATACCCTGAAATATGCTAGAAAGAAAATCCTTGAAGAGGAGTAATTCGTCTCCAAGGATTGTTTAAAAAAACATAAACAATTTTAATCAATTAGATCTCATGGCCAGACAACAGATGATAAACATTTTTATATCCTGCAATTTTTGGCCTCTATTAAGCAGATATACTGTGAAGACACTGATAAATGGTCGGGGTGTTTTTGAAACAACTAAAACAGCAATATTTAGAGAGATTCTGTGAGGACAATTCAGAGAGACTATAAATTAATAAATTCTCAATTTATGAAATTTACTCATGTTAATGATCTGCAAATGTACCTGTTGAGCAGGTAGATGACTTTCAGGACGTCTTTGATGTCCATTCCAAATTTTTAGCTGACACTCTAAATTGTAAGAGATATTTTATACTATAAAAGCAATGAAATCTGGAACAAACCTGGAGACTAAGAACATTCCTATTGCGGGATATAAAAATATAATAATAGCATGGCATCTATATTGGTGGTGTTATATGAGCTATATCATATTCTATGCTGAGTTTTTGCCTGTTCTGTTTTTGGATCTTTTGTTTGATGCTTTTAATTATATGTAAACCACTCAGTCATGAGTTAGGACATCATATCAATTATATGAATGAATGAATGAATGAATGAATGAATGAATGAATGAATGAATGAATTGGGCTATTTGAAAATGAATCATACTCATATAATATTAGGATTTATACAGTGTTTTGGAAAGAGCAAAGGCTCATATGAATTGTGTGAGTTATCCAATTTCCTTGTTAAATAGAAATGTCAGAATTTTTACAGCTGTTCTAACATGAGGGTTACAAAAACTATTACGTTCAATAATGTACCATCACAATCTGATTTTATCAAAGGACATCAAGCCTCTGGTAGACGATTAGAAGGCATTTTAGAATTAGGTTCTGATAATAATACTGCTATATTGACTTTGTCAGAAGGGGATTTCTGAAGTACATTATGATAAATAGATTTCTAGCAAAGTTCGTTTCTTGGGTGAACACGTATTATTATAATTCTTTGTCCAGTAATAATTCATTATTAATTAAACTTGCTGAAGATGTTCCTTATCTCCTTTAATATTTAATTTAGCACTGCAAATTTTAACATACTTTAAAAAATATGGAAACATTCACAGGATTTGGGCAAAAGGAACTAAAAATAAGTTAGATGAAGATGATGTCTTAGGCCAGGGCCACCGCCCCGAGTCCCTTCTGGGAGAGGGTGCAGTTTAGAAATCAAATAAAAGTTAAAGTTAAAGGGCTATCAAACTTGCAGCCCACGTTGGGTCACAGATGCGTCACACATTGGCCACACCCACACCTAGTTCAGCATGGTCAGGATCTACAGACCCAGGGCCTGAGGCTGTTGTTATGCAATGCGAGGTCCGTTGTCAACAAGGCCCCTCTCATCAATGATCTGATTCTGGAGGGGGAGCCGGACCTCGCCGGAATAACTGAGACCTGGTTGGGCCACGAAGGAGGTCTACCCCTCGTGGAAATGTGCCCACCAGGTTATCGAGCATTCCACCAGCCTCGGGCCCAGGAAAGGGGCGGTGGAGTAGCAGTGATTATCCAGAAAGACCTAGAGCCGAGAGAGTTCACTGTGCCACAGACATCCAGGTGTGAGTCCCTTGTCGTGAGATGGGGCCCAGGGAGACAGTTGGGCCTGCTGATAGTATACCTGGCTCCTCACTATACATCAGCGGCCCTGCCTGAACTCCTCGAGCTGATCGCATCGGTGGCGGTTGAGACCCCCAAACTTTTAGTGATGGGGGATTTCAACCTGCCATCGATGGGAGAAGCGTCCGAGGGGGTTCGGGAGTTCATGGCTTCCATGACAGCCATGGACCTGACTCAATTAATTCAGGGCCCTACACACGAAGGAGGCCACACCTGGACCTCGTTTTTGTCTCTGGCCAGTGGACGAGTGATCTGGGAATAGGGGATTTAACTATCACTCCCCTGTCATGGTCAGATCACTCACTTCTCTGACTTGACTTCCCTGGTGCTACCCCCCGCTGCGGGGAGGCAGAGCCGGAAGGCATTAGATGGTTCCGCCCCAAGCGCCTGATGGAACCGGATAAGTTCCAGACGGAGCTTGGGCCACCTCCTGTAGACCTGACCCGCCCCCGGGTAGAGGACCTGGTAGCCGCATGGAATAGTGCGACTGCCGGGGCCCTAAACCGAGTGGCGCCTTTGCGGCCTCTCCTGCGGCAACGAACCACCCTGGCCCCTTGGTTTACCGAGGAGCTAAGGGTGATGAAACGCCACAAGAGATGCCTAGAGAGTCGTTGGAGATCCTCCCGCTCTGAATTTAACCGAGCACAGGTACGAACCTACTTAAGGATGTACCTTGTGGCATTAAGAGCGGCCAAACGTCGACATTGTGCCGCTCTTATTGCGTCCGCAGATAACCGCCCTGCCGCCCTGTTCCGGGTGACCCACTCCCTTCTGTCTCAGAGGCCGCGGGAAGCCCCTCTACAGGGCAGGGCAGAGGAATTTGGGAAATATCTGTAGGATAAAATCGCTCAAATCCGGAGGGAATGGGTCCCTTTCAGTGGGCTAGTGGAGACGCCCGAGGCGAGTCTTGAGAGACCATTCTGGGAGGAGTTTGACTGGGTTGCCATCGAGGATTTGGACAGGTTACCTGGACGTCTGCAACCTACCACATGTTTATTGGACCCGTGTCCCTCATGGCTTGTACTGGCATCCTGGGAGGTTACACGTGACTGGCTCCTGGGCCTAGTGAATGCTTCGTTGGGCGAGGGGTCTCTACCGGCCGCCTTGAAAGAGGCGGTTGTGAGACCCTTACTCAAGAAGCCTTCCCTGGACCCAACGGAGCTAGCCAATTATCGTCCAGTCTCCAACCTTCCCTTCTTAGCGAAGGTTGTAGAGAGTGTTGTGGCCCAACAGTTTCCACGTCACCTGGAGGAAAATGATTATCTAGACCCGCGCCAGTCCGGCTTCCGACCCGGGCACAGCACGGAGACGGCCTTGGTCACGTTGGTTGATGATCTCTGGAGGGCCAGAGATAGGGGTTGTTCCTCTATCCTGGTCCTATTAGATCTCTCGGCGGCTTTCGATACCATCGACCATGGTATCCTGTTGCACCGACTGGAGGGGTTGGGGGTTAGGGGCACCGTTTTACGGTGGTTCGGCTCCTACCTCTCCAGCCGGACGCAACGTGTGTTGGCAGGGGAGCAGAGATCGACCCTGAGCCCCCTCACTTGTGGGGTGCCACAGGGGTCGGTCCTCTCGCCACTCCTGTTCAACACATACATGAAACCGCTGGGCGAGATCATCCGTGGCTTTGGGGTGGGATATCATCTGTACGCTGATGATACTCAGCTGTACATTTCCACCCCGAACCACCCCAACGAGGCCGTCGAAATGATGTCCCGGTGCTTGGAAGCCATACGGGTCTGGATGGGTGACAACCGACTCAAACTCAACCCCTCCAAGACGGAGTGGCTGTGGCTCCCGGCCCCCCGGTTCAACCAGTTGCTTCCATCTCTGGCCATCGGGGGCGAGCAACTGGCCCCCATGGAGCGGGCGTGCAATTTGGGCATCCTCCTGGATGCCCGGCTGTCCATGGATGACCATGTAACAGCCGTGGCAAGGGGGGCATTCCACCAGGTCCGCCTGGTGCGCCAATTGCGCCCCTTATTGGACCGGGATGCCTTACGCACAGTCACCCATGCGCTGGTGACGTCTCACCTAGACTACTGCAATGCTCTCTACATGGGGCTTCCCTTGAGATGCACTCGGAGACTACAGTTGGTCCAGAATGCGGCCGCGCGGGTGATTATGGGGAGTACTAGGTACTCCCATGTAACACCTCTCCTGCGCGAGCTGCACTGGCTTCCTGTGGTCTATCGGATGCGTTTCAAGGTTTTGATTACGATCTTCAAAGCGCTCCATGGCACAGGACCTAGTTACCTGCGGGATCGCATCCTGCCCCATACATCCCTACGACCAATCCGCTCGCACAGAGAGGGACTTCTCTGGGTGCCGTCCACTAAACAGTGTCGGGGGGTGACACCGAGGAGCAGGGCCTTCTCTGTGATGGGCCCAGCCCTTTGGAATGACCTCCTCCTTGACATCAGGATTACTTCCGATCTCCGCTCCTTCCGTGTAAAGCTCAAGACCCACCTTTTTCAATTATCTGGTCTGGCTCAACCGTAGTTTCATCCTATTCCTCCTGACAGTCTTTTTTTTAAAAAAATTGTAATTTTTAATTTGGGGTATTTTAATTGCTAATTTTATTATTATTATTGTATGTATTTAATGACTGTTACCTCCTCCGTGTATGTGTATGCGTGTATGTGTATGTTTATATGTATATATGTATGTGCTCTTATTGTACGCCGCCCCGAGTACCTTGTGGAGAGGGAGCGGCTAACAAATTAAATTTATTATTATTATTATTATTATTATTATTATTATTATTATTATTATTATTAGCGAAGGGGAGGAAAGTCCTGATACATCACGTGATGCCACCTTGATGATGTGAGTTTGACACCCCTGTCTAAGGCCATTTAATAATTAGATATCTTTACTCAATAATAAGGAAAATGTTCTGGATATGTCAAAAGCAGAAATAGAATAACACTAATATTTTGTCAGTTGGACCTAAGGTATTTATATATAAAATAGATTTGTTTATTGTTCAGACTCTACTTGGCCAATGGATCTCAATGGAATGTAATACAATAAAAGAAATTGAACAGCGTGTTAAATGTGGTTGGCAGGCATAATTTTCAATGGCCACAGGAGGGAGCATGGGGGGTTGTTAAGCGAGGCCATCTCTCTTAACAGGTATCACATCACATGATATAATGGGCATGTTCCATTATGGTCGTATCTTGAGGACTACCTCTACTCTAAACATTAAATGTACCAAATAAATATTTGCAATAGGAAAAATAATTATCTCATATTTCATATAAAATATATTATACATGCATTCCACTCCATGGAAATAGAAAACAAATCAATGATTGTGACGCTAACTTTTGCCTGTATAGTAAATAAACATGTAAATGGTAATGTAACAGGCAATTCTGAGTAGACCGCAATGTGCATTTTAATAATTCCTGTAACATTTAAGGAGGAAGAGAACGAAACTGACAGACATGTTGCATTGCATTCTCTTGGCGGTGCTTTGCTTTCCATCTTTTAATGGTCTCCCTAACAATAGAAAGCAGGAAGGCTGTTGTTCAACCTTGTTCCTGTTTAGCAACGGGAGCAATGGTTTCCCACAGCCATTTACTTTTTTTTTTTTTTGGGCTAAAGAGTTCCAGCCAGCTTAATAGTAGATAAAACAATGAAGGACTTCTTTGGGCATTGGAACATTTCATAGGGACAGCAGTGGCACAGGAAAGGAGACCTCCCCCCCCCCCAAAAAAAAGAATATAAAGTTATGAAAATCCAAAGAAAAGCCATATTGTGGATGACACCGCATCAAAATAGTGCTTCCACTGAACACAAACCTGAAAAGAGTTTTACTCTAACACAGAGGTCCCCAATCCCCGATCCATGGACCGGAACTGGTCCACAGCAATTGGTCCACACAAACAATCGAAGCCCCATCTTCGGGATGCAAAACCATGTCCCCTTAGGTCTATGGAAAAACCTTTCTCTACAGAACCCGTCCCTGGTGCCAAAAAGGTTGGGGCCACTGTTCTAGTATGTTCTAATGGGCTGCTCACAGGTGAAAAAGCTCAAGGGGGTGGCCATAAGAATGTAATTGAAGCTCAGCCTCTTTTTATGTACGAAGTAAGACATTACATATACTTGAAGATGCAGTCAAATTTCATCAAATTATACACTTAACATTTTACTTCTGAAAGCCCTTTTTGAAAACAGTAAGCAGTGAGAAAACATGTACGGAAGTGGGGGGTTCCAGATCCCATTGCAACCGATATGGTGCAACGGGGCCTGGTGTCCACCACATGAATGCATGCAGAGCGCGTGCATGCATCCTACCCTCCAGTGATGCCTCCACGAGCCTCCGCAGCTCCAACTGCTCACGCAGGCACCAGACACACCATATGCATGTGCGGAAGCACCGAAGAGTTCAAATACAGATAAGGAGGACAGGTGGGTGGGCCCTCCAGAGCACCATACCGGAACAGTACCAAGTGCTCCGGGCAGGCACCAGTACGCCCATATTGGGGCATACCGCCTGCAACCCACCACTGATGTAAGGACACATATGTGATGTAGCATTAAGAATGTTGAACCAGGATTGGGAAGACTAAGAACAATTCCCTATTAGACCAATTTGAATATTCAATTTCTAAAAAGCATCTTGAAACAGAGCCATAAATCCAGTCACTGTCCTTTCTTCTGAACTGCATTAGATCCTAGAACAACAATATCAACAAAAAGTAAACTCCATTCCATATAAAAAAGGACATAAATTTCATATGTCACTATTCACCTTTTCAATACATTCTGGATACATTTATCTGAGGGTTTCCAGAGGGGGAAACAGAGCAGTTGCTGTAAGATAAAGCTTCTTAGCCACAAAGATATCCATTCGTCTATATGAACTGAAAAATTATTGCAAATTCTGATAATGAAATGACAGCATACTCTATGGCTGTGTTTTTCATCCTTGGTCACTTAAAGATGTCTAGATTTCAACTCCCAAAATTCCTCAGTCCACACATCTTTAAGCAGCCAAGTTTGAGAAACACTGCTTTATGGTATCAGAAAAGAGGGAGAGAGAGAAAGAGGCATTGTTACTCTTACAGACAGGCAGCAGGAAGACGGGAATAAACATAGAGAGGGATAATCATTTTGAGAGTCCAGGAAGCAGGGTGAGGCAGCATTTCCCTCTAATGGGAAAATGACCCACCCCCCAACCCTTGCAGTGCAGTGCCTTTCCTGCAGCTCTGAACCACAAACAGATTGGCTCAGCTATTAAACAGACAACAGTGGAAGAAGTTTTGGACCTATTTCTAGAGCAATCCAAAGATGTCTTCTCAACATCCCCTAAAGTTCAATTCCCTGATTGATCATGAAACTTTCAGTTGAGTGGGAGGCAGTCATCTTTTTACAGAAAATTATTTTATTTTTAAAAGGTTTCATAAATAATTGGTGGCATATTTGCACATGGGAATAAAAATGTGTAAGATATCGTTGATTAAAGCTAAGCGTCTAACATGTCTCTTTCCCTGCCCCTTGTACCATCACCATCACCCATGGGCTAGTATGTGCAGCCAATGTTTCTTAAGCTCCCACCAAGCTCCTTCTCCTTCTCTCTCTTTATTTTCTTTTATTATTTTTTTAAATAGAAAATGGTGATGGCTGCAAATCAGTGATTGGTTTGGAATGGTGCCCTCCTGCTCAGAAAAATAGAAAATTAGAAGTAAGTATTAGAGAGGCTTGTGAAAGGCAACCTCTCCAGTTTGCCATCTGTCGACAAGCCAATCATTTCCAAGATGGCATTTATGGTGTAAGAATGCTTACAGCATACTTTCAAAATTCAAAATGAAGACACCTGTAGGAAGAAATGTCCTTCTGGGTTCGGCTCCAAGTGGGGAAAAAGACACTGGAGACATGGAGGCTGCTTGGAAAGATAGTTTTAATGGTGGACAGGACCGCATGGCTTGAGTCCTGAACAGAAAAGGTGATCACATGCTTCAATGTTGGTGGAGAAGAAGAGAAGGGAAGAGAAGGGCAGATGGAGGGGCTTGCTAGGCTTTTTATAACCTGTTCAGTCCCACCTCTCTGTTTCCTGTTCCTGTGTAAGAAATGTATTCTGATTGGTTGTCAGACTCACATGGGCCCATGCAGGGGCAACCCTCTAGGCTGTTTTGAATTCAGGTTTGATTGAGTTCAGATGCCATGTGGTCAGTTGAATAAAGGCTTATATTATCCTGCCTTATCCCATCACTCTGGAGTTGAAGAGGAGAACTCTTTATTATGTAAAGTGGACTAGCTTGGCCTTCTTAATGGCCCATTGACAAAGTGGGGATGGGCTGGAAGCTGCAGGAATTTACTTAGTTTTTAAAAATGTGTTTCTCCCTTTTTTCACATCCAGGAAAATATAATATTCTGCCTTATCAATATTTCCTAGGATATTTCATTTTTTCTGGGAGAGGGCTAGGTGATAACTTCCTACACACCAAACCCCCAAAGGTGATGTTTCCTGTATTATATCCAATAAGGGAGAGAAACTCCCCTCTTGAAATGACTGGGGCTCTGCTGAAGGCCACAAGTGCTATCAGCATTTCCCTGTTTATCAAACAGTGAGTGAACATCAATCTAAACAGTAAAATAGCCCACTTAATACTGAGGGATTTATAAGCTGATTAATGGTGAATGGCCAATTCAGTGATAACACAGTCCAGACTCTCTGGCCCCTTTGATGTTGATACCTTGAGAACCAGGGCATCTATTTGTATTTTTAAAATTGCAATAAAAGCTCTGATTTAAAGTCACTCCTTTCAACACTTTTAAGAGTGAGAGGCTGAAAGTTTCAAAAGTAGCAACTGTTTTTCCAGAGCGTTAAGGTTAAGCAAATAAAATTCTTGGTGACTTCACCAAAGCATTATCATCGGTAAAAACTCTGAATCATGATAAATATGGTAGCCAAAGCCAGGACAGGATCTGGAAGTGCTTATCATACACAAGGGGTGGGGAGGGCAATGGAAGCCCTGGATCTGGCTAGTGTCAACTCTGAGTTGATGACAGAAATCTTTAACATTGAGTTTTCTTTCACCGTCCTTTTCACCTCATTAAAGCACTAATGTTTGTGATTATTTTTTTTCTCCTTCCATTCAGTCGTGTCCGATTACAACAATATTATAACAAGCCAAGAGAGTTGTGGAGCAAGCAACAGTATTATGGGCCATTTAAAAAACCCTAGGAATAGCCAGTTTTAGATGTGGATGCCAAAACTCTGGGGGGAAAAGTATTTTTCACGTAAAATATTTACGATACCATTTGGAGATCTTTTTTTTAAAAAAACCCTTCTTCTATTTCAAATTACAAATAAACTTCACTTGACACTTTAACATTAAGTGTGGCTAATACCTATTCAGTGAATGCAGAGATATCATAGCACCCATTGCAGGCCAAGCACCCACTGACTGTGATAGAAGAGGTAGTACCTGTCTCATTAACAGTAACTGTGAGGGGGATATAGGAATCCTAGTGAACAATCACTTAAATATTAGCCAGCAGAAAAGCTAACCTAGTCCTATGCTGCATTAAAAGAAGGATAGAATCAAGATCACGTGATGTGTTAATACCACTTTATAATGCTTTTGTAAGACTACATTTGGAATATTGCATCCAATTTTGGTCGCTACAATGTGAAAAGATGTTGAGACTCCAGGAGAGCAACAGATAATTAGGGGACAGGAGGCTAAAACATATGAAAAATGGTTGCAAGAATGTGTATGTCTAATCTAATGAAAAGAAGGACTAGGGGTGACATGATAGCAGTCTTCCAATATTTTAGGGGTTGCCTCAAAGAAGAGGGGGTCAAACTATTTTCCAAAGTACCTGAAGGTAGGACAAGAAGCAGTAGATGGAAACTAATCAAGGATAGATCCAACCTAGAAATAAGGAGAATTTATTAGTGGAACAACTTGCCTTCAGAAATTGTGGGTGCTCCATCACTAGAGATTTTTAAGAAGAGATTGGACAGCCATTTGTCTGAAATTGTATATAGGTCCTGCTTGAGCAAGCAGTTGAACTAGTAGAACTCCAAGGTCCCATCTAACTCTGTTATTTTGTTATGTTTAGCAGTAGAGTAGAGTAACTAGTTCCTACTATATAGTCATCAGTGGTAACATGGCCAATAAGAATCAAGGTATTGTGAATGCAGTAATATCAATTTGCTGGCTAGCAAGTACGATCCCACTCTCATTGCATGAATAAGATTAATAAGAATATTACTATTATGTCATGGCCAATTTATCTCTTCAACTAGCCCATTGGAACTTGGTGATGGAATAGATACTCCATCTAACAGAGATATTCTATTGTACCTATCAGCTACACCAGGGGTGTCAAACTCAAGGCCCAGGGGCCAGATCCGGCCCATGGGATGCTTAGATCTGGCCCTTGGGACCATCCTGGAAACAGGAAAGGACCAGCCTTCTGTGCTTCTGCCAGTGAAAAGAGAGCTCAGCAGGTCTGCATGCAGGGGAGGGGTGTGGCAAGGTCCATTTTTGCTGGTAGAGGAAAGCAGGAGGCTGTCGCAGCCAGAAATGGAGCTCGGAAACCCGTTTTCATTGGGAGAGTGCTTGGGTCACAACAGCCACCCCCAATATGAGTGATGCCAAGCTGGCCATGCCCACCACGGCCACACCCATCCCATCCCCCCGAGGCCAAACACAATCCTGAGGTGGCTCTCAATGAAATCAAGTTTGATGCCCCTGAGCTACATTATAGCTGATGCAAAATGACATCAGGAAACCATAGTGTGTCTGTCTTTCCTTCCTTCCTGCTTGGTGGTGAGATTATCGCTCTTATACTGGCACAGAGGAAGAATATTTGCTATTTGCACATTACAGACAAAAGCATTTTGGCTTTTTCCATTGTGCTTTGAGCTCTTTACCCTATTGTTAAAATGGTATGTATGTCTCAACGTAGAGAGGTTGTGCCCCACTGCCATCATAAATATGAAGGGAGTAGGACACTTCTGAGAATGAAATGTCTCTCTTTGTGATTTCAGGGCCTCATTCTTGCAGTAACTCTGTGAACAACAGAAGTCCATACCCATCATTTGTCAATCTTAGAAGATAGAACTGGAATATAAAAAAATGAAGCATGTTCTCTAATTCAGCCCCATTGAGTGCATTGCTGCTGAGGGTTCGCAGGGGTTTGGGAGAACCTCTAGGTAAGATTCTGTGCAGTTTGGAGAACTCCCAAATCCCACTCAAAGTTTCCCCCATGCCCCACCCCTCCCAGGAGTTCCCATATGGCCCGTTTTGATGCAGGTAAGTGCAGGGCACAGACGGAGACTCAGGAAGGGCAAAAAACTGGCCTACCAGAAGTTTGGGCAGGCTGGAAATGGACCAGTTTCCAGCCTCCAGGGGGTCTCTGGAGCCTGGGGAGGCTGTTTTCGCCCTCCAGGAGGCTGGAGGAAAGCATCCAGATCCCAGGGAGGGCAAAAACGCCCTCCCACCATGGTGCAGGAGGCTGAGTAGGTCATGCCCACCATGGCCACGCCCACCCAGCAACCGGGCAGAGAACCCCTTGCTAAAAATTTTGAAGCCCACCCGATTACAACGACATCCTTAAAGGGTCACATTTGCCATTTTGTACCAAAAAGCATCGGACAAACTTATTTCCTTCTCAATTGCACATATATAATAAGGTCTCTCAACAAACATTTGCAAAAAAGGCAACTTCCTCTCATTCCTTATTCAGGCATCCCTTCCTCCCCTGGCTTTCAGATTACTTTTTTTCAGCTTGTAAGTAATATATGTGGGTCAGGGTTTTAGAGAGAAGAGCAGTTTCTCCAACATAAGCACCCTGCAGCCATTGTTGAAGCATACATTTTCATTGGAGAGAGGGGGAACAAAAGGATAGCTGGCTATGTACTGTAATTGGCAAAATACTTGCGCAAATGGGTAGCTAACGACCAGTCAAGGATAGGGAGAGAGGGATAGCAACTTCACCGAGCCCTGTGGTGCCAGTCTTCTCCAGTGGACATAACTACGGTGAGGAAATAAAAATGGATCATGTCCTACACATGTAACATTTTCCATCAGGAGAAAAAACATAGCTTCCTTTAAAAGAAATTGCAAAAACCTTCCCATTTGACAAATTTGCCCAAAAATCAAGAAGTAGGAAAACAGGAGAGCTTATAAAGCAAAGATGTGACTTGTAGCAAATATTAACATACCCAGCCCTATGCACACATACACAAGGTGAAAGAATAATGGGTCTAAAATTAATACTTCTGTCAACAGAGCTGTTCCAATATTGTTCACTGTCTCTTGCAAAGAATGTGAGGAAGTGTTGGTCTGCTTGCCTGTGATTTGAAAATTGTCTTCCTAGGGTTGTACCTCCCCTGGTTTCTGACATAAAGGGAACTCGGAGAGGAAGAAGCTGTTTGCCTGTCAGGTTTAGAATTTGTGGAACGCTGCCTAACACAATAAAAGAGAGCATTGTTTCAAAGAACACATAGTCCAATCAACCATTTCCCTTTGTGCACAGTCCTCCTGCTTGGGCCTTTGATCACTGCCAGCAATCCAGCTATCATCCTTAAAACAAACAGGGTGCCTCAACCACTCCTTGCCTTAGATCAAGATGGAGGCAACCAATAGCTGGGGTTCTTTTACATATTACTAACCTTCACCTTGTCCTTTGGGAGAAGCCATGGTAGTGATGGTCTTTTCTAAAATTATCATCCTTTCTTTAAAAAAAAATGTAGCAACCAGTAATTAAATTTACATACATTTACATGTGAGGGGGAAGAATCTTCATTCAAAGGACTAAAAGAAGCATCTTTTCAAAGGACTAAAGGATGCAAACCTCTACCATAGCAAGCATCAATTAAAAGAAACATTTCCCCTTGAGCCTCACAAAGAACTCAATGAATCTTTCGAAATTGTCACTGATATTGTAGTATATTAAAACTGCAGTCGTTAAAAGCATGCCAGTAAAATTATGACATCTTTTTAGACACCTAGGTGAATATAATAGATTGATTGATTCAATATTTTGGAGGATGTAGTGGCCCTAGTGGATGTTGATGAAGATAATAGCGGGCAAAACCCTTTTGTGTTATTTCAGCATAGCGGATGGGATGCATAAACAAAGGAGAATTGATATTAAAGAAATGAGGAGAATATGACATAGTATGTTATTATTTTCAGACTGTTGAACTCTCATTGAATTTATTCAGTGGGTACCACTATAACTTGGAAATAGGGTTAGGGTTAAGGTTGCATTAATAGGTTGTAGACAACTGCAACCATATTTCCCAGGGTGCCTCAGGAAATTTACATGGCATAAACCCTCTATAGATTTGTGTTAAGAAAAACCCATGTAAGTAATATATTGGAGTAAAGCTACATAGAGACCACTACATGTATTGAGAGATAATCTTTTGCAGACCAGATCAACATATCTGGAAAGCATCAGATTTGGAAAAACTAATTAAACCTTTGTGGATCAGTAAGAGTTGGAAGCAAAGAAAAAGAAAAATGACTTGCTGCATTAAAGGCAGTTGTTTGTTCATATTTGTGCTTAAGTTTAACATAAAGAAGTTTGGTTCATAATTTAACTGTTGTGATACAAGACTGCTAAAGCAATAGCTGATCCTAGTTTACAAGTATTTCACACCAAATAAAACCTTTTTTTACCATGCTAGTTCACTAATCTGCATATAAAACAGTAGGACTGTTTAGTAAAGAAAGGACATTTTCACTCTAAGATTCTTTTAAAGACAAAGAAGTTAAAGCATGCTCCAAGAAATGGGCCATTCTTGGGATCAAGCAAAGCAAGGGTTCTCTGTGTATTGACTGTTAACTACTGAAGCCATGGTTCTTGACTATTTAACATCTAAATTTCCTTTTAATTGTACTTTTTCTGATTCATTAGAATTTTAGAGTGGAGCTAAAATCAAAAGCACTTCCGACAACTGTACAAAAATAATTATTATTACTATAATCATCACCATTAGCTGCAATTCTACCATTACTGTAATTACTATACATCTATTTATAAGCCACCTTTCCTTCCGGGCTTTGAAAGGAGGCCTCTTCTTATTCAGGACAGTTATGTAAGATTGTGGCAAGGGATGGGATTGTGACAGATCTAAATCTACCAGGTGAGCGCTTGATCCCACTTCAAGCTTTACCACGACGCTGTCCAAAAGAGAAATGATCTGGCACAGGCCTATCAAACTGGCAGCCTTTGGGCTGGATGCATCATGCACAGGCCACGCCCACCCCAGCTCCATAAAAGCAAAACACATTGTGATACGTCTTGATAAGTCACGTGACACAATTGAGCTTGACACCCGTGATCTAGCATAATACATGCTTAGTATAATACGAAGAAATGTATTGGTGTCAAAAAAAAGGAATGAATATGACCCTACCATCCTATAAATCTATGGTCTCACATGTTCTCACAAAGGATATATGTAAGAACCCCAGTTGTTTTTATTGACGCTGCAAATACAATACTATAAAGATGGATGAATAGAATTTGAGAATTTAGACTTCCACTGTTTCTTATATCAAACTAACCAAGTAATATTTTTGATGAAAGTTGAAATATTTGCTTATTACATCAATCATAATGACTGTCCAACTAAATGAACAACTCTTTAAATCGTGGTTTTGTTTGGTTTTGTTTGTTTTGGGATATTTGACTCATACTTATTATTTACATCATGTTTTTGGTTTCAACTTTTTGATTGCTTGCATTTTAATTTAAATTAGGGATATGAGGAATTGCACATTTCTCAGAGGCAATTTATTGGGGTGGCATAAGTCATGGAGATAAACAAACAAGCAAACAAGACATTCAAGGCAATATACAAGAACTTGAAAAAGGATCATCTTGCTTGATTATTTGTATAGTCCATCATTCTGCTCCAAAAGTATCCTAAAAGCTATCTGTGTTAGTACCCTAACACAGGGGATTAACATCCTCCCACTATTGGTTGTTATTAACCAGTACTGAGAAGCAATCACAATTGGTGCTTGTAGTCTAACAGTCATGACTTTGGTTAGACTAGTGCCATGTTAATTTGCTTAATCTCTCTGTATATTTTCAGTTAATGTAGGTTAAACTAAAAGCAACAATAACTCATCCAGGAGTTCCTCAGCTGTTCAGGGATTTAAAATTCCCACTGTTTCTTTTAAGTAGAAATAAGCACAAGAATCCCTAATCCTGGAACTAGAAAAGGCATTCCCACACCCTGCACCTAATATAATTCCCCCTTCAAACACTCCTTCTAATTGTTCTTCAGGAAAGGAAGTCTCTTATGTGAAAGAGATAACAGACAGAGGCATTGCTAAAGCAGAATGGAGAATGTGGAGATGGAAGGAGACACACATCCCTTCCAAACCGGAACCTAATGCTCCTCTGAAGTTGATCAGTAGGAACTTGAGAGCAGACCAAATGAAGGAGGTCTTCACCTAACACATACTTAACCACAAGTGTGATTGGTTTAAAGGGGAAATTAGACAAATCAAAGGAAAATAAAGCTGTAAATGGTTATTGCCATGTTGGCTATAAAAGTCTTTGGGATCAGGCTGAATACCATTAAATAATAGACCCAAGGAGACCCAAGTTGAAATCTTAACACAACTATAAAGCCCACTGGATAACCCCAGGCCAGGGTAAAGTGTGCAGGGTCTTCAGCAAACAAAGGGAAATCTAATAATTAAAATTTATGCTTGTGAACTTTTCCTGGAATTTGGTTGAACTACTGGGGTAAGTAAAATGCTGAGCTGGATGGATCTCCAGCCTGATCCAAAAAAGTTCATTCTTCTGTTTTTATGACCCTTTGACAGCAAGCTAGTAGTGGATGTAAAAACCCTTGATGTTTGTTTTATACAGGAGTCTTAAATTGTCTTTATTTTAGATTAGCTAGAATAGAAATTGGATTTATCTTCCAATTTTTTAGTAACATTGACAGAAATAAGCAGTAGAAGCTCTCAGATGCCCTTCTTAGCTTCGTACATGAGAATGCATCACATTTCAACTGTCCTGTGGTTTTCTCAGCCACCCAGCTGCAGCTATATCACATATGCTAAAAACAAAAAATCCTCAACAAGCAGTTTAACATGCAATGTGTATGCTGCACATCTGTCTTGTTCCACAGTTATTGTAACCAAAAACAACTATATAATAAATGCCAAGCACTTCCCATCAAGTTACTAAGTTCACATTACTACTCTTCTAGGAAATCTGCTAATTAAACTGCTCCAAGAAGTTTAATATACAGGGTGGAGGAGGGGTGTAGTAAGAACATCAATGGTTTTTTTTCCCCCTTTGCACAAACATCAGCCTTTTGCCAGGAAAATAAAATCAAGATGACACATGGCAGAGAACAAGCCTGGCTTTGTGAGCAGACTTTGGCGTGGAAATCTATGAAACCAGCTGATCCCAATTATTATAGAAATGCATGTGTTGATTTATCTCAAATACGCAGGATGAGGAGGGAAAGGGGGCATCATCTTAAGAAATGTGGAGCAATAATAAAGAAAAGTGATATTTGATCACCTCTATTCCTTGCTATATTTGTCTTCTCTTCCCATCACCCTCCAACAACTTTCTTAATTTAGCAGTTCCTGATGGTCCTCTCTCTTTATTTAAAGGGGGGGAGATAGATTTACTATGCACTACTGCCAGAGAAAAGATGGGACACACCTATTTCCACCAATTAAAAAACTCAACTGCAAAAATTCAACTTCCATGATGGGATAGAATCTCCACTGCTCCAAAGATCCAAATCTTTCTTTAGTTGAGAGATGAGCATAATAAAATAATATTATATAGAAGAATATGTAGAAGAAGAATATAATTGGAAGGGACCTCAAAGTAGACAGTGTGTGATATCCAGTTGTTTACTCCAGTGAAGGAAGACAAAGACTATGAAAATGAGAGACAGGTGGAGGCTATTGTTATTGTCCCTCCCCAATAATATGCCACTTAAGTTGGCTGTCTCACTTGGCCTAATGATATACTGCTATTCATCCGCACTATCAGGAATTCAGCCTATTCAGAATTCTCTGGTATGATTAATCCCTGCCCATGAATAAAGCTGTATGTTTGCAGTGTCTGTCCCTTTGTCAGACCTGGCTAAAAAAGGATTGTGTGGCTTTGGCTAACATATTTGGGTAGCAAAACCCAGTGTAACCACTGGGTGGCAGTAAACAAATATTTTTTTAAAAAAAATAGCACTCCACTGCTTTCTAGTGGATGTTCATGTTTTGCAGTTCAGATAAGGTAACCCTGTAATGCCTTATGTATAGCAATAGTAATGTATAGTAATATTACCCTATTTAACATTCTGCTAGGTATTCATGCTTGGAAAGAATTTGAGAAATGTGTAGTTTTTTTATTAACCCAAAGAACATAATATGGGCCTTTCCATATTGCTAAGTTGAAGTACTATCCTCCCTTCCTTGAGTAAGCAGAAAACAATACCAGTTTGGCCCATTTCCAATCCCTATCCTGCCTCTATTTCCTGTTTCGTGTCACTGCAGTCTCTTGGCTTATCTCCAAAGTAATGGGGTGGCAGAGCCTAATAGATTTTATGCATCTTGAAGCTATATTTGGAAAGGGGAAAACAACTTCAACACTGAAACAACTAAGTCTGTCTTGCATATGGGTTGAGAACAATACAAAGACAACAACATAGGAAAACAGCAGAAAAACATTATTAGAGTGTTTATGCCATGGTTAAATGTACAAGGTCAAAGAAAGCCTATTGTTTCTGTAGGACTCTTTACTTTACTTTACTTTACTTTATTTTAAATTTCTAGACTGCCCCCTCTCCCGAAAGGGACTCGGGGCGGTGTACAGTCAAATTAAAACACAAGGAATACATAAGAATAAATACATAAATACACAGATCCTTAAATACTTAAATGAGGAGGCTATAAAAACTGTATCTTAAAGTAAAGCAATTAAAAAACAATATTTAAAAATAACCCTTAAAAATACCCCAAAAAGTTAAAGTTAAAATAGAAATTCCCAATTAAAAATATCTGCCAGGAGGTAAGATAAAACTATGGGTGGGCCAAGCCGGCTAGTCGAAACAGGTGAGTCTTTAGTTTTTGACGGAAGGAGCGGAAGTCGGTGGTGGTTCTGATGTCGGGGGGGAGGTCATTCCAGAGGGTTGGGCCCATCACAGAGAAGGCTCTACTCCTAGGCGCCGCCCGTTGACATTGCTTGGTGGACGGCACCAGGAGGAGTCCCTCCTTGTGAGAGCGAATTGGTCGCAGGGATGTGTGCGGTAGGATGCGATCCCGCAAGTAGCTAGGTCTTTAAAAATCAAGTATGTATATATTGAAAAATTGGGCCATATGACAATAAAATCTCAAACTGTGTAAAAAATGAAAGAAAGTTGTGACCTATAGAAGGGAAAAAAGGTAGTACGTAGATTATTCTATATAATATAGCTATTGCTACTAGAAAAACAAAATGGCTATTATAGAAATCATTTTATTTTGAATTATACACAGGCTTATGGAGGACATCCCTCCTTCTTTCTGCATCATCTCCTTTTTCTTTGGTTTGGCAGCAAGAAAGTTTGATAAAGTGGCTATAAACTGCTGCAAAAATACAGAGATGCCTTATATAAAATAAAAGTTCCTTCTTCAGTATTTTTCTAATGTTAGAGG
Source organism: Natrix helvetica (assembly GCF_964273705.1). Classification (NCBI taxonomy): domain Eukaryota; kingdom Metazoa; phylum Chordata; class Lepidosauria; order Squamata; family Natricidae; genus Natrix; species Natrix helvetica. Next base: position 249,112,995 of record NC_138552.1, read on the forward strand.
CATGAAGAAGCTGAAGAAGCTTCTTGGATGAAAAGTGAAACGTTTTCAAAGAAAAAACAGAAAGTCCAGTTGCCTCTTGAAAAAGCACCTTTGGGAAAACCATGACCTGGAGGACTGAGGATCTCCATAGAGGCATCGTATTTTAATTTATGTATTGCTTTATATTAAGTGGCTATAATTTTAATTTGGTCATGTTTTTTTTTCTCATGACCAATGATAAAGATGAAGTCTCATGATACCTCAAGACAAAATATATATTTTATGGCAGAAAATTTTGTAGATTCATCCATCAACACTCATAACCACTATACGTATATTTTAGGTGCCACAAATATTTTCTACAGTAGACCCGTTTAGTTGCCCTTATAGAAAACAAACTGCAAATTAAGTTGGGAAAGTATTTTAGATAGATCTCTGAATCAAATAATACTCACAGCTTCCTTGTCTCAATAGCTTGGGCATTAAACAGAAAATGCACCCAGGTATGACAATTGAAGATTCTTCTTAAAAGTGCATCCTTTTTTAAACTCCAGATTTAATGTGTTATTACATTCATTTCATTGATGAGTCAATACATATTAACTGCCTGAGCTGCTCAGGCTATTTGGCCTCTTCCCAGCCACAATGGGAAAGCATTCTTCTTCTGTTTCTTGCTTACACTTGAAAAGCCTCTTGATGCATAATGGGGGCATTTTTGAAGTCCATTCACCCAGCGATTGACACAACTGATGGAGGAGACAGTTGACTGCTTTGCATGACAAGGGGATTTCAGAGACGATTGCTTGGATAAAGCATTACACATCATCATGCAATTTGCTGACTTCCCCTGAAGGAAGAAAAAAGCCTTTCCTTAATCTACACAACAACCGCTCTTCATAATCTTCCTTCTTAGCTAGTGGCCTCCTTGATGCAAGTTCTAAAAAAAGAAGAAGAAGAAAAATCCTGAGCTGCATTTTCTTAATCTTTGTCCCCGGTAAATCACAGTGCAATCCTATACATGTCTACACAAGAGTAAACCCCATTGAATTCAGAGGGATTAAGAAGCTCTCTGCTAGATCAGACCACAGCCTATCTAATCCAGCATCTGTGCAACCTGATGCTTTTGGAAAGCCAGCAGATAGGACCTGATGCAACAGGATCACCAAGCTCACATCTATGTCCCAGGGAAATATGGACAAGACCCTTCCCTCAACTAATGAGCATTTAAAATAATTAGAACTTTGTTCCTTTTTTAAAAAAAATTAAATAAACATTGGGAAAATGTATGGACCACCCAGGTAAACAAGCCTCTCCTTTTTTTTCTTTAAGAACACATATCTCAGCAAATGATGATGTTCCTCCATCATGTTCGAAGAGGACCTTGACATCTAACAGGTTGTGGGCTGTCCACGATGTGTCCGCAGGTGGCTGGTAAGGCCTATACGGGCATGAAATGTTCTGCCACATGTCGGGAAGACATGGGTGGGCACCATTGTTGCAGCATTTGCAGCTCTGGTTTTGCGAAGTGCTCGCTTCTCCTGTGCTATGGTTGTTCTTCTGTCCTCAGATGTCTGGCAGCCTTGGTGGATCAGCATGTTGATCGATCAGGGTTTCCCACGAGGTTTATTTTCAGCAAATAAAAGGATGGTAATTGCATTTGTGTATGTATTCCCCTTCTCCCCATTTTAAAGGCCAGGGTATACTAAATTTTATCACAAATTTAAACAAGGAATCCAAAATAAAGTATTTATTCAGCATTTGAATTGTTTTAGATTCCTTGTATCGAAATAACAATTCTTCGCTTAAGCTTGCTGGTTTACAGAGAAGAAAATTCTAAAGTGCTAGAGCCAAGTGGTTTTCCATGCAAACTGTCTCCCATTTTTAGATATTCATTGTCATCTTCTCCATTTATACTCTTTTGAGATTGCTCCGGTCAGGTCATTGTTCCATTTAGCACAGAAACTTGCAGCCAGTAACTGCACCTAAGACTTGTTCAATTATTACCGATTTCCTGAATTTTATTACTTACTTTGCTGCTTGCATCATCATGTGTATTCTCCAATAAACCAGTTTTCAACCACTTGTTTGTTTTTAGAAAAAATGTGGCAATTGGTAGTAGGAAGTAGGATCTGAGGTGGTGAGTAAATTCTGGTCTAATCGTGGCATTAATTGTTTGCTGGCAAAAGATTCTGCCTGAAAATCTGAAAAGCCACAACTAACGCTAGTGGCCTTGATAAACAACATCTTCCTATGATCCCACTGGAAAGCATTAAGACCAAAGTCTTTAATGTAAAAAGAAATCTCTGCCACCTTTTCATTCTGAATTCCATGGTTGTTTTATATGTTGTGCCAAGGAAAATTCCCAACTGGAACTTGATTCGAGAATCATTCAAAAAGGCTAGGCAAGCTTTCATTAATCCAGCTTTCCCAATCTCCAGACGTGTTGGAATTCATCTCCCCTTAGTTTACATTAGGTGGGATAGTTCAACTTGATTAGAAGGCCCCAGAGTAAGAAGCCCAGTACTGCGCCTTGGGGTTACACTTTCCTTCTAATAACAGTTTCTGTAGCCTTTTATATTCTCTCTACTTTATCTTCTCTTCCTCCCTATGCTGTGGAAAAACAGCTGTGAAAATAAAATGCCAACAGAGCTCATCTTTTATCTTGCTTGTCACTGGATTCAGTGAAACTGCAAGGACAGAGAAAGCGCTTGTTTTGAGCTCTCATCTTGCTTCATTTAGGAGGCTAAAGAAGCATTGCCATCTGACCCAGAGGGGTCAAAGGTGACTCCCCCAAGGGAAGTCGGGGAGGTTGTTCAGTCTATTCATGGCTTAAATCCTGATGATGGCTCTCTGCAAAGGTTCCTTTATTCTAGTGGCTTTAAAAAAATAACAGAGTTAACAAGCCTAGTAAGAAATCCATGACTCAGGCAAATCCTTAAGGATCAAGTGGGAAGGGAAGAGGGATAGGTTAGTGCTTGTTAATCCACAAACCTAAAAATACTCTTTGCCAAATCTTTTTTAATACACTTTAAAAATCTTCAGTGTAGCTTGTTAGTACCAATTACAGAGGAAAATGCTGGGAGAGGATTTGATGCTTTCTTAACTAAAATTCTGCCTGCCCCCAAGGAAACACAAACAAGAAAGACCATTAAGATAATGGCAGAATCCTGTCAACACAATTTCTTTTGTACATCAAAAAGTACATCATTAAGAAAAGAAAAAAAAGAATAGAAATGAGAAGATGCATGAAAATGCCTGAGGATGTATAATTGGCTCTGTTCAGGTGTTACACCATACTGGTAAATTGCAACCATGAATTCTTCATGATGCTCAAATGAACAAATGTTTGATTGGGGTTAAAATGTGTTGTGACAATAGTTGTGCGTAGCAGGTCACAAGCCATGATGAAACAAATTGATTTTGTCTGAATTGACAAACAAACCCCTGGGTTGTCATTCTGCCTCCTGAAGACCCCAAACCATAGAGATGAATGTCCTGAATTGATGAAAAATTTTAACTGGTGATTCACTGCATTGCCTATACCCTCCGGGCAAAAAAATCCTACAAAAACGTTCTGTTTCTGTCGAGACCCCTTTTAAGATATCCCAGATGTTGAGACATCCATAAGATGAGAAAGAACATTGAAAATGTCAGTAAAACAGAGGATACTACAGCTACCTCTTTGGAGACAAAAAATATAAGTGTAACAAGTGAGGAAATCAGAAGCAGGAATGCTTCTTGGGAAAATGTTTGGAAGTTCATTGATCATGGCTGGTGCTGAGCAAAATTGTCATTTAAGACATTGGCAACACACTCATTTGGGAAAGGCAACATGATCAAGAAAAGCAACATCAAGGTTTCCAGGCAAATGTGTCCTTGGTTACACTGCCACTTGGTATGGACACCAGTAATAATAATGTCACATGCAGGAGTCTTCCAGAATTGGGCAATTTACAATAGCTTCTAGGCACTTGAGATAGGCAAAGAGAATATAAATCATGATTTGCAGATATGTTTAGAGTCAGTTTACTAAATGGTGGTTAACATAAAGCTTAGTTTAATACCATACAGTATCAACTGAGGAGCACAGGAAGATAAACTGTAATATAAATCCTCCTCACCTAGTAACTACCAGAACTACAGAATTTTATTTTCTTGAAATCTTTGTATGAATCCATCGAATCAATTTTTCTGTTTTTTAAGTCCCTAAATATTTATTTTGTCAGATAGGGCTCTGACTTCCTCCTAAATCCAACATAGTATTTTCCAGATGATCTTCCCACATAAATATTAAACAATGTCTTTCCTAAGCAGACAACAATTAGCTCATGCCTACATGTGTACAGTTTACAATCCCATGTTATATGGTTTGTTGTATTTAATTTGCCAAAAATGGAAGTCGCAGTGTGTACCAATATCAGAAGTCCACAGTCATGGCTATGAGATTCCATAAACATAGAGAGCAGGCTTTAGTGAGGAAGGAGGGAAAGAAAAGGTCGTTTGTTCATATCAGCGCACAATCTAGGCAAAGTTAAAGGCTGAACCATTTAATTTTATTTCTAAATTATGTGAAGGCCTTAATTTGGCTCACATTCTCTTCTTTATGCAAAATTATTTGCTAGAAAAGAGTGAAAGATTATCTCTATGCAGTTTTGCACAAAATTCTTCCATGAGCTCCTTGCAAGTGAAATATCTGTTTGGCACGTAGAAATCTTTTACTAAATCTTGCTCTTGCAAGTTGAGAAAAATAATTACATTTTTGCATTGTATGTTGCCTCTATACAAAATAGACTGGTCTTACAATATTATTAACAGTGGAATCCAAGATCCAGGTGGTGTGTTGTGAGGAATCTTCTCCCAAATTATTTGCAACTCTCTAAATCCTTATTTTTTGATCATTTATATAAATTATGGTAAAAACCTAAATTTGCCTCTTTCTCTAAACAAACAGTTGCTTTTAAATGATAGATGAACACCTATAATTCTCAAGTCACCCAGATTGCAGTATCAACTCCAAAATAAGAGAAATAATTTTGCCATTGGAATATCACCATATTGTGGCTGAGCAAATAGATTTATGCAACTACTACATCAACTTGTGTCTATAACATAGATTATTTAATAACAGTAAGATGGTCAGGGGAAGCATCATACTATGCTCAGTATGAGGGACAGATTTTACTGAATCTGAGAATGTTTTTGATCTCCAATAGGTATACACATACAATTTATAATTCCAGGCTTTTTGTGTTTTATCTAAAGCCCTCAAACTTTTAGCTGCCTGCTATTAAAGAAGCTGGCAAAGTACTCAAGTTAAGTAGATTTCCTGAGAAAACTTGTTGACTCAGAAGCCTGCCTCCTTTCTGGAAATGGGTAAAACATCTTTGACTAATTCTCTCTGTTGCATTGTGAAAAGAAGAAACTAATTGCGCTGAGTCCGGGATGTAGAGGCTCCCAAGGATTGCCTCTAGTTAACTCTTGATCAACTGTAGGACTTAAAGTCTCTCTCTTGACTTGGATCTAATACCTAGTGACTATATACACTGTCTATGGTATGGAAAGGATTTGTCATAGATTCCCTTTTCTGGGATTTCCCCTGCTCACTCAATTTCCTAATCTAATTTACAGTTCTGGGATTTTATGGTGCTCCCACTCAAGTATGTACCAAATAAGACCTACTTAGCTTTGGCAAAATAAGTCAGGATATTGCTATTTGCCATGATTGTGGTGAACTTACTGAACTATAATTGTACATATTCAGTCCTCAGGAATGTGATGTTTATTAAATATATTTGTTAACCCCAGGTCTGCAGATGCTTATTTTATTACATTCATTTACCCAGATTTGATACATGCATGTATTTGACTTTAATCTGCCAAGAAGCACAAATGGAAAAAGTAACCAATGCAAAAAGAACCAACTAAGGTAGGGCTGTCAAACTCCTGGCCATGCCCATACCTGGTTTCGTGAAGGAGAAAAAAGTCCTGGTACATCATGTGACGCCACTGTGACAACATGAGTTTGACGCCCCTGATTTAAGGCTATTATATCCAACATTCCTTGGTGAATAATTGATAGTGAAACAATTCCCTAAGCAACGTCAGGACGTTGGATGTGGTCAACACCTGAATCGTCTATAACAGTAATGGCTAACCTTTTTGTCCTTGTGTGCTGAAAGTGTGCATGCTTTGTGATAGCGCGTGTGCCCACACCCTTAATGAAATGTGTGCACAGCACCCTGGTGTTCCCTGCCCATCTGACCCCCAAAACGACCTCCAGCCCCTGCACATGTGTGCATGACCCCCTGCGCTCCCTCGCCACCCCATGCATGCATGGACGATCCCCCCACATGCCTCTTTTTGGGCCTAGCAGGCCTCCTTGAAGCCGCCTGGGACCAAAAATGGGGGGCCACCTGTGGCACGTGTGCCATAGGTTTGTCAACACGGGCCTATAACATCAGGCCAATGAACAATGTGAAAGGTTGAATCCTAGAAATGTGAGGGCCCTAGCTGCTTTCCAAAGTTGCCAAGTGATGCTAGAAGAAAGAGCCTATTTATACACCAAGATCTTCTCTAATGCTATAACTTTTTGTCCTTTATTGACACCACATAGGGTAAACAATGAGAAGACCTCCAAGGTCCCTTACAACATTGTTATTATGTTGTTGTTGTTAAGAAAGAGAAGACAAAAACTTCCAAACTCCATTTGCAGCTCAGCAACCACTAAGCTGATCTGTCCAAGTCAGCTTAGTAACAATGCCTTTCTGACGGGCATAATTCACATGTTAAGAAGTAGCCCCTCTAGTCTTTTGCGAGGCATTCTTGACTGACATGGCAAAATGCTTTCTTTTTCTTTTCACAGCCTGGTAGTTAAGAACGATCTGGACATGAAGCTCAATGGATTTTCAGTCATTAAAAAATAATCACAAGCAGAATGCAATTTGAAATAGCTTTGTCAAACTGTGGTTAGTTCTCTGAAATCCCTATGATATTTTTCTTTAACTGTTCCACAGATAAGGTTGCTGAGTAACAACAGCTCTCACAGCTCACATGATGAGGATGAATGTTTGCTGCTGCACCGTAAATAGCCACTCTGCAAGCACAGCACTCCACCCGTGGGACAGCGATGCCATCACAAATGGATACAGGATATTGCACCGACACCTTTGTACCTGAACAAAAGGCACCTTTGAGCACCCTTGAGCAGAAGCAGTATGATAAAGCCCACACAGGTCTCCCTCCCTTGGGATTATTCCAGTACCTTTTTTGAAATGTTCAGCTTCCATTTAAAAGCACAAAAGCTAGATGTAATGCTTCTCTTTCACATTGTGTTTCGACACTGTTCCAACAATGTTACAGACATTTTCTGGAGGCAATCTGAACATCTTTGCTGGATGGGTTGCTATTGCTGTCTTATGTGTATCTTGTATTTCAGTATTCTGCCCTGGTTTTAAAAGAATTGTACAGATTGACCAACCAATGATTAGAAACATGAATGAAGATAACTCTCCTACTAGTTTTCTATTTGGCTGTGCACAGCACTAAAGGTCTGTAATTTATGAATTGTACAACCACAGCTTCCTCATTAACACACACACACACACACACACACACACACTTTTCTAAAAAAAATTTGGGGGGGATGTTAAGCTTGAACATTGCTGTTCATTTGATAATATGTAGACCTCTTTTGAGTTCAATCATGCAAGAATAGTGTAGCTAAATCAATTAAGAGGACAAAATAGACATGCAATGAAGAAATCTCTGTGTTTCTCTTATGGATGTAGATAACCTGATAGTCATTAGATTTTGTATTTGAAAAAAAATCAAGAGTCAGTCATTGTGTCCCTTTTTGTCCCAGTCTATATCTATAGCTAGCTAGGTATATATCGTATCTTTATAGTACCTAGAAGATTTTACTGATGCTAGAAAGTGGGAAATAGTGGAAAGGCATTCAAAGATCAAGATGTATCAATTATGCTGAATCTGTGCAATTTCCCCCCCCCCCAAAAAAAAGCTAATTTGCAATGCACATAAAGGGGGTGGGGTTTTGATCAAGATGCCCTCTTGACTTGTGTGACAACACCTGCAAAAAATCAAAATCTCAGGTTCATTTATATAATTCCCAAGCCTTCTCCTCTTTGGCTGCACCCTTGCAACAGTTCCTTTAAGGAGCCTGGGGTTTGACCAAAAGCAGGATTTCTGAGCTCATCTGGGAGGGGGAAGGGAGCGGAGAGAAGAAAGATGTTCTGAAGGCACACCTAAATAGGGTTGAATCAGCACCTGCATTCTTGGACAGCTGCCAAGGACCAGATTAAAGCCTACTGTAAGAATGCATGGTGTGTCATTTCAAGCAGGGCCAAGTGGCTGAATCTCACTATGATTATTTTTTTTCCAGAATTTAGAAATTTCCCCTAATGTAAACTTTGCTCTAGGGGATTGTGAATAATTGAAAGAATAGCTTGCAAGGCTTTAAAAAAAGTTTATCTCCAAGAATCAGTTGGTAAAGGAAGGAACTGTTCCCGAGGGTCCCCTTAGATTTGGAGAAAGCCTGATACCCAAAGGCTAGAGAAAGGCAAGAGACTGATCTGAAACCATCAGGACAAGAAGTATCCTGTTTGTTCTAAAGCAGGGGTGTCCAAACTTGGGAACTTTGAGACTTGTGGACTTCAACTCCCAGAATTCCCCAGCCAGCATGGCTGGCTGGGGAATTCTGGGAGTTGAAGTCCACAAGTCTTAAAGTTTCCAAGTTTGGACACCCCTGTTCTAAAGGCAAACCTGGATCCTTGTCAGTTAGTTGTCATCCACCCCACCAGCCTTTTCTCTATTGATATTTTGCCACGGATGATTTACTGAAAGCTTGAAAACCTGCACATCATTTTGTGGCCTTCAGTTCTTCTAATAAAGGCATTGCTTTAATGAGAATTTTGGATGTTTTCTTGTTGCCAAGATCGTTACTTTTGCTCTTTGGGAAAACACGTTTGGCGAAAGTTTGGTATAATATGTTTGGGACCTGGAGAGCTATAGAAATCAAGCATTTGTGAAGTAGCCAGACTTTCTATAGGAGATTACTGAGAATGCCAAGATTAAACCTGCTTATTGAAGTTCATTGGTGTAGAATGAATGGGAGCTTCTTGTGTACGGCAAGCCCAAGTTAAGCTATGCACTTCCCAGCAGCAGTACATCTATTATTGTCCTCTTTAGCTGGTTTCTCTTCAAAGAATCCATGGAAACAAAAACCCCCCAAAAAAGCCTGAATACTTAAATATTTTTTCAACACTTCAGTGGCTTTTTTATTTCTCCATGCCTTTTTATTTGTTGTTACTTAGCAAAACCACTTCCAGATTCCCAGCTGAGAAGCCTTCAGTCAATGAGGATGCAGTTTGCTATTTATAAACAGAAAAAAAAGGAGCTAGCTGGTTTCTTCCATCCTCTTAAAACTGAATGTGAGAGGAATTAGGATTGGAACAGCAATCTGTCTTCCAGAAAAGTCACCAACTCACCTTATTAATTCTTGGCATAAGTAAAAGTAAGATACAGTAACATTTTTCCTCACTAAACATTTTTTGTCTAAACATTTTTTATCACTAAGAGACCAGACTCTATGGTACTTCACCTGCAACATAACGAACCCAGGTTTACCTATAATCAAGCATACATTTAATTGGAACAATAGGCTATTTCCTAGCACTAAGAAGGAGATTTATAGATGCATATATTAAAAATATGCATCACTGACTACCTCCCCCCTCTCCGGGGAGAGGGGGCAGTCTAGAAATCTAATAAATTATTAATTATTATTATTATTATTATATGCTTCTTTATATTGTTCTGAGATGTAGTCACTGAGCTAATGTTTGGCTAATGAAGTTTCAGTAATTGCACCCTAGTCTCACCTTGTTACACATGTATTTGTGACTAGTTGTTCTATTCATTTGCTTACGTAAACTTTGTTCTGGTGAGTCATGCCTATGAAAAAAAGATGAAAATAGAGAGATAAAAAGAGAACAAGATAATATATATTATGACCAAGAGAATGTAAGTAATTATACAATACAGTCAATTACTAAAGAGACAAACAATTATAAACCACATTATTAGGGAGCCAAAACTAACATGTGTTTTGGTTGCATTCATAAAGTGTTAGTATTCAGACTATTAGAAGTAATAGAACTCCTCATTATGCATTGCTTAGATTTCCTCTAGCAATGTTTGGGTAGTGTACTTTAAGAAAGATACAGGCAAATTGGAAGTAGTTCAAAGGAAAACAACAGTGATAGCAGAAATTATCTTGAGTTGATAGGGCAATATGATGCACTTGAAGGACTATCACACTGAAGAAAGAAAACCTTCTTCTCAGATGCCTGGTAGCCAAGGCTGGTCCTTTGGACAGAAAGAAAGATTTTAGATAAACATGAACATTACTATAATGGTAACAGCAGTTCAAAAATGAATTGTTTCCTATTGAAATGGTGAGCCCTCACTCATGGGTCGTCAAGAAATGGCCAGGCTGCCATCTGTTTGGTCCCTCAATCTTTACATTTCTTACATAATAATGGGAAATTATTACATTTATACTATATGCTGCAGATTTCTAGAGACTCAAGGAGTCTTTGTGACTCATCCAACTTTCTATTTCTGATGCTAATTGTGATCCTAAGATCAAATTTCAAACAGGCTTAACAAACACTGTGATGTTCACTTTACCATTGGTCAGCTTTCAAATTTATAATTTACTATAATTCATCATAAACAATCCACACCTTGTGTAGTACCCTTAGAGCATTGAAGGAAAGGTCCATTATTAAATTAACTTTTTTTCTACACTAGGCAAACTATGCTTATTCAGCTATGAATGCCACACCAAAGCCTATCTGTACAATTGACCTGTAGATTATTTAGCATAATTATAATTGATGGATATCTTTATTTTGCTATGCCTCTAATGTGTGTGTGTGTGTGTGTGTGTGTGTGTGTTGTTTATGTTATTTTAGCATAAATAAAGGGAGACTTTATTTATTTATCAGCACAAATACAACACAAACATAGCAAAGGCAACATTAAAAATAAAAATATGGTTTTCTGCCTGGATAGTCTTCTGTAATGAGCCGAAGGACAGAAAGGGGGAGTAGTGAGCTCCCTCCCATATTTGGGCATACCAGGGGTTGTAACACAAATATGTACATATACATACACATACACATACACATACACATACACATACACACACACGCGCGCACACACACACACACACACACACACACACACACACACACACACACACACATATATATATATATATATATATATATATATATATATATATATATATATATATATATATATATACATTTGTGTTACAACCCCTGGTATGCCCAAATATGGGAGGGAGCTCACTACTTCCTCTTTCTGTCATTCGGCTCATCACAGAAAACCATCCAGACAGAAACCCATATTTTTATTTTTAATGTTGCCTTTTTATATTTGTGTTGTATTTGTGCTGATAAATAAATAAAGGGAGACTAGTATGGATCCATTTCAAGCTATTTAGCTCTCATCAGCTAGCCATACCCTTACTGGGATTCGAACCAGGGCTGTATTGCATACCAGGCCGAAGTAATTGCCACTAAGCCACAGGCTCTTTTCCTTATCAGCAAGGCCAGGGAAATAGGTATGTATTTGTGTTACAACCCCTGGTATGCCCAAATATGGGAGGGAGCTCACTACTTCCTCTTTCTGTCATTCGGCTCATCACAGAAAACCATCCAGACAGAAACCCATATTTTTATTTTTAATATAAAAAGGTAACATTAAAAAGACAAATACAAACATAATGTGCTTATTTTTCCCTTAAGTAAATTGCAGCAGGAAGTTTCTTAGAAAAAGTTTAAACATATTCTTGCCAGGACAGGGAAAGGTACTCAGTACTACTAAAAAAATAAAGATCAGCAGCATACAAATATAATAGAATGAATGAATGAATGAATGAATGAATGAATGAATGAATGAATGAATGAATGAATTGGAATGGAATCGATCCAGTAAATAGGTTATATTTTAAATCAAACTGAAAAACCTTGTCTAAAAGATCCCCATTCTGCTCCCTTCCTCCAGTGGTATAGGGATTAATAATTGGGGGGGGGGGTCAAATATCCCCAAATGGCCATTTTCTGCTTCTCAAACCTCTATCACACTCGTTTCAATAGAATACAAAATCTTAATAAACAGTATTCACGTTGAGATACTAAAGGCTCACTTTGACTTTGCATTTAGACAACAGACCAATTTTGTAGAAAATCCACAGTGCAATTCTAGACAGATTTGAGAACATTCTTTGGATATTTCTTGGATAGATAGTTCTTTGGGAATTCTCTCCTACATCTCTCCAAATGCAACTTTTCGTTTTTACAAGAGAGAAACCTGTTTGGCAGGGCAGCACAGTATGACCTGGACATCCTGTTACTTATGCAGGGGAGGATTTTATTAATGGCTTCGTAAGAGGAAGGTTCCATGGGACATCTCAAAATAGTTATCCATCATTTATGATAGTGTTTCTCAACTTTTGTATCTCTAAGATGTAGGATTTCAACTCTCAGAATTCCCTAGCCAGCCTGAAACACTGGTTTATGGCATTAGAAGAGCAAACTGTAAACGACTGATGTGAACCTACATCTGTAGCAAAAGGAGAGATTAGTTAGGTTCTCTGGCTGGGTTTATAGATGATGATGATGATGATGATGATGATGATGATGATGATGATACCATCAAATCAAAGGATAAATATATAAAGTTAAATCATCACAAGAATATACAACCAAATCCAGAAATATTGGGAAAATGTACAAAGAAATTCCTACTACCCATCTACTGGAAAATTACTGTGAGCAATATCTAGTTTACTTTATACCCAGCACACTGGCAGTCAATTCCTCTGTCCAGCTCAGGGCAAATACACAGACCGTTCAGTTTGGCAAGCAAAACTAGAGCTTGATGTTTATTTATTAAACATCAGCAAGCATGACTTTAGTTACCTAGTAAAACAAGACAAAACGCAGCAAAAGCAGGGAGAGAGACACTAACAGTTGGCAAGAGATAAAAAGGGTGGAGAACTTAATAGCAACAATCTACATTATCTTCTAGATATTTCTATATCTATCGAAAGGCAAAGAACTTTACACTGCCACTAGAAACAATATTGCAAATAATTAGCATGGACAATCCAAAAGGAAATATACTTGGTTATTCCAGCCTTAACTCTTTTATATACATAACAATAGCAAAACAGAGATAGAAAGTAGGACACCAGGTGATCCTTCCTCTATTCTGAATCATGAAGGAAACAATTTGGTGGATGGGAATGATGTATCCAATACCATTATCAATCAAGTAAGATCACTAATTATCCTGGCTTCTTACCTGTCTTAAAAACCAATATTTTAAAGCTTTTCTAAAAGGTAGCATATAGGGTCAATTGAATCTTGGGAGATTAGTATTTGCAGTTCAATCCAAAGTACAGACAGATGTTTCTCTCTCCAGGTGCAAAGAGAAAATATCAGCTGTGGATGTAGGCATCGGGAAGGGCACCTGGCCAGTAACCATTCACTCCATTCAGTCACTCTGACTCTTCCCAAATTAAGGGATTACAGAGTCATAAAAAGAAAAACAACCTTACAACATTGTCTAGTTTGGGTTTAATGTAATAATGTGAACTAACTCATTTATGGCTTAGCATTGTAAATGAATCAGGCCATACTGGTTTGCTCAACAAACCACAGTTTAAAAAATGTTAGAATATTTTGGGAATATATTGGGGGGCATAAATAAGCCCCCTCCACAAGTACACAGGAATATCCTTGTAAACAGTGGTGTATAAAATAAGTCTAGAAAATACTTAAAAAGCTTAATAAAACATTGTTGTACAATAGACCTAGCCATTTTTGTATGAATAACTGAATGATCCCTGCAAATCCATTTATCAAGCATTCAGATAGTGCCATCTAGATCAGTGGCCCACAAACATTTGGGCACCAGGGATTGGTTCCATGGAGAGAGCCTTTTCTGTGGACCGGAGGGGGCATGATTTCGTGTGCCGCCTGCATCCTGTAGATGGGATTTCACTTGTTTGCGCAGCCTGCTTTCTGGCCTGTTGTGGACCAGTATTTCCAGGTGACATCACTTCACTATTAACCAGGCTTTGTTTTTTTGTATTTTGTTAAATGCAGAATTGTTAAATGCAGAACACCAGAGAAATTTACATCAGAGAAGACCACGCTACATCCCTTCTCGAAGGGGGGGGAGGGTCAGACACAGTGTTCCTTTAGGTATGTTGGTGAGCACTGGAACAGAAATTTTGTCTGATTATCAGTTCAGTTGCAAATACTTGAAATAATATTCAACTGTTAATGGATTGAAATATATATATATATATTGCACTGCATAGAACTTTGTTACATCTGCTCAAGAATGATTTACCTGACTCTGCTTAATGATTGTTGTTATTGTTTAGATTTATTACAGCCACAAGATCTATTTCCCTGGAAAAGAGGACAGTATTAATGGCCTGGATAAGTGGGTGAAAAAAAGGAACATTCATGTTGCACACAAATTCATACGCCATCTTAGTCTTCCCACTGCACTTCTAAAGAGAGGTATGAGAGAGCTGAGTGGGATGATGACGGATGAAGTTTCCACTTGTAAATCTAAGGCCTTATCTTCATCTTTGCCTCCTGGGAGTCAATTCACAGGTGGTTTGGCAAGAAAAGGCAGCTGCTCAGGTTGTAACATCCATACAGGTAAGGTGTTGCCTCAAGGATGGAAAAGTTTATCTCTTAGGGAAGGTTTTTGAAACTGTATATCTAGTCTCTGGGACCAGATAAAGTGTAACATCATTTCATGGTGATATTCACAAGCAATATTAGTTCAGCTGTCTTTTTTAAAACCCCTCTCTTGCTTCTTTGCAACCCCATTGATGAAGAACTAGAATTAAAGTGTTGGAAGCTTTCCTTGCCTTTTCTTTGGAAAGTTACAGTCAGTAAAAAGTTCCTCACTCTGGAGGAGAGAGGAAAGGAGAGGGAAAGAAGAAAGAGGAAAGGAGAGGAAGATAGGGAGGGGGAGGAAGAGTAGGAGAGAGGTTATGAAGGGGAAGAAGAGGAGAAACACAGGGGAGAGGAAGGGGAAGAAGAAAAGGGAAAGGAGAAGAGGAAAGAAGAAAGTAGAGAAGAAGGGAGGGAGGGAAAAAAGGAAAAGAAAGTACAGTTGTTGTAAAATAAAATAGGTGTATGGGATGGTAAGCAAAGCAATCCCGATTATATATTTTAATTTTTATATGGAAAAATGAATGTTCAAAATTGTTAATATACAATGTGAAAAATAACTCTGAGAATGTATACCTGTAAATGTATGTATGAGATTAAAAATAAAAAGCTTTTTATAAAAAAATGAAAAATAAAAATAAAAGTTCCTCACTCTGTTGAACGCAGCTGCTTTCACTGCTGAAAGTTTAGTCAGTCAGACAAGAGACAGCTTCTTTCAAGTTCTGAATCCAGGTCCACAAATTTGGGGCCACCCTGGTTAAAACATTTAAGGTTTCTACTCTGCTTTATAGCCGCACCCATTCTAATCTGATTTTCAACATGTATATTTTGTGCCACGGTTCTGCCGTGAGCCATCCAGGCACAAGTAACAACTGAAATAATTAAAATAAACTGAAACAGTCCTAATTTGATGGAGGTCTAAGAACAAAAGAGGAGCTCAGGCATACCTGCGGGGCACGAACAAAAAGGTCAAAATGATAGTTGAGCTCGTGCAGTCAAAGCTCTGTCTGTTTTCTATGTGTGTCACATCCGCACATAAAATCAAGCAGAATTTCAGTCATATTATTCCAATTGGTGTGGTTTTTTAAAAACCTGTATCTACTTGGGGAAGAGCTAGTCCTTGGGTCATGTTCCTTGGGAGAAGGAAAGAGGTAAAAGGGTTTTTTTTTAAAGTAATGCATTAGCATTTTATCCTCTCTGATTAAATGGTGCCTCAGAGCTAAAACAAAGCTAACTGAAAAGCACATCAATCTCATGGATATATCCTGAGGCACTGCACATTTGAGGCAGGCAATACATGTGCATTTGTCATTATTCATGCTGTATTGAAATGGAGCATATGTGAGTCCTGCATATGATAGTTACAAGGAGAGGAACTCTATGAGGGAAACAGAGAAAAATGTCAAAAGGAGTGAGGGCTGGGGAATTGGGAGATGGAATAAAGATTATCAGAGAGAAAAGTGATGGCTCTGGGATCAATCAGGTCTAAACACACTTCAAGCATTGTGAGGTTGGTACGAAGCATGGTTCATGAAGCAGAATAGAAATCCACAACAATTAATAGTACTGACATCCTTCCTGTGTGTGTGTGCATGTGTGTGTACATGTGTGTTATTGGTATTAAATAAATGCACACTCATTACACATTCAGTGACACTGTATGCAAGCATACAGTCATGCCTAACTTGTGACCAGCCAACCCAAATATAGTCTGTACGTAAAAGAAGCTGATCAAAAAGATTTGTTGTATTTATTTTGCCTTGAATAGCAAAAATAGATCCTTGTCCCTATTACAGTTTTTAATTAGCACAGCAAGACAAACATTCTATTACAACAGTTATTGTTTTTACATGAGCGGCCAGCTTTCTTCTGTTATTATTTTCAGATCAGAAATTTCAGATCAGAAATTAGTGACATTTGATATCATTTTTGTCTCCTTTTTTTCCTATTCTAGTATCAAACTGACTCCAGATTTGTGAAGTTTATGGACACTGACTCAAACCTATATTTTAAGAAACCTTTTTCAAAATAAGCTTTTATTAATTTACAGCACTTAAAAAGCCATAGCTTTTCAAGCTATGTACAGCTTCTTAAGCTATGTACAGTTAAGTAAAATAAATACTATGTTCCAGTGGTGAAATTCTTTTTTTTTTTACTATCGGTTCTGTGGCCGTGGCTTGGTGGGCATGGCAGGCGAAGAATACTGCAAAATCTCCATTCCCTCCCCACTCTGGGGCCAGTCAGAGGTGGCATTTGCCGGTTCTCCAAACTACTCAAAATGTCCACTACCAGTTCTCCAGAACCTGTCAGAACCTGCTGAATTTCACCTCTGTTATGTCCCTGTATCCTCTCCCCCTCCCTTAAAAAATAGAACACATAACATAGAATAACAAAGTTAGAAGGGACCTTTTGAAGTCTTCTAGTCCAATCCCCTGCTTGAGCAAGAGATCTCTTACCATTCTGGAGAAAATGATTGTCCAATTTCTTGTTGAAAACCTCTGGTGATAGAGCACCCATAATTTCCAGAGGCAAGCCATTCTACTAATTAATTGTTCTCATTAATTGTCAGGAAATTTCTCCTTAGTTCTTGATTGGATCTCTCTTTAATGGTCTTCCACCCATTATATCTTGCCCTGCCCTAAATCACTTTGAAGAATAGGTTCACCCCCTCCACGAGAACCCCTCAAGTACTGTGTGACTGCTATTCTGTCACTTCTAGACTATCTCCTCCTTAGAGCATCTAGCTGTCTCAACCTTTCATTGTATGGTTTAGCTTCCAGACCCTTTATCATCTTTGTTGCTCTTCTCTGTATTCTTTCTAGAGTCTCAGCATCATTTTGTATCATGGTGACCAGCATTGGATGCAGTATTTCAAATGTGATCTCACCCATGCAGTTAAAAAAAACAGCACTATCTGCCACACTAAGTCATTTTTCTTATTGTATTATGAATACCTGGTCAAAGCTGGGCTGAAAACTATGATGCTATCTAAACTATGACTCTATTCCAATTACTGGGTTTAAACCAGCAGGAATGACAAAGCTAGGAGTTATATGAGGTCTTGCCCACAGGCAACCATAGGGGAATAAATAGATTTTAAAAAGGCATTCTTCTTTACACTTCACCCATCCTGGTACTACTTATAAAACCAGTCTGAAATTTTCCTAAGCACCCAGTAAGGGAAATTGTGAAGGAGAATCCTTGTAAAGCAGGGGTCCCCAAATTTTTGGATCTCAGGGACCACTAAATTCATAATTTTAAATCCCACGTACCACTAATATGATCTGCCTAATAACCAGCTGGGAGGATGTGGCAAGGTGGTCATATGACTAGATGGGCGTGGTCAACTCGATGTCACTCATGTCAAGGAGCACCCCACCAGCCTCCACTTGCCACTCCTCGCCTGCCCGCCTGGGCTTCTTAGGGCCCAACATGAAACAGTTGTTGGAGCTAAGCCACCATTAGAAAGAGTTGGCAAAATAGCTTAGTTCAAATTGGATCTGACCGAGAAGAAGGCTCAGTAGAAGCACCTCAGTGAGGACTATGAGCATAGGCTTTCCAAGCAGAGGGAAGACCTGCAGGAATGCAATACTAGGTATCGGCGCCTGGAGGCTCAACGGGCTGAGATGGTCAGCCAGTTCCAGGCTATGATACAGTCCCACTGGAAGAAGACCCTCCGGCTCTTTGCCACCAGCAGTACTTCCCTCCAGCCTTTGCCCAAAGCCCTGCACCAGGAGGCTGAAGCAGATCCCAAGTCGGAATTTCTGCCCTCCTCCAACTCGCACAAAAATACCCCGAAGGGGGAGACTCTCTGCCGCAACACAAACATTCATTGCACATATCCATCCCAGCGGCCGTAGTTTGAGGACCCCTGATTTAGTGCAATATAAAAAATGCAAATAATTTTTAATTTATAGCATTAAAGTCCTCTGCACTGGAAATGGGAAATAATTCTGGGAGCAAATATCCGTATTAGGAACGAATGAAATGCTT
Source organism: Natrix helvetica (assembly GCF_964273705.1). Lineage (NCBI taxonomy): Eukaryota > Metazoa > Chordata > Lepidosauria > Squamata > Natricidae > Natrix > Natrix helvetica. The sequence goes on from NC_138552.1 coordinate 249,131,780, forward strand.
CAGTATGCTAGATTTTTAAAAAAAATAATACAGTAATAGATTACACAAATGCAAAGTAGCAGTAATGAATATATAAGATTGAAATACAAGATGACAGCTAAGACTCTTAGGTTGCTGCTGTGGTTCCAGCACTCTGGCACAGTTCATACTGTGATATGTGCTCTGATCCTTTCATCACATTGTTACAACTAAGTTGCTGGGTCAGGAACTGACATTTTAATTTTAATTCCTTATAATATTTCCACACTCATTTTGGAAGATGACTCCACCATCTCTTCCCCATCCCCGCCAGTAGGGTAACTTAGCTTTGTTGGTTGAAGGCTCAATGCTAGGGCTAATCTTGACCATCCTCAGTCAAACTGTGAAATGTCTGCATCCCTTGTATAATCAATTGTCCATCTTGAGAGAAAGGGTTATCCATATATTCTAGGTAGTCCCATGGCATTAAGCAAAACTTTTGTGAAGGCAATGGCAAGTTCATTTCAGAGGTGGTATTCAGCAGGTTCTGAGCAGTTCTGGAGAACAGGTAGCGGAAATTTTAAGTAGTTCAGAGAACTGGTAAATACCACCTCTGACTGGCATCTATTCTCTGCCTCCCGAGTCCCAGCTGATCGGGAGGGAATGGGAATTTTGCAGTAATTTTCCCCTGAAGTGGGGAGGGAATGGAGATTTTGCAGTATCCTTCTCCTGGAGTGGGGTAGGAATGGAGATTTTACCGTATCCTTCCCCATGCCACACCCACCAAGCCACGCCCACAGAACCAGTAGTAAAAAAATTGAATCCTACCACTGGTTCACTTCAAATAGCATTTTATTTACACAGATTTCAGCATCAGACTGTCAGTTTCATTCACCTTCTTATATGATTTATACATCCAGTCAGGGGACACTTGCACATTTTCCCTTTGATGTGCAAACTTAAATATTTAAGTAAGGCCAATATGATCCATGGACAGTTAAAAACTGGGCACACAGCTGGAGGTGAGCGGCAAATGAACAAAAGAAACTGAAACCATTGCCCCTCCCCTCTCATGTCGGTGGAAAAATTGTCTTCCACAAACCAGTCCCTGGTGCCAAAAAGATTGGGGACTGCTGAAGTAAGGAACAAACTGAGGCCATTCATAAACACATACGGTATAAGCATTCAATTTTGAAGGCATATTGCTAAAAAACATCTCCAGCTTTTTGCCCATCAAAAACTTTTGCCCATCAAAACCTGGCATCTGATCCTTAAGTATGAGAGAAACAGTACAATAGGCATTAAAATATATTATTTCTTCTGTTGCTACTCTTTTTCTTCTGATGTCTTCCTTCTGTTTGGGTTTAACCTGTTGCAGGAGATATTTATGTAAAGCTAAAAGAAATAAGTGTCCAAATTTTAGAAATATAAGGAGTAACGTCTGCTGAAAGCCAAACGATATGGGAGGCTTAGGTTTCCAAATCAAAGTATATGGCATCTGAACCCAAATTTTGGAAAGGCTGGAGTTTACTAAACAGCACAAAGTGTTCTGTACACTCTGAGAATATTACAAATGACTGCACTGTAAGGACAGCATCACAGCTGGATGTGTTTAATGTCTCCTATTCACACATGTCTGATACTCAGCCAAAGATTCTCACCAAGCCATCCGTCCTTCACAGATCCCAAGTTGTCTACTGACAGATGATTCACATTGAAGGGCTTGGAAGCATGGCACAGTTGTGCAGACAAGACTACTGTAGCTGTCTAGTCATTAAGACATGCATGTAGAACATAGTTCTGGCATAATTTGGATTAACATGAACTCTGAATCTACCTTTCATTCTTTTTTTCCTAGGAGTTTCTTTCTGTTTTGCTTTAATTTAATTAACGCCCATTTATATTTTGAGATATCCCATATGAACTCTCAAAGAAACATTACTTTGCCATAACACTGCTAAAGATGTGGTAAGATTGCCGGTGGCACAACACTGGTAACTGGTAAGACTGCTCAATTTCACCTCCTTTCATCCCCTAGAATTTGGGCTACCAGAGTTAGCCCACAAAATTGGGTCAACTAAACAGTACCAAGGAGATGGGAAAAATACTGCATCTCTTCTGCATCATATAGTCATCCAGACTTTTGCATCCCACAATATAATCAGCCCACAATTTATTGCTGCCTTTTCTTAAATAAGAGAATACAGTATATGCAGTTCAGGTTTGAATTATGCAGTGAATGTTTTCTAGTGAGTGTGAGTGTTTTCCATTTTGACAAAGTTATAGCAACTCCGACACATCAAACAAAAGTATGGGTCCACATCTCCACACCACTCAAAATATTCAATAAAAAAAAGTTTAAAAGGCAACAAAAGACCAACATCCTCATCAGCAATCCACACCCAGATAAGCAGGGATTAACACTACAGAAACAATTAAGAGAAAACAGTCTAATCAGGGAACTATGAAGGAGAAAACTACACAAGCATCAACAATGGCAGAGCAAGCTACTGTACATGAACAGGGAGCAAACCCCACTCTCACTCACAGTGGTGGTTTTACCTAATCAGGGAATGAATCACCCACAAACAAACAACCAAGCTCAGAAACCACAAAGCACACTTGCCTTTTGCTGGATAAGTTTACCAGCTAGGCTACAGTCACCTATCTTTTCTATTTTCCAAGAATGCCTATGAAATCCAAGAAAGCATCAAAGTACTTTCTTGGAAATTAAGAAGAGATTACAGATAGTCCTTGTTTAACAATCACAATTGGGACCAGCAACTCAGTTGCTAAGTGATATTGTCATTAAGTGTGACATCATGTGACTGCCACAGACCTATGGCCTCACTTCCCCAGGGTCATTAAGTGAGACATCATGCAACCACAACTTGTGATTTTACTGCTGGCTTCTTCATTGATTCCATTGAAAACTAGCTGTGAAATGTGCCAATGATGATCATATGACAAACCCAAACAAATCACAACTCTGAGACTGGGATCTTCCTCAAAGAACTTCTTTATTGGGTACATAAACCTTTGACAGATGGGCTGTGGGTTACTTTTTCAGTGCTGTTATATCTTCAAAAGTTCACTAAACAAGGAAGTGCCTTACTTTGCCACAGGTCTTTTTCAGCTCTTTTAGCATCAAAATAGGGGTCAGAGCACTTGCTTTGCTTCAAAGGGAGGGAAGTATTCACAGCTACACCTGGTTCCATGCAATTATGGAGATTCTAGCTCAGAATTACAGGCAACCACTTGTGTGTTTGAAGTTCATCTTCTCATCTAAATTTTTATTGTTGTTGGGATACAAATAATAATTTCATGTTATCACTGACAGGCTTCTGACCTCAAACTATACAAACCAAATCCTACAAATTTGTAATGATCTCTGTAACCTATTAAGATTCATTTATTATAGCCTGGAGCTTTGTAAAGCTGAACTGGCACAGTAACCATGTGTGTATTTGAACATTATTCTAACCTCGCACAAGGTCAGCTATTTCTGCTATTCTTATATATGCCTTTTTTTCAAATTTGAAAAGTTGTGGGTGGGGGGGGGGGGAGGTTACTAAAAGTCTTAACTCTTTGCTGCCATCTCATGGTCATCCAGAGTTTTTACATTCGAATGTGGTAGTCCTACTACTATGAAAGAAACCATGGCTAATTGCAAGACCCAATTTTTCCCTATATGCAGAAAAAGATTAGTCTCTGTTCTTTTCATGCCACAAGAAAACCTGCAAGCCCGGCCTTTAAAAATAGAAGAAAACACTGTTACTTAGAAAAGTAATATGTTATGTATATGTGTACATACAAACACAAATTTTTTAATAAGATAAAAGTTAACCCAAAATAGTAAAAGAAATCAAAGCAAAAGCAAGAAAAAAGAAAGAAAAGAAATTAAAGGAAAATAGAAAAGAAATAGAAAGAAGTGGCTTCCAGTCCCTGTTAGTAAAATGTTGAATTTTACTGTAAATTAAATGGAAATAAAATCAATCAAATTTACGTGACTCTACCTACTAATACTATTTCTTGATAAATTCCAGTGAAACCTAATGTTCACTGTGTATCTACAATTCTGTATAGTCAAGCAAAATGTTCCACTGCATATTGCTTATAATAGTTACTAAATGCAACAAATGAATACATACAAAAGCCTGCCAGTTCTCAAAAGCAGATATATTTGACATGCTGCTATTGGCATCTTTCAGACTCCTGACAAGTTTTAGTGAGTTCAACATTTCAACGATCAAATAGTTTAATCAAACCTTAAAGCCAGTAAACTTGGCTTCAGCAAATATCTGAATGCTTGTTAAGTATTTCCCCTGAAACCTGAAGAGACAAGAACTCAGGGAACAAGTGGTGGGAGTCGTAATGGTAGGGAGGGAATAATTAGGACCTCTTCTACCATTTCCAGAACTGCTATTCAAAGTCTCTCAGGTTGCAGGACTGTGAAGAAGACTCATTACCTCAGCAAAAGCACAAAAAAGGAGGAGAAAAAAGGATTCCAGTTATTCAGCTGTACTCTAATTAACCTTGCCTGTTTTTTTCTGTAATATTAGCTTCACCCTAGGAGCTGTATTGCAGCATGACCTAATCCTTTTGCTGCTTGATCTTTTCAGCCTGGACTTTTAGCACCAATTGCTATCTTTCTTCCTTATTTGTATGAATAACAGGCAGCCGAACTGGTAGGAGATGTGCTGAGAATGATAAGACAGATTGACGGAGTAAGGAGGAGAAAAAGAACAGCCCTTTTCCCCAAAAATGATCATCACACTTTTTCTTCCCCATGATACAATTGGACCTCTTCCTTTTTTCCCCTATCTTCTTGGCTGAAACCTTCTGTTTTCTTTCTCCTCTAATTTAGGAAAATAAGTGCCACCTTTTCTAATGTGTTTTCATGTGAATGAGTTTCTCCTGCACTCTCCTTCCCACTGTTGTCTCCTCTTCCTGCTCCTCCATCACTGAAGACTAAAGATAGTACATAATAAGCCAGCACTTGAGATTTCCAGTGTATTCAGCCCATGTTTATCCAGAGGCCCAATAAACTGGAGGCCAAGATGAGTGAGTGAGAGAGAGGGAGGGAGGGAGAGAGGGAGATGTTATGGCTAGTTTTGGCACACTGAATGCTCAATGTTGATAGGCACCTTTCAGCCCCCTACTCAGGAGATTCACTGGAGGAAGAGGTCATTATGCATATCATACCGTCATACTGGTAACATTAATTATACACTATGCATTATTGCATTATTCATGTCATTTGGATGTGATGTTATTGTGGTTCTTAGCAGATTCCTGATGTCTCTGTTCTTACTCTCTTCTTAGGATCCTGAAGATTTAAATTAACAGGCAGTTGTTCAAGTAGAAAGCATCCTCTCCTTAGGGAACCATGACAATAACCATTCAGCATTGACTTTAGAAATGGATAGTCAATACTTTTTATTTATTTATTTATTATTCACACTTATAGACCGCCCCCTCTCCCGGAAAGGACTCGGGGCGGGACTTTACATCTCCATATATGGAATATCCATTTTTTTACCCCTATGGCTAATGACATTAAACTAGATCTAGCACTTCCTTCTATTTTTCTTCTCCATTAAGATTTTGTATATCACAGTTTATCAAGCCTTCACAATATTTCAATGTGTGCTGGGCTGATATTTTTTAAGCAGTAGATATTTAATCACTTTTAGAAATAAGCAGACTTTCAAAAGCAGAAATAATTTGTACAGCTGATTGCTAGAGAGGAGCCTATTTTATGGTTGCATTCCCTAGTTATTGGGGGGCAATAACAAGATATGTTTATTGCCCTTGTGTTGTATATGTACCACACTGGTTGGCCAATGTGAGAAAAAAAACACCCACTCCTCATTAGAAGCCATTGGATGCCTCTTAAAAGCTTTTTGGAACTCAACTCATTGGCATTTTCAGAGTGTTGTATTCTCATCCAAATAACAATGTTTTTTGTCTTGCATGAACATTCCAGATTTCAGCATGCATTGTGTCTCAAACTCCTTTTCAAATATTCCACCTAGAGGGATCTAAGTGATCTAGTGGAGTGTGAGCCAGCAATGTGCTGCAGCTTCCAAAAAAGTCAATGCAATCCTAGACTGCATCAACAGAGGGATAGTATCAAAATCGTGTGAAATGATAGTATCCCTTATACTGCACTGATACAACAACACTTTGAATTCTGCATCCAGTTCTGATGACCACAAGATAAAAAAAAGGTGTCAAGACCTTAGAAAATGTGCAGAGAATAGCAACAAAGATGATAAGGAGTCTGGAGGCTAAGCTGTAGAAGGAGGCTATGTTGTGGAAACTAGGTATAGTCTAGTCTAATGGAGAGTAGGACTAGTAGGGGTGACATGATAGCAGTCGTCTAATATTTTGTTGGGCTCTCACGGAGAAGAGGAGATCAACCTAGTCTCCAAAGCATCTGAGGCAGGACAAGGAGTAATAGGAAGATTATTAAAGACAGATGCAACCTGGAATTAAGATGAAATTTACCGACAGTGACAACAATTAATGAGTGGAATGGCTTGCCTCCAGAAGTTGTGGTGCTCCATCACTGGAGGTTTTCAAGAAACATTGTACAACTATTTATCAAAAATAGTATAGGGGATTGAGCAAGGGATTGGACTGGAAGACCTCCAAGGCCCCTTCCAATCCTGTTATTTTATGTTCTAATTCTAGATGCTGTTTTGTGGATTATCCAACCTATTCAGACCCCCTGATTGATTGATTGATTGATTGACTATTCAGAATATTTATATGTTAGCCATATTAAATAGATAACCTAGGTAGCTAAGCTGAATAAATTTCATGAAGTTCATAGCAAGCATTTCCAAATATATGTTCACTTAGTGTAATCAAATAGATCCATACAACCAAATTGCCCCTAAAATTCTTGGGAAATATTTGTTTGTTCATTTGTTGATAAATCACATTTATTAGCCATTTAACAAGGAACAATTCTAAATAATATAAAAACAAATCCAACATAATATAAAACAAAGTGGAATAAATGGGGGGGGAGGGGTATGGAATAAGCATCATCTTAATATGCCTTTGTTTTTTAAAAAAAACTATTTTAGGGAAAAGAAATCTCAGTGCATCAAACCATACTTACAGGTATAAGAAAGAGAGTATCCTTTTTTGGAATTCTCACCTTTATTCAAACAACCCATGAACGTAAATGAGACTTCCAGATGTCTGTGTATTGTAGACCAGGAGGTTGTTTGAACTACTTTCTTTGCATTTGAAGATCAAACATTCAAAATGAGGTTTGCTTGCCTTTGCCTTCGGGGTTTGGCTACAATCTGGGAGAGCTCTCTTTAGCAAATTGCTGCTCCCTTCTGTTCTGTATGAGAGAGCAGCTCAAAGGTGTGAAGGAGGTATGTGGCTTAATAGCACCATGAAGTTCCATGCAATATTTCACATGGGCAAGTAAACTGGTATTTTGTCTCACTGTTAAATAATATATATATTGCAAATGGCTCTTGTATTGAATTAGAAGGAAATGCAATAATCACTAAAATATTCTTTCTGAAAGGCATAAAGATTTTGACAGCAGCTATATATAGAGCATAACAAAATCTTCTTGTCATTTTTTTCTTTAGTATACCTCTGGAGTTAAATTACTAGTCTTCTGAATATTGATTATACAAATTAGAATTCAATCAGATGTTGAAACAGAATTGACATACTCAGAAATGTACCTAACAATTGTCCAGCAAAAGAATTATTTGCAGCAGGAGGCTCCTGCTATTCCATGAAGGATCTCAGGGCTTTCAATATATATTTTAATTGAATTTTTTTTTAAAAAAACTAACAAATTAAACTTAATGTAAATTTGAAGGTTGTTTTCTGTTTGAAAATGAATTGCATCCTCTCCTTGGGATTGATTTTACCAACGACAATGGAAGGTGGAAATTGTATAAATAAATAATAAATCTTTCAAAGACTAATTTTAACAGCATTTTGGAAAGACAATGTTAACTTTTATGTGGATATTTAGAAAATTCAAAAAATATGCGACCTATGAAAGTATGCCCACCTCTCCAGAGAAAAAGACAGCAACAAAGTTAAGCTGAGGTGATAAAAATCATTCTGGGAAACTAGAGAGGGTGGTAAGATCTCTGATCAGTTGGCATTCTGTGCTTTGCCCATAACTTGTTCTCAAAACTCCAAATGTGTTTTCCCCCAGAAAAAGAAAATCAATGGGGATTCTGTCCTAGAGGAATGTTATATTTCATAGCACATGGAAGTTAAAAGACTGGCTTATTCCTGATGTTTTGTTGTTGTTGTTAGTTGTGAAGTCGTGTCTGACCCATTGCAACCCCATGGACAATGTTCCTCCAGGCCTTCCTGTCCTCTACCATCCTCTGGAGTCCATTTAAGCTCACGCCTACTGCTTCAGTGACTCCATCCTGCCACCTCATTCTCTGATGTCCTCATGTTCTTTTGCCCTCAGACTTTCCCAGCATTAGGCTCTTCTGCCGTGAGTCCTTGGCAATGCCCTATAATAGGAAGAGTTGCCTGTGAGATTCTTTGCCAAACGGAGGCAGCCAAGTAGAGCAAACATGAATGGCATATAAGCTTTTACCCTTCAGTAGCTTCCCAATTTTCAAAGGGTGTCACCCAGAAGTTAGCAGGATTATCTAGGGCAGGGGGGACTCAGCTTCAAATCCAACCTCAACCATGGAAGTGCCCTGAGTAACTTTGGGCCAGACACTCACTCTCGCTATCTCAGTTCCATCTACCTCACAGGGTTGTTGTGTGGAGAAATTGGAAGAGAGAGGGCTGTAAATGCTCCTTGAGTTCTTGCCTTTGTTCCAGGCATGCTAATCCAACACTTTGAACAATGAGAAGTTATAGCCACAGTCACAAAATGGCAACAATGGTGGCTTAACCAATCACAATACGTGTGTGTGTGTGTGTGTGTGTGTGTGTTGTATTTGTGCTGATAAATAAATAAAGGGAGACTAGTATGGATCCATTTCAAGCTATTTAGCTCTCATCAGTTAGCCATACCCTTACTGGGATTTGAACCTGGGATGTGTTACATATTAGGCAGATTTGTTAGCCACTACACCACAGGCTCTCCTCCTTTTATCAGCTAAGCCAGGGAAATAGGTATGTATTTGGGCATACCAGGGGTTGTAACACAAATACACACACACACACACAAACACACACACACACACGTATGTATGTATGTATGTATGTATGTATGTATATGTATATGATGTATATGTATATATATACACACATACACATACACACACACATACACATATACATACACATATACATATACAGTATATATATGAAATCTCACACTCAGCAACTCTGGTCTACCAAGTTCACTGTTGTTCTTTATGGGCAGAGTGTCCCATTCCAAAGTAATTCAAAGGAAACGCTGGTCAATAGCTGCCCTACCTTTTACAAGGCTATCTTTAGAAGTAATATCGTGTTTGATATTAATGCTTGTTTTGTAGCAGACTATCATCCTACTATCCTTTGACAATCTTTTTTTAACGTAATTATCTTTTTGTTTTCCTTTTTTCCTTTTGAACATCATTTAAAAAACAATATAAACAAATAAATAATGCTTTAAAATGATACTATTATTTATAGGGAAAATTAAAACCTCTGAATTTAATGATGATGTTGGGTTGGGTTTTGGGTTTTTGTCTTGTTTAGTTGTTTTGGTTTCTTTGCAAGTCTGCCCTAGAACTCACCATATTGTACAAAAATGACTGCTGTAGTCAAGTACAATGGTTTGGGAACACTGTCAAGGTTGGCAGCTCTAAAATTAGACCTACTAGGTCTGTTTGGGTTGGCAAAAGCAGACATGCTGCTCATGCATTCTCCTCTGAGAGGAAGCCCATTATAGAAATTAGCAACGCCTTGTTTCTCTGCAGGGATGTACCTGTCCTTTCCAGGGCTTAAGAAAAGAGACAGGGCAGTGTACACCTCAAAGATCTGTTACAAATCCATCACACTTGAAGCACCCTGAAGGGAAAGCACAAACATACACATGGAATAAATATATATGAGGGAATTTCCTAAGAAATTTAAGGCGGGGAGTGATTGTCCTGTTTAAAAATAGCAAAACAGTAGAGGAAAGACTATGCTATGGATGCCATACAGGATATATTGTACATCCTAAACCAGTGGAAGCATTTCTGCATAGCCAACAGTGCCCAATGGGAGCATTACCACAAATATTTTATGACTGATAGCTAGGGTTTCATTTAGCAGAATGAACAATGGGTTCTAAATGCAGCTGTGCTGGTTTAAATATGTTCTGTAGTTAAATGAATGAATGCACATTAGCCTCTGAAGAAATCATGAATTCAGAGTCTTAGAAAAACCCAAGTGTATCATAAGTATATACTGTATATCTTTTCTTCTCTTCATCTTTTTCCTGTTGTCTGAAATACTGCAACATTTCAGGTTTGCTGCAGCTGCCCTGATTTGATCCATATATTGTCATATATTTTTAATTCTCTTTGATTCTGGTGGTACTCTGCACAATTATTGGGTCTCTCACCCTGGGCAAAGTACAAACATTGCACAGCAATACAGTATATCTTTTTTTAAGTATGTCTCTAGTTTGTTGCTTTCATAGGGCTGGAAGGGACCTCGGAAGTCTCCTAGTCTTAACTCTTGCTCAAGGCAGGAGTCTTATAACTTCCCAGTTAAATGGTTGTCCAGTCTATTTTCAAAACCTCCAGTGATGAAGCACCCACAACCTCTGGAGGCAAGCTATTCTATTAATTGCTTTCACTGTTTATACTTCCAAGTTGTATCTTTCTTTGACGGACATCCAACCATAGCTTCTTGTCCTGCTTTCTGATGGCCTAGAGAACAAATCAATCCCCTCTTCTTTGTGACAGCTTCTCAAGTTTTGGAAAGCAGCTATCGTGTCCCCCTAATCCTTCTCTTCAATAGCTCCCTCTGCCATTTGTCAAATGATTTAGCCTTCAAGCATTTTATCATCTTTGTTGCTCTTCTCTGCATATTTTCCAGCATCTCAACATCTTTTTTTGTATCATGGTGACCAGAACTGATCATGGACATAGTATTTCAAGTGTGATGTAAAGCAATACTATCACTTCTCTTTGCCTTCATGTTATCCATCTGGTGATTTACCCTAGGCCTACACTGACCTTTTGGCAGCTGCAGCACACTGCTGGCTCATTCTTAAGTGATGGTCTGCTAGGACAACTAGATCCCTCGCATAGTTATTAATGTGGAGCCAGGTACCACTCATTCTATATCTATGCATTTGTTTTTCCTGCCTAAGTGCAGGATCTTACTTTTCTCTTCACTGAATTCTTGTTGGATATCCCAAAGGTGCTTTTGTTTCCCAAGAGGCACCTGAACTTTCTGCTTTTTCTCTGAAGCTTTCTCACCCAAGAAGCTTCTTTAGCTGAAGATGACGTGAGTGACTGAGAATCTCCATAAACAACTTCTTAGAGGGTGCCCAATGCTCAAGTGTGTCAAGATCTTTCTGGATCTTGAGCCTAACTTCTAAAATTAGGCTGTCAGCCCAGCTTCGTGTCATCTGCAAATTTGATAAATTCATTTTCTATCATCTCATCTAGATTATGTATTAAATTGTTGAAAAGTACTGAGCTCAGACCCATCTTTGAGGTACTCCACCTCATACTTCCCTTGATATAGATGTATTACATTAAGGACTACCCACTGAGTACAATTGGTCAACCAACTGTGAATCCATCTGATGATGGTATTGTCCATCCTGTTCCATCTTACCAAGAAATAGGTTACAGTCTTATTCTCTCAAATGCCTTAGTGAAGTCCAAGTATAATATGTCCACAGCATTTTTGTCATCCACTACTTTAGTTACTTTATTTTAAAAAGACAATAAAGTACGATGACCTATTTTAAACAAACCTTTGCTGTCTTTTACTAATCACTTTGTTCATTTCCCAGCCGAAGTGTGAGACAGGTTTGTCTTTAGTTGTACTGGGATTAAAGTACTATTTCTCCTCTTATTCCAACTCTATCCAAGGGCATCTTAAAGCTATTGTAAAATCAGTTAAGTTTTGTCATTCATTAAGTTGGAAGAAAGTCAAGGGACTGGCCATAGTGCTAGGAACAGAAAGACAGGACAAAATTCAACAAAGGGCACTGCAAATTTTTGTCATGTAGTTTTCTGCCAATTCAGGGAAGGTTAGATAGTACTAATCAACAGTGGAGAAAAGCCCTCAGTAGATTACAAAGAAACCTTCAAGAATTGTTGTGTAAGTGTAGTGTCTCAAGAGAAATGTGTTCTTAAAATGTACAGTTGCTCTTTAGAGTGTATGACATCCTCTGGAATCTAGCCTGGGGAGCTAAATATAGTACCTACAAAAGAACATAAAAAGCAACCATAGCTGTTTGATATCTTAATTAACAGCAACCAAAACCAAACCAAAAGGTACTGATATCTGAGTTCTTCCAAATTTTTCATCAGGGAAGGAAAAACAATACAAATAAAATGCCAAGGAAAATAGAAAAAAGCAGCTTACAGAACTTTTAGGAAACTAGCAAAGAATATAAAGAGCCTCTGACCTTATAGCATGTGGCATATGTGTAGAATTGTCTGCAGGAAATGCATTATCTAGGTTCTCTCATATAACTTACTTTGCTGCATATTAAGGTCAATTATCTTACACTGAAATAAAACATCATCTCTACTCAGAAACTCATTACACAGCACTCCATCAATGTGGCCTGTGTTTCTGCCCTTTCGAGCTTGCATCATGAAATTTCACACAAGTACGTAGGGTGCAGAGTTTGTCTCATAGAGGATGTTTTGTGACTTATTCTCCCTCCGTGTATGCCTATGTCCCCCAGGATCACAGGCAGCAGGACTTCCATAGTTGGAGGACACAATTTACAGGGTTTTGTTGAGATCATGTCCTGCTTATGGGCATCCCAGGAGCAGACAGTTAACCACTATGGGAACAGAATACTAGATCAGAGTGTCTCTTGCTTCACTCTATGGCTTTTCTAATATAAGTCTGCTTCCCAGAGCTCTTTTCTGACAACTGTAGTTCCTTGCATTCTTTGAATAAGCTTGCAAAACAGGGACATGCTTTAAAAGTTTCTGAAAGTCCTTGAAATAACTGCATCATGCCAATGTGCAGAGGAAAATAGCCATGCTGCCTTTTCAACTTTGCTTTCAAAATCTGTTTTGGTGGGGTTGCAGCACAGGCAAAGTTTGACATTTAAAAAAATGAAAAAGGAATATTTAAAGTCAAATTTATCCATACAGAAAGACTGTGAGTTTCTTAGACAATAATATTCAAATTCCAGATAACAGTATCATTAATAGCAATATATTTTGTGGTTGAATTAACGCACGTGTGAGTGTGTGTGCGTGCACACACACATAAATAACGATTCATAAAATTAAGATTAATCAAGTAATGTCTTCAGGTACAAAATTACACAAGCATTTGCATCCCTTGCTTTGCAGTAAAAGTACATGAATGATTAATTATTGTACATCCTAATTTGTCATTGATGTGAATGATCCTTAGGGACGCCACTAAACATCTAACACTTAAGGGAAAGACCAGCTTGGCCAAGTCTGAATGATACCAGAATTATTACAAGTACTGTCTTTGTGAAGGCAAAAGGAGAAATCAACCTTTTGCTTTCTTCCTAGGTAAAGGGGAAGGAGGAATGAAGATTTTGAAGTAACAGTGTGTATGAGGAAGACACAAACAACAGGCCAAGAATTTAAATGAAGTCTGGAAGATTTTAGGATTTCCTTAGGTTTTGCCTTCCTTAGGCTGTGAACCTCTACCTGTATTCCACAAATAAAAGCTTCAAAACAAAACCCACAAAATTGTGTGATCTACAGATCTTAGATGATAACTGTCATTAGTCTTTAAGGCGCCACAAGATTTTGTTGTTGCTGATGCTTTTCAATAAATGATTTTTTTTTGTAAAAAATGTAAATAGAATTAACTGCCTTTCAATAGCAATCTAATGGATCCTAAAACAGGAATAGGATTATTCAGTTTTCATCCTTGAAGTCATCCTTTGTGAGCAGGGTGAAAATTCACAAAACTACAGAATGACAAAGAAGTAAGATTTCCACTCTATTCTGTGTTTGCATCTATATTAGTGTTACCTCGCTATTTTAAAAACTTGAAGTGGTTGAATAGAAAGGCAACAAGGATGATTAAGTAACTGTAATTGAAGTGCTATGAAGAGCAATTGATGGAACTGGGTATGTTAAACCTTCAAAGACTAATTGTGATAGAAGACAGACAGTAACACTCTTCAGATATAATATATATTAATATAGTAGCACTCTTCTTGAAGGTATGATCTGTCATCTCAAACTTCAGAAAGGATAAATTGTTATAATATATAGGAAAACAGATTCTGATCAAATAATAGGTAAAACAACCTAACAATAAGAGCACATCAATATTATTTTTTTCCATAGATAGTGGGCTTTTTTTTTCATTGATATCATCTGTCAGAGTTGCTTTAAACTGAATTCCTGAGCTAAGCAAGACCATAAACCTAATGGCTTATATTTCCCCCTTCAAGTTTTGCCAAAAGTACCTGACCTTAAGTCACATCTACAATATACATTGAATCTGATTTCTTTTGTTATTTTAAATCATTTTATCGAAAGCATGGCATTGTTTGGGCTTCTGCTTATTTTACAATTTCATTGTTGATATTAATCTGAGCCATTAAGTAAACAGCATTACATCATGTTTTGAATGCTAGCATAAGACTTTAATATTTGCCACTATATGGTAGAATAAAAGCACCATTCTTGAAATAAATACTTTAAATGCAATAGATGAAACTGGGAATAAAAGGAAAAAATAGTACTTTGAAAGCAAGTAAGGGGACTTTAGCTTGAGGCATTCGATATTCATAAGAAATTGGTAACAGGTTCAGCTGAATTGTAACAATCTCATAAATTTATATGATGCCTATCCCTCCCGTCAGGCGACCCTGAGTAGGTTACACCACCATAAAAGCAAAAATGTAAAACATTTAAACATCCAAACATTAACTATTCAAATTAACAGAACTTAGATAATGACACCATAATCATAGTATTGTCTGCCAAAATTTTCTATTTTCTAGTATAGTTTTCCTGCATATTTTTATACTGAAAGTTTTTGTAAAGTACTATCTGCGATATGAGCATCTCTATACTTTTATTTTCTTTACAATTACTTGATTTGAAAGTTTAAAGGGATTAGTTTACTTTATTTTTTTTTAAAGTTCCATTCATACCTTGTGAAAATTACCTCAAAAGAAAAGAGGCCTGGTTTTCCTAGTCCTCTATTTCTCCTATCAAGCTGGGAATTATTTTTGAAGAATTTATTTCGTTTTTATAATTTTTTTCCTTTTTTTTTCCAGTAAGGTGCATAAGCCAAGGGGCTCCTATTTCTCCCCCATGCCACTCTGGAACTGGAATATAAGATAAAGACATCCACATGCAAGGTAATAGCCACAATAATACCCATCTACTACATGAAGGCAGGAATGGAGTTACTATTATATCTCAAGGGTTTTGGCCCTACAACCTTTCAACTTCCAGCCTTGCCATTAAATGGGGGGGAAAGTACTTTTTACACTGCCTCTGTTTTCAAAGGCATTTTTATAACCTAGCAAAAATTGACTTCCCTACTTGTTAAAAAAAATGTGCTTCGCTGTTGATGCACATGGGGCACTTTTCACTATTTGAATTGAATTTATTAGATTTGTTAGCCGCTCCCTCTCCACGAAGGGACTCGGGGCGGCGAACAATAAATAAAAACACGTATTATACAATTAAAACATTTCACGGAGGAGGTATCAAAATCGCATAGTACAATACATAGGAATAGTCATAATAGAATTAAAAATTAAAATACCCCAATATAAAATTACAAATTTAAAATATTGCCAGGAGGATAAAGATGGAACTATAATTGAGCCAGGCCGGCTAGTTGAAAAAGGTGGGTCTTGAGTTTTGAACGGAAGGAGCGGAGGTCGGTAGTAATCCTAATGTCGGGGGGGAGGTCATTCCAGAGGGCTGGGCCCATCACAGAGAAGGCCCTGCTCCTGGGCGCCACCCTCTGGCACTGCTTAGTGGACGGCACCCAGAGAAGTCCCTCTCTGTGAGAGCGAATTGGTCGTAGGGATGTATGGGGCAGGATGCGATCCCGCAAGTAGCTAGGTCCTGTGCCATGGAGCGCTTTGAAGATGGTAATCAACACCTTGAAACGCACCCGATAGACCACAGGGAGCCAGTGCAGCTCGCGCAGGAGAGGTGTTATATGGGAGTATCTAGTACTCCCCATAATCACCCGCGGCCGCATTCTGGACCAACTGTAGTCTTCGGGTGCATCTCAAGGGGAGCCCCATGTAGAGAGCATTACAGTAGTCTAGGCGGGACGTCACCAGCGCGTGAGTGACTGTGTGAAGGGCATCCCGGTCCAATAGGGGGCGCATTTGGCGCACCAGGCGAACCTGGTGGAACGCCCCCCTTGCCACGGCTGCCACATGGTCATCCATGGACAGCCGGGCATCCAGGAGGACGCCCAAGTTGCGTGCCCGCTCCATGGGGGCCAGTTGCTCGCCCCCAATGGTCAGAGATGGGATCATCTGGTTGAACCGGGGGGGGGGGCGGAACCCACAGCCACTCCGTCTTGGAGGGGTTGAGCTTGAGTCTGTTGTCACCCATCCAGACCCGTACGGCTTCCAAACACTGGGACATCATTTCGACGGCCTTGTTGAGGTGGTTCGGGGTGGAGATGTACAGCTGCGTATCATCAGCGTACAGATGATATCCCACCCCAAAACCACGAATGATCTCACCCAGCGGCTTCATATATGTGTTGAACAGGAGAGGCGAGAGGACCGACCCCTGCGGCACCCCACAAGTGAGAGGCCTCAGGGTCGACCTCTGCTCCCCTGCCAACACACGTTGTGTCCGGTCGGAGAGGTAGGAGCAGAACCACCATAAAACGGTGCCCCTTACTCCCAGCCCCTCCAGCCGGTGCAGTAGGATACCATGGTCGATGGTATCAAAAGCCGCTGAGAGATCTAATAGGACCAGGATAGAGGAACAACCCCTATCCCTGGCCCTCCAGAGATCATCTACCAACGCGACCAAGGCCGTCTCTGTGCTGTGCCCGGGTCGGAAGCCGGACTGGCGCGGGTCTAGATAATCATTTTCCTCCAGGTGACGTGGGATCTGTTGGGCCACCACACTCTCTACAACCTTCGCTAAAAAGGGAAGGTTGGAGACAGGACGATAATTGGCTAGCTCCGTTGGGTCCAGGGAAGGCTTCTTGAGTAAGGGTCTCACAACCGCCTCTTTCAAGGCGGCCGGTAAGGACCCCTCACCCAATGAAGCGTTCACTAGTCCCAAGAGCCAGTCTCGTGTGACCTCCCAGGATGCCAGTACAAGCCAGGAGGGACACGAGTCCAATGAACATGTGGTAGCTCGTAGTCGCCCACGCAACCTGTCCAAATCTTCGATGGCAACAGAGTCAAACTCTTCCCAGAATGGTTTCTCAAGACTCGCCTCGGGCGTCCCTCCTAGCCCACTGAGGGGGACCCATTCCCTCCGGATTTGAGCGACTATGTTAATGCATACTTCCATTGTCATGTTCCAATAGGTGGGATAACTCATTTTGATAATTAGAGTCATCATGAGAACATCTAACAGCAAATGTCTGAAATTGCATTTTGGGAAAACTACACAAGAAGCAAAGTTAACTATGCTGGCATAATGGTATGTGGGAATGATCTTGGGAGACAGGGGGAAGAGTCGTAGGTTACACAGTGGTCAGATAAAAAGTAGCTGGGTTCACAGGAATGGGCTGTTTCAAATGTTACAGAAAGGATCCTCCGTAATTTCTTGGACTGTAAAGGCGAGCAGGGAGAAGATTTGCTTTCAGATGCATCTGCTATAACATTGTTGTCATCCCGGCAAGATAATTCAAACAAGAAGCATACTCAGAAGTGCTAGCTCTGATTTTACTATACTGTAGTAAACATAATCTTCTAAGTCTGAAAAAAGATCTCTCCCCTCTCACCTTTACAATCTAAGAAATTAGGGAAGGTGCCTTCTGTGGTGTTTGCCACACCCATTTTTTCTGGGGTCCCAGCTGCTTCTCATCTGACCACTGTCTAGCCCAGTGATGGCTAACCTTTTTGTTGTTGTGTGCCAAAAGCACGTGAGTGCACAACAGCGCATGTGCGTGCTTGCACCCATAATGCAATGCATGCATGACACCCCCTTTGTGTGCCCCACCCCACTGTGCATGCATGTGTGACACCCCCTCCCGGGCTTCCCCCCACCCCTGTGTATGCACGGGTGACCACCCCCTCGTGCACACCCCGTTTTGGGCCTAGTAGGCCTCCCTGCAGTCTCTTGTGACCAAAAATGGGCCGCAAGGGGTGCACCACCCCTCCTGCATGACCCACTACATGCATGCATGTGCATCTCCGGCATGCATCCCACACCTCACACATGCGTGGCAGAGACCTGAAAATAAGCTGGCCAGCAAGAGGCACACGCACATGCGCTGTGGGACTGAGCTGGGGTGATGGCTCTCATGCTCACAGAGAGGGCTCCACATGCCATAGGTTTACCATCACGGGTCTAGCCTGTGGCTCTCCCCCCAATCTCTCAAGGTTGTTCCCTTAGACATTGGCTTGAAGAAAGTTAATAATCTATTACCTGCTATCTTGTTTTGTAGTATTTCTTGTTGTTGCTATTACTATTTTTATACTTGATATGGTATTATATTGGGCCTCAAAAGTTTAAAATATTTCAAGCTAAGACAAATGTTAAAATTAATGTATACCAATAAAGGAGAAATCGAGAGTAAATCCCACTCCTTATAGCATTAATGGTGCTACCTAGTTTGGATAATGAAATGTTTGCAAGAATGCGAAGCACCAAGAGCACCAAGGACTCTTCGATTAATGTATAAAATAATACATGATAGTATAATATATCAAACATGTACTGTAGAAACATTATAATAGTAGGTTCTGATTTAAATAAATAGTTATTGAGACTGCTGGCAGAAATAATGGATATACTAGTATACAACCCAACAAAAGCAGTGCACACATCAAATAACATTAAGTCAGTTGTAAAAGATGTTGGCTGTTGCTGGCTGCCAGGTCGTATGTCGAGGATAGAACAGTCAGCATCATTTCAAGTAGCACCTTATGCTATTAAACTTACATAATTTGCTGAAGAAAGAAACAAGGAATATGAAGAAGACTGGCACTTGATGAATAGAGCAGAATTATATTTTTATGACACACACATGCATATTATAGACAGAAAAATAGTGTAGTATTTGACTCAAGGAATTTGCCCTACCTGTAAGAAAAGGCCAGCCTTGATATCAAATAAATAATACATTTGGTTTTGATTCCACCAAATTATAACATCACTTGTAATGCAGTCCTATATGCATCTATTTAGGAGGAAGCTTTTTGATAAACTCAATTGACTTCCAAACAAGCACCTAAATTGCATACAAAGTTGCACAAGGATTTTTATGGTGGCTATAAAAGAATTTCAGCCAGGAAATATAAAAACACACAGCTTTGTTTAGTTGCTCTATGTATGCAATAAAAAGCAGGAGGTTTAAAAAAGTGGGGCGGGGGAATCAGCCTCACAGATTATTATATCAGCTTGTCTCTCAGTTTTATTTAAAGCACATGCCAACATTTACAGCTCTGCAATTAATCACTGTGAGTGGAAAATATGAGTCTAGCTTAGGTGGAGGACAAATTCATTTAAATAAAACCTATCATTTTCCTGGATATTAAGCCTTGACTGCTGATGGGCTGAAAAAGGCAAGTTTGTGTAAAGATAAAATGCTTCAGTTTAGAATACAATCCATTAGATCAGTACGTATAGCTATTTCTTATACCAGTCACAATCAAATAAAGGCTTTAATTGACAAATTTAGGTAAAAATGAGATGAGTCTATGAAATGTGGCTTCGTAAATGCTTCTTCCGGGATTAATTATTTAGATTGGAAATCTCAAATTGGAAAAGAAAAATCGGGTATCAAGTTGCTGAACACAACTTCAAGGACAACATTCCCAGCTCAACAGCTTTACAAATGTATAAGCCACGTACCTCTGGAACAGTCTAAAGAACACTAGGCAATAAAAACTATTGCAGAGAATTTTCCAGGCTGAATAAATGGCCAGAAAATCAGTTTTGACTATATTTTCTCAACAGTGGATAACATACCTGTTTACAAAATTATGCTGTTGTAAATGTAATCCATCCTAAATTGCTTTGTAGACTGAGATGTAAAAGGTAAAGGTTCTCCTCACACATATGTGGTATTCATTCCCAACTCTAGGGGGCGGTGCTCATCTCCGTTTCAAAGCCGAAGAGCCAGCACTCTCTAAAGACGTCTCTGTGGTCAAGTGGCCAGAATGACTAGATGCCAAAGGCACATGGAATGCTGTTACCTTCCCACCAAAGGTAATACAATACAATAGCAGAGTTGGAAGGGACCTTGGAGGTCTTCTAGTCCAATCCCCTGCCTAGGCAGGAAACCCTATACCATTTCAGACAAATGGCTATCCAACATCTTCTTAAAGACTTTCAGTGTTGGGGCATTCACAACTTCTGGAGGAAAGCTGTACCACTGATTAATTGTTCTAACTGTCAGGAAATTTCTCCTCAGTTCTAAGTTGCTTTTCTCCTTGATTAGTTTCCACCCATTGCTTCTTGTTCTACCCTCAGGTGCCTTGGAGAATAGTTTGACTTCCTCTTCTTTGTGGCAACGCCTGAGATATTGGAATACTACTATCATGTCTCCCCTAGTCCTTCTTTTCATTAAACTAGACATACCCAGTTCCTGCAATCGTTCTTCATATGTTTTAGTCTCCAGTCCCCTAATCATCTTTGTTGCTCTTCTCTGCACTCTTTCTAGAGTTTCCACATCTTTTCTACATTGTGGTGACCAAAACTGAATACAGTATTCCAAGTGTGGCCTTACCAAGGCATTATAAAGTGGTATTAACACTTCATGTGATCTTGATTCTATCCCTCTCTTTATGTAGCCTAGAACTGTGTTGGCTTTTTTGGCAGCTGCTGCACACTGCTGGCTCATATTTAAATGGTTGTCCACTAGGACTCCAAGATCCCTCTCACAGTTACTACGATTGAGCAAGGTACCATCTATACTGTACCTGTGCATTTCATTTTTGTTGCCTAAATGTAGAACCTTACTCTTTTCACCATTGAATTTCATTTTATTAGATAGTGCCCAATGTTCACGTTTGCCAAGATCCTTCTGTATCTTAAGCCTGTCTTCTGGAGTGTTGGCTATTCCTGCCAGCTTGGTGTCATCTGCAAATTTGATGAGTTCCCCATTTATTCCCTCATCCAAATCCAACCCTCCATGTAGATGCAGTTCCATTGAAGACTACATGTTGAGTGTGGTTGGTCAGCCAGTTACGAATCCATCTGGTGGTGATGCTGTCCAACCCACATTCTTCTACTTTATCTAGTAGTAGGTTACGGTCTACCTTATCAAATGCCTTACTGAAGTCCAAGTAAACTATATCGACAGCATTCCTCTGGTCCACTAATTTTGTCACTTTGTCAAAGAATGCAATAAGATTAGTCTGGCATGATCTGTTTTTGACAAACCCATGTTGGCTTGGCTATTACTTTGTATACTTCAAGGTGTTCACTAATTCGTTGCTTGATTATCTTTTCTGGAATCTTTCCTGGTATTTTTTTATTTTTATTTTATTAAAGTTTTTTTTATTTTTTAAACAAACAAAAACAAACATATATATAACATAAAAATATCATCAAACATTTGTGCATCAACGCTTTCAATTGTGCATAAAATCAGCAATTATCAACCCAATATACATGAGTACATTGTTATCATTGTAAATCTTATATTCAGTTTACTCTTATAATTCCTTCATTTTAGACATGTATTCTAAGAATTAAATTCATATGTATGGTAACTATCTGTTACATCATTATAAATCTATTCAATAATAACATATCTTTATAGTATCACATGTTTTATTCTGGTTTTTCTTGCAGTATATAAAAAAAGGTTCACCAACGTTTTATATTTGTATATCATTACTTTCAATTGTATGTAAAATCATAAAATATCTATCAAATGTATATAAATACATGTTTATCATTGTGTCTCATGTGTTCAACTACAATTATTATTTCTTCATTTGAAACAAGATATTCTAAATATTCAATTCATATATATACCAATATTCCATTACATTGTTATAAATCTATATAACCTATATGATAGTAATATGTCTTTATGGTATCTCCTATCACATTCTATTATTACAATTCAAGATTGTGATAATTGTATCCATTGATATAACAAGTCCCAGATCTTATAAAATTGTTCATCTTCTTGTTCTCTAACTTCAAATGTCAATTTACTCATTTCAGCACATTCCATTGTTTTTCGGATAACTTCCTCCTACATTGGTATTTTCTCATTTTTCCAATTTTTTGCAAATACAATTTGAGCTGCCATTAAAATATTTACGATCAAATATTTCAAGTCTTTATTGTATGTATCTGGTATAATAACCAATAAAAAAGCCTCTGGTTTAAAGTCCATGCATTTCTTTGTCATTTTCTCCAACCGCATGTGGATTTTAGTCCAATACCTTTTAGCTTCTATGGAAGTCCACCACATGTGTTAATATGATCCTGGTGTCTGATGACATTTCCAACACTTTTCCAATTTATTCTTGAACATTCTTGCTATTCTCGTTGGGGGTAGGTGACACCTGTAAAACATTTTATACAAATTTTCCTTATAAACTGTTGACATTATAATTTTGAGTCCACAATTTCTCCCATTTCTCTAGTTCAATCCCATGTCCAAATTTTTCCCCCAAGCTATCATAGGTTCTTTAACTTGTTCTTCTTTTAGTTTAACCTCTAATAAATGTCCCTATAGGTTTTTTATTACTTTTTCATCAGTACCTGTCAAGATTTTATCTAACTCAGTCTTTTTATCATAAAAACCTTCCATTTTGCAGTCTTTGTCATATCTAAATTGTATTTGCATGTATGAAAACGAATTCATTTCTATTCCTTCCTCTTTCAGCTCTTACATAGATTTGAGTTTACCCTCTGCATTCAATATTTCACCATATCTAACTGTTTGTTCCTTTTTGTATATTATTGGATATGAAAAGGCTTCAATAGTTGATAGCCAGACTAAGAATCTTTCCTGGTATTGAGGTCAGGCTGATAGGTCTATAGTTTCCTGGATCTATTTTTCCCCCTTTTTTGAAGATGGGAACCACATCAGCTCTTTTCCAGTCCTCTGGCAGTTCCCCGGTGCTCCAGGATCTCTGAAAGATATAGTTCAGTGGTTCTTTTTTTTATTGTAAAATTTTTATTGGTTTTTACAAATGTTTTGAGGAAAAGGGTAAATAGGTATAGAAAATTTTGACAGCTACATCATGCGGAAATCCCCCCAAATCTCACAACTTTTACAAAAAAGAAAAAGAAAACATCAAAATTTGAATAAACATTGGCAGCTATTTGTTTTTACATTCAATCATCAATATATTCAATCATCTTTTGTATCACTTCCAAGAATTACATTATAACAACAATTGCAATAATGTTTCAACTCATTTTTGTGACCTGAGTCTTCTGAGTGTTGCATCCTCCCCCCTGTCTGCTGGTAGAGCCGTGGCCCCTCCCTCCTTCATATCTTGTGTACTGTCCCCTGTTTCAGCTAGGAGGGCACTATGTTTCTTAATAAAGGCCTCTGCCTCCACAACTGTATTGATTCTAATTCTGCTGCCCTCCCAGAAAATCAGCATTCCTTCTGGCAATAACCATCTGAACCAGATTCCATTATTATATAATTTCTTTGCTAAAGAGGAATATTTCTTCCTCTTATCTCTTACTTTCTTTGGAATCTGTTTAAGAATGGTTATTTCTTTGTCTTTATATTTTAGTGGTCCCACCCTTTGAGCTCCTAACACCTCATCTCTTGTAGTCTTTCTAAGAAATTTAACATGTATTTCCCTTGGCACATTGTGTGTTCTAGCGTATGCTGAGTTAATCCTATAGATCAAATCAATATCCCACCATAGCTGTTGTTTATCTCTTTTAATATATTCTGCTAAGATTGTGGTTATGATCTCCTTGAGATCTTCATTCTCTGTTTCTGGCAAGTTTTGAAATCTAAGAAAAAAAGACATTCTCTCAAATTCCACCTTTATCATATGATTTTCAAATTCTACATTCCCCTTCTGGGTTGTCTTAACCTCTTCCCTCAGCCCAGTCGTGCCCTCCTCCAGCACACCTATTCTCTGTTTATTTTGTGTTGTTTGTTGTTGCATTTCTCTGAGCTCATTAGTTAAATCTGCCAGTTGTTTTTTCAGTTCGTCCTGTCCCTTTAGTGATTCTGAGATCTCATCTGCCAGTTCCTTCAGAACCCTGGGGTGTAATCCGTCCGGTCCTGGTGAGTTGAACTCGTCTAGGGTAGACAGGTGCTCACTTACCATTTTCTCCCCTATTTCAATTTGTGTTCCTAATCTGATTTTTGTGGTGCTGTTTTGATAGGTTGGACTGTTTTATCCCTTTGTGTAAAGACAGATGCAAAAAGTGAGTTAAATAGTTCTGCTTTCTCCCTGTTGCTTGTCACCTTCTTGCCACTTTCTCCCAGCAATGGATCAATTGTTTCCTTAACTTTTTTCTTGTTTTTAACATGTTGGAAGAAGCTTTTTTTGTTATTTTTTACTTTTGTGGTAAGCCTTTCTTCATTGTGAACCTTAGCTTTCCTTACTTCATCTTTACAGGCTCGGGCTATTTGCTGATATTCTGCCTTAGTTATGTCCCCCTCTTTCACTTTTTATACTTAATTCTTTTGTCTTTCAATTTGTCAGATAGTTCTTTATGCAGCCATGCTGGTTTCTTTTGGGAACTGTTATTATTCTTCACTGGTATTGTGCTAGACTGAGCTTTTGCAATCACATTTTTTCAAAATTTCCCAAGCTTCTTGAGTTGTTTTCCCCTTTAAGATTCTCATCCATGGAATTCTTCCCAAGTTCTCTCTAAGTTTATTGAAATTAGCTCCCTTAAAATCTAAGACTCTAGTTTGACTTTGTTCTACTACTTGTGTTTGCATAATGTTGAATTCCAATATTGCATGGTCACTTGTCCCCAGGGTTCCTATGGCTTCAACACCTTCTATCATTTCCTCTCTGTTAGTGAGAATTAAGTCTAATATGGCCGATCCCCTTGTTCCCTTCTCTACTTTTGGGGAAACAAAGTTCTCTGCTAGGTTTGTTAGGAATCTGTTGGATCTTCCACTTGGTGCAGAGTTTGTTTCCCAGTTGATGTCGGGGTAGTTAAAATCCCCCAGTACTATTGTGGTGTGCTTCCTATATACCTTAGTTAGCTGACTAGCAAAAAGTTCATCTACTTCCTCTGCTTGGTTGGGTGGCCTGTAGTATAGACTTATGGCAATGCCATTTCCCCCCAACCTTTAATATTGACCCAAATGAATTCAAGATAGTTCTCATCATTGTTGTGCTCTATTGCTGTTGAGATGTAGTCATTTCTTATTTCTTATATATCGTGCAATTCCACTTCCTCTTTTATTTGATCTATTTCTTTTAAGTAATTTAAATCCTTCTAGCTGTATGTTCCATTTGTGGGTTTCATCCCATCAAGTTTCTGTAATGGCAACTGCTTTTGTCATGTCTGCCTATCTATCGAAGTTTTGTAAGAGAATAATATTAAAGAGAGACAGAAGGGCAAACAGCAAAGAAAGAAGGAAAAACAAAACCAGCCAAGCATGCATAGATGAATACTTAGTGAGTCTGCTGACTCATTACACACTGAGCTTTGTTAAAGGACTAACATTATGAGCTACCAGAATCAGTGGAACTAATAGGTTCTGTGGCAGGATTTCACCATGTAAAATGAAGTTATTTTAAATTCCAATTATCATTTCCCTTTTTGGAGGAAAATTCTGCTTTTTCTCTGCTGCTACTGCTTTTTTTAATCCTCAGCAGCCAGTGACCAATCCCTCGATCTTTCTTTATTCTACTTTGTACTTCTGCATACTTAAAGATTATTCTAAGCCAACTGATACTTCTTTTTTACACCTGAGCACATCCCAAGTCTTTCTCAAGCAATACAAGAAACTGGAGGGCACACTTAGAAGACAACAGATAGGGGAGGCTGGCTAGGATAAAGGAGATCTAATTTAGGAAAATGCATGAAATACTGCAGCACTGGAATATGTGCAATAAATGAAGGATAATTATGTTTTGCTAATACTTTTTAATTTTTTTTAAAAAAACAAGCTAATGTCTTGAAGCTTTGTATGTTTCTAATGTTGCTACTGAAGAGAGCTTTCAGGACATAAATTGACCTTTTCCTTGGTCCCTGACCTCTGCTGTGACTACAAGCCCTTTCTTGTTCATTTACTTTAAGATATTCAGGAAAGCTCTGTCTTCTGTGGGTGCATTTTGTACAGTTCCTATCGCAAGTGGGTTAAATTTAGTATTAATAAAGCTGCTGTTATGGTGATAAAACAATAAACACGGTTATCTATTTTTAAATTAAAATATCATATTGAGGCTCATGGATTTCTCAATTGAATTTATAAATGTTTTTCCCACCACAACAGAGTAAGAAACATAGAAGACAGTTATGGAGCATTAAGTCCCATCTATTAGGTGTCCTACTAAAGAAATGCCTTGCATCTCTTTTGTTGAGTAGACGTTCTTAGCCTGTGGTTCATGAATTGAGATCCATCCAATAGAATGGGACAAAAAATTAAAACTTTATTTTCACTATTTTGTTTAACACATTTAAATATATTTTTTCTGAGAAAGGGTCTTATGTTGCTGCTGAAGGAAGCTTCCAAAGGAGTCCATGGCAGAAAATGGTTAAGATCTGTGTTAAAATATTATCACATTTTTTAATTGATTTGATATACAGAAACAAATGGACAAAAAGAAATAGAAAAAACAAGGCAGATGGGTTCTTTAAAAGAACTCTACATTTGCTATAGAGGTGAATATCTGTAGCTCAGGTATAGGATGAAGGTAAAGGTCAGTGGTGGGTTCTGGATCCCATTGCAACCGGTACGGTTGCAACGGGGTCTGCCATCCACCACATGAACGCATGCAGTATGCGCATGAGTACTTACCTCTTGTGACGCCTCCGTGTGCCTCCGTGACACTCCAGCTGCTCAGCAGAACATTGCACAGGCGTCGTGCACTCCGTGCGCGGAAGCGCCGAAGAGCTCAAATACAGGTAAGGAGTTCAGGCGGGTGGGTGGGCCCTCCAGAGCACCGTACCAGAACAGTACTCGGTGTTCCGGGCAGACACCGGTATGCCTGTACCATGCCGTACCGCCTGCAACCCACTACTGGTAAAGGTTCATTCTCTGAGTTTGTGGGTTGCTTTCCAAATGTTTCATTACCAGACTAGATAACATCTTCAGTTTAGGGGATGTCAGTGTCAGTGTTCTGTTTATAAGGGCTTACTAGGTGTGGGTGTGTCAAGTGAGGGTCTTTTGACAGGTCTTGTGATGAGTCTTCTGTGAGTCATCTGTGAGGCTTGTGATGGGTCTTGTGATAAGGAGATTACCTCAGGTCAGGGTTCTTTGGAGGTGAACTGGTGTGGGGGGGGAGGAATGCATGAGGTGGTTGAAGGTCGGTGCTTCCTGTGGTTGGGTGTGCGGTTGATTTGGATTCTGAGGGGATTGTAGGCTGGTTGTAGGTCAATGTGTCTGTTGATGGATTTGCTTGTGGAGTGCCAGGCTTCGATGAACTCATGAGCATGGCGGGTGGTGGCATGGCCGATGGTTTTTGTGTTGCTCCAGTCAAATGGGTGCTGTTTGGTGTTGGTGTGGGTAGAGATTAAGGATTTGGGATCGTGGCATTTGACTGCCAGCTGATGTTCATAGATCCTGGTTTTTAATTAATGTGAAGTTGGTCCCACATAGAATTGGTTGCATTGATTACAGTTGATTTTGACGGCAGGTTGAAATCCCCCATAACCACAAGCTTGGGGATTTCAACCGCCGTCTCCGAGATCAGCTCGAGGAGCTCGGGCAGGGCCGCTGATGTATAGCGAGGAGCCAAGTATACAATCAGCAAACCCCACTGCCTCCCTGGGCCCCATTTCACACCAAGGGACTCACACCCGGGTATCTGAGGAACAGTGAACTCCCTCGGCTCTAGACCTTCCCGTATAACTACCGCCACCCCACCACCCTTACCCAGGGCCCGGGGCTGATGGAATGCACGGAAACCCGGTGGGCACATTTCCACAAGGGGTAAACCACCCTCGTGGCCCAACCAGGTCTCCGTTATCCCTGCAAGGTCCAGCTCCCCCTCAGAGATCAACTCATTGATGAGGGGGGCCTTGTTGGTCACGGATGTATAATGTATAATTAAAATAGTCTAAAGCATGTATCAATTTGATGGTAATTCGGGAGATTTAGATGCTACTAATGAATCTGGACCACTTAATAAAACTAAGGAAGCCATTATATCT
Organism: Natrix helvetica; assembly: GCF_964273705.1. Taxonomy (NCBI): domain Eukaryota; kingdom Metazoa; phylum Chordata; class Lepidosauria; order Squamata; family Natricidae; genus Natrix; species Natrix helvetica. The sequence continues at coordinate 249,160,345 of NC_138552.1, forward strand.
GAAGCATTCCCATGATCTACCAAACAGGCCATTTGTCATAGAAAAGGAAAAAGGCAAGTTTGACGTGACTTGGCAAAATTACCTCCTGGAAATTATACTGTTCTTTCTAAATGCTCTCAGACATGCTGCTTGACCACCTGTCAGTACTTTCTCCAGTTTAGGTGTTAAATTAAATGGTCCATAGTTTCCCAGGTCCTTGTTCTTCCTTTTTATGAATATATTTTGCAGTCTCCAGCCATATGCTACCTTGCTAGTTCTCCAGAAGATTTCAAAGATCATAGCCAACTGTCTTGGTATCATTTACAGTATGTCAGATCCTTCACTATCTGATGATATAGCCAGTGGTGGATTATCAATTTTTTTACTACCGTTTTGGGTGTGCTCACACGCGCATGCACAAAAAATGTCCAGGTGTGTGTGTGGAGTCTCCCACCACTGCTACTACCAGTTCACCTGATCTGGGCCAAGGTGGAGCAGCCCACTTCTGGGTATAGCCCTAAAAACCTGAATTTGTTTAAGGTAACAAAATGAATTGTCACTTTTTCAGTCCTGAGCTCTTTATGCTTTTTCCTCCATCACATTCAGGAAAGCTCTCTTCTGAGAAAAGACAGATACAAAGGTGTTAAGCAGTTCTATCACCTCCCTATTTCCCTTTATTTCACCTTTCACCTTATTCACAGGAATTATAACAGCTCCCTCCACTCTTAATTCACACATACTGCTCCCTGTCCTTCTTATAATATTTTGCATTCCTCCCCAGTTTTATGTCACTCTGAGTTTTAGCTTTCCTGACTTCATTCTTATTGACTTGAGCTATCATTTTGGTCACCTCCTTAACAGGGGTGGGTTCCGGCAGTCATTACTGCCAGTTTGCTACTGGCCACGCCCTGCGCATGCATACGCAGTGCAATAAAAATTGCTTTGTGCATGAGCAGAAGCAAAAAACAAGATGGCGGACAGCACTGCCCAGAGAACCAGTTCGGGGGCATAGCAGGCCTGGGTCGCTGCCTGTTCCAGTGACCCAGGCCGCCAAACCATTACCGGTTCAGTTGATACATAATATAACATAACGTAATGTAACGTAACATAACATAACTAATTGTTGTTCTTCTTCCCTCTTAACATAATCTGAGATACAACAAGAGAAAGACGATGTGTGGAAACAGCCATAGGCCTCTTTCATAAACAGAGGGAGCACTATTACATCTTATCTGCTCTTGGGAAGCATGGCAGTCATCTGACTTACCAAACAAGAAGCATTTTTGATGCATGGCTGAATCATCCACTGAATCTCTTCATGCTATTTATAGCAATAATTTTTCAGTCCTTTAGCAATAATTCTTTTTTTTCTTTCCAATAGCTTCACAGTCTATAAAGCAATTACAAGAACTGTTCTGTTAGCCTAACCTTTCACAACTTAGTATACTTGAGAGGAGTTAGAATTTGACTCTAATCTTTCTTCCCAGCATGAATTTACTAGCTAGAGAATACGGGACAGTTTTAGGAAACGTCTGAAAGACCCTATGTGAAGAAGGCTGGTTTGGTCTTTTGGGGGGACAATATTTCTTTAAAAATGTTTATGGGGTTGAATAATATTTACTTTTTCCACCCTTACCTATCTATTCGGTGCCTTCTTCACTTCACCATTTCCTCAAATATGTCTCCTAGCAGTTTACCTCTAACAGTTCTGGAACAGTATTGTGCAAATGATCCTATTACTGAACAGCTCTGGACCAGATATACTCTTTCAGCATGAAGTTAGTAGAGAATTAACAAGCCCATTTTTACTTTTTTGGACAAGTCTACCACCTGAACTTTAGATGTGACCAGAGGGAAATTCTTTCTGTTTATATCAGCAGTTGGCTATAGGGAGCACTGAATGGCTGACTTCTGACTTCCTGTTTACTTTTTCAGACATCTTCTCTATTTTTCCAACAGTGATGGAATTATCAAGTGACCTAGTGAATGAATGATACACTGTGTTTAAAACTCATTTTTTTTAAAACTACCCCATGTCATATTGTCATAAGCCAGATTACATGGGCTGAACAGAGAACTAAACTACTACAACAACGCTTGATGCATTGACCAGAGCATGTATCAAATAGAGTGCAAAAATGGGCTAAAAGAGGGACAGCAGGCAAAGATGGTCATTTTAGCACATGGGAGTTCAAGGAGCATATCATGGATATTTGCACAAAATCCATTCACAAAATGGTTGCCAGTCCCCAAACATCTGTTTAAATAAGGCAAGCTGTTGAGACTGTGTGGCAAAGCACTGGGCTATAGCAAGTATCCTTCTTTCTATTTTCTAAGAATTTGTTGTTGGTTAGAAGTTACCCAACTCCAGAAAGACTCTGGGTGGACAGAGAATTTTTGTGAAGCTAAACTGGAGCTCCAGTGTATAAATAAGCATCAAGTTAAGGTTTTATTGTACAGTAAACTTGTTTTCCATTTCCAGGAGAAGGTTCCTTATATTGGTTTTTTTTTCTCCCTCCTTCCTTCATACTCCTTCACAGTCCTTGGTTTCTATCCCATGAGGTAGATGGTGATAAAAGGCTCCTCCTTGGTATGGAGGGAAATCTTTGTAGTGTGTTTTTAACAAAACAAAACTCTGGCTAGCTCACAACAATCAATTAATTAATAAGCAAATAATAATATAAAGTAAAACTATAAACTAAAATAATTAGTTGTACCTTCAGCCTTCCATCCTTCCGAGGTTGGTAAAATGAGGACCCAGATTGTTGAGGACAATATGCTGACTCTGTAAACAGCTTAGAGAGGGCTGTAAAGCACCATGAAGTGATATATAAGTCTAAGTTCTATTGCTATTGTGCTTAATAAAATTATTGCTTTAATATGACAATAATGTTGTTTTTCTAAACTTTTAATAGATCTTTCTTTCTTTCTTTCTCTTTTCCCATGAAGCAGAGAGAGGAGAATTTTTGCCTTGCTTCTTGCTATTCTATCCTCTAGTGCCCTTTGTGCAATGTGGTAACCTTAAACCATGGTATATCATCAGTAGTGCTAACACACTTTGATAATTTATTGCATTGCACTTGGTGGTGTGCCATGCAGCATTCCACCTTCATTATGGAACAGCACCAGCTCTTTTTTTACCCATCCTCCATTACCTCCTACTGTAATGGATGAGAAATGTCTTGCCTTGCTACCCTCCTCAATAAACAAGAAACAGCCGGCCACAGCTCAGTAACAAAATATAAACTTGCCATGCAAGAGATCCCAAACTCTATCTTTGGTATCTCCAGGTGGGTCTCAGACAAATGCCCTATTTAAAGGGCTGAAAAGATGATTCCATTCGGTGTTTGTTTATTTATTCAATTTGTATTCATCCAAATCCCATACAGATTCACAGCAGTCCACATAAGTGTTCATACTAAACTGGATGAAGTAATATCAGGCTTCCTATGATCTGATTTCTGTCATGTAGAACCAACACCAATTATATCATACTAGTCAAATATTCCAGGGAACTCGTTTAATATGGAAGAGATGGAATTTGCAAATTTCACTTTATTTCTGGATATAAAGTGAAAGTAGTGCCACTTATCTTTGCACATTTTGGATTTTGATAATTAATGAATTTTGCTGATCAAAGTACAAGAGTATAACATATCACTGTCCTGAACATGTTCCCACCATGCCTGGACATGTAGCCTGTGCTGGAACTAGAATGGAGTAATATCAAGAAGTTGTTTTTTTTCCACCTTCTAGACCCTCGCCTTAATTTCTTAGATTGTATCTTTTAAAATACACATCTATCTGCTCTGCTTACTTACTGTACATGTTATTTCAACTCCCTGGGGTCTGAGTTGCATAGCCATCGTGGTCAATGGAGAAGAAAACAAAGAACCATAACTCCTACATTATTAAAATTTCATAAATTTCATTAATGTGTCTGTGTCTCTCTGTGTGTGTGCATGTATCTATGTACCGTATGTGTAACAAGTTTGTATATTTTACTAAATGTGAAGTGGGGGAGGGGAGAAGCATATAGGAAACCCTAAGAATCTTCCCAATTATTTTTTTTCAAAAAAAAGATATTAAACCTACATGACTCTTTAAATAGTGCTACATTCAATTCCTATTTTGGAATTAAACACTGGGAGCTGTCTTCTATTGAATTAAATTATTGATAGTTCTCTGAGGCTTCAGCCAGATGTTTATCAAGCCTACACAGTAATTCAAAGGATTAAGTCTGGGGCTTTAGGTATGAAGAGTATGTGGTACACTATTAAACTACAGCTATCTATACAGCTATCTATCTATCTATCATTTACCATCTACCATCTATCATTTACCATTTACCATCTACCATCTATCATTTACCATCTACCATCTATCATCAATCATCTATCATCTATCATCTACCATCTATCATTTACCATCTACCATCTATCATTTACCATCTACCATCTATCATTTACCATCTACCATCTATCATTTACCATCTATCATTTACCATCTGTCATCTACCATCTATCTATCCATTTGTTTGTTTGTTTGTTTATTATCTCACCATTACTATTTTTCATAAATAACTCAAGGCAGTGAACATACCTAACACTCCTTCTCCTTTCTATTTTCCCCCAGAATAACAACCATGTGAGGTGGGTTGGGCTGACTGGCCCAAGGTCACTCAGCCAGTTTTCATGCGTAAAGCAGAATTGGAACTCACAGTCTTCTGCTTTCAAAGCCAGCACTTAACCATTACACCAAACTAAAAAAAAAAAAACCCAACCTCTACGTTTTGGTACTTCTTCTTAAATATAGTGGCATTTTGGTGTCCCGTCAGCTTAGGTCAGCTCAAAAATCATCTCCCTATTTAAAAGTGGTCATATTCCTCTGGTAGCAAAAGTCATCCAACAATTACTGCAATGCTAAATTATTTCTAAAATGAACTCGTTTCAAAGGGGATTAAGGTTGGTATGCTGAGGAGTTGGGATGTGGACGACTCTTCCCCTCTAGGCTGATCATTCAACATTGCTACAGGATCATGCTTCAGTATTACACACTGTGGGATCTAAAATCAACACTTCTTATTAGCAGTAATAAGATACTGCCATTTAATACCCTTGCAGTGAAATAGGAACTTTTAGGTTGGATGTTCATCCTTTAAGTACAAATGTGGTTGTACAGCTTATCATTTGTAGACATTTCTGTATGAATAACATATAGGATATCTTTTCATTAATCTGATGAAGTAGGCATGTGCTAAACCTGCTGAAGATATTTGCAAAAATGATCTATCTCTAAAATTTCCACTTGGGAGCAGAAGCATTGCACCTTAGTTGCCTTTCTTTTTTGCCACTTCCTTATTTCTGGAATGCCTTCTCTACAAAGCCTTTGAGGTACAATCAATGTCACTGTTATAGAAATGCTCACCTCACAGTGTGAGCTTGACAGAGGATTTTTTTTTAATTGCCCTAGGATTTAATAAACAAACAGCTGATTAGGAGTCAAGGAGTTAATGCCAAAACAACAGCTGCCTTTCAGAAAGGATTTGCTAATATAGCAACTTGCATTCAATACAAGGTCATCGCTAAAATTACCAGACTGCTCAAGAGCTTCCTTTTGGGGATAGGCCCTTGTTGTTACCACGGGATATTGTGCCGATGAGGATAGACATCAGACCATTCAAGCAAGAGTTGGGCTCCAAAAATCAGTGTGGATAATTACCCTATCAGCCTTCCAGGATTATCCATTTGGTAAGCATAGGCATGACCACGTGCTGCAATGCACACAAATGGCACTATGTCTTGTGGCTTCCCTAATCAATTCAGTAGGAGCTGTACCCGAAGCATTGAAACAATGGCGGAAACTTTATAATCTTATTTGCCAGGTCTGCGCTTTTATTAGACGCTCACAAATGGCAAAGGGCCACTGCCTAAGCCATTGCCTGCCATGAGGAGAAGTTGAAGTTTGATTTTCCCCTAGGTAGTACCCTAGCTAAGCATCTTTCATCCTAGGATAGTCTTCCTGAGAGATATTAATGATATCAAAGTTACAGAGATGAAATGCATTGAGGAAAGGGCTGATACACACTGTCTGAGCTGAAGAAATTGAGTGCTGGTATTGCCCTAACCATATGAAACAGAAAAGGACACTCAGGAATGTGTTATCTTTTATCTGGCGCTCCAAAAATCCAAATAGCAATCTCAGAATTAAGACTGGTTCAGAGTTTTTTTTAAAACTTGGCAAGTTTAAGATGTGTGGACTTCAACTCCCAGAATTCTCTTGCTGATTGAGGTGTTGAAGTCCACAACTTTAAAATTATCAATTTTTTTAAAAAACTGAAAGTCTGGTTTTGCTTTCGCCCTTTCCAGATTTCTAGCCTATTCTTCTCAAATCCATTTGCATTTGGCAAAAAGTAAGGCTCGCAATTCTAAAGTCTCCCTTCTAACATATCTGAAGCACTTAATGTCTATACTGAATTCTCATTTTCCTTATCACTGGATGATCTTGGATCCTATGGAATGAGAGAAAGAAATACAGGACAATTTGTCCTTAGTGACCTAATTTTATGCACCTCTATCATGACTTTGTCTTTTGCTTTGTTTTTTTTTAAGCTAAGTGTTTTACGTATGGAAACCTTTCCTCATAAAATTTTTGTCCATCCCTTGATCCCTTGTGATATTTTTCCTAGGTGTACAATATTCTTTTTGAAAAGCTTAATAACTAGATATCCAAATGAGATGAATATGCAGGTTTCTATAAAGGCATTATTGTAATTAGCACTTTAGAGCTTTTTATATTCTTGTTGACAGTTTCACAGAGCTCTGAAAGATTAGTGAGATGGGACAAACCAAGTTACAGAAGCCTTCTTGAAAGAGTTGCCATTGTATATGCTTGATAATTGGCCTGTAGTTTCCCGATCCTTTTACTAAAATTAACATTTACATTTGCACTGGCAAGCTTCTCATCCATTAATACCAAGTTTGACTTTAGAATCATATTTTTTTCATTTATTTCATTTTAATTATCAAATTTTGAAGCCACCCATCTACAGAAGGACTCTGGACAGTGAATTTCCTGACAGTGAGAACAATCAAGCAGTGGAACAGCTTGTCTTCAGAAGCTGTGGGTGCTCCATCATTGGTGGCTTTTAAAAAGAGACTGGACAGTCATGTGCTTGAAATGATATAGGGTCTCCTACTTGAGCAGAGGCCGGAATTAGAAAACCTTCAAGCTTCCTTCCAACTCTGCTATTTGTTAAAATATTAAGACATACAAACAGTATATAAAATTAGACAAGGAAGATTGAAAATCAAGGTTAAAAGTTAAAAGGTACAAGGAGAGCTTTCAGGATGCCAACAGCCCCACCATGTGTGCTCCTCTATGAGCCCCAAGTAAGGTGATAGAGCTACGTTTTCACACCTTTCTGGAACGCCAGAAGGTGTGAGCCTGCCTCACCACTGAGGAGAAAATGCTCCACAGGGCGATGACAATGGCAGAGGAGGCTCTCTTTCTCTTTCTGGCCCGGCCTGTCAGAATTCTTCACATCATACCTTCTCTGCCTAACTAAGTGAGATGGGCTAATGTAATAAGATGGACGCAGTTCCATAGGTAGCCTAGCCCTATGTCATACAGGGCTTTAAAGGTCATAACCAACACCTTGAATTAGATCAAGAAGCAAACTGGCATCCAATGCAGATTGTGCAGCAAAGGCGTTACATGTACTATTCTTTTGGGATCCAGGATTGCCTGCCTAACCGCATTCTGTACCAGCTGGACCTTTAGCCCCATCTAAAGCATAATTAATTGTTTAAAAATATTGCTGGAGCAGAGAACCCTTCCCAAATAACGAGCTTGTAGCATACATTAGAAGATTTCACTGTCACTCTTTTCCTCCCACTTCACAGGAGAGTAAATGTCCTTTCCAGGTTAATAGCACAATGCAATTTAGAATGGTCACCCCAAGATTCCTTGAGCAATTGCTTTGAAGCTAGAATTTTGACCTGGATTCTAACTGGGGAAGAACTGTACCTGATCCCTGATATCAGCTTAGGGTTACCATTATTTGTGTTGTACACAATTCAACAACTATTGAGAATATGTTTATCCAGAAAATTCAAATTTACATTTCTCTGCAAATCTGGACGTTAAAGGAGACTCAAGAGAGCAGAATTTATAGTTACAATTTTCCATCTATGTCTCTTCCTGTTTGCCTAATGATGAGCAAACAGCAATAAAGTTTTCACTCATCGGTTCAAATGATTTAGTCTGATCTTACTGAACTGCCCTCCTCAGCAGATTGGACAAACACACCTTTTCTATTCCGCCTGTTCATAATTTCATATCCTCGAACCTCACATACATCTGGGAAGATGGAATTCACCAGTAAACAAGATCCTGGGAAGCACACATTGCCGCAGCTTTGTAAGACACAGCTCTGAATGACTTCTTTGACTAGCAACATGCTTGGCAACCTTGCTTTAGTAGCCCGTACTGATTTATGATCATTTGATTTTAATAGGCAGGATGACTTGTGTAGAATAACATGAGTGCTCTTTTTATGCTGATTCTAATACAGCAAAATTTATCCTAATTTGAGGCAAAGTATTAGGTTTGTAGGTGGGTTCTTGGCTTAATTTTTATTTTGTCTCATAAGACTGTGCATCGGAATTTTATTTTTAATGTGTACCGGTGTATACACAAAACAAGTGACAATAGAGGTTATCTTATTTTATCTTATCTAATTTGAAAAATAACTCCAATTAAGGTTTCTTGAAAAAAGCAATAACTCTGATGTGTTTTCATAGTTAATAGTTTATAGTCCATGTTAGTAAGACTCAGTAGTGTAGGATTGGATCAGACTACCATTAGCACTGTGATTTAGATTAAATTAATTTAGATTAAGGCCAAAGAGTTTCAGTATAATTCTGATACCAAATCAATTAATTGGGCAACTATGACATTTATCTATCATAGTTTAGCCTACTTTTATTGTATATTGCCTTGGACCCTTGAAAAAAATGAGGTATTATGAAAGCAGGTGTGAAGAACTTGCAGCTCAAGACTCAAATGTGGCTTTGGGGCTTATTTCCATGTCATCTTCAGCTTCATTTTATGCAGCCTGCATGAATGGCATAAAAAAAGAAATAAAGAATTAGGTTATTGAGGGAGAAATATTTGCTAATATTCTAAGCTGATCCATATCTGAATCCTGATTGGGATGACAGAACAAAAACTAAAGCAAACAGAAAAAAAGTAATATTTTAAAGTGTGTGCATAAGCAGGTGTTTGTGTGTGAGAGAGAGAGAGAGAGAGAGAAAGACAGACACAGAGAGAGAGAGAGAGAGAGAGAGGGAGAGAGAGAGAGATTTACATGTATGTTCTGCCTCAGTCTAAGAGACTTTCCCTTTGGAAACACTTCCCAAACATAAAGCTCATGGTTATTCAGAATTCCTCATAGAGGGCAAATGGCCTATCAGAACAAGAGAGTTTTCAGTGCTATTCCCAATCAGTTTTGATAGAAAGGCAAGATAATAATAGCATTACAAGTGTAGGCAATAGCAGTTGCCCAGTATAGCTGGAGTGAAAGAAGGCCTCTTCAGGAGGGGAATATAACACTGCCTCTTTCACAGCAGGTGGCATCATGCCCTCCCTCAGATAAGCATTGGCCCTTACCCAGATTCAGCCAGATATCCTGCCCAGCTGGCTGAAGGAACAGAGAAGCCTACATTCAGCCTGCAGGTGGCAGAGCTCATCCTACAGAGCACGCTACCTGCTTCTTCACATTCTACAAGCTCAAAGTAGCAATTGGAGTATTCCCCAAATATTTGTCAGCACTTGGCTAAAAAGGAAGTGCAAGATGAAATGGAGAGCTTAAAAATGCTATCAACTGCCAATTTACCCATATTCTGAAGTAGTTTTAATTGGGATAAAACATATTACCTCCACACAGAACTATGAAAAGTAAAAGGATTGTTTTTAAACAGAACACAACAGAATAATAGAGTTGGAAGGGACCTTCTAGCCCAGGGGTGTCCAAACTTGGGAACTTTAAGACTTGTGGACTTCAACTCCCAGAATTCCCATGCTGGCTGGGGAATTCTGGGAGTTGAAGTCCACAAGTCTTAAAGTTCCCAAGTTTGGACACCCCTCTTCTAGCCCAACCCTCTGCTCAAGCAGGAGACCCTATGCCAGTGATGGCGAACCTTTTTTGGCTCGCGTGCCACAAGTGGGGGGAGTGCAGGGGGGGCGTGTGCGGGTGTGCCGCACCCATAATGCAACGCGCGACCCTCCAGTGCGCATGTGCGCACAATGCGCGACCCCCCCCCCATTTTTACATGCTTTTTTTGCCCTCCCCAGGCTCCAGAGGCTTTATAGGAGCCTGGGGAAGGCGAAAAGAGCCTCCCCCGCCCCCCTGGAGGCCCTCCGGAGGCTTCAGGGAATGTCCCGAGGCTTCCCTGAAGCCTTCGGAGCGCTTAAAACCACCCTCCGAGCAACCCGGAAGTCACTTCCGGTTTGCTCAGAGGGTGGTTTTAAGCGCTCCAAAGGCGTCAGGGAAGCCTCTAAACGTTCCCTGAAGCCTCCGGGGGGGCGGAGGAGGCTCTTTTCGCCCTCCCCAGGCTCTTATAAAGCCTCTGGAGCCTGGGGACGGCGAAAAATAGCTTTTAAAAAGGTGAACTCAGCTGGCCAGCGCGCACATGCACGTTGGCCAGCTGACAGGGCAGCGCCTCGCGTGCCCTGACAAATGGCTCCGCGTGCCACTTGTGGCACGCGTGCCATAGGTTCGCCATCACAGCCCTATGCCATTCCAGACAGGTGGCTGTCCAATCTCTTCTTAAAAGTGATGGAGCACCCACAACTTCTGAAGGCAAAACCATTCCACTGGTTAATTATTTTCACTGTTAGTAATTTATCCTCAGTTTTAGGTTACTTCTCGCCTTAATTAGTTTCCATCCATTGTTTCACGTCTTGCCTTCTGTTACTTTGGGAAAAGATTGACCCCCTCTTCTTTGTGGCAGCCACCCAAATATTAGTTCATTGCTATCCTATCACCCCTAGTCCTTCTATTCACTAGACTAGACAAACTTAATTCTTGCAAACATTTCATATGTTTTAGCCACCAGCCTTTTAATTATTTTAGTTGCTTTTCTCTGCACTCTTTCCAGAACTTCTACATCTTTTTATAATATGGTGACCAAAACTGAATGTAGTATTTTAAGTGTGGTCTTACTAAGACTTTATAAAGTGGTACTAATACTTCACAAGATCTTAATTCTATCCCTCTGTTAATGCAGCCTCGGATTGCATTGCTTTTTTGGCTGCTGCCACACACATCGGCTTATCTGCATAGCAAGCGAGAGAAAAATGCTGCCTTCGCTGTATTTCTTTTTAAGCTTATAATTCAACAATACCAAATGGAAGATAAGAAAGATGGAGCTAGGCAATAGGTCCAGTAGATGCCTGTGAGAATTAAACATTTAGAAGGAAAATACCTGGATTGAAGCAGAAACTCACACTTCATTTCTCAATACTGTCTGTCTGTTTAATTTTAAGATTATTATAAACATCTAAACATCAAAAATAGTGGCAAAATAAGCGTGAAGATAAAGGGAGCTTGGTCAGCTAAAATTAAAGGCTTGTTTCGTCCAGGCTCCTGTTTTTCTATGACCAGTGTAATGCCTCTAGGAAGCCCACAAGCAGGCACATGGACAAGGATCTCTCCTGCAATTTCTCAGTCATGGGATATAAAATGTGTACTACTAGCTCTGAAGACTACTGTGCTTCCATTATACTCTTTAAAACTTTTTTTAAGAATCCACATGCCTCCAGCCTAAGTGGATGCAGAGTTTCTGAATGAGGCTACTAATATAGGAAGTCTGGGAGTGCAGTATAAGCCAGCACTGTTTTAATGTTTCCTCTGAGTTTGTCTTCTGCACTGCAAAGCCCCAGCTGTTTACCAGTTGTAATCCTTTTCTTGACACTAAGCAATGTATCAGACCAGGTGAATTCTGCCAGACCATGCAGCAATTTTCAGCTGGGAGGTGAGGGGACTTGAGACCACCAAACACATCTTGCTATTTCTCAGTTCTGACCTGAAAGCAACTTAAGTATGAAAATTCAATAAAGGAACAAATTTATTCCTTGCACTTTTTATGCAAGAGAGAAAATTATTTTTGTATATACAGTACAGAGGTGGGTTGCTGCCAGTTCAGCCCAGATCGGCCAGACCGGTAGTAGCGTGGTGACAGGAGGCTCTCCCCATCTGCCCAGATGCTTCTGCGCATTTGAGCGCACACAGGAGCGCACTCGAATCGGTAGTAAAAAAATTAGCAACCCACCTCTGCTACAGTATCATTTTAAAATCCTAATTTGATTTTATTGAATGATTTTCTTTTTTTAGTATTTTTCCATCATTTACTTTTGACAAGGGAGGGAGCTTTTGTTTCACTGAGGATACAAAAATGAAAGCAAATTAGTCTGTTCCTTCCAGTCTTTCTTTGGTGCAGTGAAGGTAGAAGTAGAATTATCCTACATTCATGATTATATTCCTTTGGTATATTATTCTGTATATATTGGGTAACTTAGCATAAGTGCATCACAATGATAAAAGATCAATTTGTAACTACTGTACTTATATAACAGAAACTAATTTCAAAGTATAATATTCCAGGTTATAATACAAAAGTCTGAGTAAACAATGTCAATTAAAACTCAAGAGCAAATGCATCCCAAACATTTAGTGTTAGGGCAAGAATTTTATACCAGGATGTGGCTCTCAAGAAAACACTATCTTAGATTAAACCATTCTGGGTCATAATTTTATCAGTGATTTCACAATAAATTTTAAGTACAAGTTAACAAATACAGATAGTCCTTGACTTACGGCCACAGTTGAGCCCAAAACTTCTGTTGCAAAGTGAGACAATTGTTAAATGAGTTTTGCACCATGTTACAACCTTTCTTGCCACCGCCGTTAAGTGACTCACTACAGATGTTAAATTAGTAACATAATTGTTAAGTGAATCTGGCTTCCCTATTGACTTTGCTTCCCAGAAGGTTACAAAAGATGATCACATGATCCCAGGATGCTGTGACTGTCATAATTATGAGTCAGTTGCCAATGTGGCCATGGGGTTATGAATGAAAAATGGTTGTAAATCAATTTTTTTAGGGCTATTGTAACTGAACAGACACTAAATGAACTGTTGTAAGTTGAGGACTACCTGTGCAATAGAACAGGGGTGTCCAAACTTGGGAACTTTAAGACTTGTGGACTTCAACTCCCAGAATTCCCCAGCCAGCATGGGAATTCTGGGAGTTGAAGTCCACAAGTCTTAAAGTTCCCAAGTTTGGACACCCCTGGGCTAGAAGGTCCCTTCCAACTCTATTATTCTGTTGTGTTCTGTTTAAAAACAATCCTTTTACTTTTCATAGTTCTGTGTGGAGCAAGGCTGGCTGGGGAATTCTGGGAGTTGAAGTCCACAAGTCTTAAAGTTCCCAAGTTTGGACACCCCTGCAATAGAAGGTCTCTTTAGGGCTTGATATGAAGCCTCAGCCTCTTGAACTGATCTGGGTACTTTATAGTATAGTTAGTAATAGTTACTAACGGTAAACAGTGTTTTGAAAAACCATGTTAAATGATCCCACTTTGCCATACCTTTAGATGACACCCATAATTCACAACAATGCTGTAATCCATGTTGGATATTATTAAGATATGGATGGTTTATCTCAATGAGTCATTCTAATGATAGTTTGGAGGTTATAATCCTGTTTCCTCAGAGGGAGGGAGTGCTGTCCCCCAAAAATTGTGCCCCTGATTCCCAGACATGAAAATCACCCATAAACACCACCTCCATGTTGTCAGAATTCAACTCCACTTTTCTGACACATATTCAGCTTATCATTGCTTCTGCATACCTGTCTTGTACCTGTACAGCAGGGGTATCCAAACTTGGGAACTTTAAGACTTGTGGACTTCAACTCCGGGAATTCTGGGAGTTGAAGTCCACAAGTCTTAAAGTTCCCAAGTTTGGACACCCCTGCTGTACAGTCTCTCCAAATTTAGACCATTCCAGAGTTAAAACTGCTGTAGGATCAGTACTGTTGGCCCCATGCTTCAGATGAGAGTTTCAAAAATTTCGTAACAGTGTTGACCAACAAAAGAAAGGAGTCTTATGGAACTTCAGAACCTAAATTCCATAGAACTGAACCACCTTCTTGCACCCATTGTGAGCCTGTTGGCGAATCTTCAGGTGATCACTTTCCAACTTATTAAATCAAATATATCATCAATGGGGTAAAAAGAAACGCTTCAAGAAAATGAATGAAGCATTTATTTTATCTCCCTAGCTTTTTCTTCCAATAAATGTCATTAATCAATGCTTATGCATACTGCTTTGGTGTTCTGTTGGCCCTGAAGCTAAATTGTGAAAGCAGATTCAGAGCAGATGCAAGGAACTTAACCATCAGCTGCACTATAGCTCTCCTACCACAGATTACTGATTAGTCAGCGAAGCTTTCTCCCATTAAGGATGCAAGGTCTTATTATATTATTATAATACACACATGATGACCCTTCTCGTCTCATCATTCTATAGCAAGATCAGATTTTAATAGGCATGTGGCTTGGAGAAATACTTTGAATGCTGCAATGAATAATTCCAGGAAATCAGTTAATGCACTGGATATCTGTTATCTAAATCTTGGTTACCCAATTCTCCTGTTATTAAAACACAGCCTGCATGTGGAGGAAGCCTTTGAACATTAGATATCTCTGAAAAAGCAGGTGAAACTGCTATGAAAACAACTGACCATTATTTGAAGCAGTGTTTCTTAATCCTCAGCATGGCTGGGGAATTCTGGGAGCTGAAGTCCGCACATCCTAAAGTTGCTGAGATTCAGAAGCACTGATTTACTGTATGACTATCTCTTAAAATACAATACAATACGATAGCAGAGTTGGAAGGAACCTTGGAGGTCTTCTAGTCCAACCCCCTACCTAGGTAGGAAACCCTATACAGTTTCAGACAAATGGCCATCCAACATCTTCTTAAAGACTTCCAGTGTTGGGGCATTCACAACTTCTGGAGGAAAGCTATTCCACTGATTAATTGTTCTAACTGTCAGGAAATTTCTCCTTAGTTCTGTTTCTCTCCTTGATTAGCTTCCATCCATTTCTTCTTGTTCTACCCTCAGGTGCCTTGGAGAATAGTTTGACTCCCTCTTCTTTGTGGCAACCCCTGAGATATTAGAACACTGCTATCATGTCTCCCCTAGTCCTTCTTTTAATTAAACTAGACACACCCCAGTTCTTCAAAATGTACCATATAATATCCTAAGAGCATCCTTTCCAAATGAGGCACCTGGTGGCATGGCTGATGATTGCCAGTTGAACTTCAGAATAGGGAATGATGTTCTAAGTAAACCAAGAGCAGATCATCTCCAGGTTCTGGTCAAATGGTAAACCATACTAGACTGTATCTTTTTTTTCCCCCTGTACTTATTCTAGTGCACTGCTAATTGCAAGGAAGCCAATGCAAGTGGTACAAATGTGTTCATTCTAATTTTATAATCTAGTTTGATATACAATGCCTACGGTAATGTGCACATTTAAAAAAAATGAACATATGCTGGGACTTAAAACAGGTAACAATCAATCTATCAATCTATCAATCAAAATAGAGCTGGAAGGGACCTTGGAGGTCTTCTAGTCCAACAAGACTAGCTTTAAAAACAGCATTAAGATCTGTGAAAAAATGTTTCAAATGATAAAGATGGAGATGCAAAGTGGGATTAAGAAAGATTTATGCATAAAGCTTGAAGTACCGCAGACCCAGCTGTCTGAGTATTTCTCCTGTGACCCAAGCCTTGCATCCAGACTTCATATCCTTGATTTCCTGAATATACTTTCCTACAAGTGTTTCTGCTATAACAGAGAAAATGCCTTGGTAGAAATAGTGAAGATGGTCTGAAGATATAGAGAGATTTATGTAACAGTACAAGTTTCTGATGAAATAGCCAACAATCCACAGGAGTTCATGCTACAGTAAATTTGTTAATCTATAACATGTAATAAGCTTCTTTGTGGTTTTGCTGCAAGAGAATATTGTAGCTACCTTTCTGGACTCATTTGATGCTTATGCTCCTTGCCTCCTAGAGCTTTAAACGTAAGTGCTTACTAGCAGAGCGCATTCTGCTCAGACACATAGCAGAAGCCAGTCATGTGCTGCTTTCTAACACTGGTGAGATAAGATCCTAGCATCTGTGTTGGCAGATTTTCTACCCTGTTGTATTCAGAATGTATAAAAATATCTCCCCCCCCCATTCAAATCAGTTTATCTCTCTTGATAAACCCAGCTGTCTCCTCAAATTGATGTTATTTCCAGTTAAAATTTGCTTAAATGTCCTTATTTATGAACAGGCAACATGAAGCCTTTGAACTATGCTGTGGAGAAGACTCCTGCAAGTCCCTTGGACTGCAAAGCAATCAAACCAGTCAGTCCTAGAAGAGATCAACCCCGACTGCTCTTTAGAAGGCCAGATCATGAAGATGAAACTCAAATACTTTGGCCAACTAATGAGAAGGAAGGACTTACTGGAGAAGAGCCTAATGCTGGGAATGATTGAGGACAAAAGAAGAATAGGGCGACAGAGAATGAGGTGGCTGGATAGAGTCACTAAAGCAGTAGACATGAGCTTAAATGGACTCCAGAGGATGGTAGAGAACAGGAAGGCCTAAAGGAACATTGTCCATGGGGTCATGATGGGTTAGACACAACTTTGAAACTAACAACAAAGTAGAGGTAGGACTAGCTTGTTAACAGCAACCAAATTTGTTGGTATTGAAACAGAAGCAAGGAGTTGGTGGCTTCCATTTGCATCTACAGGTAGTCCCCAACATACAACCACAATAGAAACCAGAATTTCCATCGCTAAGCGATGGGGTCATTAAGTGACTCATATCCAATTTTACATAATTACCTCCAATTTTACAACCACAGTCACTAGCAAATCACTGTAATCATTAAACAAATCATGTGATATTTTTTTTAAAGCCAAACCAGTTTTCTGCATTAATTTGCCTCTGAGAAGGTTGCAAATAGCGATCACATGAACCCTGGACAGCAAAGCACTTAGACTTACATACTGCTTCACAGTGCTTTACAGCACTCTCTAAGCAGTTTACAGAGTCAGCATATTGCCCACAACAATCTGGCTTCTCCTTTTATCCACCTCAGAAGGATGAAAGACTGTCAACTTTGAGTCTGGTGAGATTTGAACTGCCAAACTGCAGGCAGCAGGCAGCCAGCAGAAGTAGGCTGCAGTACTGCACTCTAACCATTGCACCACCATGGCTCTGGATGCTGCAACCCTTGTAAACACATGCTAGTTGTGAGGTTGCCTGAAATTAAATCATGTGAGCACAGGGATTCTGCAATGGTCATAAGTGCGAGGGCTGGTCATAAGTCACTTTTTTCAGCAGCAGCATAACTTGTTTTTAAACAAATGGTCATAAGTCAAGAACGATCTGTATTAGTTTTCTGAAGAGTCACAGCAACATTAAAAAAAACTTCTACTGATTATTTTTCATGGTGTCAACATTGATTAACATAGTCTGGGATTCTTGGTTACTTTTTGATTGAGAGGGGTGAAAAGAGGTCTTGGTATGGGGAAGTGTCAAAAAAATGATAACTAATATAGTTTGGCTTGGAACAAGGCCATCCAAAAAACCTGTAGATGTCTTCCTTCCCTTTGAAACAAATTAAATCTAAACCTATCAGTTCTGCCTGATCATCC
Organism: Natrix helvetica; assembly: GCF_964273705.1. Classification (NCBI taxonomy): domain Eukaryota; kingdom Metazoa; phylum Chordata; class Lepidosauria; order Squamata; family Natricidae; genus Natrix; species Natrix helvetica. The sequence continues at coordinate 249,178,120 of NC_138552.1, forward strand.
ATGGGTTCGTTGGGGTGGATTCTGTGTCCATATTGGCAATTATGAACTTGAAAATCAAAAGATAGGATAATAGCCCATTATGACTGCTATACAACTCTCTGGCAAAAGATACACACTTAATGTCTATGGGGCAGAAAACAGTGGATTGTTTATATAGAAAGGTGGGATAAAGAAGGCCATCTCACAATGTTTCAATATCCCCACTGCATACAAATACCCATGTCTAATGAGTTCACTTCCTCAGCTCAACTTTTGTTTTAACTGAAATTTCAATTTTCTAGGAAATGTCTAATTTTAGATCAGCCCATTTTTCACACAGTATGTTCATTGTGGGCAAATTGGACCTATTTGGGCAGAAGATAATTTGTCCTATTTTTTCTTTCCAACTCTGCAATCTCCTGTACTCAGTCAAACTCAGCACCTATTATCTGAAGGGCTCGACTGGAATGAAGACAAAGGTACCGTCCCTGTTGCAAATGGTGATTCCACAAAAATTCAAAAGCAGCGAGCTGAGTTAGTGAGCAAATCACGCAGCGGCTCATCTGAAAAGCCAAGCAAAAGTCCACATGCCAAGACTGACTAAAAGCAAACCGTGTCAATGGACTAACTGGCAGCGATTGCTACTTGCAAGAAAAAAAAATCTGCAGAGGATTTTTCTTCTAAGTGTACTGTAAGGGTGAGGAGGACATGCAGTGAATGTTAAAAAAAAGTAGGGAATGTTGACATTGGTAGATGAAGTATTTCTCTATTTGTTTGTTAAATTGATGCTGTGCCTTTCATTTGAGAGCTCAAGGCAGTGGGCATAGATCTCCCTTCTCTCTGTTGTCTCCACTACCATCCCATTCGTCAGGTTAGCTACAGAAAGGGAAACTAATCCTAAAATCCAATGAAGCTAAGGCTTTTCAGCCCTGCTCCAATGCCTTCAACTATTAAAGCACACCCTATGACAGGGGTGTCCAAACTTGGGAACTTTAAGACTTGTGGACTTCAACTCCCAGAATTCCCCAGCCAGCATGGCTGGCTGGGGAATTCTGGAAGTTGAAGTCCACAAGTCTTAAAGTTCCCAAGTTTGGACACCCCTGCCCTATGATATACCAGCCATATTTGTACACATTATAACAATTTAAAAGGCTATTGTTCGTACCGGTTGGATGCAGATTTGCCAATAAATGGTAGTAATCAAATATTTATAAGAGTTGATGTAATTTTTCAAACATTCCCCACCCCTCTGCATGTAGTTATTTGTCACCATTGAAACTGTTACGCAAAAGGTGTTTAGTTTTGGCTTAGTCATTGTCACTGGATATTATTGTGGTTGCACGCAGAGTCAGCTGGATGTTCAGACTGGATCTATCAAATCTTTCTGAGATATGTTGTTGTTTGATAATGTTAAAGGTATTGTCACAGGATGTGAGCTGTTACAATAAAGCTGCCTTTTGCAATTCACCCATAGTGATTTTGTCAAGGTCGATGGTATTCAAGAGATGCTCCAGATGTTTTGGGATTGCACCCAACATGCCTATTCCTACTGGTACTATCTTTGCTTTCTTTTGCCATAGTAGTTCTATTTGCAAACCTTTGAATTTTCTCTAGTTCTTTCCTTTCTATTCTCTGTCTCCAGGTACTGTCAGGTCCACTAGCCAGATATTTTTGTCTTTCTTATACACAAATGTTAAATCTGGGGCATTGTGTGTCAGGTGCCTGTCTGTTTGAATTCTAAAATCCCAGAGCACTTCAGCTACTTCATTTACTACAGTATTATTTTCTCTATTTTGTGATATCAGTCAAATGATATTTCTTGCAGATTTCTGATGAGCCACTGTTACTACAATACTTTATCACGCCTAGCTACATGCTTATAGTTAGTCTGTGCAATCTTGCAGAAACTGACTAGGTAGTCCACTGTTTTTTTAGCTTTTTTGCTGATGTGTCATTTGCTGCCTATTGCTATTTTCATAATTCTGGCTCTGTGTGCGCTGGTTGTTAAGGCTTGGTTTTGTGTACCTGAATTAGCTCCTCTGTCTCTTGCTTCAGCTTTTCTGTTCTTAGCTATTGCCAAGTTCCTGCTACCTGCTTTACCTGCTACTTTTTTTTTACTGTGCTACCCTTGCTATGTCTCTTTTTTATTCTTTATTTGGTCTTTGTTATTAGTCTCTTTAGTATCCAGCAGTGACGTGCAGTCAGGGGAGGCAGGGGAGGCAGAGCCTCACCTCTCTCACCATGAAAAGAAAAAAAAAGGAAAAAAATTTCTCCCCTTTTCTCTTTCATCTCTTTCTTGCGCGTGCAAGCAAAATACCCCAGGATCATGGTGGCAGGGACAGCAACTCCTTCCGCTGCACTGCGGAGAAGAGCCACGCTGTGCTCCTCAGAGCTAGCCTCAGATCAGTGCGAGCCGTGGTCCCCTTCATGTTGGCTCAGGAAGGAGGGGAATGGGACCGGGTGTGCAGGAGGCTCCTCATCGCCCCTTCCCCTGAACACGAGGTCCCATTCCCCTCCTTCCTGAGCCAACATGAAGGGGACTGCAGCTCGCGCTGATCTGAGACTGGCGCTGAGGAGCCTCCTGCACACGTGGTCCCATTCCCCTCCATCCTGAGCCAACATGAAAGGGACCGTGGCTCGTGCTGATCTGAGGCTAGCGCTGAGGAGCACAGTGTGGCTCTTCTCCGCAGCACAGCGCAAGGAGTTGCTGTCCCTGCCACTGTGATCCGGGGTATTTTGCTTGTACGCTTGCAAAGATCAAAGTTGTCACAGTCCTCCCTTCATGATGATCAATTGATGATGTCACCAGCCTCACCAGCCATAAACCTCACTGCATGTCACTGGTATCCAGTAAGCCTTTATAGTGTACTTGCTTCAGTGCCTCTTCTTCCCTGTCTTCAGATATTCTTCCAATGCTCTTTTTTCTTCAGCTTTCTGGTGTACTTGCAACATTCCACATCTACCTATGCTTCTTGTACAAGTAGTCCTTGTACAAGTGGTGACATGCAACCACAGCTAGGGACTGGAACTTCCATTGCTAAGTGATGCAGTCATTAAATGAGTCATACCTGATTTTATGTCCTTTTTGTCATGGTTGTGAAGTGAATCACATTGTTGTTAAGCAAATCTAGCTTCCCCTATTGACTTTGCTGTTCAGAAGTCCCCTGGGAAGGTCACAAATGGTAAACATGTGACCCCAGGACCTTGCAAGCATCAAAATTATATGCCCTTTGCCAATGAGATTGCAGAGATGCTGTGACAGTTTAAAGTGGGAGGATTGGTTGCAAGTCATTTTGTCTGCCTTCGTTGTAACTTTGAATGCTTAAACAAATTAGCATAAATCCAGGACTACCTATAAATAGAGTCTGTAAACGTCACTGTGTGCATGAAGGGCATGATTCATTGCCATTATTTTTCTTCTTATCCAAGGCTTTCAGTTCTGCTTGAGCCCAGTCCACTATTCCAGTTATGTAGCTAATGAATTGAATAGCCCAGGTGCTAATTACCTTGATGGCATTCAAGTGTGGAGATTAAGATCTTCTTCACTCTTCTAACACATTCACTGCTGACTTCCTTCTTGACTCCAGGGTGCTTGATGTAGTCAGTCTGCAGGATGGCCAAGTATTTATTTATTTTAGGAAATTTATATTGCTGCATATTCGCATATGGTATCTGTTGTGATTGTCTTCATCCAGATCCTTGATATTATTTCCATAAGTCACCTTAATTCCTTCAGTTTTCACAAGTTTCCCCCTGTTGATTATAAGAGTAGCACTGTGTCTAGTCCCAACTCCATTGCAATATCTTGGCTGCATATTTGACAGTGTTGAGTAGCAATTCCATTCCAGATGATATTTTTCCATACAGTTTCAGATTGTTCATGTAAAGGAAGTGGGATAGTCTGCAGATGCTTTTTCATGATAGCCATGGTCTGATTTATTCAATAATGTTGACAGAGGAATCAGTGTAATGACAAACATGATGATGGTGAATTAGAAGATTCCTCTCTTAAGATTTACCTCTCCTAGTCTATCGCCATTGACTAGCAATCATGTCTTTCACTGTGCCATGAAGCTTCTGATGTTTCTGCTGAGTTTTGTTATTTGTCAGTGAGTCGAATGCCTTCTTGTAATCAATATGGGCATTCCTATCGAATAAGAATTGATCAGTTAGGCACTTCTTATCTTATCAATTAGGAGCTGATCTTTCATCTCTATTTGTTCTTTGGGCAGTTTCCTTTCTTTTCGGCTGGAAACAGGTTGTTTTCGCTAGATGCTCTTGGAGAGCATTAGCTACTGTGTCAAGTAGCAATTTAAAAGTTATTATTAAGCAGCTAATTGGCTTGGTTCTGCCCATTTTATTGAATCTTTCATTATCAGGTAATGATCATTATCAATAACCAATCTTCAATTTCACTTTCTTGCAGTATGTTGTTAAAACTGCTTGGCAATAAGTGGATATAAACCAGATGTTTCAGTCTAAAACACATGCAGTTAATTTTCACCTGAGAGCTAACCAATTTTTGATCTTCCTTGCTCTTCCCCCCCCCCCAATTTCTGCTCTTATTACGCCTTTTTTTCATTTCATCTTATACACCTTCTTAAGCCAAGCTGCATACTTGTTGCATTTCTTTCGATTGTGCCAAAGCTGTGCCCAGAACTGCACGGTTTCTTCTTTGTCAGGTGTTGCCTGATTCATTGCAGTCTCTCTGTTGATGGATTGGTAGAAAGGTTTCTGATTCATGTGAAATTGGAGATTCTGCCTGTAATGTGTCATTCAAGCTTCATATTTGCTGATTTTCTTGGCTATAGCTGTTATTTGCTGTTTTATTATTTCCACTGCTTTCTTCAACTTCCTTGGTGATATTTCTTGATCAGTTATGGTAAGGCTAGTCGCAGAGTTTATCTATCTATCATCTATCTATCTATCTATCTATCTATCTATCTATCTATCTATCTATCTATCAATCTATCAATCTATCAATCTATCAATCTATCAATCTATCAATCTATCAATCTATCATCTATCTATATCTATCTATATCTATCTATCTATCATCTATCTATCATCTATCTATCTATCTATCTATCTATCTATCTATCTATCTATCTATCTATCTATCTATCTACCATTTATCTGAACATAGGAAGCAGCTGCATTCCATATTAACCTGGCTTCCATCTAACTCAAGGGTGTCAAAGTCATGTGGTCACAGCAGCGTTACATGACATATGAGGACTTTTTTTCCCTTCGCTAAACCGGGCATGGGCGTGGCCAGCGGATGATGCATCTGGTCTGCGGGCCAGGAGTTTGACACCCCTGATCTCATTTTCATGCATAGCAACTTTCAAAGTAAAAGACACATATTTGTGAGATTAATTGTCATGTAAAAAATAAAATGACTACCAGGAAAAAGAAGCAGAACCTACACAATACCTAGTTCAATGTTAAATGGATTCACATCTCATAGCCATCCAAGTTGTTGAAATGCTTAAATTAAGTATTGTGGGAAAATATTGAGCTTCTTTTTGTGCAGTTGGCCGCTGTGAAAACAGATTGCTGGACTAGTTGAGTCACACGCTTGATCCAGCAGAGCACTGCTTATGTCCTTTTGTACTGCATTTCAGCATAGCCTTGAGCCAGGGTGGCACAGTGGTTAGAATGCAGTACTGCAGGCTATTTCTGCTGACTGCCAGCTGCTAGCCGTTTGGCCGTTCGAATCTCACCAGGCTCAAGGGTGACTTACCCTTCCATCCTTCTGGGATTGGTAAAATGAGGACCCAGATTCAGGGCCGGATTTAGATAAAAAGAGGCCCTAGGCTATTCCACTTAAGGGGCCCTTTCACCTCCCATTTTTAAGTTTGTAAATTACATGAGAGATAATAAAATACATCATTACTGTGATATATATCAATATATTAAATGAAACATGTTGTAATTGGTACTAACCTTTATAAAAAATGTGGCACGGATAATAAATAAAAATAAAAGGCCCCTCTTGATCTTGAGGCCCTAGGCTGAAGCCTAGTTAGCCTATAGGAAAATCCGGCCCTGCCCAGATTGTTGGGGCCATCATTATGCTGACTCTGTAAACCACTTCGAGAGAGCTGTAAAGCACTGTGAAATGGTATATAAGTCTAAGTGCTATTGCTGTTCCTAATCCTAATGCTCAGAACTATTATAAGGGTAAAGTAGGCAAGGAGGAAAGAACCAGCACTGTCACAATTATCTCCAGTCGAGAACCCCTCTGAAAGGAGCTTCAATAGGTTACCGGATACTGCTGGACCACCATTCTCAGCTTCCCCCACCACTGAAGGGCTGGCTGGGGCTCTTGAAAACTTTAATTCAGCAGCATCTGAATGGCCAGAGATTCCTCAATCCTAGTGTATTGCATGTATTCCTGGAAACCAATAGAGTCAGAACATAATTGCTGCTGCTCCCAGGAAACATGTTTTGCCAGTTTTACTGGTTTCTGGCCTGTTTCCTGATACAATATTGTATATTTTTAAGACGTACTTGTGTATTTTTGAAGCTATACATGCATCTGGCTATTTATAGAACTCCTAACTGGTATACAGAGTGATTAGGTCGAGCAGATTTTATCATTTGAGATCAAATAAGTCACAGCTAGAGATAATGATCCTCTTGGTTTATCACTCCTCACATGTGAAATGATACCTTCATGAAGATGTATCTGGTGCTTATTTTTATGTCCCTTCAACACCAGGCAAAGAATATTAAGAATTAGCAGAATTAGTTGTATGCACCCCAGCAGCACTTACTGCAAGTCAAGGTGATGAACACGGTGGATAACATAAAAGGCAGTTACAATCAAACAGGTGCCCTTATTCTGTGTACTCATGATGTCATAGGTCTTGCTCCAGAGCAAACAGTACAAAGTTAGCTTGGCAGCATTTCCATTAGTACTATGGGGCAGGTGTTTCCCACTAGCAGGAACTCACATTATCCTGCCTCCCAGCTTCTTCCCTCGCATAATTTGTAAATAGAAGTCTTCTTCCAATCTTGCCAAGGAGCGGCTTGCTGCTTCTCGCACACAGTGTCTGGTTGGTTTGAATCCTCCCATTAGCCTTCTGGAAGGAATGCTGCTGGCTCCATGAAAGGAAGCATTTCCTAGGGAAGGAAGGCCCTAACCTAACAACCCAAAACCACTGCCAAAGTTCTGAGGTAGGGCAATGTCCTAAGAGTCAGCCTCTTCTCCCTGGCATTTGCTTAATGCTACAGCCAGCCTTATAGGATGGATGAAGGCAGAATTTGGAAGCAAAGAAAACTGGTCTAAATTGGGTACCAATGGGAATAAATGTTTCCCACAGACCTTTGTGAAGTAAGGAACATCTCTAGTTATGAACATCACTTGAAATGTTCAAATGGCAACCATTTTCTCATAAGCTTTTACAATAACTAATTTTGTACTGAAGTAAAATATTTCTTAAGACATCCTGTTAAGCATTTTGTTGCTGCCCCTCACCCCAATCACTAGCTGCCAAAACTATTTCATTTAAGCAAGCAAAATGTTCAGAAGATATTTGTCTATGAGCTCAGGAGGAAGGAATGCTGAAATCAGCCAGCAAAAACGCTTTTCTCTGGAGGAGTTCCGGAGAGTAGCACAATCATGCCATGTTGAAGTGTAGTTGTAATGCAGCTGATCACACACAGGGACCAGCATCTGGCTGCAAAGCCATGCAAGCTAAACAGAAAACTTCTGCCTTCTCCTTTGCACAAGAAAATTGTTGCAAAATGCAGTGGCATTCTAATTTAATTCCATCATTCAGGATACACTTCTCTTTACTATTGCTGAGTCATGCACTAGGATTACATTTTCCCCAATTCTCCCAGTAATAATCCAGACTCCATAATAAGATGCTATTATGCCACATACATGTAGTTGAAGTATTCTTTATTTCACTTACTATTGTCTCAAATACCATAATATACAAGTTGTATGGTATACAAATACCATACAAGTAGTCCTCAACAACCCGAATTGGGGCCAGCAAAGTGGTCTTTAAGCAAAATGTCGTATGATAACCCAACTTAGTGATGACAATTCGGGCAGTCCGGCTTGTGGTCAGAATTCATAGCTACAAACAATTCATAACTACAAGGACTGATTTAATTTTTAACTTTTCTGATTCTTTCTTGTCCTTTTTTTTGTGTACAATCTCAACCAGAACATAGTTCACCAACAGAGTTCTGGAAGATTTAATTAATCAAAAAGATAAATATGCACTTACCTTCATTTTTTCTTTCCTTGTAATTTCTCCAAAACTCAAACACATATGTGACCTATTCAAGATACTCCAGTTCAGTGGTCAAAGATATTAATAATAATAATAATAATAAATTTGAATTTATTAGCCGCTCCCTTTCCAGGCAGGACTCGGGGCGGCGTACAATGGGGCATATAGAACATAAAACATGTGTACAAACACATAAACATACATATATACACAGACACACATGCACGGAGGAGGTAACAAATTACAACATTTAGACAGTTAAAAATCACCATTAAAATACCCCAATTGTAAGAAACCCAATGTACAATTAAAATTTAAAATTTAAAAAGACAGTCAGGAGGAATGAGAAAAATTACGGTTGAGCCAGGCCAGATAATTGAAAGAGGTGGGTCTTCAGCTGTACACGGAAGGAGCTTACAAGTGTATTTTTTTAAACAAATATTCATTTGTTTAAAAAAATACACTTGTAAGCACATCTTGATTTTGCTTCTCAATTATAGCCTGCCCTACGTGAGGCTGCCAGAATTCATTGGACAACATGTCCCATCATCCCATTCTGTATGACCTGGAGGGCAAGAGTTCTAGTAGACTAGCCAGTCATATTTGAAAAGAGCATACAGGTAGTCCTTAACTTATGACCATAATGGAGCCTGCGCATTATGGTCACAAGTCATGATGTTCTTTATGTGACACTTGCATGATTCAGGCAGGGTGTATAAGTCTCTTTGTTCAACACTGTCATAATTTCAAATGGTTGTTGAATGGTCATACGTTGAGGACCACCTGTATTATCATGGATCGTGTTGGTTGTTACCAGCTGTATCTATAACCTTAGCATGCTTTAAAAATTGTTTTGTGCAAGTAACACTGTCAGTATGCCAAATTGTCTCAGCAATCATGTGCCTTGGATAAATTAATTTAAGAGACTGGAAAAAAAGACAGATCAGTTCAAATCAGGAAGCTGGGAGTAAAAAGAGAGAGTGGTATATGATTTATTTTCCAATCAAGCCCGGAATTCTTTTCCTTACAAATATTTAAAAATATTTGGATCTAATATACAGTTGGGATGGAGTTCAGCTGTTAACTAATCTTCAGTCATTATACTGGCCTGTGCAAGGTCAAAGCATTGGACAAATATTTACTAATCAATGCGGTGCTGAACTGCTGCTAAAAGCATGGCCACAAACAAAGGAGGCCACTTAGATGGAGAAATGAGAATGGGGATGCTAACTTCTTAGAACTCCAACATGGTGAGCTTTTGGCTGTACTAGCAAATAACAATATAGATTCTCTCTAAGGGATGATTCCTGAAGTAGGAAAGAAGACAAAAACTTACTTTGCCTTGTTAGATGGCAGTAGTTCTGGGGATATTCTATCCAACTGCATTGGCATTCTTTGTGTATTTGAATCTCATTTTTGTTACTAGTGAGAAAAAGGGTTTAAAATGTTACGACGTTTGAATTGGGGGAAGCCTTAGGAATCCAATGTATCACAGCCACCTCAATGAATTAGCCTTGGAAGAAGAGACAGGAGTACTAGTAGTCTGAAAGCCAGTGGGAAGGCAAAAAGCCAGGCCTCAGCATGGTGACTGGGGAAGGGAGAGCCAACCCATGGAAACCCAGGGTTTTCTTCTTCAGATTCAGATTCCCAGGCTTATCTTTGAAAGCCTATAGGAATGCAGAATCAAATAATTATGCTGGAGAAGACATAGAAGCATCATGTTGTAGGGAAGAGCTATTGGAAATATAATGGCCTCCTTTGTGATGGAAAGATTTCTTTATGTAACCCTGCATTCCAGTGGTGGGATTCAAAAACATTTATACCGGTTCTGTGGGTGTGGCTTGGTGGGTATGGTATGACTTGGTGGGCGTGGCAGGGGAAGGATACTGTAAAATCTCCATTCCCTCCCAATCAACTGGGACTCGGGAGGCAGAGAATAGATGAGGGTGGGGGTCAGTCATAGGTTGTATTTACTGGTTCTCCAAACTACTCAAAATTTCCGCTACTGGTTCTCCAGAACTGGTCAGAACCTGCTGAATACCACCTCTGCTGCATTCCGAGCAAAACTAATGCACCATTAGCTGGGAGTATTGAAAAACTCAAGTGTTTTAAATAATTTCTTTTGCAGGACAAATCCGGCATAAAAGGTGTGGACATACTCTCTGTTGCAACAGAGGGCAGGACCAGAACCAATAGTTCATAACCACAAGATTAGTCTAGATTTAGACTAGATATCAGAAGGAACTTCCTGACAGAACAACTTTCTCAGCCAAGGAATATTTTACTACATAAAGTGGTTAATTCTGCTTAGATGGAGGTTTTCAAACAGCCCGGATGAGACATTGTAGTGGATTCTGCCCCAAACAAAGCACTGGTTTACAGCAGTGTTTCTCAGTTTCAGTGACTGAGGAATTCTGGAAATTGGTCCACACCTTTTAAAGTCATTTGGACTGAACAACACCAGACTAGAGGTCCTTTAATGTTTATGCCACCTTAGGAGTCTATGATCCACTTTGTCTAATGCAGCTTATTCTTCATTTTTGGTTATGTTTTAGAGCTCATCAATGAACTCCATCTTTCAAATTTTAGAAAAGTGGACTTTGGCCTACTGTTGAAATACTCTGCCTTTGCCTACCCAGGTAATAGCAGCTAGACCAGTGTTTCTCAAACTTGGCGACTTTAAGTCCTGTGGACTTCAACTCCCAGAATTCCCCAGCCAGCTATGCTGGCTGGGGGATTCTGGGAGTTGAAGTCCACAGGACTTCAAGTCGCCAAGTTTGAGAAACACTGAGCTAGACTGTCCAGCTCTAGAAAGCTGAGCTTAGTTAGTACATGGATGGTAGACTGTTTCAGAAGTCCAGGGCTGCAGACTAGACTGGGAAATTGAAAAACATAATAGAAGAAACCAGTGGTGGGATTCAAATAATTTAACAACCGGTTCTCTGCCCTAATGATTTCTTCCAACAACCAGTTCACCAAACTGCACAGAAAGTTAACAACCTGCTCTCCCGAAGTGGTGCGAACTGTCTGAATCCCACCACTGGAAGAAACTATATAATGCAAAGAAAACTATATTGATGTAACTGAGTAAATTGCAGGAGTCACACTATACTTTGTGAAGAAAGTAACTCAGATATTACCCTGACTTATTTCATTGTATTCTTTTACTTAGACTCCTTGTATCAGAACAGTCTGAGTTTATTCTGAAATTCAGCCCTTCATTGCTTTATTCCTTACAGAAGTGTTCTCCAACTATTAAAGCTAGAATAGTTTAATGCAGCTCCTTGTATCATTTGGTCTTAAATATAGATATGCTCTACTACTACAACTATACTGATCTTTTTCTTCTCTCACAGAAGCTGAATTTCTTAAAATTCTCAAGAGAGTTCATAGCAATAGCATTTAGACTTATATACCGCTTCACGGTGCTTTACAGCCCTCTCTAAGCAGTTTACAGAGTCAGCATATTGCCCACAACAATCTGGCTTCTCCTTTTACTCACCTCGGAAGGATGGAAAGTTGAGTTAACCTTGAGCCTGGTGAGATTTGGACTGCCAAATTGCAGGCAGCCAGCAGGCAGCAGAAACATTGCACCAACTCAGTTCTTAAAGAAAGAAACATTAGAAAATGGCGTTTTAGAGAGAAGTCTATCCTAAGTTCTTTCCTTTGACAACTAAACTTCTTTCTATATTTTTTAAACAAAAGAAGTGCCATTTATTAAATTGATGAACCTTTAGTACTATCAGAAATGAAAATTACATTAATTAAAAGTTTCAAATGATCTAAATTGTCTGTAAGTCTAATTTATTAAGTCTTTTTAAAAAATTATTCATGCATACATATTTTCATTCAATTAAACTTAAACAATTTATAAGTCCCTCCAATTAGAACGCAGCCTACAACTCCCTCTCCATAAATTGGAAATGTAACCAAGACAAGATGCTGCCACAGAAAGTAATAACATCACTTATGTAAGTCCTGGAACAAAACACAATCGGCAAGACCCAAGTAATAATGTCCAGTATCTTAAGGTGGAAAAAGGAAAACAAAACAATCCCTGCTTCCTCAGGCTACGTTTAAATAACCAGATTTTAATATAGCCAAAAAGGAAGAGGTCATTCAAGGCTGGTTCATAGGATGGGAGACACACGCAACAGAGAAAGTGTATTTATGCAGCCTCTTCAAATGATGCTCCTTGACCTTATCTGACAGGCAGATACACCATGAACTATGAAAGGCTTTAAACACAACCAGTATTTGTAATGAATTGTGCCTGGAAGCCAACCAACGTTAGCAGGAATGTTGTAGCTACAATGAGAAGTGCCCATAACTACTGAGGCCTCTATCCTGGAGCAGCTGGAGCTTCCAAATGCTCTTCCCTGTGGTCTTTCAATAATGATTTAAGCTAAGAATTACTTAATCTAGCCAACTGTATTGGAATTTATTTAACAAATCACAGTTAACAAATACAAAATGTCAACCCAGTCATTGTGTCTTGGGAATTAAAAACTTGCACATATCAAGGTTCTTGGTGAAATATACTGTGCCTGAACTAAAATGACAAAGGCACAGGGCAACACAGAATGAAGAAACATAACTGTAGCTCTTTAGGCATTCTGGATTCCATGAAGTGCAAAACACGAGCACAATAATGGAGTATTAATAAGTGGCTTTTTCCTTGATTTACCTGCACTGAGTAATTCTACCATCCATGTATATGATGGGGCAAGTAGAATTTCCTTGACCTGGGAGAAAGGAGGCTGATCATCACTACCTGTACACAAATGTAAATTATCCAGTTTAATTCCAGTCATCTCAATGGATAGAAAAACATTTTGATGGCTCGTGAATGACAATGCCATGAAGGAATTACCTCTGGCTGGGCAAGCACTAAATAGGAGGCGTTCAGCATTTCCCCAAGCTGAGTTTTTCAATCCTCAGTGGTGTAGTATTTCTACTATCTAAATAAGTGTGTGTGTGTGTGTGTGTGTGTGTGTGTGAGAGAGAGAGAGAGAGAGAGAGAGAAAGAGAGAGAGAGAGAGAGAGAGACTGACTGACTGACTGACTGACTGACTGACTGACTGACTGACTGATTTTTGGGGGTTGGGAGCAGATTAAAAATGTTATACGAGCTGTCCCAAATGCCTACCAGAAAGGACTGACCTTTTCATAAAATAGCTACTAATTAAGTAGATCATAATTATTACAAAGCACCAATTATTTATCAATTAATACTATTTACCATCTTTCCTATACCTCTCCTTTTGCACTTTTCAGGGCAGTACCTACTACTCCTGTTCTTTTGCCAGGCAGTTAAACATAATTTCAAGCAGAGTGCCACAGTTGCTTCCATCTTCCCTGGGTTAGTCATAAAATTGGGAGGGAGGAAGAGAGAGAGAGAGAAAGCATGTTCTTTTCTGCCCCTTTTGTTTTATACAAATTATCTGAATGAACTATTTTAGCACTGATGGGCATGTAGATTGTCTAGAGAAGGAATCTCCTGAGAAGTTTGTAGCCATGACTGAGAAGTGATGAGTTTTCTTAAAAACAGTATTTCTAACACAAATCTTTTTTTTAATGACGATTTTTCTGAGTTTCAAAATACCTTTATGTTTTCCTGCCAATGTTTAGATATTGTATCTATATTCATGTATATTAATATATTCATAGTTCAAAAATCAAACCAATGGTTAAGATACTGTGAATGATGTAGGCTTGGAAGTTATCCAATACTATTATTCCCATTTGATGTAGAAGCAGAGAAGAAGAATGATGAATTGTAATCTGCAGAGTAGTCGAGTGTTGTTAGCAATCTGCTGGCATATTAGATTTTTTTTAAAGAAATATGGGAGGAACAAATTGTAGTTAATAGTTCTTTCAATGCATCTTTTTTGACCAACAAGAAGCAATTCTATTTAATCTGGATTAAGCATTCACTGGGGGGGGGGGGGGTCCCTGCAGTCCATAACTAATATCAAACTATATTTCAGATCTTAAATACCTCTATTGAATTCATCTCCTGAATAGTTTAGTTAAAATAATAAAATGGATTTGGATTCCAAAGAAAGAGGCTTTTGTGTTGATATCTATTGTTAGGGACTACTTGGACACACGCATTTTACAACAATATGGAAGCAGTTTGCCACAGTCCTCTTTCAGGAAAGATTTTCCCCCTGAACTTCTCCAACTAGTGTATAAAACTATCTAGTGTATAAGCATTACCTGGTGCTTTCCACTGAGGTATTAACATAACTAACCTTACTTTGCTTTTTGGTCAACCAAGATTGAACAGGCCAAGGTTATTGGAGCTGGAATTCTCAGATTTATTCACTGAAACTATGTATTTCAATTTCTCAACAATCTCAGCTATAGCCATGTTGGAAGATCTTATGCTCTGGCTGCTCAGTTACCAGACATCTATGTCGCTGGGAAAGGTGAAAGTAAAGAGAAGGAAAGGATGACCTGTAGAAAGGAGGATGGACTCAGTTACAGTAGTGATGAGTGTACCACCGAAAGATGTGAAAAAATAGGTTAGGGACAGATCATTATGGAAAAAAATCTATGTGGTTGCTAGGAAATGAAAACAACTTGATGGGACATAATCAATCAATCCCTTGTAGAACTGAGAGAGAGTCCAGTGGGAAATCCTAAACAACTACTTCTAGCTATTGCTTTCAACATTAGTTCAGATGGACTGAAGAGCTCATTTGCTGACAGGTAAATTTATTAAGCTTATATAAAAGGTAGGATCAAATATAATAATGATGCGCAGTATTACTTTCATGGAATATGTTACTTAGTAAGTTGAGGACTACCTGTATAGCAGCTTTTCCCTCCCCTTAAATAATTTCTCTGAATGCTCATGTACCATTTGCATTATTTTACTTATCTGTGTGTGTGTGTGTGTGTGTGTGTGTGTGTGTAATTTGTATCCTGCTTTTATTATTTTTACAAATAATTCAAGGTGGGAAACATATCCAACACACCTTCCTCCTCCTATTTTCCCTGTAACAACAACAACCTTATGAGGTGGGTTGGGCTGAGAAAGAGAATGACTGGCCCAAAATCACCCAGTTGGCTTTTATGGCTAAGGCAGGATCTGAACTCATGGTCTCCCATTTCCTAGCCTGATGCCTTAACCACTAGACCAAATTGGCTCTCAAATACTGAATAAATGCTCAAATACTAAAATATGTATAAGGTAAAATTACAAAGGCCAGAATTAAATAGCACTGAACTATTAACAAAATGGAAACAACCAAGTTAGACCAAAGAGTAGAAGCCCAATAATGATCTTTTATGGAATAAAAACAAGAGCATTGCATCCATTTAATCAGAGCTTTGTTGTTATACAGGTCAATAGTTTGAATCAGTGTATGGTAATTTTATGGCGTTAGCTAATAAGATTATAGAAAAAATATGAACATACATGTTTTGCATTTTAATATGATTAAGAGGAAAGTACATAGACCTGTTAGGATAAAACAGGCTGGTTTTTCAGATTGAATGCTGAGCCTATAATTCACTATTTAAAATACTAGCTAAAAGGAAATATTTTAAGGTCTATGGCTGCTTTGGTCCAGAAATAAACAGGCCATCCTGTTATAACTGAAGGCAAGGGCACATTTGTCTTCTATCTACTATAAACTTTCTACTCTGAAACTTTGATAGAGATGGATTTAGTATTGTTTTTTAAGTCCAGTTCTGCAACTCACAAATACTTAGCCAAGATCCAACACAGCTGCTGCATTCCAAGTTTTCAGCACTTAAGACAGAACAAACTAATATAACTTCAGCACAAAGTCTGGCCAATGTGTGAGATTAGCCAAAACACAAAGCAAAAAGACTTTCCACAAAATGAGGTTTGGCTGCATTGAGTTGTTTTTCTTCTTCTTTTCTTTATTTGAAGAAGTCTAAAAGCAGGGGGGGGGGGACATATAATATCCGATTATAGTTTCTCCTTTTCATGCTTGCTTGAAAAAGAAAGTTGTACATGCTTTTCCAAGACCTGAATCCTTTAAACAACTTGCATTCATGTGAAAGAAGTGGAAAAAAAAACTGGAACAGAGTACAATGACCACTTCTAGGCTTTGTAAAGTAAGGCAAATTATAAAAAAAGATCTAATATTTTTAGTGCCTCTCCAATGAGTTTTATGTACTCAAGCTGGGACAATCCTTTGGTTTTAAAGATGGAACTTCAGTCCAAATAGTGCTAGTTTTACAGGCTGTGGAGGGGTTAGCTCTAATGTCTGATCCAATAGATGGATACTCTTAATTTTACCTCGTTTCTTATAGTTCTACCTATAAGAACAAAACTATTATACCATTCTTCAGGAATAGCATGTTTTCTATTATGGGGCAGACTGTGTGTTCTTCAGATATTCAGATATTAATATGATCAAGCTCCATCATTAATGTTTTTGTAATATGAAATAGGAAAACTAAACATGCAAAGCAAAATATTATCTTATTTATTTTCAGCAATGTCTATGGATGCACATTCTGACATTTTATATGGCGCTGTGTGTGTGTGTGTGTGTGTGTGTGTGTGTGTAAATGAGAAAGGATTTATACAAAAAATGATTTAAAATAGAATTGGTTCTAAAGATACTTTAAGCTACTGTTAGATTTGTTTTCCCACAGAATGAAAATAACTGAAAGCTAGAATATAATATGAAACAGCTGCTTCTCAGGCTTTGTATCACAATCAGGAAATGCTGAACTGTACTGCTATGATTCACACCCAAAGTCAATTTATCAGTAAAAAGACAAGAAAGGAATGAATGATAGGAGATAATATATTTCAACATTATTTGACTATCTTTTTTTTTTGAGGCAGGAGGAACAAAAGTTTAAAATGTTTACAGTTGTTTTTTAAGTATACTTAATGTACCAGCCTGGTATCAAATCAAGACTTCCAGTTAGTGTTAAGCCTTGTTACTTCCTGATTTTTCATCCTCTGTTTATGTTACAATAATCTTGCATGGTTGTGGTAAAGCAGCCTTCCCCAATTTGGCCCATCTTTGATTCCCATAAGCTCATTAACAAGGTCAAATAACTTGGTATTATAGGAACTGGAAGCAGCATATCTAGATCAGAGAAGGCTTTTGAAAATATAAATTTAATATGAGAGAAACATAAGCTAAAAATTAATTGAAGAAACTTAAGTGCACTGGCAAGTAAGAAAGGTATCACTTTGCTCATTAAACTAGTTGTGAAAAATCAGAATGAAAGTAGGGTCACATAGCAGCAGCAAACCAGTCTCATAGCATGGCTGATTATGTTCCAGAATGGTAGGCCACAGGTCACGAAGGTCTGTAAGAGATTACTACATGAGTTTTGCAACTAATGCATGTTTGAGAATGTTCAAAGGTACAAACAAGGACAGCCACTTTTAGCTGACAAATACTACCAACCCTTCAGGTTACACTTAAATTCCTTTCTTTCTCTCTCAGGTTTTTCTTTCCCAACAAAGGTTACCATAAAAACCATTGATTAATCAGTCACCAAACACGTATTTATAAAAACCATAGCCCCCACCCCCACCCCCACCATATCACTGGGTGAAACAATGGGAACTGATTTTGTGAATATTGTGCAGATAATTGTGAATATTTCAATACTAATTCAGTCAAATCTTTGCTTAAATAAGGACCATGTGGCAGCAGTGCTGCATTCTAGCTAGTTATTTGTAAAGTCAACCTCATAGCTCAAATAAGTTGTATTAACCATAACTTTGTGTATAATCAAAACAAAAACATCTATTATTGTTTGGAAATAATCATTTAAATATTTATTCTGACAAAAGATTGATGCACATTTATAAACTTCTTGACACTAATATTAGAGGGGCTACTAAATCCTCAGAAATTCTAATTCTGTATTACTTAAATATTTATTTATATCCTGCCTGTTATTTTTTACAAATAACTCAAGGCAGCAGATATATACAACACACATTCCTCCTATTTTCCCACAACCACCCTGTAAGGTGAATGGGGCTGAGAGTGACTTTCAGGGCTAAGGCATGACTTGAACTCACGTTCTCCTACTTAGCATTTGCATTTTAAAAAGTACGTAAGACATTCAACATATACTATATTCCCTCTTATATATGACTTAATTTTAAGGTAAAAACCTTTTAAAGCAGAGAACCAAACCACGTCTTAAAGCAAACTCTTCAGCTCATCAACCTTCCTGAGGTTTCAGATTGTTCAATTACCATATATGAAAATAATTTAATACTACTTACGTAATAGTACTATATGATATTCCTATCGGCCCTCAGGGAAACCCTGGCCATTTTAGGGAACTCTGCTTTAAAGCAGGGTTCTATACCAAAGAATTCTATAGTTAAGAGATTGGGCTACTTCTCTACACCAAGCGTGACAAACTTGCATCATCACAGTGGCATCACATGATGTACCATGGCTTTTTTCCCTTTCGCTAAACTGCGCATGGGCGTGGCAAGGTTCATAAATCAACCAAATTTTGAAATTTTGCAATGGATGTACAGACTACAATCCCTATATACTGGCAGGGGAATTCTGGCAGATGAAAGTTCTCACATCTAAAAAAGTTGCCACGTTTGAAAAACATTGTAGATACGTAGCAAGAACCACCCTCTGATGCAACAGATGTTGCAGTCCATTTTGTTAAAAAAAAAAAAGCTTAAGACCAGCCATTTGTTTTTATATTACCCTTCTTTACAATTTCCTGCTAATCTGTAAACATGACAAATCTGTGGGGGAATGATTATATCTACAAAGAAATGCTATCTTCTTTCCTCCCACCCTCCCCCCAGTGGTGTGTATAGGATTGTGTGTCTTTTTGCAGTACTTTGGAACCTTCTGGAACAGCTTATTGCCTTTGGCAGGCTTCCAGTTGAAATGGAGCAATTCTGCAATTCAAAATTAGATTAATCTGTAGCTAGATACCATATTGGCAGGGGAAAACTAATAAAGAAGCACCACCTTGTAGACATGGCTTTAACAGCTTGGGAATTTTTTTCCTCAAAAGTTTTATTGGGAGAACTACAAAACATTTACAGTACAAAGTTTACAGTCTCACACTTTGAATTTGTAGTGAACTGACTCTCCAAAATATATTACAACTCAAGTTGACTTATTTTCTAGTTACATTCAAAACATACTTCTGTTAAAGTAGTCCAAAGAGTACATAGTGCTGAACCTGTACCTATGTACATTTTTTAAAAAAGATACTGCTCATTCATTCATCACCCAGAGAAAAGATTTGGATAACTCCTGATTTCCTACACAACAAAAAGTTACATGTGTTGGAATCTTAATAAAGGTATACTCTTGTACACAAAAAGAGGTTCAGATCCAAAAGGTGGCCTCCATAATAAAAATGAGTGGTACAATTTCTTGTAGTTAAAAACCCAGCCCTACATTCAAATTCTCAAGCATTAAGAAAAAATACTCGTTTGGTTGAGGAAGATTTTAAGGCAAGCATGGACCCTTACAAAAGGCACTGTGAAACATAATACTGGGAGCCCCCCACCCCACCCCTTTTATTGCTACATACTCTGAAACTATCACAGTGTGATTGGTGAAGTTAGGCAACAGAAATACATTTTGGTTAATTTTAAGAAGTAGGTTTGCCACTTTAAATTTGGACTGATTGTGAAGTAAGTTTAAGCTTGGACTGGTTACAACCATTGTACATTCTTTAAAAAAACCACTGAAATTTCTCAAACTACTTCCACAGCATTGAGTCAGATTTCTATAAAAAAAAGCCAATGCAATTTTTCAATTTACGTAAACAAGGAAAGAAATTAATGAAATAAATATTACATACAATCTCTTAAATTAAGAATTTTACTCATTTACAATAAAATAACCAAGTGAAGTTACAAAAAGGCATATATTACTGTGAAAAGAACACACTCCACATTTTGCCGATTAATAATGGCAATCATAATTTAAACATAATAAAAGAATATATATCTATTGCTTTTCATCATACCTGATAAATACAGTATGAACAAATTACCAATGTATACTTTTCACAAGATAATAAATAAGTTAAATAGGTTCATATTGAGTTGTGCAGTGACTTGCGCGAACAACTCAGCTAAAAAAAATTAAAAAATCAGCAGTTATTCATCAACAATTACAAACTAAACTCAGTTGAATGCTTCCAAATAAAGCAACAAAAATTGTTCTAAGCCAAACATCCACTAAGTGGTGGCAATGGAACCAATATTAAACTTTGGAATGGAAGTTTTAGCATGTTATAATATATATAGATACATAAAAAACTAGAGTGTTATCAAGGCATATTCTTGGCAGGATGTTGGATTTTTCTTTTAAAAGCTTATACGTTTAGTATATTTACTTTAAATCTGATTGAAAGGCAACAAATTCCACTCTTCTTTTATTCTTTTTTTGTTGTTGTATATAGATCTGAAGAGACCTGGAATGCAGAGTTCATGGGCCTCCAGATTGATTGCTGATTCCTCAGGGAGTATGATTAGATAATTTGTTTGCTAAATACTCTTTACCCTTTGTATCCTCCCCACAAACACTTGAAAATGGAATGGCTGTTGCTGGTGATGCACATTAAACTAGTCTGGGAGGGGCGCTGGGGAGAAAAAAAGGAAATCCCATCCTTCCAGTCTTTAGATTTAAAAAAAAATTGTTCTTGATGACGTCATTTGCTCTTCTGCAAATTGATTTTTGTTCATCTTGATAAAAAGAAAAAAAGTTTCTTTTGCTTTCTCCTTTCTGAATTTGCTCAGCAATCAAAGGATTTTTTTTAGCACGCACACACACACACACACAAAGGAAAGCACACACTGAAAAAGAAATGAGCAACAAAAATAGTCTGTGCAAACTTGGCTAGTTTCCACTCCTGATGAATAGGATGGGAAGATGGGAAAGAAAGGGCAGCGAGTAACTACCCTAACTGGGATTGCCCAGGGGAACACGACCCCCTAAAAAAACGGGAGCTCGAAGGGCCTCTCCCCCTCCTGACCTCCTTAATCGTCGGAGATCGAGAGGCGGCTGAAAATCGGCAGACGTCTACCCGAATCCAGGCCGGGGGACTCGGATCCGCTGAGACTGCCGGAACTGAGGGAACCGCTCAGGTAACTCTCTCGGTCGGAGAGAGAATCCGGAGGGCTTGGAGGGGCGTCGAAAACGGGAGACTCAGAGAGGCGGCGCAAAGGCTGGAAGCTGAAAGGCGGAGAGGCGGGAGGGCCGGGCGGTGGGCAGCAGCTCCCTCCTCCACCTCCTCCCCCTGCAGCGCTTTGCTGCTGATGGCAGCGGTAGAAAGTCGCCGCGTTGGCGAAGCAGCCCTGCTGAGGCGCGGAAGGCGGCGGCGGGTGGAGGGTGAGAGGAGCGATGAGGCTGCCCAGCTCCTGGCCGGCCGAGAAGGCGAAGGCGTTGTTGGCGCAGGAGGCGACCAAGTCGTCACAGTAGGAGCCGCCCGAAGGTGGCGGCGGGGTGCGGGACCCACCGGGGCTTTCCAGGAGCAGGGCCGCCGCTTCCAGCCCGCCCTGCGCCACAGCCCCGCCGTGGTGATGGTGGGCGGAGAAACCGGAGAAGCTGAGGCTGTGGTGGAGTTTGGGCCTCTCTCCTCCCCCTCGGGGGTGCGGGATGCCAAAGTTGGAGCCGTTGGTGCCGCCAGGCCCCAACGGGTGGTCTCGGGCGGAGGGGGCGAAGGCGCGGAGGTCGCCGGTGCTGCCCGCGTGCGGGGGGTGCAGGGAAGGGTGGTGGTGGTGATGGTGGTGGTGCGAGGGATGGCTGCTGTGAGGCGGAGGGTTGGGCTGGAGCGGGGGAGGCGGCGGCGGGGGCGGTTGCTGCTGGGTCGCTGGCGGGTTAGCACTGCCGTTGGCGGGCGCTGGGCGGCGCTCGTCCGCGTTGTGGATGAAATGGCAGCGAGGCCCATAGGGGCAGAAGCCGATGGTGTGAAAAGTGCGGCACAACTCCGTCTTGTACTTGGGGTGGCGGGTCAGGCTGCGGAGCTCGTGGAAGCCGTGAGCGAACTGGCACTTTTCGCCGTACTTGCAGGAGCCGCTCTCTTCGAACGGCCGACAGAGCTCCGTCTTGTAACGTGTGGAGTTGATCGGCGCTCCCCCTCCGCCGTTTCCTCCGCCTCCTCCCCCATTGCCGCCGCCGCCGCCCTTTCCCGCCGAAGTCGCTGCCACAACCACCACTTGCTGCTGGTGCAGCTGTTGCATGAGGTGTTGGCTTCGCTCGCCATTCTCGCTGAGAGACCGGTCTCGAAACTTGTTCTCCTTGTTCAGCAAGGCGGTGGTGGAGCTGCTGCTACCGCAGCCGCCTGCCCCGGTGCCAGGCTCCTTAAGGCTGCCGAAGTTGGAGGGCGCGGACAGCGTGGCACTAGAAAACTTGATGTTGCCGTTAGCCAGAGCCTGAAGATTGCTGGTCGAGTGCCTTCGCAGAAAGCCCGGCGTGAAATTGGAGCTGGGAGAGGTGCCCACAGGGCTCCCCACTGCCTTCTTGTCCAGCATGTTGCTCAAGGATTTTTCGGTCTGGGAACCAGGGAAAAAAGGGAGGCGGAAAATTAGAACGGAAAAGCGTGCACCGTGAGTCCCAAATCTTGGAAGAAAGAGGACTTAGCAATTTTCACTACGCCCTAATGAGCGCTCGAGCCATCAAGACCCTTTCCCACTAGCTTCAGCCGCTGATCCAAGAGTCGTTGTCAAGACACCCTCCCACTGCAAGCAATTTAAAACTTTTCGAGAGGTGGTCTGTAGCCCCACCCACTCGAATCAATGCACTTTTAAAAGTTCCGATTCAATACAGCTGGAGCCTGCCGTACCAAGTATGAGGCTCGTTGTATCTGTCGTTTTATTTTAAAACACACCCACTACATACGCACGCTTTAGTAAGCAAAAAAGTTGCTTGGCGTCCGTCAAACTTTTACC
This sequence comes from Natrix helvetica, assembly GCF_964273705.1. NCBI lineage: Eukaryota > Metazoa > Chordata > Lepidosauria > Squamata > Natricidae > Natrix > Natrix helvetica. The sequence continues at coordinate 249,201,271 of NC_138552.1, forward strand.
TTCCCTCGAAATATCTTGCAAAGCGCCAACAGATCTTGCAGCCTGTGTCTCTACAAAGATCACTGAAAAGTATAGTCCCGAATTCAAACGAGCTCAGTCCTAGGCTTGGAAAATTCTTAGCAAGAACTTTTAAGAACTATTCCGACCGCCTCCTTCAAAAAGAAAAAAGAGCCACCCACGAACTCATCTCTTACCTTGCAGAAAAAGTCAATGTCGTAGAAGGCAGATAAAAGTGTTGTAGACATTTCTAGATCCTGTAATGGTCGGAAATGCAGGAAGGACCGAAAGATCCCACTTTCCTCGGAAGCTTTGGATGCGCCACGACTGAATAGGAAAGGGCTAACTGCTTGAGATCGGAATTAATCTCATCAGTTTCCCAGTCAGACTCAACCAAAGCCACAGCTATCTAGACTGCTGGAACTTCGCAGCAGCTGCACACGCCCCATATATATATAAATGCCGGGATAACAGCGGGGAGGGACGGAACACTGACCCAGCCGGGGTCTCCCAGCAACACCACCCAACGATTCTCCTCCCTCCCAGCTTAGCCCCGCCCCTTATAGTCTACGCTCTCTCATTGGGCGCCGCCAATTTTCTTGAAGTACCTCAGTGAGGAGGGGGGAGGGAATACGAAGTTACCGCGTACGAAGGCTGAGCGGAGCAGCTTCCCCCCCCTTCAGTCCTTGCTGTACTAGGCACGCGCTGAAAGCTTGTTGACTCGCATAGAGAAAGCACTGTTCTCTAGGCTCTGCAATGCATGCTGTCAACGTACAGCGTGTAGCTCCTTCCCTCGACAGAAAATGTTTTAGGGTAGACATGGTGTGAAGCCGACTTTTACACAGAGCACCTCAGCATACAAAAGGCTTAGTATAATTGGCGGCTGGTTCCCACAAGAACTATAATAACGCCGTGTGCTCAGGAAAACTCCCATGAGGTTAACCACTGGCAAAGTACAAACGCGGCGTGCAAGAATATAGCGTGGCTGTTGCACCTGCTAAGCCAGACAGGGCAGAAAGTCGGCGGAAAAAGAAAGCTACGGGGTAGGACTTGACTGAGCTGAGGTACAATCCTGTGGATATTTCTACGGATTAGTCCTTTTAACTCCAAGTTAGGAAAGAAATAGATCTATGAATAACAATCTAGGTTCGGTAACTGCACCCAGTACTGTAACACAATTGTCTTGTTACGTCATTTAATGTGGGGAGATGGGCGGTTGACGTACAAAGAAACCCATCGTTGTTCAACCCTTTTCTCCCGAAGTCCGCCTTTCCTTGCACAGCTTGAAAGTTCTCAAGTAAACACAGGCCGCCGCGGGGATTTGCAGCCCGTTTCACACCCCTGCTGGGTCGCCTGGGAAGACCACAGGGAAGGACAAACTTCAAGGCTCCTGCGAGTCAAATGGGACGCCCCGCAACTCCTCCTCTTCCTCCCTCCGAGCTTTGTGCCACGCGACGGGTTTTGGAAACAAATCCTTTCGGGCCAACCGGTGGGGCAGGAGTTCCATTGCTGGCCGCAAGCGTGTTAAGGTTAGATGGGCGAAGAGAGCACTCCCTTCCCCTCCGCTGGACTCGTCTTCCCTTCTGAAAAGGGGATTCCCCCCCCCCTCCCGTTCTCTCTCCCTGCAACCGCCCCACAACCGTTTACTTGGCAGGCTTGGCAGCCACTCAAGGTCTTGTGATGCGATTGGCCAAGCCAGCTCTCTCTCCTTTGACACACAGCCTCAAGCTCTGCGCTCAACCCGACAAAGGCCGTCGCTGCTGAGCCTGGCAAAGATCAGGGAGGTGGGGCGGGCTGACGCCATACAGCTGCGGGGCTACGTTTGGGCGCTCGCTGCCGTCAAGCCCCGCCCCTTTGAGAGTTGAGCGTCCGCCGGGGAGAAGGGCTGAAGCTGGGAGGCTAGTCCTCCTTTCCTCTCCCAAATTCATTTCTCAGCTCTCTGACCCAATAATGAATGCACGCCGGCTGCTGGTAGAAACCTGTGCCTATTAGCCAAACGAATAAAAATGGTGGCTTTAAAAGGAGTAGTAAGGCTGCGGGGGATTTGCACTGAGTTAGAGACACACAATTTCTTGGTTGTAGCTTGTCTTTCCAAGCGTAAGCCCGCTAAAACGGCGAACTCCTGAATCAGCCTATCTGTCGTGCCTTATGGGAGCTGGTACGCCCCCCCCCCCCCGTCATTGTGATTTTTTTTTAACCAGTGAAAGCAAAGCGCCCCTTCTTGCAGGAAAAGTAACATCCATCTTCCAATTCCCACCTCTTTTGTATAATAAGCGAATTATATATATTTATATATAATTATAAGCGATATATATATATACGGCTTACTCTCCTCCTCTCTCTCTCTCTCAAACACACGCCCTTTCTACCTTCGATCGAGCTGATCAGCGCAGAACCACATAGCACGATAGCCCTGCGTTTTGCTAAGACTGGCGGGCTGCTGGTATCAGTAAGGGGAGCCCCTCCAGTTTACGAAGGCAGCCGTTAGATCGTCTTTTGGAGAAAGAGGGCCAGTCCCTCGAAATCCAGGGCTTCTCAGCGGCAAAACCGTGCCGACTTCAAGAGTCCCTTGGATCTGGGCTTTGCACCTTCGCCTCTCCTGCCACGACCATTAGGTGACCATTAGGTTCTCTTCCTTTCCGCCTCTCCCGGGCTTGGGATTCTCCCTTCGGCCAAGCAGGCGTTAACCCGCCGGGCGCGCGTCGTTCGTGTCGGGAGGGAGAGGGCGCCTTTCAAGTAACTACTGCTGCTAAATAGCTGCGCAGAGAAATGTCCTCCGATCCGTCTCCGAGGCAAGTGAAAGGACAGTCTCGGAGAGCTACGCTAGCCGAAGTGCGAGCGTTCCCCAGCGGGCGGCCACTAAAGCGCAGCAAGGGGAGGCGGGGGGAGACCGGGTTAACCTTTGAGCCAAACGCCTGGGCAGTTAGCAGGAGGAGGTTTCGAAATTGCACTGCTAACGAGCTGTGGACGTGACAGCTTCGCGTACTGACGAGTAGTTACGGAAGGTGGGGATGCCCCCTAGTGTTTGCATCCTGTAAAGTGAAAGCAAGCTTCCTCAATCGAGGAAGTGGCGAGGCTTACATCCAAGGTTGCAAAACAGCAGAAATGGGAAGACCTCCTCCCCATGTTTAAATTAATTCTTTGATTTTCGGTAATAACACCGCGGAGTTTTTGTTTTCTGTCCCCACCCAGTGGTTATTCAACTGCAGTCTTTTGCTGCCTACTTTGACGTAAAAGGCTATGGAACTCAGCAACATGCAATCTCTGTATAAAATTGTGTCTTAAAAGGATTTTCCTAAAACATTTATTAAATATGTTTATCAGATATTTTGTGGATCTGGGGGGATCCCAGAATTTTTGAGTACTTCGGAGAACCGGCAAATACAACCTCTGGCTGGACCCAGTGGTGTGGTAATGGAGATTTTGCAGTATCCTTCCCATGCCAGGCCCACCAGGGCCCACAGAACCGGTAGTAAAAAAATATGAATTTCACCACTGCTTCTAATCAACATTTGAACAACCAGATAAGACATTCTGAATAAATACTTTACACAAAACCACTCAATAACAGACTTTTGTTCTTTTACAGCTGTTTAAGGTTTAAAGGTTTCTGATTGAAAAGTTATACAGTAACTCATAGTATGATGAAATGCGTATAGAATTATTTGCTATTCATAAACTAAAGAGATATTAGATGGTTTAAAACGTACATTAAATCCAGTGATAAGGATGGTTCTTAACATTATTTTTGTTTACTAATTAACCAAGACTTGAAGTTGCTAATGCCACTTATGTTTGAACCATTATGCTCTTTCCTGCTTTGTCAATATCTGCATTGCCAAGTCCATGCAGGGATTGCCAATTATATGAAAGTTTAAAGCTTAGAAAATTCACATTCAGGGAATCAAAGTTACATAAGTTGAATATAACTGAAAAGAGCGTATGGTATATAACAATGATGGAGAACCTTTTTTGGCTTGTGTGCCATAAGCAGGGGGACTGCAGGGGGGTCATGCGTAGGCATGCCATACCCATAATGCAATGTGTGACACACACACCCAGCACGCATGTGTGCATGACAGGCGGTCCCCATTTTTTGCATGCTTTTTTTGCCCTCCCCAGGCTCCAGAGGCTTTATAGGAGCCTGGGTAGGGCGAAAGCAGCCTCTTCCCCCCCCCCTCAGAGGCCCTCTGGAGGGTTCAGGAGCTTCCCTGAAGCCTCCGGAGCACAAAACGGTCCTATGGGCAAACCGGAAGTTTGGGAACGGACTTCCGGTTTTCCTGTAGGGGCGTTTTTAGTCCTCCAGAGCATTCAGGGACCTTCAGGAGGCTTCCCTGAAGGCTCTGGAGGACTAAAAACAGCCCTATGAGCAAACTCGAAGTGACTTCCGGTTTGTCTGTTGGGTTGTTTTTCGTCCTCCAGAGCCTTTAGGGAAGCCTCCGGAAGGCCCCTGAAGTCTCCTGAAGGCTTAAACCGGCCTTACGAGCAAACTGGAAGTCCGTTCCAAAACTTCCGGTTTGCCCATAGGGCTACTTCCATTTTTGCACTCCAGAGGCTTCAGGGAAGCTCCTGAAGCCGCCAGAGGGCCTCTGAGGGGGAGGCTGTTTTCACCCTCCCCAGGTGAAAAATGGCTTTAAAAAAGGCTGAACTCAGTGCGCTGGCCAGCTGACAGGGCAACACCTTGCGTGCCCTGACAAATGGCTCCACGTGCCACCTGTGGCACGCGTGCCATAGGTTCGCCATCCCAGGTATATAACAATGGCTCACTATCTTTTGTTGCACTTCATACGCTTTCAGGTATATCCTATAAAATTCTGTGAATATACTTAAGTTTCCTTTTTATTTTGTCTAAGCACATTTAATGCAATATCTTTTCTTTTACTCCTATTATTGGAAATCAGCTGGAGATACACTATATTGCCAAAAGTATTCGCTCACCCACCCACGTAATCAGACTCAGTTGTGAGCGAATACTTTTGGCAATATAGTATAATTGTTGTTAAGCATAGTTAGAAAAGTCTATAGGTCCATTACTCATATGGGAACTAACTCTTAGGAAAATAGTATTGATGATTCAGATAAAACTATGAAGACTTGGTTTTGTCAGCAGGCCTGGGAAAACGAGTAGGATGGAGGCCATCAAATGGCTTATTTGACTATGTGATGTCATGGGGGGGGGGGGGTATTGTGTTACTATTTTATTTTTTTTCCTATTCTGTGTTTTTATTGTTTGTAAATTGCCTAGAGTCACTGTGAGTGAGTAAGCGGCTATATAAATTTTCTGAAAAAATAAATCTGTTGTCCACAAACCTGATTTTTTTAGCCATGATGTTGTGAGTCAGAAGAGTGTGTGTGTAAAACAATTGTTCAGATGCATATTAGTCCACTGAAGATGCATTTACTCTCACAATATTCCAGTTTTCCAGTATTATCTTGAACTTAAGGAAACAACTTCAAGTCTAGTCTGTGTGGCAAAACAGTATTATAGCACCACCTATTGGCCTATTTCAAGTATTTATATAAAACAAAATACTATATTGTGCTTAAAATGCAGAAATTTGTCATATAGAAATATCATTAATTTCAGTTAAGCAATGTAAAAAGGGTAAAGAACATTTTCAAAGTGCAGCTTGGGTTACTCTCTAAAGAAAACTTCTAACAGATACAGTTCCTGAAAAATGGAAACAATAGACTGCAAAGCAAACTGCTATAATAAATTAGAGATGAATTATTCTGCAAAATATGAAATCTAGTCATTGAATGATTAGGAAAAATGGAAATTTATATTTTGAGAATCATAGGTGACTAACAATCCTATATTCTAGTATTCTAGTACACAATTGCTTATATCTAGCTGGATGAAAATAAAGCATATTTGACTGCCACTCTATTCACACAAATCCACACCCTAAATCAAGTCTTAAAAATCAGTCATGATTAAAAACAAGTAAAAAAAAACCTTAGTCTGCTTTGATACTGATAACATTCAGCTTTATTTTAGGATTCTTTTACAACTGTGATGCAATTGTTAATGCATAGACTGTGGTATACAATTAAAAGAAGCAATGCAATCTGATATATTTCTACACATAAAAACAGGAAGAACAACTTACAGAATAAAATCAGTTTCACAGGTGGCCAGCATCTGTGCAAAGTTAAATCATTTCACTCCTTGCAGTAGCTATAAAAATTTTCTTGCCCCAAATAAAAGTTACATATTTTCACAAGATGGTCCCTTTCTGATAATTTGAATGAAGACTTCAGTGGATTTATGTACAAGAAATATCTAACATTTCCATGTAAAAGTTCTTTGTATTTGTATGACACAAAAAGAACTTCACCCATTCTCGTGTTCACAAATCAATTTACATTTGGTAACTGACAATGAATAAACTATGTTTCAGGTTTTTTCTCTAACTTTTGCGAATACTATTTCCAACTTCAAGCAAACTTAGTATCTTAAGGCAAAGTGATATTCTTTCATTCTGAATAGCCAACTTTGTAAATTCTACAGACTGAGAAAATTCTGGATTCGGAGGCATTTCTTTAAGAAGCTGTGTCACAAGTTGGGCCTGATCTGATGCTAAGCTTGCCAACTGATAGAGCTTTCTTTGCTCACATGAACTAACATGAGTCACTGGTATGAGCAGAAGGAGATGTTTACTGAGCTGACGTACCTCCGTTAACTTCTCAGCCCAAAAATTTGTTTGTCCTTTGTCAAACAGGTAGTCATTCCCCATCTTCAGAAAAAGAAAAAGAAAATGTTTACAATTGCCTAGATCAAATAAAGATGCAAGAATGAATGCTCATATGTTATATAAGGAAACAAAAGTGTTAGATGTACAGTACAATCAGAAATACTGTAGTCGAATCAATAAAATTCATATCACGTTTGAACAACAGAATAACATCAAGCACCCTATTGTTCATGAAACCCAGAAAAGAATGATACCCATATTCCTTGCCCTTATGACCGGCCACAGAGGTTTTCTTTGTTTCCTTCCTTCTTTCCCTCTACTCTTCAGCCTGGCAGCCATTTATGAAAGAACGGTAAGTAACGTACAGATTTTGTCATCCTCTTTCCAGGCATGCAGTAAACTTAGCATAAGAGATGGTTAAATGGATTGAAAATTGGAGGTCAGAGCTGGAGTCTTTCAGCACCTAATGTTGAAGGGGGGGGGGGTCTGTCCCTCCCAGCTTTGGAAAAAAAAAGTGGCTTTCTAGGTGTGGGAGGGGGTTAAGCAAGGGAAAGCTTTTGGAAAATTCATCCTGAAACTGCCACTTTTGCATTCAGGTAGCTACCTTCCCCAAAGCCTAGCAAGAGCTAGGAGAGGCTTGCAGTTTCCAGATAGCCAGCTGATTGGGGCAGAGGCCCAGTCCACAAGTGCGCCATCATTGGCCAAACAGAGAGGCTTATTTGTAAACCTCTCCAGCTTAGGAACACAGTGCTGGCCCTAATCTAGCTGGGCTCTTCCTCCTGCTAGGCTGTTTTGGTTTTGCAAGGCTTTTTGCTGCTTATCTGCCTCCTATATGGACTCAGTTGGGTGGCAGCCCACCCACCCACCCCTTAAGGTATCCTATGCTCATTTAAGGACCTATGCATTTAATTAACAGTGGCATCAGGGAGAGCAGAGGGTGGAGTCATTAAGCGAGGTTCTCTGACTGAACAATTGTCACCACTTGTCTCCATAATGAGCAGGCTTCATTATGGTTATAGATCGAGGACTACATGTACATTCCTGTAGCAATATACTGTATCAGATTCATTTGAAAAAGAAAGCTACCAGCATATTTTTTAATTTTTTTTGCTCAATGTTATTGATGTGGTGGGCTTTTAAAAACCCAACTAATTCAAAGAATCTCTGGATTTTGACCAAATTTACAGAATATGACATACATAGCCTTACTGAGTTAGTTTAATCCAATATCATTTGATAAATCAGAAGAATCATCAACAGTTCGAGATTATAAACTTTGATCATTCAAATCTGGATGCTAATTTAATTCATAGGTGAATTTACTATGGTAAATAGTAAAATTACTAATTAAAATTATATCGTGCTAATGATGAAAGTGAATTTTCAATGGAAAAAAGTTTTCATTGTTAATATTGATTCTAAGCCGCTTTCATATTTTAAAATAACATATCTTGAGTAATTTAGTATAAAATATGATAAAACATCTGTGAACTATACAGTACAGAAATACTGGTTGACAGACTTACCACAATTGTAGATTTTAGATCTTTCAAGTCATCATCTTTTAGCAGCCACTCTAATAAGACTGAGATTCCAGCACCCGTCTGTCCCCATAGCTGTAGCAGTTCACAAAGTAAGGAGAATGCTAAATCCAAAGCTAAGGCAGCATTTACTACATGGAAATCAAGTTCTCCTGAGGGAAATTAAAGAGAAATTGTGAACGGTATGTTTTTTAAATAGTACAGTATAATTATTAAAATGCAAATGCAATAGACATCTATTTATTCTGAATCAATGTTAAATCACGGTTTACATCAGGGGGGTCCATCCTTGACACCTTTATGACTTGTGGATTTGAACTCCCAGAATTCTAGAGAATTCTGAAAGTTGAAGTTCACAAGTCTTAAAAGTTGCCAAGATTGGATAACCCTGGCTTATATCATTAACATTTCCATAACATGTTTGGATCCAACTGATAAATGTCTGACCATCTATCTTGGCTCTTTTTTTTAATCTAAAGTCAATCCACACAAATATTGATACTGTTTACAATACACCATCTGAATGCTAGCTATATACATACATTTCAAAATTCATAGGTTAAAAAATGCATGATTTATTTATCTATTTAAACTGGGAAATCATTTTCCTTTTTTGCATAGATGTACCCCCAGCACTCATTAAATTCCCCGAACCCTTCCCAAAACAGATCTTGCCTCCTTCTGGAATATAACGCCTCATCACATCAAAAAGTGTGATGTGGTTCCCAAGCTGACAGAAATTGTGTATCTCCCTGCATGTAGTAGTGCTATGTTTGTTTGCATTATCAGTGAAAAATCCTGGTTGTCAGCTACACAGAGACATAAATTCAAAACAGGTAAAAGGGGAGGGGGAAAGTTCCATTAAAACGTGAAATAGATTATTCAGTATTATTATAAAATATCTTGCTCATCAGTTTTCAGAATTCTAAAGAATTGTAACATTTAATTAGTTAACCTAGAACGTACATTTTGCTTTTACCAGGAATTACATAGACAGCAGATGATAGATAGATAGATAGATAGATAGATAGATAGATAGATAGATAGACAGACAGACAGACAGACAGACAGACAGGCAGACACACACACACACACACAGAGAGAGAGAGAGACAGACTGATTATGTGGATGGGTGAGCGAATACTTTTGGCAATATAGTGTATCTCTGCTGGTCTTGTTGTATTAGGGTCTTTTCCCGTGTAAGATTGAGATTGTCTTGGCAACGTTTCGGCAAGGTCTCACTCGCCATCTTCAGGCTGGTATTTTCGGATTAAAGCGTGGTCGGATCTTCCGTCTTTCTATAAATCTTGGTGGGTGGGTGTGGAGTGCTGGCTTTGTTTCAGTAAGTGGATTGATTGGCTGTGTGGTCGTATCGTGATTGGTAGATTCTTGCGATTGGTGCTGGCTGTGTGTCCATTGTTGTTTTGTGTTGTAACGGCCTGGGTGGTGGGTGGGGCTCATTTGTTGACTAGAGCTGGTTTCCAGATGCCTGATAGGCGGGAGGTATCGTCATGTTTATTCATATTGTGGGGGTGTTTCTCTATTTCAATAGCTTCCATAATTATTCTCTTGTTGAAGTGTTCAGTTTTGAAGATTAGTTTGGTTCCTTCAAAATTAATTTCATGTCCTGTAGCTTTAAGGTGCTGGAAAAGGGAGAACGTTTTTTCTGTTTTTCTTACTGCGTTCTTGTGTTCTGCAATGTGTGCATTTATTCTCCTGTTTGTTTGTCCTATGTATGTTGCAGGGAAAATTTTGCATGGTATTTCATAGATTCCTTGGTTTTCTAGCTGGATTTTGTCTTTGGGCTTTCTTAATATGTTGGCTATTTTTTGGTCAGTGTTGAAGGCTGTCTTGATATTGTGTTTGCGGAGAATTTTGTTGATTTTATCTGTGGTGCATTTGATGTAAGGGAGAAGGGCGATGCCGTTGTCTGTTCTGTGTCTTGGTTTTTTGGATTAGGTTGGTAGTTGTTTTTCTTTGGAATCCGTTGGAGATTGGGTGTTGGTTCTTAACTGATACGCTAATTTTCTGTTAGAGTAGAGACAGCAGCCAGACTGGGTATGCTCCGTCCATTAACCAATCAGACTGGGTCTACACTTATGATGTCATTGGGCCCTTGTGGCTGGCTGCTGTCTCTACTCTAACAGAAAACGAGCGTATCAAGTAAGAACCAACACCCATTTTCCTGTGATCATAGAGACAGCAGCCAGACTGGGACGTACCAAAGACTGGGCTGTCCACTAGGGTGGGAAATTGTAAAAAAGGACCGTTAAGGCACAAGCACTTGTTGCAGCACGCTGCGCCCGAAGGCTGCGTCAGCCGACGCATACTTCTCCAACTTGTAATGACATGTGAAGACTGTGGGAGAAGCCCAGGTGGCCGCCCGGCAGACTTCTTCCAACGTGGCTTGAGTGGACCAAGCCGCATATGTCACAGCGCTGCATGTAGAGTGAGATGCAATGTTTGCAGGAACCTGTATGGATTGAAGTTCATATGACAGTTTAATACAGGCTCTGATCCAGTGCCCCAGACTAGACGATGAAGCCTTGGTACCCAAGGAGGCCTGGTGAAAGGAGATGAAGAGAGCTTTCGAATGGCGGAATGAGGCGTTGCAGTTGATGTAGATCTTGAGGGCATGACGTACGTCAAGAATGTGCCACTTCCGCTTCCTCTCGTGATGGGGAGACGGACAGAAATCAAGTAAGGTCAACTCCTGACTTCTGTGGAAACCGCTATTCACCTTCGGTATGAATGTCGGGTGCAGTCTAAGACAACTCGGTCTGGATGGAACACGCACAAGTCATGCCTGACTGAAAGAGCAGCCAAATCAGAAATACATCTGGCTGAGGTTACAGCCACCAAAAACAGTGTTTTAAAGGACAACAGTTTCAAAGAAGCGGACCTCATAGGTTCAAAGGGTGAGGAAGTCAAAGCCTATAGGACACGAGGTAAGTCCCAAGTCGGATATCTATGGATGGCAGGGGACGCAGGTTGGACGCTCCACTGAGAAATCTCCGGATCAATGGGTGAGAAGGTAGATGTTCAGATGCCAGGCCATCCAGAACAGAGGCCAGAGCAGCCACATGTCAGTGTAGCGTGTTAGGATAAAGTCCCTGATCAAGCCCGCTCTGCAAGAAATCCAATATCTGTGGAATGATTGCCCTAAGTGGGTCTACAGGACGGTTTCGGTCCGATTGGACCACCCAGCGATAAAAGTTTTGGCAGCGATCTCAGAGCATTGAGATTGCATGTCCGTCTCATAGCGACATTGGCTCCTCTTTTTGAGATTCACCCCAAACCTGAAATTCCGCAAGGTGTGAATGGTGAGGGTGAGATCTCTTCCTGCCTGAACCAGAGACCTGGACAACAAGAGGATGTCGTCCGGGTAACAGAGAATCTGAACTGGGGATGACCTGATGTGGGCGGCTAGTGCTGCCAGTACCTTTGTGAATACCCTGGGGGCCTAGAATAGACCATACGGAAGATCTCGGTACTGGAAGTGCCTCCCCCCCATAGGAGAAGCGGAGATATTTTCGGTGGTCTATGAAGATGTGGATATGAAGGTAAGCTTCGGTGAAGTCTACCGACGTGAGGAAGTCGCCTTTCCTGACCACCTGGAGGATGGTGTGCAGAGAATGCATTTTGAACCACCGATAGACAATGTGGCGGTTTAACGTTTTTAGATCTAAAATTGCTCTCCATCCTCCAGAGTTCTTTGGTACTACAAACAGGCGGAATAAAACTCTGCCCTTCCTGATGGGGAGGAACCAATTGGATGGCCTGGATCTCCAACAGGTGCTGAATGACCTGTTCCATCAGTGGCCTCTTGCGAGGATACCGAGAGAAGGGACATGGCACGAAGTGGTCCTGGGGGATGGAGAGGAATTCCAGCATGAGACCAAATTTGTTTTGAGTACCAAATTGTCTGTGTGGTCTCCTCCCAGCGATGGGCAAAGAACGCTAGGCAGCTTCCGATCGGAAGAGAGTCCAGATAGTCATTTCCAATGTGAAAAATGGCAGTTGCCTCCTCCACGGTAAGATTTCTTGGAGGGGAAACGCTGTGTTTCTATTGGATCTGTCCTGGTGAGATCCCTGTCTGGGAGTGTAGGATTGGCATTGTGGACGAGGGTCGCCGTTTCATCTGCTGTCCGAAAGGGCGACCTCCTGCAGAAAGGAGCGGTCCGACTGTCCTATTTCTTGTAGATAGATGAAAGGACCTTGCGCTTGTCTTTAGATTCCATGAGGTACGGATCTAAGGGATTACCAAATAATTGGGTGCCACTGAAGGGGGAGGCTGCTAGGCGCCACTTGGTATGGACATCCGCCTGCTATGGCTTGAGCCAAAGCAGACGCCTGGCCGTGACCGAAGAGGCCATGGCTTTAGAAGCGAACCTGGCCGCATTAAGGGAAGAATCAGCCGTAAATTCAACCGCTGCCCTGATTTTGTTGAGGTCCCTATGTGATCTAGTGTCAGTAGGAGCGATGCGCTCCTGAAGCTGTTCAATCCAAACCAGGGTCGCCCTGAAGAAAAAGGAAGTGGCTGTAGAGGCCCTAACAGCCCGGACAGCAGCATGATAGTTTTTGACTAAGGTTTGATCTGACCTTTTCTCCTCAGGCTTGAGAACCTCCTCAGGGGCTCCAGAGACCACAGTCAGGGAAGACAGGGCTGCAACCGGTGCATCTACTGGGGGAGCCTCGAAGAACTTGGAGAGTTCAGGTGCAATGTTGTAGAGATGTTTGTCGAGGTTGGTCGGCTGTGGGCCCGTGCCTGGGGACTCCCACTGCTTCTGGATGACATTCAGGAAGATCTTGGGAACAGGGATCACCTCTTTTTCCACCGTGGGTTCGGTGAATGGGGTACTGGGACCCTCAGTTGAAGCCGGTTATGTCAGTTTTTCCTGTGAAGTAGAAGCTGAAGCAGAAGATGGTAAGTTAGTAGTTTTAATGGCCTTAAGCAGAAGGGACTTAAACCGATCAGTTTTGAATAATCTGGTAAAGGCAGGGGTATCTGGGGTGACCATCTCGTCGTCACACAGGTCTGAATCCCGCAGGTTATCTTGCTCCCTGCCAATTGAGGCCTGAGAAGTAGAGGCAGAGGGATCAGGTTGTTGAGCCGCAGCAGATGATTTATGCTTATGGCCATGTGATGGAGTAGATTGAAGGTGCTGTTGTAGACCAGCAGCCATGACCTGTTTAATGGTTTCAGCAATGATAGTTGCCATATCAGCAGGAGATATGTACATGGGTTGGGGCCCCCCAGAACCATGTGTAACCGGGAGGGAAGCCTGTTCAAAGGTGCATTCCCTATTGAGAGGGACATCGAAGAAATTGCCTCTGTTGTCAGGTTCCATAGAAGACGAGGACTCCGAAGACAATTCCCCATCTGAATAGGCCAGGGAGGGGTCAGGGCCCATGGGAGGCAAGATAGGTGGAGCTGTGGAAGCCACTTGGTGATCCTCAGGGGGAGGAAGGGAGGGCTGGGCAGTTAGAATTTGTTGGTTTTGGGCCCTCTGAAATTCTTTCTCAAGGGCCTTCTGCCTGCGCTCTTCTGCCCTGGTAGTCGCTTTAGAGACCTTGGGGTTTACTCCTGAGGAAGCCTCTTGGCTTGCCTCCTCTAATCCTGCATCCGTATCCATAGCTGGATCAGCCATCTCCCCAAACATAAATCAACACCCCAATAAGAAAGGCAACAGTCTCACCCGTTTGCTGGCCAGGTGCTCCTGATCCGGTCCACCTGGGGTGATACTGGGTTGCTGTAGAGTTCGCACCTTTTTTATAGCATCCAAAATGGCTGACTTTTTTTCTCCAAGGCTTTTCCGAGCCTCAAAAAGGCCGCCGCTATCTTTGCGGGCTTTTCCAACCCACAAAATGGCCGCCGATAGTAAGTGTGGCCAGGCGATCTGCAGAATGGCCACCGGACTCGCCTGGAACTGCTGTGCACGAAACGTCACACATCCCTCTGAGTGCCCAGAGTCAAGGAGCGCTGCGGGGAAACAGCTGTGGAGCCGTAGCTCGTGAGCTGGCTGGTCTGATGCAAGGCAGGCTTCCTGAGTGAACTCGTGGCCGCAGGCAGTCAGACGGCTGAGGAGAGGCAGCCCGAGAGCAGTTTCGAATTTCCCTCCAATTTGGTGGATAAAGGATTATTTAAGGAACCAATTTAAAGGAATAAAATTTTTTTTTGAAAGAATTCACCAATTAAATATCTAATTAATTTTTGGAGGAGAGATCAATTCTCACAGCCAGTCCAGGTTGGACTGAGTCTGAAACTGGGGAGGAGCAACAAGGGCCCGATGACATCATAAGTGTAGACTCAGTCCGAATGGTTAATGGACGGAGCATACCCAGTCTGGCTGCTGTCTCTACAATCACAGGAAAATAATACATTTGTAAGAGTAATTCAGTTTTCAGGTGATCTTTGTCGGCTAGGCGTTTGGTTCTGGAGATGAGGGTCTTGGCTATAGAGCTGATTTGTGCAGGGTGGTGATAGGATTGTGCGTTTAAGTAGTAGTTGGTGTGTGTTTTTTTCCAGTAGTGTCCTAGGGAGCCATTGGGTTTTTTTGTAGATTAGGACGTCCAGAAAGGGAAGTTGGTTGTTTGCTTCTATTTCCATAGTGAATTGTATTTTGGGGTGTAGGCTGTTGAGATGTGTGAGGAAGTTGTCCAGTTTTTGTTTCTCGTGTGTTCAAATCACGAAAGTGTCATCAACATATCTAAACCAGAGTTTGGGTTTGTGTTCAGATTTATCTAAGGCATTAGTTTCAAAATGTTCCATGTATAAGTTTGCGATGACAGGTGAGAGGGATATGACATCGAGCTCACGAGTAGGTCGCTGGGTTGTAGGTTTTGTTTCTTTATTGTTTCTATGAAGTGGAGTGAGTTTTGTACGTGTGAGGTGATGGATTCTGTGTAGGGTTGGAGTTGTTTAGCGAGAAATTTGGCAAGATTCTATAGAGGTGAGCCTATGGAGCTGACTATGGGTCCAAGTGGTGTTTCTTCTTTGTGTATCTTGGTGTATGTACACACCTACCTACCTACCTACCTACCTACCTACCTACCTACCTACCTACCTACATACATACATACATACATACATATATATATATATATATATATATATATACACACTGATTTTATTTGAAGATTATTATTCTTTTAAAGTATTTTAAGTTTCAGGACAAGTGCTTTTTTTAAAAGATAGGACTAAAGTGTTCTGAGTCATCCTTTTTAATCCATTTACTGTACATCTAGCCTCCCACACATGTACTCATTTACAAGAAGGCCTTTAACGTACCAGATATAAACAAATCTTTTTTTCTCATGAAAGTATGAAGACGTTACTTCCAATTTTACTGATTGGTCATAAACATTGAAATACACAACCTGTAGTGTTAAGAATGGTGTATTAATGAAAAGAAAAATATTGTATATGGCAGATAAACTTTTGTTTGTATACTATGAGGAACTAAACTGAACTTAACACAAACGAACAGTGTTGAATGCTGATATTCTAAATTTAATGCAAGTATAAATTGAATTAAATTCAATTACAGTAATTTCTCCAAGTCTAGTTAGTTGCTCCATTATTAAAGAAGCCCCCTGTATTGTGGTAACAGGATGAAATATTTCCTTATTGACATCTGGGGTCAGTAATCTAAGTGGTCTAAGTAGAGTCAACATAAAGTTTTACTGTGATTTAATTATGCTAGTTGGTGTCTGGAATTCAAGGAAAAGAAAATTATTCTTCTATGGCCTTCTTCTATATATAAAGGAAAGTACTTGCTTAGTTCTGGTGCTAACAAGTATTTAACACTGTATCCAAGTTATCTAGAGTAGAATCTTACCAGATTCAAAACTTAAAACTGATATTTTCAGTACCAGATTCAAAACTTAAAGCTGATATTTTCAGTACTTGCACCATTATAGACATTTTAGGCATTTCACCATTTTCACCAACTTGCCTTCCAATGATTGAAGCAGATTTATGCTTTCCCAAAAATGCTGCTTACCAATGCTGTCCTCATTACAATAAAGCTTTCTGAGAAGCAATCAGCAACTTAGTTCTTTTCTTGAATGGCCCTGTTACTCAATACACTGGTCAGCAGGAATTCCCAGAGGATATGCTAAGGATATTTATCAGTCACTTCTTTTATAACCGTATATAAAGCCTGCCTAGTTAGCAGAAGAAGAAAAATATTTCTTACATGTTTGACTAGCTGTTAAAATATTTATTAAAGAAAGGAATCTTTGCAGACCTTGTTTGTTCAACTTACTTACTTGTGAAGTGTTCATTGAAAATTACATCAGGAGGAAGTACTTTACTATGGTTTGCTAACTCAAAGAAATGTTGGACAACAATAATGTTTAAAACAAAAAGAACACTGGAAAATATATAGGTCAAGAAGTTAGTTACCAGTTTGCTTCTTTTAACTTTGATGCTACTCTCATCAAAGGTCAGTAATATGTATAAATTCAGGTTCCAATACCATTTCATTAACACCACAGCAGTCATAGGGGAAATATATATAGATGTGCTGAAGAACTTTCTATATTCCAACTCAGTAGCTTTTTATATAATAAATCAAAAGAGCTGGAAGGGATCCAGTTGGTGATGTCCCAGTCACTTCCACAAAGATAGAATGTTCTGCCTATTGAGTAAGCACAGACTTGTAGTAGAAACAAACTTCCGATCTTATAGATAAAAGAAATATTGTTTGTTGTTGTCTCGCCTATACCCGAAATACACACTGCTGGGTAGCCATGATAGAAGTATTAATAATACAAGCCGGCAACTGATAATCAAATTGAGTATGTAAAAATGTCATGATGCCAAGAGCTTTGTATACCTGTTTCTGCACCTATGTATATAATAAAAATAATTTAAAACAAAATACACTGTTCTGAATTACCTGTATTCTTAAAAGGCTAGCTTAGTAATTCTTAGGTCCTTGGTTAGGTCTTGAATTATTGTTTCCACCAGTCTTAGACTATGAATCTAATTGTAGATTACCTACACATAATAAAATATCAATAAAGCAATCAAGGCCAGAATTGAAAAATCATCAAAAGATTCAAAGAGCAGATTGTGCAACGAAGCAGAAGAAATAGTCAATCTTAAATCTAGCATGTATAAGAGGGTCATACAAACTGACTACAAACAACAATATCACAGTTCAGTCACCAAAATCATTCACTGGAAGGACAACATCTGTAAAAATTACCATGTGTCAGTAATGAAAAATTGATGGGAACTTATAGTTGAAAAAGAAATAAAACATGAACAGGTTTAAAATACTGTGGGATTTCAGATACACACTGATAATGTCCTAGCTCATAACACACCAAATTTAACTAGTTCACAAGAAGAACATGTGAATAACTGATGGGGAATACCAGGGGATAGAAGAACAGAAGACATAGAATTGAAAATCACTAAGTAGTAAGATCTCAAAGTCAAAGTTGAAAGATTATGGCATAATCTGGCAGCAGTGGTCCCAGATGGGTGCCATACCATAAAGCTTGGATGGTACTTAGAAAATCTGCACAAAATTGCCACCTGACAATTTTAAAAGGCCATTACAAGATTGGAAAAAACTTGATGCATATGAAGGCAACACCAGCTAAAGAACTGACAGCTGTGATTCCACACTGTTGTAAATGATAGTAAAACCACTGCTCATGCTGTCCATATATACAAGCCAAGATATTGCAAATGAGTTTGGGCTGGACAAATATGCCACTCTCACCACCAACAGGGGAAAATAGTGTAAACTGTAGGATGCCCTATGGAAGAGGCTACCTCTGTTGGAAAGCTGATCCTTGCATTGGCTGAGCACTTCTTTCAGAAGCTGCAGAAAAACAGAAAGATAAGCTGGATCCTGGAGCTGGTTTAGGAGCAGCCGGTGTACTGACAGCTGCCACAGCTTCTTGTCTGCTAGTAGCCTCTGACCCAGCCTAGGCTCCCTTGGGTGGATAAATGCAAAGACTGCAGTGACTCAGCAGAATGGGATGTGGAGGAGATGGGGAGGGGGGCACTATAGTCAGTTCATAAGGAGTATGATCATGTGGGGTCTGCAGCAGCTCTAACTTTGAAACCAGGTCATAGGTAGTTTGGAGAGTGCATCTTAACTTCAAACAGTCACTAAAACAACTAGACATAAGTTGAGGACTACCAATATTGTAATACATTCCAACCTTATTTGATGTCCTGAAGGCAGGACAAGAAGTAATGGATGAAAGATCATTAGATCCAACCTAGAATTGAGAAATTTCCTGACAGTGAGAACAATTAATCAGTTTAATGGCTTGCCTTGAGAACCTGTGGGTGGCCCATCACTGAAGGCCTTTGAGAAGAGATTGGACAATCATTTGTAATGGTATAGGTCTCCTGTTTGAGCAGAGAGTTGGACTAGAAGACTTCAAAGGTCCCTTCCAGCTCTATTATTCTATGTTTTATGACCATGATAGCGAACCTATGGTACGCGTGCCACAGGTGGCATGCAGAGCCATTTGTTAGGGCACGCAAGGCGTTGCCCTGTCAGCTCCAGCTGACTTTGGCTTTCTTTTAAGGCCATTTTTTGCCCTCTGGAGGCTTCCCTGAAGCCTCCAGAGCGCAAAAAACCAGCCCTACAGGCAAACCGGAAGTTCAGGAAAGGATTTCCAGTTTACTCATAGGACCGTTTTTTTTTTTTTACCTCTGGAGCCTTCAGGCAGCTTCCCTGAAGGCTCCAGAGGGCAAAAAACGGCCCTACAGCCAAACCAGAAGTCACTTCTGGTTTGCTCGTAGGGGCATTTTTCGCCCTCCGGAGCCTTCAGGAGACTTCCCTGAAGGTCCCGGAGGGCAAAAAATGGCCCTACGGGCAACCCGGAAGTTCGGTAACGGTGACTTATGGTTTGCTCGTAGGGCGAAGCTCCTGAAGCCTCTGGAGGGGGCCTCCAGGGAGGCAGAGGATGCTGTTTTCGTCCTTCCCAGGCTCCTAGAAAGTCTCTGGAGCCTGGGGCGGCAAAAATAGCACACCAAAAGCAAGGGGAGTGCTGGTTGCGTGCGCACGCATGCAGGCGGGGGTCAGGCACACACGCACGCTGGGCTCACATGCATATGTGTGCTGGGTTCATGCACATAGCATTATGGGTGTGGGTATGCATGCACACGACCCGACTATGTTCCCCCCACTTTTGGCACGCGATCCAAAAAACTGATATCGGGGGGGGGGGGGGAGTAGATAGAATAAGAACTTTTTTAGCAATTTTAGCCTTAAACCTGGACTTCCTGGTAGGTAACACCATAAAAATAAAATTAACTTTCCTAGATGCAAATGATGCACCCCAAACACACAAATATCAGAAAACCAGCACATAAACAAAATGTAACTCTTAGGCATGCTAAAAATAACTAAATAATAAGTATAAGTATAATCTTTATTGCCATTGTACTTAAATACAACGAAATAGACTCTCTAGTTTCTAGATAGTATCCCACAATTACCACAAAGCTGCAAATGTTTAATATAAGGAGTGACAATCCATTAATTCCAATATAATTTACAAGTGAAGCATCTAATTTTGCAGTCTGTCTGCTGTGTCCCATTTAGTTCTCTTAAAACTGACATTACAGCTTGATCTGGTTTGCTAAGAACACTATACAACAGGGGTGTCCAAACTTGGGAACTTTAAGACTTGTGGACTTCAACTCCCAGAATTCCCCAGCATGCTGGCTGGGGAATTCTGGGAGTTGAAGTCCACAAGTCTTAAAGTTCCCAAGTTTGGACACCCCTGCTATACAAGTAGTCATCAACAATGCAACCATTTGTTTAGTGATCATTCAAAATTATGACAAATGCTGGGAAAAAACCCTGGTCCTTATAACTGATCCTCACATTATCACACAACCTGCATATTCACATGATTGCAGTTCAGGTGCTTGGCAACCATCTTGCATTTTCAACTGATTGCAGTTGTCCTATGGTCACATGTTTGCGATTTGCGACTATTTTGCAAGTTTCTGGTAAAAAAAACACCACGCATTTGGAAAAACTGGTTTGCACTTACAACTATGGATTTGTTTAATGACCACAGTGATTCACTTAATGACTATCATAGAAATGGTTGTGAAATCAAGTCTGACTTGACTTACGATCCCAATGATCTACAATGGAAATTCTGGTCCCAATTGTGACTGTAAGCCAAAGACTCTCTGTAATTTGAACCAAATATTACATCAGAAATCTTACTAATATAATTTTCTGAAATCTCAATATAAATCCAATAATGTATAGCATTATGCATAGATAATATTAATTCTTTAAGAGATACATATATGCAGTCATTTACTACTTTGGAATGTTGAGCCTATTGAGGCTGTAAAATAGCATTATTTCAATTTTGCTTTGAAAAAATATAAAAATGGACATCAGTGTTTGGATCCTTAAATCCTCTGTATATTTCCTAACAGGAAATAATATAGTAATATAGTAACTAGGTGGTACCCTCCATTTCTTAACCATGTTTACTTCAACATGAAACTAGAAATTCATTCAGCTTGTCTGAATTACATTTCTTACACAAAGTGCTTATGATAGCATCTGCCTTAGGATAAGGATATTTCATTTAACTAGCTGTCATTTTAAAGGGATGCCATTTTATTTTTATGCTCTTTAAGTGCAACTAAAAATATCAATGCAGATTTTCCAATCCTTACTTTCATTTGTCCTCAGACTTTCTTATCTGAAGTACTCAACAGCGCTTTTAACACTCCAATGTGTCTTGACAACCATCTTGTATTAACGGCAAAATAACTCACAAAAATGCTGCTTCCAATTTGGTTGAGCAGCATCTACTATTAATTCCTCAATAGTTCCTCATGGCAATGAAAACTTATTTGGACAAGGATAAAGTACAGGTTTACTGCCCGTTGGTTAACTTTTGAAATATTCATTAGGGTATTCATGATCTTGATTAGTACTGATGATCTTAATTAATTTCTTGATTAGGATACTGTTTTCTGTTTTATTGTTTGTTATTTACACACTAGTCCAGAGAGATAATTAAAAAGCTAAGGAAACAAAAATATCCTCATTCTAGCTGCCCACACCCAAATAAATAGAGATTAACTCTAGACAATCAACGTGAAAACAATATTCAATTAAGGAACTCCTAAGGAAAAACTATATCCTCTCTAATACTGGCAAGGTAAGCTACTATATATAAACAGGAAGCAAACCTCACAGTCATCAGCACTGATGATGTTACCTAGTGGGGAAATAAAATGTCTACAACCAAACAGCCAAGCTCAGAAGACACAAAGGACTCCATAAAAACGTATTTGGTCAAGCTTCTTCTGAATCAGATTCATACCTTGATAGATTTGACATATTAGTCTGATAATAGTTAAAGAATACAAAACAAGAGCCCTGATTATCTTTTCAAGTTCTCTAACCCTTAACTTATACATCTATTTCAATCCCCCTTTTAAATTCTTATTTAGTCTTAATGATTATTTGAGCAGAGACTTTTCACACTTACACACCCTTCAAAGTTCTATTAAATCACTTGAAAGAAAGATAGGAAAATCTCTGATGTTAGACATAAGCCCTTGAATTCATCACTGCCAACTACAGAGGATGTTAACAAATCATGAGTTGAAGTGTGATTTCCATACATCTACCTAATGCTTTAAAAAAAACTATCAGAAAAAGCAACTTAATTGCAATAACCTTTTAATTTATCATAATGTTTTATCCTTGTAGCTGATGCTTGCTTTTAACATACTCTTATTCTGAATAAGATATCAAAAATGAGCATAGGATCTATTGTAACAGCAGGACAAGCTGTTTGTTAAAGTGAAAGAGATGTATGAATTCTCTGTACCACCTTAATAATTTTTAATACTGTTAAGGACACACATATTTGCATTTACTTATTTGTGTGTGTGGGGGGGGGGGGGTTCTTGCTTACTTCAATATTGAGGCTTCTCCCTTCTTTAATGCGTATGCACAGTCCAGGAAGGTCAGTCTATTTTCCCTAACATCCTCCCATATGCCATCTACAGTATTAATGTGTTTAGTGAAGGCTTCCACTTCCAGTGGTTTGACCAAGCATCAATTATGCATCTCTACCAGTGTGTTGGTGGAGTTCCTGTGAAGGAGTTTAATGCTCTGATAACTACTTCTTCCATGTAGAGATTGGCCACAATGGGGGACACCAGCAATCAAATATATTGTGAGTATGACTGGCTGCAACCCACAAAGAAGAGAAAACTAGCACTTTCATGGAAGTCAGTCGCATATTATTGATCCCTGGAAAATAATTTCTTACCTGTTTTCTTAAGTGTATTTTCTTGAGACAGAGCTAGTCTTATAACTCCAACAGCTGTATCCCTGACTATCTGTTCTTCGCTCTGCAACAGCTGAACAACACATCTCCAAAGGAACAAAGTGTCAGACAGACCTGAGCATTTGTAGAAAGACATGTTAGAGCTGGATTTAAATATATGTTTATAAAATAAACATAATTTTTAAAACCATTACATATTAAAGTTAAACAGACTTTCAGAATATCATGTGTCATTTTCCCTTTTGACTTTTATCCTACTGGACATGCAGTCCAAGCTACATTCGACTCATTAAAGGCAGTCTGCTATTAAACATATCCCAATACAGGTAATCCTTGGGTTATAATGGCAATTGGAACTGGGATTTCTATTGCAAAGCGATGGACTTGTAAATCATGATACCACATGATTTCAACATTTACCAATGGCAATCCTGGAAGTTTCTGTTGCTGTTGTAACACTAGGCCCACGAAAGGCATTAAACTGAAAAGGCAAGAGTCCCAGGAAAGGGGCACAGAGGAATAGGTTATGCTGCAGGTGGGCTGGCATGGGCAGTATGTGGGTGCTGAGAAGTGTGTGTGAGTTTGGGGATGATTGCAGCAGAGCTGGCAA
The DNA here is from genome assembly GCF_964273705.1 of Natrix helvetica. Taxonomy (NCBI): domain Eukaryota; kingdom Metazoa; phylum Chordata; class Lepidosauria; order Squamata; family Natricidae; genus Natrix; species Natrix helvetica. The sequence goes on from NC_138552.1 coordinate 249,224,445, forward strand.
GGGCAGCAAATGGGTGCCGAGAAGTGTAGGGAAATTTGGGGGTGATTGGGTTACTGGGGCTCCTTAGGGAGAAAAAGTGGCATAACTGACTTCACTGGAGCGACTTGTAAGTATCACATATCTGTCATTTGCATTAATGTCATAATCGTGAGCAAGGTGCTCATGGGCCAGGATCACAATTACTTGAACATCAGGACCTGTGATCACAACTTCACAGATGCAAATCCCTTTTCTTCATTGCTTTATTTTTGAACAGTTGCTGAATGAATTATTGTAAGTCAAGGTCTACCTGTATTCTAAAACAACATTACTCTAAATCTAGAGTATATGTGTAAATTTTTCCTGCATATTTATTTATTTATGACTCTGGTTTTTATACCAAATCAAAAGAAATCTAAGGAGTGCACCATAAAATATCAAGAATATCAACAATACATGAATTAATAAATAACATCAATAATCAAGAATAATATCATCTCAAACACCTCCTCTTCATCCATCCAGAATGATATTCGTAGCAGCACCAATCATCTCAGGTAGTTCAAAATATCCTTTAAGGTTCTGTTGTTTTTAATAATTTCTTAAATATCACGAGTAAAGGCCCAGCTCTTCTGTATGGTGATAAGGCATTTCTGAAGGATGGAGTTCCTGCAGAAAATGTCTGCCTGTGAATCTCCTCCCATTGCACTTCATATGGAATGGGACCCCCTCAGCAAACTTGGCAAACTACTTGGAGTAAACAGTCGCACAAAAAATTACCCCAAATCATGAAGAATTCTAAAAGTGATTACCACAACCTTAGATAATACAGAAGCAGCTTAAACAAGAAGTAAGCATAAACTATAAGACTTGACTGTACACATTTCACTGTGTGTTTTATTGTTATGTTGTATTTAATGAGAGTGAAAAATAAATAACTTTTGCTTATTTGGTTTGCCTAATTACTTACCCAAGGGAAGCTTCTGATCAGTCAGGAAAAATGGTGTGATGCTCACAAGAATCTCCGCAGCAGCCAATCTCCGATCTGTTTGTTGTTCATCTTCACAGCAACAACTAACTAATTCAAGCCATTGTTTTGTCTCTGACTCTAAATCCTACAAAATAATTGCCATTAAAACTCTTGCAATAGCCATCAATATTTTGCAAAATCAGAACTGTGCACTGGACAATTTCTAATACCCAAATTAACGATCTTGTAAATTAACTGCTAAAAGCCAGCTGATATATTGATTAAAGATCCTGGCCTAGAAAGTATAAAACTATGAGTTCTTGGTTTATCTTAACAACTAGCAAAATGATTTAAGGCCGGTCACTATCTCTCAATCCTAAGAAAAAGGCAGTGGCAAACCATTTCTGAAATCCTTGCCAAAAAAACCAAAGGCAGTCTCTAGAAATCACTACTGACTCAAAAACAATATAAAAAATTTAAATTTAAATATGCTAAGAGTTTACAACATTTATATTATATACACAAGGAAAAATGGAAGATTATTTCAATATATGATTACTGTATACGCAGAGATGAAAAGATTCAACACTATCTACTAAGGAGAAATGAATAGGTGAAGTTGGCAGATGGTGCTGAAATGGATAAATTTACTTCTTTGATTAGAGAAAAGACATTAACTACATCATCTGATGACTGGAAACCTCGTGTAGACTTTTTGTGCAAAATTGAAAAAGAACAATTCGTGATTTACGGTTTTGATGATTAGATAAGCTATATTATACACAAAAAGTATAATCTGATGTGACTTCAGAGAGAGTTTAAAATATGTTTCTTCTTATAACTGTTCTGAAGAAGATTAATATAAAAAGGGTACTTCTTATATCTTTTTTCTTCCTTTTCTATTTTTCTTCAACTTTTTTGTTCTCTTGCAATTTTTGCTTTTTATTGCTTTTTTCATTCCTTCCTTTATATTAATTTGTGTTAGTTTCTAACTTCTTGTTTAAAAGTATCAATAACTATAAATATACTAGGACCTGGTGGGTTTGGGAAAGGGGTGCTAGTACTTTGAACACTGACTAAACATGGAGCTTTCCTTGAAGAGTGTGCAGAAGCTCTAACTGGTTCAAAATGGAGCTGTGCGGGGGCAATTAGTTATGCATGTTCTGCAGTCTGTGCATATTGAGCTTTTGCTCTGTGAGCTGGACTGGCTGCTAGTTTGCTTCCAGGTTCCATTTAAGATGCTAATAATAACCTATAAATCACTATAAGGAGCAGGTTACTTGAGGGATTACCTCTCCTCCATTACATCTAATCATCCCATCAGGTCTGGCAGGAGGAGCATGTTGCAGGTCCTGCCAGTCAGGAAATTTCATCTGGCAGGAAACAGAAAGAAAGCCTTTTGTGCCCTGGCAACCATCCCATGGAAAATCATCTCTCCCGCATCTATACACACACCCAAAATCACCACCACAGGGATCAGATTGACTCTGACCTTCCTGACTTTTTGCAAGGCCCTGAAGACATGATTTTCCCAACAGGTGCAGGGGAATGTGGTGGAACTGGTGCAGTCATTGCACTGATTCTTTTGATGAATGGGGTTAGCTCAGCTGTCAGTTGTATGTATTTATGATTTTTGATATACCTTTATATATTTTTGTTTTTAAAAGTTATTTATTTATTTAATTCAAAACATTTATATAACCTCCTTTTGTATAACTCATAAAAATATAGTGTTTTATATAAATAACCCATAATGAATATTCACCCTTTCCAATTGCATAGATTAAAAAAAGGATTCTATGCAAAAAATCCAAAACCACTTTAGTGTCCATAAAAAATTAAATCAAATCATATCAGCAATTAAAAATTAAATTGTAAAAGATAAAAGCTAAGACAAATTATTTTCTAAAGTTCTGTGAACATTTATATTAGAATAATCCAGAAACCTTCCTCAGTGTATTGTTCCTCTGTGTTAGGATTAAATTCCTAATGTCAGTCTGTTTATACATGAATCAATTAATTTAAATGCTTCAAAAAATTAAATATAATGTTTAAAGATTCTACAGAAAAAAAATTTGTACTTATTATGACTGTTAGTTAATCATAGTAAAACTGAACAAACATTTGGTAAATAATTTTCCTTACCTCTTGCCCATTTTGTATAAGATGTACGAGTAACTCTGAGGCAAATTTAAGAGATATGCTTTGAATTTCAATGCTGTAAAAATAAATGTGAACGCAGATACACCAAATTAAATCTTTAATAAGAATATTGTCATAATCAACAGGCAATCTGGCTAAAAATACAATCTTGCTAATTTGCTTTAAAAGCCTTAACTATTAAATATCTACAAATATTTAAACCCACCCCCCAAAAAGGCCATAAAATCAGGTGCGGTTACAAGATGTCTTACTTAAAAATTTGGATGGTTTAAAACTGTAATTCCAGGCTCAATCATCATTTTAAGTTGAAGAACAACCTGTATAAGATTACATTAAGATTTTGAAATAATGTTTTCTCTTTCTATATCAAAGTTCATTTTCATTAGGCAGTCTGCAACCAGTAAATATAGATTAACCAAACACAAAAAGACAAGACAGTATACCTGCCAGAAGTATTTGCAATATTCATAATCCAATGCAAGAACTTTCTTGGATTCATCTTTATAGCATCTTCCATCTTTGCAAGCACATTTCTGAGGTCCATTTTATACAGAGCCTCTAATATCTGTTACAGAAAAAAAATAGCTACAGGAAATACTGTTCTGAGTTTAATTGGAATATATAGCTGGAATTTAATTTGAGAGAGAGAAAAAGAGAATGGCTTATTATGCTCATTAAAAAACCCTCCCCTTTATGATCCTGTAGCCCCTATTCAGACATATACCAGCACAAAATTTAATTTAATTTTAAATTCTTATTTTATTATATGTAACTTATTTGCACTAAAGAAAAAGAAAAAAACAGGGCATCACCTTGCAAAAACATTCAGGATGCTTTTCCTTAACAGCTATTTTAATAAGTGTGTCCTCCAAGCCAGACAGTAGATTCAACAGAACGTTTCCTTTTTCTTCCATCACATGTCTTGCATTCACTTGATTCAACCATAGCAGGATATTTTCTAAGACCAATAAACGTACTTCACAAAAGTCTGAGTGTAGCAGGTATTCAACTGTTAAACCTGGTTTCATTGTATTATTTTTAATAAGTAAATTCCTGTTTGCAAATCTAGGTTCTGCCATCACTGAACACATAGAGGTGAAGAGTCTGGTGATGCTCTGGAGAAACTGAGAAAGTCCTGGGACTGTAGAGGAATGCTTGATACCCGTTGCTAGTTCAGACTCCAAGATAATAGTGCTAATTTCTCCCCAAAATGTGTTCATATCTGTTTCTGAAATGAAATGAGATAGGGTGGTAGAATGAGAAAGGATACGGAGAAGTTCAGGTATGGTTACCACACTAACACTTAAAAGCATGGCCAACCTATTTAAACACATATAAATCATGGTCAAAGGGAACTAACACATCAAATAAATTTAGCCAATGAAATAATTGTGAGCTTAGGTGGTGTATTCATTGTTCCCATCAGAATGCATCCACCATTGTAAAGAAAGGAAATGGTTAGCATAGTCTGCTTACAGAGCTGCTATATCATTGGCTGTATACAAATAGCAATTGATAATCTTTAGTCTGGTGTCCTGAATGAGCAGACATCTGAAAACTCCTACATCTTGCAATATCTGGTCAGCTGCCGAGAAATTTATGAAAGCCAGGATGTTGTAATGCTCAAGGTACTAGACTAAGTGTGAGAAGACCCAGATCCTAGTCCATCTTTAGTTTCAGAATCTTATTGGATGACTTTAGACAAATCATCTTAGCCAATTCTGTTTGTGTCTCAATATCAAGAAGACTAAGAATCTGGAGACTAAACATGTCCACTCCATAGCTGAGGTAGAAGGAGATCATTGGAATGCTTTGCGATAGGCATATGCCAATTCACTTAAGATCAAAAGTGTCTAATGTGTCTAATGTACTGTATGGAAGTAAGTGCTGGCCAACCATCAAAACTCCTGAGTGCTCTTTACATGCCATGGGGATGTGCATGCTCCATTGGTAATTAGGTATTTAGCTTCTATCTATCATGCAATCTAGCAGCTGATGGGTGTTGCATCAATATTAAGAGAAAATGTGGGAAACATACCTACAATGGTAGGACCACATTTTACAAGCAGCACCTCACACTATCGGCTGCACTGCCTACCACTTTAACAATCCAATCAAGTGGTCAGACTCCACAACCGGCCACAACAAAGAATCTCATGAGTTGTAGTCCAACTGAAGGGGACGATGCTGCCTAAGGCTAACTTAATGTATTTAGACCAAAATTATAGTATCATACATACTGTGCTTACCTGAAAATACAACCAATTGAACTGAGCAGGACTTAAAAGTTTGATACAACACCATACAGCACATTGCTATTTTATAGTTTTATTAAACAAAACACATATATATTGCAGAAGTTAAGATTGTAGGGGAAGGGGGGAAATAAATAGGAAAAGAAAATGAGCCTATATATTGTGAAACATAATTATTTAAAGCATGACATTGAAATTCACATAAACGGTATATTCTTTTTTCAAAAGAAAATCCATTATGGTTGCATAAGAATGCTAGTGATCTTTGTTATCAAAAATTAAGAACTATTATTCTTAATTAAGTATTCTAGAATACTTGGAAGAGGCTTTGATACTAAACAAAGATATTTGTGCCTCGTTATTTTTAGTTGTGGTAAATGAAACATTTTCTGTGGGGAGAAAATACTTTGATCTGAGACCATGTTTTTTATCTATTATCTTTTCTCCTTCAATGAAACACAGATAAATTTTGAAATTAAAAACAATCAAGCCATTTAGTGTTAAGTATTACTCTGGACAGATGAACTATTTTTCATATCCACTGCAACAGCTATCTGATCGTTGCACTTCTGATGGGATTACAATAATTCTAGCAAACAAATCATAACTTGGAAACCAGGAAAAGTATCCATTAATATATGCTTACTAATATATGCTGGTGTGTTCTCAACCTCTCATAACTTGAGCTCCACCAATTATTTTCCAAGAACCTGGGTCATACCTTGGAAAATGGTTCTTTCCCAAAATAGGGGGAAAGAGAGAAGATTAATGCTTCTGCCTTTCTCTGACACACACATACACACACCAATAAAGGAGAATATTTCTGACACACACACACACTCACAAATAAAGAAACATATTTGTAACTCTGGGTTGAAATGAGGGGTCCTTGGTGTTCTCTAAGCTTGCTTGTTTTCTTGCAGACATGTCATTACCCAAATTAGGTAACCAGTAAACAGTATCTGCTTACCTGTCTTAATAAATCTGCCCAAATAATACCAGAGAATAGTAGCTAATATAAAATAGTATTTTATGTTGGTTCCTAAGCCCAAATTTCTTAGAGGTTGCTAGACTATACTATGAGACCCTCTGAACAATGTAATAAGAAACCAAAGAAAAAATAAAGATTTGATTAAAGATTTAAGAAGCCCTTTCCAATTACAAATCACTAAAACAAATCTGAATTTTAAGACTCATGATATAACAATTGGTTCATTTACACCTAAACCTCCAACTATGCATAAATTAAGAATCAAATGCTGACACTTACTGGAAATGATCACAGCCCTAAACATGCAAGTTGCCAAAATGAATAGCGTATAGTTCTAAATAGGCCAATTATGTCCAAAGTGCTTGCAGTATAAAAACACCTTGGTAGTATTAGCAGCAAAATGTATCAACATCACTCAAGCACTATTAAAATGGGCAGAAAACTTTGAGCCTGATTGAACCGCTGACTATTCTTAGAGACAAAATACAATAAATCAAAAGAAGCTGAGCAGCACCACAGTATTTGCGGTATTTTTACACAGCAATGAAGATAGTTATAAATAGATGAAATATATACTACTATCATCCTTTCTTTTAATGGCCAAGAATATGTGGGTTCTTTAATAAAATATTCTCCGTATCTTTTCCCACATCTTTTCTTTGGTGCCAAAAGGCTAGAGGGATTTAAGCATGACATCAGACAACACGAAACTCCCATTAAAGAAAAAGCTGCAAGACATTCTATTTCCTTTCAAAAGGATCCAAGCCAAAGAAATTCCAGACATTGAAAGATGGCAAAGAAGATTAGAGTTTAGGTACTACCTCTTCAGCTAATGGGACAAATATATAATTTTCATACTTCAGAACTGCTGAGATGAGGAATGTATGGGGACATCTGTCTACCACAACTTCTCCTATCTCATCTTCCTCCTTTCCTATTTTTCTAAGCTATCTAAAAGCCAAACTATATGGTATGTATTAAGGCAGGGGTGTCCAAACTTGGCAACTTTAAGACTTGTGGACTTCAATTCCCAGAATTCCCCAGCCAGCTCTGCTGGGAGTTGAAGTCCACAAGTCTTAAAGTTGCCAAGTTTGGACACCCCTGTATTAAGGTTTATAAGTACTGTAACGTTTACTGTATTTTTCCCTCAAAGGTTAAAAGGATACCAGCTCCAAACTAATTTGGGACAACCACTTACCCATAGTTTCCTAAAAACTATTTCTCCATTTTTGTTCTTATTAGCGTTATTTGGGAAAATATAGCTACTCATTTATCTTCTAGTGGGTTTAAACTTCTTTGGAAAGGGGGCATTTTGATCTCAGAAAAAAAGGCATAGGGGCTTGGTTTAACAGCTTCCTGCCACACTATTATTTCAGTTTAAGTTACATTCACTTTGCAATTCCTTTTAAATTTTGAAAGAAAAGAAACCCAAACTTCTGCATTTGGTTCCTGTTCAAATATTAAAACAGTATTATACATTTAGAAACAACAGAAGTGTGCAGTTGCGTACAAAAGTTCTTTGTTAATAGGATACAGAAAAAGATTGCACAAAGTGGGGGCTTAGAAAATAAAGCTTTACAATAAGCTTTAGGTATGAGAAACATTTGAATGCATTAGCTTTGCTCCTCTATTCAAATATCTTTTTTTAAATAAAAAAAACCTAGATATTTAGAGTAGATCTGTATTCCATAATTTTGTTAAATTTAATCACAGGTTACATAATATAAGATATTCTACAATGTCAATATTTTGATAATCTTTTTAGGCAACTTTTAAATAGATTTTAGTAAAGCAAGTTACATATTTCATTCTACTAACTATAGTATTTATTTAAGTCACATTGTTACAATTAAAGATCTATACACCAGCTGTTTTAATTATTTTTTGTATTATTAAAATGATCTACAACTCAGACTGATGTATCTTTTGAACTTTCAGCTGATTGTTTCTTTATTCACTCTCATTTTCAACCAAAGGGTCCAAAATAGGGTCTCTAACCTCCAGTCCCGGAACTGGCACCGATCAGCGGCATGCCAGAAACCAGGCCACACAAAGAAGTGAAGCCCCATCCATGGGATGCAGGTAGTACATGAAACCACACTCTCTTTGGTCGGCAGAAAAACCTCTCTCCATGGAATCAGTCCCTGATACCCCAAAGGTTGGGGGCAGGGGTGGGTTGCTGCCAGTTTTACTACCAGTTCACAAGCAGCGCGTGTGCACTGTTCAATATAAATTGTTCTTCGTGCATGTGCAGAACAATTTACAGTGAACTGTACACATGCAGTCACTAAAATCCAAAATTGTGGCGGCCCAGTGGCGGTGAGGGAAACGGTTCGGGGGTGTGGCAGGCCTGGGTCACTCCCGGTTCTGTGACCCAGGCCTGCCAGTCCACTACCAGTTCAGCCGAACTGGAAGCAACCCACCTCTGGTTGGGGGCCGCTGGCCTAAAACTTATTTCGGGTTAAAATGAAATATTTATTATGCTTTACAGAAAATGACATTAAAAGCTATGCATTTTAATTAAAGTGTACACACACAGTTTCATTAAAATGCAAAGCTTGAACATTACAATAAATATTATACACATATTCTTGTGTATTTATATGTATATGTATATACAGGTACTCGACTTGCAACAGTTCATTTAGTGACTGTTCAAAGTTACAACCGTTCTGAAAAAAGTGAATTATGACCCTTTTTCACACTTACAACCATTGCAGCATCTCCATGGTCAGATGATCACAATGCAAATGCTTGGAAACTGACTCAGGTGTCCCAAGGTCATGTGTTCACCTTTTGTGTATTTCTGATAAGCAAAGTCAATGGGGAAGCCAGATTCACTTAATAACTACCAGTATGTTACTAACTTAACAACTGCAGTGATTTATTTAACTACGGCAAGAAAAGTTGTAAAATGGGACAAAATTCACTTAACAAATGTCTCACTTAGCAACAGAAATTTTGGGCTCAATTGTGCTCGTAAGTTGAGGACTACCTGTAGATGCGCGCGTGTTTATTTCTAAAAGGACTATAAACTGTGACTTTACATAACCACCTCTGCACACTATTTATGGACATCATGCTTGCCACTGGGATACTGATGAAGACAATGCAGCTGGAAACATTTGAAAATTGAGTATTTCAAAAGACATTATAGGGGATTTGGTTGGCTGGCTAATAAATGCAGTTAAACACACAAATGCACACACACAAATACAATGTAGATAGGTTTAATCCACTGAATATTGCTAAATATTAGTTAATATTCACTATTTAAAAATGACCATTCTTTATTGTCTAAAAACTGAAAATTACTGGACAGTCGTATAACTCTTATTTGATTCCACAAGAATTTCTGGGCTATTTCAACATTTCTGTTGTTTTGGCTTATTCAATCTACCTTGATCTAGCAATTATGACTGAGGGGTGAAATTTAGTAAATACAGTCTTTTCTATTACCTTCATAGTTGTCTACAGTGAAAAAAGAATTCTACTCCTGCTTCAGAGGTATTTGGTGTAAAAGACAGACTCAGTATGGCAGAGGAACAGCACATTGAAGCTAGCATTTTGATAGAGGTTATCCCCTAACACCCTCCCCAAGCAGTGGTGGGTTCCGGGTCCCGTTGCAACCAATAAACTGCAACGGGGCCAGGGGGTCCACCACTTGCACAGCGTGCGCATGCGTACCCACCACCTGCAATGCTCCAGCTGCTCGGTGGAGCGTCGCGCAGGTGCTATATTCTCTGTGCACGTGTGCAAATGTCCCGGTTGGCTCAAACAGAGGTAAGGAGAGTCGGCGGGCAGGTGGGCCCTCCGGAGCACTATACCAGAACGGTACCTGTTGCTCCCAGCAGGTACCAGCACGCCCGTACCGGGGCATAATGGTCGTATCCCACCGCTGCCCCCAAGGCAATGTTTAATGTTATATAAACAAGGGAAGGGAATAAACTTTAAAATCCTGCTCTGGTTCTCATAACACACACTGAAGTATTCTTTTAAACATTTCTAAAATGTATTAGGCATTACACAGAAATATACAAATTATGCTCCTTGTGTTGTTATAATTAAAGTAATGTCCAATTAGAGGTATCACATTGGCTGGGACTATTTTGATGAAACTGCAAGACTACCATTACCCAAACTGTCTCCATAGTTACCCACAGCTGCATCTTAAGGAAATAGTGCCAGCGAGTTCTCCTTCATCACTTCAACTGGGCACACTGCCATCTGTTAATGGATACGTTATTAAGCTAGATAGTCTAATAGTATAATACTGCTTCAGGTTTTGCGTAATAACAATTATCTCCAGCTTTCTTGAGTAGCATTTATTTCTAAAAGGGTTATAAGCTATGCCTTTCCATAACCACCTCTGCACACTATTTATGGACAACATACTTGCCACTGGGAATTGCAATGGAATTATAATCACAAGATTCCACATTGGCCTATAATTTTTTTTTAGTACTGATCTAACATTGAACAATAAATTTGCTATGTTAGAACTTAAGGTAAAATATTCAGCAATAGCCAATGTTAGAAAGATACAAAAGCAAGGGAGTTATATTCTGTAAAAAGTAATGCGGTAGCTTCTGGGTTATCTATGAACATTGTAATTAATTAGAAGTCATCCAGCTGCAGAATTGTTGTGCTGTATTTCATTTTGTGCTGATTAAGCTAATTCAAGTAATAGGGAATATCTGTCCCACCAAGAAAGACTTCTCATTTTATTTCTTAAAAAGTCTTCTCCGTGTTAGTTATATACTAGGAGGATCACTGATAAATTAAAGTGAATATGCAAAGCATATAAGATAAAAGACAATCTTCAGAAGATTGTTTTCAATTGTTTGATTCTCTTTACACAAAAAATAAACCTAATAGAATAATATGTTGGCTCTAGGTCCGTGATGGCGAACCTATGGCATCGCGTGCCACCTGTGGCACATGGAGCCATATTTGCTAGCGTGGCAGCCATCAGCTCTGGCACGCACATATTTTCAGCCTTCTAGAGGGCCGGGGGAAACTGTTTTCGCTCTTCCCAGGCTTCAGGAAAGGCTCCGGAGGCTGAGGAGGGCAAAAAACAGCCTCAATGGGCCAACCGGAAGTTTGGAAATGATCCATTTCTGGCTTCCGGGGGGCTGTTTTCGCCCTCCCCAGGCTTCAGGAATGCCTCCAGAGGCCAGGGACAGGTCGTGCGTGCATGCGCAGGTGGCGTGCGTGCATGCGCAGGTGGCGGGGAGGATTGAATTGGTGTGGGCATGCGTGCACGCGTAATAGCCCGTGCACACAATTGTAGCATGCCATAAGAAAAAGGTTTGCCATCACTGTTCTAGGTTGAGAATGTCTTCGTTTTGAAATAGAAGAATTCATTTTGGAGATCACAAGTTATAGTATATTCTGTACAAGACTACTTCGATAACAGTCATCTATTCCCTGAATAGGTGAATAGAACAGGGTCCAATGTGGAAGAGTAGAAAGAAGAAAACAGTGGGATATACCTAGTATCCCAGTTATTTATGAAGTTATTTATGTAATTATTCATGAACTGTGAAATGAAGCTAAAACTGATAGCTGTGGACATAGCTTAAAATGAATTAATCACATAAACAGAGATGACAAAGTCAGAAATATTGTCAAAAGACGCTTTTGAAAAAATAGATAAGAAGGAACCAAATCGTTAAGAGCCAAATGATATGCAAAAGAAATGCCATTGGAAAACAGACAAATAGAAACTTGTTACAAAGTGCAAAGAAGTCTCACCCCCATCAACAGTTTTTGAATTTTCCCTACTATCATAGCATGTTGTAGCTGATAGATGGGTCTATTATCTGGACCATCTATATAAAGAGTAAGGGGTACTACAGGAAAAAATAGTACCCTTTAAATAAGTGAAGTGAGTAATTATATGCAAAATGCAGATATTTTTGTAACACAACAACTTAAGCATATTCATCTCTTCATCCCTGTTTTACAATAATTTGAGCCTTGGAATGCTTTATCTCTTATTAAAACTTAGCATTCTTCACATTAGAAGGAGACTGCTAGTATTTTTAAGCTTGACAAGGCATCATAAAATCTATTCCTTCATTCTCAGTTCAGTCTTAAAGATTGTCATTTCTGTTTTTGGTTTTTTTACTGGCAGGAAAGTGATGCATTACCTCAACCTTACCTTTAATTTTTGCCTTCCCCACATAATTATTCAACAGAACAAGGACATCAAGATATGCTGCTCTAGTCACAAGACAAGGATTTTGCCTAGAAACAAAAGTCAATAGCAAAATTTAAATGACTTACACTTTAACATTTTATTTTTCTTCTACTTGCTTTCTTCTGTGCTGTCTGGCCCCAGAACCTAATGCTTAAGCAAGTATATGTGAGTTAGGAAAGGATTACTTTTATATACTACTATGTTTTTGGTTTTATCTTTATTGCAAAATTAAGAAACATGTCTAAACATCTAAGATAAACAAAAACCTCTGCTTAAAGCACAGTTCCTTCCAATAACCCTGCTGCAACATTCCTTTATTCTTATTTATCATTACCATGCAAGATTGCCCTGTAAGTGGAGCAAAGTATCAGACATACATACAGGTGAAACTCGAAAAATTGGAATATCGTGCAAAAGTTCATTTATTTCAGTAATGCAACTTAAAAGGTGAAACTAATATATGAGATAAGACCCATTACATGCAAAGCAAGGTAGTTCAAGCAGTGATTTGTCATAATTGTGATGATTATTGTGTACAGCTCATGAAAACCCCAAATCCACCATCTCAGAAAATTAGAGTATTACATGCAATCAATAAAACAAGGATTGTACATAGAACAATATCATTCTAGTCTTCCATAACACCTCAGCAGTGCCACAGGCTGATAGCTTCCATGCCACGCCGCATTGAGGCAGTAATTGCTGCAAAAGGGTCCCAAACCAAGTACTGGGTACATATGCATGCTTATACTTTTCAGAGGTCCGATATTGTTCTATGTACAATCCTTGTTTTATTGATTGCATGTAATACTCTAATTTTCTGAGATGGTGGATTTGGGGTTTTCATGAGATTTATGCCATAATCATCACAATTATGACAAATCATGGTTTGAACTATCTTGCTTTGCATGTAATGAGTCTTATCTCATATATTAGTTTCACCTTTTAAGTTGCATTACTGAAATAAGTGAACTTTTGCACAATATTCTAATTTTTTGAGTTTCACCTGTATACGTCAGGACGAGATCACAGTTGTATGCAGAGGATCCAGTTTTGGTATTCTTGTGGAGCTGTGTGACTAATTTGAAGGCATGAAGTATTTGGTTCAGTGTGGCTTTACTGAACCAAGTCAATGGGGAAGCCAGATTAACTTAACAAATGTATTACTAACTTAATAACTGCAGTGATTCACTTAACATCTCTGGCAAGAAAAGTAGTACAATGGGGAAAACCTCATTTAATAACTGTGCTGCTAAGCAACAGACCTTTTGGCCTCAATTGTGGTTGTAAGTCAAGGACTACCTTTCCTTACTTCATAGATTTATAATCAAAGACAACCACCACCAGCCACCAAAATCAGAAGAAACTATATAATGCAAATAAATTAAACAATATAATAAAAAGAGATGGATAAATTGCTCTAATACAATTTAATTATCCTTTAAAGTCCAAAACTTTCTAATCACAACAGGAATGGAAAACAATTTAAAAAAATTGAATTAAATATGAATTTCTGGCCATCCAGTGCAGTCAGTAAGAAATAGGGCTATACATTAGTTATCATAAAGTCAGCAATGAAGTAAATGTGAGCAACTGACTCAACAATGGACTCCAGGCAAACACAAAATCACTCTAAATATAGAATACATTGTTGTTAAGAACCAAGGCGGTGCAATGGTTAGAGTGCAGTACTTCAGGCTACTTCTGCTGCCTGCCCGCAGCCTGCAACTTGGCAATTCAAATCTCACCAGGCTCAAGGCTGACTTAGCCTTCCATCCTTCTGAAGTAGGTAAAATAAGGACCCAAATTGTTGTGGCAATATGCTGACTCTGTAAACCACTTTGATACAGGGCTGTAAAGCACTGTAAAGCGGTATATAAGTCTAAGTGCTATTGCTCTTGCTCTTGCTATTAAATCTTCCCTGTTACAGTGATGATATTTTCATACTGATGAAAATATGATGAACCTTTTTGGACTATATCATTTATAAATTCACACTGCCTCAATCTGATTGTCCTATATTTTTATATGTATTTGAATATTACTTTGAATGTCTTGCTTTTACTGAAAAGTGACAGGACAAGTTTACAAATAAGGTTTAATTATTTATGGAAATTGATTATAAGAATGTAAATTTTTGTAATGATTTTTGAAAAACTATCAGCATGTTCATTTTTATTGTTTTAAGTATATAAGGAAATGTTGATTTAGTTCTTGGAAATATATAGAGTCTGACTAATGTTTATGTACTGATTTTAAATTTATGAAGCAAATTTTCTCTTGGAAGGATTTAGGCTTCAAATACCTTGGGATTAAAGACATACATATTTTGTCTACACAGCTGGTATTACTGCTAGTTTTAATCCTCAGAGAAAGTGATCTCTGTTATTGATAAAAATAGACACTTTTCTTTAAAAGACTTCTTTCCAGAGGAAAATATATTTGGACTAAAATTTTGGACTTGAAAAAGATTGAAATGTGTTGCTCTAATTTACTGTGTTGAACTAAAGTATCACAGATTTATATTCTAAGTGATGGTTTTACTCTTATTAAAATAAAAGCCCAATCTCAACCCCAGTGTAATTCCACAAAACTCGCAATATAGAGTGACTCATTTATCAGAAATTTTAATTATCTCACCAAGAGGTTACAGGTTTCCTGGTACAAGTTCCAGTAGAGGCAACCACTAAGAAGATTTATTTATTTTTTATTTATTCATCATACTTAAAAACCACTCATCTTCCTCATAGAAGGACTCTAGGCAGTGTACAAGTACAATATTGAAACATAAAAATTTTAGGTAAATTTACATAAGAGGTAAAGATCATTACAATTCAACATTCAAAGTTAATTAAAAGGCCGGGTAAGGCCTTCAGGTTATACTAATCTGTGAGTCCCTAATAATATGCCAGAATCAGGACATTTCCGAAAGGTCAGAATGGTAGGGGTCTACAACCCCTCGGGAGGTGGGGGGATGTTCCAAAAGGCAAGAGTAACAGCAGAGAAGGCTCTCTTCCTAGATCCCACTAGTTGGAATTTAACTGATGGGTTCTGTATCATATCCTCCCTGCCTGACTGGGTAGTACGGACTGATATTATGGGGTGAAGCTAGTTCCATAGGTAACAATGCCGTGTAGGGCTTTAAAGATCATAAACAGCACCTTGAATTAGACCTGGAAGCAAACAGGCACCCAATGCAGTTCACGTAGCAAAGGTATTACACACATCATTCATTGGATACCCAAGATTGCTTAAGTGACCACATTCTATACCAGCTGAAGCTTCCTAATACTTCTCAAGGGTAGCCCCATGTGGAGCGCATTGCAATAATCCAAACAGGAGATGACTAGGGCATGAATGAACACACTGCCAAGTTATTAACAATTATGTGGTATCCTAATTTTATTACTATTTGTCTTACTGTGTATTTCATATTTGCTTTTATTTTTATTGACTGGTGACTATAAATAAAATTATTCAATTTTTGACTTACCTATTTGCCAACCATAGCTTGCCACATACATTAGTGATAATGTTGCTCAAACTCTGATGAAAATCCGAATTAGCCCTCTGTTTAGATTCCAAATAAGACTGTAGCAAATGAAGGACCTATATTAAAAAGAAAAAGAAAAAAAATTACAGACTACTGTTGGAATATTTTTCAAATATCTCCTCCCCTGGATTTGGGTTTTGCTGAAAAAAATAACTCTTTAGTGAGAAGAACTTAGCCACTTGGAGAATAACCTCCCAAACATCTACAGAAACAAGCTGACACTGGTTAAATCTAAAGATATTTCATTCATCACTGTATGTGTTATATATAGTGCTGTATTCTATAGTACTCAATTTGTCACCAAACAAATTATTTTTCATCACCATGTCACTTACCCTGTTTCCCCAAAAATAAGACCTCCCTGGATAATAAGCCCAATTGGGCTTTTGAGCGCATGCGCTAAAATAAGCCCTCCCTGAAAATATTGCAATACAGCAGTAGCTATGAGGTGACCACGCTCACCGCCTCCTGCACCTCAAAAATAACAAGACCTCCCCGAAAATAAGGCCAAGTGCTTATTTCAGGGATCACAAGAAAATAAACCTTGTCTTATTTTGGGGAAAACACGATACCTAAAAGAATTTATAATGATAGCATTACAGCATATCCACAACAAGGTAAAGGAGGAAAAACATATATTACACTATATCTATCATAGAGGCAGCATGCATGTATCGTTTGTGTAATTAAGCAATCTTAGAAAAACTTTTATAACATTATTTGGTACTGTATATGCACTGTAATATTTCTAATTACTATGTCTTTTTTCCAATAGAAATAATAGAGGAGTCGTATGCAGACAAAACCGATCTCTTCTATGACCGTCACTTGAATGTCATGCTTGGTATGCATGTGCATAACTAAATAAAAAAGTGCATTCAATTAAGCATATGGGACATCCTTTTTTTTACCATCCTCTCTATGTACAGTATGTGGTAAATCTGCACATATGCTTAAAGGGATAGAATATCTTGGTACAAAAGAAAAGAAAGAATTTGTTGTCCTCTCTATATTAAAAATAAGCAATGTTAATAATTTTCAAAGCATGTGAGCATAATGTTAAGAAGTTATCTGCTCCCATCTGCAGATTTTTAAAAAAAGCATAAACATATATTTGATTTTGGTAATCCTGAGTTATACCACCATACACTGGTTAGAGGTAGAATTTCAGAAATCACATCCAAGATAAGGGCTTAAAAGTAGTTTTTATTATTCAACTTCTGTCCCCTCCGTGGCTGCACTATTTCAAACTTATTTATTTACTTTTAATTTTTATTTATTTAGTTTATATGGTATCCGTCACAAGTAAGTGGTTCTAAAAGATTCAAAGTTCATTTCAAAGTTATGAAACGTAAGAGTTCACACAAAATTAAAAACCTCATAAACTTTTCTTTATAATGCAATGTTTCCTAGACACTTTTTAAAAAATGTTTAATTGTTGGGTGTGTAAGTATACTTGGAAAAAGAGCAAATATGTTTTCCTGAATTATAGTAAGCTATGATTTGACTTTTAAAACAACAATGTTGTCTTACTGTTACACCATCTAGACTGCATCATCATCTTCTGAAAAAACAGGAAAGGCCTCTTTAAAATTTGGATTTGTAGTTTCTCATGAAAGGTTGAAAATTTCAAATGGCTAAATAAAAGGAAACAGTACCACAAATGAATGGAGTTTTCAATAACAACCCCTTTTCTGGGGCTTATGGGGAAGAGATGGAAAACTGAAAACAGCCGCTAAAATCTGACTTTGACCCTTTAAGGAAGTGGTAGCATCCGGGGAATGCCAGAAAGTGAACCTTCTCTGTTGCAGCCCCTCCCCTCTGAAACATCTCCTGTCCCAGGTGCATCAGGGTTCCACCTTTGGCTATGTTCAAAATAGCTCTGAAAACATGGCTCTTGGGTTCAAGTGGGCGGCTGAACTGTGTGTGACTATCTGACTGGTTGTTTTTCTTAGAGATTTGGGGTGTTTTGCTTTAGTTTAATAGTATATATATATATTTATTGCATGTGCCCAGCAGTAGAGTTGGTTGGCCATAGTTCTAAAATAAATAAATGCACACAGACACTTAAGTCCAAAAAGAGCTACACTGATTTTACATTTACTAAACAAGATTTTTTAGGTCTATATGATATGATAGAAGCGTATTTTTGCTTTTTAAAAATCCATAACAAACTATTTCAAAACATATATGAGAGATAACGAACAAAAATGTACTGGAATATATGCACAAAGCCAAGTCTAAGGATATTAATGAAATAAAATTTGTACTTTTTAAAAAGTATTGATGTTTTACTGCCCTTATCACCATAAGGAAGGCCTTAATACAGGTGGTCCTCCACTTAAAACAGTTCATTTATTGTCTGTTCAAAGTTACACCAATGATAAAAGTGGTTTATGACTATTTTTCACACTTACGATAGTTGCAGCACTCCAATGGTCCCATGATCAAACATTTTATTTTGATCAGATATTTGGCAACTAACTCAGATTTATGATGGCTGCAATGTTCTGGGGTCACAGTGATCACCTTTTGCTATTTTCTGACAAGCAAAGTCAATGGGTAAGTCAGATTCACCCAACAATCATGTTACTAACTTAACAAGTGCAGCGATGTTGTCACAGGGAATCCACAAAGGTTTGAAGAAATGTTATTATTTAAATATTGAGTTAAATCTTGCGGGTCCATAGCCACAAAATGTTTTTAAAGGAGGTCTATGGTAAAGAAAAGGTTGAGAACCACTAGTCTAGATGTCTCTTCTCTCCTTTCATCTCTCTCAGCTCCTTCATGAGCCACAGGGAATGATGGGATCCATCAGAAGGGAGAAGTTGAATGGGCAAAAATCTGACCCAAATCTTTGTCTGCACTCCTATTCCAAGCAGCAACTAACACTTCAGATGAAATTTATGACATATAAAAACTGACCTTTCTATAAATCAGACAAAAGTTACTAGTACATACTGTTCCACTACACTTGTGAAATCTCTGCTTGCATGTCATTATTTTGTATGCTACCGATGGAGTCAAATATAAATATTCACATTTCTAACTTAAAGATTGAAGCAGTTCTGCTCAGCTCAGTGTTCATTGAAAAAAAAATGTACGTGAATAAACTGATATCACTCTATGTTGTACAATTTCAACACAAAAATTTAATACTCTGAAGAATTCCATATGCTTTAGCAACTGAAGTGGATACCATATAAAAAGTAAGTTGCAAAACAAAAATGCAGCACTAGTAAAGGTGACACCAAAACAACATAATTTTATGTTTTATTTTGAATTTAGGCAGGCTGATAGTACTATGTAATATATTTTTCTAACAAAATCCCAATAGTTGCATTTGGCTCATGTTCAGGATCTGATCAAATGTTTAATTTGATGTAAACAAGAAACATTTAAATAAATAAATGGAATACCTCCTTGAACTGGCTAAAGGAGAGTGATGAGCTTCAACACATTTGTCCAATTTGGCAGACTTTTGTTTGTAAGCATTTTCATATCTGATGCTTATTGAATTGATCATTCTGTTGTTTCTCACTTCTAGGAACAGCATGAACAATCTCACCAGATTTTTATTGATGGTCCATCTGGAAATAATCCTTGTACCAAAGTTTACAGTCTGAACAAATAATTAGTTAATGCCAGTTCTTCTGCAGTTATTTATTAATGCATTTCTTTTCAAATTATAAAGAAAGCCGCTAATGAAACTCAAACCCTGGGAAACAAATGAGCCACATAATAACATTTACTATAACTCATCAGATTTTTACCATATGGATATGAACAAGTCTATTTATAAATTTTATTTCCCATCAGGCTAAGTATGTCAGCTTGTAATAACAAATTAATGTTAATGTTTTCCAATCATTTTCACAGTGGCCTTTAAACTGCAAACGCTCCAGCCAAGGTAAATCTAAGGGCGAACTGAAGGCTAACTACATAATCAAAACCAGCCTTAATGAGTATTGTGCTAACACGGTGAAATAAATATTAAGGCTGACTGTAGTACATAACAGTTTGTTTTAAAATTTCCACAGCATTTTTATTTCATTTCCAGAACTACCTGAAAATCAAGTCATCTCATCACAGGTGACTACATTTCCCATTTGATATGTGGCACATGTATTGCATGCATCTAAATGCAAAACAGGAAGGGGGAAGGGAGAGCTTCCAAGGCTTTCAAACTTGAAAAAGGACTAAAGTCAAGATTCCTTTTAAAATGTTATTATTAAATGTCTCTTGTTTATTTTTCTAGCCTCTTCATTATTTTTCTAATACCAGATTGAGCATTTCCACTTGGGAAAGAAAAGTAATTTAGCTGCACAGTAACACTTAATCCCTTCCTATGCGCACAAGTCCTTGTAGGATTCCATCCTTGCTGGTTTTCTGATATTGTTGCCACTTGTATATACCCATGTTAGGTTGCTAGTAGCAGCCCTCCGTGTTACACACAACACCTGGCCATCTTTATAAGACGGACAAATAGCTAAAATATCAATTCCCTAGCTTTACTATAGCACACCTACAAAACAAACAGCAGAGACTCATGGGATGGAAAACATCCTAGGACATAGACATTATTTATACACCATCATCGATATATGCATACTCCAGTTTGATTTATTTATAAAATGGATGATTCATTGATACTTTCTGTGCAGTAGCTGCTTAAATATTAATGACTTGGAATACCTGACAACATATAAAATTTACCTCCCTGATGATACAAGATTGCGTGTAAAAAATTAACAACAGACAATAAAAGGGTACATCGCCATAATTTTTATGCTTTCCTCTCCACTTCTCATCAATACTCATTTTTTTCAGCTTCAAAGGAAAGTTTATCTTGGTCAATAAAACTGAACTGTAAAAAAGAGCAGCTGCAAGGAAGGTGCAATGAAAAGTATTTAATGATAGTGGTTTTTCTGCTTTGATCTCTAGATATTATAACATTCATTCATAATATCAGCCTTTATAAATCAGCTATGAAGAAGTACAGGTCCAATACTTTTGCCAAGTCAAATAACGAAAATACATGATTAACAATATTCTTATTTCAAAAGGCCAAGGAAGTTAACTGAAAATTCTACTACACAACCTATTAGTTGAAATATATATTATTATGGGGAAAATGTCCACAGAAGATGCAGCCAGATACCCGAAGATACTGAGCAGTCTTCTTATATAATTGGTTATTTTTGCATGTCACTTTTAAAAACTGTTTTGCCTGTAAGATGATTTCCTACCAACAGGACAATGAAGGAAATTAATTATTGTGATTTGATTTTTCCATACTTTTAGTTAATTTTTTCAAAAGCAGTCATGGTCCTGGCTCTGACTCATTTTTTAGACTGGGCCCCTTCAATGTCCAAGTGTAGCTCTTGGTCCCCCAAACTGCAGACCCAAAACTAAGCTGTAATAGTAACTTTATACAATAAAGTTGAACTTCTCTGCTTTATTCCATGCCCACACACATTTTCCTATGAGAACCATTCCTTACTATCGTGGGAAAATAATCCATATGAACAGACACACACCATATATTGCTGCTGCTTTCCTAAGCTACTGCCAAAAAATAGAAAGCAAAATTTCAAGAGACAGGAAAATGCAGGAAAAGAGAATGAGGGCTTAAGCATATGGAGCCAAGAAGGAATTTAAATAATCATATAATACAAATAAAATTACAATTTCAAGGAAAAACTCTACCATTTATGTGCATTCCATCCTATGTCCACATTATATAAGCCTCTATACGCTTTGCAATCATACTTCATGCAACTCTACAATGTAGAGCAAAGCAATAATTTCAGAGTGTCTGAAAAGTTTCAGAATATATACCTTCAGGAAATTCAGAAAAAGGTAATATAAAGTGTCCAAGGTCATGTCATGATAAATAGCAATAGCACTTAGACTTATATACCATTTCATAGTGCTTTACAGCTTTCTCTAAACAGTTTACAGAATCAGCATATTTCCCCCAACAATCTGGCTCCCATTTTACTCAACTCAGAAGGATGAAGGATGAATCAACCTTGACTCAGGATCAGTCAGGATCAAACTCCAGGATGTGGGCAGAGTTAGCCTGCAATAACCACTTAGCAATGGCCTTCCAGAGGTTGCTGAAATACAGGTCTCAATATCCCACCTAATTGGCCATGCTGGTTTGGGGTACTAGGGATTACTCTTCAGTAAAAATGAAAGCTGAAATGTCCCTTATCCTTGACTTAGCAAAAGGTGGAACAACTGAAATGATTCATAAATCTTTGATGTATGCTGTAGTTACTTTTCTTTAAAGTAAGCTTATAGTTATATTGTCATTTTCGTATAAAACACACGCATTTAAAATGAGATATTCGCTTATTAAGTCATAGTTTATGCATATTTATTTTAAAAAATTAATAAAAAATGTAAAAATAACAATAGTAAAGGAGTAAAACAATGAAAATTAACAGTAGAAGTACAATAATGTGAAATTAAAAAGATGAAGGGAGGAGGCACAGGAAGTGCAGGGGGGAGGTAGAGTCAAGTAGCTTAGTCTAACCTTCATGATCAAGTGCTTTCCTGCTTTGTTTGAGAATGATCATGAACGATCTCTGGGATTTTTTGCAATCTCAGTGATTGAAATAAAGTCTGTGTCCCATTTTTAATACCTTGATTATGGGAATCATCTTGATTTCTATCAGTTAATCAAAGTCTTCATCTTTTTATCAATTTGGCTATTACTCTTTTGTGAATATGTGTTTACTTCACTGATGCTACATTATGCCAGAAGGCAAAACTCACTTGTAACAGAGTTCCATGAACTGCATTCTGTCGTATAGAAGGATCAGTGCTATCTGGAAGGCCAGCCAGCAAAGAAGATACAGTCTGTGGCACCAAATTTAGCATAACGAAGGGAACAAGGGCTCTTCCAGCCAGTTCACGTGAACGGTACACAGGAGAGCTACTACATCTAGAAGTCAGGAGACAGAAAGGCAGAATTTTTCAGATCTCATGCACACACAGGGTATGTCAAGAACAGTATTTATAATGAAATAGTCAAGAAAATATTTATGCAATTGTTACAAATGCATATATTCCATCCTGAAATGATTTGTGAAATGCATAAATGGTTTATACACATAGTACTTACCATCTTTGATAAACCCTATCAGATATGGTGATTATAATAATAGCTTTGTTTTGAACTGACTGAAGCTTTTTGTTGATTTCAGTTTCCATACTTCTAGCATGCCACAAGATGGCACTACTTGAATTGTATTTTAATTGTGTATTTTATTTGTGTGAATTATACTCACCTGAAACCTATGCTTTTCACCACAGAAATATACTGGTGATTAATATATAAAGAATCCCATTCAAGATGTCAACTTAAGAAAAAGGTTTATATCACAAATCCCACCCAGCAAAAAATAAATGATACCATGAAAAAGACAAGTTCTAAAAAGACATGACAGCTGACCTAAGTTCAGCTGGGAGGATGACACCAGTTAGAGGTAGGGAGAGACAAAACTCCCTTTTAAGTGGTATTTTTATTGTAGAAGTAATATAAGATAAAGATGTCCTTATAGCCAAAATAATTTTATTTCCTGTGAAATGAATACAGAACAAGAATCCCCATAGCCAGTATCTGCTGTTGAGTTGCTACCAATTTCCTGTGTTGGACTGCATAGAACAAAAAATAACTAATATCATTCTACATGAAACCTATCTTTTGCCCTATAATAATTTATTTATAATACAGGTAGTCCTTGACTTACAACAGTTTGTTTATTAACCACTTGAAGTTACAACAGCACTGAAAAAAGTGACTTATGAGCATTTTTCACAGTTATGGCCATTGCAACATTTCCATGATCATGTGATTTACATTTGGATGCTTGACAAGTGGTTCATATTTATGATGGTTACAATGTCCTAGGATCATGTTGTTAGGGATGTAACCCTAGGCTTGGCTTGGCAATGTATATAAGCTATGATTACTTTATCTATTACTTTAAATGCTTAAGAGATGTAATTGGTTTGTTACCTCAAGCAGCCATAAGAGGGAGCCAGAACGGCTGTTAGCTCTCTGTTTTGTTAGAAGCTGATCGGTGTATACTGAGGTATTGTGGTTTGCTACTGTTTAGCTATACTTTGTGTGTTAGACTGACTATTTAATAACTGAATTACTGAACCGTGTATGACTTGGACTGTTAACCAGACTCTGAATACCTCTATATTTCTACATAGTAAACTACTATATTTTTATACTATTCAGTGTCTCTGTATGCTGGTTTGTGCGTGCTATTCCATATCACTCTCATTACGCTTCTCTGCATACTCGCTCTTCTAACGGGGAGCTTAATTACTTAACACATGTGATCAATTTTTGTGGCCTTCTGACAAGCAAAGTCAATGGAGAAGCCATATTCACTTAATAACTGTGTTACTAATTTAACAACTGAAGTGATTCACTTAAGAAACTTGACAAGAAAAGTCGTAAAATGGGGCAAAACTCACAAGAGATTTCTTACTTAGCAACATAAATTTTGGTCTCAATTGTGGTCATAAGTCAAGACTAATGCTGTATGGGCAATCTTCATTTTAATTGTTGGACCATATTTCATTTAGAGGAACTCATTATTTTGTACATATTTTCAAATCAGCAGATTTATAGGTTCAGTACAATACAACTTCTGAAAATATGGTCCTTATTGGTATGAGATACATGTGCTCCTGATAGTAGCAGAAAAAAGAAATTCTGTTTGCACCACCAACACATTAGAAAAATAGTCACTAAAGTTTGAGGTACATGTTACAATGCTAACACAATTTTGCACTTGCTTTAATGTAGGCATTCTTCCAATTCATTTATTGGCTTATTTGTTGAAATGCATACCACGTGGAAAGAAAATGAGCAGCTTAGCAAAAGGATTAATTAAAATAAATAGCATTTTACCACAACAGTGCAATACAATTTATCTTAAAATGCTTCCATATTTAAGCTATATTATCCCTATTTATATTTAACAGTTCTTGTAGATGTTTCTTTTCAAATACAATTAACTCTGACATGATTGCTAATGTTTAGTTTCTAATTAGCAGTAACTGTACACTCAAAAATGCCATTTTTTTTCTCTTCACAATCATTTACAAATGATGATTTCCCAAAGGAATCTGGCTTCAGTTCAGGAGAAAGAATGGAAAATGGGAACAGTGCCAGTTTTTGTGACTGCCAGATATTTTGTCAAAAGGTACTTTCCAAAAGCATGATTCAGAGAGCTTTTTTTTCATAACCACTCTAGAGCTACATTCCACTGTATTTAATTGCATTAGTCTCATTTCACTAACATAATCAAATACACACCATAGGTCAAGTAATTTGATTTAGTGTGTTTTATTAAAGACATTTTTAAACAGAAGCATAAGCATTCAGAAATCTAAAATTATTTATTACATAATGACAAATTAAATACAGGTGTGACTATAACAGTATAATGCATTAAGGAAAAACTAAAATAATTTCAAATTAAGTGCTTAATACTGCAAACACAGAGCTATATAAAACAGGTATTTATTCCATGTCATGAAATGTCTCTCACAAATATCAAATTAAACAATATATGGCCCTGCCTGAATATTTTCCTTTTTTTTCCTATGGCAGTTCTTTCTCATTCAGTTCTATTCTCAAGCTCAATTTACTGAGTTTATTGATTATAAACTCTTTTTCTTCTAGAACTACAAAGAATCAAGCCAAGAAGGCAGAAAGCTTCTTTTTTCATGCATGTATTTTACCTTTCCCCCAAGAGAAGAAGTTACCCTTCTCTTTGGTGTCAAACTCAAGGGTGCTTAAATCTGGCCTGTGGGACCGACCTGGAAATAGCAAAGGACTGGCCCGCAGTGCCTCTGGCAGCCAAAACTGGATGCTGCAAGAGGCCGTGCAAGCCGAAAAAGGGGTACGTGGGGGCTGCGCATGCCCCCACCATTCCCAGCTCCCCCCATTTTCAGCCTGCATGGCCTCTTGCAGCACCCTGCCAGCCAAAATGGGTTGTGGAGGGCCATCCGCAGCCCCCACGCCCCATTTTGGCTGGCAGGGTGCTGCAGGAGGTTATCAGTCCCATCTCCACACACACCCGGCCAGCCCGCAGAGAACTACAATGCTGATGCGACCCTCAAAGAAATCCAGTTTGATACCCCTGCCCTAGACATATGAACAGGCCCTGTACACCTAGACAAATTTGCACCTTATTAGAAATTGTTTCACACACAATCAAGTACTCATTTCAATTGTTTATTTGTTTATTATGCCACCCATCTCATGGATATAGTGATTCTGAGCAGCTTACAGTAATAATTGCTTCTTTATGTTAGATAGAGGAAGATATAGTCTGTACAACCTTTTGGATTTATTGACCAAAATGAGATTCCAGGCATACAAGGTTGTGAACAAAGAGCCTCTACGCAACTATCTAAAGCAGCTTTATCCTTTCCCAAGAGTTAAATGACAAATAAAAAAACTGAATATGGGTTATTCTTACTAAACACATTTAAAATTTGCTTGGATTTCTTTTTTAAAGTATCCATAACTTCTTGGGGGAGGGGTTCTCTCTTCCTCAATGATCTGGATGAAATTTAGAGGGAATCTGGTTTATCATTAAAAGATGAAGTGTGCCTAATTTCAAGAAACAAGCATCAATTGTTGGCAGTGAGACTATGAAATGAAACTTGGAGCCCCCCAAAAGTACAGAAACCAACAACAGTATAAGCAACAAACAAAGTCAATTGCATACAGCACTAATCAGGAGACAACCTGCAGCAAAACTATCCTCGATTTTTTTAATCTGTATTGTATTATCTGATCAAAAAAGACTCATTAATCTTTAAGCACAATTGTTTCATCTCTACTAGAATATTGGTTTCAATAACTTACAGGGGAAGGAAGGGAGGAAGGATATAGCTCTCTAGATGCAAGTCTCTAGTGAAGTGGACTGGAGAAATACATTTCATTATTTTCCAGCAAGGAATTCCACCTTTTGATTGCTCCTGTATTCCCCTCAACTATTCTTTGTCAGAAACATAAATTTATCAAGCAAAAGTAGAAAGAAAAAAAGGCGCCACTGCATAATAGTCCAGCAGATGTAAACAAGTCATAAAACTTCAGGTTGGGTTGCCTATTTTTGCTTCCTTGTTATTAAAGTCACAAAGAAGTCATTCAACAACAGTGTATCTGATTCTGGAGTTCCTGTCTGTAAAACATACTATTTCCTTCTGGCAGTTCACAGTAAACATAGGAAATTGTTTGAATTGTCTCCCAAGAATAAAAGGTGTTAGTAGCAACCATGGTTCCTTCATGTTAAAAAAAATACCAACAATAAATCTAGACTTAACAAGACTGGATTACAATGAAATCTCTCTATGATCTTTCTTGTCACTGAAACTGACTTGGAAGGTTTTTCTTTCCCCTGAAAATTACTCTGAAGGGACTTGCCTTTCTAAAGTGAATAAAAAAAGCAAACCAGACAGGCTTTATCATGCAACACATGGAAATTCTTGAGGTAAAAGCATAAATGCTGTAATGAAGTAAATGCTCTGTTGGTGTTGTCTGCATTTAACCTTTGCTTTCTCAGAATAAACGTTAAAGTATGCCATGCCTGAGCACACAAAAAAAATAAACATATTGCCCACATAAGACTTCCCTGAAATCCTGGTAGCCCTGAAGAATCCCCGTTGGCTGAAGAAATATGTTGCTTCTCCTAAGATGTCTACATAATACACAATCAAAACAATATACTATATTAATGAAATGCACACCAAACAATTTTCTTTATTCATATCTCTGCAATTTATGATTTTCGTTTTAAAAGAATTTTATTGGTTTTTAAAATTTATGGGAAAAGGGTAGGTGGATATACAAAAAAAAAATTGGCAGCTCCATCGTGCTAGAGGTAGGAATCTCTCCAATTCTCACAACTTTTACAGAAAAAAAAACAAAAGATAAAAGATAAGCAGAAACAGCATCTTATTATACATTGTATCAACCATGTGTTCAATCATCTCTTTTGCCACTTTCTAATATATCAACAATTAGAATGATATCCCAGATATATTTATTTTTGTGACCTGAGTCTTTCCATTATTGTTCCCTCCCCCCTGTCCCCAGGCGGAGCCGCAGCCCCTCCCTCCTTCATGTCTTGTGTATTGTCGGCGTTTTCACTACTTCTTATATTTCCGTCCTCTAGGAGGGCACTATGTTTTTTAATGAAGGCCTCTGCCTCCACAACTGTATTAATTCTAATTCTGTTTCCCTCCCAGAAGTTCAGCATTCCTTCTGGCAATAACCATCTAAACCAAATTCCCTTATTTGCTTAAGAATGGCAATTTCTTTATCTTTATAGTTTAGTGGTCACCCCCTCTGAGCCCCTAGAATCTCATCCCTCGTGGTCTTCCTAAGAAATTTAACATGTACTTCCCTTGGAACATTATGTGTTCTGGCATATGCTGAATTAATCCTATAAACCAGATCCATACCCACCACAACTGTTCTTTATCTCTTTTAATATATTCTGCTAAAATTGTACTCATAATATCCTTAAGATCTTCATCTTCTGTCTCCGGTAGGTTCTGGAATCTGAGAAAGAAGGACATTCTTTCAAGTTCTATCTTTGCTATAAAATTTTCCAATTCCACTTCTGGACTGCCTTAACCTCCTCCACCAGCCCAGCCGCACCCTCCTCCAGCACACCAATTCTCTGTTTCTTTTCTGTTATTTGTTGCTGCACAATTTTAAGCTCTTCTCTAAAATCTGCTACCTTTTTCAACTCATTTTGTCCCTGCATAAGAGCCTGAAACATTTGAGTAACGGATAAATCTTTTGAACTCTCTCCAGTCCTTTCTTGTGAAAATGATGAAATTTTTGTCTGTTGAATCGTTGGACTGGATGTAGAAGAAGTCGGTGCCGAGGCTGCTTTGCCTGTAGGTAGTTTTCTGAGCCCCATTGTCTAAGTTCAGAAAGAGTATAAATCTTTTGCAAAAGAAATAGCGTCTGTGAAGCGTGCAGCCGAGCGAGTCCGAGAAGACAGGCAAATCCAAAAGTGAAAATTAACCCTCTGTCACAGTTCCAAACCAAGAAGTCACTCAAAAAAAGAAGAAATCAAATAATTCAAATCCAGAAAGACCACGTAACAGGAGAGTCTCCAAGAGTCCTTCAGGGGGGATAATATAAAACCAGGCTTTCTTCAAAGGTAGTTTCAAAAGGCAGACTTCATTTATTAGTGCGAAAAAGAAGACGGAAGCAGGCCATCTTGGCTCCCCCTTGGAATCAGGAGCAGAACATTAAAAACTTCCATAAAGCTTTCAAAACAACTCAGCAATCAGCTCTTGCAGTTATGATATAAATCTTTTCACATAGCTAGTTCAAGTGGCTAATTCAACTTTTTGCTCTCTCTCTCCATTCCGAGATTGAGAGACAGTCCAAATGCCACTTTGCCTGAGAGGGGTAGAAGAAAAAAAGCAACCCCCCTCCAATCTTCCTACTTCAAACAGATTGAATCCACAACTTACAAAAAAGCCGCTGCTCATCAGTTAAAAGCAGTTAAGGAGATTGGAGCGAACTTCTCACCTCCAGCACTTCAGCCGCTGCATGTAGTTAATTCTTTCCTTCCAGAATCCATTCAGCGAAGGTGCTGCTATGCACCCCCTACGCTCCCCGGCTCCTGAGACGAAACTGGAGACCCCCCCCCCATGTCTGCCGCCTATCCGGGGGGTTCCAGCAAGCCGCCCTACGGCAGGTGGTCCCTCCAAGACCGCCTGTGCTCCTAAAAGGAGCCCACCGGAGAAGCGAACAGCGGACCAACGTCCGTCGCCTTCGGAAACAGGAAGTGGAAAATCTCTGTAATTTACGATTTTCAATTTAATTCTCCTTATTCAGAATATACTATCAACCTGATAAAAATCAAGTAAATGTCTTGTAATAATGAATTAACTACTCTTTTAAAGGCTGATGCGATATAGACTCTACTTTCAGAAGCAGTAGGTCTCTCCATACTTGCTGCTGGACAACCCAAAATGGGAAAATACTATTTTGCTTGCCTATCTAATTTGTAAAGCTACCTGACTCTAGAAGTCTTATTTATAGACTTCCAACTAACTGGAGAAACCTGGTACAGATGAGGAAATCCACTGATCCAAACCATCTCTATATATTTTTATGTAGATAGTATAAATTTATAATACAGAAATCTGTAATAGGGTACAGAATAGGGTACTTAGAAAAAGAGAGAGAGAGAGAGAGAGAGAGAGAAGGCAGAACTGAATTTCTCACTGTCTTTGAACCTAGAAAACTACTGGGACACACCACCACTTCAATATCTCATTTAGTAAAGCCAGAGCGAATACAATCTCCTTGGTAAATGCTGGCAAGCTTTTTCTCTAAAGGACCAGATCTAGCTCTCTCCGACTCTACAAGCATGACTGGCAGGTCTGCAAGCCAAGGAGGATGGTGTCAGTTCACCTACAAAGATCCCACTAATAATCTGCCGCCACTGCCATTCCAAACACTCTGCCCCCACCCCTCAGTCCCATTCCTTGCTCCAGGAGCTAAGCTGTGGTTTGGGCCTGACTATCAGCTGCCCACCCATCATTCTATTCTTAGCTTGAAGAGCTACAGTAGGCATGTTGTGAATGTAGAATTCTGGCAGTTGGTCTACCCATCTTAAAGTTGTTGAAGTTGGGAAACACTGAATTAGATGTTTATTGCATTTCACAGAGCTCATTTCTCCATACCAACATGAGTTCAACTAGCTTTGTTTTGCAATTTGTTAAAGCCATATGGAATTTATTACATTTTTTCTTTTTTAACTATTTCATTGGTTTTCTTCACATTAAAGGATAATTATGCCAATTTGAGGCTATTTCAAAACTAATATAAAACAAACAAAAGCAAATGCTTTCTTGCTATAGTTAGTTATTGATGTCAACAATAGAAATATAGAGTACATGAGAACCTTAGTCAGTGATAGGTGACTTTAGGAAAAACATTATTTAGGGTGACCAATCTTTTCCACTGAGGAAAACCCCAAATATACAGATCCAAAGCAATTAGCAACAGTGAAGTTGATTCAACAGAATAGTCAAGTTTTAATGTGATTATTCACTTTTCCCAAAATAGAAATTAAGATTTAATAAACAGTGGAATGGACTAGATGAGGTTGACTCTTGCTCAGTGGAAGATCACATAGTCTACATTTTTTTCCCCATTAGCTGATAAGAATTTTAAGCAATAAACACAAAGAACATGTTATTTACTCCTGATTAAGAGCCTTGTATTTGTTCTTAGTGACTGAGAATCTTAAACGTGTAGCACATTATGTTAAAGAGAACATGGAGCCTGCAAACAAATCCATCTTTTAAGATTACATTTCAAGGAATCTCACTTGGCACTCTCCCTTGTTATAACTTCCCCCTTCCCCCTACATAAGGAGGTTTATCTTGGAGGCGAATAGAAATAGGACTATGCAAATATTCAAGGCAAATATATGAACCACTGAATCATAGACACTCAAACTGAACTAACTCCATTAGTATTCAAGTCAATCTTAAATGGGATCACTCATTTCTGACTCCCCATAACGAGCTAAAACAAAATGCAACAGATTACAAAGCTACAAAATTGCCATTGGAATATTTTGTATACATACATGCACACACACATATATATACATATAGTTGCACGTGACTCAGAAAAATATTATCTATTCTACCTGGCACAATCTTAATTTACTCTCTATTTTTAAACAAAATAAAACAGAAGTCAAGGGCGATGCTATTTGCACATTTCTCAAGGTGAGATATGACTTGCCTCAGCAAACAAATAGCTAATCAAGTTACAACATCCAAATCC
This sequence comes from Natrix helvetica, assembly GCF_964273705.1. NCBI lineage: Eukaryota > Metazoa > Chordata > Lepidosauria > Squamata > Natricidae > Natrix > Natrix helvetica. Next base: position 249,256,444 of record NC_138552.1, read on the forward strand.
ACAGTCCATATTTATATTTCTCTCAATATTGACCAAGTTGAAAAGATGAAAACTCCATGTTTGAAGCTTAACATCATCTAGTTTCAAGCCCCTTCATTAAATATTGGCTCTGCCACCCCTAAAAACTATTTAGATAAAACATCTTAACGTGCTTTAAAAAGAAAAAGTCATGGTTTTAACTTGACAAATTACTAAGCATTTATTAACATTATTTCCTTTACAAATTTTATAACCTCACAATGCTGAAAATTAAGAGCTTTTGCAATGTTACTTTTGCATTACTTTTAATCAAATATTGCATATTAGAACCAATGCCAAGTTGGCCTATCAAAATATTTTCCATTCTTTCTTAATGCAATTTATGAATGAGCTAGTGTGTGGTATAAGCTATAGATTATGATTTAGTGATACACCTCATCTGCCTCTTGACAGGAAAAAGTATATTTTAGTCCCTTTGCCCTATGCTACCATTATGCAAAAAACAACAACAGGTATTCAGGATGAGAAACATGATATCAAGGAAGTGGTATGATCACTCTATGTTGCATTTCAGTTCTGTGTCTAGTTCTAGACAACACAATAAAAGAACACTGATGTACTGTAGTTTGTAGAAAACATCATACAAAGATCACTTAAAGGGAGCCGCTAAATTTAGCTTAAAGAAGAGAAAAGCTAAGCAGACATGATAGCAGTCTTCCAATATATGATGGAATGTATTACAGGGCAAAGGGGATGGAAAAATTCTCCCAGCACTTGTAGGAAAGACAAAGCTGAGAGGAAGTCAACAGGGAAAGAGACAATCTTAAAATAAGGAGAAATTTCCTGATTACAAGAGATATCAAGCAATGGAGCAGCTCCATCACTGGAGGTTTTCAAGAAATGTTTAGACAGCAATTTGTCTGCAATAGTCTGAAGATGCTTACCCTAAGCAGGATATTGAACTACGTACAAGCCTTTCTCGATCCCTTCCAACTCTAGGATTCAATGATTCATAGTATTCAGTGGGTAAAAGTATTTTTAAAATATTGCTTATTCCCGATTGTTTCTGCCATTCTACATTTTTAACTGCCATTCTTTATTTGACATTCTTTCTCTCTTAAGCAATTGCTTGCTCTTTTGGGTCTTCCTTGTTATTTTGATATGTTTTTATTCTCTTTGTACACTGCCCCAAATTACTCTGGGATTGAGATTAATCAGATGTTAATTGAATAAATGAACAAATGAAGAACTGAATGAAATTATTGCTCCATGGAATTCAAAGGGTCCATTTAAATACCCTGCTCTATACAGGAATTCAAATTAAAGTAACCACAATAGATGGCAATGGAGCCCCACTTGAACACCATCCAACAAACAGGAGCCAACATTCTGGGTTGCTTTTATTGTTGGGAATTTTTTTCTAATATGCAATTAATAAGCACCTTTGACTCTTCCTTCCATTGATTAAAATTAGAAATAACCAATAAATTAATTTAAATGTTTGCTTTTAAAACCAATTAAACTTGAGCCCTATTTAAGAACTACAGCCCATCTTGCAATGGAACTAAGACCAATATCTTTTGCTGAAAGCACAATGCCTGTAGCACAAGCTACAACAAACAATGAATCAAACAAAACAAATGCATGGTAAATCAGAATTAACCAGCATTTAAAAGAGAAGACAGAAATCCACATGTAGTAAAAACAGACCAAAACTGCTAACCAAGACAAATAAGGGTATATAGCCGTGATGGTGAACCTATGACATGCGTGCCACAGGTGGCACACAGAGCCCTCTCTACAGGCATGCCAGCTGTCACCCCAGCCCTGCTCCACTGCGCATGTGCAAGGGGGGCAGGGCGCATGTGTGGGGGTTTGTGTGTGTGTGTCCCCGTGCCCCATTTTTGGGTTGGAAAGCCTCCTACACCAACCTAGAAGCCAAAATTGGACACAGGAGCACTGCGTGAGCCCCCTCCCCCCAGTCTGTTTGGGTCTGGAAAGCCTCCTGCACTAACCTGGAAGCCAAAAATAGGCAAAGAAGGTAGAGCGCATGCGCAGCAGGGAAGGGCACATGCACAGGGGCAGGGCACAAATGTGGGGGGGTGCTCACATTGCATTTTGGGTGTTGGTGCATGCGCATTTACATGTATGCGCACTTTGGGCACTCGGTACCAAAAAGGTTAACCATCACTGGCATATAGTGTTCCATGTGTTAGAGACAGAAAAGTAACCAACCATGTGGTATTTACATTATGATAAACATGCTTATATGTAACATTTACTAGATTAAAATGCAATTTTAATATCATAATGAATAAGAGGTGTCTCATTTAAGAAGAACAAGTGATCTTACCACACAAATTACTATGATTTGTGACTAAAATGATTTATGCACAGTTCATTTAGAACACAGCAAGTTTTAACTCAATTTAAAAAATACAGCTAGAAAATCAAACCCTTGGGGTTTCCTAATGAACTAAGCTAGATCTTGCCCATTTCTTTTCTTGAAAGGCAATAAGAAGACCACACAACTGGATCTTCATACCCATCATTGCCATCCATAAAGTAATCGAACAGGCAGAAAAATAACTGCAGTGCCTTAGGTACTTTACTGCAAAATCACTTTATTTAGCCTCTCAAGAAAATTAATCTTCTCTCTCACTTTTGTCTTTTGAAAAAGCACCTTTGGGACAATCATGACGTGGCTATCTGAGAATCTCCATAGACATGCTACATTATACTTATATTTACTAAAAATGAATGTTGTAAATGAATGAATGAAAACAGTATTAAACTAATAATACTTTGCATTAGAAAATTAACTACGAACTTTCTCAAGGAAAACTAAGCATTAAAAATGCAACTTACCTCAAAATAAGAGGAACAAAGGAAGCCATGCTAAGAGCAGAATATGTGCCATCCATTGGTGATGGATACAGCTTACTCAAGACCAAGAGCAAGAGAAATAAGCCTGGGTGAAGCTTCAACTCTTTAGTTTTACTACATGAAAATATGCAAAGTTTGTCTGAATTATAATATTGCTTTCTCAATCAAATATTCATACAGATAAAGGGCCAAATGTTAAGAATAGAATTTCATAGTCATGGACCAAATTTATGTTTTACATGTTTTAAAATGCACACAAACATACAACCCAAATACATTGCAATAATACAACATAAAGAATAAAGGGAAGAAACTATATTGAATTCTACTGTATAAAAAGATAAGGTTCCCCTCGCGCATATGTGCTAGTTGTTCCCGACTCTAGGGGGTGGTGTTCATCTCTGTTTCAAAGCCGAAGAGCCAGCACTGTCCAAAGACGCCTCCGTGGTCATGTGGCCGGCATGACTAAATGCCGAAGGTGCATGGAACACTGTTACCTTCCCACCAAAGGTGGTTCCTACTTTTTCTACTTGCATTTTTACATGCTTTCAAACTGCTAGGTTGGTAGAATCTGGGACAAGTAATGGAAGCTCACTCCGTTACTCAGTGCTAGGGATTTGAACCGCCGAGGTGCTGACCTTTCTGATCAAGAAGTTCAGCGTCTTAGCCACTGAGCTACCATGTTCCTTTTACTGTACCGTCTACTGTATACAGTCTACTGTATAGTGCAATATTAATGCAATATCGGGTTTTCAGTTCAATGGTGTAGAATGTGAAGGATGTGTGTTTGTGTTTTACTTTTATAGTTATAATGTATACTGAAGATGTCATTTAATTTCGTTGTACGAGGTGCAGTGACAATAAAGTAAACTAAACTAAACATATTTTAAAAACTACTTTTTTCTCTATAGGAAAGCCGAATCGCAAAACCATCAGTAAAAAAATATATCAATGAGAATTTCATCTTAAAAAAACATTTTAATGCAGAATGTCATCTTTTTATCTTCAAAAACTACATAAGAATGAAGAGAATAATTAATTGATTTTAAAGAGTGTCCAAAAGAATTGTGAGTAATTAAAAATAAATTAAAAAATAAGGGAAAAGTACTTCAGAACTAATCATTAAGGCAACCTACATTTTTCAGGCTTCCAGACAAAAATGCCATAAACTGTAATAAATACTACTTAAAGAAACCACACTTTTATTCAGGCTGACATGGAGGTCAAAAAACCCAAAAAGTTAGTCTTTTTTATGAACAGCAGAAAAGTAGCATGTTCATGCCAGGTCTGAAGTACTTCTTCCAAATAATTTTTGAAGAATGTCCAATGAATTTTATCCTACCAACCCATTTTCTGCTTCTCTAACAGTTTGTTGTGATACTAACAATGTGTTTTCTTACCTGTCTGCTGTACTGGTTATTTGTTCCAACTGACTGAGCAAAAATGGATAAAGACTTGGAAATCGAGTAAAGAACTCCCTTCCTGTCATTCTGTAGAAGAATATAAGAAAATTAGTAGTTTATGACAATGCACTATTTGCAAGACTTCGTCTTCTAGATTTATAGGTAATTGGGCACAATCTAAACAATTCAATAGTTCATGTTACTCGAAACAGGTGAAAGACACTATAAAATATGTGTAAACTATTAAAAATATTCTATGAAATAATTATTTCATAGAAATAATTTTTAATTATATATTTTTTATATTTCATGTTTAATTATAATTAAAAAGTAATATTGAAGAATTTCTTATATTAGGCATTTATTTCATTGAAAAATTCATTTAACACAATTGTGGAATGTAACTCCTCATTCCAAATCATCTCACCTATTGATGAGTTGTAGCAGGGGTGTCAAACTCAAGGACCACGGGCCGGATCCAGCCTACAGGGTGCTTAGATCTGGCCCATGGGACCACCCTGGAAACAGCAAAGGACTGGCCCAGGGTGTCTTTGCTAGCAAAAACAGAGCTCAGGCGGCCAAAAAGAAGGCCCAGGGGTGTGTGGCCCACCTGAGCTCCATTTTTGCTGACAAAACAAACTAAAAACAAAACAAAAGGATAAATGTTTCCCCTTTTGCATTTCAGCATTCAAGAAGGGATAGGAAAGGAGAAAGGAAAAGAGAAAAGATAAAGCAAAAGATGGGAAGAGAGGAAGGAAAAATAAGGAAAGAGGAGAAGGAAGAAGGAGAATGAAGAAGGAAAGAAAAGGGAGGGAGGGAGGGAGGGAGGAGGAAGGGAGGGAATGAGAGTGAGGGAGGATCTGAGGGATGAACTGCCTTAGCTCTTGGCCACCACAGGTGCCCCCGACATGAGTGACGTTGAGCTGGCCACACCTTCCCTGGCCATGCCCACCTCAGCCACCCAGCCCCTGAGGTCAAACACAACCCTTATGTGGCCCTCAATGAAATCGAGTTTGACACCCCTGAGTTACGGCAATCTAGAGTCAGGGAATCTGCAGCCAGCAGTGTAATGCACTTTGATCAGAGTTTATGATTTTAATGCTTCAGCTTTTAGAGGAAGCTCCCCACCACCAAGTTTAATAAAACAGCAATTGAAGTGGTAGAACAAAGTAGCAGAACTATTATTGGATTGAAAATAATTGATAGCAAATGGAATATGGCAGGACTGAATACTTCCCCCATACAAAAGCTTCCTACACACAGAAAGTCAAGTCCAGGTACTGGAGAAATCTTTCCCTTAGTATAATTTTACATATGCAAAGTACATTTCTTTTTATTACATGCATTCCTTGCTATATAATACCGTGTTTCCCCAAAAATACATGTCCTGAAACTAAAGCCTTGCCACATTTTTCGGATGGACAAAAATACTAAAGCCTTGCCACATTTTTCGGATGGACAAAAATACAAGCCCCCGCCCCAAAAATAAGCCCCCTGGACAACCCCCCTCTGGTGAGGCAGACCACTCACCGACCTAGCGGTATCCCAAAGGCGCCAAGCCGCGGGATCCGGAAGGGGGGGCAGAAGAAAGGCACTCATGTTGCTTGGCACCTTCGGGATACCGCTAGGTTGGGGAGTGGCGTTCTGCCTGGCTGGAGGGGGGAGTTGCTGGGCGGCTGCTCCCTTGAGAGCAGGCTCCCGAAGAGCCGGGCACAGCCTCCGGGGCGAAGCAGTCATGAGGTGACCATGCTAATGAGCAGCCACCCAGCAAACCCCCTCTCCAGCCAGACAGAGCACAATTCACTGACTTAGGGAGTATCCCTAAGGCACCAAGCCATATAGCGCTCTGCCCGCCTTCCAGCTCCCGCGGCTTGGCACATTTGGGATACCCCCTAGGTCAGTGCATGGAGCTCTAACTGGCTGGAGAGGGGAGTTGCGCGAGCACCTGCTCTGCCCCCAGCTCTCATGCCTCCCAGTCTCACCATGCCCTGGGCCAGCTGTCCTTTTAGCCGCCGCCGAGCTCCGAGCAAAACGTCTTGTCCAGCTTCCAAACTCCGGAACTCAGCTTCCAATTCTTCCAGCAGCGGCCGCTCTAGGAGTGTTTTCTATGGCTATGGGCAGGCTACCGGATAAAGTCTGCTGGTAAACCCAAAACAATAAGCCCTCCCCCTCTAATAAGCCCAAGGCCATATTTCGTGGGTCAAAAAAATGTAAGACCCTGTTGTATTTTTAGGGAAACACAGTACTTTAGAACAACTACACTATCTGAGATTTAAACTGTAATAAATCTAAATTGTTTCATAAAAAAGAAAAAAGTTATTGCATAGTGGCTGAGAAATTCTAGGAGTTGAAATCCACACATCTTAAAAGTTGAAAAACACTGAGCTACAGTATAGATGGTGTTATTGTAAAAATGTAATGGTTGTGCAACTTATGTTTAATGCGTGTGTGAACACTCCATCTGTGCTTGAGAACTGGATGAACACTGTAGTAAAAGAATGAATGAATACTAGAAAGAGAGTAAGTTGTTAAGTGTGCCTGGGGAGATACAATTTTTTGATTGAAAGTGCATGAGAAATAACAATGAACAAATTTGGGAAGCATGCTGAAACTTTGTGCCTAGCAAGAGATGTACAAGTCAGATTGTGGTTTTTCAGCAGGTCATTGAATAATATATATCAATGAAAAGAAAAGTTAACTGTTTGTTGATTTAAAGAAAGTGAATAGGCTTGAAAGTGATAAATAGCCTTGAATTACACATTGAATTATACTTTTAAATATGAAGATAAAATTTGTTTGCTGAATGAAGTAAGAGCATAATGGAAGCAAAGCATTCAAGAGAATAAATGGAACACTTAGACACTGTTTATACATTGGGAAAGCAGAAAGACAAAGAGTTTCAGGCTCCTCCTATACGCTTAATGTATTTATGGATAAATGTATAAGGCAATGCTTAAGATTGCATTAGAAGTTTGTTGTTTAATTTGAAATGTGAATGTACATTTGTATGGAAGCATTTCTGTGTTGGTTGTGAACTAAATAGGGATGTTAAGTCCAGAAGAGGGGAGATAGTTGAAGAAGACAACAGCTGGGGGAGGGCAGCGTAGACGGCTGTATTAACTGCAGGCAGTTTTGAATTGTTATCACATAACCACAGGGGCACTGCAACTGTCATAAGTTCAAGGATCACTAACAGGTCCTTTTTTTCAGCACCCTCAAGTCTTTGAATGGTCACTGAACAGGTCCTTGAGTAACAATGCTAATTGGGACCAGAATTTCTATTGCTAAGCAATGCAATTGTAAAACACGACATCACATGACCATGAGGTTTAGAGATGACAATCCTCGCAGTCACCATTGCTGTCATTAAATGAGAACGATGGATCATGAAGCAAGGACCAAATGTATCCACAACTTGCTATTTCCTGTGGGCTTCCAAAAAGCAAAGTCAATGGGGAAGCCAGCAGGAATTCACTAGTCACAATCATTACAAGCCTTTCCTTTTTAGGTGGCTCATAACCTGGCCAGAGGATAAGAGATACAAGTGGGCAGTCAATTACTATGCAATGCAGGTGGGTGAGACTGTGGTGGGTGGGTACTATGAGCAGACACGCAGGTGAGTTCTAAAGGCGGGCAAATGGGCATGTAGTTGGGTGCTATAGGCAGGTACATGTGTGGGCAGGTAGACAGTGGGTGCTTTGGTGGGTGTAAATCAGACTGCAAAACACAACTGTTTAATGCATTAGTTATAATGACCTAACATTGGTGTCTGCTTAACAATATTAACCTCATGCTCAGTATATTAGCATATCAAATCTATACTTCCATTAGCTCTAAATATTTTAAAGTAAAATTAGAAAGATAATTATGAGTGTCTTTCTACAAAGGAAAAATTTAAGGAGCTTTAATGTAGTTTTTTAAATACTGCATTTAAAACAGGAAAATTAAACTTTCAAGTGAAATTCTTCATCGGTATACCAGCAGGAAATTCTTATTTTCATTCAATTAGTTCCCCCACTGCCCAAGCTAAAGCTCAGTTATACATTAATTTATTATTCCATTTTGTATTAAATTCGTGGAAATTTAGTTAAGAAAAGCATGAACAAACACTGTATATTTACTTATATAGATATTTATATAGATCTTTTGAAATTGCTTGGCATCTAGCAATTTCATGGCTGATTACATAGGGAGTGTAATGTTCCTGATCGTTATATTTAACTACTTCTCAACGGACAATATCTGGTTTAAATTCAAGCAGGCTTCAAGAACAGAAAAAGTGGGGAAGATTTTTAGGCAATAGTGGCGAACAACAGCAAGAACCACAATTAGGAAAGCATTCAAACATATGGAAATCTGAAATGGCATCAGTGATAAAGGGATAGAATAAAAAGGAAAAAGTCTGAAGACATTTAATATATTAAACAAAATTCTACCTAAACTAAGGTTCAACTTTATAACCATAGCTCAATGGTAGGGCACATTAATTTCTTTTGAAAGACCCCATTTCAATCTTTAAGGTCTTTAATTAAAAGAAACTCTGACCAAAAATAAACTGGGCAGGATAAACCTGCCATATTATATTTATGATATGATATGACATAAGTAGGTTGCTATATGGAAAAAAAATCATGTACTTTTTATGCCATCAGAATTTGCTGCTTGAATATGCAACTTTTAAAATTCTAATCCAAGTTATTCTTGTTACAAAAAATATTATATTTAACAAAGGGGATAAAGTTTGATTTCACCAAAAAAAAATGATTAATACTACTTTGAATTATTTTGGTTATCTTCCTAGCCAGCATGAAACCATTATATATTCACTAAAATTAAAACTACTTCTTTTCTGAAGAGTTCCATTTTTACAGTAAAGCATCTATTACTTCTAAAGAATGCAACAAAATGTGATATGGTACTTGCTCTCCAGAAAATCATTCCCCTAGAGATTAGAGTTTCCCCAACCTTGCTGGACTTTTGCAGGGTATTCAAAACTTGGCTTTGCCATCAAGCCCAAGACCCTAACAGTAAGAACAAGGGTGTTTCTGGGTCTTGATTGTGTTAACATAAAATAACATAGCATCCCAATTATTTTATTGTTTTTAATGTTGTTGTTTTTTTACTGTATTTTTATTCTGTTTTAACTGTTAGTAATCCAGAGTCATGCACGGGTGGCCATATAAACTTAATAAATAAATAAATGTCAGGAATTAAGAAACTAGAGTTCCCTCAAAAAAAGGGAAATTATACTTTGAAAGCAGTGCTTTATTAGAGAATAAAATTGCAAAAGGTGCTTTCTTCAGAAATATGACTCTCCATAGCATCTGTAAGTCATTACCTATCAATATTTCAATAAAAGCATATTTTTTTTACTAAAAAGGAAGGGAATGAACTTTTGAAAATGTAACAGAAAGTTGAAACGTGGTTTTAATGCAAAAGTAAAGGAAAAGTATCTGCTGGTAAGAATTTAGTGGCAAACTCAAATAGCCCCAAATTAATCATTGATATTAATTTGACCAAACAAAAATATAAACTGCCTTCTCTGAAAATGCAAGACCTAAAATGGAGGTTCACATGAGTTTTCACCTATATTTTATAAATTATTTTATCCTACTTTTATACTAAAGTATTATTTTAGTTTACATGAAACAATAAAAGTCATAAGATAACTAGCAGAAGGGGGGCGGGGAAGGAGAACCTCCAAGTACCAGGTAATATAAATCACTCAGACATCCTAAAGGAAGTTGGGAAACAATCTTTCTTTGGTGCTAGACTACACAAACCTTCCTTGGAAAAGCATTCTCAACAGGTATTCTACCACAATTTTTTTTCAAGTACCTAAGAGAATTATACTTCAACAAATAAGCATACAACAGTGTAGGGGTACTAGTCCCATTTTAGGCAGAAAAGCTAGCTGGGTGATTTTGGACTAGTGACTTTCTCTCAGCCCAACCTATTTCACAAGATGCTGCGGGGGCGGCGGGGGTGGGTGGGGACAGGAAGATGTATTTTATATGTTGAGTTAATTATAAAGTAATAAAGGCAAGATTAAAATATAGTGAAAAAAACATGTACAGGGAATGTACAAATATATATTTTAAAGGCATCCAAGTACAAACTAAAATGAAATGCAAAAGTATGCTGATACAAAAATAGGACCTTATTGTGGAACAATACAACCAGCTGAATTGTTTAAATAGATATTGCAAAAAAAAAAATTTATCAGTTACACCTTTGCAAAAATTAGTGATTGTAGGACATATTCTAGTCCACACCAATTTAATCACAATTAAAAAATAACGAAGATTTGAGAGAGACTTGGCACAGTAATACAGGTAGTCCTCAATTTATGACCACAACTGAGCCCAAAATTTCCATTACCAAGCAAGACAGTTGAGTTGTGCCCCATTTTACAACTTTTTTTTGCCACAGTTGTTAAACAAATCACTGCAGTTATTAAGTGAATCATGTGGTTGTTAAGCAAATCTGGCTTCCCCCATTGACTTTGTTTATCAGAAAAGCCAGCTGGGAAGGTTATAAATGGGGATCATGTGACTTCAGAGCAGTGCAACTGTCATAAACACACACCCGTTGTGCCCAAAGTTGAACGCATGACAATGAGGATGCTGCAACGGTTATAAGTGTGTAAACTGGTCATAAGCCACTTTTTTTCAGTGCAGTTGTAACTTTGAAAAGTCACTAAATGAATGGATGTATATCGAGTTAAGATTCTATTGAAGGACAATAGAGAAAACAATTTAGGCATCATTTCTACATTGTCACTTTAGTTACAAATTATTTTTGTGAATTATTCAGAGATATAATTCAAATTTATTAAGCCAAGAAAAAGAATGTGCGAGAATGTAGAATAATTCAATATCAGTAAAATGGGGGGGGGGGGAGAGAGATTGATGAATGTGGTGTTTGTTTTTCAACGAACAGCAAGGCAACATGCTTAAATACCAGAAAGCAAACAACACTGCTTAAGTTCATTGACTTGAGAAAACACTCTTTTATATTGCATGGTTCTAAAATAAATACTTTGGGGAAACAAAGAACAAACTATTGTACCTTGGCTTCCATTTTCTTTCAGACAGAAACCAATAGAGCAAACATTTCTAGGGGCTTACCTTGCCTGTGTTTCTATAAAGTTAATAACTGAGCTGTCAGTCAAGGCATATATAAATAAAGTAATGTGTTCTGCTTTAGAAGCTCTCCTATTTACAAGAGCAGCCAGCCAAGATTTTAAAATGACTGCATGGTCTGTTGGCTTTGATCTCTTTTATACTCTACTCTCCCAGTATCTGTTAGTTTGCTATTTATGATACCTTTGTGTATTTAGGCATAAGTAAAGCCAGCACTTCTTAATGATGAAGGAGGTAAATATATCAGGTAGTGAAAAGGATTTTAAAAAAACACTCTAAATATAGTCATTTGTTAATGCAGGAGACTGATAACATTATTTTTCTAATGTTAAAAAAATAAAGCTTAGTGGTGTTATTTAAGCATCTGCTAGCTTTGTAGTTGTAGAAACATCCCATATCGTGTATTTACTGTCTAAGACGTTCTCGGTATATCAAAACTAATCTCAGCTGACTTACAATTGTGAGTGCAGCCTTGGAAGAATATCACAGCTTTGCTACCAAACAGCCCCATCTTGGAACAACATTGTGGTTAGCATTCTGAAAAAGCTTTCCTTCTAGTTAAGGAACAATTGCCCCTTGTTCGTCTGACAATGTTACTAAAGATATCTAAGGTTCTGTTCTGCACCTTTTTAAAGGGGGATTATGTAGCAGTTATACCTAAAGGTAAGAAATTTGCCTCTACAAAAAAGCAATTTTTAAAGAAGACCCACTGCACTACAGAGAGTTGAGCAGCAAATGAGAAAATAAAATGAGAAAGATTGGTTCAAACTAAAGAAAAACAAAGGAGAAAAGCTCCTTGTTGAATCAACACGATTGAAGATGCGTCAACTAGACAACATTCCTGTGATACTATCGTTGGGAAAACTAGATGAGAACTGAAAAGGAAGCTGTTTATCATTCCAGGAGATGGATGGATGGATGGATGGATGGATGGATGGATGGATGGATGGATGGATGGATGGATGGATAGATAGATAGATAGATAGATAGATAGATAGATAGATGATAGATAGATAGATAGATAGATAGATAGATAGATAGATAGATAGATTATGTATGTATGTATGTATGTATGTATGTATGTATGTATGTATGTATGTATGTATGATATTTCATGTTTCTAGACCTCCCATCTCCATCAAGGTTATAGTTTCAGATCCTTTTCAAGAAAGAAAGATATAAACACAAAAATTCTCTGCCTAGAACTTCACACAGTTCCAAAATTAGGTCTATATAAAAATATAACCCATTTCCTGGTCAGTCACTATCTCTCAGTTCAACTCTGTTGGCAATGGTTTTATTTAGATTTCTGAACTCAGCATGGTGTTGGACACTAAATAATCCATGTTCTCTCTATTTTAAAATAGGTGTATTATAAGTAAATATGCAATTTGCAATTGTTTGGAAAGTGATCCTTTATATATCAATGAGAAATTCTTGTAGAGGTCCAGGAGATATTTCAGGTACTTGTTAAAAAAATTATAACACTATTCCTGCAACCTCTTAATAGAATGATAATCAAAGTAATATTCTGAATTAAACCACATCTACTTTAATAATCTTTTAGACAGCCTGAATGTTTCCATTCATTTGGATGGTGATTTTCATATAACTATATTTTTTAGAAGAAAGCCATTGCTATTAGTTAAATAAAATTGTATGGAGATGCATGTACAGTTAATCTACAGAAATAAATTTCACTTTTATGAATCAGTCCCTACTTGCAAATTTCACAATTCAAAACTATTCACATTTAAAGTGACCAAACCAGCTATATAAATTCAAGATCAAGTTGAAAACAAAGGCTGTCCAAGGAAACCAAACAAAACATATTTGCTGTAGGTGTATTGCATTTATTTTATTTTTAAAAATGTATCAAGGGAGACATCTAGTGGTTTTGAAATACAGAGGTGAAAAACAAGTTTTCTTCAGCAGCAATATTAGGCAAAGAATTAGTTCTCAAAGATCAATTTAAAATATTATCAATGCATTTGTGTTACATAAAGGGTTCGTGCATTCCAGTAGATTCTGGTTATTTCTCAAAAACATTCTGAATTTGTTAAGTGTGCAAGGGAAGATGTTGTTTGGCATAATTCTGAATAGAGATAACAATGAGCCAAATATGAAATGTATAGTGTGGCTATATGCAGTGGTTGGATCAAATAATTTAACAACTGGTTCTCTGCCATAATGATTTTTTCCAACAACCAGTTCATCAAACTGCTCAGAAACTTTAACAACCGGTTCTCCCTCCACTGGCTATATGCCAGACAAAAAATAAGCAGCTGAGATTTCTGATCTTCATCAAGACACTGAGAAATATATAAAAATAAAATATATTGTACTTTTCTTTTGTCAGAAAAAGCAAATGATAAAGTAAATAGGCTTGAACTAAGCAATGTTTTGCAAAAATGAGGAATTGAAGATCAGTTGCTAGACACATACATGCTATATATAATGGAAGTAAAACATGTGTGATAATAAATAGAATGCTTAGTGAAAAGTTCAAGACTGACCAAGAAGACATAATTTAAAATGGTGATTCAGAGGATTTTTTTTCAGATGATTCAAATAATAAATTTTAATGCATTATATGCAATGTAAGCCAAATGCTTGTGATGATATTAGAAATGTATCTGTTGGAGATGTGAATACATGTTGCATTTGAGGCTAAAACATGAATGAATTGCAGCAAATGTTAGACCAGGGGTGGGCAATTAATTTTTCCAAGGGGCTAGGTGACAAACTGAGATTGTTGTAAAAGGCAGCCATTATCCAGCCGCCACAACCCTGGCCCTGCTGCTACCACCGTCCCATCTCCCACGAAGCTGTACCATCACCCCGCCACTCATGCCAACATCACGCCAATGCTTCCTCCCAGTCCCCATCACTGCCAATGCCTTGCCCTGTGCTGCTGCTGCCACAGGCAGGGCTGGACTGCCCATTGACTGATGTGGCCCATGCGTTCTAAAATGCCCAGATCTGTGTTAGACTATATGATACAAGGAGCAGTGTGGATCTGATGGTTAGCATATCAAAGACCAAAGATCTGGTTTTTTTGAGACAGATGCTTCCAAGAATAACTGATGCCAAGTTTAAGGAAGGCCTGTTGGTCCACAGATCAGATATGTCATCAATGACAAGTGGTTTGAAGGTCTATTAGTGGAGCCAGAGAAAATTGTCTGGAAAGCAATTCAAAATGTTGAGAATTTTCTTGGCAACTACAGAACACCAAACTACATTTAGCTGATTGACAAACTTCTTATAGCATGTAAGATCATGAAGTGCAATCTGTCATTGAAGATTCGTTTTTTGCATTCACGCTTGGATTTCTTTTCAACAATTTAGATACAATCAGTGACAAACATGGCAAAAAGTTTCACGAGGATATTGTTAGAATGGAAAAACAGTAATGGGACAACTGAAATCCATCAACACTGACTGACTATTGCTAGATACAGGAGTGAACTGCATCAGACACCAAGTGCAAACTAAAATCAGCAGTAAAACACATTTACCTCTGTTGAATTCATGCAGCATTTTGAAAACTTTATGCAATTACATATATTGTAGCTATTAAAAGTTAATTTAATGTTTCTCAGGATACCTATATGACACACATTCTGAAATTATACTTGTGTTCAGTTTTAAAGGATATATTATACTCACCGAATATTTTTGAGAAAGAAAAACTTTTGAAAAAAATTGTTGTCTGATATAATTAAAGGGTATAATCAATGTCTTTTTGAAAAAAGGCTCCATATCATTTGGAAAAATTATGTTTCTTATATACATTTGTATGTAATCAAACTTTATACATTTGTTCTCAACTACGATACATTTTACAGAAGTATTTCTTATTGAAAAGAACATACCTGTTTTTCTTTGAGCTCTCATCCTTTCCTCTCTTCACTCCAAATATTCTTGTAATGAGGGTGCTAAACAGAAGCGTAGATGAATTTCTCACCTAATATATTAAGCAACATAGAAAATATTAAGATATTTGTATTTAGTTTCTAATAGGATTGTTTATGTATTAAATTTATATGCCAGTCCATCTTATCCTGAAGAGTGACCCAAAGGAGGGTTCAAACATCTGGAGTCTGGAGAATTGTGTGCTCACAAGAGTCCAGTCCTCCTTGAATTCCATTTTTATGAACCGCCAATTTGCCTTGACTGTTAATAGTTCAGATTCTTATAGTGAGTAAGCATGGATTAACCTCTTGTACTCTTTCAAACAACCTTGGTTCCTGATTTCTTGTAGCTGACATTCTTGATGAAGAATGCAGTAAGGATTCTCTGCTTTCTTCCTACCCCTAATAGCATATTTTGAGAAACAAGAGTGAAGAAACCCCCATCCCTTACACATTTTGAAGAAATTCATCATCATCATCCACTTTCCTAGGCGATGGATATCTAGAAACCAAGGGAGATGGTTTTTATCCCCATTTTTAATTAGAATGTGTATGTAGGAGAAGTAATATGTTGAATATACACTTACATTACAATTCAAGTTGCAATTTGTGGATCCCGTAGAGCAGTGTTTCTCAAACTTGGCGACTTTAAGTCCTGTGGACTTCAACTCCCAGACTTCAAGTCGCCAAGTTTGAGAAACACTGCCGTAGAGGAAGGGGAATTATTTAATCTGACCAGCTGTCATAGCATATACTATGATTCTCCTACCTTGGGTACTATTTTTTAAATACATGCTAGATTTTAGATGTACGGTTTCCTGACCTTCGCAAAGAAGTCATGGGGGGGAGGGGCACAAAGAATCACACAACTGTAGGGCTGGCTAGCCTCATGAGAAACCCTCCACTTGTATTAATTAATGCTAAATGACCATTTTGAATTTTTTTACCTTTCTGAAACTTTATGTTATAATTTTAAGTTGTTAAATCTTAAATTAATTTTAATATTTAAAATATGATTGATTGATGAGAGAGGGAGGAAGGTTGCCTCATTTCTGTACTTATTGCACTTGATTTTGTAATATTTGGAGCATGGAGTTTTACCACAAAATATAATATGTTATGCAGAAATAAATACAATATTTATATTTCATACTGTTTTATATTACAATTTAAGTATTCTAACTTTATATGTACTTTATAATACATCTAGATAGATTTCTCTCTGTTTGCTCATGACAACTCATTGTGAATAATAGAGATTAAATCTTTATAAAAGGGAATTGAGGTTTTTACATCAAAGTACATATGCAATCCAGAATCACAATTCTCTTTCCTGTAGTTAAAAGATCAAAGTTTTGGGACCATTAAAAAAAATATGTTTCTGATGCCCTGAAATGGTCCTTTGGCCTCTAATGTGTCAGGAAGGTTTCAGATAAATTAACTTGCAAAAGTCCCTTTAAACCCTGTGGATTTTTTTTTTGTTTAATCCCAAATAAAATGGGAAAAATACACCAATTCATTTGAATGCTCAAGTGATACTAGGTAAAATGTCAAGGCACTAATTAATCAAAGGAACTCTGGAGAAAAAAATATGGATTTTTTCCCATTTAAATAGCAGATCAAAGCAGTAAAATTTAGTTATGAGCTCATTTAAAAATTCCACTGAATAAGAACTTCTTATCAGAATTTAAGGACCTTTCAACAATGTTACAAGCATGTGGGGCAATGACAAAAGAAATCATATAGATGTTTTAAGTTCATAGTAAAGTACAATTAACTGATATTACACTTGGATATTCAAATTTCTTCACTGTTTAGGCCAAATTGATAAATATATAGCACAAAATAAAACCAAGCTATATGTCACATTTATTTATTTTTGGGACTGTTGATTCAGCAATATTTGATTACAATAAAATTCTAATATGCGTGCAAGATTTTCGTGAAATGGTTTCCTATCTCTCTATAGTCCAGTTACTTGTAGTATCAATCAATGTCTGATGTACTGTAAATGACACTGTTTAAAATGTGACAAGAAAGCCACATTCTGTATCTCAAGTATGTGAAAGATGACTTAATTGCTTAATACTGGTAATGTGATTCTTTTCCCCCTCAGCCAGATTGGCATGAGTAGTTTATAACTGGCCTTGCATAATTACTGTGAAGGGAAGTAACTAAATATGAAAACTAAATCTTACAAAGTTACAAACTAAAGATAAAAGGGAAATTGACTCATTCATTGAACAAATGCCAACATATTGTTACCTATGTGTATTATTTGCCTCATCTGGCAAATAGTTCGCTCAATATAAAACTTTGAAGGTAAATGATGTTGCTCATAGAGGAGATATCAAATGCAATTCATTCAATAATTGAAGCAAGATTGGTCCTCCATTTCTATATAGCACTAAAAGCTGGGATATGCATACCTCAATAACAAGGACACCCTTTGAAATAAATAGTTAAGACCAATTCTAATACATTGCCGTCTTCTCTCTATTCTGAAATAGGCATAGTTCTAATCAAATCAAGTTTCTTTATTGGAATGTTTAATTTTGTTCTCAAATTACAATCACTAGGTAACAGAATTGTCTTCAGATATCAAGGACAGGGGCAAGAAAAGTACAACACGGTTTCAAGGTCTGGGCCCTCAGAGTTGGCTTTTTATATTAGCCATTTTCATTTTAAATCATTTTACAGAAAAAAAAGTGTATAAGCTCCAGATACAGCTATCCAAAGTGGCCTACAGTATCTAATGAAAAGATTGCTATATGGCAATAGTGTAATGCAAAACAATTTGAAGGTAAAAATTATTTGAAAAGTATTCATCCCTTTATAGGAATTTCTTGATATACTGGTAATTAAGAAGGCAGCAAGTGCCTCCAACTGTACAAGTAGTATAAGTTATTTGTAATCTGTCAATGCCCTTATGGCTAAGGGTGGTGAAGAGGATATTGCTCAATACTTGTTAGTTTCTAAAAATTTGTCCAGCAGTTCTTATAAAATACTTGATCTCAATCGTCCTGAAAATAAGTAGTGGATTGAATTCAGAAATTCCACTTCTTTGCTCTAATAATAAAACAATAGAAATTTTTCTTTGCTCTAATAGTAAGACAATCCTTATGGCTGTGGAAAGGCTTCTTGGGCAGATGTTCAAAGCAGGGGCATTTTTTGCTGAATATATTTTATGTTTATAACAGTCTCTGATTCTTTTGTCAGATTTCTTATTTGACTGGTGATCTGGGGGTTTTGTGTGTATGTGACAATTATGCAATTTTAACTGTAATTTCCGTTGTATTTATTTTCATCTTATTAATGGCTTATGGTTAAAGCACATCATTTATGACTACATTTTAATAACTCCCTAAAATATCTTGGCATACTGATATACTATATTTCCATCTGTTTTTAATATAGTGTTGGCATTAGGTGTCTGATGCTTTCAGCAGCCTATAATGCATAATAGTCCCATATGTAAATTGTAGAATAGAGATTGTGAATAAGATATAAACAATAAAATATAAACAATGTGATCATATATGAAAACATCTGACCATGTACACTCCATATTGAGCCATGGTGGCGCAGTGGTTAGAATCCAGTATTGCGGGCTAATTCTGCTGACTGCCAGGAGTTCAATCCCCAAGATTGACTCAGCCTTCCATCCTCCCGAGGTTGGTAAAATGAGGACCCAGATTGTTGGGGACAATATGCTGATTCTGAACCGCTTAAAGATGGCTGTAAAGTGGTATGTAAGTCTAAGTGCTAATGCTATTGATATATGAATACCTGCAAGAACTCATTGGAAGTTCTATTCTGCACTTTCAGAGAACAGCACTCATATCTAACAAGGAAGAGACTGCATCCCTTTCTCCATAGCCATAGTGCATTTTTGTCTATGTTTAACGGTACAGCTCCAGTCCGAATTAACTGGGGGGGGGATAATTTGTTCATGGAAAAGATGGTACATTTCTTCTGGAACTGCCAATTCATTTGCATTATTTTCCATGTATAGAGAAGTGGATAGTTCCTTTCTCTATGGACACAAAGCTATGTATGAGTAGTGTACATATTTCTGTGAATATTAGAATATGTGACAGGAAAAATATTTATTGCCTGCGTGCAACTTAACGTGATTCTGAAATGCCAGTGAAACCAGTCAAAAAATACTCTCTTATTTTAGACCAAGAGACTACTACTGGCTACAATTATTGTTTTAATAGGCTGAGCAACATTTGAAGATATAATGAATACATTTTTAAAAGTAACTGGATTTTAATTTCAACAAACCACTTAGAAGCTGTATTCTGTGTCATAAGATAATGGAAGTTATTTTTTTCAGTCAAACAAATATTTAGCCTTTAGTATAAAAAAAACTAAATAAAAATCAAACAAAACATTAGAGGATATAATATCCAATTTTAATGGTTTTACATGTTGTTTCATAGCATGTTTTCTATGAGAGCACGTTAGCTATATACTCAGTATACCTTCCATCTAATTTAGAAAAATAATTTATTTAAAAAAATCAGACATTATAAAGTTAAAGAAAACCATAATCACTGATCTGGTCGCTATTAACATGACGCTTTCAAACTTAATATGCTACAAGTAAAGGGTCAACTTACTGCCCAGACAGAAGAAGTAAAACCTAATATTGCTGCTTGCATTCCATCTGCCACATAAGGAATTATATTTTCACCTAAACGGGTATCCTTGAATAAAGCTCTTAAGATATTTAATGCATGAACCTGGAGGGGAAAGTTAACAAAAGAACTTTAGTTGAAATGTATCACAAAGTTATGTATGCCAACTTTTTTTACCCCCCCCCCAAAAAAATACAAAATGGGGTACAAATCCTAATCAGTACCCTCCTATACGTCACAATCATTGCATAGGACTTGTAATTTAAAGCCGTTGATATTTAGATTTGGCCCACAAGAGTCTGCCTTCAATTTAATTAAAATCAAAAATATAAGATGAGAAATTTTAAGCACAGAATGAGTAATCATATCAAATTTAAATTCTGTTTACAGATTCTTTCCTTTGCATTAACAGAGAAAGAGATACAAAGATAGATAGATAGATGCTTTACCTGAGAAATTATATTGGAAGGCATATCTGAAGGTAAAGCTAAGTTTATCAAACTTTTCATGGTCATTTTTAGTAGACTTGCTTTACCTTTCTTTGGTTCTGAAGCTAGCAAGGCCTAGAATAAAAAAGAAATAAAAATATAGGGATATAATATACTTTTATTACATTTAAACATGACAACTTGAAAATACCAAACATAAGCTTCAAGTATCAAGAAGTAGCAAAAGAATATTTAAACATTTCAATCAAGCAAAATGCAGAATTGTGATTTGCATTTCGGTGTCATGCTTATGCAGAATTCTCATGTAACATCTTTTTGTGAAATTGAAGCAATTCATTCAAAAAATTAAAAAGGTCTTTAAATCTATTATATTTAGGACAAAGGAAGTAGGAAATTATAACAACAAATGTACCACCAACTCCATAAATGCTCATGTTGTTTACAGAGATGGATGAGAAAATATAGCAAGACTGTTCAACATTTCGGCCATAAAAGTGGCATCAAAATAGTATTTGACTCAAATAGTAAATGGAAAACCAAAACTTGGAAGAAGCAGGCAAATACACTATGAAAAAATCTGTAAATTAGTCTTTGTGTATGTGTGCACATGTGCTTTACATTTCAACAACTTTGTCCTGTTCCATTTCCAATTTCCAAAGTCCATGGAACAAATAAAATGATAATAACCTAAAAGCAATTCTTCAATATAATTCTGAATTTCTTCTATCTTCAGTGTTATATTTACCTCTAAAATAGAGGTGCAAAATTAAAAATGTAAGATTGACACAGTGCTAAAAGGATCTTCTCTTTATTCTTTTCCTGAATACACTATACCAAAAGTGCTTCAAAAGGGCCATAATCCTATAGCAGCAGCTTTGGGGACCCCCCCCCCCTTTTGGACACTGCAGTATATTTGTATGTACATATGTATTGGATTTAACTGAAGTGTGAATATTAAAAGTATCTTCTCATCATGACCAAGCCTTCCTTCTAAATATCTTGTTCTTTTATTTTGTATTGTAACATGTACTGCATAGTGTTTTATATTTCATTTAATTTGCATTTGATTCTTTAGTGTCCATATAGATGACCTAAGTCTATAACTATAATTGTTAGAATTAATTATATTTTTGTGTTCTCTGAAGACTTTTTAAATTTTATTTCTGTTTCAAAGATCTTTAATTGGAAGTAAATGGTATGTATGTAGCAATAGCGATAGCACTTAGACTTATATACTGCTTCATAGTGCTTTTACAGCCCTCTCTAAGCGGTTTACAGAGTCAGCCTATTGCCCCCAACAATTTGGGTCCTCATTTTACCCACTTTGGAAGGATGGAAGGCTGAGTCAACCTTGAGCTGGTGAGATTTGAACTGCTGAACTGCAGCTAGCAGTCAGCTGAACTAGCCTGCAGTGCTCCACTCTAAGCACTGCATCACCTCGGCTCTTGTAGTTATCAAGATGTACTTTTGCTATTGTTTAAAAGATTCCCAGTAGAATTGTATTAAGAAATAGTCTTGAATTCAAGTCATTCCCCAAATCATATTTGTAAACAATATGTAGGACTTCAAAGCAAGTACAGAATTTGATAAAAGATTCCCATTTTGTGGCCATAAAGATATAATTGTATTTCATCTAAAATATTACTAATAATAACTTCTAACAGAACAAGACAGAAGAAATTCTAATACCATTAGAAAAATCCAACCAAAAATTTATTAGTATTTAACTAGAAATACACTGTGCACTTTTCAAATGATTCAGTTCATAAACTGTGATCATATCAAGATAAAATATACATGGTACCTGTATATAGAAAGGAATTCCAGCACTGCGTCTAGTGACACACAGTTTAGATGAAGGATCACTACATTTAATTTCTTCCAGGACATTGTATAACCATTGCTGTGGCAATTTGTGTAGATCTTCATTATTACACCTATTAAGAGTAGGAAAACAAGCCTATTAAGAGTAGGGAATGCTAGAATTCAAAACTGAAGAAATGTGCTACAGAATGCTTAATATTTTGATGTAGAAGACCTAATATTTTGGAAGAATTGGATAAGTGAAGGAAAGTCATTAGGTTTCAAATATAAGTATTTCAAATACATCAGACAAGAATTCCTTTGGCATTGCCCAACATGTTTCTTATTTTTACAAATCTGCATTATTAAAGAACATCAGGTGACATCAATTTGGTCCCCACAGTTGCTATTCTCTTACAATATATATTTTTCTTTAGTAGCTAATCAGTAAAATCTAAAAATTCAGGCCAGTGTATTTTGGAATGGCCAAATATCATCCTTTCCCTGATACGAGTCAAGGTAGCCTCTCACAACAAACTCCACTCTAATATGCAGCAACACAAAATCACACTGAAAATATGCCTTCATTCTCTAAAGTTTAATTGCTTCTATATTTTCTTCCAATTGAAATTTTTCAACTGAGCATCTCTGGATCTCTCTTTTATAATTTGTCATTTGTTTATCTACTTACAGAACATATATAGCTTCTTCTTCATCAGGTAAAGTGAAGTTTTTCAGATTGTATAGAAATAATGTGTTCATTAAATTTGATATGGACTTAGACTTTTAATCTAGAAAGATACATGAGAAACTTATCTGGATTTATATAAACCAGAACTATGTGACATCAACTAACATTCTACTAACATTCCTGTTGAGTTCTCTCTACATTTCAACTGTTTCTTTGGAAAAACTGCAGAAATGACAACTAGAATTCATGAAGAATATAACATGAAAGAAAATACATCCGAGTTACCACACAGTTGAAAATAAATTGCTTCAGTTATCTTTGAACAAACATTTTAGCTCCTGTTAAGATTAACAGAAAGACAAAAATATACTGAAATGAAATCTGACAGACCCCTAAGATTATAACATGGTTCTGCTTTGATAATGCCAGAAGTAATTTAATCTTGTTCAGTTATCCACTAACTTGTACATTTTGGGGCAAGCAAAATTTTGGTTCTCCTGAACTAATAAAAACATTAAGAACTATTGACTTTAAAAACAAAAAAGACTACTCCCTTTAATTTGGCAACTGTGCAACACTCTAGAGTGGCTGAAAAATTATTTCCATGGGAAACAAGTTTCCCTAAAAATATGAAAGGGAAAATTGAGCTTTAAAAATAACATGCTAGTCACAGATCCAAGCATGATTTTACCCAACTTAAGAGTCCAAGCCCATATCAGATTTAATAAGCAACTCATTTATATAATCTGCAAAACCTCACTTGAAAACATAGTTAGCTGATGTATAAATCATTGTGGTTCCAATTCAGCAAATACTCATTGTGGTTTCTCAGACTATTTTAACTGGCAACAGGAAAATTCAGTCGCCTACATATTTAAAATACTTTCTCTGATCACTTTCAATGAATACAATAAATGTTCCACACAATCTGCATCCTTCCACCCCACCCTTATAGCAGGCTAAAAATAATTTAGTAGACTCCTTGCTTCAATTTATACTTTGCTGTGTATTTATTTGAAATATAACGGTAATACTGAAATTACATTTGAATTACAAAATTAAATCACATTTGAAATATAATGGTTAACCAAAGAAATATCAAAGTCTAATTCTATTCTATACACCAACAGTAATCTCCTTCTGCAACACTTCACTGATATATTTAAATTTATATCCTTTAACACTATCTCCCCCTTACACAACTATCAGAGCGAATTTTGCAGACTGCAAAGACACAAATGCCCCCTTTCTAATTCCATCTTGAGCCAAGAAATAATCATGTTAACCTACTACTAGATAAAATAGAAGAATGTGGGTTACACAGCATCACCACCAGATTTATTCATAACTGCCTGACCAACCGCACTCAATGTGTAGTCCTCAATGGAACTGCATCTACATTGAGGGAAGTATGCAGTGGAGTACCCCAAGGCTCTGTTTTAGGCCCAGTACTCTTCAACATCTCCATCAATGATTTGGATGAGGGAATAAATGGGGAACTCATCAAATTTGCAGGTGACACCAAGCTGGCAGGAATAGCCAACACTCCAGAAGATAGGCTTAAGATACAGAAGGATCTTGACAAACTTGAACATTGGGCACTAATAAAATGAAATTCAATGGTGAAAAGAGTAAGGTTCTACATTTAGGCAACAAAAACGGAATGCACAGGTACAGTATAGATGATACCTTGCTCAGTAGTAGTAACTGTGAAAAGGATCTTGGAGTCCTAGTGGACAACCATTTAAATATGAGCCAGCAGTGTGCAGCAGCTGCCAAAAAAGCCAACACAGTTCTAGGCTGCATAAATAGAGGGATAGAATCAAGATCACGTGAAGTGTTAATACCACTTTATAAGGCCTTGGTAAGGCCACACTTGGAATACTGCATTCAGTTCTGGTCGCCACGATGTAAAAAAGATGTGGAGACTCTAGAAAGAGTGCAGAGAAGAGCAACAAAGATGATTAGGGGACTGGAGACTAAAACATATGAAGAACGGTTGCAGGAACTGGGCATGTCTAGTTTAATAGAAAGAAGGACTAGGGGAGACATGATAGCAGTGTTCCAATATCTCAGGGGTTGCCACAAAGAAGAGGGAGTCAAACTATTCTCCAAGACATCTGAGGGTAGAACAAGAAGCAATGGGTGGAAACTAATCAAGGAGAGAAGCAACTTAGAACTGAGGAGAAATTTCCTGACAGTTAGAACAATTAATCAGTGGAACAGCTTGCCTCCAGAAGTTGTGAATCTCCCAACACTGGAAGTCTTTAAGAAGATGTTGGATAGCCATCTGTCTGAAACGGTATAGGGTTTCCTGCCTAGGCAGGGGGTTGGACTAGAAGACCTCCAAGGTCCCTTCCAACTCTACTATTGTATTGTATTGTATTGTATTGTATTGTATTGTATTATGTCTCCAGCTCCACTTCCTGACAGAGCAAATTTATAATAGGGGTTCTTGATCATTGGCTATCCCTGATGGCTAAGTTGCAGTGATGACAAAGAGAACATTTATTTTTAAATTAAATAAATAAATAAAATGTTATTTTTTGTCCCATTTTTATTACTTGCTAAGTAACTCAAGGATACAAACATTCATAATACTCACTCCTGCTACTTTTGTCCCACAACAATTCCATTTTTTGCACAATTGTATCTTGTGTCCATTCATGATCCATCTAGTTACATTTGCCATAGTTATATCTCAGTTACACTATTCCATAGTGTGACTTAGGCGAGTTTATCTTGGAAGATACATCTGATATAAAATGTGGTAGTAAGCTATTACATTTAATTCATAATGGAGTTAAAAACTGTCCCTTATAGATATATTTTGGCCTTCAACTTATACAGAAAGACCACTTGCTTTTTGCTTCAATTATCATTTATTCTTTCACTTACAATAAGCTGAAGGCCACAGAGTTCAAAATAGCTCTGAGTGATTTGCAACAAGCAACACAAACATTAAAATAAAATCATAGTATTTGAAACAACATTTCCGAGTAGCGCTGCCCAGTTGAGCAAGCTCAAACCTCTTTGTTCTCAGATGGAGGATTATCTCTTCAAAATCTTTGGAAGCACTACAATGGGGGAACAGTCTAGATATCAGGGGACAACCTATTCATTGGAGAAAAGCCATCACTGTGAAGGCTTGACTGGCCCTATAGATGACATTTACCTTAGAGAACATACAGTATACAGGGAGGGAGGGAGGTATTTTGGTGAAAGAAGGTATTATTTGGTACAGGTAAAATGCAGTAATATTTTTGCTCAATAGTTCTGCAAACGAGGACAATAAATCCAAATGAGCAATGGCTACTTTCAGATAAGGATTAAAAGTAAAGGCATTCATAACAGAACAATTTACCTTGAGAATACTTCAGTGAGTTTTACAAAACCAGCATAAGCTAGCTCAAATGCTCCTCTATGTCGTGACTTTAGGAGATGATTCTTGAAATATTCCCCAATATCTTTTACCTGGCAGAAGGAAAAAAAACAAGAAAAATGTACGCCATGTACACAGAAACACTTTTGACAAACTGTGAATGATAAAGTTCATACAGAGAATCTTCTGCCTCTATATAAAAGAATATAGTTCATGGAAGAATGTCTATGGAGATGCTCAATCACCCACGTCATGACTGTTCCAAAAGTGCTTTTCAAAAGGCACCTGGACTTTGTTTTTTTCTTGAAAACATTTTGCTTCTCATCCAAGAAGCTTCTTCAGCTCAGAACTGACCTTTTCAAAAGCACATTTAGGTTAGCTCATGGAAGAAACATAGAACTATGCTGACAAATGCCCACCTGATCTCTATGGCTAAAATGTGTCACTTCAGACAGGCGTGAGATCAAATTTGACGTTTCTCTACATCAAAACAACAAACATTAAACATTCCTTCACAAATGAACAGGTAATGAAAGAAAAAAAGGTTCTTGCCTTAAAACCTCCTTGAACAGGCTTATTTTATAAATGTACTAAATGCAGAGTAAGTAAATACACCAAATAAAGAGTAGCCTTACATGTACATTACAATACAATAGCAGAGTTGGAAGGGTCCTTGGAGGTGTTCTAGTCCAACCCCCTGCTTAGGCAGGAAACCCTACACCACTTTAGACAAATGGCTATCCAACATCTTAAAGACTTCCAGTGTTGGGGCATTCACAACTTCTGGAGGCAAGCTGTTCCACTGATTAATGTTTATCACCTTTCTTCAGTGTAAAGTACCTCAGCTAAGAAACACATGATGAATTTGTATAACTCTATTTTAGTACTGTTGTTTCCATTCATTTTAAATTAATTACATTAATTGTTTTAAAAGAAATTAAATTATAAATAATTTGAATTTTTAAAACATAACAGTAGCAGTAGTAATGCTATAAATGTTAAAATCTATATTGCAATGTAATGCAATAATTTAGGAATGCAATAATTGTAATACAATTGAATATGTCATGCAATAATTTAGGAAAGGACTTTAGGAATCTTAAGTCACTACACGAGTTCACTGAAGTTTTTCCTTTCAATGTCTTTTAGTACTCTTGCTGCAAGCAGCAGCAACATGTTATGCACAGATGCAATATAGGTAGAGCCTTATATAAACAATATTTGTGTAAATGTGTTCCTTTGAGTTAGTTTTTGACTCCTATTGACTACTGGATAGATCCTTGCAGTTTTCTTAGTGATGTTTTCAGAAGTAATTTGTCACTGACTTCTTTCCAGGGCTGAGACAGTGACTAATTCAAGGTCTTCCAGCAGATTTTGTACTTACAGTTGGGACTAGAACTCACAGTTTCCTGGTTTCTAACCTGATGCCTTAATCACAACACCAAATTGGTTCTAACAAATGAAGCCTTAATCAAATAAATAAGGTTTATTTCAGAATATGACTTTGATTATCACTTTATTGATTGATTCCCTTTAGAGAACACTGTAAAAAACCTCAGACTCCTGGATTCTAGCCCCAATGCTAATTGGTGCTGGTTAAGGCACCTCTACATCAAACTAGCTCTAAACCAGGGGTCCCCAACCTCCGGTCTGCAACCAGTCTGTGCAAACAAACAAAGCCCCATTCGCAGGATGCAGGCAGCATGCAAAAACACACCCCCTCCAGTCCACGGAAAACCTTTCCCCACAGAACCAGTCCCTGGTGCCCAAAAGGTTGGGGGCTGCTGCTGTAAAGAATATTTACAGCAAGTAAATTAAGATGATTGCATTTCTACCTCCAGAGTCATCCCTAAGCAAGTAGTATGAGCCACAATTCCAAAATATATAGCTTCTCTACAGATCACATACTGGATAGAAAACAAAGTATAATGTGGGACACATGGAGGCAAGATGTGAAGAGCTGGGAAGAAGCTGTCCAGGAGATTAATATGCACTCTGAAAAGTTCACAATATATTAAATGTATTTCAAGAATCATTAATAAACACACACACACACACACACACACACACACACAAACATTGTAACCTTATGTAGAATTTCAAATATTTGAACATTCAAATTATCAAATTTTAATATTCTCTCTTTTCTAACCACTCATGCCAAGCAACTATGCTATGCTTTTTTATACCAGAAGAATTTGCACAGTCTTGTGGAATGAACTCGGGAACAGAGTTAAATAAGACCCATAATGCGCATAACTGCATAGGCAAAACAAAATCAACATTATTAGGATTATTTTATTTATAATTACTCAGATTTATTATCTTCAAACAGTAATCAAGGTTATAGCATGATAAAGTGTGAAGAAATGTAAGAGATTTTTTAAAAAATGCTATTGACCAAACAGCCAATATTTATAGCTATGTTTTCAGGAAAAATGCATGGCATTGGCTTTAAAAGATGAACGTAAGTCTTTAAAACCAAATCCTGTTTGACTTGGAACAGAAAAGGAGCTTAATGGTATATTGGTGGTCATTTTTCTGCACTTCCAAAACGTTGCAAGACTGCACGCACAGCTGTGAGCCAGCTGAAAACATTTGTTTGAGACGTGTAAATAAACATCTTAGAATTAGTTCCAAAACTCTATATTCAGCACGACATCAATACTTCTTCAGTCTAAAATGGTATCATAATTTTGAAAAACTAGAGTTTTATTTTTGAACTCTCATCATAAACTTCCCCCAGAAAAAAAAGAAAAAAGTCTGTATCACGTATATCAGTCTCTAAGGCTGGAAACTGACTTGGTTAAAACCATATGGGAAAGGGAAAAGGTCATCAATTAAAAACAGAAATCTAATAAATCCAAAATATTTCCAAATGAAATACTTGTGGTAAGCTAATTTCTTGTAAACACTGCAGTCCATTCTCTTGAACAGTCCCAGATGGTGTGCTTGCTTTCACGGTCTTAAAAAAAATGGGAGGGGAGAGGTTTAAAAACAGGTCTGAGTGAGCATAATTCTGTCATCTAGCCTACAGAGAATATGATATCCTCAATCAATCAATATGTTTGTTATCCAAAATTACAGACCATAAAAGCTATACTGTAATGATAATTTCATCAAATCTCACCTTGCTGCTTGCCAAATGGAAAACATAAATGTGGAAGTCAGTAAATGAACTTTAATATATACATATATACCACCAGAGGTGGCATTCAGCCGGTTCTCTCCGGTTCGGGCAAACCAGGAGGAGGCTCCGCGCACCCGCTCCGACATCATGCGCTAGCACTGCGCATGCGCAGACATGCACTCACATTTGTGAACCGGTAGGGAAGGTAAGAGAATTCCACTACTGATATAAGCACTGTCCTAAACAGAAGATTCCTAAGCCCATATGGCTGGAAGAAAGAATCTATATTCTATTAAAAGTCACATCATGGGCAAAAATTTTTGAACCAAGGTATCTCAAATGGGCTAACTTACAGAATGTGTCCAAAATGCAGAACCTATGGCATCTAAAGTTGTGGCTGCTTCAGTGCTACTGTTGCTGCTATGCTGCGGATGCAGATATATAATCTTCATTTTCAATGTAAAAAAATAGTCTTGCAATCTCTCTGTTCCTCTCCAATTCAGCAGGAGCCACTTACCAGTAGGGAGGGGCGGGGGAGGGGACACCTGTGCATCCTTCCCAGTCCATATCACCCCCTCCTCATGCTCCACAAATGTATGCTGCAGGCAGGCAGTAGGCAGGATTTCAAAAGGCCCCCTGATTGCTTCCTATAAGGAAACTCAATGGGGGAGCAGGTGGGAAGTTGGAATTGCTTTTGCTCCCACTGTCTTTTTGCCTATCGTGGTCATTCTCTTTCTCTGTTAAGAAAAAAAATCTCTCTAAAATGATGACCCATTAGTTTTAAGAGGAACTCTTGCAAGACAATTCTATATCCGGTAATAAAGTAAAATATACTGAAATAGAAATGTCAAAATTTACTTTATTACTGGACTGTTGTAACATTCTTTACTTCAACACTGTTTCTGTTAATGTAAGTATTCATGAGCTGCCTAGAATATTGCTTAAATAAATTCTTTGGACTAATTAAGAAAGTCAAATGAAGAGAAAGGGAGCAATTAATAAGATCCCCATTTTAAAATAAGTGCACTGCTGTTAATATCTTCCCCAAAAATTATCCTATCTATTTTTCATCAAGACATTGCTATTATTTGGAACACACCAGACAGGGAACTACGGAACTGTGACAGAATAAAATGATTCCAATAATCCATCCAGTAAATACTGAAGTTCTCTGGCTGAACAAATCCTAACATTTTAGATACCCTACCTGGTCCACTGTTATCAGTGCATTTGAACAACTAGGAAGCATCTGTACAGGCAGAAGTTGACATAACTTCCCTAAAAGCAATGAAACTTCCTTCATGCTTCGCCAGCAACACACCAACACCATTTGAGCTGTGACATCACTTGTATGTTGTTCTTTACCTTAAAAAAATAAAACACAAAGCAAAACTTCTTACAACAGCTCTAACAATCTTTTCAAAAATATTTCACTAGGATTATTTAGCAATGCAATCTTTGAGCAATAATGGTAAATCAACCCTATCCCTGAAATATGTAACATTAAATACATTGTCAAAACAACTAAATAATTTAATTCAATCAAATAATAAAAAGCAAGTTTGCACACAACAAACTCAGTGCTGGCATTTAAATTAATAAAGTTGACAAAATCAGCCAAGCAGGTATTAGAATTAGATGCAACAGGTTTGAATATGCAAGAGATAGCAAACTGACTAGAAGCAAAACATATGCCAGTCTAGCAAGGATTCCACAACTGCCATCTAACACCTTGCAAAATTGTTGGCCCTTGAAACAATTAATCCCACCCCCACTCAATTTAACTCTGTAAATCAAACATCTGCAAACCTGGCCTACTCTAATCAAACTCACTCACTTCTCTTTCCTTACCAAACATGTGTCACATCTGTTGTGCATCAGCACATTGTGTCAAAAATCTGCAATGTATAGAGACAGTCCTAATGTAGGGAGTCTCATGTTTAATTGGGGAAAATATATTGACTTTCTGCATACATATAACAAAAATGACTAATTCTGTAGGACAGTCATGTTAACTTACGGTAGCACTTTTTCTAACAACTTTTATTTAGAAGTGTACATTTTTGTGAGCTGCAGCTTACTTCATCAGATTCATAATATTACAACCTTTTAATGTAATTTATCAAAAAAAAGTACCATTAAATTCCTCCCGATTTTCAAGTACGGAAAGATCATTATTTTTATTACCGTATTAATATCTGTTAAAATCTACGTGTATAAACATGAATCCCTCTGATTAAACAGGGAAGATGGCAAAATTGAATCCTTTTACATGAAGTTCCCTCTCTTTACTGTTTTATTTGTTTGAAATACAGACTCTGATAAATCTGTGAAATTCAACTACTCCATCTAATGTTCTTAATGTGAACAAATGTGAACCAAATAGGAGAGAGGAGAGCACCTGTGGCATCCCACAGTTGGGATTGAGGGTGGGACCTCTCCTCAATCACTACTGAACCATGAAAAAGGAAGCAATCCAGCACAACACTATGCCACCCATGCCTAATCCTCCAAGTCAATCAAAGATATCATGTTTGATGGTATCACAAGCTGCTGAGAGGTCAAATACAGCAAGGATGGATATACAACCCTATCTCACATACCAGGAATCATCCAAAGTGCAACCAATGCTGTTTTTATCCCTCATCTTGGTCTTAATCTTGATTGAAAAAGATATAGGTAATTGGCTTCATCAAGGCTTTTTGAAGCTATTGCATAACCACCTTCCCAACCACCTTTCCAAAAAGGAAAGGTTAATTATTGGATGAAATTTATCCAATATACTGGCATTCAGCAATGGCTTCTTGAAAAAGGGGAAAACCAAGGCCTCTGTAAGAGGTAAAAGAATAATCCCCTCACTCAAAGAAGAATTAACTTCCACTAGAACCCACTCAGGTCTCTCACACACACAAACCCAGGTCACTTTAACTATCCAGATTTGCTCATCAACTTCTAAAAATTTAACCATTGGCATCTGTACCACTTCTAAGTTATTATTAATGCCTCAGTCCGTTTTGAAGGATTCTTTAAGACGATCAAAGTTATAGCTAGCTTAGCCATTTTAACTATTTTCTACCTGGTGCTTTAGTTCCCTCTAGTGTCCATTTGCAACCTTTAACAAGCCTCAGTTCTTAATAGGAATTTAGTTCTGCTTCAGTCACTTTCCATGATATATTATTTAATTATATACTTGCTTTTCAAATCTTACAGCAAAAATAGCCAATGGACGTGGTCTCCTCGGCCATTTAAAACTTTCTGAATCTGAAATTAAAATCTTTGTGTGTGTGTGTGCTTTTTTCCAATTGTATATTTTAAACTCTTAAATCTGTTTAAAATTCTTTAAATTTGAAGAAATAAAACTCACGCGGTGCCAAGTTAAGTTCACCATTTTAAAAGTTTCTAATATATATAAAGCATTAAACTGAACATTTCTGAATGTGATCAGAAAGTGAATTTAGCTGGTTTAGTTTCTTTATAAAAGGTTCGCTGCTACTCAATTGGCACTCAAATCCATGGGAGATCATTGTTTTTTCTTCCACGAGAAGCAGCCGTTCAGAATGTAATCTCCCTTTGTCTGGATAAATTCTTTACAGCCGTCGTCTCCACTGTTCATGGATATCTCTTCAATCAGTCCTTATTCACCTAGAACAGTGATGGTGAACCTTTTCGGCATCAAGTGCCCAAACCGGAACGTGCATATGCCCCAGAATCCCGGAAATACGAAGACCACCTAGTCTTCTGGTTTCTGATGCACACCGGAGCCCCGGAAACCCAAAGACTAGGTGGCCGGCATGCACATGCTGGGTTTCCGGGCCTCTGGCACACGCAAAGATAAGCTAGCCCAGTAGAGCAGCTGGCGATGACACACGTGCCCACAGAGAGGGTTCTGAGTGCCACCTCTGGCACGCATGCCATAGGTCACCATCATGGACCTAGAAACTCCCCAATATTCAAATATTCATTTC
Organism: Natrix helvetica; assembly: GCF_964273705.1. Classification (NCBI taxonomy): domain Eukaryota; kingdom Metazoa; phylum Chordata; class Lepidosauria; order Squamata; family Natricidae; genus Natrix; species Natrix helvetica. The sequence goes on from NC_138552.1 coordinate 249,289,837, forward strand.
CACTAGAAACATTCAGCAGCATGTGTTCTAGTTAAACCTCTGCAGAAGAATATAGTTCATTAAACAGTTTGGCTGTTTGATGTCACTATTCTGACTAATATTGACAGGGAACTCAGAAAGATGCATATGATATTGTGCCTACTAGATCTACAACTTTTTTGGCTGTAAAGATAAGATAAAAGCTTGCAGGGACTAGATTCCAACTTTTTATTTACTGGGAAGAAAACATCAAACAATTGTATTAGACAGTATTCTTAGATCTCTCACATTCGTTCCCATCATAAAATTATTGACAAGGGACCGTAGTGGCTCATGTGGTAAGACGCAGGGCCTGCGCACTGCTGAGGTCTTGGTGGTTCGATTCCCGTGCGAATAAACCAAGAATAAATCACAGAGGGACAAGAAAGGAGCCGCCCCCGATTGCCTACCGGCATTCAAGCTTCCCACGGGTAAAGATAATACCGCCCGAAAAAAAATTCCTTTCACAGAGGCAACCTCAGTGATTCCTGGCTAACATCTGCCATACGATAAATGATAGATAGATAGATAGATAGATAGATAGATAGATAGATAGATAGATAGATAGATAGATAATAAATAAATAAATAAATAAATAAATAAATAAATAAATAAATAAATAAATAAATAAATAAATAAATAAATAAATAAAATATTGACAAAATGCCTCAAATCTCTGGATATTCATTGTCAGTGGCTTCTTGTAAAGACTAAACTTAGAGAAATAAGATGATATCCTACTCTTTATTCAAAACAGAAATAAAAGTGAAAATTGGATGAGTTCAAACCACTTGAACGCCAAAGAATTAGAATCACTAGAACACCAATATCAAGAAAAATCTATTCCACAATGTTATCTAAACTTTCAGAAAACACCTTAAAAATTTAGAATTCTATCTAATATAGCAGTAATCAATATGCATCAGCTAGTCTGCGCAATAAAATAGAACAGTAATTTGAGACTGATTTTCACTTCTCCAGAATTGTTGATGCATTCTAATCTGTTTTTTTTCAAATTCTGAGATTCTATAAAGTCCAGCATAATCTAATTTCATGAAGCTCCAAGATACCTGCAAAAAAGATACCTGCATTGTTAACATAAAAGTGGAAAGCGGAGGCATTACATATGTCTCCGAAACATTAGCGCGACATGGAAATGAGCATGATTTGCTTCTCCTAACAATCAAGCTTTCCTACAAATCACACCCATTGTAATACAAAATAATAATTTAAAAAACAGAAACAATGTTTTCCTTATTAAGACTATGGAAGGCAGCTTCTCCCCCCTCCCCCAAATATTACATTATATTTAAACTTGTCATAGATTTAGACTGGACTAATTGCAGAATACTACAAGTTGAACCAAAGTTCAGGATTGGATCCTTAAATTAATCTGCAATCTCTATACAGATATTCCTCAGATATTAGTGGTAATTGGGATCAGCATTTTCATCGCAAAGCAATGCTTTCACAAAGCACACACTCACAAGATTGCACTGCTTATCAATGGCAGTCCCTGTTGCTATCAGTAAGCAAGGTACATTGATGGTTAAGCAAGGACGTTAATGTTGATCGTTGTAATGTTTTAATGTTTTAATGCTTTTATGTTTTAAGTCACGCAGGCGCGAGATAGGCAACAAATAATTTCATAAATAAATAAGGAGCTTCTCGCAATTTCCTGCTGGCTTCCAAACCTGTAGGAAAGTCAGCAGGAAGTTTCGAGTCCCAGAGGCAATGGCAATCATGTGATTGCGGCACACTGTACCCCTCAGTCTTAAATGCAAATCAGTTGCCAAGTACCCCAATTGTAATCATGTGACTTTGTGGAGAATGCTGGGACAACCAGAACTCCAAGGACCAGAATTCAACACTCCTTCCACATCATTACAACTTTGAACAGACACTGAATGAGTGATTGTTAACTGAGGACGGCCTATATCTTCTACTTCTACCCACTAATTCAGATGACTTCAACATTAAAGTTTTATAATAAGAATAATCATTTTGAGATTTACTACTGTTAGCTTAGTATAATAATACAATACAATAGTAGAGTTGGAAGGGACCTTGGAGGTCTTCTAGTCCAACCCCCTGCCTAGGCAGGAAACCCTATACCGTTTCAGACAGATGGCTATCCAACATCTTCTTAAAGACTTTCAGTGTTGGGGCATTCACAACTTCTGGAGGCAAGCTGTTCCACTGATTAATTGTTCTGACTGTCAACAAGTTTCTCCTCAGTTCTAAGTTGCTTCTCTCCTTGATTAGTTTCCACCCATTGCTTCTTGTTCTACCCTCAGGTGACTTGGAGAATAGTTTGACTCCCTCTTCTTTGTGGCAACCCCTGAGATATTGGAACACTGCTATCATGTCTCCCCTAGTCCTTCTTTCTCTTAAGCTAAACATACCCAGTTCCTGCAACTGGGTATGTTTAGCTTAAGAGAAGGAAGGACTAGGGGTACGATAAGTACGATAGGTAATTTTCTCAGGCCAAATTTTCTCAGCTTCCTTTAATAGTAATCAATATTCATTAGGCATCTAACTCTTTAAAACATTCCAAATCCAGTTTACAATTATGCTGGGGGAGGGGGAGGGGAGGAGAAGCAGCGAGTAATCAGCAGTCCCCAATTTCACTGGAATAACTATGGCAACAGACTAAGACCTGCCATCCGTGGGAGGAGCATCTGAGGGGGTTCGGGAGTTCATGGCCTCCATGACAGCCATGGACCTGACTCAACTGATTCAGAGCCCGACACACGAGGGAGGTCACACCCTGGACCTCGTTTTTGTCTCTGGCCAGTGGTTGAATGATCTGGGAGGAGGAGACTTAACCATCACTCCGCTGTCATGGTCAGACCACTCACTCCTCCGACTTGACTTCCCTGGAGCTACCCCCCGCTGCGGGGAGGCGGAACCGGAACTAGATGGTTCCGCCCTAGGCGCCTGATGGAACCAGATAGGTTCCAGGTGGAGCTTGGGCCACCTCCTGTAGCCCTGACCCGCCCTCGGGTAGAGGACCTGGTGGTCGCATGGAACAACACGACTACCGGGGCCTTGAACCGGGTGGCGCCTTTGCGGCCTCTCCGGCGGCAACGATCTACCCTGGCCCCTTGGTTTACCGAGGAGCTAAGGGTGATGAAGCGCCGCAAGAGATGCCTAGAGAGTCGTTGGAGATCCTCCCGTTCCGAATTTGACCGAACACAGGTACGAGCCCATTTAAGGACGTACCTTGTGGCATTGAGAGCGGCCAAACGTCAATATTGTGCCGCTCTCATTGCATCCGCGGAGAACCGCCCTGCCGCCCTGTTTCGGGTATCCCGCTCCCTTCTGTTTCAGAGGCCGCGGGAGGCCCCTTTACAGGGTAGGGCAGAGGAATTTGGGAAATACCTGCAGGATAAAATCGCTCAAATCCGGAAGGACTGGGTCCCTTTCAGTGGCCCAGTGGAGACGTCCGTGGCGAGTCTTGAGAAACCAACCTGGGAAGAGTTTGATTTGGTTGCCACCGAGGATTTGGACAGAGTGCGTGGACGACTGCGACCTACCACATGTTTGCTGGACCCGTGTCCCTCCTGGCTTGTACTGGCATCCTGGGAGGTTACACGCGACTGGCTCCAGGGCCTAGTGAACGCTTCGTTGGGCGAGGGGTCTCTTCCAGCCGCCTTGAAAGAGGCGGTGGTGAGACCCTTGCTCAAGAAGCCTTCCCTGGACCCTATGGAGCTGGCCAATTATCGTCCTGTCTCCAACCTTCCCTTTTTGGTGAAGGTTGTAGAGAGTGTGGTGGCTTATCAGTTTCCACGACATCTGGAGGAAAATGATTATCTAGACCCGCGCCAGTCCGGCTTTCGCCCCGGACACAGCACGGAGACGGCCTTGGTCGCGTTGGTGGATGATCTCTGGAGGGCCAGAGATAGGGGTTGTTCCTCTATCCTGGTCCTATTAGATCTCTCGGCGGCTTTTGATACCATCGACCATGGTATCCTGTTGCACCGACTGGAGGGGTTGGGGGTCGGGGGCACCGTTCTACGGTGGTTCGGCTCCTACCTCTCCGGCCGGACGCAATGTGTGTTGACAGGGGAGCAGAGGTCGACTCTAAGCCCCCTTATCTGTGGGGTGCCGCAGGGGTCGGTCCTCTCGCCGCTCCTGTTCAACACATATATGAAGCCGCTGGGTGAGATCATCCGTGGTTTTGGGGTGGGATATCATCTGTACGCTGATGATACTCAGCTGTACATTTCCACCCCGAACCACCCCAACGAAGCCGTCGAAGTGATGTCCCGGTGTGTGGAAGCCGTACGGGTCTGGATGGATGACAACCGACTCAGGCTCAACCCTTCCAAGACAGAGTGGCTGTGGCTGCCGGCCCCCCGGTTCAACCAGTTAATTCCATCTCTGGCCATCGGGGGCGTACAACTTGCCCCGGTGGAGCGGGCGCGCAATTTGGGCATCCTCCTGGATGCCCGGCTGTCCATGGATGACCATGTGACGGCCGTGGCAAGGGGGGCGTTCCACCAGGTTCGCCTGGTGCGCCAATTGCGTCCCCTATTGGACCGGGATGCCTTGCACACAGTCACTCATGCGCTGGTGACGTCTCGCCTGGACTACTGCAACGCTCTCTACATGGGGCTTCCCTTGAAATGCACTCGGAGACTACAGTTGGTCCAGAACGCGGCCGCGCGGGTAATAATGGGGAGTACAAGGTACTCCCATGTGACACCTTTCCTGCGCGAGCTGCACTGGCTACCTGTGGTCTACCGGGTGCGTTTCAAGGTCCTGATAACGATCTTTAAAGCGCTCCATGGCTCAGGACCTAGCTACTTGCGGGATCGTATCCTGCCCCATACATCCCTGCGACCAATCCGCTCGCACAGAGAGGGACTCCTCCAGGTGCCGTCCGCCAAACAATGTCGGGGGGCGGTGTCTAGGAGTAGAGCCTTCTCTGTAGCGGGCCCAGCCCTGTGGAATGACCTTCCCCCGGATATTAGGACTACCTCTGACCTCCACGCCTTTCGGATAAAGCTCAAGACCCACCTATTCCAAATAGCTGGCCTGGCTCAACCATAGTTCGCTCACTCTGCTCCTGACGGGTTTTTTAATTTTAATTCTGGGGTTTTTAGATTTTACTGTGTTTTGATTGTCTCTATTTATCTGCCTCCCTTCTCCATGTCCATGTACATGTATTTGTTTATTGTGTATGTGTTGTCTATTTTATATTTTATGTGTTTTCTTGTACGCCGCCCCGAGTCCTTCGGGAGAGGGTGCGGCTAAGAAATAAATTTTATTATTATTATTATTAAGATCAGATTAAAGAAGATCAGTTGGTTTCAAATAAATAAATGAGAAAGCTACCCTTTGCTTTTGTGAATAACGGTTATTGGAATAAAAGTTGCTGGTATCCTCTAATCTTCAGCACAGTCTTCCCTGACACAAACTTGTTTCAATCTTGATTACCTTTAATTTCAGTAGAAACATTTGGAGCTCTCCCATCACCGCAGTCTGGTCTGTAATATTCTTTTAACAATTTTGTTTCTGTGAAGTAATCATTCGTATCACATGGCTGTATCTCAAGTAGAATAGACTGCAATCTCTCTGATGTTTCTGTGAACAAACAGAAAATTTACTTTAAACTATATAACGACTACGCAGAATCAAGTTATCAGGATTGCCTCACTACGGGTGGGACGTTCTTGTTAGGGTTATGTAATATAACTCTTCAAATTAAATCAACGCAGTTTCCTTAAAGTTCCTGATCTCTTATTCTTTTGCTCTAAAGTTAACATTGTCACTCTCTCCTTTGATCCTAATGCTCAGTCCATTTTTTTCACCTTCATCTAGCCATAATTTATTTACACTTCAAACACTGAAGTGTTATGCTCCTCCTAATGCAGGGATGTCCAAACTTGGCAACTTTAAGACTTGTGGACTTCAACTCCCAGAATTCTGGGAGTTGAAGTCCACAAGTCTTAAAGTTGCCAAGTTTGGACACCCCTGTCCTAATGTGTTACACTTCTACCCCTTCAGAAACAGCCAGCTTGATTGATGGAAGAAACTGTTGGAATGTAATATGAAAAATCTAGAAACTGCAGGCCATGTAACCCTGTACTCTGTGATCCCACTCTAAATCCATAGGACGGTATACTCCAAATTCTTCTCTGGTTTTGTCACCCTTTCTCTCTCTTGGTTTTAATTAAATTTTCTCAAGGCCAGACCCATTTTTCTAGTTTAAAACAGCATGTTATTGTTACTTACATGCACTAACAGCAGACTTGCCCTTTACATATGCTTGGCCTGTATGCCTTAATACAGGGCAGACTATTTGGAGCCATGGGTTTATAGATAGCCCTTGGACTAATTTTTGGCAGCCTTCTGCTTAATTTTAAAAACTTCACATAAAAGTTCAATGCAGTCTTTAGGTGAGCACCGTTTGTCCTGTTCCCAAACTAACTGTTTGGGAAAGGAAAAAAAAATGATGTCCTTTCCTGACGGAGGGCCGGATGTCAGCCTCTGCTTTGCTGCTCGCTTTTGGCTGCCATTGAAACGGGGAGAGGGGGAGATATATGGTATTTGGGAGGGGAAGCTTAAGCACAGGAGTGAATGAAGAAGGGAGTCATTTTCTCACCATCTACTGCGCATGCTGCAGATAGTGGCATTGCCGCCAAGGCCAACCGTCCGACATACCAACCTGATGATGGGTTTTGAAACTGCAGCCCACATGACACCTGTGGGGTGTGCGGATTGGACTGGGGGTTGGGATCACTAGGGGGAGGGAATTGGGTCACATATTGATATCTATGATTGCGTGCGCTTTTGCCTCAGATCTTGCTTTGCTAGCTGCTTTCTACTCATAACCAGTAAAAGTACTCTTAATTCTGAAAAATGGAGTTGAGTGGTTTCTTTCTTGGTTACTGATGGAGGCTGCCCTGACATTGTGTCCCTATCCATTGCTTACTTCATCAAAGAAAAGCCAAGGCAGCTTTAAGGAAGGAATGGCCTCTCAGCCATGTTAGGGGCAGAAATAATTAAAGAAATGAATGCTTAAGAAAAGACTGGAAGCAATTTTCCAGTCCTGGTTTCCATTTCTCTTCTTCTGTATATGTTTGGAAATCTGAATATCAACCACATGGGAGCTTAGCAACTCTCTATCTTGGCCATGCTTAAATTTGATCAAGGCACTGACAATACCAAGTAAACATTTCTGACCTATAATCAACAGCTGCACGTTGAGAAATTATAAGCACTCATATCGCAATTTTATACTGACACAGAAAATACAGCACAATATTGACCAGAACCAACATACATAGAGAGATGAAATGCACAATTTGAGGGGGCTCATAAAAGGAAATCATTTGATTCAGCAAAGAGACATCTAGTTTGATAAACAAAATACATAAAATTTATTGAGGTTAGTGCATCAAAAAAGTCAGGAATTTTAGGAATATTCCTGCATTACCCAAGTCAGTATCCATTGGAATAAGGCCTTCTGGAGATGAACTCTGAACTATTGGAGATACTACAGCAGAAAGTTTATAGGACATCAGAATAAGCTTTCTCACTACTTCCTTCCATTCATTGGTCAGTGTCATATGACTGTAAGAAATAAATCAAGAAATTCCCTGTGAATGAAGTCATCCTAAAATTAATTAAAAGTAAATAAAGTATGATAAATTAATGCTTATTCAATATAAACTTATCACACACAAAATTGCAGCTTGAAACTATATAATTATTTTACTGCATGCAAGATTATTCTTATAATTTATTACATGTCATATTTTATCTCAATGAAAGAAGATATATAAATAAATGCATCACTGGAATCCCAAAACACAGCGTGATATACTGAAAAGGATACTTTTCAGTATCTGTTCAAGGTGTCTTGTTGTCTGAACTACAATCTAAACTTCTCTTCCTAGTAAAGCATTTCCATCCTTCATCTATATTTCCTTCTGGCTCTATTGAAACTAGTGGTTACATCCTGCTGTACAACAGGATTAATCTGATTAGGTGCAACTGTTTTTCACTGCGGAAGCAACACAGAATATTCTTCAAAAGATCCATGTAGTTCAGTCTGCTTATACCTTTGATACAAGACCACCATGGAATCCAGACTGTAGTCTCAACTGGAAAATTGGAAAGCATTCCAGAAGGCAATACAAACTATTTACATAGTGTTGCCATGAAAATCATATACTCAATGGAATTGAGCTCAAATCAAGAATATACCTGAGTCCAAATTAAGAGCATATTTTTATTAGTTTGCCCAAGCAAACTATTACAGGATTCACTGAGAAGCTATGCAGGCCCTACAAATTCTACACGTTTTACCAACAGACCTTACTTATTGTGGCAGAAAGGCAAAATGCATAACATGTGGAAAATAATTACACTGAATGAAACTAAATTACATTCTAATTAAAATTTAATTTCATGCAGCATTTGTTTTTGTTCCCCCTACTTTTTCAAGGACAATTGCCAACCCACCGCTTCAAGACCAAGTACTTCTTCAGCTTACTCTACAGCAATAAAGAAATCTATGAAAGTCATTGCAATTCACATCAATGCTCAATATAACTCACTTTAATTGACACAAAGCCCCAGTTATACAGTGTACTCGGCCATACATTGGGAATGAAGCAGCTGCGTGAAGTAAAGACTTCTCAGCCTGCAATATTTCTCTTTCAAGATTTTCCAACAAGGACTTTATAACTATATGTAAATAAAAAGACAGAAGGGTGTAAGTCTTTGTAAATACCATTCCTTACCAAATCCTAGTTTTATATTAAACAGACAAGCAAATCACAAAAAAGCAACAAACAGATGATAGAGTCACTGATAGAGGTAAAACTAGATCACCATGAGTCTAGTTTTGGGTCAGCAATGACAGACCGTCTACTTCACTGGAAAAGCTGGGATTCATTCAGAGATGTATCTGCCTTGAAAAAAGCCCATGCTGAATAGTATAACACAAGCAAACATCAGCACAGGAAATGTTTTATGACATTTTATGTTTATGTCATAAAATGTTTTATGATGTTTATGTCGTAAAATGTTTTATAAAATTTGTCAAATTTCAATTCCGTTGGGAGTCATGGATCCCAGATTCAGTCGCATTCTGTAAAATAGCCCATCTGAGGTAACTTGGTTTAAAAAAACTTTGCCCTACGGTGCACCGATTTGCCCAATTATAAGTTATAGGAATCAGTGTTTTAGTATAGATTGACTAGAGACTATACAGACATAAAATAAAAATGAAAAAAGGTTGAAGATGCATGTTGATCAGGCAAAATGTCAGTAAAATCAATGAAATTTGCTGTGGCAGCTTTTCCAAGTCAAAACATGTAAAGTAGCACACATGATATCAGGCTACTAATGAAGCCCAGAGAATTAGAGAGACAGATTGTTGCAGATATTTTTACGTCTTTAAAGTTTCGAAGAAAATTCCTAGGTCAATAGAAATTTCAAAAAAGCAAATACAAAAAACTTTTAAGAGCTCATTACATGAACTATTTGTACCAAAAACTGGAAACACAAAGTTTAGATTAAAACAGAAAGCTATTACGTCTGAACATGAAGACTTTCTCTGGACATAATGGCATCATCTTTCAATGCAGAATGGAAATTTTAAACTACAGAATGTAAAATAATGACCAGATAAAGTATTCTTCTCTAATGAGTCAGCAGGTAGATCTTCATTTGGCTGAAACATGCCCAGAAGTTGATAACTTTCTGAACAAATATTCAACAATCCTTTCTGATGGATTAAGAAGTTCAATAAATAGGAAGCAGTCACGCAGTCATATGGCTTGGAACTTCGGCTGAGCTGCATAGCTACATGAAACAATGGTTGCAGTTTTTCAGGATCCTGAAATATGCAGGGGAAAAAATAAAGTTTTAAATGTTAGCTGATGGTACAAACTGCAACATGCTCAGTCATCTGGATATCCAAGCAGAAATATTGGTTTATGATTAGCATAGTTAATCAATATGTAATCAGTGCTAGAGGAATTTATGTGTGGTAATTTTGAAACGGTCAATATCTAGTTACCATGAGTGAGTTGAGTGATTATATAAATGTCATAATAAATAAATAATAAATAAATAAATCTGTAAGCTGTGCCAGTACCTGAAAATAAGGCAAAAAAGGATGAAGCTTCATTAGAAGATCAAATGCCAAGATCTTTACTTCCTCAAAAGTGCTGGCAAAACAGTGCAACAAACTTTCGGCCCGAGAACAATCAACTTCTTGGGCTATTTGAAATAACCCTTGGCTTTGGCCTATTAAAAATGGAAATATTTACAAAGACAGCTGGTTTGGAGTTTGGCTGAAAAAATCACCACCACCAACCATGAGCAACATTCCTTCTAATGCATCTTATTATCTGGTATGACTTAACATTTTTAAAAAACGCTAAATTTACTGTATTATATGATAGACTATAGTGTGCAGTAGGGAAACACTACATGGTATCATTATCAATAACAGCAACAGGTATCATTACATGGTATCATTATCAATAACAGCAACAGGAAAACAATATCTCATTGTTATACCATTTCTGGTTTCAAAGGAGTCTAGTATGAGAATTATAACAATCTTCAGAGTCCTTCCATGTATACTTATTAGTGTTGCTTATTTGATATCCATAACAGCTGCTACAATAACATATGCACATGCACATTCAGACTTGCATGTTCAGATGATTTTTTTTTAATATCAGCTGCTGATACTGAAATCAATATGCATTTATTGCAGAAGGATCTTAGCCTTTATGAAGCCATCTATTTTCCTTTTCCAGGTAAATGCCTAACTAATAGTTAGGGAAAAGCATAAAACTAGGCTGTCAATGAAGAATTCTCAGTCATCCACTAGAATTGTCTAGCGCTGTGATGGCGAACCTATGGCACGCGTGCCACAAGTGGCACGCGGAGCCATTTGTCAGGGCACGCGAGGCCCTGACAAATTTTTCGCCTTCCCCAGGCTCCAGAGGCTTTATAGGAGCCTGGGGAGGGCGAAAAGAGCCTCCCCCGCCCCCCGGAAGTGACTTCCGGGTTGCTCGGAGGATCGTTTTAAGCGCTCCGAAGGCTTCAGGGACTGTCCGGAGGCTTCCCTGATGCCTTCGGAGCGCTTAAAACGACCCTCCGAGCAACCCGGAAGTCACTTCCGGTTTGCTCGGAGGGTGGTTTTAAGCGCTCCGAAGGCTTCAGGGAAGCCTCCGGACAGTCCCTGAAGCCTCTGGAGGGCCTCCGTGGGGTCGGGGGAGGCTCTTTTCACGCTCCCCAGGCTCCTATAAAGCCCCTGGAGCCTGGGGAGGGCAAAAAAACATGTAAAAATGGGGGGTTGCGCGTTGTGCGTGCATGCGCACTGGGGGGGTCGTGCGTTGCATTATGGGTGCGGCACGCCCGCACTCGACCCCCCTGCGCTCCCCCCACTTGTGGCACGCGAGCCAAAAAAGGTTCGCCATCACTGGTCTAGCGTCTAACAAAAGCATGTCAACTCAAAAAGAGAACCATAAAATAAACAATAGCTTCTTTCTCAGACTTGTTTCTGATGAAAACTGTCATCACTTTTGAGTGGATAAAAGGGCAACTTAAACCAGGGGAGGGACCCTCCAGCATGTTTATAACGTCAGGTGATAACATTATATCATCCAAACATAGTTATTATCATCTAATATAAAAATGTTCATATCCTTTAACCATTTTATTTTTGGGATGAACAAATATTTTTAAACTGTTACATTAGCTTTAGTATTTCCTGGAAAATCAATTTAGCAAAATTTGGTTTTTTAAGGGAAGCTACCTTCTGAGTTGGGAAATATGTCAGCTATTGTTCCCAAAAGAGTCAGTGCAGTAAATCTGCTTGGATGGGATGAGCCAGGAAACAAGGATTCAAAAAGTATACTGCAGATGGAAGAGATGAAATCCTAAAGATAAAACAGCAATTACATTTTTACTTGCGATAATGATCAAATACAATTTTACTTTGGAAAGCAGAATACATTTTCTAAATCTATGCATATACATAGATGATTGTGGAGAAACTGTCAAGATAGCTGGAGAGAGCGTCCAAATAAGCCGAAGCATGACTTCCCCCCAAAATTCATGAAATCTTATCCGGATATTGCCAGGAGAAGTCAAGCAGTCTGCTGAGATTCTTGTAACATAGGTGACAAACAATAAAGTTTAGAAAAACTGATATGTAAATTCCTGCATAATATAAAGGTAAATTTTGCCAAACTGATTTTGAAATCCACTCACTCAAATTAGCCATCTATATGGAGTAACCTATATATTTTGTTCTCTTTACAAAAAGCCTGATATGAAAAGAGAAGCAAACAAGTAGTTGCAGTGGCTACAGGAACTCTGCAACTTAGTGCCAAAATTGGAACTGGAATCTTGGCTGTTAAGTGGTTGTTAAGCAAAAAGTCTTTAAGAAGATGTTGGATAGCCATCTGTCTGAAATGGTATAGGGTTTCCTGCCTAGGCAGGGGGTTGGACTAGAAGACCTCCAAGATCCCTTCCAACTCTACTATTGTATTGTATTGTATTGTAAAACACCCATGACTCCTCCGCTCAACAACAATCCCAACATTCTTGATTGCAATCATTAAGTGATCTCCCAGGTCATTAAATGGACAGAAAGAAAGAGCTGCCTGCTTCAGCTCTTTCGCCCTCAAATGTTCCTGCAGCCCACCAAAGGATTTCAGCCTCCCTCCATGCATGGAGGAAAGAGTCTTTCAGAGGTTGATTTCAGCTTCCCTCTGTCCTGCCCTCCCACTTGAGACTTTCCCTGCCAGCTTTCCCTTTGATTTTCCCTTTGCAATTGATTGTAAATGAAAGCCGGTTCACAAATGCCCAAAATTTGGTCACATGATTGAATGGAGGAGGTGCTTCTACAACTTTTTAAAGTAGCCAGAAGTGCTTTATTGAGGCTATCACAATATTCAATTGTCACCTGTAGTCAGTTCTTTCTTGTTTCCTTGTACTAACACTGAGTTTGTCCTGACATAGAAAGACATTTCTTGTTGAATTATTTTCTCAGATCAATGGCACATGCTTTATATTAGAACATACAGAAATATTTTGGATGGTATATTACACATCTATTTTTGCCTTTTAAGGTTTGATAATTTAGCCATTTTTGGAGCTGCTACTAAATAAAGCTTCAGTTTGCATGCACCATAGAGGCTTCTATGATATCACAGCATAACTAACAAGCTGATTGCCTGTTCTGCAAGATTTCATTTCAAGAAAATATCACAAGAATTAATATCATTTTCCAAAATGAGCAATAAAGCTTACTAAATATTATCACATTCATAGACAAGAATTTTCTATACTTTTCAATTTGTACATAACAGACATTGTCTAATGGTTCAAATCTACTTCAGCAATATAATTGATTGATTCTACCCTGTCTCTTCAGGCCTGTGAAAGCTCATTTTTTTTCCTAAGAAGACTGCCAGATTGGTTAATTTTTGTATATGTAGCATAAGTCCCAGCTTAGGATAGAATACATTACAAAATATTTTAAAAGACAAGTATAGTCAATATTGAATTAAATTCATTTCCTTTATGTTAGAGTTAGATAATTTTACATGGCTTCTTTTCTATCTCATTCCTCAATTTTATAAATCACAGAAAATCAACTCTTTATTTTCCTCTTCTGTGATAACTGAATTATTTGAAATTTACACAAAAATATTCTTTGGATTAGAGCAATTTACAAAACCTACCTTATATTGTTGCAAAGTTATTAATGGATCCCATGTAAGTGACTGATTAATTAGACTTTGTTTAGACTTCAATTGCTGCATTTTATGAATTGTCTGGGAGCTTTCATATATCCGGCAGAACAGCTTTTGGAAGAAGGAGCAAAATAGAATTCAATTAAAAAGATTAAAAAATGGCATTACAAATTACCGTATTTTTCGCTCCATAAGATGCACTTTCTCCCCCCAAAAAAGTGGTTAGAAATGTCTGTGGAATGAATATTGCATCACAGGCCTGGCCACAGCGGCGGGGTCCTTTTACAGTGATAAACCCCATCTCCTCTGTCTTTCTCATTGCCCGCCTTCTATCTCTTTTCCTCACTGCAGGAGTCAATAGGCAGAGCTGGCACATGAGAGGACACCTCAGGCTCCTCTCAGGCTTCACCTGATAGTTTTTTTTCTTATTTTCCTCCTCTAAACCTAGATGCATCTTATGGTCAGGTACGTCTTATGAAGAGGAAAAATACGGTAATTTACATATTTAAAAAATCCATAAAGACTTCATGAAATTTCATTTGTATTGTATTTTCTTATAGCACTTTTGAGAAACAAGGGTATATTTTACATTCATATTTTGAAATTACCTTTTTCAGTAAGGAACAAATCTGTTGCCTCACTGCTGCTGATTGGTTGTTCAAGTTATATCTAATAAAAAACTGTATCAGTTGCATTTCTTCTATGGAAATTACTTCTGTGCTGCGGTGACTTTCACACAGTAAACCCAAAGCATCTATTCGGACCTTTAAAATTAGAAGCAAGTTTCAATTATCTGGTTTCTCTCTGAAATGCTAATTCTAACATTTAAAACATTGAGACATGTACCTCATCATGTTGGTGAACCAAACCTTGTTTTATACAGCTCACAGGTACAAGGCCATCTTGTAATATGACTACAAACTGCAAGTGCCCATGAGCCCTGGCCGTTCTCAAGCATGCCATCAGGGCTCCAAGAGCTCCTCTGGTTTTGAAAGATCCTTAATAAAATACATAAATTCTAATTAATAAAGATACTGGTTAGTCATTCATTTTCTTCTCAACTCAACCTGCCCATAAAAATCAATCCACCAGATAAGTATATCTTAATTTTTATGATACACATAGATGTGGCTCCATGTTACAAGCACTATCGTGGCATTTAAATATTAAGGCCGTTTAAATATAAAAACGCTTTGGAAAGGAACAGCTTATAAAGCAACCATTTGAACTTGACTGATGACATGGCTACTCTAATGACTGGAAAACATTCTATGAAATAATATGAAGTCCTTCATAATATGAAAGCCAATTTTTCAATAAAAACATGATCTTTTGAGGTAGGAATTAAAGTTGGGGGAACATTATCTTTATAATGTTTATGAAGAAAACTAATACAAGGGGGAAATGACCAACTTTACTTAGTTTGTAATAAAGAAAATAAAATTTGTATTATTAATTGAAAGGCGGCTTTAGAATAGAAATTCTAAAGTGTGTTCCCAGTCACCAAGAGTCATCTTTACTTATCTTTTAAGTAACTGAGAACTTGGAATTCTATCCTTCCCCCAAACAAATTCATTTCAAAAAAATAAATAAACGAACAACACCATCGCCACCCACAAACTCAGCCTATTTATGGATACCTTACACTACAACATGTTAAGTATAAGATTTAAAAAATCTTACCAACATTAGACTCTGTTGAAATCTGAAGGATTTTAATCATGTAGTTCAAACTTTCTGGGCTACATTTTAGCAATTTTGGTAAGTAATAATCTGTTACATAGGTGGCTTGTTCTGGATTTCCATCACATAAAATCAAAAGCAGAGGAGAAACCCATGTCTCATGCCAACTATCAATCCAAGTGCTTCTTTCCAAAGTGGATATAAGATGTCTCTTGTGATTCACAAACATGATTTCCAATAAATCACTTGCATAAGGTGCAAAAGACTGATCATTCATCACATCCAAGATTTGTACAGGAATTGTTCTGTCAATTTCCAAAAGATTGTCAATGCCAATACACTCCACAAGATATCCAAGTGATGAGTATTTGCCTTTAACATGCCATTCTAAACCTAGCAGGCTTTCAGTTAATTCTGAGAAGAAAGGGTCTGGTTTTATTACGGATTCTTTCACAGCAGTCTGATGTATTTGAAGAAGATTTTTAAAAATTAGCTTGGTCTGGTGCCTAACTGCATCTAGTGGATGTTCCCAATGTGCATACACATAATCCAACATTTTACTAATGGTTTCTGAGTTTCCATTGAGATTGAATTTCAGATTTCTAGAACTTGATTGAAGACAATCCACTGCTACATTGGTCCAAATAGCTAGAATTCTGGATAGAGATGCTGCCATTACAGACTCTTTTAACCTTGGAGAAACAGTATAAAGTAGGGAAAATACATGAGCATATTTTAAAACAAACTGAATATCAATATTCAAATGTTTAAGTATCACAGATGTAGATTTTTTCTTCTTCTTCCACCTCTTATTTACACTTATTTGAATGCTTTATAATAAAACTATTTCTTCATACTTTACTTTTTAGCTGTGCTCAATGTCTGATCTTTTTTTCCTCTTTGCATCACAATTTCTTTTTCTTTCTGTATATATTTAAGAATATATGCAAGCTGTTCTTTTGATGCAGAAATATTTCTAAGTGGTAAGGAAAATTGTAATGGGAGGTGTGAATCTAATTTACATTATTAAAAACCTAAAAACAATGCCTGGTATCTTCTATAGACTGGATGAAGGAAAAAAAATGATGCTTAACGTAAGTTGGTAAAGGTGCTCCTTATAAGTCAAAAAAAGGGAATTCAAACAATTGTTGCACCATCTTAAGTGCCGCTACAAAGTAAGGGACAATAAATAATGCAATCATAAACCCTGTAGAAAAGAAGCGGTAGAAAGAAAAACAATAGGTGAAATCGGCCTCATTGTTTTAGACAGAACCATTTTCCCATGACGTTAACAGTGCTTAGTTCCAGATAAGCAGACACAAAACTGTAGCCAAGGAGAAGCATTTATAAATAATATATCTCCCTATTTTCTCTGCAATAACAATTTTATGAGGTGGATTGGACTGAGAAAGTGTGACATTCTCTCTAAACAGCTTTCATGCCAAAGGCAGTCTAGACCCTTTTTGGGAGAAAAATATGGGTTTTTGGGTTTAGAAATATGGGTTTTTGGGTTTTTGGGTTTAGAAATATGAATAATAATAATAATAATAATAATAATAATAATAATAATAATAATAATAATAATAATAATAATAATAGACCTCACAGAGTAGGTCAAAACTTCAACTATTAAATTTGCACAGACTCAAAATTATAAAACATAGCAACAGATTTTACCGTGTGCTTAAGGTCAACAAAACAGAGGCTATATCCAAGAGTAGTTTCTCTGCATTCTCTCCCATGCTGTGATCTTTCCAATCTAACATAGCAAGTGCTCCATGGCAAAGAAAAAGGAGGACGGAGTCAGAAAGTTCAGCAGTACAGAGACCTCCACAGCTGTCCACAAACCACTCTGGCACATCTGAACACTTTAATAAGCCACAAATCAAGTCACTGATCTGCAAAAAAGAAATGTAATATAACTGTAATATAAGAGGGAAAAAAGTATGGTTTACTAGATCGCTGGAAGACAAGAAATTACAGCAAAAAAGGCAAATAGCAATGGTTATTTCTTTTACAGCTGTCACCGAATGGAAATTAAGAGAGCTAAACTTCAAATAGTACGTACTGTATGTTTCCAGAAATATTTAAGACTGCTAGTTATCTCCATTTTACCACCCAAAACACATGCTTTAGCATTATAGGCTATCCCCAAATCCATATAGGATTGCATTTACTCAGTCAAAAATTCAGATCCATAGGTTGAGTAAATCTGTGGGACCAAGATTATAGTTGTAATCCTTTAAAAATCCCCTGATAATTGTTCCTGTGAATTCAATGGGATTAACTTCCAAGTAAATGTTATCTTTGTCAGGGAAAAAAAACCCTGGGGAAATCTGAGATCAATGGACCGGGCTGATTCCCTTCCGCATATCTTTTGAGATATTAAGAAAAATAAAATAAAAGTCTTTAATAAGTATATTCTAATTAATAAACAAACTTTAATACGAAAATAATAAAAGTAAATGAAACAGAAATAACTAATTGGTTACATTTTGATAATAAAATGTAGCCGAACAAAGAAGAAAGGAATTAGGAATGTGTAACGCATGCGCAATAAATCACTTTCAGATAAGAACTTTTATGACCTGCGCAATAACTCTTTCTTAGTTTAACTCTTGAATGTCAGTTCATGCCTAGCAAACTTTTTAACATCGTGACAATCTTGTCCCAAAGTTCCTTATAATTAAATATTATCTTATTGCACAGTGAAGTGGCAATATTTCCTGTGGTAGAATTTACATAAAACTTATAATTAATATTGAAATGGCTACTTTTTCAGTTACTTCTCTTTCTTAAATTAGCTTAATGTTTCAAATACTAATTCAAAATTAATTGTATACATATTTTTACTTTTTTTCAGAAGAAACACACTAACCAAACAAGGTAACTTCTCAATAGGTTGAAACATTGTCTTAATAAAAAGAACAACAGCCAATCCTGCTGAAGTCTGGACAGTTTGTAGAAGGTCTTCTAAATAAAAGAAAAAGACACTGGAATTATAAATGGAATTTAAAGTACTTGAATACCATTCTGCTTTTCTGAAATAATAAGGTAATTCCTACTATATATTTTTCTATTGCATTTAACATACTAATTCTCATAAACATACCAAAGAAAATCATCATTACTATATACAGCAGTCTCAATTGTTCATAAAATTATGCTATTATTATTTGTTTCTAATGTTGTAGAAATCACAACATTAATTGAATATCAACTAGGACCTAAAGTAGCCTTCCCATAAATAGCTGTTCCATTTTCATAAGACTACAAATCAGAATATGCTGCTATGTACAGAAAGAGAGAGTTTTTAACAATTACTCTTGAAACTTCCCAAACCATTTTTTGTGCTGCTCTAAATCATTCATTCATTCAATTTGATGCCTATGGCAAACAACCAAACATGCAGAGATTTTCACAAGGTTTTATATAAGCTGGAGGAAATAATTACAGTACTCCTTATTTACTGATCACAATTCAGACTGGCAATTCTGTCACTAAGCACTGTAGTCATTAAGCAAACGCATGCACAACTGTGCCAGACGTATGATATCACTTTGACTTCCATTGTTAGGCAATCATAGAGGTTATTAAACGAGACATTGCATGACAGAGATGTGCAATTTTACATCTGCATTCTCTATTAATTCTGCTTGTTATGAAGATTGGTTTAAAGACTGTGTTTTGTTATAACCATTATAACTTTGAACAGTCATTAAAAAGGTAGTTGGTAAGCAAGGCATACTTGTATCCCTTTTGCAAGCAGAATTGCATTCATAGAAATTTTAAAATCCAATCCAAGTTTAAAAAAATAAGCAAGAGTGATATCATTTTAGTATAAAGATTCTTATTTGTGAGTTTAGCTTTATCTATTTTGAAATAAACTGTTGGAGAAAAATTAAAAATTTAAATTATTAGCACTATTTACCATTATTTAAGCAGCATATAAAGCAGTTCAGAAGTCCACACATACATTGCCAAATGGGAGAATCCAATTTCTTCCAAAAACATCCCTGTATATTTTCCAGAACTTTTTGGATCAATGTCATGGAAACTTTAATTCCCATAAGCAAATCATGCATCAACCGAGTTTGAGCAATGTGATTTCCACTGAATTGCCTTTAAAAAGATATAAATAAGACAAATTACTTTCAAATCTGTTTGTGAGGATCTTTTATATGTCACAACAATATCTACTTGCATATATATGTCCTTGTAGTAGACCAATGGATAGAGATTCATATATATACATTACAAATAAATTTAAATTACTTAATCAACAAGAACACATTACAAATACTGTGAAGCTCTTTTTGTATATTTCATGAACATTATGTTTTACAGTTTCTTAAAATTTCTTAAAATTAAAAACTATTATATATTGACAAAGTACTTATGTTCTGATTAAAAGTATTGATTTGAAAATGCTGTTTACCCACAGATCTATTCTAGACAATAAAAAAAACTTTTGAATGTATGAAAACAATTATTTGCTGTTAAAAGAATAATCAGCCTCCACATTGTATCTTGAGTACTAGCACTTACCGGTTTTCTTCTTCTATTTTAAGCACAGATTTCAACAGAAATTGAAGAGCTATAGAAATAGTTTAAAAAAAACATAAAATTAAGAATTGAGAGTGCTTTCAATATCCTAATCCTTAACCTCCAACTGTAATATCCATATTGAACTCATTGCTCAAGAACTGTATATACAGATAACCCTCACAACTGCAATTGGGACCTAGAACTCTGTTGCTATGCACAACATTAGTTCCACCTGCAGCAGTTATCCAAATCATCATAGTTCACTAAGCCTAACATCATGTGATCATGACTTGCAACTTCTGCCAGTTTCTCTATTGACTTGGCTTGTCAGAAGCCAGCTGTGAAGCCTGCAAAAGGTGATTACGTGAGTATGGGATGTTACAACTCCTGTAAATGTGTGCTGGTTGCCCAAAGTGCCCAAATCATGATCATGTGACTGTAGAGATGCTGCAATAACCACAATTTCAAGGAGCAGTCACTTTTCTTAGTGCCATCTTAACTTTGAACAGTCATTGAACAAATGGTTGTTAAGCAAGGACTACCTGTACTAGAGCACTTAGACAACATATAAATATCTGAAAAACTGCCTGCTACTATAAATCTACCCATTATGAAGAGATAAAATCCAATGTTATATAAGCAGACATAGGTCATCCAATAGCACTTTCTCTTAAACGTCATTTCCTTCACCCACAATCCACACCTGAGCCTCCCTACAGAATTTAAGAACTCTAGAACTGGCTGAAGGAACGCAGACAGCCGATTTTCAGAAAGGAAACCCTTCCAGTCAAGAACCTGTCTCTATTTAAAAACTGTAATATCTCAAAATATAGAAAATGCTTTTAATTATAGACCTACTTAGCAACAGAAAAATGCTTCCTATAAAGACTGGTATGAAACATTTTCATCTCATATTCTTCTCTCATTCCAACACAAGAAGAGGTACAAAACATTTACCTTCTTTGAATAGTATAGTCACACTTGATTTACCTGAAAAATTCAAGTATACATTTTAACATCTTATAACATCTTTGAATAATCAAAAAATATGTTTAATGTATAACGTATTTTTAAAATGAATCATACCTATGTGTATAAATTCCACACAAGAAGCAAGATTATCTATAGTTTTTCTAATGTGAGAGAAGTCTGTATTTGCTAATTCTTGTTTAAAGCAAGCAACAAAACTGTCTGTAGCTTCTGCTATAAGCAGTTCTGGAAGGTCATTCAGGCAACTGTAGACAAAAAAAACATTGCCAAATTAAAATGGAAATACTAAAAGGTTTAAGTTAAAAACTATATCAATGGATTTTTTTGAGCACCACAATCTCTTCATCACTATTCTGTTGCATTTGTTTTGATACGAGGCTTCAAAAGAAATCAAAGGAAAATGAAGATCTACAGAACAAGCAGATCTTCAGTTAAACATTTCATTATTTCTGGGAGAAGAGAGAATGGATTGTAAGAAGAAAGAGATTGCTCATAGCAAAATGTTTACTGTCTTGCATCTCTGAAATAACACGCTGCATTACACTTTCCCCCAAAATATAAATATTAGAGGATTTGGAAATACAGTCAACAATTTGCTAGCTAGAGAAGAGTTCCCTGAAGATGGGCTACAGCACGAGTCCGAAAGCTCAGAAGACAAAACCTCTAGTTCCAGTGGCTGACCCAGATTGAATTCTGCAACAGGATTATCTTGGGACACATATATTTGCCTTCATTCATAATTTTCTGGATATCACGAAAAAAGTTAACTAAGGTTTATATTACTATACCACTCATAATATCTTTGCCTTTTAAGATTTAGTGAGTACAATACATATAAATGCTGAAAGTAAATAGGATTATAAAGTCAAGAATACTTAGAAAAGAATCATTTTAAAATTTATATCTCATACAAAATATTTTATGTCATACAAAGTCCACTACCATTTGTATCATTCATTTTCGTAATATCTATGTTCCCCTGAAGACCATCAAAGAAACATGAAGCACTTTCTTAGTATAATATTTGGCTAGTACCTTGCTAGGACTTTTTTCAAAGGGTTCTTTATATCCAGAGATAAGAACACTATCCCCAAAATATCTAAACAATTTTTAACCATGTTATTACATGAAGACTTGGAGTCCATCTTCTCCAGTAAAGGCACAATCTGCAGATGACAAAAAATAAAAAACAATGTAACTTGCTTTTCCCCCACAAAGACTCAAGATAAATAGGGATTGTGTGTTGTGCGTAATGTATATATCAGGTTTATATAAAAGTCAGTAAGAAGCACAGTATATATAGCATAATGCATAACAGAATGTATAATAGATACATGTATAATCAAACATTAGAGTATGGAAACTCCAGGTCATTGTTTTAACCAATCAGCTTATTTTTACAAATTTATTTCTAATTCCTTCTGCATAAATTTCCATCTGTCTCCCAACCCCTTGGAAACCCCTGAGCATTCTTAATCGTTATTAAACATTTCAGGGCAGGATGTAATCTTTTACTTTTTACATTCTTAATATTAATTTAACACTTGTATCAGAGTTCTTCCAAGCAGGGAAGTAACCTTCTGTTTCTTATTAGTTTCATTTTTTTCAAGCAAACTGACAAATTGATTTTGCTATTCATATTTATCAGCCTTTTCCAACTAGATATCCTTCAACTTTGCTGAAGCAATTGATGCTGAAGCAACAATTTCAACAGTCATTAATATGGAAGCAATATTTCCAACACAGCAAAGTGCCAGGCTGGGGAAGGCTAGACTACATAATGATTTGGATAATCCTAAAACCTAAGATACTGATCCTTCTTGACTTTTATTCTTGCAATTCATGAATCAAATGTCTTGCATTTTCATGCATATAGATAATTATATGAAACATTTGTCAAATGAACCTAGCTGCTAACCAGTATAGAAAATATAGGTAAAGGTAAAGGTTCTCCTCGTACATATGTGCTAGTCGTTCCCAACTCTAGGGGGCGGTGCCCATTTCCGTTTCAAAGCTGAAGAGACAGCGTTGTCCGAAAACGTCTCCATGGTCATGTGGCGGCATGACTAAATGCCGAAAGTGCATGGAACACTGTTACCTTCCCACCAAAGGTGGTTCCTATTTTTCTACTTGCATTTTTCCATGCTTTCAAACAGCTAGGTTGGCAGAAGCTGGGATAAGTAACAGGAGCTCACTCCATTATGCTGCACTAGGGATTCGAACTGCCGAACTTTCTGATCGACAAGCTCAGCATCTTAGCCATTACCGTGTTCCATGATAGAAAATATACTTACTTACTTACTTACTTACTTGGTTTATATGGCTGTCTAGCTCATATTCACAGCAAACAATAATATTAAAATACATCATACCCTCTACCAAGGAAACAGTACCAACCATACTGCTAACCACTTGACTCAAACTCATCCTAGACCATGTTTGGTATAAAAGCCAAGGTCTTCATGGCCTTCCAGAAAGCAAAAAGGAAAGGGTCCCCCTGAATATTAGATGGAAGGCTATTCCAAATAGCTATGGAAAAAGTACATTTCAAAGTTTCTACTAGATGACAACATTTAACTGTTAGATAATATACTTTGCAATAGTAACATTATACAAGTATATACTTATAAACCGTATCCATTGTTTTTTAAAAGTAACATTTGTATCCACCATTCCATTTTAAATTGTAAAGTAATAATTGCATCCAACATTGCTATCCAACAAAGAATAAAAAGCAGATTCCTCTCACTTCCTGGCAGCAGCAATGTGCATTCCAGATTAAAGACTGGGAAGACTCTACATCTGGGATCAAAACCAACAGGATGTTCTATGTCAAGGGTGTCGAATTCGATTTCATTGAGGGCCCATCAGGGTTGTGTTTGACCTGGGGAGGGGGGGAGCAGGGGTGTGTGGCCAGCTTGACATCACCTGTGTCAGGGGCATCTGTGGCCCAAATGCCCTGACAGCGAAACTGGGATCACAAGTTCGTTTTCAGCTGGGACGGCCTCCTGCAACCCTTTGCCAGCAAAAACAGAGCTTGGGAGGGCTGCAGGCCAGTCTTTTCCCATTTCCAAGGTGGCCCCGTGGGCCAGAGCGAAGCACCCCACGGGCCTTGAGTTTGACATCTCTGCTCTATGTCATCAGTAAAGTCTACTCATGCAATGCTGGATGTAGCCCTTAAATTAAACGAATACATAATGCAGCATCAAATAAATGTTAAGGAGTAACCATCTGATTTTCTCATTTGTAGGAAAGACAAAGAACATGGGCAAAGTGAAATTTCCATGCATAACTGTTGCTCATTTTTTTAATTTGTATATAAGTGAGACTATATCGCATGCATTTAATGTAATTCCATATTATTCTTTTTACTAGTATAACTAAAATCAAACCTGTTTGATCAAATTAATTTGCTGAATGCCATCTGTCAACTGTGCACACTGCAATAATAGAGAAGCCAGGTTTTGTCCTTCAACATCTGCAAAAGCTGCACATTTAGAAAGCAAAAATATGTTAATGGTCCAATATTTAAAAGTCCAATAGTCCACATGACAAAAGCTATTTCCTACCTCCTCCCTTATACTAAACTAATCACATCTGTTAATGTTGAGGATGTACTTGAAAACTACTTAAAAGACAGAAAAATACTTAAAAGACAGAAGTGATCCAGAAAACAACAGCATAAGTATTGATGGGGATGTATGCTGTTGTGACATCACTGCTCTGCAAACAGCACTTCAATTCAGATTGACTAGAATTGGTTGCCCAAATGTTATCCTTAAGAAATAGATCTTAAGTGTAATACAATATTGAGTAAGACTTGATCATTATTAATATAAATAGCCCACTCAAACTGAATGGCCAACTTGCTGCAGAAAACCAGAAAATGGGAAGGACATTTGAAGCACATCTTTAATATAGAACATTATTTTTAACATCAAACGTTTTGTAATTTCTCTAATTTGCTTTTTACTGAAGAAAAACTTTTTTTCAAATTCAGGTAGAAAAAACACATAGACATGTAGACATGAAAGGGATGGTATTCTTGTCTTTAATTCAAAATGTACGCTCAAGGGAAATTAGTTTTTAAAAATCATTATGGCACCACTAAAATATATCTACAGAGACAAATTAAGCAACTTAATTATACTTACAGCGAAGTCTTTCAAGCTGTTGATATTCAAGAACAAAGCTATCAACCTGAATTTCTTTCTTCTTCTTTAAAACCATTTTGGTAGATTAAAAAATTACCTATTAAAGAATAATATATTTGATATATTAGAACATTGTTTTAAATACAAAATTTAAAAATGAGGTCTGTTTAATTCAGACTTGTACTTTGTCTACCTTATTTCTATATACTCTGGAGAAAAAGGCTTAGGCAAGACTTTCATTCAGACTTCATTAGCAACTATTTCACCTGAAATACACAAACTCAATCAAGAAAAATCCAGAAAGGTCTGGCAGACAGAAGTTTAAAGTCAAGACTCCAGATGAGGATATCAGCATCTTACTTCTCAAACATTTTCCTGAGAGTAAATCCACCTGAGCAATATAGTAACAAAACTAATTAATACAGACTACCTATTTTTTAGGTTTAATAAACACTCATTAACAGGTTTCCACTAGAATGAAAGCCTAGACGTTATCCTGTTTTATTTCTCTATGTACACTGTTTGGAAGTATCATGTTTTCTGATTTATGCCATAGCATTTCATTTCTACCTTTGGTCTATATTACTATTTCTTCCTGTTTCATGATGTTGAGGCTATCACTTTATATAAAGATAGTCCTCATTTAATGGGAATAATTGGGACCAGAGTTTCCATCACTAAGTGAAAGAGTTATACAGCATAACAACAACACATAACTGCATAGCTTAGCAAAAGCAATCCCAGCACTCCCCGCTGCCTATAAACAAAGATAAACACTAAACAAAAATTGTTGGTCATTAACTGAGTCCTACATGATTTACAAGCAGGCGGTCAGGCAAGTAGGTGGACGCTGCCAGCCAGAGGAGGGGATGTGGTAGCCTGCAAGGCGTAGCAGCAGTGTGAGTGGTGGCTGTTGGGCAGGGGAAAGTGTCAATGGCTTACTGGAATGTGACTTTTTTCTGCTGGCTTCCCCCATTGTTTTGCTAGTGGGAAGCCAGCAAGGAAGGTCACAAATGGGGATCACATGACTGCAGGATATTGCTACCATTATTAAATGTAGGATGTTTGCTAGTCATAAATACCATTCATTCAAAGCCATCACAACTTCAGTCATTGAACAAGTAGTCATTATACAAGGACTACCTGTACTAGCTGAGAAACTCCCAAAATGCATGCACAAAACACATGGGTTAGTTCTTAGAAAAATAAAGACTAATAATATAATCATGATCATTGTAAAACCAAGGGATACAAAATTAGTTTCCCATCAAGCAACCTTGTTACATAAAGCAGGCACCAGAAAGAGATGCAAAAATAGATATTATTTCTGTTGTGGTTATTGTGCTTCAAATACAGCAAACATTAGAATTCTCCTCTTACAACCTCACAAGGTTACTTATCAAACATTTTTGAATTCTTGTGAGCTATACAAGAGACACAAATTCTACCTGAAACAAAATGGAGCAAGGCTGCTGACCTTAACCAGAAGGTAGCAAGGCACCATGTTGACTAGCACATGACAATTTCTCTCCAGGGATATATGAAATAAAACTAATGTTAGAAGTAGGATATGAGAAGTCAAGAGACAATAAAAGCTTTGAAAATATATCATGCCATTATTTGAGAAAGGTAGCTCTAACTATCCATTTCAATGGTAGCAATTCAGAAAATGACTTTGTAAACAGTTGGCAAGTTCACAGAAAGACAGTAAAAAGAAAATTAGGAGACTTCAGCCTAACATATTTTGGGTTTCTGAAATTAGATATAAATTCTTGTAATTCCATCCCTTTTTTCATAATAAAATTTGCTATTGTGAGAATTTGGTTTGGAAAAATAAATATGTTGAGTTTCAGACAGATGATAAAGAGACTGACAAACATTCAATTTTTGGTTTGTATACTAATGCTAAAGCCTCCGACCAAGAAAATGGAATTAGAATCTTGGTTGCAAATAACAACACAAATACAGGTGGTCCTTGACTTACAATAGTTCATTTAGTGACTGTTCAAAATGACAGCACCCAAAAAAAAAAGCAGCGATATATTATCATTTTTCACTCTAACAGCCACTGCAGCATCCCCACGGTCATGTGATCAGAATTTAGATGCCTGTCAACTGACTCATATTTATGATGGATGCAGTGTCCTGTGATCACCTTTTGCGACCTTCTTATAAGTAAAGTCAATGGGGAAGCCAGATTCACTTAACAACTACCAATATGTTACTAACTTAACAACTGCAGTGCATGTTGTACGTGCCCCGGTTTGGGCATAGCAGGCCTCCCTTAAGCCTCCTGGGACCAAAAACAGGATGTGGGGGGCCCCACCCCCGCGCTCCTCCCGTGCATGCATGCACATCTCCCACATGTGCCCCACCATGAGCATGCATGACAGAGACCCGAAAATCAGCTGGCCGGCGGAAGGCGTCCGCACATGTGCGGTGGAGCTGAGCTGGGGCAACGGCTTATGTGCCCGCAGACAGAGCTCCATATGCCACCTGTGATAGTTTGCTATCACGGTTCTAGCATTTTTTCCATGTATTGGTGTACAGCTGATTAGTTCCCTGGTTTTACTTTTTTCTCTGTTTTTTGAGCAAATAGAACAAAGTTAGCTCTTCAATGTTCTGACACCTTCCCTGTCATTCAGGAGTTTTGAAAGATTACAATAATTTTCAGATCATATCCATCAATTGAACTAGCATCTCGGGATGTAATCCACCCAGCCCAGGGCACTTTGAATTCATTCAAAGCAACTTGGGAGTTCTCTCAATTCTTTGCTTATTTTGAGCTACATTTCTTTTCTGCTCCCTCCTCCCTCCCCAAATGGCATAGTTTCTGACAAGTCGGGCCATTTTTTCCCTTTGCAAAAAAGCCAGATGCAAAGTAGGAATTAAGCAGTTCAGCTATTTTCCAATTGTTTCATACATATCTTAAAAGCGTTTGATATTTCTGGCACTCAGTACAAAACAAAAAAATCATTCTACGCCTTAAGTCTTCCTTATCCCATTCTTACAGATTTGAGATATGGTGTGGGCAGGTTGTGTTAGAAGCCCCTTTTTTCCCATTTAAAAAATCTTTTTGTTTCTTACACTAATTTATTAGGAACCTCGTGGTTTATTTTGAAAGTAAATCCGGTCCTTTGGTTTGTGTGCTACGTTATCCCGAAAAAGAACAGCGCTGATTTACACCTCATGGCTCCAAATCTGCCATGCATTTCTTTTTTGTTGAGGGTGTATTGCAGGGGTCCCCAAACTTAGCGACTTTTAAGACTTGTGGACTTCAACTCCCAGAATGCCCCAGCCAGCATGGCTGGCTAGGGCATTCTGGGAGCTGAAGTCCACAAGTCTTAAAGTCGTCAACTTTGGCGATGTCTGGTGTATTGGTTCCAAGCTATACCAAAGATGTCCCGCCCCTACAGATCTAACAGTGAAATAGCTCCGCATGCCGTCGTACACTTGGCTCTGCCAAAGCAAGCCAAGTTCAGGCGACCTGTTTCAGCCAGGCACAGTTTGCACGCTTCCCTGATCCAAAGCTGGAGAACCTCACACGCTTCGCCGTGGGGAGCTACTTCGCCGCACATCCTGCGGACACTCGCTGAGAACACCCAGCCGGTATAAAGAAAAGGCGTGTTTTTGCTCACACCGCGTTTTTACACTCAGCCAGCGCTCCCAACACTTACCCTCCAGGGAGGCCTTGCCAGCACCTTCTTCCCCCTTTCTCTCTCTCTCTCTCTCCAGCCAGTTGCCAACTCCGCCTCTCCGCCGAAAAGGGGCGGGGCATGGAGGCGTTGAAGAACGAGCAGCCCACCCGGCTACGTCTTTTTCTTGAGACGAGGGAAAGGGCGGGGTCGAACGCCGCACGGGCCACGCGACTCTTCTGTTTAGGCTCGTCCAGCCACCACGGCTCTTTGACGGCTTCGCCCGCCAATCAGGAAAGAGAGCGAGACAGAGTAGCTCTCGCGGTAGGGATTCGAAGAAGAGGTGGGATGTGCCGGCCGCTCTGCCGAGGTTGCTTTGCAGGGTCCGGCGCTTGCCCCTCTCTCCCTCCCTCTCTCTCACGCACGCACGCACGCAATGAATCTCAGTGGGACGTTTCATTGAGCCACACTAAGTGACAGCATTAGTACTAAGTCATTGATGAAGTTACCTCGTTTGGGTGTTGAAACATCTGCAAGAAAATGCCTCTGGAGATTGTCAGCCATCCAGGTCATGGTTGTCCCAAAAGTGCTCTTTCAAGAGGCAACTGGACTTTCTGGTTTTACTTTGAAAAGGTTTGGCTTCTCCTCCAAGAATAATCTTCAGCTCTGACTGGATGGTGAAGCTATGCTCCTTGTAGACAGCTGGTCACTTGCATTCTCTTGGTTCTGCAGCCCAACAAGACCAACACAGACCTCAGAGGATAATCAGAACTGCAGAAAAAAACAATTACTGCCAACCTGCCTTCCATTGCACCTGTACACCTGTACACTGCACGAGTCAAAAAGAGGGCCGTGAAAATATTTACAGACCCCTCTCATCCTGGGCATAAATTGTTTCAACTCCTACCCTCAAAACAACGCTATAGAGCACTGCACACCAAGACAACTAGACAGTTTTTTTCCCCGGATGCCATCACTCTGCTAAACAAATAATTCCCTCCCCACTGTCAAACCATTCACTAAGGCTGCATTACTATTTCTATTAGCCTTCTTAACATTCCTATCATCCATCTCCTCCCACTTATGACTGCAGGACTGTAACTTTGTGGCTTATAGCCTTAAAATTTATACTGTTATTGATTGTTTCCTGATTGCTTATTTGTACCCTATGACTATCATTAAATGTTGTACCTTATGATTCTTGACAAATGTATCTTGTCTTTTTATGTACACTGAGAGGACATGCACCAAAGACAAATTCCTTGTTTGTCCAATCACACTTACCCAATAAAGAATTCTATGCTATTCTATTCTTTTCATGACTTAAAAAACGGCATGCTTAACAGACTTGCTAAAAGAATTCAAATAACCAGCTGTCTGCAAGCGTATAAATCCTTCCATTCCCCACTATCCAGTGAGAACTGAAGAAGCTTCTTGAAGACTTTGAAACTTATTCAAAGGGAAAACCAAAAAGTCCAGTTGCCTCTTGAAAAAGCACCTTTGGGACGATCTCCAAGAAAACAACCAAGCTCAGAGAGTACCAAGGACCCCTCATTTCAACCCTGAGCTACAAATTTTCTCTTATTGGTATAATATTAATGCTGTGATTGAGAATATTAATTCTGCGATTGCTGGAAGGGCATTGAGTTTGTAACAGATCCTGGACTTAATATAGTAAGACCTACTGTAAGTACTATAAATCCTGAGAGACTTCTTTTCAATTAATTTTCGTGTTCTGGGTAAGATTCTTGTAATCCCCTTTGTTCTCTTGTATTTAATAGATATTAAGGCTCCCTTTTAACGTGGCATATTTTGTTTTTCATTTTAGCCATCCATTATTTTAAAATACAAATTTTAAGCCAATTTATTTACAACTTAGTTAAGGGAGTGATGCTTAATTAAGATGCAAGAAGCAAAGATTGCTAAAATGTAGCAGAACCAAGCCACACAACTCTTCAAATGCCTATGTCAACTGTTCCTTATTTACCATTATTTAAATGTCTCAGTAAAAAAATTGTATTATTGCATTATTCTGGTCCTGCTTTAGGCATAAAAGACTTTGAGCCAGTCACTCTCTTTCAGCCCAACTCATTGTGTTTATGGGGAAATTAGAAGTATTAGGTATGTTTGCTGCCTTGAGTTATTTATAAAAAATGATGTGGGAGAAAAATAATATTTTCAACATTCTCATTCAAAAGATTCATTTCTTGTTTTATTACAACCCATATACAAGTTAATAAATGTTTATAATTTTTTTCAGGATAGTTTTACAATTCAATTCCTAAAATAACATTCTAATTTCTGATTTAAAAATAGATAGAGCATTATCAGATCATTTAATCAAAACTAAATAGGTGCATTTTATAAGATTATTCATTTAATTATGTGTTTCAGGGTCTGTTTATTTAATTTTTAATATGCATGGAATTCCATTGAGATACTCACTTTTTCAAAGTAGGAAAAACACTTTGTAAAAAAACTTGCAAGCAATGAGTATTTTTGATAATTAATTTTATGATTTCAGGATTTTTCCACTGTGTGGTGCCAAAGTACTATATTAAACAATTAAGATGCCAAATAATTTCTTTTGAGTTTTTGTGTAGATGTTATTTATTTACTTGTCTTTTTGTCAAATATCCAAAATACCACATTATGAGAAGTCAAATTGAGAACAATTGTCCCACTCTCTTCCATTAATTTGTGTAATTTCAATATGTTATGATGTATAACAAGCATTCTATTAATAAATTCTTAGTATAAATAAATGGCAAATTAGGGGCAATAGATTTGTATAGCACTTCAAATGTTCAGGAACTGAATACATTGGGGGGAGGGACCCAGTGGTGGGTTCCAGATCCCTTTCCAACCGGTATGGACGCGTGCAGCACATACATGGGTCTTAGCGCCTCCACAAGCCTCCATAATGCTCCAACTGCTCAGCAGAGTGTCGCACAGGCACTGTACTTGCCATACACGTGTGCAGAAGTGCAGAAGATTTAAAAGACTGGTAAGGAGCTCAGCGGGTGGGCGCGTGGGCCTTCCGGAGTACCCTGCTGGAACGGTATCCGGTGCTCCAAGCTGGGTCTGGTACGCCCGTACCGGGGCATACCGCCTGCAACCCACCACTGGGGGGACCCCAGCTATTTTGATATCCAGTTGCAATTCTTGGATGATCATTTTCATTAGTGTTTGATCTGTGTGTTTTCATTAGTGTTTTAATGTTTTAATTATTAGGCATTATAACGGTTCTTTTATACTCATGTTTTATTGTGTACCACTCAAAATCTTTAGATAGGGTGATACAAAAAGAATTATAAATAATTAAATGACACAATAAAAATGTCATCCTTTGTGATTCTGTAAAATTTTAAGTTTCCACTTTAAGGTAGCATTTCTATAACTTTTCTTTTTAAAAGGAAAACAAACAGCAATTGAAATACCCTCTTTACCCCCATTATGTTCAGATAATATATTAGTCAATGCTATTTTACTGCATGCTAAATAAATGTAGATGATAATCAGTGTTGATCTCATGAATGGCTGCCATCTTGACTTTTTAATTGCTTTCCCCGGACACCTACTGAAAAGCAAGATAAAATATTTCAAATATTTAATTGTTTGCTTAAATTGGGTTGCAGCAGCAGTTTAAAGGCATAATTGGGAATCATGTGTATTCAGGATTTTTCTTCTGCATTCTGTCCTTCATGAACAATTGTCCAATGTGGCACAAATAGGAAAAGATACAATTAAATGTTATTTGTGAAAAAAATGCCCTAAAAGCTTTTTTGAATTCCCCAAGCCTATGGTATTTATTTAATCACAATAGCAACAAATGTATATTCAATTTTAAAACTGTTATCTTCAGGCATTCACACAATCCATTTGAGCTTTTCACACTATTTATTGCACATATAAATGCTTGCGACGTGGAAGTTAAAGTGGAAGATAATTTGTTCATTGTATATAGATTTTACAATTGGATTACAGAAGGTGGCAGTACAAAACATTCTTTAGTGTGTTATGTATAAACACTGTATGCTTTCTATCTCACAGCAACATTCACAAGGGACTTACAGAATTGCCTATTTATTATCAATTATCTTCACAGAACATGCTAACTTTGGTTAACAGAACAAGCTAGGTAACTTTTCTCACAAATTAAAAGGAGGAAAATGGGAATAAATGAAATGAATGCTGTAGTGTCACATGATAGACCTAGCCTTATAAGCTCAACATGTATAACTAGCAGAATCAGCCCATCCCCCTTCCTATGTGGAGAATGGGACTAGTCTTTCAAGAGATAAAACAAGACTTTTTTTAAAAAAAAGATCATAAAAGGCTTTTGCTGCATACTAAGTAAACAACTCTCACAAAGATTTGAGGAAGTCTGCCTGAGAAGATGTATAACTGAGAATGTCCTGAGTCCTGCCAGCTGGCAGGGGAGCTCTATTCTGAACACTGGGATTCATGGTTTAGTGCAATATGTAAATTTAACTAGTAGTCAGCAAGTGGTTAGGTATTCAGCAAGCCATGATTAAATTAGACAATGTAATGATAGCCAGTATTAGAACCAGTACAAAAATGCAACGTTT
Organism: Natrix helvetica; assembly: GCF_964273705.1. Classification (NCBI taxonomy): domain Eukaryota; kingdom Metazoa; phylum Chordata; class Lepidosauria; order Squamata; family Natricidae; genus Natrix; species Natrix helvetica. The sequence goes on from NC_138552.1 coordinate 249,323,202, forward strand.
TAAAAGAATGGTATGTGAAGGAATTATCAGGGGTTTTTTTTGGGGGGGGGGTTGTATCCTAGTGGTTGGTGGGGGCAATTTATGACATTTTACCAAAAGAAGTAAAACAACAAATAATTCTTCCTCAGTGGGTTGTGTCGAGATCAAAAGAAAAGCATGCAATTGTGTATGGGCAGAATGATGCACCTATTTTGCCAAAAAGCTGTTTTTTACATATGCCCCTGCTTAGGACTTCTCTGAGTAAACACTTCCACAAAAATATCACTCTCAGCTCTAAATCCTTGGCACATAATTTACACTACCAAGTTAGTGTCCCCACTAAGGTACTTCATTGCTTCATTGAATTAGGTAGTGCTCTCTCTCCCCAGAAAGCCAATTAAAGGACGGGAAAGAGGGGGGGGGGGGGATTGGCCACTTGGCTGCTCCTGAGAAAAACTGGAAGGAATGAGCCTGGTACCTGGAGTGTCCCAAGAGGCAAGATGACAGGAGGGGAGTCTCTGTAGCCCCACATAAGCAGTACAGAATTGTAGGGATCCCTTTTGTGCAGAAAGGCCCTTAGCTGAGCAGTAACATTTTCACGGAAGTAAAGACCAGCCTCTGAACCTGGACAGTTTCCTTTCTCACTTTCCCAATCTGCCCAACTATGCCACCTTTTTCGGTGGGCTTTCCCTGCACTTAAGCAGGTGTTTTATTGTGGACTTCTTGATGATCTCTAGCTTGGGGGGGGGGGGGTTGCAGACATTTCATTATCCATCAAGTGAATATAGGGGTTTGTTCCCTGTAAGTTGCACTGATGACATTATCTAGTTTGGTAATGAAATGTCTGCAAATAAACAGCCAAGCTCCACCACTCAATCCTGAACTACAAATACTCTGTTCTGTTGGAGATGTTTTACTGACAGCACAGTCCCCAATTTAACATGTTGGTAGCAAATGAGACTTTTCAGTTTTTCAGGCATTCTATCGGTTGTTAATAACTGGTTTTGATGATTATAATTAATTGTTTTACCGTTGTTTGGAGCGTCTGTATTGATCGATGTTATTTGTTCTTTATTCTATCTGCATGTTATTCTTGTTTAATTGTATACCGCCCTGGCAGCTTACTAAACAATCTATGATTGGCACTTCCCTCGTTCCCATGCTTGAGCTGAGATTTCTGAAAACTTGAAAGCTTTTGCTCTTTCAGAGCCAACGGACCTTAGGTTGAATTTGACACCTCCACATCTATGGAAGTTGAGAGCAATGGGCTTTTTAAGCAGGCTGATTTTGGAGAGTGCTGTGCTTTTCTGCCAGGGGCATCCAATTCTGCCTCTACGATTTCAACATACGGGGAGGCCCGATGGTATTCTTGCCCCACAACTTGATTTCACTCGCTTCTCCGGGCGAGGGATGCAAAGCCGCCCCACCTCCATACCCCGAGCCTGCAAACCTAACGCCACCCCCACTGCGGAGAGGCCGGAGTGGACCGCAAGTCCCGCCTAAGCGGCTGTTTGAATGGCCAGGGGAACTGCCGCTCAGCCCAGGCCCCTCGCCGCCTGTCCCGCCGAGCGAGGGGATGGTGCCGCCGAAGCCTTTAGCGCAGAGCGGGCTGCCCGGGAGAGGCGCAGAGATCTTGGGGAGTGGAGTGGAGCGCGGCGGGCCCGTCAGTGGAGTCATTGAAGAGCCGGAAACTTCATGAGGACGTCCGCAGGTGTGCCTTAAGTCCGAGGGGGTTGGGGGGGGGGAGTGTGCGGGACGGATAATGACCCTCGTTTTTTCCTCTTCGGGGAGAGACACTCTGAGACGGCGTGACGAGGAGCCATAAGAGCAGGGAAAGCAGGAGCCGTCTTTCCCCTAGTCCTGCCTCTTCTTTTCCCTTTTCCTTCTTTGGCTCAGCAAAAAAAAAAAAAAAAGGAGGGGGGTATTAGTTGAGGAAGGATGGGAAGCAGTTGTAATCCCAGAGATGTCCAAAGTTGTTAACACTGGTAGTCACACCGTGCTTTTGAGTCACTCACAAAGTGACTTCTGCCCCAGGGCTTCCACTAAATAAGAGTATATATGAGTGTTTTTTTCCCTACATTTCTTCTTTGTATCAAATCTTGTTAACAGATCTCTGAGAAGGGGGTCTTTCTTTCTTTCCTTCTTTCTTTCTTTCTTTCTTTCTTTCTTTCTTTCTTTCTTTCTTTCTTTCTTTCTTTCTTTCTTTCTTTCTTTCTTTTTTACACATTACAGGCAGGGCTTACTTATATGCCAAGTTATATATATTTGGTATGGTTATAAATTCCGCAAGGTGTCTGTAACTGAATAAAAGGGAAATCAACATCTTAAATTTGATGCCATGAGATGTTGGGCTCAGAGCTAAATTCCGAGAAATCACATTTTTTACATTGCAGGAATCAAAAACATGAGGACTAGCTATCCTGAGGAAAAGGCACTCTGTGTATGTTCAGTGTTATAATTCCTCACCACCGTGCGAGAACTAAATTCTTCTGAGGCCGAGTTTGGCTTTAGACCCAGTGTTAGAAAAAAATACTATTCTGGAGTTTTATACTTTTTGAATTGCAAGTGGTTTTTTCTCTCTCTCTCATCTGTCATTATCCTACAAATAGGAGAAGAGTCAAGGGAAATGTGGCTTACATGGGAATATCTGCTTACCAGGAATGGACAGAAGCTAAAAAATAATATCAACAATAACAACCAACTGAATTGCATGAATTGAATTGAACTGGATTGAATGGTAATGCTAAATCAGGAAAGCTTTCTGATATCAGACTATTTTAACAACAGTATCAACAATATTACATTCTTTCTCCTTGCCACACATTGTCCTACAGAAATATAACAAGTATAGAATAGCCAGGAGTAGAATTTACTGAGAATCTAGGAGCTCCATTCAGAACTGATACACGAAATAAATCCCTGGGTTAAGAATTCATAGTTCTCAAGGTGTGCCTTTTATATCTGGCTATGAATAACTGGGAGTATTTTTTTTCTTTTTTCTCTTTTTTTTAAAAAGCCCTTTGCCCTTGAGGCCTACCCACTCTTGCTCCATATCCTGAAAACCACTTTGAAATTCTTTTGCTCTTCATTCTGGCCAGGCTCCCAGAATGCTAAATTGTTTTTGAGCTGGAAATACGGTCAGTAATCTTTTCCCTTGTGATAAGTGGAAAAGCCTTGGACTGCAAATTTTTTTAAAGAAGCTCACTATAGGAAATGAACAGCATGTTCCAGAAGGATCATTTTCTGAAATAGGCCTTTTTAATGAGCATACAGTAGTGGAATGAGAAGGTTTCAATACACATTTATAAAGTAACATATCTTGCCAGTATCTTGATGGATAAAAATATTGCAATAAAAATAGTAATGCATTACAGTATATATTCTGATGATGAAGGAAACATAGCAATCCTAATACCATAGGCCCTAAAAGTGACTGCAACGTTGTTTAAATGTGCCCAAGTACAAATAAATAATAATACATAATTACACAAATAATGGAATTAGATAATAGCCACCTATCAGTAATTGTATTGCAGCTTGTCAGCCTTCTCATGAGACAATGGTTGGGTTTATGAAGGGTATAGTGATAAACCATTACATCATTTGTTTGCTCTTGCCTTAGTATGATATATGAAACTGTCAATTCTGGATAATAAAGAATGGCTTATATTTACAACATTCATTAATGCAATGTATTAACCAGGTAGTTTTTTAAAAAAATAATTAATTAATGTATTTATTTATCAAATTTAGAAACTAACAATCTCTCAGAACAACTCTGGGAGAACTAATTTTATTCAACACACTACAACATAATGTGATATTATTTGCGGTATAATACAACAGCCAACATTTTTTACACTAGAAATGTTTCTATGGAATACTGTATTTACTGATTTATTACAAGTACGGTATATCTTGTGCTTCATCCAACAGTTAAAAGTAGCTTAAATCGTTCTTTCCTTTACCTCTATATTATCCCGATATTAAACCTATAAACCAGATTAATGTGGGAGGTAATGGCTGGGTTTATAGGGTGCTAAGCCATAATGTGTAGGACATTTTGATTTGTTTGTTTGGTATGGCTTTGGCTTACCATATAATGCAAACCTTGCTTTAGATCTGAATTTCCCAAGTTCAAGTAAATTATTCCGACCTGCAGATTCTCTCCTGTGATGCACCTTTCAACATTTTCCTCCATTGGTAACTCTGCCTAGGGTTGCCTCACCTTCTATAGTACTGGTTGAAAATGCACAATTCTGTGCTTAGATTTATTAATACCCCATAGGGTATTAAATTTCACAAGTGTGATAAAATTCTTTTTTTTACAAGTAAATAAAGTTTATTTCCATTTGATAGGTAGCAGATTAACTGCTTTTATTTAAAGAGATTAATTCCCATACTTTAACATCATGATACAGGATCTAATGTTTCACTGTTGAATATATTAACTGATATAAGGCACTTATGAAATAGTTTAAAATATCAGTGAAATCATCAGTGTCTTTTCAGATAAAGTTTATGCTTTATACTGAAATGAATAAAAACGTGTTCTTTTTAAATTGCAAGAAACACCCACAAAGTTCAGGGAGGTTAGGTTTTTCCCAAAATACTTTCCCAACACATAAAGTAAACAAGCATAAAAAAGGAAGAACTTTGTTTCTTTTCTCTATAGTCAATTATTTCCCTCTTTTACAATATTTGTTACAAAAAAAAATCACTTCTTTAAAATGATGTGTTAGCTGCAAGTTTAGTTGTTATTTTTAAAAACTGGAAAGGAAGATTTTAATTCTAAGCAAAGATACAAATTTAATTCAAAATAAATTAAATAGGCCTCAATGGGATTGTACTATTACTTTATACTTTAAAATGAAAGAAATAAAAAAGCACAGGAGGGAAAATGTGTGTAGGTTCATAATGCTGAATCAGAACACAAGCAAGCCAAAGTGATGAACTCATTTATTTTTCCCTTGAGGAATCAAATAAGAGACGGGAAGTCATTGACTCATAAATAAGATCATTCATTCCACAAATGTAAACAGCATTTATTGTGCCAGCAAATATTTCTGTAGTCCTTTGCCGTCTGAAAAAATGTAAAGTAAATAATTTTCTGAAATTAAAACTAAAAAAAACCCTTTACAATAATGGAAATCAGAATATTATATGAGCAATACAATAGTTGTGATCTACACAGAAACTGAAAGTCATTGGTAATTTTGTTATTTAACAATTGACATTTTTATATTTATTTTACATTCTAAAAATAATTAAAAAATAATTAAAAGGAAAACAAAAATTGTGAAGAGAGAATTGATCATTTTTAAGTTGTATCAGCAAAATTAGTTTAGATTTTATTTTTAATCATCATGCACTATAACATTTCAGAGATTTTGCTATATTATTTGTGGTCAATTATTTGATTTAATATACAGTTTAAATATCTTAACATTAAAATTTATTATTTATAAAATATTAAAATATAAAATTATATATCATATACAGTATTAAAATGGCTTATAGGTTTTAGCTTCTATGCTTTGTTTTAAATTATATAAAATGTGTTTTAATATTGTGTGATTTGCCAGATAAAATAGAAATGCATTTTTAAAAAAATAATTAGTTGAACCAAAAACAATGTTTTATGACATAATTCTATACCTATATTTCTAGTTAAATGAGTTCATGTTAACTTGACATTTTACAATAAGAATTGAGATTAATTTTTTCTTGATATCATGAATGTACAATTTGACAAACATTGCACTCATCATAACTTTGTAATATGCATAAAGACATAATCTTATGCTAAGCATTGAAGTAATCAAAACATATTTATTTGACAATTAAAATACTTTTAATTTGTACAATACATGTAAATGTATGTATATTAACAGTTAAAATCTTATTGAATATCTCCCTTTTTTTCAAAGCCTAAATATGGCAGACTTCCTAGAGCCAGAAAGGATAATAAACTGGAAAGAAAGATGCATGGTTATGGAATCTCAACTAATGAAGTTTCACCTTCAAGCCAGCAAAATTAGAGAACTGCTTGCAGAGAAGGTAAGTGTTAGAAAGTCCAATGTAATTTATTGTATAGTTCAGCAATATAGATTGCTTATTAGCTATCTATTGACTAATTTCATTTGCTTAAATAGATACCTTTTGATTAATTAGCTTAATCTGGCAATAGTGATCACTAGACATGTATGTATGCTTTTATCCATCATAGGAAAATATACATGTGTCTAAAAATGCTTCTCTGGATCTATTTTCAAAGTTATGAATTGCCACAACCACTCAGAAGGTGCTCAGCCAAGGTCTTCTCGAAATACCTAACTATGCTCAGAAAACTAATATTGTGATAGTTCATCCCTGCTTAGTTACGTTTTGCCCAACCAACCCCACATAAGTGCTGTTTCCCGTTAAGATGAAAGTCAGCAACCATGCAACACTCAAAATCTGGGGAAATAACATTTTCCAGCAATATTTATATGCCACGATACATTTGTACATGCAGTACATGTAAGGCTGGATAAAAGAATCCAAGGTCATCCTCAATATAAAAATATGACCTTTCCTTATTTCAAAATGATCATTGTTGGAAGGCAAACAGATTGCCTTCTTCACTAAAGAATAGTATTTGAACATGCTCCCCTGCGCCCTTTTGAATAGCCAAATATTAATTGAGATAGGTTTTATAGAAGTTACATATGTTGTTTATTAAATCAAGGAGTCTGGACATAAGGGTGGTGAGTCAGTGATCTTGAAAGCAAAGAAATTGATGATTCATTGACCTTTTGTACTACCTGCAGTATTTCCTTTCTGTGGAATCTGGATATTATGGAGATGGAATATATGCAAATGATAAATCTGACTCATCAGTTACATATATAGCAGAAACAGGGAACATCAGTGTATGTAAATACTTTTTTTTTAAGAAGATGCATATAAAAATGCAGAGCATATTCTGGCACAACTGGTTATGCCTGCATTTTCAGCTAGAATTGGATTGGATTAGTACATATATATCTAACTGGTTGCCCTAAGAGGGTATGCTTAAAGTATACGTTATATGTTTGCAAATAATCACTATATTTACTTTAAAGCAACTTTTTATAGAGAAAAGGGCATGAATTTGCAATAACTCTCTTGAGAAAAATGCCTGAAAAATATGTTTTGCTGTAAGATTAGGTTCTAATATGAAATGAGAAAAGGTTATTCTTGTGAATAAACATATACATTAAGGAAAAAAAGGAATGAAAGCTGCAGGTCAAGCATTGAATGATTAGGTGCGAAAGGAGAAAAAGTAGATATACCACATCTTTATTCTATATACAGAACTTTGCTGAATTAACATTGAATGTTATTCAATGTTGGTGATAGCATAGCATCCATTACTTCAGACAGCATCCTTGTTTAGGGAGCAGGATATATATGTTAACAGAGCTCTATCCTCCAATGAAAGCAATACAGAGACTACCAGAGTATCTGCGAGATTTTTTTCACATGAGGTAATGCCATCAATTGAATTAGTTGTAGGGGTGGTAGTGCTACAAAATTGAGATATGTGGACAGCATCAATTTGTACTAAATGTGATTCTTTTGAAACAATAAACAGTTTCAAATAGTTTACTTATTCATGAACAGCGGTGGTTCTTCATTAGGATTTGTTCAATATATCCTGTTCCATAGAAACAGTTTTATGTAGTCATTTGAACTATAGTGGCGGCCTATTACTGTTCCCGTCTGATGGGATTTTTGGGGAGAATTACTGCTGTAACCAGGGGCCATAGAAAACCAGCAAAAGATTACAAAGAAAGTAAAGCTTCCATATAAATTCAAAAATAATCTAAATATTTATTACAAGACTAAAGAAAACTCATGATCTACCTACATATAGATTACATTTATTTATTTATTTTAAAAAAGATAAGCCATACATGAGAAAATAAGCCTTTTCTTGGCTACTCATTAAAATGAATAAGCTGATTAAGGCTGTAAAAATGCATCTAAGTGAATCAAATCTAAATCAGACACAGGCTTTAGAATATGATTTTTTCTTAATTCAGGACAAGCAGACATTAAAACATTAATTAGAGTTTCCTCAAAATAAGTATCCACATTAAAACAAAATCCTTATGATTTCTCTCTGCTGCCTTTTTTGTCATTTTTATCAATAATTTGCTATCTAATTTTTGCACAACTTTGTTTTCGTTGAAAGAAAGGTAATATTCTCCATTTATTCATTTACTTCATATATTTATGTTTGTGCTATCTAGGTTAATCTTATTAAGCAGTTTAATACATACGTTTTCCTAAATTGTCAGAAATGGATCATGAACATCTGATAAACTGGAGAGGTATAAAAACTAAGTGAATGCCTTATGTCACAAGCACACTTTTCTTCTCTCTTTTTCCACTTGGCAAGTTATGTATTTTGCTTCATAGTTTTGATATATGAGGTGTTTAATAGTACATCAATGTGGCCCTGAGAATGTGGGAGCAGGGAACAGGAAGAGACAAAGAAATATAAAGTAATAGTAGGTCGTGGCAACTGGCTCTTTTTTTTTTCATCTTGTCATATCAGAGCATACTTTAAAAAATTAAATGCAAAGGAAAATATTTTTTAAATATCTAAGCAGAAGTTGTGACTTTTTAAATGGGAGAATTCAGGGTAGAATTTAGGAAATGGTTTTAGTATAATTTGTTCAGATTGTTCAAGGAGTTCAAATCACTTCATTTTATTAATGTTGAGTTTCATTCAACGTGTTACAGATAAAAAGAAAATATTCTGCTTAAGGAAATGTCTGAAGACATTTGGCACTTAATAGAAATATACATCACTTGTGTATTTTAATACTAAATATTTTACAGTTCATCAACCACATACAATAATAAAATGGCAGAACCATCTTTCATGTTGTTGTATTGCTGACATAAGTAAATAATAATTTGGGTTTAGCTAGCCTAGGTGTTTTGAATTTTCAGCTTTCATCAACCAAGAGATTGGGGGATTTGGCTCCAAAATATCAGAGGCATCAGGTTGCTTACCAGGGCTAAGCATTAGAACAAGTAACATGCAAGATTCTTTAGTGTTCAAATGTAACAAAGCAACCCATGAGGGAACGTTCAAGAAGTTGAATACAAACAACAAACAATTTATAATAAGAATTTTCTTTAGCAGTTTTATCTACTTTTGCTATATCATGCAAAATTAATAAATTCTAACATGAAGAAAAGTATAGTTTATATAAGGAATCAGAGATAGTATTTATTTGTCAACCAAAGTTGAATAAGATTTGACTTCCAGGGGAGGAATGAAAAATTGAAGATGTCTCCACAAAAGCAGATCTGATGACTGAGGCAAAGATCATGAACTGGAGAGGAAACCAATTCTCCAGAACTTCTCCAGATAAGGAGAGGATGGGAAACTTCAGGGCAGCAGTATTCTGCGATCTGAGCACAAGGAAATGAAGGAATCAGGGGTGGGCTGCTACGGGTTCGCCCGGGTTCGGGAGAACCTGTGGCTAATGTTAGGGCCAGTTTGGAAAAACTCCATATCCCACCCCTGGCTGGCCCCACCCACCCCGCCCTTCGCCTCACAGAAGTCTCCATGCAGCCAGTTTTGGGCCGTGCAGATGCTCGGGGCGGGGGGAAAACAGGCCTCCTGGAAGGCTGGAAAGGGGCCCATTTCTGGCCTCCAGAGGACCTTTGAAGCCCAGGCGAGGCAGTGTTTACCCTTCCAGAGGCTCGAAGAAAGCCTCCGGACCCTGGGAATACGAAAATGCCCACCCCCGCCATGGTGCAGGAGGCCGACTAGGTCACACCCACCATGGCGATGCCCACCAGCAACTGGGCAGAGAACCCATTGCTGAAATTTTTGAAGCCCATCCCTGGAAGGAATTAACCATTCCTTATAACCACAATAGAGCCTTTCAAAGGACAGTAGGTTTGCAAACCTCACTTTCAGAAATTAACTATTAACTATTTTAAAGTTAGCAAAGGCCTTCAAAAGGACAAGTTTGAAAAGTCACCAGGGGAGTTTAGCTTCAGCTGTGAACAAAAGAAAAAGTAGTTACAAACTTAAAAAGTTACAGAAATTGTAAATTCAAGTATGGCAAAAAGCTAAATAAGATTTAGATCTAAGGAAATTACAAATGGATTAAGGATCCAGTTAAACTTGGAGTATTAACATTTATTCTAAGATTTTTTGAAGTAATTATACATAAATTGCTTCTCATGGAGAACAGACTTAGTTTTCTATCTTGGCTTTTAACAAATATAAGCAACTTTATGATTTTAGAAACATGAGGGAACTAGATTCTAAGTAGAAGGAAAAAAAATACAAGGCCAACTTGGGGGAGGGGCTGTTAGCTGGGGTTTACAAAATAACACAAAATGTTCTAACATTGGAAATATTAAATTATATCTTTGGAGAATGAAGCAAGAAATATTGTAGCTACAATATCAACTATAATGCCTGAGTCTGTCAATGAGAGAATGACAGATGTTGTGCAAATTTTGTCTGACAAGAGAAAGTACCAAAAGTAGAAGTACAAATGACAGACCAAGAGAATGAGTTGGAAAATGACTTTTATTGGATATACAAAAGAAACTGGCTGAAATGTTAAAAATTTAAAGGGAAATGCAAATGGAAAACCAAGAGAATGACCTGGAAAAAAATCACATTGGAGCTACAAAAGGTTTGTTGAGCCCTTGAAAAATTCTGAGCAATTGGATAAGGAAAAATTAAAAAGAAATCAAATACTATGATAGTATTTGAATGACCTAAACTAAAAATCTGTTAGAAGTATATTAAGAAGAAATATAAAATTGCTTCATTTGATCAAGGTTAAAATAAGACACTTATTTTCAAAGTTCTGGCAGCTTTTTACAGAATTTTTGCTGACACCAGAATTGAAAAGTTATTGTTTTATGGATTTTCTTATAATAATGGATGGGATATGAATTGAAGAGATATCTCTTTGTAACCTTACAGCCAGTAAATTTGCCAGTTTAATTGTTATACTTCTTGTAATGAAGATTGGAAGTCATGTCTATTTTATAAAATATTCTTTATCTCTTTTTATTTTTTCCTGCACTTTTTATTCTTTCTTAAAAAAAATGGTTTGTGTTAGTTATTTACAATTTTTATCAAAATCCTTAATAAAAAGTTATATACAAAGTTGAATAGGATTAACACCTTTCCTGCGCGAGCTGCACTGGCTGCCTGTGGTTTTTCGGGTGCGTTTCAAGGTGTTGATTACCATCTTTAAAGCGCTCCATGGCACAGGGCCTAGTTACCTGCGGGATCGCATTCTACCACATACATCCCTGCGACCAGTTCGCTCACACAGGGAGGGACTCCTCCAGGTGCCGTCCACCAAGCAATGCCAACGGGCGGCGCCTAGGGGTAGAGCCTTCTCTGTGATGGGCCCAACCCTCTGGAATGACCTCCCCCCCCCCGATATTAGAACTACTACCGACTTCCGCTCCTTCCGACAAAAACTTAAGACTCACCTGTTCCGACTAGCCGGCCTGGCCCACTTATAGTTCTACTCTTACCTCCTGGCGGATATTTTATTTGGGATAGTTTTTAAGGTTAATGTTCTTAACTTTTTAAATTTTTATAAATTCTTAATCTAACTTAACTAAAATGTACAGGGAATTTCTACTACCTCCTCCAGTTCTATGTTTAATTTATTTACTGTATACTTATAACATGTATATTTACTGTTTAACTATTTTAATATGACTGTACACCGCCCCGAGTCTCTTTTGAGAGAGGGGCGGTCTAGAAATCCAATAAAGTTAAGTTAAGTTAAGTTTTAGATGTTCCCCAAAGAGGATTAATAGTAGAATATATGTATAGGAAGAGAATAATCTCTAGCAATGCTTTTAGTTTTAAATCGGAAAGGTGTAATTGTATAGTCTCTGACACCTACCCAATATGCAGGTAGCTCTCACTTAGTGACTTTCCTGTTCCCTGTAGTTACAATGGAGATGAAAAAGTAAATCTACAACCAATCCTTGCATTTATGTATGTAAAGCAAAGGAAAGTTGAAGTAAGATTTAAAAAGCACAGTCACAATTTCACTTAGCAATCACTTTGCTTAATTACCAAGTTGCCAGTCAAAATTATAGCCACTAAATGAACCTACCCATATATTACTGGCCATACCCTAATAGCTGGGTTATTATAAACCTAAAGAAGAAGCCATAATTTCTGTTAGTATATTGGAATGGAATGAATTTTGTAAAGCTAAAGATTATATGATTCTTTTGTTTTGCATTGTATAATGCTTGTATGAATTAAGATAAATTAGAAAGCAGAAAGGAATGGCCTTTAGAAATAATTCTTTTAATAACAGTATTCAGGGATGAAAATAGCTTGCATATGTGACTTTCATGGACTTTGTTTTTAAACTGCCAGTGATATTAATGTGTATCAGCTGGGTTGGATATGTTAAGTTTATTTCTCAGTTGATTTTTGTATAATTTTGCTTAATTGTTTTAGAATAACATTTACTTTGATGACTTACGAGCTAAATAACAAATATGGATGCAATCAAAAAGACAGCATCTCAGCATTCCTTCTCCCTCAAACTTACTCTCCATATTTTCCTGTAGTTTATTTTAGTTAGCATCAGATTATCTTTTTTCATTGAGAACAATTTGGCATTGAAGGAGAACAATATCACTTATTCACCATATGAAAACTGGAAAAGTGATGGGTTAAAATGATATTTCTGTCTTTTAAAGGAGAAGACTCAAAATGGCAGAAGAAAGGCATCTATTGTAAGGCAGGGGTTGGAAGACAAGTGAGAGAATGGACATGTTTATACTATATTGCTAACTATAGGAAAGAACTTAGGTCTAAATTTAGAGAAAAATGTTTGCTTAATAATTAGCGGGTGTGCTGGAATAGTTGAACTTTGGCATATTTTCCTCTGCTTTTTGGAAATCTGTTTTGCGTGTTTAATACTGTACATGCATTGTCCATAAACATAAATAGCTGAACCCACTTATATTCTGCTACTTTAGCTGCTAACGATCAAGTCTGTGCACAACACGTACGTCACATCCTGCCTGTCTCTAAATAAAATTTTATTTCATAAGTCTTTAAACCAATTTAAGACCACATTATAAAAATATGCTATTGGACATTTCTACAAATTTTAGTCAAGCTTAAGTCCTCTGCAAGATTTGTAAATTACTGCCCACTTGACTGCCCTTGATTTGTATGGATTTCCATCAATCAGTTAGGCAGGGAAGTTTATCAGTTCAATTCTTTGGGGTCATAAATGATTGATAATAGTCATATGCTTGGTATTTTCTATTGTAATTTTTATATTGTGATTAGGGACATTATTGCAAAGCTTGGGAAAACAAATTGGCAAGAAGTGTTATAGATTAGGAGTGTCCAACTGGCAGCTTACGGGCCAGATGCGTAACTCGCACCCCAGGTCAGCGAAGGTGAAAATGTTGTGATACATCACGTGACGGCAATGTGATGCGGCAAGTTTGACACCTGTGTTATACAGCATAATAGAGAAATATAAAAAAATATTTCCTTGCCCAAGAACATTTTGGCTGATTTTATAATATTCTACTGCTTTCCAGTCAAGGAAAAATATACAAAATAAAGCTGTGCAGTGCTTCAGATTGATTACAAAAAGGTGTTTTGGAGCATATGGAAGCATGAATATAGCTCCTGTCTGGAACTCTTTAAAGCAGCTTTGTCTTTTCCCAGGATTCCATAGCAGGTGCAGAGAGCAAAACATGTAATCCTTGGACAAGATGCAGACACCTTGCAGACAGATGCTACATTTGCAATCCCACATGCTCTGAAGCACATTTTCCAAATATTTCTGAATCATAGCATAGCCCTATATAAAAATACCTCTAATACCTCATTGGCGCAATTCACATATAATACTGATAATTGATTTAGTGCAGTGGGCAATAAAGAGGATAACCTCTCAGTGTTTGATTTGTTTTCACGGAACCCCAGTAGATTATTATATTATAACTATTGTAACAGGCGTGGCATAGTGTGAAATAGAAATAGAAAAGATCCTCAAGTTACAAATGTAATGGAGCCTGCCAATTACTTTCATAATCCAAGGATTTGTAGGAAGTGAATCATGTAACTTAAACATGATCACTCCCTACTTTCGTCCATGCATTTGCTAATTAATGCGCAGTTCGTTAAATGTATGAGGTATCTCAGAGTGGGGAAGGCCATGGAGAGCCTAGTGCAGTGATGGTGAACCTTTTTTGGCTCGCGTGCCATAAGCGGGGGGAGCGCAGGAGGGTCGTGTGCGGGCATGCTGCACCCATAATGCAATGCGTGACACCCCCCCCCCAGGGAGCATGCACGCATGACAGGCGCAGCCTCCCATTTTTTGCATGGTTTTTTCGTGCTACCCAAAACTTTCTGATTTTAAGCAGCCTATAGTGGCCCTAAGGCAGCAAATGAAAACATAACCCATCATCAGGAAACCAAAGAACAGTTTATAAGCCTCCAAGCACACTTGGAAATGATCTTTCATCTCTTCTATTTTCTAAAACACAGAGTGTTTACAAAATGAGATATAATGTGCTTCCTTCAGCACACCTATAGGGCAGATTTAAAATAATTTTATATACATGTTGATTAGGAAACAAAAACAGTTGCTTGTGGTTTTCTCTGATATACCTCTTCTAGATGTATATTACAAATGCATCACACCTTTCCTGTTTGCTTTCAGATCAATCTGAGCAATTTTATGTTTCTGTACTGCTGTCAGACAAAAATGACTTCATCACATTTAATGTTGTAGAATTTTATGTGACACATATAGTCTGCCACCTTTGTGAATTGGCCATTTAACTGTTAGCTGATCACAATCTAATTTATTTTCTTGTCTTGTTTTGAAGTGATTTTAGATTGTAAATGTCCATGTTCTCTCCAGTTGAAAAAACATAGACATAAAAGAATGTGGAGAATAATAGGAATAAGAGTTTATCTTGTTTAAAATGGAAGATGATTATGTGGCTGGTTTGGTGAAAAACAAAGCAAGAACATAAATCAAGAGAAGATTAAAGATGAAAATGTAAATTGGGAAATTATTAGAAACAGACTAATAAAAAGAAGCCTGAATCATAACGTGTGGTATTTGCACAGGAGGATGAGGAGAAAAAGATGGTCAAGAAAGACTTAATAAAAACATACAGCTTTCTACATTGGAATTACCATTCAAAATCAGGTATTTCTGATCTAACTGATACATAAATAATTCCATTTAGGGAGGTACATTTTTAATACCTGTCTCTGGTTATTAAAAGCAGTTATTATTTAGCAGTCTACCAGTATATATTTATTGTTTTCCTTTGTTCAAAGTAAAGCCAGAGCACACAAACAGAGAATAATTATATTTATCAGGTGGGTGGGCCAGAACTGGAAATCTTGATACTGTTTATAACTCTGCTTAGGAAGTTAATTACATGACTTAAAGAATAATACTCAGCAATGATTTTATTTGATCCATTAGCTGAAGAGGCATTAAGCATAAAGAACACAAATGGATTTGAGATTGAAATACTTTCATCCACCTGTTGGCATTAAGCTACTTTAATAGAATCAGCAGACTATTTCAAAGTCTCCTTCTCAGAAGCCTTAAGAATTTTTAAGTCTGCCTGTTCGGACCCATTTGTCAGTTCCTATGACAGCGCAACTATCCATAATAAAACCTTTGTCAGAGTTTTTGGGAGGGACACAGTTTGAACACTTTGTACGTATTATTATTTTTACAGCAGTAGGCATACGCAGATCTGAGTGTATTCAAGTATATTTCTAGTGTACACAAAAAGTTTTATGCAGGCTGCCAGAAAGCTGACTTAAGCAAAGCATACTTTGAGCTCCTGCAAAACTACTTAACATATTTACTTGACACAATCACTCTTTAATCCCAGGTTTCTTTGATTAACCAGTTGAGGACTATTATCTGACTATGTAGCTTGTTCAATGTTTTAGCTGGATCCTGCTTTGGGCATTTTTCTTTTCTCCACCTTAAATTCTAAATGTGCAGCTTAACTGCATGACTCATTCTCACAGAAGTGCAGGCACTGGAGTGAATTTTTTTCTATAACAGAATTTGGGATTACATTGAAAACTTGGATGGGAAAACTGAATCATGCAGAGTGTCCATGGGAAATCTAATGTAAGGAGGAGGAACATATGATCTCCAGATTCTCTGAGATTTATTGATTTATTGATTTCCATTTATATTGTATGGCTGCCAAATTCAATGACTGTGGGCAGTTTACAGTGGTTTAAAATACAAGAACATATAACAATAACAATATTACTCTCAGCCTCGGTTGTAGACCAGACCAGAAACTCAGCTGCACAGGAAGGTTAAAAGTGTTTTTATTGAGATTGGCTGTAAAAGAATCTTGCAAGTCTGGTTGTACTGTACCTCCTTCTCTTCCTCCTTATCGTTCAGTTCTTCTCTGAGCTACTTTGAAATGTTATCTCATGGACGCCTAAGCAACATAGCCAGCATAGCTCTGTCAAGGTCATCTTCCTTTACCCTCTACAAATACAAATGTAATCAGCAGCTAAAATAAAAACTAAACAAATGACAAACAAAATCTGCACAGCCGTTGAATGGGCCATGCCAACCTCAGTGACACAACCTTGTTTTAAGGCCCTGAGATAGGCCAGCAGACTCTCCAAATAAATTGTAAGCTATAGCAAATATTTGGAGACTCCAATGTCTGGGTGTTTTGGGATGAACCTAAAATGCTTTCCTTTAAGATTTAGGATACAGTTTCTTAAATTTATTTATTTTTGCAATATTTTTAGGCTACCTGAATTACCTGACTCTAGGAGGTTTACACTTAATCAAACTGCAATTTGATTAAGTATATTTGATTTAATTGTGAAATCACACAATTACAATAATCCCAAAATCTAAAAATGGCTAATGATGTGATTATGATTAGATAACGATAAAAAACTATCGCTAAAGCACTAAACTCTGAGTGCCTATCAAAAGAAAACTCTTTAGTGTCATCCTGAAGATAGGACAGTGTGTGGGTCATCTGGATTTTGGGCCAAGCAAGGTGTTCCAAAGTGATGAGGCCGAAAAGGCTTTCTGTGGCACCTAAGCCTCTTCCATCTCAAAAGGAAGGGATGTAAGGCTTTCCTCTCAGCTTATAGAATATGCTCCAGTTCTATCCAGAGAAGATCGTCCCTTACATAACCAGGAGCCAAGCCATATGAAACTTAACTGATCAGCACCAGGACTGAATTGTACCCATAATCCCTTGATGCATTTCAAGTAATTGTAGATTATTATTGGAAACATAATAGCAAAACTCTATGTATGCCAGTAGTCTTATGCACGCTCCGTGTATACCAGAAATGTGCCATTGACCTCCTGCGACTTCCAGATTCCAAATAAAGAAATTTGTTAAAATCTGAGCTAAGAACAAAACAAATGGAAGCATTTTAGGATGTAAATATTAGGTGCAGTAAGTACCGATGTCCTCAAACGTTATCTCTTTGCACAAATGCTATTAAGAACCTCCATTGTCAACAGCACTATTTTTCCTAAAGCTTTGAGGAACACAAAGGAGTGATCTTTAGCAGAACTGTGACAAAGTTTTCGCAATGTAATTCTGCTGGAATTCTCCCTCTCTCCATCCACTATTAAATTAAACAGACAGTTTTAGTGCCGTATGTTGCTTAGCTCTCTCAGCCTTTTTTGAAAGGAATTCAACTAATTGTCTAATCCACTAAAAAGCTTCCATAAACAGAACAGAAAGGGGGACTTTCCTAAAAATTATGCTTGTTCCCTAACAGGAGCCTTCCCTTAGCAGTGAAAATTAGATGGATTCTACACTCTGAGTGACCTAGTGTGGTCCTTGATGTATACGTTCATCTACCTATAAATGTTGGCAATAAATACTTTATATAATATTGTTTTAAGAATTATTTAGGAAGTGTACTTTAACCCCTTGGACACCTTCAACTCCATACAAAACCTATTCATGATTATTACAGTAATACTTTCACTGAGAACTGTCACAAAAGATTGCATCTCATATTTTTATATCTTTATATAGATGCAGCAACTTGAAAAACAAGTTATTGATGCAGATCATCAAGCAGAAAAGGCTTTTCAGCAGGTATGATTGTAATAAGGAGATACTGTATGTAGTAGCAAAGTTCTGAAGCTGTATGTATAAAGTATAGGGTGCTTTAGATAGATGTAACTTAGAAAGTATCAGAAACTGCTTTTTCAGGAAAGTTTCACAGGCATTTAAAAAAATAATATTAACAATAAACTATTTTGATGTCTCAGGTTCATAATATTTGTATGGCCATACACGTAATCCTTGATGTATAACTGATCACTTAGCAGCAATTCCAAGTTACAATTTATTCCAAAAAGGTACCATATTTTTCGGAGTATAAGATGCACTGGAGTATAAAGACGCACCAAGATTTTGAAGAGACAAATTAAAAAAAAAAAGTTTTTGCACTCTGCAAATCTCCCCAAAAAAGGGCATGAATAGCCTTTAGGAACCTTTTAGAATGCTCCGGGTTGGGTGGGTGGGTGTAAAGACGAGCAAAAAGTTTTCAGTTTTTCGCAAAAACAGGACCGGTTTTTGTCAAAAAAAGGGGGCATGCATAGCCTTTAGGAGGCTTATAAAGTGCTCCTGGGAGCTGGGGGGGGCGCAAACTTGAGCAAAAAATGGCCTGTTTTTTGCCCATTTATGCCCTCCCCAGCCCCCAGGAGCACTCTGAAAGCCTCCTAAACGCTATGCACAGCAATTTTGGTGAAGGGGATAGGGTTTCAGGAGGCAAAAAATGCTATATTCAGTGTATAAGACGCACCCAGATTTTCACCTCTTTTTTTGATGGAAAAAGATGCGTTTTATACTCCAAAAAACACGGTACTTATTATCCTGTTTCAAAATGTCAATGGCTGACCCTATTGGTCATGTGATTACATTTTGGGTGCTTGGCAAACATCCACATTTACAGGAACTATATTGCTGTGATTTACTTTTTTTGTCAGAAACAGGTGTTTACTTTGGTTTCTAGCAAAAAAAACTTACTTTACTTTTCTGTACTTTATTGTCATTTCACATGGTACAACGAAGTTAAATGTTGTCTTCAGTGTACATTATAACTATAAAAATAAAAACACAAACATACATCCTTTACTTTCTATATAATTGAAATTGAATATCCGATATTGCACTATACCATAGAATTCAATATGGTTATTGCCCTGGGATACAAGCTTTTTTTTCAGCCTATTTGTCCTTGTTATTATTATCCTTTACCGCCTGCCAGATGGTAAGAGTTCAAAAAAAGGATGAAATTGATCTTTAAGAATGTTTTGAACTTTCTTAAGGCAGTGGGAGCTATAAAACTATTCCAAGAGGGGAGAAGGACAACCAATTATCTTCTGGGCAATGACGTTGACCCTCTGGAGTGCTGTCCTATCTGCTACTGTGCAATTGGCAAACCATACACAGATGCAGTTAAAATACTCTATGGTGCAGCGCTAGAAGGTCACCAGCAGTTTTTCATTCAGTTGTTGTTTCCCGAGAAGTCTCAGGTAGTATAATCTCTGTTGGGCCTTTTGACCAGTGCTGCAGTGTGAGTGCCCCAGGTCAGGTCCTCTTTTATGATAATACCCAGAAACTTAAAACTAGCCACTTGCTCCACTTGGTCTCCATTGATAAGCAAGGGCTGGATGTCTGATCTATTCCTTCTGTAGTCCACTATAAGCTCCTTGGTCTTATTGCTGTTAAGGACCAAATTATTGTCTCCACACCACGAAAGCAACCATTCCATCTCATCTCAATAGGCAGACTCATCCCCCCTAGATATTAGTCCCACCACTGTTGTATCATCTGCAAATTTAATAATAGTATTACTCAGTGACGTGCGGTGAGGTTTATGGCTGGTGAGGCACTGACACAGTGGTGGGTTTCAAATATTTTTAGACTTGTGGACTTCAACTCCCAGAATTCCACAGCCAGGCATGCTCAGTTCCGATTTAAAATGACAGCATTGTTTTTCTCCTTTGTGAAATAAGTTTCCTTTTTTCATTTTCTTTTTCTTCTCCATTCCCCTCCTTCCTCCCTCTCTCCCTTCCTCCCCCTCTCTCAAACACACACACACAAGTTGGATTAGACTATCTCTCCTACCCCTTCCCTCTCTCACTCACTCTCAAACAAACACACACACACACACACATAAAAGTTCGATTGGATATTTTTTCCAGTGGCCTGAAAGCTGCTCCTCTTACCATCCCCCCCATTCCCCTGCTGCCTTCCCCAAACACCTCCACCATTGCAAATGCAGCCTACTGTCTGGGTGGGAAATGCCTGGAATGCAATAAAGCCCACCCCCTCACCTGCTGGCAGGCTGGGGTGAGAGGAAAGGCAGAGAAGCCGGAGGGGAGCCGATCCGAGCCTTCCAAAAGAAAGAGGCTGGGGGAAAGAGTGTGTGCTACAGCATGGCTCTTTGCCTGGCTTCCATGGATGACTCTGCTTAACTATTAAAAAAAGCCTCTAAAAAATCACCCTCTACTATGAGGCAGGAGAACTGCTGCCTCAACTACATCAGGAATTTTTAGGCTTTTAACCCTTGCTTAACTCTGCTCGAGTGATCATAAAATGCCTAAAGTCAGACTAGATGAGGCATGCAGTTCTCCTGCCTCATAGTAGAGGGCGCTTTTTAGAGGCTTTTTTTTAACAGTTAAGCAGAGTCATCCACGGTGAGGCAGCAACTAGCTCAGCTTTTTCCTTTTACATTTTTTTTTCTTTTCATGATGAGAGCGGTGAGGCTGTGCCTCACCTGACTGCACCTCACTGGTATTATTAGCGTGTGTGGAAATGCAGTCATGCACATAAAGAGTATAGAGTAAGGGGCTCAACACTGCAACCCTGGGGTGCACCAGTGTTAAGAATAAGGGCTGCAGAAATATGATTACCTAATCTGACTCTCTGAAAGTGGCCAGACAGGAAATCCATAATCCAAAAGCAGATTGAATAAGAAAGCACATTACAGACAGTGGTTTCATTTAATGACCATTGTTGTAAAAGAAAAAATGTAGTAAAATCAGATTGGTCACATGATGACCCACTTAACAACCGCCATGAATTACATCTATAAATTTAGGCTCAATTATGATCGTAATTACCGTATTTATCGGCGTATAACACGCACAGGCGTATAACACGCACCTTCATTTTAAGAGGGAAATTTCAGGAAAAAAATTTAAATTTCAAATAAAGAACTTTGAAGCAAAGTAAGGGTAGCTCAGAACTTTTTTTTATTAATATTATTACCACTTATAAGGTAAATAATGTAAAAGGACAGTAAAAGCAACTATGAACACTGCTGCTTTCACTGCTACTATCTTCCACCCTCCCTTCCTCCTTCCCTTCCTTCCTGCCTCCCTTCCAGTTCCCTACTTCCTCTTTCCTCCTGCCTGCCTGCCTTCTTTCCCTCCTGCTTATCTATGCTTCCTTCCTTCCTTGCACCTCCCTCCCTTCTGCCTGCCTGCCTTCTTTCCTCTTTCCCTATCCTCTTATCCTTCCTTTCTCCCTCCCTCCTTCCCTGCCTCCCTTCCAGTTCCATCCTTCCCTCCTTCCTTTTTTTATTAACTTTTAGTCGGGAGTCCGGGGAGAGGAGAGACGGCTCATCCATTCTCTCCTCCTCTCACCCACACCCCCGCTGTCTAAAGCGCTTCCTTTCGCCCGCCCGAGCTGTTCCGCAGGCGAAAGAAAGCGTTTTAGTCGGGTGTCGGGGAGAGGAGAGACAGCTCATCCATTCTCTCCTCCTCTCGCCCACACCCCGCTGAATAGCGCTCCGCGATCCTTTTCTGTGCGCCTGGCATTTAGATAGATAGCCGGATGTTTTAAACGCCAGGCGCACAGAAAAGCAGCTGCTTTTGGGGCGAAGCGCTCCGCAATCCTTTTCTGTGCGCCTGGCGTTTAAAACATCCGGCTATCTATCTAAACGCCAGGCGCACAGAAAAGGATCGCGGAGCGCTTCGCCCCAACAGCAGCTGCTTTTCTGTGCGCCTGGCATTTAAAACATCCGGCTATCTATCTAAACGTCAGGCGCACAGAAAAGGATCGTGGAGCGCTTCGCCCCAACAGCAGCTGCTTTTCTGTGCGCCTGGCGTTTAAAACATCCGGCTATCTATCTAAACGGCTGCTGTTGGGGCGAAGCGCTCCGCGATCCTTTTCTGTGTGCCTGGCGTTTAGATAGATAGCCGGATGTTTTAAACGCCAGGCGCACAGAAAAGCAGCTGCTTTTGGGGCGTAGCGCTCCGCAATCCTTTTCTGTGTGCCTGGCGTATATCGCCTGGCGTATATCGGCGTATAACACGCATACATAATTTGCCCCCTATTTTTCGGGGGGGAAAGTGCATGTTATACGCCGATAAATACGGTACCTTTGGTTGATAACTCTACATGGACGTGTACCATATCTTCTTACATAAGGTTTAACACAACTATAAAATATTTGATTTTGCCTGATTTGTTATAGAAAAAACACAGGTTTTTCTCAGATTGGCTATAAACTTCTAATAATAGTTATTTCTGATTGGTCATTCTTAATTTATTGTCTGCTTTTGTTAATTATTGATTTAATTTTGAGAATAGCCTTAAGGTGCCAAATAGATGTAAGAACACCTTTGCTTTCATCAATGGGTGAATGATTAATGCAATTTCATAATTCTCCAAGATGGCAACAATAAAAGATTGCTGAACATTTAAAAAAAAATCAGTACAGCATTCATTCAAATCATATTTTCCAATGTGGTATTGTTAGTCGCGAAGTCGTGTCCAACCCTATCGCAACCCCATGGACAACATTCCTCCATGCCTTCCTGTCCTCTACTATCCCTCGGAGTCCATTTACACTCACACCAACTGCTTCAGTGACTCCATCCAGCCACCTCATTCTCTGCCGTCCCATTCTTCTTTCGCTATGTTTTAAATTGTAGTAGAATTTATTACAGATTAAGGTTGCGTCTTGTGCTGTTTGTGCACAACTCAGGTAGTCTTTGAATTATGATAGCAATTGGTTCCAGAATTACCATCGCTAAGCAATGTGGTTATAAAACATGAAATCACATGACCACATAGCTTAGTGACAGCAATCCTTGCAGTCCAGTCATGAAAGGCTCTAATCTTCATGACCCGTTCAGCACCAGGAGCGCATAGGCGGCACTTCTGAGCAAGCACAGAGCGTCTGTGATGACATCTGGGTGGGTGGGCGGAGCCTCCCGCTGCCGCCGCCACTACCGGTTTGCCCAAACCGGCAGAATACCACCTCTGCTGCAGTACCTATAATTTAACAAAGGTCATTAAACGAGCTCCTTTTCACAACGTCTTGGAATGTCTTAACAATCAAAACCATTAGGGAAGCCAACAGGAGACCCAGGCAGCTCACAAGCACACTGTCAGACAGATAA
This sequence comes from Natrix helvetica, assembly GCF_964273705.1. Classification (NCBI taxonomy): domain Eukaryota; kingdom Metazoa; phylum Chordata; class Lepidosauria; order Squamata; family Natricidae; genus Natrix; species Natrix helvetica. Next base: position 249,346,688 of record NC_138552.1, read on the forward strand.
GTGGATACTTCTAGGTAGAAGAGAAAGCCAAGAGATGCACCGCTCGAGTGTGGTGGGGCTTGAGATGACTATTGCTGAATGGGGGAGGGTGCCCAAGGTTGTCTGAGTGACTTGGGGAGATGCGCAAGTGATGAAGGAGATGTGGTACAAGCATATCCTGTTGCGTGTGTAGTGGCAGGTATGTGCGGCATGAGCATGGGGTAGCTGCTGCCAGATGGCAGAAGAGGCATAGTGTGAACATGGCGGGGCTTGGAGTGAGTGCTTCCAGGTAGACGTGGATGCACAAATGTGCATGAGTGACTGGAGTAGTGTAGCACAAGCATAGCAGGACTCAGGAAGGGTGTACAAGTGGCAGGAAAGATGTTGTATAGGTTCAATGAGACTCGGGTAAATATTTTGATTTTTCTCTGTCCTGCTTTTAGCACTGCTATGAGAATTCAAAGTAAGATATAATACTTCAAAAACAGTTTATATTACACAGGTAGTCCTCAATTTATGACCAGAGGTGAGCCCAAAATTTCTGTTGCTAAGTGAGACAGTTGTTAAGTGAGTTTGCACCCTTTTTTTTTACCTTCCTTGCAATAGTTATTAAGTGAATCATTTCAGTTGTTAAGTTAGTAACATAGTTGTTAGGTGAATCTGGCTTCCCCATTGATATTGCTTGTCAAAGGTTTGCAATAGGGATCACATGACCCCAGCACACTTAAATCGTCATAAATATGAATCAGTTGCCAAGCATCTGAATTTTGATCATATGACCATGGGAATGCTGCAATGATCTTAAGTGTGAAAAATGGTCATGTTACTTTTTTTAGTGCCGTTGTAACTTCGAACGATCACTAAATGAACTGTTGTAAATTTTGCATGAACCTAAAACAATTAAGACTTATCAAGTAAAAAATGCAATAGGTGAGTTTTTTTCTTAAGATTTCTTGTGTCATCACTTTAAAACAACATCTCACTTAATAATGCCTGGGTAAATATGCAAAAGAAAAAGCATTCTGCATTAGACATTAGTATGACTTACAGAGTTTTGTAATTTATTATATTCTATTGTGTTTACATATTGTATTGCATTTAAAATAAATTAAGTATGAAATCATTTTGTCTGTGGGGGTTTCCTGACTTTTTTCTACTCTTGTAGTACAGCGTCTTGCCCAAAACAGCTCTTGAAGTTTAAGTGATCCTTGAAATAATGGATAACAAACTCAAAAGCAGCAGAATGGACAGATAATGGGGATTTTTTTTTGACGTTTCCTTGTATAAATAGAACTCCCTGGACCCAAGCCACTGTCTTTACTGCAGTTTGTTTGTCATTAAATCTGGTTGTTTGAATTATAGGGTTGAACAATTGTTCTGCTGGGAATAACAGATTCATATAAAATATATGAGCAAAATAGCAGATTGTTAGAGATTTCAGTAAACTAGGATTAGGACTGGCTGAGGAATGTATATATGCTTTAACTAATCTCAGAAGAATAAAACATTACAACATTCTGAATTATGCATTTAATTTTAGAGTTTTACAGACTTTGTGTACACAGCTGTGCTTTAATTTCTAGGTGCAGATTATGGAGGAGAAACTGAAAGCTGCTAATGTCCAAACAAGTGAGTCAGAAACACGCTTATATAAGAGATGCCAAGATCTGGAGATTCTGGTTCAAGAGAAAGATGATGCTATCCAGAATCTGGAACAACAGCTTGTAGAGCAGGTTGGGAAAATAGCATTTTTCTTGCCCAGATGGCAATATGTTTATTAGTATGTATAAGAGATAAAGAGTGAAAGAAGGGCCTACAAAAAAGTAATACCCCTAGATTTTTGTGCTGCAAAATTCTTGTTGAGAGGAAAAACAGATTCTGTAAAGGTATCTATTAATATCATAGCAAATCTTGGTAAGATGTATAAATTGTTTATATACACCATACAGCCATTTGCCTGGAAAAATATGAAGATTCTTCAAATGGACAATCCATAATTTTATAATTCAGCAAACTACCATATTTTTCAGAGTAAGAGGCAAATTTTAAAAAAAAAGTTTTTGCACTCTGCAGACCTCCCCAAAACGGTCCATTTTTCTCAAAAACAGGCCCGTTTCTTTTATTTAAAAAAAGCACATGAATAGCCTTTAGGAGGCTTATAGAGTGCTCTTGGAGGCTGCGGGGGCAAAATTGAGCAAAAAACTACCTTTTTTGGCTCATTTCTGCCCTCCCCAGCCCCCAGGAGCACTCTGGAAGCCTCCTAAAGCTACGCACGGCCATTTTGGTGAAGGGGATGGGGTTTCGGGAGGCAAATTCCCACTGTATTCAGTGTATAAGACACATCCAGATTTTCAGCCTCTTTTCTGAGGGAGAAAGGTGTGTCTTATACTCCGAAAAATACGGTATTTAAAATAATGAAAACTGTACTTTTCAAGAGGCCTTTTAATGAAGATCAATCCATTAGTAACAAGAGTTTTACTGCAGTATTTTTACTCGTTTTATTAATACTACTTACGGTTTTAACTTTGCATGATTGATATTAATTTTATGGTTATTTTATCACTTTTACTGTAGACCATTTACTTGCAAAAAGATGCAACATAATCACTAATAAATTAAAGCCTGAGTGCAGTCCTTATCCTGTAAAAGGTTGAGCCTTCTTTTTTAAGTGAATAAAGTGCATTGTTATGGTCAAGAATGCAAATTACACAAAAGCCCATCTTCCTGTTTCAGAAGGAAATCAGAATACAAGAAGCTAAAATTATAGAAGAAAAAGCAGCTAAGATTAAGGAATGGGTGACTATCAAGCTTCATGAGGTAAGTTTCATAAGTAGCAACACTTAAACCCAATGGAACTCTTCTAGTGTAAGAGTGATATGGAAATAATGTCACCCCATGTGCTGAACGACAACACTCAACAGCCCTAGACAACATGACCAACATTTATACTTATTACAGCTTTGTCATTGAGGTAGGAAGTAAATAAAATATGTAGGTAATCCTTCCTTTTATAAACTGCTGTAACAGTGAGGGTTTCTTTACCCTAAAATTCATAGGTCCTTTGCTAACAAAATGACACCTTAAAGCTCAGGACAAGTTATATTATTTCATTAGTATCTATTAGTGGATAATTGCCAGTTCTATGTATGTTATTGGTCAATAATTTGTTTAAAAGTTTTTGTGGAGTTGTTCACAAGACTAAGGCTATGAATTCCTACATGAAAAAATAGTTTGCTTTGAAATATTCGAAGTTGCCTATAATGAGGATTTACTATTTGTGCTTTCTTTCTTTTTTCTGTTGATTGTGTCTACAAAGCACAATACATTTTATTTTGTTTCTGTGGGAAAAAATATTGTGATAACTTTATCTTTAAAAAAATAATAATAGCCATAACATATAAAAACTACTTATAATAGATGATCTTTGAAATAGGATCTGAGGTTGAGTTCTATAGTCTTTCATTCACATTACTCCTAGATACAGCAAAACTATTTGAGTTAAATATACTGCTTAACACTGCAATCATTTGTAAATATACTTAAATGTAAGCCCAACCAAGTTAGTGAACTTATTGCCAGGAAAATGGATGTGAGATTGGAAATAATACCATATGAGATGTAAGGAAAGTATAGCTTTCCTTTGGATGCAATCTTTTTCAATACTGTACTTATGAATGGGGCATTTATCTATGTTTTCAGCTAGAAACAGAGAATCAGAACCTTCGTACGATCAATCAAAACCAAACCGAAGAGATTAAGCTGTTGCAGACTAAATTACAAGGTATGGGGTACAAATTCTCAAAACACAGCTGTGTTCCATAATTAAGGAACTTGGGGTTAACTCTTTGAGAATGTCTTTATTGTAGATTGTATCTAATATCCAGGCAGGGGAAACAGTTGTGCCCAGAAATTCCTAGGTATAACATTATTCCACAGTATAACCATCTGTAACTTTGTAAAGGTTTTGCTAAAGGGTGGTCTAGAGGTCTACAATGTGCTGGAGGATGAAGGGATAATAAGAACTGAAAGGCTTTTTTTATTTCCATTTGAAATAATTTAGTGTTTGGGTTTACTCCACTGAGTTTTGTTTGCTTTTGGATTGATGTATTATGTGACCCAGTCATTGTGGTTTCTAAACTACAGATTATGGTGAACCCAATCTTTAGTTCTGAATTACCTCTTTTCTCTAAAACTATGTTAAAGTACACTGTGAAACCAATATTAAACCTAAGAAGATACATGGTATTATACAAAAATATCATAAATATGGAGCTGTCTACAAATAGTCCTCAACCTATGACCATTTATTCAATGACCATTCAAAGTTGCCACAGTCACATGATTGCGATCAGAGTGATTGACAACCAGTTTACATGTACAGTCGGTTGCAGTGCCCCGCAATCATGTGATTACTATGTGCAACCTTCCCTGCTGGTCTACTCATTGATTTAGGGGGAAAGTCAATGGGGAATCTGGCAAAGAAAATAATTAACTGCTGGGTAAGTCTCCTCAACCCACACACCTGTCTACAACCCCTCTGTGCTTCGCTGGGCTCACCACTCACATCGCCCTACTAACTCTTACACCCTTCCTGACTCACATCCATACATATCTTCCCTGACCCAAGCCGCACTCCTGCACTCCCTCCCCAACTCTTGTTGCATCTCTTATGTATCCCCTGTCACTCTTGTATATCCTCCCCAATCCTCACCATGTTCTTCTTTACCACCACCACCCCGACATACCTTTACTCACCTGTAGGCCTGGGACTTGCAACTTTCTGCTGACTTCCTGACTGACTTTGGTTGTGGGAAGCAAGCAGGTAGCTTCCTCCTCTAACAATTGTGGATTTCAGTTAATAACAGCAATTAGAACTGCAGGGCTTACTGTCACTAAGTGACATGAGCACGTGACATGATCATGTGGCATCATGCTTTACAACCACATTTAGCATTTCTAGTCTCAATTGCCATCGTAAATTGAGAACTACTTGTAATATTAAAAGTTCGGCCTCTCAGCTTTTAAAATAAACTGTCTAATGTTATAAACAAATTAAATGTTGTTTAATTATTAAGTAAATTATTGCTTAAACAGAAATTCAGGGAAAGAAGTCTGTTTCTTCATCACAAAAACCTGGAGAAGGCCAACGACTGAGCAGTTTGACTTTTGGATGCTTCTTAAACAGAGCAAAAAGTCCTCAACAAGTTCCTAAACCTGAAGATGCAAACAGTTCTGCCGCAAAACAAGTTGATCTTAACGAAAACCATAAAAGTCAAGGTATTTTAAGTTCTAGAATGCAGTTCTAGCAATTTAATCCTAATGGAACTTTCTTCTAAGCGAATCCCTATTGGGATTACAGTCCTCCTCCTAAATGTTTAGGATTTGAATATGTAAAATTCCTTTTTCTCCAGAATGAATCTATATTAATCCTGAAAATTAATTCTGAAAAACCTATGCCTTGGGGGGGAAAGTAAGATCCCTCAGTTCCTAGGGGAATTGGTTTGGGAAAAGAGTGATATGCAGTACTTTATCAAAAGCAGGAATGCTAACCAGGTTATTTAAACATTTAATTAATAGCCTATCATTCATTTGATTGTTCAATATAGCAGATACAGCACTCTAGCCAGAGGTGGGTTGCTCCCGGTTCGGCCTGGATCGGGCGAACTGGTAGTGGTGATGGTGGCTGGCTCCGCCCACCCTCCTGGATCCTTCTGCGCATGTGCAGGAGTGCGCATGCACGAGCAAACCAGTAGTAAAAATAATGGAAACCCACCACTGACTCTAGTCTATTTTTCCTCACAACAAAACCTGTTAAGTACAGTAGGCTGAGCTGAGAAGGTTACCAGTCCAAGGTTGCCAATGAACCTCTATGACTAAAGAACCTGGCTGGACTAGAACCTGAGTCTCCTTGTCCCTTAGTCCTACATTTTAATTGAATAATTCTAATTTGGCTTTCTTATTTGTGTCAATTATTCTAAAAAGTCTTACGTTAACAGGAGAAACAGCCTCCTGTTAATTTAATGCTACTAAATAATTATATTGTCCACAACATTGGGAAAATGTCATATTTTGCAACATTGTGCTAGTATGGTTATCAATGTTCTCTAAACAAGTAAGCAGACCTAGAAATAGATTCTAATTACCAAACCTTTTAAAATAATAAAACCAGCATTACAATCAATGTCCTTACTCCTGTTCAGGAGCATTGAATTTGTCAATTAGTATTTAAACTATTACATCTTCACTAGTTACTGATAAACTATGTTTCCAATGTTTATTCTTAATGCAAGCACTAAGAAGATATTCTTCTGTGGCAGGTATCATGTAATTAATTACTTTTCATCATTCATCAAAAATGACTAACCATGAAAGTTGTTACAGTATTATGTGAAAGCAGGACTAGTCTTCATAATGTAGAAAATAATGTAGAAGAGTGGATGGTAGCACATCACCTGCAAAGTAGAGTTTAGAACATTTTCTCATTGAAAACAGTAACTAAGAAAAGATTATACTTCATCTGGGAAAAAATTCTGTCCTTTCCCATGCTGGGCTAACTTTTCTTGTCTGGGTAATATTTGTCTCTATTAACCTAGAAGAGAATTAAACCTGATGTCTATACCTGGATTCTTCTGTTACACTGTCTTCTCTGCTACTTCATTCTGCTGTATTTATAGGTAGCCATTTCTTGGATTGCCTCTATCAATTCCCCTCTGTTTTAGGAAGCTTAAAAAACGAGGTTTTTGCTTAGCGGTGATGCTGCTTTTTTCATGGATCTTTAAAAATTGTGCCAGATGATTCAGTTTTCCATTTGTAGTCTTGCTCTGTTGCTTTCCCCACTACTATTTTCCTCTTTCTTACCATAGAAAATCAATTAAGAAGAGATGGATTATCTCTAATATCTTTCAATTACTGGTATTAGGATTCTTCTGTATGAAAGCACTAGTATATAATCCCATATGTTATTTGCCTACACTATTATTATTTTCCTGACTGAAAACAAAATGGATTTTAATGTTTATTATTTGTAGATGTTTGTTACAATTTTGTCCAATGTTGTTACTGTCTCCTGGTATCTAGAGAATGAAATTCAAGAAACATCCCTTGCTGATCAAATACACGGAATTAATAGAAATCTAAAACCATTGCAACAAAACACTTGCATGCCTGAACAAAGGATGGCAGCAAAGTTGAAAGATATAGATAATAACATATCAAAGAATTCTTGCATTACAGTAAGTGACTGGAGCTCTGATGAAGAAGGAAGCAAAGGAAGATCGAAATCCAGATGTGTATCTACGTTTTCAAGCCACACATCTGAAGAGGGCACAGGGTATAGCAGAATAGGGAGTGAAATGTATTTGACAGCATCAGATGACAGTAGTTCCATGTTGGAAGAAGAAAGTTTTCAATCTCAGGCAAACGTACATAAACTGTATTCCTGGCAACAAGAGTCTTCATGGAAAAATCAGAACCATCTAATTGGAAAGAGCAACTTGGAATCGTTCAGTGAAAAAAAAAGTCATGATAGCTTTTCTGATGAACTAAATAAGAGATTTCAATCCCACAGGCTAGATTATTCATCCTCTTCTAGTGAAGCAAATACTCCAAGTCCAATTTTGACCCCATCTTTGGCTCCTAAGCATCCATCAGTGATGCTGGCAGCCAGCTCTCAGTCTGGCAAACAGCTTGATTCTCCATCTAATTTGCCACCACCCAAACTGAGGACTCCTAGTGCTTTTATTCTAAGTACAGCGTTGGCAAAAAAACATTTTAGCCAGCCTTCCTTGTGTTCTGATAAACTGTTTGGCAAAAACAGGAACGCTATAAGCATGATACGTCCTTTTAAGCCTCAGGAAACCGACATTGATCAGGTAGATGGAGATGACACAGAGGTTTTTGAGAAGATGGAGATTAGTTGTAATGAGGAATCATTTACTTATGATTGCTGCGAAATGAAAGATACAGAAACTGTGGATTTGAGCGATTCAGGGAAGATGATTAACAGTAAACCTCCCACTCCTCCACTGCATCGATTCCCTTCTTGGGTAAGTGAACTAGGTATAATAAAATAATAATGTTCCAGATTGTTAATTCGACTACAGCAGGGGTGTCCAAACTTGGCAACTTTAAGACTTGTGGACTTCAACTCCCAGAATTCCTCAGCGAACTGGCTGGGGAATTCTGGGAGTTGAAGTCCACAAGTCTTAAAGTTGCCAAGTTTGGACACCCCTGGACTACAGATTACTCATGTTTCACTGTAATTTTGTTTTATAAGTGTGGCTTTTTTTTTAAAACCTCCGTGACAGATACTTTTTCTCACAGTTTGTTCTGAAAAGCTTAGTGGTAATTCTTCTCTATTAAAATTAACTGCAGATAGTAGATGTCTGTATCTACTTGACTTTGGCTGTTCTCAAAAAAGCTAAACAGATCAGCCTGGTTAATACTTGAATGGGATGTTATCAGGAAATCCCAGCACTTGGATTTATAAAAAAACATCTAAGAAGATGATAAAGGCACACCGTTTTTACGTCATTGGCAAAAAAAAAAAAAACCCTGTATAGGCATTTCCATGTAATTATCAGGATTCAAGCTTGACAAAAGACAATCTTTATCCTTATATACAGGTAGTCTTTAACTTACAAGCTTGACTTACAGAGCCATGGTGGCACAGTGGTTAGAATGCAGTACTGCAGGCTAATTCTGCTGACTGCCAGCAATTCAATTGTCACTGGCTCGAGGTTGACTCAGCCTTTTATCCTTTGGTAAAAGGATTGGTAAAATGAGAAACCAGATTGATGGGGGAAATATGCTAACTCTGTAAAGTGCTTAGAGAGAAACAAACTGCTTATAATAGAAACATAAATTTAATATAATAGCAGCTCTGGTTTGTTCTCCAGGAAAACAGAATTTATGCTGTAGCCAAATCAGGTCTGTGCTTTTCTGAGGTCTTCAACGTGGACTCTTTCAATAAAAGTAAGTTATTAGAATAGTTACTTAAACTGAATTGCTGAGGCAAATCCCCTTGAATCCCCTTTGTTCTACATTTAGGCAACAAAAATGAAATGCATAGGTACAGTATAGGTGGTACCTTGCTCAACAGTAGTAACTGTGAAAGGGATCTTGGAGTCCTAGTAGACAACCATTTAAATATGAGCCAGCAGTGTGCAGCAGCTGCCAAAAAAGCCAACACAGTTCTAGGCTGCATCAACAGAGGGATAGAATCAAGATCACGTGAAGTGTTAATACCAATTTATAATGCCTTGGTAGGGCCACATTTGGAATACTGCATTCAGTTTTGGTCGCCCTGATGTAGAAAAGATGTGGAGACTCTAGAAAGAGTGCAGAGAAGAGCAACAAAGATGATTAGGGGACTGGAGACTAAAACATATGAAGAACGGTTGCAGGAGCTGGGTATGTCTAGTTTAATGAAAAGAAGGACTAGGGGAGACATGATAACATTGTTCCAATATCGCAAGGGTTGCCACAAAGAAGAGGAAGACAAACTATTTTCCAAGGCACCTGAGGGTAGAAAAAGAAGCAATCGGTGGAAACTAATCAAGGAGAGAAGCAACTTAGAACTGAGGAGAAATTTCCTGACAGTTAGAACAATTGATCAATGGAACAGCTTGCCTCCAGAAGTTGTGGATGCCCCACTGGAAGTCTTTAAGAAGATGTTGGATAGCCATTTGTCTGAAACGGTATAGGGTTTCCTGCCTAGGCAGGGGGTTAGACTAGAAGACCTCCAAGGTCCCTTCCAACTCTGCTATTGTATTGTATTGAATACTGTAAGATTCCCTTTTCAGTTAGCATAATCAAGGAAGGAAAAAGTTTACTTGGCACTCTGGGATTTCAAAGGCCCTGAATATCTAAAGACAACTCCCAAAGAAAAATTTACTTTTTAATGGAATTGTTATAGGTAGTATTAATAAATATTTGCTGAATGGTTGTGCGTGTGTGTGTGCGCGCATGCACATATATACTTTTTAAATTTGAGTTTCCTATCTGAAATATGTATATTTAACTAAAAGATGTAAACTAAACTTATATAAATTTTTCCCAGCCTACCTATTTCGCAAATCAACTGATCTTTTTTTAAATTAAAAAATATATACACCCAGTATTTTCTGAATTTATAAAAAAAAAAAATTTTGTTTCAGGTTCCTCTTCTTCATCTTCATCTTCATATTCTCCATCAGGACTCTACACATCATTAATATATAAGAACATGACTACACCAGTTTATACCACTCTTAAAGGGGTAATCTTTTTTTTACAATTATGCTTGGAAAAATATTATTAGGTCCACTTTAAAAATATGGCTGCTTCTGTTTATGTTTACAAAAAATATTCTGCTTCCCCCCCCTCCCTCCCCCTTAAGCTGGAAAAATAATTCTTGCTTCTTTGAAAGTATAATAAAGTAGCTACCTTAATAACAACCAAAATGTGTTTCTGTTGCTCAAACATGGTGTATTTTAATTGCAAGCACTTCTCGCTCTAAATTTTATTCTCTGTGATCTAAAAACTATCTTGCAATGATACAACATACTCTGGTCTACATTCCACTAACTTGGAGATACCTACAGAAAACTGACATGCAATCAGAATGCCTGTTTTATTTAATATGCCAAATATGAAACCTGAAGCAGAATGAAATTTCAGAGACAGAAATATTGACTAAAGGAATATAAATGGAAAGAAACTGACATTGGATACCAGTCTTCAATAATGAGCTGAGGTGCAAAAAATCTTTATCTAGCAGTGCAAGGAGTTAGTGTCTTTCTGTGCCTCTTTTTAGACTGAGATGAGAAGAAGCCAAGTTCCAAATATTATCATGTAGCACTATATTAAGTGGCATGTCTTAATAATGTGGAACTGCCTGTATACCAATGAAAATCAGTGTAGATTTGTTTAGGTTATATCTAGCAAATATAATAAAGTCATGACATAAATGGTTTTTTTAAAAAATACAGCAGCAAATCTAATTTACCCACAAAATATTTTAAAAACAAACTGTTAATGATCAGAAATTATTTATATAACCATAGTCTACTCTAAGCAATTTCTCATCTTAAAAAAAACAATATGAATATTATATATCATTATTATTATGCTGTCTTTTTTGACTATTGTAGTAAACAGTTTTAAACAATGGCTTGTTGATTTTATCAGAAGGCAACACAAATCAGTAACAACCCATTCTTAGATGACTCCTCTGGATCTGAAGAAGATGGTTCCCAGTCCAGTTCACGGACATCTGAATCAGACTCTCGAAGCAGAAGTGGTCCTGGTAGCCCGCGGGCTATGAAACGAGGTGGGCAGCATTTATAAGAAAACAACTATTTTAACCTTTAGGACAGATAAAGTTAAAATGGTGCTATTATTAACAGAATACATTAAACAGTTTTTAAATTTAAATTTCATTTAAATTGCTACCTTACCTTCATTTGTCTTGCACTCAGGGGTCTCTCTGTCTTCAATGACTTCAGAAGGTGACTATGCTATTCCTCCTGATGCGTATTCAACTGATACAGACTACTCAGAACCAGAACAAAAATTGCCTAAAACCTGTTCATCATCTAGTGATAATGGAAAAAATGTAAGTAAACTATGTTGTTGTTAGTTGCGAAGTCGTGTCCAACCCATCGCGACCCCATGGACAATGTTCCTTTAGGCCTTCCTGTCCTCTACCATCCTCTGGAGTCCATTTAAGCTCACGCCTACTGCTTCGGTGACTCCATCCAGCCACCTCATTCTCTGTCGTCCCCTCCTTCTTTTGCCCTCAATTTTTCCCAGCATTTAGGCTCTTTTACATTGAGTCCTTCTTTCTCATTAGGTGGCCCAAGTATTTTAAAGTAAGCTATAACATTTTTCTATTGCAATCTGGCTTCAAGCATTAGAACTGTAATGGCCTGGCTGCAAAGCTTTGGATAATCACTAATAGCAACAAAGAGATGTAAAATACCCATTACTTTACCTAAATTATGGGATTGCTTTGATATCCAATTGGTTGTGGTGGCTTTGTTCCTTCTTTTAGAAGATGGTGCTGACTATTTTCTATATGGCATGATTACGTTTTGCTTATGTTATATTTTAACATTTCTTTTTCTTTCTCATGCTGTTAATCATATATAATATATGAATCTATGTATGAATCTATGTATAAAGAACTGGACAGAGGTTATATGTCTGTTAGTTCCAGTAGTCCTGCCAGTAGTTTATGACACCATTGGGGTGCGCTGCATTTTTAATTCCAGTTCTTAATAGTTTTTACTTGAAAATTTATGTTATGTGTCTATGAGTAATTTTCCTAATTTTGTATTAGGACCTTAAACATCATTTTGGGTTAGAAATACTGTTTATAGTTCATTAATACTGTTCATAGTGCATTAATCAAATAATTTTAGCATTTATTTATTTTTTCTTTTAAACTATAGGAACTGCTAGAGAAATCTGGATATTTGTTAAAAATGAGTGGTAAAGTAAAAACGTGGAAACGACGATGGTTTGTACTCAAAGGGGGTGAATTGCTTTATTATAAATCTCCGGTAAGCAAGTGCAAATTATAAGATTAGATCATTAAGATTGTGTTTGTCTGTATTTCTATACTGAATCATTATGCAACAATTTAAAAAAAAAATTAATCTGAAGTATAATAATGAATTACCTGAAATCTCTTTTCTCTGAAAGTTTGTTCTTCAGCCATGTTTATGAAACAATATATGTAATAAACAAGTAAACAAGGCAGTGTTTTTAACTCTGAGAGCTGCATAGAAATAATTATTGCAGTCCAAACATGTGCAGCAGAAGTCTGATCTAGCAGTTTTGCTATCTGTTCCAGAAACCTTGTTGCTAGTCAGTGCTTTAATACAGTATATGAACCTTTAGTGACTTTCAATACACTTGGAACCAATTCAGTCTAATTTCCTTTGGACTCTGCCCTCTGATGACTTTGGAATCCAGAGATGTTTAAGAAACCAGGGCTGTAATCCCGACACACTCATGGATGACCTTAGGACATTCACTAGCTACGTTTAGATTATCCTATTTCAATTTCTTTCTTCCTCACCATCTTAAATTTTTGTCCAGTTCTCCCCTTCTCTAGTCCTTTTATGGTATTCTTCAATAAAGTATGGAACTCTCCTCTCCTCCCCCTATTTTTCCATTGATCCAAGCTGCCTAGGAATCAATGGGCAGTGACTGTTATGAATCAAGATAATTATTATGGAAGAAGAATAATATCTTTTACCTTTATGTGGTTGTGGGACTTGTATGCTCTGAGAGCTGTGCCAGTACATAGTTCCTTCTCAGTCTTCTCAGTTACTTCAGAAGGTTGTTGTAAATGCAGCAGGTTGGAAAGAAAACGATTATGTTTAAACATCCCCAAATTCCTTATAAATAATTATAAGCTTATATTAATTTTGCCAAATGCAACAATATGCAAACTATAAACAATTCTAAATGTATCCATCAGTCCAAAAGGGTTATGATGTCCAACCATCTGAAAGTGAATTTCAGTTTCTTGCTCTGAGGTGTGGTTCATGATTATTGGTACTACACATGATCATTTACTTATCACATTTTTTGTCCCATAGAGTGATGTAATAAGAAAACCCCAAGGTCAAATTGAATTAAGTGCATCCAGCCATATTGTAAGAGGTGATGGGAAACAAACAGTTCAGGTATTTCCTTAATTTATTATGTTTCTTGGGGCAGCAAAATAGCAGTCGTGTGTACATCAGGATGTAGTTTTTCCTTTTTCTTCCTACTGAAACTCTTCATGAAGAAATAGATACTGGCAGACACTTGGGCAGTTTCAAGTTTCTAGATTTCATTTGTGGCTATAGGAAAGTAAGGCTTGACTGATACAAGCTTCCTCATTAGCAGGAGTCCCTGAGCAACCCATTGGGATAAACAATGTATATGTATTTATATGGATAGAGCTTAATTAAAACTGCTGCTTAATGAAATTGAAATCTGCACCAACTATGATTTCTCAGGCAAATGAAAGGAATCAGTAATTGGTAGGAACCATGCTGAGAAAAAAGGAGGCAAAGAGATGGGTCTCGGACTTGAATAGCATCTTTTTTCCTTCCTAACCTTTAGGAAGGAATAATTTGCTGTGCAAAGATGGGGCACTTGCTATATGTGTCAGAAAGTATGTGTACACACGGGGAATTTGTATGGTGCTTATACAGGCAGATATACCCTTGTCTATGGAGATTCTCAGGTCATGTCCCAAAGATGCTTTTTCAAAAGGCAACTGGACTTTATTTTTCCTTGAAGACATTTTGCTTTTTAATCCAAGAACCTTCAGAACTTCTTAGATAAGAAATGAAACGTCTTCAAGGAAAAACAAAATCTAGTTGCCTTTTGAAAAAGCACCTTTGGGACAACCATGACCTGGATGACTGAGAATCTCCATAGACACAATCGTGTGACTGCAAAGAGGCTATATTAAGTCATGTCATTATTCTTAGCACCATTGTAACTTTGATTGTCATTAAATGAATGGTTATAAGTCAAGGACTAGCTTGTATTTTATGGTTTTAATGAGGATAAAATATGGTTGAGAAATATCAATGTCACCTTGAATTCCCACCAAAGACTTAGTTATAAACATATTAATATATTTATTATAATATTTTGTATTGGTACCAGTCAAGAGTGTAGCATTAAAAATGTTCCGGTTACTTTCAGTCAAAGTGTTTTGTTTCTAATGCTCCTCAGCTGACTACAGAAAAACGAACTTATTACATGACTGCAGATTCCCCAAATATCTTAGAAGAATGGATCAAAGTATTGCAAAATGTCCTTAAAGTACAAGCTGCAAGCCCACTTTTTATTCAGCCAGATGTTAAACCAGCAGTGAAAGGCTTGCTTACTAAGGTAAAAGACAACACTATTTTTTTCTTGGTATTTCTGTTTTGTTTTTACATTTCAAGAGTTTTCATTTAGAAAACTGGGTATTTAAATTTTATTAATTGCATCAAAAGATTTCTAAACTACTATTAAATTGGTAGATTAGTAATCCAAAAATAGGGATTGTTTTTTAAAAAAAAACCAAAGGGTTTTATAGATCTATGTCTCATGAAAGTCTCACTACTCTCAAAGGAGCAGGGCATTAAAGAAATATGCAGGTTTGGGTGTGTTTGGGGATTTTTTGCTAGGGACAGCAAAGCCTGATAGAATTTAATTTTATTTATGCCCTTTGCTACCAGTATGTGTGGGATTTTTGGTTCCCATATTTCTTAAATGTAATGAATAGAACATTCAGAAACTACGGTACTATATATGGCTCCTCTGGTGGTAATAACTTTCCTATTCTGTTTCATAATATTGCTTTGATATAGAAAATGATAAAAATGTTTTTAATAAATAAACATTTAAAATGCATAAACAATTCACACAATGCTGGGGATTACCTTTGTTTTTCATTAGCACTTGGGTAAATTTGGAATACTTAAGGTTTTTCCTGATCATTCTGGAGGCTAAATTAGCTACCATTTACTATGTCTTTGCATTTAATCAGGGACATTTTTTAAATGCAGATAATATCAGCTAAGTGTTGGGATATCAGCAAGCATGGGTAAAAAATGTAATGCTTCTTTTTCTGCCTGTATGAAGAAAACTTTTCATGCTATTTATTTCTGGAGGAAAGTATCCCTTGGTTTGGTATTAAGAATTCATTGCTCTTTTTAGTTAGCTATTACTCTTTAATTAGTTTTAAAAGTTAGTTTTTGGAAAAGTTTTAAGATTAACCTAGTACTTGAGATCCCTCTTTGTGTTCCCTGCATACTTGCAAAAAATAGAAGTAAAACATTACCAGGGACGTAGAATTTTTTAAAAAATACACCAAAAAGCATTGTAATGACAATCTCCTTTTTATAAGGCTCCCCAAGTATAACATGAAACCTAAAATCTTCCTCTTCTGCTACTATGTTCAGAAGCTTTTTGCCATTTCATTTGAACTTGGAAAACTTAGTTGTTGAAAAGAGCTGATTTAATGCTTCTATTAACAAGGTTATCTATTCTCAAGTGACCATAATTGAATTTAGATTGCTTAGGTTTCAACAGGGCTATATTATATATATTATATATTATATTATGTTAATAATATATTATATATTATATTAATTGATTGATTTAATACTATCATGTTGGTGTTAATTCTTAGGGACCACATTGATAGATTCTCTTCAGAATAGTCTGTCTTCAATTTAGGTCTCTTAAAAGTACGGTTCTAATCAAATCCATCTACATTGGCACTGGCTATTCTCCTTTTTTTTCCTTCAACATTTTTAACACGAAAAGTTCTAAAGGTAATTTGGTCTCCACAGGATATGTCCAAAATGATAGTCATTAAGTTTGGCCATTAATACTATGTATGAGAATTCCAGTTTGATTTATTCTTCGATCCATTTGTTTGTTTTCCTGGCTACCTATGATACCCTTAAAAATGTATCTAGTACATGAAGGTTCAAGTGCATTGACACTCTGTCTGTCCCGTGTCTTCCAAATCTAGCATTTGTTTCCACAGGTTGTCATAGGAAAAACTTTACCTGAAGATTAATCTAAAATAGAACTAAAAACTACTGGTTTGAACTATGTCTAGGCAGGAAAATAATCTAGAAAGAGGCTAAGGAGCTTATTTCTTATATGTTCAAGTGCAGCTACACTATTTATATTTCATATCAGTTTTGTATGTATATGAAAGTTCAGCTATAAAAGTAACTCAGTTATATAGCTGTGGGTCTGTGGGTTTCATTGTTTCGTCAAAATTTTCAGAAATACAGTACTTTGCTGAAGAATTGTAGCTTTGTTGTTACTGTACTATATCCTAGTACTATAATGCTTTTAAAAACAGGATAAAAAAAATCTTTCATTGCCCTTCTGCATAAAATATTTAATTTCATTTGCAGGTGAAACATGGATATTCCAAAACAGTGTGGTGTATACTAGTTGGGAAAACTTTATATTATTTCCGCAGTCATGAAGACAAGGTATTTTTTTTAATGTATTAAGAAATTATAAGTTAAAACTATGATTTTATATCAGTTTATTTCTTATCCTGTCTTTTTCAGGGACTTCCTTTAGTTCTGTATACTGGTACTTTGTATTTAAATGTGTTTTTAAAAAATTTCTATGCACGCATGCGTAGTGTATATATGTAAGAACATATATCCAGACATTTATTCAGATTCTCTTGTTTTCAATTTATTATAAGTTCCCCCTCCCCCAAAAAATAACATTTGGAGTCACAAAGCACCCATGAAACTTCATATAGTCAATACCTGCACGATTACATCCTACTCTGAGAGCTACTCAATTGTTTTCCCATTTGTATGCCATAAATGTATGTTTGATCTCCTGGCAGAGACTTTGGATTTATAATCATTTTATTAGAATGATCTTCCTTGAAATATTGAGCAATGATCCTCAGTGTTCTTCTGAGTGCCATAGTGGAACTAAAAATAATTATCTTGTTTACATATAGCAGAATAGAGATGTATTGGTTTACTAGCTTCTGGAGGTAGAAGTCCAGAGTATCTTTCTCAGCTATTTTGTGGTGACCAGCCAGCCATAATTTTTCTTGGTTTCTAGTAGGTAAGCAGATAGGGATCTGAGCCATATAGATTCCAATGGAAGAAGAATAGGCTAATTTGTCCTTCCGTTTCTTGATTTCACTCCTCCACGATGAGTGAAAACAAAAATAAATAAATGGAGCCATGGACACATATTTGCAACCATTTTTGCCAGCTGAAAAAAGAAATTCATCATTTTTAACCCTTTCCACATCCCATTAATTATGCACAGTTGTAACTAAAATAAGCAGAATAAATACAAATCATGTTTTCAACAAAGTCTGTCTAGTTTCAGTCATGGAATGAGAAATATGCTCAATCTGACCATAGAAAAGATTAATGAACTAGATTTTAATACAGCTCTGTCCTAATATTAATGCATTACTTCTAGTTTCCCTTGGGCCAGATAAAGTTATTAGAAGCTAAAGTTGAAGAAGTTGATCGATCCTGTGATTCAGATGAAGATTATGAAGCCAGTGGTCGCAGCTTATTATCAACACATTTTACCATTGTCATCCATCCTAAGGAACAAGCACCCACGTATCTTCTAATAGGATCCAAGTATGAGAAGGTAGCAAATGTTCCATTGTTCCAAGATTTTTCATCCAGCTTTCATCACTTACTTGCAGGGAAAAAAAACCTAAAATCCTATATATGCAGGGATAAAGTTACATCTGGACCAAGCTAATAAATAAAGTGGAACAGCAGATTTAGAATAATTCTACATAATAATTTACAATAGCAGGAATTAGTTCCAATGAGCATTGTGCTTTCCCTTCATTAGCTGCAAGGAGAAGTTGAAAGTTGCAGGAAGATAGATAAACTATCATTTATGAAGATAAAGCGTATGTAATTCATAACTAAGCTACTTTGGGTAAAATAGAAGTAGAATTTATACTTGGGAGTGGTATGTATGACCAGAGGAAGACAAGTTCTTTTTTGTAACTGTGTTTTACTTTATATTTGAACAGAATGACTATGTGAGATAGTAAACTTGCTAAATTATCTTGAAATCAGTTCAAACTTTTTTCTATTTATATAATTGACTAAAATATGCCATAAAGTAAATTGAAAAGTTATGTGTCAGGAAGATGTACAATGATGTGATTATTCACCAATAGGTTTTTAAGACTTTTCTGAAATTAGTTTTAGTTTTTTTCATTTTCAGCAACACATTTGATTCATATATCTCTTATGTAATATTTCCTTTCTTCTGCCATTTTATATTTTGTCCACATACACATACTTAAGTGTTGATAATTAAATTGCTATTTGGAGTGAGAGGCACAGTAATATTTTCTTATATTTCACTCAGTTTTATACTTTCTTCAGTGTTGCCAATTTGTTTTTACTACCAATTGTCTAACTGATGATAATATTGCATGGAATATTTGTTGAGAAGATTCCATTGAGTAGAAGATTCCATTAAGTTTAATTGAGCTTATTCCTATGTAAATTGTATATTGAAAGACTAATCATGATGTAATTTAATTAAGAAAATGTACTTTATTTTGCATTTTGTGATGTAAATTTGTATTGGATTATCTCAGTTGATGTTCCTGGTGGAAATAAACATAATTAATGCTTTGATTAAGTTGAATTGTAGAACAATAATATATTTTTTGAATTAAAGTTATGTATAAATGTTTTGAACAGTTATTCATATGTATTTTTTAAAAAGAGCTTTAAGTGAAACAAATTATGTTTGATTTCCTAGGATACTTGGCTTTATTATCTCACCATTGCTGCTGGAAGCACAAATATAAATGTTGGGACAGAGTTTGAACAGCTTGTCTGCAAACTGTTAAATATTGAAGGAGAACCCAGTAAGCAAATATATTTTCTGCTATCAATCCTTATTTATCGGGATGTATAATTGCTGCTGCTTTAAGAGTGAACGCATTCCTTAAAGCAGCAGAATTATTTTTTTCAGGCTGATTAAATGAAGAGCAAAGAAGTACTTGTTTGAGTTTCCAAAACTCTTTTTAAAATATGTTGCAAAGTGTGTGCAGGCCCATTAGCTATTTTTTTTAAAATCACAAATACAAGAATACTGTTCAAAGCCTCTACAATATAGCTTATAAGCAACAAATTTGACTATGGAATTTTTGTCAAGCTGCATAATCCTTAGCTATTTCTTTAGGAAACATCAATGGCTGTCAGCTAATAGTATCTCAGAGTCCATAGAATCTAATTGTGATGCAAATTCCACATTGTTATCTATATGCATGTGACACTATGGCACATGTAGGAAAGGAATAGAACTTGCGTTGTGGCATCATGTTACTTATTTCATCCTTTACTCTCTTTACCTGCCCCCTTGCATGTGGCAGCCATTTTCTTAATTGTTCTTTTCATTAGAATGCATGGGAGGATATATCTAAATATGTATTTATAACAGTATATTAATTTTTCAGTTATTGTAAATATTATAAAAATGTTACATAGCATAAAATGCTACATCTAGAAACGGATTCAACTGGGTAAATTCAACGAACTTTACTCTTGATCTCTAATTGTTCAGATGCATGCATATTGGAAAATAATGCATTATTCTCATCTATAAATCATTTATTCGAGTAACAGTGGAAGCAGTGGACTAATATTTCTAAATGAATACTTAAAAAATATATATGGAATGCTGTCAGTACTTTTCTTTTAGTTTTCACATAGCCATATTAGGGTTATTTAAACTGCCTTTCAAGTTAACTGTCATAGTATGACTTAGTAGACAATCTGCAGCCCAATTAACTAATCAAATCTTTAAACTTTTGACATTGTCAGTAGCATCGTGATATTTACTAGACAGGAGTGCAGCAGGAGCATATTAACATTTTCAGTAAGAGTGATATATTGCTCCCTGGAAGTTTAAAGTGCATATTGAAGTTTTATCTACTTTGCAATCCAAATAAGCATATGTTTTTGTAGGCAATATTCATTTGCAAGAAATATAAACTATTAAACACTGTTGTGATGAAATAATATGACAAAAACATGGAAATTAATTTTGTGCGCTTCAGAATAGTCTGTATTGATATAATGCTGGACTATAAGTATTTTGATGAAAATACATATATACATACATACCAGGGGTGGGTTCCTGCCGCTTCTAACCGGTTCGGTAGAAGAGGTTCCACAAATCTACCGTGCCAGTTAGAACCTGTTCCAGCTGTGGAAGGAAGGAAGGGGCTTCAGAGGACCCAAGGCAGCATTGAAGCCCTCTCTGAAGCAGCTGGAAAAGGGACTTGTGGTCAGAGGGAGGGGGAGGAATTCAAACTTCATCCTCCTGGTGCTGTGCGGGGCTTTGGCCAAAGGCTGGAGGGAAGGACCCTGGCTCGCTTGTGCTCTCCCTCCCCAAGTGTAGTTTGATTGGAGGTGGAGCCACGTTGCCTTTTCAAGCCTGTAATCAGTGAAGTTGGGCTGGATTTTTACATAGCCGATCCGGCGAAAGAGTGTGTGCTACAGCCTGGCTCTTTGCCTGGCTTCCTGTAATGACTTCCTCCCCAGGCCCACATCCATTTCTCTCTCTCTCTCTCTCTCTCTCTCTCTCTCTCACACACACACACACACACACACACACACACACACACACACACAGCTGAATAAAGCTAGGTAAAAATCCAGTCCAGCTTCACTGATTACAAGTTTGAAAAGGCAATGTGGCTCTGCCTGCAATCAAACTACACTTGAGGAGGGAGAGCACAAGCGAGCACTGAGGAGACCACAGGAGGAGGCAGGAAGCCAGGCAAAGAGCCATGCTGTAGCACACACACTTTCCCCCAGCCCCTTTCTTTTGGAAGGCTCGGATCACTTTACATCGGAACTGAGCATGCCTGGCTGTGGAATTCTGGGAGTTGAAGTCCACAAGTCTTAATAACTTTAAATTGAAAAGGTGCAGGAAAGAACAAATTGGTTATATGGTTATATGTGGTTATATGTTATATGGTTTTATGTTTTTGAAGTTTTGGGGTTTGTGCAATATGAGCATTGTGTTTCTAAAAGGGTTTGGATGATTCCCTGTTTGTGAATGGAGCCAAACTTTCTCTAGGGTCATTATCTCATTATCTCTATCTGGCAGGCATGTGGAATGAGCCTCAGGCAGGTTTCTTTGGTAGCAGAAAGAAAGAAAAACAGCACATCAATTTAGGATTAGAAGGCTACTAGGAGTCATTTAGTCCAACCCCTTGTTGTAGCAGGAAACTTTACATTGTATGGATTATTTTGGTGCCTCTAACAGAGAGGAAAATTGCCAGAAAGGAGAAATAGTTTACTTGTACAAGTCTGCCATGCAGAGGAAGGTAGAGATAGTCATTGACTTATGACTACAATTCAGATCAAAATTTTGGTTGCTAAGCAAGAGCGTGGTTAAGTGAGCTTCACCACATTTTACCCAATCCATGACATCTCCTGGTGAGTAACAGCAAGTTGGCCACCGCCACCCAGTCACATGACTGCCAAGCCACTCCCACAAAACAGGCCACACCTACAGAATAGACTCTAAAAATTTGAAACCCCCCCCCCCATTGATACATACATAAATACATACATACATATGCTGGTTTATGCACATACTTGTATAACACATAAGCATGTTATCATATAATATCCCAATAATTTGTTATTTTCTTAATTTAGTTCTTCATTATCTATAGCCAGTTAACTCTTGGTGTATGTGGTTATAGCTTTTTATTCCATGAAATTGCAAATCATTCCGATTATGACAGCATTTTCCCACACAAAATCTTGCCTAAACTCTTGCAGGATT
The DNA here is from genome assembly GCF_964273705.1 of Natrix helvetica. Classification (NCBI taxonomy): domain Eukaryota; kingdom Metazoa; phylum Chordata; class Lepidosauria; order Squamata; family Natricidae; genus Natrix; species Natrix helvetica. The sequence goes on from NC_138552.1 coordinate 249,369,014, forward strand.
CCAGGGTGAATCCCTAAAATTTTGTGATATTTCTTGATTTCAATATATATTTATTTATGTATTAATTAATATGGAGCACTGTTGGAGGAGATCAGCTTCTCTAAAGCATGTATAGCATTGATGTAGAGGAAGAAAATCAAATTTCTTTTATAAGGCAATTGTGTCAATAGGATCAACCGAAATGACACTATTTAAGAGTTTGCAAAGTTTTGAGGCGGAATACTTTAATAGGTCACTCTACCATTATATTTTAACTGAGAACTTTTAAGTAGTACATGAGTATGTGTAGTAATTTGTTCTGGCCCCATTTTTAATTTCCAGCTTCTCAAATCTGGAGGCATCCCACTCTTTGTCATAGCAAAGACGGAATTACTTCTCCTCTTACAACCCTTCCATCAGAGGCGCTGCAAACAGAAGCCATAAAATTATTCAAGGTAAGCATGACATAACTTTTCCTTTTCAGTAATGACTTTTACAGAATTTTTCCTTTAAAATATCCAATTTAAATATTCAGCCACTTAATCATAGTAAGTTATGACATGTGTGTGTGTGTGTGTGCGCGCGCAGGTCTTGGCGTATTTGGGTCTTTTCCCGTGTAAGATTGAGAGTATCTTGGCGACGTTTTCGACAAGGTCCCACTCGCCATCTTCAGGCTGGTGCCTTCGGCTTCATGCTTGTGCAAGCAAAGCGTGATTGGAGCTGCCGTCTTTCTATAAATATTGGTGTGAGTGTGTGGAGTGCTGGCTTTGTTGCTGTAAGCGGGTTGTGTTGTTACATCTTGATTAGTTGATGGAGTTGATGTATGCAGATTATTCGGCTGTTTCGTAGCATCCTGTGTGGCTGTGGTACTAGCTATGTGCCCATTAGTCTTTTGTGTTGTAATGACCTGGCTGTGTGATGACATCCTGAGCTCTAGTGTAGTGATATCCTGAGTCCTATGCTGCAACCTCTTGGGGGTTGGCTGCGTTGTAACATCCTGAGCCTTTGCGTTGTAACCTCCTGAGTTCTGTGATGTAATGTCCTGAGCAGATGGCTGTGGTGTAACATCCTGGGCTTTGGTTTGGCTCCGAGTTTGCAGTCTGGCCATGTGTTCATGGCGTGTGTCAGTTTGCTTTGTGTGGGGGTCGGAGGGTGGTGCAGCAGTTGGTGATGCCGCCGTGGTTTGGCTTCTGGATGGTGGTTGCATTTTGTCTATGGGATGGGTTTGGGTTTGAGTCTGGTCAGGGTGATTGGTGGTGGCATCCTGTGTTGTTCTGGGTCCAGTGTCAATTTTCGTGGGTGGGACTCGTTTGTTGACTAGGGCTAGTTTCCAGATGCCACAGGTCCCACAGTCTTGCAAATATTAGATGTGTAGTACATCCAAAGATAAATGTGTAAAGAACCTTAAATAATAAAAATCCAAATATTTTTGAAGTAACCATCCAGAATGCATTTACTAGCAATTGCATAAGGGAAGTTCTGTTTTAAGCAAAGGTTCAGAGTTCCACTGTAAAATTCAACTTTGGCTTTTAGATGCTGAAAGATGATCATAATAATACAATACAATACAATAGCAGAGTTGGAAGGGACCTTGGAGGTCTTCTAGTCCAACCCCCTGCCTAGGCAGGAAACACTATACCGTTTCAGACAAATGGCTATCCAACATCTTCTTAAAGACTTCCAGTGTTGGGGCATTCACAACTTCTGGAGGCAAGCTGTTCCACTGATTAATTTAACTGTCAGGAAATTTCTCCTCAGTTCTAAGTTGCTTCTCTCCTTGATTAGTTTCCACCCATTGCTTCTTGTTCTACACTCAGGTGCCTTGGAAAATAGTTTGACTCCCTCTTTTTTGTGGCAACCTGAGATATTGGAACACTGCTATCATGTCTCCCCTAGTCCTTGTTTTCATTAAACTAGACATACCCAGTTCCTGCAACCGTTCTTCATATGTTTTAGTCTCCAGTCCCCTAATCATCTTAGTTGCTCTTCTCTGCACTCTTTCTAGAGTCTCCACATCTTTTTTACATCGTGGTGACCAAAACTGAATGCAGTATTCCAAGTGTGGCCTTACCAAGGCATTATAAAGTGGTATTAACACACCACGTGATCTTGATTCTATCCCCTTGTTTATGCAGCCTAGAACTGTGTTGGCTTTTTTGGCAGCTGCTGCACACTGCTGGCTCATTTTTAAATGGTTATCCACTAGGACTCCAAGATCCCTCACACAGTCATTACTATTGAGCAAGATACCACCTATATTGTACCTGTGCATTTTTCTTGCCTAAATGTAGAACCTTTCATTCCTATATTTCTAAAGATAATTTTTGACAACTTTCCACAGTGAGAGTGTTCCATATCTAAAAAGGAAATTCTGTTTTGGCAATTTTTTGTCATACTCAAGACAGTGAAAGGATAGTTATTAAAGGCCAAGTTTTAGTTTTGAATAAGTATTATACTTAATTTGAATAAGTACAGACTACAGACTACACTGTAACTAATGCAACTGCTGAATGTGATTTATTTTATTTTTATTCCACCTTTAGTACTTTATAAGTAACTCAAAGTGGCAAATATTCATAATACTTTCCTCTTCATCGATTGTCCCACAACAACAAACCTGTGTAATGGGGGAGATGGGGAGACAGGCTGAGAGAGTGTGACTGGCTCAACAGCTTTCATGCTTAAGGTGGAACTAGCACTCACAGTCTCCTCATTTTTAGGCCAGCACATTAACCACTACACCAAACTATCTCCCTTATTATGAACATAATCCATATTTAATAAGAGTGTACTTCAGTTATTATATTTGTGACAAACAGATGAGGAAGTACTAATGTGAAAAGCCTCAGTCACTGTCAATCAGGATGGACAATATAATTCTCAATAAACAAATATGACAACACTGCATAAGGTAATTGTATGATCCAGGGAGGTGAGGAACTTAAATAGCAACTGATCTTAGTTGAGCCAGTAGAAATGGATTTGTTTTCTCACCATTCTCTAAATCTGGTGGGAATAAAACAAAAGGGTAGCATTAGCTGCTAGCCACCATGATAGTAAAAGACAAGGAACACTTTTTTCAGTGTTCGTTTCTAGCCAATAGGTACTTGTTATCTACCGCTGATATGGACCAATTATTCAAAGTGTTTGAGTAATTGGTTTCTTAATATGATGAAATCAGAGTTGATGTAGCACTTTGAAATTTGAAATACACAACTGAATTTCCTCTGTGTTATGCTTTTTTTCTAGACGTGCCAGTTGTTTATCAATGCTGCTGTGGATTCCCCTGCTATTGACTACCACGTGTCTTTGGCTCAAAGTGCATTGCAAGTCTGTCTCACCCACCCAGAGCTTCAGAATGAAATCTGTTGTCAGTTGATAAAGCAGACAAGAAGACGGCAGCCACCAAATCAAATAGGGCCAGTTCAGGTGCTAAACATAGTACAGCAAATATCTATCACTCCTATACTGAGGATGGATGGTATAGTTTTTTTAATAAAAGAGTATGCAATAAGAACACTAAAAATGTACAATAGAATGTGATTAAAAAATAGTCTGCTCTTACTTTCTTAATTGTATTACTTCTTCTCTTAAATAGTAAGTAAGCTAGTTTCATCTCCAAAGATGTTTCATTCCAGATAATTCCGTAATGTCACTTTCCTTTCCGGTTGTTATATACTGTTTTTTCTATTATCTGTCATTAAGCTGAAGGATAGAAAACCTATGAAAAAGTGAATTGGGCCCAAACGTACTGTGTGAATGCAATATTGCCATTTAAAAGTTGTTTTGACTGAGGCTTGGCTATATTAATTCAACATATATTACATTCATTTGAAGAATGTAATTAAACTGGGAATTTGTGATTAATTATACTACTATATAATATGTAACAACTAGTTTTGGATTGTCAAAACAACTGTTAAAACAAATACATATCATATTTCTAACACTAGACTTGGGAGTTTGCATTATCTGAGTTTTATGTATCTACCAATTTTCCCTTTCCCTTTCTATTGTATTCTCCTGTCTATTGTCTGATTTTGTTTATCTTCACTCTAATCTTACAAAAGTATACACAAAACTAATGTCTTTAAGTAGGATTCCCAGAGGTTGGTGTCTATTATTTACTTTGCTTGAAGACAATTTCATCCTGGGAGAAACTATAGGCAATGATTCTGCTTTTCTTTCTTGACTAGGCCTGGCAGCTTTTAGCCCTCTGTGTTGGACTCTTCCTCCCACAACACCCATTTCTTTGGGTCATCAAACTTCATTTGAAGAAGAATGCAGATTCCAGGTATATATTATGAAGAATAAAATGACTGAAATCTGAAAATTGCTTTTTATTACTGAAATGTTGGAATGCAATGTAACATAGAAACATAAAACATTATCACATATACAGTGGTGGGATTCAAATAATTTAACAACCAGTTCTCTTCCCTAATGATTTCTTCCAACAACCAGTTCACCAAACTGCTCAGAAAGTTGACAACTGGTTCTCCCGAAATGATGTGAACTGGCTGAATCCCACCACTGCACATATAGCAGTTTAATTATTATTGTGACCTCAGTGAAATAACCTCGAATGCTATCAGCATTCTTTTTTTCACATTTAAAATCCAACTTGGGCTCCAAATTGGAAATTTGGTAGGCTGGTTGAGGCAGGACCAGCTTATGGCTAAGGCTAAGTAGGCACTAGCCTAAGGTACAAAAGTTTAAGGGGCCCCAATGTTGCCCCCCTTTCCAAAACCAAAGGCTATTCTAAAAATGCAAATCTTTGCATTGGCAAGTAGCACCATTAGTTAATATGGCCCAGCGGTACCATCTACCTTTGAGCTGGTACAGCATTTTGAATTACTGTTTTGTATTTCACAGCTATGTTTTAAGAGATTAGGAAAGGTACAAAATATTTAATAATATATCTCTTGAAAAAATAATACTAGAATGAAATTTAGCTGGCTTTTTCTTGACACCATTCTCTGTTAAAAGAGAGGAGATATTCAATAAACAGTTAATCCATAGTTCACAAGAAAGATGAAGTTATTCCATTCATATTTTGGTTAAGGCTGTTAACCAATAGATTCCCCAGTTTAGCTCTACCTTTGTCCTGACTTCTAGCCTTTATGTTAGTCTTCAGTTTGAAGGACAGATTTCTAAAAATAAATTTATTCTGACTTTTGAATTTCTAACAAAACTTTATCTCATTTTCCCTGCTTCAATCTGGCTTTAAAAAAAGATAATACTTGTTCTCATTGCTTCAGCAAGCAAACAATTTAAAAGACATGAGTTAATAGCTTGCAAAAAAACCCAACACCCAATTCTTCAGCACATTTGCAAAGTACTTATAGAGCACTGTTTCTCAACCTTGGCCACTTGAAGATGTCCGGACTTCAACTGCCAGAATTCCCCAGCCAGCATTTGCTGGGAGTTGAATTCTGGGAGTTGAAGTCCGGACATCTTAAAGTGGCCAAGGTTGAGAAACACTGTTATAGAGGATGTCTTTATGCTAGTCTGGAACTCTGTATATCAAATCTAAATTCACGTATATAATCCACAGATCTGTACTATGACATATTAAATACTTTTAAACATTAACATGATCATTTAAAATCTGTTTTAAAATATGAAGCCATAAAGACTAGCTTTGTGTTTACAGGACTGAATTTGGAAAATACGCAATTTATTGTCAACGATGCGTAGAAAGAACACAACAGAATGGTGACAGGGAAGCCAGACCATCAAGAATGGAAATTCTTTCAACACTTCTAAGAAATCCCTACCATCACTCCTTGCCTTTTAGCATTCCAGTACATTTCATGAATGGCATATACCAGGTAGAATTAAGCATAAAATAATCAAAATTATAATGGGAAGATAAAATCACAAATGCCAGAGATATTTAAAGATTTCAAGGTTTAATTGCCTCCTTACTGATAAACAGATAGTTTTCAATCTGAATGCATGTTTATATGTGCACATTTTTATTCAGTAAATAAAAATTGACCATATAAAATGAATGTACATTTTATTAGAAAAACAATTTGTAGCAATTTATAATAAATTATCCGTGTTGGTTTTGGTGTTATGTGCAGTTGTTTTTGTCAGCGTTCCAAATATCATGCAGAATTAAATCATTGTCCAAGGCAAAGTAGTCCTTAAAACTCCAATTTAATAAGACAGGCATGTTGGCATTAAGCTGGTGAATTTCAACTCTAATGTACATCCGGTGAATTCACCCAGTTAAAAGTTCATCATTTTTCCCCACACCCCATAATTCATCACATGGTCCAATCTTCATCTTCCACGCTGGCATGTACACCCCTCTTCTTCCGGCCAGATGTCGAGGTGCGGAGACAAAAGACGACCTTGAGCTTCTAAGAAATTCATAACAATACATTCCACAATCCTACTCCTTTCTATTCCCCCCTCCCAACTACTATACCAATGAAACAGCATAATATATATATGTTTTAATTATGTGGCAGGCCAAAGATCCTAAAAGGAACAGAATTACAGGCCTGACAGTTTTATGGTATTGAAGATTTCTGAATGTTACTGTGAAGGCTAGTGTGGTCTTCAGAAGACAGATAATTAGCTCTAGTGATTGTGTGTGGTGTTTGTAGTAGACATAATTTCTTTCTTCTGAAGCTTCCAATCAGAGCATTGGTGATTTCATCTAGCCAAGTTAAATCCATTGCAACCAAGCAAGTACAATAAGAAGCAAATATAGGATATATCTACAGGAGGAAGAAAGTTCACACAGGCTCAGTAATATACTTTTCAGTTAATGTAGACTCGAAATCTTATTATTCATTGGTTCATTGTCTATGGCTTTACAATGGAATCTGTATATGTAATTGTAATTGTAGGACTCAGGTGGTGCTATTTTGGAAAAGATGTCTCTTTGATTTTACCCATATTTTTATTTTTACATTTTGTATAATTATCCTTAGGTTTATATCATATTTCAGAGGGGGTATTTAGCCAGTTCTGACAGGTTCTGGAGAGAGAACCGGTAGTGGAAATTTTGAGAGTGGGTAGGGAATAGGGATTTTGCAGTATCCTTCCCCTGCCACACCCACAAAGCCATGCCCACAGAATCGGTAGTAAACATTTTTGAATCTCACTACTGATATATTTGTATTTTCAGTCTGATTTGAATACATAGATGTGCTTTGTAGGAAGTAAAACATCCTTGAATCCAGTCTGCTACATGTTACTTTCATAGTTTCAGCATGGTAGTTGTTACTTTAAAATCTAATATTCAGGTTTGGTGCAAAATTAATTGATGTAAAATTTATGTGGTCTGCACAGGTTGTTGGATTTGATGCTTCTACCACTGTTGAAGAATTTTTGAGCACACTTAATCAGGATACAGGAATGAGAAAACCTGCACAGTCAGGATTTGCCCTATTTACTGATGATCCTTCCGGCAAAGATATTGAACATTGTCTTCAAGGAAACATCAAAGTAAGCAACTATTTTAATGAAAATATATTTATATTTATATATATTTTCTAATATGAGTGTAATACTCTATCACAGCTGATTTGCATGACATTGTTAAGAGCCAGTAAAACAATTCCCTCTTGTTCTTACTTTATTCAAAATTAAGTTTAAGTAAACATCCTTTCAGCACAATAAAATAATTTTTAATCAAAATGTACAATATGGGGCCACTCATGGAATAAACGTATTATTCATGGCTTTCCTTCTAGATCTGTGACATTATTTCTAGATGGGAGCAAGCCTCTAAAGAGCAGCATCCAGGAAAATGTGAAGGCACAAGAACAGTTAGGCTTACTTACAAAAATAGGTATAAGATAATGAATTTCTATCTATCTTCTATTCGTATAAAACTTTGCACTTTAGAATAGATTTATATCTTGTTTTCTGCATGAAGCTACATTTTAAGATTCTTGACTGCTTACCTGCCTTTGATCAGGCTTTCAGCAATAACACTAGTTATTAAAATGTTAAAAGATGCACGTTCAAAGTGCATTATACTTCTGATCTCTTATCTCTTTTTCTCTTTGAAAAACTAGAAGGGAAGAAACAGGTCAAAAGATCTAGGAAGATCCACCAGAATCCTCCTTTCTTAGCTTGCATATCTCCTAATAAGAATGTGCAAAAATTCAGAAAGAGGAAACTAAAGGTACCGGCTTAATTGGATTCCGTTGGAGAAGGTCATTTCCACATTGAAAGCAACTTGTAGGCAAAGATGGTAGTGCACCAAGGAGAAACAAATAGAAACTGGTCCTCCTGTTTACAGTCTTCTGGTCTTGTGTTCTGAGAAAGGAGATTTCCTGCTGAACGTGGAAATTCAGATTATTATTTTAGCCTTGTCTTGGTTGCCTTTTTTATTCCCTTGCCTTATTTCTTGTGATTTTCCTGCTGCATGGCTACCTTATATTTTCTTTTCCTATAAAAGTTTTATAATTAAAAAATGTTTCTTTCGTTAAATTGTGCCACTGTAGTCTTAAAATTTATCTCTTTTGATATTTCTACAGAGGGCATAATTTTCCATGAATTCAGTCTAAAAATGATCAGACTTCTTTTTAGTAGTCTTTAAAATGTGTATTACTAGAACTGACTTTATATATATTTCAATACCTTATAATTTATTCTCTGCACATACTGCACATACTATGTGATTATCAGCATTTAACATATCACTGTTTTCTTTCACAGGCTCTATTTTTCAGTACAAATCCGGGGAGAGACAGAAAGAGAAAAGCTACTGTTAATGTATCAGACAAATGATCAAATTATAAATGGGTTCTTCCCTGTAAATAAAGATCTGGCACTAGAATTGGCAGCACTTCTGGCCCAGGTAATTATGTTTGTGATTTTCCAGTTGTCTGCCTTTAACGTAGATTTCTTTTATGATATAATAAAGCATAGATAAATCAGTTATTCTTATGTTCTGGAAAGTTAGGCCTTATGCTTGGAATAATTCTTTTTTAATCTGAATCAAAGCCTTATCAAATAGGTGAAATTCAACATTTTATTTTCTGGTAATAGCCAAACTGTGAAAGTAAAACAGTGATGCTATTGAATTGATCTTCAAATATATTTCCAAATGATAGGTTTTAATTTTAATGCTAAGCAACATTTTCCAGATTTACCACCTTTATTAAGAGTTGGCCCACATAATGTTTATTTTTTATTACTAGTTTATATGCTACTCCAATTCTGGAGACTCTAAAATTGACACCTTGCTTTTTATAAAGTATGCTTTATGTATATTTTGTGTTAATTTAGTTTTTAATGTTTAGAGTATGTGTCAATTCTAGCCAAGATGAGAGGTATACATTAGAAAAATATGTTAGGCAAACAAAAAGAAAAAGGTTCAGGAAATGGGAAGGACAGTTTGATAAGAAAAACAAGCTCCTTTTTATTATTTTAAGGAGTGCTTTACTAGTCTATGGGGAGTACTAAACTTTTAGGCTGTTTCAAACAGAGGGAGGAATGATGTTTTCCGAATAGCGAAATACTGTGATTAAGAAGAAAAAGTGTTTTTTCACAGAATACTTTTAATGTAGAAACATTAACATGCCATAAATTAACTTTTTCTGATGCATTTGAATCCCATTTAATAATGATGAAATATATCAGTGTCTTATGAATTAATGGAAAATGGCTTAAAAACAGACATAATTTGCCTTAAAGGGAAAATTTTATTTCAAAAATAACTGGAGGGATAGAGATGATCCAGACTGAACATTGGTATGAACATTGGTATTTCAGTTCATATCCAGACTAGTATCTCTTGATTGCTGATAGTGTTTGAACTATGGTCACAATATAAATGGCCTGGAAGTGTTTCTCCATGGATATGCAATATATCAACATCTAGTGATCCATATCACAAATTCAGTGTTTGTTTGGTTTGAAAGCAGCATTCTGTCTTATATAGTCCAAGAGCAGAAGAAAAATGTAGTGCCTTCATCTGAGTTTCATTTTACTTAAAGAAAATGATGGTTACTGTTCACACAAACAACACAATACCACAAACTCCAAGTGTTTATAGTTAATTCTACTGTCACTTATAATTTCTGCATCTAAAACTTTCAGCTTCTAAAAATAAGTCATGTATTTACAACAATGAGAAAAGATTACTGAGAATATACACATTACATTATAGATATTAGATTGTAGATGCTTAAATATGCTGAGGTACTAAAATGCTTTTGTAATAACTTTTTTGTTCACTATTTTTATCTTACGCTGCTTATCCACAAGGTGGAAATAGGAGATTTTGAAAGACCTTTCTCAACTCCAGCAGGTCAAGTAACTTCCCTGTCAAAATCTAATCAAACTTTAAAACAAGTTGTAGAGAAATTTTACCCCAAAAGATACAGAGATAATTGTTCAGAAGAACAGTTAAGGTATGTTACTAATATTTATATTTGTTTTAAAAGCTGCAAATAGAATTACATAAAGGTCCTGTTAATTTTTTCAGTAATTTTGATTTCTTAGACAGAGACTAGAAAAGTTGGATAAATTATTTCAAAACGTGTGATTAACACCCAAATTAAATGTACACTATTATTTTATTTAATATTTATATTTATTATGGTAATTAATTATTGTAATTGTTGCCTGAAATCTCAGAATATACAGTGGTAAAAGAAATAATGTTGTGCATCAAAACATAAGACATACATTGTATACTGGAAGAGGTACATGTTACTATCTGCTCCATTTTCTCATCATACAGAGATTTTTTTCCATTTCTATTGCCAGTAGGCTGGAAATTATCTCATACCACAATCACATTAAATCCAAAATTCCAAAAGTTACAAAACAATACCATCTATTTTATATATAGACATAGACACTGTATATACATATACATATTGTACTTCATTTCATAACAGTTAAATAATAATTCATTTCATCCCATATTTTATTTTATATTTTCTCCTTTTGCTTCATGTTAAAAGACAGCTTTACCAGAGATTATCAACCAAATGGATGGCTCTTCGTGGGCATACTGCTGTAGATTGTGTGCGCATTTACCTTGCTGTGGTACGGAAGTGGCCTCTCTTTGGTGCCAAGCTGTTTGCAGCAAAAGTAAGAAAAATATTGGTTCACTTTCTTCTTTACCAGAAAAAAAAAATCTTTGCCTGTACACTGTTTCCTTGCACTTTCCACCCTTGTCATTAAAATAATTAAAGCATTTAGTTATTAATATCTTATGTGGGTTTTATAAATGCATTGAATGGAGCAGGAAATATTCAACTGGTAAGGATCATGATAATAGCATCAACACTTTAATCAATTCAGGAATGGCCATCCACACTGGAAAACTTCCAGTGAGGGCGAGTCCATCATTATTCTAGGAAAAGTATTTAATTGCAAAGTTCAATCTAACCAGTGTAGCATACAACTGCTGCCATGATCTTCTAAGGCAGCCAAATGATATAGCTATTGGCAAAACTGATTGCATCCTGCGTTATCTGCTCAATTCTCCAGTTTTCTTAGCAAGTTTTTAAGAAGAGGGTTGCCATTTCTTCCTTTCTTCCTACGGCTAAGAGTGACTAGCCCCGGGATGGCGAACCTATGGCACGCATGCCACAGGGGGCAAGTGCAGCCATTTGTCAGAGCACGTGAGGTGTTGCCTTGTCAGCTGGCTAGCGCGCATGTGCGCACTGGCCAGCTGACTTCAGCCTTTTTTTGAGGCCATTTTTGCCCTCCCCAGGCCCCAGAGGCTTTATAGGAGCTTGGGGAGGGCGCAAATAGCATCCCCTGCACCCCCAGAGCCCCTCCTTAGGCTTCAGGAGCTTCCCTGAAGCCTCCGAAGCACAAAAAAAAGGCCCTAAGGGCAAACTGGAAGTTTGGGAACGGACTTCCGGTTTGCTCGCAGGGCCGGTTTTAGCCCTTCAGAGGCCCTCCAGAGGCTTCCCTGAAGGCTGTGGAGGGCAAAAAACGATCCTACGAGCAAACCGGAAGTCAGTTCCTGAATTTCCAGTTTGCCCATAGGGCCAGTTTTTGGTGCTCCAGAGATTTCAGGGAAGCTCCTTAAGCCTCCAGAAGGCCACCTGGGAGGGGAGGCTGATTTCACCCTCTCCAGGCTCCTATAAAGCCTCTAGAGCCTGGGGAGGGTGAAAAAAGTATGCAAAAAATGGGGGGGGAGCTCTGGTCATGCGCGCATGCGCTCTGGGGCCACACATTGCATTATGGGTATGGCACGCCCGTGCACGACCCCCCTGCGCTCCCGCTTTCGGCACGCGAGCCAAAAAAGGTTTGCCATCACTGGACTAGCCGAATGTCATCCAAGTATCTTTGTACCTAAGATGGGAGTGGAAGCTATAGTCTCCCAGTTTCTGGCTACTTCTAAATCAATACACTGCACAGGCTTTCTTACCTTATCTATCTATCTATCTATCTATCTATCTATCTATCTATCTATCTATCTATCTATCTATCTATCTATCATGCAGACAGACAGACAGACAGACAGATAAAACACTCCATTGTTATGATTAGAATAGAACATAAAAAGCCAAGGACCTAATCGTTTTGATATCACTTTATGTTTGAGCATAATAGAATAGTCCAAAACCAGGAAAATCTGATTGTAATAAAAGCAGAGTTGGAATAAGCCATTGAGGTTACTGAGGCAAGAATCCAAATTTGAGCATTTGTGACAAGTGATTATTTAGTCTCTGCCTGAATACATCCAGAAAAGGGGAATGCACCATGTCTCTGTAATATTGTTTGTATTTCCAGAGGAAACACCAATATACTTACCTTCAGGTAGTTTCTTTTTATGGAATTGTTCATTATTTGTTATTAATTTAAAATGTAGAACAGTTTGTTAATATATATAATGTCATAACTACAGTTAAGTAGGTACTATATGTATGTTTCTTTTGTTGTTGTTCATTTGTTTTTAGCTTTTGACTGCATCCACGCCAGAGAGCACATTGATATGGCTTGCTGTTTCTGAAAATGGTATTAATATTCTTGAATACAACTCCATGGTAAGGAGGAAATACTTTGAATGCTTTATATACAAATGAAAAGGTTTATCACGAATGAAGAGGTTATTTACAATATTAGACCAGCTTATATAAAATTAGAATTCAGCACATTATAACTGTGCGCTAAAGGAAGCATCCTGTACAGCTGGTTGTCATTGATTTACCGTATTTTTTGGAGTATAAACACACAGGATTATAAGACACACCAAGATTTTGAAGAGGTAAATTTTTAAAAAGTTTTTACATGCTGCAGACCTCCCAGATCCTCCGCACACTTCATTTTTTGTGAAAAACAGGGCATGCAGAGAGTTTGAGAGAGTTTGTTCCTGTGTGGTGGGGGAGGGGCAAAAATGAGCAAAGACCGGCCCATATTTTCCCAAAAAAAGGGCAAGCATAGCCTTTAGGAGGCTTGTAGAGTGCTCCTGAGGGCTGGGGGGGGGGGCAAAAACGAGCAAAAAACAGCCCGTTTTTTGCTCATTTTTGCCCTCCCCAGCCCCCAGGAGCACTCTACAAGCCTCCTAAAGGCTATGCCCGTCCATTTTTGTGAAGGGGAAGGGTTTTGGAAGGCCAAAAATGCTGTATTCACACATCCAGAATTTCAACCTCCTTTTTTTGGGAAAAGATGTGTCTTGTACTCCGAAAAATATGGTAGATTGTCACTATTAGAAAATATTCTTGATTTTTTTAAAACTTGTAGTAATATGGCAATTACAAATTTTAATATAAAGCGGGAGGGAAATTCAGATTTGCAATATTGTTGTCAGTCCTTTGAGATAGACCAGACAAGGAACCCTAACATAGGAATGCTAATATATGCTGTATTACAATACCTTGCATGTATGAATGTGACCACTCACCTCCCTTTACCCTACAGAGAACTCAGGGTTAAGTCTGAGATGTTTTCTCACATTGTATTTCTGCTTTGGACTAAGATTGTTCTTATCTAACCATTGTTTTGGCTATGGCTCTTCCTCCTATTCTACAAGCTTTTTCTCACACCCCATTACAAAGGGTTATTTAGAGAAAGTATGTCTTAGACTATAATGTCAAATACATGTTCTAAAAAATAAGTCTCATTGGAATGGATTTAGAGTTTAACATAGTTAATTAAAATCAAAAGGGCTGAATTTAATTAGTTATTGCCTCTCTGCTTTTCATTCTAAATGCTACTAATTGAACTAATTCCTGAGTTCAAAGCCATGCCTATGAAAATAAATAGACATTATTTTCTCTCTTTATTTCTTTTCCCTCTCTTTCATGCAACATCATTTCTTTGGACTTCCAAGCGGTTAATAATGACACACTTATATAAGAACCTAGTGACCTTTGGAGGTTATCAAGAAGACTTTATGCTGGTGATAAACAACATGAGTACAGAAGAGAAGCATACTGAAAAACTCTTGTTTACTTTTGCCAAACCAAAGGTTAGTATATTAACCAAAATCGTTTACCAGCTTTAAATAACATTGCATATATAGAACAAAAGTAGACATCTAACACTCATAAAAATCTCCCTGCTTAGTTAACTTTTAAGTTTTGTTTTTCAAAATGCCATTCATCTAACATGTAAGGTTGGCATGGTTCAAAACAAACGATTGGCACCATTTTTATTTTCAAGAACGTCTCTAGATAGCTGTAACTAATCCTTTGCTTAAGCCTAAACAAAATGTAAAGGTAAGTGGAAGGATTGTAAAAAGCGTGCAGGAAGGACTAAAACTAGTCTTTTATTAAATGTGTATTTTGTGATTGGCTACAATGGTTATGAAAGCAATACATGGAAGTAAAATGAGAAGAGAGAAGATAGAATCAAGAATGTTTAGGAAAATAACCTCTGTCAGATATATTCTGAGTTGTCTTCTCGCTTACAGTATTATAAAAATCCTTTTGACCTATAACAGTGTTTCCTGATCTTTATTGAAATATCATTTTCAAAATGCAAAAGCAAGTTTTCCAATTGGGTGGAGGCATTTACAACAAGAAAAGCTGATACCACTTCTGTAGCTAGTTACATCAACTGGTGCAAAGGCACCATATCCCCTCCTTCATATCCTTTGATTGATGGATACACTTGGACAACAATATTATCAATGCACTGGAGAAAGTGTTGAATTGGAACTTTAAGACACACTCTACTTTGTGCTCCCCATTCAGTGTAGTTCAGTTAGACCAGTGGTGGGCAACCTTTTTTTTCAACTGAGCCAAATCTCGCCAAAACCACGATTGAAATTTACTTTGAGAGCCACATTTTTAAAACCGAAAATACATAGGATGGTACACTGTTTTTAGTTTCAATAAGTTTTTATTGAGAATATTCTGCATGCAAGTATCCACATAGGTCGGGAGGATACAAATAACACAACTAATAAAACAAAAACTTTAGAACGATATTATTTATCAATAACGTTAAATTCCGTAAAATTTGCCTTACAATGTAGAGAAAATTACATCCTGACATTGACTGACAAAGTCACAACCACTAATGTGAACATTGGCCTTGCATTTCCTTGGATAGTTTGAGTAAGTCAGGTTTGTATGTTGTTGTTTTTAATTTCATCTCTCTCTCCCACTTTTTCTTTTTTTCTTTTTCTTTCTCTCTCTCTCTCTGGCTCTTTGTCTCTCTCTCCCTCCCTCCCCCATCTCTGTCACTCTGTGTGTGTGTGTGTCTGTCTGTCTCTCACTCACTCTGTGTGTGTGTCTGTCTCTGTCTCTCCCTCTGTCTCTCTCCCCTCCCTTCCTCTCTCTCTGTCACTCTGTGTATGTGGGTGTGTCTGTCTCTCACTCATTCACTTAATCACTCACTCTGTGTGTGTCTCTCTGTCTATCTTTCTCTCCCTCCCTCCCCCTCTGTCTCTCTGTGTGTGTGTGTCTGTCTGTCTGTCTGTCAGTCTCTCTCTGATTCCCTCCCTCACTCCCTCTCTCTGTTCCTCTCTCTGTCTGTCTTTCTCACTCACTCACACACACACACACACACACACACACTGTGGTCACCTTGTTGAGTGTTCCAATCACATTTGAAACACTCAACAACTGGCCTGCATTTATGGTAGTTTGCAGCATTCTGCAGTCATAGGACCAAAATTGGTTGTCACTCGCCCGGGCTTTTGCAGAAGCTTCCCTCCGAAGCCCGAGAGGAGGGAGGGGAGCGGGCACCTGGCACACAGAAGAGCCGCATTAAAGGGTGTAAAGAGCCGCATGTGGCTCCTGAGCCGCGGGTTGCCCACCACTGAGTTAGACAATTAGGTCTATTAAAGGTGTTCTAGATGTATCATTACTATTAATTGCATGCATTTTGTTTCAGATCCTTGAGATTACTCTACTTATTGCCAGCTATATTAACAATTTCCATCAACAGAAGAAGACAGTTCATGGATTTTCTGCTCCACAATCAAGAAATCCAAAATCTAATGATATAGAATGTCATTCATTTTTACTGCAAAACAGACCAACCAAAGGACCTACTTTATTATGAAAAATTCAAGTATCTATGAGTATATGTCATTTATATTAGGTTATTATTTTGAAAGGACAGTCTGTTGTAAATTAGAAATTAACAATATTTCTTGCACATTTATTCTTCTACCAAGCTTGGGACTCTGATATGAACTGTAAAAATTCAGATGACTCCTGGATGACAGTAAAAATATAGAAGAATGATCTTTTTTTGCCTTCGTAGCTGGATTTTTGCATCCTAGAAGTAATAGTCCTACTCAAGGTGAAAGCTGTGGTACACAAGAAATTGCATTTTTCTTCATAATTATTATAATATACAAAGTTCAAAATAATATATATAGCATATATAGAATTATTCTGAATAAACACTGTGAATTGGGTAACTAAAAATAATCAGAAGTTGGAGAAATCATAATGAAAACATTGGAGAAATAATAATAATCTTTAAATACAAAGATTCATACAAAGCCTCTGCTTTCCTCCTTTTCTTCTAAACTCTTTTGCATTTTTTCTAAATTGCTCCTAGATTTAGAACTTTTAAAAATGTGACTGCATCCACATATCACGCTAAACCATCTCTTGTAAAATATGACAGAATTCTTACAATGAGTATAGTAAGACCAGGTCATAGTTTGTTTCTCCTCATTTAACTGCACTTATATTAGATCTATGTAGATAAGTTAAGCACTTGGCAAGGCAAAAAACATATTAGGAATAACCCAGATTGCGGGGAGCCTTCCATGACTCATAGTTATAATGATTAAGCCAATAGCAAATAGTTGTTACAATCTGTAGTTTACTTCTCTAAAACAAGTTAATAGTTTATTCACTGATCCTACTTGCATATCACTTTAAGCTAAAAACAAGTAATTACATCTTGGAATGATATGTGAATATAGTATATATGTTACGGTGAAAGACCGAAATCTGGTGAATGTCGACATTCACCAGATACGTTTGGTGAATGTCCGAAAATACCCTTATCCTCTCGACACCCTTACCCTAATCCCCTTACCCTAATACTTCGGCAGATATGCTTCCTTTTAAGCGTCTTCTATTCGCTGAGTTTTTTTTTTATGTCAATCGCAGGATCGCAGGTTTTAAAAAAAAAACTCCGCGAATAGAAGACCTTTAAAAGGAAGCGAGGAGCCGAGGTATTAGGGTAAGGGGATTAGGGTAAGGGTGTCGAGAGGATAAGGGTATTTTCGGACATACACCCTTACCCTAATCCCCTTACCCTAATACCTCGGCTCCTCGCTTCCTTTTAAGCGTCTTCTATTCGCGGAGTTTTTTTTTTTTTATGTCGATCGCAGGATCGCAGGTTTTTTTAAAAAAACTCCGCGAATAGAAGGGTGTCGAGAGGATAAGGGTATTTTCGGACATTCGCCAAGCGTATCTGGTGAATGTCGACATTCACCGGTGAATGTTGACATTCACCAATTTCGGTCTTTCACCGTAACATATATACTGTACAGTAACTCATTTAGGGTGAAAGATGTGTGCTTTCAGTCTTAATTGATCTAGACATAACCCTATAAACTACTTATTGAGAAAACTGTTTAGCATTTAAATACCTGATAAAACTTCATAAAAATCTTATCTTTTCATTCTGGTACTTTCAAACAGATCTCTATCCACCATTTTTTTTCTGCTCTATTTTATTGGCTTGCAACTCTCAGGATAGAAATCTTGCTTTAGGGACAATATCTGTTGATGGTAATATAAAATACTATTCAATTATTACACATGCAAATTAGCATAATGTTATATCATTTAGTGATGAACATAGATGTATGAAGGTAATTTTAGGCCTTTTTTTAAAACTGTTGCTCATAAATTAATTGAATTTTTAAGCAATACTGTTTAAACAAAAGACAATTCTCTCTGAGTAGTATAATATTAGTTAACAGTACAAGACTACATGTACAATTATTTACAGTTTAAATCAGCAATGCAAAAAAGTACACTTTGAATTCAAGATATCTGATTAAAAAATTCAATTCTTGATTATTATTACCATTCCCATTTTTCATTTGTGTAGTTGAAGAGTTGTAGGGTAGGAAAGGGAGAGATTATTTTGTTTTCACTATTAGTAAATCTTTGCCAATCTACTTTACTCATTCAAAAAGCTGGCTGTTAGATCTACTAGTACACTTCGCCAAACTGATTTAATTATTGACTCATAAGACAATTCACAGATCTATTATTTATTTTTTACAAGTTTACCAAACCCTTTATCACTATTGTTTATTATTTATTAAAATATTTTTACCCACATATTCTCATATATATGAATGCAGTCTTCGAATGTTGATAAATATATATCAAAACTTTGAACAAAACTTGCCATTGTTCAGTTTTAAAATATGTGGTAAAATTTACAGAAAGAATAATTTTAATAGATTTTACTAAAGAATTCAGTGGAGCAGAGAATCACATGGTTGCTCTAAACTTTTTTTTAATGTGTCTTAGTGGCTAAGCCTGCCATAATGTCCTGGTATACAGTAGATAGTCACAACTTCCATACTTTCAATGCTTGCTGGAATTATTTGGGATATGAAGGAACTATCCTGCTGGTGGAAAGAAGCTTTACAAATATGATAGGATAAAATATGTACTAAAAGCAAGTACAGACAACTTGAATATTATAAACCTGCTACTATCCCAGCACGGAGTTAGTAATTTTTCTTCCACTAAAATAGAAAGGAAATTCAGAAAAAAAGAGGAACTGAATATCTCAGCCAGATGTAGTCCATAAATCATGCTGTAGTCCTGCTTTATAATACAATACAATAGTAGAGTTGGAAGGGACCTTGGAGGTCTTCTAGTCCAACCCCCTGCCTAGGCAGGAAACCCTATACCGTTTCAGACAAATAGCTATCCAACATCTTCTTAAAGACTTCCAGTGTTGGGGCATTCACAACTTCTGGAGGCAAGCTGTTCCACTGATTAATTGTTCTCACTGTCAGGAAATTTCTCCTCAGTTCTAAGTTGCTTCTCTCCTTGATTAGTTTCCACCCATTGCTTCTTGTTCTACCCTCAGGTGCTTTGGAGAACAGTTTGACTCCCTCTTCTTTGTGGCAACCTCTGAGATATTGGAATAATGCTATCATGTCTCCCCTAGTCCTTCTTTCTCTTAAGCTAAACATACCCAGTTCCTGCAACCGTTCTTCATATGTTTTAGTCTCCAGTCCCCTAATCATCTTTGTTGCTCTTCTCTGCACTCTTTCTAGAGTCTCCACATCTTTTTTACATCGTGGCGACCAGAACTGAATGCAGTATTCCAAGTGTGGCCTTACCAAGGCATTATAAAGTGGTATTAACACTTCACGTGATCTTGATTCTATCCCTCTGTTGATGCAGCCTAGAACTGTGTTGGCTTTTTTGGCAGCTGCTGCACACTGCTGGCTCATATTTAAATGGTTGTCCACTAGGACTCCAAGATCCCTTTCACAGTTACTACTACTGAGTAAGGTATCACCTATACTGTACCTGTGCATTCCGTTTTTGTTGCCTAAATGTAGAACCTTACTCTTTTCACCATTGAATTTCATTTTATTAGATAGTGCCCAATGTTCAAGTTTGTCAAGATCCTTCTGTATCTTAAGCCTATCTTCTGGAGTGTTGGCTATTCCTGCCAGCTTGGTATCATCTGCAAATTTGATGAGTTCCCCATTTATTCCCTCATCCAAATCATTGATGAAGATGTTGAAGAGTACTGGGCCTAAAACAGAGCCTTGGGGTACTCCACTGCATACTTCCCTCCATGTAGATGCAGTTCCATTGAGAACTACACGTTGAGTGCGGTTGGTCAGCCAGTTACCAATCCATCTGGTGGTGATGCTGTCTAACCCACATTCTTCTACTTTATCTAGTAGTAGGTTATGGTCTACCTTATCAAAAGCCTTACTGAAGTCCAAGTAAACTATATCAACGGCATTCCTCTGGTCCACTAATTTTGTCACATTATCAAAGAATGCAATAAGATTAGTCTGGCATGATCTGTTTTTGACAAATCCATGTTGGCTTTTGGCTATTACTTTGTTTGCTTCTAGGTGTTCGCAAATTCGTTGCTTGATTATTTTTTCCAGAATCTTTCCTGGTATTGAGGTTAGGCTGATAGGTCTGTAGTTTCCTGGATCTAATTTTTTCCCTTTTTTGAAGATGGGAACCACATCAGCTCTTTTCCAGTCCTCTGGTAGTTCCCCGGTGTTCCAGGATCTCTGAAAGATATAATTCAGTGGTTCTGAGATCTCGTCTGCTAGTTCCTTCAGAACTCTGGGGTGTAATCCATCCGGTCCTGGTGATTTGAACTCATCTAGGGTAGACAGGTGCTCACTTACCATTTTCTTCCCTATTTCAATTTGTGTTCCTAATTTTGTGGTGCTGCTTTTGATAGGTTGGACTGTTTTATCCCTTTGTGTAAAGACAGATGCAAAACATGAGTTAAATAGTTCTGCTTTCTCCCTGTTGCTTGTCACCTTCTTGCCACTTTCTCCTAGCAATGGACCAATTGTTTCCTTAACTTTTTTCTTGTTTTTAACATGTTGGAAGAAGCTTTTTTTGTTAATTTTTACTTTTGTGGCAAGCCTTTCTTCATTGTGAGCCTTAGCTTTCCTCACTTCATCTTTACAGGCTCGGGCTATTTGCTGATATTCTGCCTTAGTTATGTCCCCCTCCTTCCACTTTTTATACTTACTTTTTTTGTCTTTCAGTTTGTCAGATAGTTGTTTATGCAGCCATGCTGGTTTCTTTTGGGAGCTGTTGTTTTTCTTCTTCATTGGTATTGTGTTAGACTGGGCTTTTCTAATCTCATTTTTCAAAATTTCCCAAGCTTCTTGAGTTGTTTTCCCCTCGAGGATTCTCATCCATGGAATTTTTCCCAAGCTCTCTCTAAGTTTATTGAAATTAGCTTTCTTAAAGTCCAAGACTCTAGTTTGACTTTGTTCTACTACTTGTGTTTGGATAATGTTGAATTCCAATATTGCATGGTCACTTGCCCCCAGGGTTCCTATGACTTCAACACCTTCTATCATTTCCTCTCTGTTAGTGAGAATTAAGTCCAGTATGGCCGATCCCCTTGTTTCCTTCTCTACTTTTTGGAAAACAAAGTTGTCTGCTAGGTTTGTTAGGAACCTGTTGGATCTTCCACTTGGTGCAGAGTTTGTTTCCCAGTTGATGTCAGGGTAGTTAAAATCTCCCATTACTATTGTGGTGTGCTTCCTACATACCTTAGTTAGCTGACTAGCAAAGAGTTCATCTTCTTCCTCTGCTTGGTTGGGTGGCCTGTAGTATAGACCTATGGCAATGTCATTTCCCCCACAACCTTTAATATTGACCCAAATGCATTCAAGATAGTTCTCATTATTGTTGTGCTCTATTTCTGTAGAGACATAGTTATTTCTTATATATAGTGCAACTCCACCTCCTCTTTTATTTGGTCTATTTCTTTTAAATAATTTAAATCCTTCTAGCTGTATGTTCCATTTGTCAGTTTCATCCCACCAAGTTTCTGTAATGGCAATAATATCATATCTGCCCTCTTTTACTTGAATTTCTAATTCTCCCTGTTTATTCCTCATGCTCTGTGCATTGGTATATAGACATTTGAGTCCATTTTGATTGACCTTGTGTTTACTGTCTACATAACCTGTATTATGCCTGACTGCCCCTATTTTCTTGCCACTTGTGTGATTCATGCACATGGTATGACAATCACTATTACATGCTTGGTTTTGCTTGACAGCAGGAGTGATAATCTTACCCACACACACATCTATGTTACATGCATTTATAACCCTATGAATTTTAGTTTGCTGGGGACAGAGATGTTCTGTATCTATTAATTCTCTGTCCCCGCTCTTCAGTTTAAATGTTTATCAAGAAAATCTGTGAATTTAATGCCAAGTAACTCAGTTCCTTTCTTGGATGGGTGCAACCCATCTCTTTTGTACAGTTTTTCATTAGACCAGCTACAGGCTTCATGACTAATAAAACCAAAGCCTTCCCTTTTACACCACTCCTTTAGCCAAACATTAAACTCTGCTACACGCTGGCCCTTCCCTTTTTGTTCCTTATATACAGGTAAAACCTCTGAAAAGATAAGCCTACAACCTATACTATTAAGTTCATACCCCAAGTTCTGGAAATCATTCTGCACAGAAAGTACATCTTTCTGGGATAGATCATTAGTGCCAAGATGTATAATAGCATCAACGTCACAGTCCTTACTTGCATTCTTGACTATCTTAAGAATACGCCTCTTGTCTCTGCTGGCAGTAGCACCTGGCAGACACCTGACCTCTTTTAAAACCTCCGTATCCTCTCCTAAATTAACATCTCTTACGATTGAATCACCAACCAGAAGGTGACTTCTCTTTTTACATACCTTGATCTTCTTCTGCGACTGATGTGTGATACCTGGTTCCCCTTTTCGCCTTTCCGAAGAAAGTTCTTCGTTTTGGACCACGATCCCCTGCTTATTTGAGTCATCATTATCACAACTGCCTTGACCTATCTCTTTAGTGTCCCCATTAAGGTCAGCAAGGGCACTATATCTGTTTTGCTGGGTCACAGCAAAAGCTTTGGGTTTATGGTTCACAGCTCTCAACCTGCCAGATCCCACAGTTGTCCAGACAGCTCTTCTCCTGCAAGATCTTTGTGGTAGAGGGGGCTGATAGTGTGGCTTCACCATAGAGTGGAATGGCTGACGCAGACACCTAGTTTCTGCTTGGAGAGCACAGATTACAGATTCTAGATAGGTAATCTGCCTATGTAGACTCGTAATTTGTTTACAAAGGGGACAGTATCCAAATTTGAAAAGAGTACTGCGAAAGACAGGTGCAAAACAGCTATTACATTGAACTAAGCCAGTCATTTTGAAATAAATAAAATCACAATCTCAAACACACTAATCCAGAATGTATTATTGCTATTTTGGTTTATAGATATATGATTCGCGCGCCGTTAGGCGCGCGGGCCCCCACCTCAGTGTCTTTGTCTTGTGACTCACCCCCTCCTTCTCTCCAGCAGCTCCAATCCTAGCTTCAGGAAGATTCAAATGATATGGAGTTTAAGGGCCCCCACCTCAGTGTCTTTGTCTTGTGACTCACCCCCTCCTTCTCTCCAGCAGCTCCAATCCTAGCTTCAGGAAGATTCAAATGATATGGAGTTTAAGGGCCCCCACCTCAGTGTCTTTGTCTTGTGACTCACCCCCTCCTTCTCTCCAGCAGCTCCAATCCTAGCTTCAGGAAGATTCAAATGATATGGAGTTTAAGGGCCCCCACCTCAGTGTCTTTGTCTTGTGACTCACCCCCTCCTTCTCTCCAGCAGCTCCAATCCTAGCTTCAGGAAGATTCAAATGATATGGAGTTTAAGGGCCCCCACCTCAGTGTCTTTGTCTTGTGACTCACCCCCTCCTTCTCTCCAGCAGCTCCAATCCTAGCTTCAGGAAGATTCAAATGATATGGAGTTTAAGGGCCCCCACCTCAGTGTCTTTGTCTTGTGACTCACCCCCTCCTTCTCTCCAGCAGCTCCAATCCTAGCTTCAGGAAGATTCAAATGATATGGAGTTTAAGGGCCCCCACCTCAGTGTCTTTGTCTTGTGACTCACCCCCTCCTTCTCTCCAGCAGCTCCAATCCTAGCTTCAGGAAGATTCAAATGATATGGAGTTTAAGGGCCCCCACCTCAGTGTCTTTGTCTTGTGACTCACCCCCTCCTTCTCTCCAGCAGCTCCAATCCTAGCTTCAGGAAGATTCAAATGATATGGAGTTTAAGGGCCCCCACCTCAGTGTCTTTGTCTTGTGACTCACCCCCTCCTTCTCTCCAGCAGCTCCAATCCTAGCTTCAGGAAGATTCAAATGATATGGAGTTTAAGGGCCCCCACCTCAGTGTCTTTGTCTTGTGACTCACCCCCTCCTTCTCTCCAGCAGCTCCAATCCTAGCTTCAGGAAGATTCAAATGATATGGAGTTTAAGGGCCCCCACCTCAGTGTCTTTGTCTTGTGACTCACCCCCTCCTTCTCTCCAGCAGCTCCAATCCTAGCTTCAGGAAGATTCAAATGATATGGAGTTTAAGGGCCCCCACCTCAGTGTCTTTGTCTTGTGACTCACCCCCTCCTTCTCTCCAGCAGCTCCAATCCTAGCTTCAGGAAGATTCAAATGATATGGAGTTTAAGGGCCCCCACCTCAGTGTCTTTGTCTTGTGACTCACCCCCTCCTTCTCTCCAGCAGCTCCAATCCTAGCTTCAGGAAGATTCAAATGATATGGAGTTTAAGGGCCCCCACCTCAGTGTCTTTGTCTTGTGACTCACCCCCTCCTTCTCTCCAGCAGCTCCAATCCTAGCTTCAGGAAGATTCAAATGATATGGAGTTTAAGGGCCCCCACCTCAGTGTCTTTGTCTTGTGACTCACCCCCTCCTTCTCTCCAGCAGCTCCAATCCTAGCTTCAGGAAGATTCAAACGATATGGAGTTTAAGGGCCCCCACCTCAGTGTCTTTGTCTTGTGACTCACCCCCTCCTTCTCTCCAGCAGCTCCAATCCTAGCTTCAGGAAGATTCAAATGATATGGAGTTTAAGGGCCCCCACCTCAGTGTCTTTGTCTTGTGACTCACCCCCTCCTTCTCTCCAGCAGCTCCAATCCTAGCTTCAGGAAGATTCAAATGATATGGAGTTTAAGGGCCCCCACCTCAGTGTCTTTGTCTTGTGACTCACCCCCTCCTTCTCTCCAGCAGCTCCAATCCTAGCTTCAGGAAGATTCAAATGATATGGAGTTTAAGGGCCCCCACCTCAGTGTCTTTGTCTTGTGACTCACCCCCTCCTTCTCTCCAGCAGCTCCAATCCTAGCTTCAGGAAGATTCAAATGATATGGAGTTTAAGGGCCCCCACCTCAGTGTCTTTGTCTTGTGACTCACCCCCTCCTTCTCTCCAGCAGCTCCAATCCTAGCTTCAGGAAGATTCAAATGATATGGAGTTTATCATCTTGTTTGCATTGTTCTGAGCATCTAGAGCAGTGGTTCCCAAAGTGGGTGGTACCGCCCCTTAGGGGGTGGTGGGATGACTTAGGGGGACATTAAGAGGCAAGGGGGGGCGGCAGGGGGACGCTAAGGGAACAACCCGAAGGGGACATTGTCCCAGCAGCGTCTCAGGCACCTTTCTCTCTTGCCGCGCAAGGAAGCAAAGCCAAATTTGTTTATTTAACCTCCCGCTCCAGCCTCCCCCGCCCTCTACATTAAGATCCCCGGGCTTCCCATTTCCGCTGGAAGCACGTAGGCCATGTGAGCGAGCAGGTGCATGAGGCCCCTCGATGATCTCAGGGGAGCCGGGAGATGCCAAATTGCGCCCAGCCATCCTCACTCCCTCGTGGCTAAGGGTGGGAGCACCTGAGATGCCCCTGGGAGAATGTCCCCTTCAGGTTGCCGGGACAGCAAATTTCAAGGGAAAACGCAGCTGCTGGAATCGGTGCGCCTGCAACTTAATGCTCTCCAAGAAGCCTGCATTACTAGGAGCAGCAGCAGCGGGCGCAGCTGCCACCCCTGGTGTCCAGCATCCTCCTCAGGAGCCTTGTGTTGTGACCGTTTGTGCGTCTCTCGCAAGCTTCTCTCGGGAGATGAAATGGCAGGCACCGCACTGGCAGATCCTCTGAGTGAAAGGCGAGTGAAGGGTGCAGTGACGGGAGAGGTTGGCCATCCCCGAAGCCAGCTCTCGAGGAAGGAGGCAGAGATGAGGCCCGGGGCTCACTTCCCTTCCTCCTTCCTCCAAGAGCTGCAGGTAGCAGGGAAAACAAGGCTTCTTTGCCAGCTTCCCAGGTGGCAAAACAGAAATTTTCACCAACTGGAAGGTATGTGTGTGTGAGAGAGAGAGTGGGGGCGAGAGAGAGAGAAAGAGTAAGAGAGAATAAAAGGAAGGAAGAGGGAGAGAGAGAGAGAAAGGGAGAAAGAAAGAAAGAAAAAGAAAGAAGGACAGAAAGTAAGGGGGAGAGAGACAAAGAAGGAACAAAGGAAGGAAGAGAAAGGAAGAAAAAGAGACATACAAGAAAGAAAGAATGGAAGGAAGGAAGGAAGGAAAAGAAAGAAAGGGAAAGAAATATAAAAAAGAAAGAAGGAAGAAAGAAAGAAAAAGAAAGAAAGAAAGAAAGAAAGAAAGAAAGAAAGAGAATTTAAGATCACAATTGAGCCCAACATTTTGGTTGCTAAGCAAGAGCATGTTAAATGAGTTTCACCACATTTTACAAGTTGGCCACTCCTGCCCAGTCACATGACTGCCAAGCCATGCTCACAAAATAGGCCACACCTACAGAATAGGTTCTAAAAATTTTGAAACCCACCACTGGTATATGTGTATGTTGTGAGGGAGAGAAAGAATAATTAAGGTCATTGATCTAAAGATTAAAAACTTTAGATAAAAGACAAAAGTGTTTATTATCCATTTTGCAAGAAACTTACAAGAACATCTTTTTGTGTAAGTTTGTGATATCTTAATGATATCTGTTGCAATTTTGTGCTTTGTGATAATACCTTACTGAGATTACTTCTTTCAATATCTACACAGGAATTATCATCTACTAAGAACAGTGAAGTAGTTACTAAATTTTACTGAGTTTACTAAGTTACTAGTTACTAAGGTTCTTGATAAATGACTATCAGACTTTGAAAACCTGGTGTCACTGAATCATGTTCAACAATTTTGTTGAATTAACATTAACTAAAAAGGTTTTTAAATTGGGTGGGGGGCACTGGGGATCAGTTTGTAGCACCAAGGGGGCGGTGGACTGAAAAAGTTTGAGAACCACTGATCTAGAGATTAAAAAACAATCTGGTTGTTTAGCAGGGAAAAACTATTTCTCATAATTCTTAAGTGTTGATAGATGTACTTTAGTCATTTTCATCCCCTCTCCCGGTGCCTTGGAACATCTTAGAACAGTGGTTCTCAACCTGTGGGTCGGGACCCCTTTGGGGGTCGAACGACCCTTTCACAGGGGTCACCTAAGACCATCAGAAAACACATTTTTTCGAAAAAATACAGAAAACAAAATAATTTTATGGTTTGGGGTCACCACAACATGAGGAACTGTATTAAAGGGTTGCGGCATTAGGAAGATTGAGACCCACTGTCTTAGAGTATCACTCATAACCTAGTGAAGCTGAATGAAAGAATATAGGTTCAATAAAGCTTTTCTTCTTTAGTTGCATCAGCACAATAATGGTTGACTCTAGAGCAGGCGTGTCCAAGCCAGATACCATGGGGCCATATCTGGCCCTGGACAGATAGTAATGCAGCCCCACAAGATCGTAAACTTTGAAAATTGTTATATGCATTTATATATATTAACTACATTATATACTTTATATGCAGTCCAAGACAATTCCTCTTCATTCAGTGTTGCTCAGGCAGGCCAAATGTTTGCACAGTCATTCTCCAGAGGATCCTACAAATGATTACAGCCTAGGAACTATTTCTCACTTCACACAGTCACCTAGGCAAAATTTCTTCCTTTCTTAAAAGAGAAAGTACTGATTTAAAAGAAACTATAGTTGTATAACCAACTAGCACGTCTATAAATAAATTTCTGCAAATCTGTATATGTAGGGTTTCTGACATACTATGCTGCTAATTAGGATAAATTTTGGGGAATTTATTTTTGAAGTTTTTTTAGACTTTAGAAGTGGGACCAGCATTTTCCAAAGCAAGTTCATTACATTTAATTAGCAGATCCATTTTCATGCTGGAAAATAAAAACTACATAAAATTCTACTACCTTGACTTTTACCTGTTTTTTTTATTTTCAAGGTACTTGGGTAAGAGCCCAACCTAGCTCTATATTTGCTGCAGTCTCCATGTAAAATTAATAATGGTACTCTGATACTCTTATAGAGGCTATGTATAATCATATTTCATTTACTATACATTTTTATTAAAAAGAGACATGTTTGCAACCATTATTCTCACTGATTGTGTAAAAGATATGTGTGTGCAGAAATAGCTTACTGTGTGCAACATTCACTACTGTAGGAAACTAAGTTTAAACTAGATTGCACATCTGAATGTACATCTGTCCCTATGTATTGCTCTATATGCATCCTATCTATATGTATTCTGCTGCAACTAGCCATACATAACGTTTATCTTCAAATGTTAAATATGGGCCCCATCCCAAAATAATGAAAACTGAAAATATATGCAATTTATATAAACTTAATCAAGAAATACTTCAATGGCTCTTATTTCAAATTGTCCTTAAAATTAACAAAATGTTAATTTATATTAGAATATATTTATTTAATATAGTTATGGTTTTGTATAAGGTATTTTTATATAACTGTAAACCATTTTAAGAAATAAAATAAATGAGGAAGAAGTCTGTATTTTGTCATGTAGATTCAGGGTTAGATAGCATGCCATATTTTAGAGCAGCGTTTTTCAAACTTGGCAACTTTTAAGATATTTTATTTCCTACGACCAGCTGGGAAATTTTGGGAGTTGATGTCCATTAAAGTTGCCAAGTCTGAGAAGCACTGCTTTAGAGAATTATTTAGTCAAAATATTATTACTCTTCCCCTTTTATTTATTTGAAGCATTTAAACCATACTATCCAGTGACTGGACTTTAAAAAAAAAATTGAAACATTTTGCTGCTTACCCAAATGGCTTCTTGGATAAACAGTGAAAAGTTTCAAACCAAAAAGAAAAGTAGTCCTGTGGCCATGACTCAGCTTCCAGACCACTTTACCTAGATGACTGAGAATTTTCATCAATGTACTGTCCAGCCTAAATATTTCACAGATTGGCTTTAGGGTAATTGATTCTGTTCATTTGAGCAAGTAAATCCAAAACGTTTGCTTCCAGATTGATTGCAGAGTGCTGCGCTGCACAACTTTAAAAACAACCAGGTATAACAATTTCTAGGGAGGGGCTTGCTTGATCGGCTTTCAGAAAGAAATAGAATAATCTTGAAAGCAGAACATGCAATATTCCAGTAGTATTCCAGCAATATTCCAGTGTAGAGAGTGCCACAAAGAAGAGGGGGTCAATTTATTTTCCAAAGGACCAGAATGCAAGACAATTAACAACGGTTGGAAACTAGTCAAAGAGAAGCAATCTGGAATTAAGGAGAAACTTGCTAAGAGAGGACAATTAACCAGTGGAACAATTTGTCTTCAGAGTTGTGGGTGCTTCATCATTGGAGGTTTTTAAGTAGACACTTGTCTGAAACAATATAGTTCTCCTGCTTGAGTGGGGTGGGGTTGGACTAGAAAGACCTTCAAGGTCCCTTCCAGGTCTATTCTGATTGATTCTGATTGAAGATAAATTTCTGCAGGACGTGTTATCGGAACATTTTCCCCTAACGATCATAAATTCTACGCTGACCAAACTTTTAATCACCCGCATTTTACAAATCCTTCAGTGCGGTATTATCGATTGTAGCCCGTTAACAACTTTGGGCGAGTGAGCAGAGGCAGGATTATGAGTTATGCAAAGAAAAAAAGTAAGCCCCGCGGTTTCTCTGCTGGCGAAAGATTCCTCTTACAATTCCCATAAAGAACTGCAATTCCCATAAAGCTCCGCTCGCAGGTTAGGCGCTGTTGCCATGGCGACCTGGGAGTAAATCAAGGCCTAAAATTGTCGGCGCCGTTTTTTGACGACGTTGAGAAGAGATGCCTGGGGCCAGGTAAAGAGAAGACCTATTGGGTTGAATTTTCCTTAGTGGGGACCCGTGACGTGTTACAGGGGCTATTCTTACTCTGGGGAGGCTTGTGTGTCCGGCGCCCGGGCTGTTTTGCATTCCGCGTCAGCTTTCGACAGAAAGTGTCCCGGACTCCATCCCTCCTCGCTGCTGCCCCAGGGAGAGAGAAAGCAATGGCGGGTGTGATTCTGAGGCGCCGTTGCCATGGTTGTCGGGGAGTAGATCGCGGCCTAAAATCCCCGCCGTTTGTTGACCAAGTTGCCACTTTCGCTCGCCTTCTTTTTCGGAGGAAGAGTGAAGCTCGCTGGGCCGCTGTTTGTCCCTGCGCCAGCGGGGAAGGGTGCTGTGGGCAAAAGGGGCAGCTTGACGGCAGCACAATTCTTGCCTCGGGGCGGCGGCAGGAGCCTCAAATGCATTTTTCCATACTTTCCCGCCCTAAAAGTGAACGAGCAGTGGCGGTGCTGCGCGATCACTGAGTGAGATCCCACCCTCTGGATCTAAAGCGGGTGAACAAGTTGATCCAAACGGTCAGAGGTGCAAAGCGTGAAAATGGAAGCGATGGGGAGCAGTGCGGTCTGCCTTCCCGCTGCGCTGCTTCTAAGATGCTGACTCGCACAGACTGCAAGCCAGCTCCCATCCAATCACCTGAAGCACTCATGAATTAAATAGATGGTATGCTTGGGGAGAGAGGGTTGGATTAGATGACCTCCAAGGTCCCTTCCAATTTCTTTCATATTCTGTGGACTATCTATCTGTTGTAATCGGATCCAGATTTCTTTGTTGTCCTCAAGTTACGACCACAACTGAGCCCAACATTTCTGTGTGAGACATTTGTTAAGTGAGTTTTGCCCCATTTTACGACCTTTTTCCCCACAGTTGGTAAGTGAATCACTACAGTTGATAAGTTAGTAACCCAGTTGTTAAGTGAATCTGGCAAAGCATTGACTTTGCTGGTCAGAAGTTTGCAAAAGGGGATCACATACATGACCTTAGGACACAGCAACGGTCGTGAATACATCCAAGTTGCAAAGCATCCGAATTTTGATGAGATGATCATGGGGATGCTTCAAAGGTCGTAACTCTGAAAAATGGTCACATTTTTTTTCGGTGCTGTTGTAGTAACTTTGAATGGTCATTAAATGAACTGCTGTAAATCGAGGACTACCTGTAATTACAACTAAGGAAAAGGATCTAGGGAAGTCCGCTCCTCCTTGCAGGGTCCTCCGTTATCACCATACATGGCTTTGTCAGCCAAGTGGCCACTGTACTTTTGGCAATTGAAAAGACCTACTTATAGAATGGGAACAGGTCAGGGAATTTGGGACAAGCACACATGCACTTGAAATTTAATGAAAGTCAAATATTACCTCATCAGCAGGAGTTACAGATAGTCCTCGATTTGCAACAGTTCATTGAGTGACCATCCCAAATTACAACAGCACTGAAAAAAAGTGACTTATGACCAGTGTTCATCCTTATGACCATTGCAGCATCTCCATGGTCATGTGAAAATTCAGGCGCTTGGCAACTGACTCATATTTATGAAGATTGCAGTGTTCCGAGGTCATGTGGTCATCTTTTGCAACATTTTGACAAGCAAAGTCAATGGGGAATCCAGATTCACTTAACAATTATGGCAAGAAAAGTCATCAAATGGGACAAAATTTACTTAACAAATGTCTTGCTTAGCAACATAAATTTCAGGCTCATCATAAGGAAGGCCCTAAAGAAGTCAATGGCAAACCAGTTCCATGCTGTTGCCTTAGAAACTACCTGGACATACAGTGGATATAAAAAGTCTACACACCCCTCTTAAAATGTCAGGTTTTTCCATTTAAAAAAAAGTATATCACTTCTACATTTTTCCTACCATTATCATAGCACGTGTCTGGTTCTTGATGACTTTATAGGCAAGTGCTCTCCGTGCTACTATAACATATAAGCTGTTCAATTCAATTGAAAAACGAACTGAAATCATTTAGGGAGCAAAAATAAAATTTAAAAAACATATTAACATGGTTGCATTAAAATGCATACCCTAAAATTAATATTTTGTTGAAGCACTTGTTTTTATGAGAGCATTCATGTCTTTTCGGATGGAAGCCTGGCACAAGTCATATGTTGCCTTGGGAATCCTTCCAGAAGTACTCCAAATTGCAAGGTCATCTCCTGTGCACAACCCTCTTCAGGTCATCCCCACAGACTTTCTATAGGAGACATGTCAAACTCGCTACATCATGTGACATATTGTGACATTTTTCTTATTCACGGAACTATGGTGGGCATGGCTTGCACATGATGCATCCGGTCTGCGGGTTGCCAGTTTGACACCCCCGTTCTATAGGATTCAGATCCGGGCTTTTTTTACATCTCAAAAATTTGTCATTTTAACAAGGGTGTATAGATTTTGTATATCCACTACATCCATGAAGGAATAAAGGTTAAAAGAGTGTTTACTCTTATGACTAACACCATGGTGGAGTACAGATCAGTGCATACATCTTAGAATGAAGTCCTACTGAATTCAGTCTCATTTATAGTGATTCCCAAAGCAAGATGTGCCATGCTGATAGGCTTCTATCCCAAAAGACTGAATGCTGTTATAAAAAAGAAACAAGTGCTTCAACAGAGTATTAGTTTAAGAGTGTGCATCTTAATGCAAACATGTTATTGTTTGTGAACTCTAAATTGATCCAAAACGTAATCAGTTCTTCACACAAGGTCTAAAACTAGATAAAGAATCCAATTAAATGAATGAGTCAAAAGCATTCTTCTTGTTCTTTTATTTATTGCTAAAAGTAATGTATAGCCATTTATCACTTATAAACTTCAATTAGCCAGTAACCCCTTGTGAGTTAGCAATCTGTAAAAAGAGGCATTCCTGCCTTTATCCTACAGTGAAGGAAAAATGTATTAATGTGAAAACAGCAAAACTGAGTGCCAGCCTGTATAGTTTAGAATTCAAGTGTCACAAACTACTCTCATGCATTTTAATGATTCTCAGTGCTATTCTGATTTTAATGTAAGTACATATTTACAGACTAATTCATATTATAGCCAATTAATATACATAATTTTAATTTAAAAATATGTTACTATTTGGTATTTATTAGTGTTTCCAGTTTCAGTGAAGAAAGAAATGTTTGTCAAAGTAGCTTCTTAAATGAATTGTTTTGTTTTTGTGTGTGTGCCTTTGAATCAGTGTTGACATTTAGTGACAGCTTGACAAAATTTTCTTGGCAAAATTTTTTGGAAGTGGTTTGTCATTGCTTCATTTCTAGGGCTGAGAGAGAGTGACTGGCTCAAGATCACCAGTTGGCTTCATGCCTAAGGTGGAATTAGAATTCACAGTCTCCTGGTTTCTAGTCTGGTGCTGAACTACTAATTCAGAACTGGCTTCTTTAACTGCAATTGTTGGGACATTATCCTGTTTGAAGATATTTGTATTTTGTTTTCTTTACTAGTGACACTATATGGGATATTGCTAAAGCAGAAGTTGAGAAAAGAGAAAATAGTGAAGATGACAGAGACACTCTGGAATGTTATGAAAGATCGTTATTCTTTTTAGGAAATAAAAATGGGGTAATGATTAGTATTTGACTTTTATTTAAGCAGAATACTTTGTGTTTTAAATATATAATAAAAGGAATAGTCCTCCTTTAGCAATCAACTTGTTTAGCAACCTTTCACAGTTACCACGGTGATGAAAAAGTAACCTTGTGACCAATTTTTGCATTTTGCTTTATATAACTTCATAAAGCAAAGGGAAAATGAAATAAAATTGTGATATTTTGCTTAGTGATCAATTTATTTAATAACTAAGTTGCCTGTCTCAATTATGGTTGCAAAACAAAGACTATCTATATACTATGTGCATTTCTTACTTGTATGTTCTAGTGACAATGATTGCCTCTTGTAACTTTATCCAGACTGTATCTGCAAATATTTTGGGATTCAGTTCCCAGTTTTTCATATTTTACATTGTGGGAGGTGTCTGAATCAGTTTGAGAGTCATCAGGTTGGAGAGGGCTGTCTTAGTGAACAAACTTAAACTTGAACTGCTGACATATTCTGCTATATTTCAGTAAGAAAATATATTAATCTATAAATGACTTATAGAATTTACAATTTTGGACATATGTATTAAAAATAGGTATAACCTATCTCAGTGGGACTTATTTTTTAAGTAAAGATACCCAGAATGAATGGAATCAGCATTATAAAAATAAAAGTTACTCAAAAACATAAGCAATAATGTATTTATTTTTATAGAAATGCAAGAAAATCATATCATAAATAGACTGTTTTCTCCAACGGTTTAATCTTTATAGCATAAAGCAATAAATTATATATTGAAGGCTATGTGTATTACATGCATTCTTTTTTATTTCCATCTCATCAATTTAAACACTTCCTGTAGAAACACATTATTTGATTAACTTTCTATATACAATTACCAATGATTCCTCATATGAATGTAATTGGTAGACAGATACCTGCTGTTATTCTTGCATTTTAGTGCCCTGTGGTTATTATTAATAATGTCATTTCCAATACTTTGAATAATTAATAGTAATATCAGTACAGCTGCATTCTGATAAAAAGTAGAAGACAACTTGCCAATAATCACCTGATATATAATTGGCTAAGCTTGTAATTTTCAAATATTTTCTTAAAAATTATTTGGAGAATACTCTACAGCATGTAGAATGATACAATATGTATGAATCACTGGCATTTCAATAGCATTCTTTGTTTTTAATTTCTAGGGTAAGACTAGTATTATATTGAGGTGCCTTGACAGGTATGTGTTTAAACTTTGAAACGTATTTCATATTTTCAAAGTATTTATCAACAATATCTTTATAGGAATATAATATAATATTTTTTTCAAACCATACATCTAGAAGAAACCATATAGAGCACTGTATAGTTAATATCAGATCATATGTGTTTGTGCACAAGTGTTATAGGACTTGTCACTTACATTTAACATGCACCTTACCTTTCGAGTGGAGTGATACTTCAGTGTTATGATTTGTTTTGGGTCCCTTATCAAAATCTCAGGATGTATTCCCATTTCCCACTTACTTTGAACCTTATCTTTTCTGATATCCAGCAAACTAAATATATCAATCTGTGCTTTAAAATAACCAATAGCTTTTGTGATATTTTAAGCACTAACGTATTTATGAAATCAATATATCTTGCATAAGGTATTTGACCATTTTTTGAAATGTTGCTTTTTTATTATTAAATTGTTGGTATTCATTAAGTAGTACTATTAGTTCTTTAGCAGCCATGGACATTGTACTGGCAAATTCTATTTCTGCTGTATATTCATTTTGCCAAATTTTCTACTTTTTCAAACTCCCAATATAAAGAGTAAACATTCCTAAATATACATATTTAACTCTTTATGATTCCTTGAGTTTCTGTTTGGCTTTATTAGATTTTTGTTCTTAACTGAATAGTAATTAGAAATATTCTACTGGAAATTGTAATAGTTTGAAATTTTATTATTACATAGCTACTTCGTTTAAATGTAGTCATTAGAAATAATTTTCCCCAGCCAGTTTTTCTTCTGTGGAATGTAAGTGGAAAGTTTTGTGCAAATTACTTGTTTTTATAATATTTAACATTATAATATTATAATTTTTCTTAGCCTTTGAGTAACTTTGCAAATTGGGTGGGTGGGATATCCTAATCTTTTAGAGATGAAGTTCCAAAACCAACCCTAGCTTTGGAATATACTTTTGGAAGAAGAGCAAAGGGGCATAATACAGTAAGTATATTGATTTGGAAAAGTTTTCTGTGAATGCTGTTGCATTAAACTTTAGGGTTTGAGAATTGCAGCATGATGTATAGTAAGCACTGCATTACATCTCATATCAGTAAAGTCATGAGCACTATCCAGTAAAAGCCTTTGACCATTTTACATTAATATTGTAATGAGCTTTAGAAAACTTGTATATTCTGTAAATTACTTTGCAATGCTTGGAAACAGTATTATGTATTTGCATCATAAGTTTTTGTCAGTTTATATCTATTCTTTTTGACCATATTTCAATTGACAACAAACTAGTGAAAATTGACAACTATTGTCTGATATAATCATGTGATGTTCCCATGTCTGGAAAGTATTGCCTCAATGCAGATTTAGAGTCAGTAACCTAATTGTTTCTTTCTGCCTTATGAATAAATGAATATACTATATAGATTGCAGTGTATCTATATCATCTCTCAACAAAAATATAGTTATCTCCAATAAAGTAAATAAATTGATTCGCATTTTATATTATATTTCTTGTAATCTGCCCGTATTAGTTTCTTCTTAGTTTTGTCTCATCTATTTTTTGCATTTATAAGTCACATTTTCAATTGCTACTCACTTAATCTACTGTTTCTGTTTTACCTTCTTCTATTTTTAAATTTGTGAAGTAGACTTGTTATCTGACAAACCCTGACTGCTTTTCTGTCAGTTCTCTTTCTCATCAACATCACAAAATATATAGTGGCAACATTTTCAATTTCAGTAAATCTGCAAAGAAAAATGCCAGTCATCTATTATAATGTGATAAACATACCCAGCAACCTCAGGAATTAAATGAAAGTCTACTAATATGAGAACAAAGTCTTCTCATAGGACTAGTGAAGTAATATTTTAGCTCTCTAATCTTTATATTAGCTACATATGAAGAAGGAATATATTTTTGACTTCACTTCCTTTACTTTCTTATGCTACATGTCCCAGCAACAATATGTTTTCTGTTAAGTAGGCTCCAGATGAGCTTAGGTAGTTTAACGTTAGCTGGAAACATATTCTCTGTCTTTCTTGGCAAAAAAACAGTTTCTTTATGTTGACTCCAGCAAGAATGGTGGTGTTTCTGAAGCTTATTTGAAGTGTTATTTGTTTGTAAAGTACATTGCAATCTATATCTGGTAATCATAGGTTTTAGTATATTTATATTTAATTGAAGACTATTTAGATAGAACCAAAAATGTTTTAGTTTTTATGTAAAAATCCTACCAGTATTTTATCATTTTTGAAACCTGAAAAATTATGTAATTGAAAACACAGCTATATAATTTTTAAAAATGTTACTAATACATCAAGACATTACAATGTGAGGGGTTTTTCCTATTATATTTTCAGCCTAAAGATATTGCTCACTTTTGGGAATTAGGTGGTGGAATTTCATTGTTGGATTTAATCCCTATACCAATAATGACAGTTAACATAAGGTAAGCAATGAAAGGCTTAATTATCAAAAGTAATTTCATTTTACAGAAAGTATTTCAATTTTAAATTTATTTGTTTTTTTAAGTGCTCAGTCATTTTTCTTGTAAATAGTTTGGATTTAGTTGCATTAAGTTTGTGCTGTCAAGTTGTCTGCCAATGTTAGAATTGAAGAGTTATATAGTTAGGCCTGTCTAAATAGTGAAATTCTAACATCATCAAAGGAGTGATCAATTTTTATTATAATACAGCTGACTAACTGCTAGTTTTATCTATTTGTGGGAATAATTAAAAATGTAGTATTATTTATATTCTTAAATTGGAAAGAATCTAATTTTTGTCCTTTGTCTTTTTATCTTTGCCAGTACTACTATTTCAGATACTCTTAGACCGTTTGCTAATCTATAGTAACAGGTTTTATCAATCCAACTAATAAACCAGCATAGTAAATGTTGCTGTAAAGTTTAAATCATTTTCAAGGGAAAATGTATTTCTTTAATGTTTAGGTAATCTGCTTAGACTTTTGGAAGGGATGTTTTGATTCATGTCGAAGTTCTCATGGGTGAAATATTAAGGTGATAATTTTAAAAATAAGGTTTCTTTTTGTAGGACATTTGCTGTTATTCTTGTCTTGGATCTTTCAAAACCAAATGAACTCTGGCCAACCATGGAGAATCTTCTACAAATCACTAGAAAGCATGTAGACAGAATTATATCAAAACTGGGACAAAACAATTCCAAAATAGCTACTGAAATTAAGCGGAAGATGTGGAACAATGTGCCAAAGGATCATCCAGTAAGAACTAGTATTTTATTCATATGTCACAATCTCATACAAAGTTAATTGTTTTGAGAATCATAAACAATTCCTTTATATTTTCACGCATGAGTGAAAATTTATTAGATATAAAAGAAGTTGTTCAATGGAAAATTATAGCAATTTAATGAAAATTTAGCAGGAGCAGAAAGGAGATAAGGTTTCTTCTGAGTTAGACATCTAATGCTATTGTTGTGGCATGTTACAACAATCAGGAGTTATGATTTTACAGAAGCACTTTGATATTGGTTTTATAATCTCCTTTTCAAATAAGGGTGATAACTTCTATACATTTTTGTTACCTGGCAAGGCAACTCAAGGAAGCTATAGTTTTAAGGAAAAAATGTAGTTCCAACAACCTTCAATACAACTCTATACTTTGCACTTATTCAAACGTCTATCACAAAGTCAGTGTCTTTTGATAACATGACAACTAATTAAATATGAATTTTTAGGGACGTTAATACCAGCCCTTGACACTCAATTGGTAATTTGCTCTCTTGAAGAAAGTAAAATAGATTTCCAAAGCTGTCATTGAAAATATACCTGGTGCTTTTGTCTTGTATAGAGGTTTCGCACATTTTATATGCTGAGTGAGGTCATTCCTCTGTGGGGTTAAGTATCATCACTATGCTGATGACACTGATACTCCGTTGTACATTTCTGCCCCAAGCCATTTAAGTAATATTTTCAAAAGTGTTTTCTCAGTACCTAGAGAATGTGTGGGTCTAGATGGGGAAGAAACAGTTTTGACTCTGGACTGAAAATAGAGATGTCAGTGTCATAATGCACTTATAAATCAATGGTGCAGCCACATCTGAAATAGTTCTGGTAACTGTATCTCAAAAAGTATGTAGTGGAACTACAGAAGATTCAGAAGAGGGTCATTAAGATGATAAAGGGACTAGGGCAACTTCCCTATTGGGGAAGATTATGACATTTAGAAACTTTAGGGCTGAAAGGAGACAAATGAGAGGGACAAAATTAAATATATATTTTTATACAAGTAACTGAACCTTGGAATTTGCTATCATGAGATGTGGTGCTGGCTATAAGGTTAGCTGGATTCAAAAAATAAAGTACGGATCAGTTCATTTCATGGAAGTGATGGAGATCAGTGGCTGTTGGCTTGATGGAAGTATGACTTGATATACTGCGAGACTATTGGGCTAAGTGCAAAGGTAAGGTGTCCTGGACAAGAGGAAACCCTTCTCACCAATCTCAGTACCTACTCAGTTTCTTCCTGTTCAGCTTCTGCTACTGTGCAACCTTTTTCACATGTTTCAAAACAGTAGCATAAGCCACTATTGAGTTACTGGCATCCCCATTTGACCACTACAGGTTAATTGCTATGCAGTCTTAAATTCTATTTATTCCAAGCTTATATTGAGAACTTTATTTTTTCAGCAAATTGTCATTACATTTGCAATTGATGATAATAATACTATTTTTCTTATTAGGATCGTGAGCTAATTGACCCATTTCCAATTCCACTAGTTATAATTGGAAGCAAATATGATCTATTTCATGTAAGTAATGCTCATTTAAGCTTTTCTGCTATGTACAATTTTGTGAGTTTGGATTTTTATTTTTGAAAATAATTTCATTATATATGTTTCTTTGTATCAAATATTACTTTCCTTTTAGTTTATTGATACCAAGGAACCTAATATGTACAGTTACCATTGGGAATGAATAAGTTAATTATGTAACAGTGAAGTTTCTGGTAAACACTACAGTTTCCGGCTTTAAAAAGAGTGAATTATTAGTATATTCTTTCTGTAGCAAATGTACACACTTTCATCACTTAACAATTGATCTGTTCCTCAGAATGATAGCTTCAATTTATAAAGCCTTCAATTTATAATTTGTGTGTTCCTTAAACTGTTAATATTATAAAATCTCAGTATTTTAGTTATATAGCTTACTATTAACACACATTTCTTTCATTATCTCATTATAATGCTTTTAAAAACAAAAATAAACACATTCCTTTTGCATTCTTAAATGTTATGCAATTTCTAAACATTATTTAGCTGCCTCCGCCACCATGCACTCTGCAGGCTCTGCAACACCCACCTAATCTTTACCGTCTTCCACTGTGATGAGGCTTGGACAGCCTGGCCTTATGTGAAGCAGCTACTGACCATGCCAGGCCTTCCCATGGCCACCCACGCTGTTCTCCAAGTTGAATGTACCCCACACCCTCTTTCTCCAGCTTTCCATTACTTATACCTTCTTTCCCTAGCATCTCTACGCTTGCCCACATCTGCACCCTCCTTCCCTTGCCTTTCTGCCTTCACATGCACCCCATGTCCTCCTTCCCCAGCCTCCCTGTGCTCCTACCACAGCATTTCCTTCCTCAAATTGTGCATGGCATGCACAGGGCCTCCCACCTTTCTGCAGCCCTCCTACACTGCTTGCTTGGGAGTCCCACAAGCAGTACCTTTTGTATTATGACAACAACCAGAATTGGCTAGATTGCTGTCACTAAGCAATGTGGCCACATGACATTACACTTTATAACCGTTTTACTTCATGGTGACAATCTCTGTCCCAATTGCCATTGTAAGTCAATGATTACCTGTACTATAATAGAAGTGCTCTTGATTTATTAAATCATATTTTTCTGTTGTTTAAGTTAAATAATTCCAATTTAATTGTAATATGCCAAACAAATGTCTGGGTCTGAGATAATTTTGGTTTGTATTTAATAATTAAAGTAAAATTTCCTGATTCATGTACAGATGTTTATTCTTAGCCCAATAAATCAAGACTTACTGGACTAGAACAGTTATATGTAGATCAGATCTTAGTTAATGCTTGGAAACTTTTACTATTATTTAGCTATAGTAGTTTGAACAATTGGCCATTATTGGAAAAGTTCACCATATACATTGGCATATTCATTAGGTTAATTTTTTCTAGTAATAATAATACATTTAAACATAAACATATACTATATACTTAGGGTCATTTTTAATGTATTATACCAGAAGTTGATAAAAATAATCCTTATAATTCTGCTTTCAGATATGTTGATAATTTAATAACAACACCATGGTTACTTGCTACCTTTCAGAGAAATAATAATATGGTTTGCTGATACTGAGGTGAAAGTAACATTTGACCTAATTTTTAAATAGTTGTCTCTTAGTTTAAAAATATGTAATGTAATCCTATTATATACTGTAAAATATCTAGGATGCTTTTTTTTTTAGGAATTTGATTCTGAGATGAAAAAAATAATATACAAGACACTTCGATTTGTTGCTCATTATTATGGCGCATCTTTAGCGGTAGGTATGATTGAATTTCAGAAGTACAATCCAACTGGTATTTAATATTTTTGAGTCTATTGGTTTCACTGAAAATAAAAACTTACTGTGTAGCAAGAATGAAAAAAGCAAATCTCATTTTACAGAAGATATATTTAAAACAGTCCAATAAAATATATGCATATAAATATCAAATACAATTACATATAGAATGCTACTTAATATTGAACCTGCCTGGTTTGAAAAATATATGCTGTAAGGGAAATAAATGAATGAAAAGTTCAATTATTTGCCAGATGGGAAAAAATTGGCACATTTTATTTATAAAATATAATACAATCAAAGGAAATACAGAATTAAGTTTGTAACACTATGGATAGTATAGGTTTAAAACTAAAGTTAGAAAGGTTATGGTTATTTTAAGTATCTTTAATAAAGAAAATTCTAATGTATTTTTTTAAAATCATTTTTATGTTGCAATGAATTTCGTGTGTGTGGACACTTGAATTAAATTAATGTATTGTAGTTGGAATTACATTATTGTGTTTGGATTTAATTGATATTTAATTGACCAACCAATCTCGTTGAAGTGTATCAATCTGTTGGCATAGATACTTTATTCATGACAGGCTTCAGAACCAATATTCTCCCAGCAGATCCTCAGTAGGATTCCCTTTTCTCTGATGTCACCTTTAAGTATATTTCAGAGGTCCTTTCAAGGCCAGGCCTTTTAAAAGTTACTATTGAAACAGACACATATTCATACAGAAATATAAAACTAGAAGAGTAGAAAAGAAAAATTAATGAAAAGAAACAACAAATGTATACATTTGGCAACGTTGCTACCATTGTATATTTGTATATAAGTGATTATATAATATTAAGTACAAAGATTATAAATATATTCACTTAAAATGGATATATTTTAAAGTTTTCTACTAACATTTTCTACTAAAAAGATGTCTACTCAAAATGATTTTATATAAATAAAGACGTTAGAACACAATTTTTACGTTTATTGGTTAAAAATGGAAAATAGATTTCATTAAAGCAAGCTGCAATTGTTCTTCAAAATATTTTACCGTCATGTTCTTTTTGCAAATTACAAATGTACTCTCATAACTGATTTTTATGATCAATTCTCCAATAATAAATAAAATGTATTAATAAAAATAAATTGATGGCAGATTTACCGTATTTTTCGGACTATAAGACGAACCAAGATTTCAAAGAAGAAAGAAAAAAAGTTTTTGTCCTCCGTGGCCCCCAGGAGAATTCTGCAGGCTTCAGCAGAGCTGGGGGAAGACAAAAACACCCCTGTTTTGGGGGGAAATGGGCCATTTTTTGCAAAAACTGGGGAATTTTTGCCCTCCCCCAGCCCTTCTGAAGCCTGCAGAGTGCTTCTGGGGCTGGGGGAAGGCGAAAACGGGGCCATTCTCCCAGTAGGTGGACACATCATCCAGACATGGGCATTCCAGCCAGTATCCAATCAGACAATCCAAATTGACAAGTCCCGCCCTCTGTGCTAGCCTCTCCAGCTTAGACTCAGTCCGTTTCCATTGGACTGGCTGTGTCTGGTGATCTCTCCGACAGATTATTAGATAAAAGTAGTATTAATTTGTCTTCAGCTTCGATTCGATTTAATTGGCTATTCTAAAATTCTCAATTATCAAATTTGGTGCTTGGGACAAGGTTTTGGGATTTATTCCCGGTGCCTAACGGCTTCTGAGGGAATTTGGCCCACGAGCTATTCTCTCCGGCCTCTTTGCTGCCTTTGCTGCTTGGCTGTTCCACAGAGGCTTTTCAGCTCCGTTTCGCCTTTCGGATCCTTGCAGCTTCTGGGTTGCCGCTGCAGCTTGGAAGATCGGCAGCCTCCCTTTCTTGAGCCGTCAGCAGCCACCACTGCCGCAGCGGCCCATCGTGCCGATCCGGCTTGCCGTCATGAAGCAGTGGCTCCCCTTGTCAGGGATACAGCTGTCATTGATCGCCTTGGCGATTGCAGCATCCGGCAACCAGGAGGTTGTGGCGACATAACCAGCGTTGTCGGTTCGCCGTTACAGTCCCTCAGAGGACTCGAAGATTCTAGGCGGCCATCTTGGAAGAGGTTTCGGCGGGAAAAACTTTGAATCACCAAAAGCTCTGTCCACCATTTTGAGAGCTCCGTTCAAGGTCATAAGTAGAATGGCGTCTTAAGGTCTTGGATACTTTTGACTGTTGATTCCCCTCAGGATTCTCCTCCTGCCTCTATACCACAGAGTTGGTAACTAGGAAAAGGGTGGGCCCTGTAAGGGAGGCCCCTCCCAAGCCTGCAAAGGTTTAGGCACAGAATAAGAAGGCCCAGGATGGTTCCCTTGCCTCAGCACCCCGCAAGGCCAAGGCCAAGTCTTGCCACTGTGAGGAGTCTATTCAGGCTACAGTGACTCCTTCTCCAAGGGCCCAGAGTCCCCCTGAGGAACTGTCCACGGACACAGATGGTGACCATTATCCCCCTGCGTCCCCCTTGCAGCCTGAGGATGTGATGGTTGTCCCTGATGAGTATGATTCTGAAGGGGAAAGGAGTCTCACCTCTGATCTGGATGTTGGTTCCCCTCCTCCAAGAAGGATTCCTTGTTATCTGGCTGACATGGCTGATACTATAGCAGCTGCCATAGAAAGAGGCATTGCTGCTGGTCTGCAACATCGTGCTGCTGGGCCTTCCACCTCACAAGCAGCTCATTCTTCTAAGAAGGCTAAACCTTCCAGCGCACAGGGGGTACCTAATGACTCCTTATCTCAGGTTTCTGTTTCAGAAGTGTAGGAACAAGTCTCCAGGGATTCTGACCTTTCTGATGATGAGGATCTCACACATGCTCCTTCCTCATTGGTAGGATTGTTTAAACCTGTGTTATTTCGTTCCCTTCT
Organism: Natrix helvetica; assembly: GCF_964273705.1. Taxonomy (NCBI): domain Eukaryota; kingdom Metazoa; phylum Chordata; class Lepidosauria; order Squamata; family Natricidae; genus Natrix; species Natrix helvetica. Next base: position 249,413,351 of record NC_138552.1, read on the forward strand.
CTTTAAGACGAAGAAGGTATTCCTGCAGCCAAGCCATTGGCTACGATGGAGCAGGACAAGACTGACACGACTGATCCTCTATTTTCCAGGCCTATGGTGGAAAAGGATGTGGTTCCTTCACCTAAGCTTTTTCTGGAGGTAGTCCAGAATCAATGGGCTGCACCAGGGTCTTCTGCTTTAGATAAGCAACTGTATAATGTGAGGCCGGAGTTAGCTAAGTTGCTGGAAGTACCTTCCATCGACCCCCTCCCCATAGTGGCGCTATCTGCTCCTAACGCTGCCACAGCTGCATCTAAGGATGCCCTCCACCCGGAGGACAAAAGGTTTGATCAGACTTTGGTCAAGGGACATCATGCCTCTGCATGGGCAGTGCGGGCTTCTTCTTCTGCCTCTTTCTTTAACAGGGCAGCTTTGCATTGGCTGAAACAACTACAAGAGAGGCTTCCTCCTTCTGACACAAGAACCCACAAGGACTTGAACAAACAAGTCCCTCCGGGGCGGTCTAGAAATTTGATAAATTATTATTATTATTATTATTAAAGTCAAGGCTGCGATAGAGTATTCTGCGGATGCCTCCTTGGATGAAGCACGCTTCGCCTCCAAAGCCATAGCGTCTTCTGTGCCCACGCGACATCTTTTGTGGCTCAAACAGTGGCAGGCGGAAGCCAGAGCTAAATAAATACTGGCTTCTGCACCATTTTCTGCAGATCGTCTATTTGGGCCTCCACTTGAACCTATGCTGGTGGAATCTAAAGATAAGCTAAAGGTTCTGCCTTCTGCTACACGTAAGACTGATAATAAATCTTCTTCCTCTTTCTTTCGCAGGCAGCCCTTTTGGAGCATGGATGGGGGTTTCAATTACTCCCGTCAACAACATCAGCCTCCTCCCAGGCAGGGATCTGCTACCTATGACTGGTCAGGCAAGAGTAACCAATGTTTCACATACAGAAAACCTTACAAGGGAGTTTCTAACCATCCATTCAGGAAGCAGAAGTGACTATGTCAGTTCCCTTCCCATTGAGGTCGCTTGGCGGTCTTTTCAGATCGTTTAGATGCCATCACCAACGATGTATGGATTCGCCACACCATCAGGTTCGGATTGGCTCTGGAGTTTCTCTACACACACACACACACACACACACACACACACACACACACACCGCAGCACTTCGTCACGTATCCGGTCTCCAAGGACACCATCAAAAGAAGGTTGGTGGAAAAAGCAATTCAGCATCTCCCTCAGATTCAGGCCATAGAGGAGGTGCCTTCCAACCAACTGGGATGGGGTTTTTACTCCCATCTCTTCATAGTGCCGAAGTCTTTGGGGGGTTGGAGAGCGATTCTCGACCTCCAATGTCTAAATTATTATATACTCTATCGGTGGTTTAAGATGTATTCCCTGCAATCCATCTTGGAGTGTGTTTGCCCAAACGACCTTCTCTCCTCAGTGGATCTCACAGAAGCATACCTCCACATCCTGATTCTGGCGGACCACAGGCAGTTTCTCCGGTTCTGTTATGTCGGAACCCACTTCCAATATCGGGCTCTCCCTTTCGGCCTATCTTCGGCTCCGAGGGTCTTCACAAAAGTTCTGGCGGTTCTTGCAGCCCATCTGCGCACCATGCCTATCCGCATTCTTCGTTACCTGGATGACATCTTATTATTGTCCAGAACGACACAACAAGCCCGCAGAGACATTCAAACCACTCTGCAGGTGCTTCAGGATCACAGATTCCTGGTCAATGCCAAAAAGAGTCACTGGTCCTCACCACCGACGCAAGTCTTCTGGGGTGGGGAGCTCGCATTCCAATCTAAAGAACAGTATAAACTGGTTAGAGCTACAAGCAGTGTATCTCGCGCTACGCCATTTCAGGGAAATCGTCACCAATGCGTACTAGTCCTAACAGACAATACAACCACAAAGATGCATATAAACAGGCAGGGGGGAACGTGGTCAAAAACTCTAATGACCTTATCATTCCAGTTAGTGGCATGGGCAGAGATACATCTAGTTTCCATTCGCTCAGAACATATCTCAGGCGTTCACAATCTGCAGGCAGACAGGCTCAGCCACATGAACATCGACCCGGCGGAATGGAGCCTTCATCACAGTATTTTCCGACAACTCTCGGAGAGGTACGATTGCCCAATTCTGGATTTGTTTGCGACGCAGAACAATCATCAACTCCCCAGGTACTACACACATTATGCGACTGTGGGGCGGAGGGCTCCGACGCTCTCAGATGCAGTTGGCTGTAGGGTCTTCTGTATGCGTTCCCTCCAATTCCACTGATTCAGCGAGTAATCAGAAAAATGTTGATAGAGGAAGCAGAACTGATTCTCATAGCGCCCCATTGACCATGCAGGCCTTGGTTTGCGGACTTGATCAATCTGTCAGTGGGCCCTCAGTGGCAGCTTCCTCAGTTCCCTTCTGCTGCAAGGTTTTCTCCGGCACCCAGATCTAGCATGGCTTCGTTTCACCGCTTGGAGATTGAGCGGGAGGCCTTAACAGCAGCTAATTTGTCCCATGATGTAATAAGAACTATACAGGCAGCCAGGCGGGTGTCCACTAATCGAATTTACGATGCCACTTGGACTCAATTCTCTTCCTGGTGTCAAACACAAGGAATCCCTCCATTGCAGGCCTCCATACCTAATGTTCTTCAGTTCCTTCAGTTGGGACTTGACAAGGGACTATCCCCAAATACGCTACGTCGGCAGGTGGCTACGTTGTCTTCGGTCCTGTCCATAGATTCTTCCAAGCTGCTTTCGCATCAGCCTCTTATTTGCCGTTTTCTGAGAGGCGCTACCAATCTCAAGCCTCCTACAATACATAGATTTCCTTCTTGGGACATTGACAAGGTCTTGGAGGCATTAACAGGGGCTCCGTTTGAACCTCTGTATTCAGCATCTCTGTATCATCTGACAATCAAGGTTGTATTTCTTGTTGCAGTCACTGGCCAGGAGAGTTTCTGATATTGCTGCATTGTCTACTAGACAGGACTTATGCACATTTCACCCAGACAGGGTTGTCCTCCATCTGGATCCTACGTTCGTACCAAAGGTAAATTCCGTATTTCATAGGGCACAAGAACTGGTGCTTCCGGACTTTTGTCCCAATCCAGTACATCGGTTGGAACGTAAATGACACTGTCTAGATATGCGTCGGGCTTTGCGGGTGTACATCAAGCGCACGGCGGAATTCAAATGGTCAGAATCTCTCTTTGTACGTTTCCAACTTGGAGGTAAGAAGGGGGTCCAAGGCTTCTTCTACAGACATTGGACGTTGGGTTCGTTCAGCTATTTCCAGGGCATATATCGCCTTATCTCTTCCGGTTCTACCACAAATCACTGCACACTCCACACGCAGTGCTGCCACTTCAGCTGCTTGGTCCTCCCAGGCCCCCTTGGAGGAGATTTGTAGGGCGGCCACGTGGACAATGCCAACACCATTCATACGTCACTACAGGATAGACAGATGTGCGTCGGCAGATGCAGCCTTCGGACGGCGAGTATTGCAGCGGGTGGTGGCTCCACAGGATTCTTAAATCCTCACTCCATTCCCTCCCATGGGACAGTTTAGGCTTTGGTATGTCCCATGTCTGGATGATGTCTCCACCTACTGGGAGAATGGGCGCTGGTTACTCACCTGATACGCCCTTTCTCCAAATGGTGGAGATATCATCCAGCCCCACCCGGGGGTTGTTTTGTTCAGACTTAATTTTTGTTTTTTATGTCAATAAGGTGAGATCACATTTTAATCTGTAAGCGACACAGCAGTCTACCATTATTCTTCCTTCGTCTAAGCTGGAGAGGCTAGCACGGAGGGTGGGACTTGTCAATTTGGTAGACCCAGTCCGATTGGATACTGGCTGGAATACCCATGTCTGGATGATGTCTCCACCATTTGGAGAAAGGGCATATCAGGTGAGTAACCAACGCCCATTTTAGCCTTTCTCCAGCCCTGCTGAAACCTGCAGAATGCTTCTGGAGGGTTGGGGAAGGTAAAAATGCCTCAGTTTTTGCAAAAAAAAAAGGACCGGGGGGCGGGGCTTTGGGAGGCCAAAAATGGCTATATTCGGTTTATAACACGCACCAACATTTCCATGCTCTTTTTGGGGGGGAAAGGTGCGTCTTATACTCTGAAAAATACGGTATGCTATAAAGAAATGCAAGCTCATTTATAGAATCCACATCCCAAATCCTCTTCCAATACATTTTCTGTGATTTTCAAGGAAACCTGTCACATATGCTATATTATTTTAAAATAATATATTAATGATTTTAAAAAATTAATATGTATCTTAAAAAGGGATAATATTTAAAGAAAATAGATGTGAACTAGTCTTTAAATCTTATTTGTGTTAAGAATAAATGAATTCTTAAACTCTTAGAAATATGTCTACATCAAAGTACAGATATTCCTCAACTTAATGACAATTTAGCCCAGAATTAATGTTGTTAAGTGAGAAATTTGTTAAGTGAGTTTTGCCCCATTTTACAACTTTTCTTGCCATATTATTAAGTGAATTAACTATAGTTGTTAAATTAGTAACGCTGTTGTTAAGGTAATCTGGTTTACCCATTGACTTTGCTTGTCAAAAGGTCAAAAAAGGTGATCTCATGACCCCAGGACACTGCAACTGTCATAAATATGAGTCAGTTGCCAAGCATCTGAATGTAAATCACATGACCATGGGGATGCTATAACGGACATAAGTGTAAAAAATGGTGACTTGGTGGGTCTGGCGGGGGAAAGATATTGCAAAATCTCCATTCCCACCCCCAGCCAGAGGTGGTATTTGCCGGTTCTCCGAACTACTCAAAATTTCCGCTACCGGTTTTCCAGAACCTATCAGAACCTGCTCAATTTCACCCCTGGTTATAACTCACTTTTTTCAGTGCCATTGTAACTTTGAATGGTCACTAAATGAACTGTAGTAAGTTGAGGACTACCTCTACGGGTCCTAGAAATCAGTGTGTGTTCACTCATGTTAAAAGGGGATAGTTTTGAATGGGCTGTGTATGGCATTTTACTATGAGAAGAATATAATCCAAATTGTTATGTTCTTCTCTCAGTTTACTAGCAGATCAGAAGCTCTGTGGTTGAAAACACGTGCACTTATTAACCATTTGGCCTTTGGTTTTGATAGAAGGTAAGTTATATGATTTTATACAAATGGCAATCCTGTACAAAATGTTCAGTAAATAAATTCAATAGATTTTAAGGCAACTCTTCTACATGATCAAGGATTCTTGCTCTCAAATACTGACCACCCAATTAAGGTTTATGAAATAAGCAAAGTTGTAAGTGCTGAAAATGTTTTTAAATTAGGCTTTTGTCTAGAGAATATTTTTCTGCTTTAAATGAGCAAAGCATTTGTAACAAGTGGGCATTTGTTGAAAAAATAGCACTGTGCAATCCTAGGAAAACCACTGTTTATTTAAAGAGTTGTAGCAGGAGTTTCATTTATGCCTTTACATACTTCACAGTGCTTTTTGGAACTGAATATCCTGCTCCTACATGTTGCAAATTAAACTTTTGAACAAGGTTTATAACTAATTTATTTTATTCATATTTTTAAAGCAAATCCATGTCAGTGGATCCAAGTAAACCGCTTTTCATTCCAGCAGGAATGGATTCCCTTAGTCAAATAGGTTGGTAATCTTTTTTAATTTGGTTGACTATGGTTTAGTTATTGCCCATGAAGATTTAAGAATATAGAGAGTACAGGAGGGGTGTCAAACTCAAGGCCCGCGGGCCAAATCCAGCCCATGGGATGCTTAAATCTGGCCTGCAGGGCTGGCCTGGAAATATCAATGGACTGACCCATGGTGCCTCTGCTGGCCAAAATGGGCGATGAGGTGGCCAGGGGCAGCCTCCCTGTGGCCTGTTTTCAGGCAGCAGAGTGCTGCAGGAAATTGTGGAGGCCGAAAGGGGGCTGGCCGGGGCCTCCACGCGGCCTGTTTTCGGCCAGCAGAGTGCTGCTATTTACTATCCTGGAAATTTACCTCTGCTGTTAGATGTTGTATTATCATGTTATTTATGCTATTGTATTTTTTATTATTAGTTGAATAATAACATACAATAGTATAAATAGCTTTTCTGTCTGGAAAAGCAATTTACTGTTAACAATGAGGTATAAATTTAGAAATAAAAAGTTTAGTAGAATATGAAGCATGGGTAATAAATATTTGCCAGTAATATCTGGTAGAAGAGATAAGAAAATGGTTATAGTAAAGAACTGTGGAAAGAAAGAGAAGGGGGAAAATGAATCTTGAGCCTGTGTCAAATGCCCACTATGACCACGCCCATCATGACCATGCCCAACTCCGGCCGCCACCACCGGCTCTCCGAAGTCAAACATCACCCTGATGCAGCGCTCAATGAAATCAAGTTTGACACCCCTGGAATACAGGGATGAAACAGACAAAATAAAAGTAGTTCTGAAACATCAAAGAATGCATTTATGTATAATATCATTGAAATAGATTGCAATAGATTGCAAACATCTTCAATACTACTCTAATTATATAAATTACAATGTAATCCTACAGCTATCTAGTCAGCAGTAAGTCTTATTGAGTTCAGTAAGAATTACATTCAGTCAGATGTGTAACAGGTGTTAGCTGTGGTACAGCAGTTTTAATGTTCTGAGTTGCCTGAGCCATCTGAATGTTCACCGGATGATTTGAATCAATTACTGTCTCTCAGCCCAGCCTACATTGTTTCCCGAAAATAAGACCGGGTCTTATATTATTTTTGCTCCAAAAGACGCATTAGGGCTTATTTTCCAGTTAGGTCTTATTTTTGGGGAAATGTGGCACTAAATGCATCCATCTAACTGACAACTTTAACTGGGACTTATTTTGGGGGTAGGACTTATTATTACAAGCATCTTAAAACCATGCCAGGGCTTATTTTCTGATTAGGTCTTAGTTTCGGGGAAACCATGTTAGGCTGGGCTGAGAGAAAGTAACTGATTCAAATCATCCAGTGAACATTCAGATGGCAGGGGTGTCCTGGAAAAAATGGGAAGAGGCAGCAGATGACAGATGGCTTACGTCTCTTTTAAACTGTTGAGTGAATATTATTACAAATATTTTTAATAATTGTTAGGACCACCTCCTGCTGCTGATTGTGACATTGGAAAGTTGCATGCACAAACACCTTTGGATTTATGGAAAAAGGTTTTTGGAAAGATATTTCCCCCAAAGGTAGGCTTATTTCTAATTAGTATATGAGAATATATTATTGTTTTATTATTAATCATTAATGATATATTAAATTACCTCTATTTAACCCAAATTGTTCACCACAGTTTGGACCAAATATAACTGAATAAGAACAAAGGAACTTGAATCCCTATGGAGACCCAGCCTTTTAGCTGATGTTCTGCTAGCAATCAAGTACTGCCTAGTTGGCCACAGCCATCATAAGCCTATGGCCTTCATCATAAATTGCCCTATATATGAATGAGCTGCAAAGGAAAAAAAACAGATATTTCTATAGGAGTATTAACTTTACTGTGGACTGAATGCCTTCTTGCATTTTGCTTGAAATATTGCAGAGACAAAGCTGCTTTTCCGCCTAATACTGCATAAATCACATGTGGTGCACCCAAGCCACCTTCTAGCTCAACTAATAAGAGTTGCCTGAAACACGCCAGAGATGTTACAGTTCTAGTTTCCTTGGACAAATCTGTATTCAGAATAGAGGTGGTATTTAGCAAGTTCTGACCAGTTCTGGAGAACCGGTAGTGGAAATTTTGAGTAGTTCGGAGAACCACTCAATACCACCTCTGACTGGCCCCACCCCCTTCTATTCTCTGCCTCCCGAGTCCCAGCTGATCGGGAGGAAATGGGGATTTTGCAGTAACCTTCCCCTGGAGTGGGGAGGGAATGGAGATTTTACAGTATCCTTTCCCTGCCACAGCCACAGACCAGTAGTAAAAAAATTTGAATCCCACCACTGATTCAGAGGTGGAAGGAAAGTTGAGCAGGCTCTAATTTGATTATTTTAGGACAAAAAATGGTAACTTCCTTCACAGCATTAGATAGTTCTGATTAGGATATCAAATAGATTGGTAATAAAATAATAATAATGAAAACAATAATACATTATAATTAATCATAATATAACATAAAATGCAGAGCCATTCAACTAAAAAGTTCACAAGTAATTACCAGAGAAAAAAAGGGATACTTGGGCTGAAAATGTTTCTCTACACTTGTTAAGGGACATTTCAAGGCACACTTAAGTTAAGCAAGTTAAATAAAATTACTTTTTGTACTTTTTACTTTATATTTTTAGAAAGTAGACATTTTCAAAGAAGCTAGGGACCCAGCTCAGGATCCACAATATGCTGAAAATGAAGTTGACGCCATGCGAAGTCAAAAAAATGAGGTATGTTGTTAAGCTACTATTGTGGCCATATTTTCTATAATAAAACCTAGATAATTTATCTGGTGTTCCTCAGTTGCTATAAATATGTCCAAAACCAGTAAAGTTGAGCTTTTCTGGTCAGAGATTCCTCTTTAAATCACAAAGGAGGTTGGTTTTTTCCCAAATTACTCTGAATAATAATTTCCTAACATAACACACAACAATTTGAGTTACTTTAGAAAGAAAACAGATAAAGACTCCTGCGTGAGGAATTGTGAGCTAGCATGTCTCCAAAGGAGCAGCAAAAAAATCAATGTCATAACTGAAGGACCAGCAAGGAGACCAGTTCCACGAAATCTCTCTTGAGATATATTTATCATTGGATAGCTTATATTAGTTTCTAGAAAATTGTTTATATGTGCATGTGTGTGTGTGTGTGTGTGTATACACACTAATACATCAATGTAATCCCTGTGAAAAGTCTGTCCCTTCCACTAAGTTGATAGAGCCATAAATAAGAATTGTTTTGAAGGTGTGTCCTTATTTGTATGAAATAACAATGTCTGTTAATTTGTATGAACAAATGGCATATTTGAATTCAGTTTTTGCAGAGGGACTATTATAGTCTCCTAGCCTTGATTTGACTGTTTCTAGATCAATATCCTGGACTGCATTAGCATTAAATAAAAGCTAGTTTTGTAAAAATAGATCCATTTAACATATTTTAAAATAATTGCATATTTTCTATACAACTTTCTGAAATCTGAATTTCCACACTATATTTAAAGACCTACGTAGTTTAACATAAATGCATTTTAGGGATCACATCATTAGTAGTGAACCAAATTATTATCTTAACTGTTTATTTATGGAACAGAAATCATCTACAATTAAATACATATTTTAGGGTACTTCCACTAGATGACAAATAAATTTGGAATGACAGATTTAGGTCATTAATTGTGATCCTGATTTATGTATGAATGTGTGTACATTCCACTGGATTATGACTTTCATAGAGCTCAGATATGTTACTGAATTTATTTTGTCACTTAGAATAGAGCATTCAGTTTAATTGCTTGTCATATACATTCTTGCTTTTCATTCATTCAAAATGTGATTGGTGCTGCTTTTATTAACAAAATAGGAAAAACAGGGTAGCAGTAAGATTAATTTTCAATATGATTTAATCTTTTTCCAGGAGTTTCTTAGTTGCAGCATTCTTTTCTTTTAGAAAGATTATTATCGTTATTGATGCCATTGAATGTTGCTATAGCTTTTGTTGCTGGTACTGTTGCAGGAAAAATATGGTAATAGACAAGTTTCTGTCAAAAGAAAATTATCTGCAGCTATTTCCCTAAAATTTCCATTTGAAGTTCGGTTATTATAAGATTATTGTAACATTTGAACTGGCTTTTATGAAAACATTTTGGGATTTTTATATTTCATTTGATTTTAAAAGCTGCCAGATAACCCTGAATACATCTGTAAGAAAACAGTTCCTTGGCTACATTCAGTTTTTAAATGCATTAGGATTTCCCATAATTATATGAAAATTGAGAGTGAAATGGCTGTTATCTTAAGAATAAGTATTAAATGCTTCAGAAAGCTAATCTTTCTCCCACTTTTTGTAGTCCTTTGTTCCATACATTCTTTTAAAGATAAAGCATTTATAGAGAGAAGAGCATTTATGCTAAAGGTTTACTGTCAAATATAATGCTTTGTATTCTGTTTCTTGGAGGTATTCATGCATGGTAGCATTTTAGTTCGTGTGTTTTTCCTTGATCATTTCATGTTGCTCTTTGGACTCAGAATGTCTATCTATAGAGTTTTATATACTTCTCATATTGCTGCTGACATTAAGGACCATGGATTGGAAGCAGTACCAGGGATCATGATTTCTAACCAAATCTTTCTCAAAGTCAAAGAAAAATCTGTCCTAGAATGAAACTGTTTGGATTTTTTTTTTTTTGCACTGATGCTCAGCTACCATGGAAAAATCCTACCATTTTTCTAGAATACACCACATGTCTAATGCATATCAGTTTACTTCTTTCTTACGACTTTTTCATTGAGCACAGATGATTCTCCCTTCTCCAGTTCTTGATGATAATAAGGCTGGAATTGAATTTCAATGAAGTTAGCTTGTAGTGACAATGATGGGGCTCTGTTATCAGAAGATATTTAAAATCACAGGATTTGAGATTCTGTATACTTCAGATTTTATTAATACAAATAATTTGATAGAATAAACATATATTGTCAATGTTATGCACTTCAGGGGTATTTTGCAATGGTTAACGTTGTTTAGTTATATCATTATCAGACTGTGATACTAGAAAGTAATTTTGGTAACCTTTACTTAAAATAAGGAAATTCCCCATTCCTAATCCTAACTCTTCAGAATGGTTTACAATCAGTTAACTCAGAATTAAGGCTTATTTGATCAGTGGAGATCACAGCTGCAACATAATCCTTTTCCATTTGAAAAAGAATTCAAACTAATAGTGCTACATCCTGAAATGGATGACACTAGATTTAAAAACTAATTATAGCTCACATGTTTAGTACTTGGTACAATTGTTGATATTTTTCAAGTTGTTTGCACAGTTGTTAGTATTCAAGTCACTTTCTGCTTTGCCTGATCAGGTAAGTAAATTATGCATCTGGAGAACAAGAAGGGACTGAAATTTGAGAAGTCCTTTAGCAATTTTGCAAAATTTAAAGAAAGATATGTGACAAACTGAGGAGAATCTTCCTGACAGTTAGAACAATTAATCAGTGGAACAGCTTGTCTCCAGAAGTTGTGAATGCCCCAACACTGGAAGTCTTTAAGAAGATGTTGGATGGCCATTTGTCTGAAACAGTATAGAGTTTCTGCCTAGGCAGGGGGCTGGACTGGAAGACCTCCAAGGTCCCTTCCAACTCTGCTATTGTATTGTATTGTATTGGTATAAACTAAACTAATTTATGAAATGCCCATAATTATGAAAAATGTTTTCATTTTATTATGATGATAAATTGTTTAGTCCATATTTATACTTTTCTATTTTGAAAATTCAAAATCAATTCACTTTTGAACTGTTGAGTTACTAAATAAAAAGCTATTTCTATGCCTCAGTATGGCCCTGGGTAAGGGCTCTTTGAAACTGCAAGCGGTTGTTATGAATGCTCTTACAGTAATGTACTTCAGTAATTTTCTAGCAAACCTTGGCATATGGAAACAGTATGAAATGAAAAAATAAAACTACAGTTTGCTTAATGTAGAAAATGTACCTGAAAATTTATTTAACCGTGGCTTATTCTATGAACCATTTGCAGTTTCAAAGATGAAACTGATGCACCAATTTTCCCAATGATAGTTATAAACAGTCAGACACAAGAATTTTAGTAGTATATAGACATGTGTAGGATACAAAGGGAAAGAATGGGTCTAATTCAATGCTTGCAGTAGAATATAAAATGAGATGCATAGTTGGATTCATAATGTTCGCAAGCTGAAAATTGGAATGCAATTGTTAAGATCTTGTGATTTAATGTTTTAATCTATCCCTTTCCCTTTCAGGAATTAGAACAGTACAAAAGAAATGCTGCTAAAACCTGGAAAGAAATAGAATTTGATTCGTGACTGAGAATTATTTACCTTTCATCCAGCTTTCAGTTTAAATATATAATTTATATGTTTAAGTGGATTCAAGTAAGGTTTTAAGAATGGTTTAATATATGACATGAGATTGGTTGTCTCAAGAAGAATTGAAAAGCTACCTGAAAAATCAACCAACAGCAAATTGATGTCCTACTGCCCAGATGGCTAGCATAGCCAGCCATTATATTAAAACCTTGCATATGTATATATTATCTGTTGGCTACATTGAAGCAAAAGTTTGAGTAAATAATTCCTGTAGTTGTATAATATTGTGGTATGTTGTTTATCAGCTCAGCCATAAGCCTCCATAACTTTTCCACACATCAGCACATGCAGTAAATGATACGTTTTAAACTATTAGACAATGCAGTAGTCCAGAACTAACACATTTAGTTCTGTTTCTTGCAGACTGTTTTTGTTTAATTGTGGAATGCACAGGTTTTATTGATCTTAGCAAAAGTATACTTGAAAATAAGGAAATTCATCTTTATGTTTTCACACGTCAATAGTTTAAGCCAATTTAAACTGCATTGAAAAATATTTGCATTTTAAATAAATTTTTCAATGCAAGATATGTTTTATATATAGGGATTTCTCATGCATATATAAATACATATATATGACATTTTTATGTAACAATTTCAATAAAAAGTAATTCCAATTCATTTCAATTGTCCATGCATAATTTATGTCTATGGCTAACTGGTTTGTAAGATACAACTAGCATCAATTACATCAGTTCACTTTGTCTTTTCAATACAAGTAGTCCTCGGTTAGTGACTATTTGTTCAGCTACCATTCGGAGTTATGACAGTGCTAAAGGAAGAGATTTACAGCTTGTCCTCGAAATTGCAGTGATCATGGTCACATGATCACAATTCAGGCACTTGGCAACTAGCTCACAATTATGACGGTCGCAGCATCTTGCAGTCACGTGATAATTATTTATGACCTTCCCTGCCAGCTTTTAACAAGCAAAGCCAATGAGAAAGCCAGCAGGAGGTCACAAATAGCTATCACATGACATCACACCTAATGACCACACAGGATTTGCTTAACAACCTCAACTGGAATTGTTGTTATAAGTGAGTGTGCTCACAACCACATTGTTTAGAACAAGAGTTCCCAATCCTAATTACCATTGTTACCCAAGGACTGAATATTGAAGAACTAATCTCTTAGCAATAATAACGATAATAATAAAAGTATGGAGAATCTGTTTCTATTGCCCAGCTGAAGTTTCCATGTTGAAGGTATGTCGTTCAAAAGTATGTGTGCATCTAAAAATATTAAACTTTGTTTCAAATTCAAATAAACATGTAATTACCAGAACATATTAATTCCAATAAAGCCTTTTTTACATTGAACAAATAAAGAGAAAATATAAAGCCTTGTTTTATTCCTTTCCTGACTTGGAACCAATCTATTTTGCCATGTTCCATCTGGACTGCAGCTTATCCAGCATATACAGTAGGTTTTTCCATTTCCATTTTCTGAAGGACATTACACAGCTTTTTATGGTTAACACAATTAAAAGGCCTTGCTATAATCTTTAACTTTCTCAATTATCCAGTCTACATCAAAAAGCTTTGTTGTTTCTCAACCTATTCTGAAAATCCAGTTTCTGGCATCTCCCTTTCCATTTAGGGATCAAATCTGTATTGAATGATCCTCAACATTATTTTGCTATTATAATTTAAGAATATAAGTGTCTGCACTCTGTTAAATATCCTTATTTGCTATTGTATGTCTTCCAACCTGTTATCCTCTGTGTTGTTTTCCTGATTGACTGGCATAGTTTAGTTAGAATCTTTACAGATTCTTCTTTTGTACTTTCCATATATCTTTTAGATATTCATCAGTTCTCATAACCTTGATATTTGGTAATGACCAGATTACCGATCAAATTTCATCTTCTGGTACATTTGAGGTTGGAATCTCCTGAGTTCTGTGATCATTTGGAAAAAAAGTTTTGTTTTTCCAGCCAGTTTCATCATCAATATCTTTATAGATATTGTAATGATGCATCTTGCTGGTCTAACAGCTCCCTTAGTTATATTTCTTCTTGCCTGGCAGCATCAGCAACTGAATGTCCTGAATGGGTTAATTTAGCCACAATATAAAGAGATTAAATACTCCAAAAGATTTTCAACTCTTCCTCCCTTGCATATTAAGTGCCATCTGACCTAAAGAACACAAGATCATCACTTATATCTTGCCTAACCATGTGCTTGCTTTACTAAAATACAAGACTGGTTAACTCCCCCCCCCCCCTTGAATTGATGCCTTGCTGTTCTCATTCAGCATCTTCCAAAGCACTGCAGTGTGACATAGGCTGTTGTTTGCTTTAGACGTCCATGCCTTACAATTAACACACTGCTGAGAAAGTTACATATAGATAAAGCATATCCTCCTCAGCTAAATATTAATTGCTGAGTGGGGTAGTATTCATTGATTTTGAGCTGGTGCAGTATAAAAAAATTCCAAATTGTAGCACAGAGCAAACCTCATATAACAATCTCAAGACCAAAGTTTGATATTCTTAAACTTTTAAAAGTTCTAATAGCAGCTAATGAACAAGTCCTGCAATCAGCAATATGAACAGCTGTTTTGTTGTCCAGATATGCAGCAGATTGATAGAGCTAGGAAATTCTGAGGCTCACATTCTCCAAACATCTCAAGTTTATTAAACTGGGGAAAAGGCTGGTTTAAAAGGTAAACTAATCATAGTTTTTAAATCTATTATTCAATTGGAATTTACCTTTCTAACTTCTCCAAAAGAAAGTGGGCCCCTTCTTCAGCTATTTAAAAAGTGTTAGCGTATATCCTCAATCTTCTTTTCACAAGTTAAACAGGTTCAATCTGTTTTTGTAAGGCTTGGGTTACAGACTGAAGCTTTATTTAAGTATTTACTTAAAACACCTTCCTCCCACTTTCTTCCCCTTAGAAAGCAATCAGAGGAGCTAACAAGTTAAAATAAAATTTAGAAACGCACACATTTTAATACACAAGAAAAAAGTAGTGTATATTTTAAATAGGTTTGATCCAGTCATAACATCAAATAAATAAAATGTGAATGCTGGAACATTTCTTCATCTTATACTAAAAGTTAAAGCTAAGTGACCTTCGAGTAGAAGGAATACTACAAAAAGGTTCACTTGTGTCTGGACATTAAAATGGGGTTACTATACATCATTTTTTTTCCAGATATACCCTCTTTAAAAGCTTCATCTGGCCAAGTTTTTTTAAAAAAATAAATTAAACTGGCATTTTGTAACTCTTGATGATGGAAGTGGAGGCCTTTGCTTTCCCATTCTTTGAAATCCACTCTAAGGGCTAGTGAAACGGAGTGACTGCTGATTGCATGCTGGACATGCTCGATGTTGAATATGCTGTTGGAAAAATATGTGTCTTAGTGGCATCTGCAGGAGCAGAGCCAATGCCCATTAGGGCATTGATGAAGTTCCTCTGCAGAGCTTCATGTTTGGGAGGAACAACCGAAGCGTCAGCACCAACTTCCGTGCATGCTACGTGACATGCAACCCACTAAGGCACTCAAACACACTAGCATGTTAGGGAAAAATTCAGTTTGGCATCCTTTTTGTTAGTACTTCTGGCCAGAACAGATATTTCCCCTCTCTATCATTGTGTTTTTTAAAATTATTATTTCTTTGTCTGTGAAGAACTTCCATAATTCTCTGTTAAATTCCTTTCTGCCATTTTCAATCCATTTCTTTGATCTATCAATTTGAGCCCACCCTGAAACTCTCACTGAGCTGTAAAGCAGTTTCTTATATTCAGTACCAGGGTCCCATGCTATGTAGAGATATGGGCTATTGTAAGTGACGCCTAAACCAGACGAGTGGGGGGGGGATGGAGAGGCTGTAATCTCAAATCCCATCAAACCCAAGCTGAGCTCCAACGCAGTTTTTGCTAAATTTCTGCCAGGTGGGGGAGGGCATGTTGAGCTCCTCTTGAAGTTAATGAAGCTTGTTAGATTGCACCTTTGCGACAGATGAAAAGTATGATTGAAAAATGTTGGCTAGAGGTAGGTGGTAGGTATGTGTACCAGGTGGCAGTCTAATAAAAAAGGACAGAGTGTTTACTTTGTGCTGAAAAGCTAGTCACTGTAGTCCCCCAGCTCTTGTAATAACTGTTGTGATTGAAAGCACAGCATCTCTCCACATCAGAAAACCCCCCTCAACTACAGAGTCTAATTTCACTTTAGT
Source organism: Natrix helvetica (assembly GCF_964273705.1). Classification (NCBI taxonomy): domain Eukaryota; kingdom Metazoa; phylum Chordata; class Lepidosauria; order Squamata; family Natricidae; genus Natrix; species Natrix helvetica. The sequence continues at coordinate 249,429,612 of NC_138552.1, forward strand.
GACATGGTTGAGTCTCAACCCTTAGTAAAGACTGCTTGCCCAGTTGCTTTGTACTGGAGATGAGAAGGAGACCTAGAAATATGCAATTTTTGTAAATTTCAAAATGAAGCAGCTTGCTATTTAGACATTTTTCAGTGTACACTTAGTTCATCACTGAATACATCACTCAGTAACTTACTAAACTGTTAGCAGTATTATCATTATCAGATCCTTTGGTTTTCTGGAGTGATGAAGGCACAGTTTACCCCTTGCTTCAGCTATAAATTCACTACAATACATATTCTAATAAGCCTCCTTCCTTAGCTTTCCACCTATACATGTAATCTGACTTTCAGAGTTTTTATATCAATAATATCTGAGAAGTGGTTTGCACAATTAAGCATAATCATAGGATTTGTCAACATAATGATAACTAATCCCAACTATTGATGCTGACTATTTAAATTATTGGACAGTTTCCCATCCTTAAAATCAATAGTCTTCCATTTAAAACCATCCAATATTTTAAACATTGTTAGTCCAATTCCAGTTCAAAACTGAAGAGCCAGTGCTGTCTGAAGAAATCTCCATGGTCATGTGGCTGGCATGACTAAAAGCTGAAGTCGCACGGAACGCTGTTACCTTCCCACCAAAGGTATTTTTTCTACTTGCATTTTTACATGCTTTCGAACTGCTAGGTTGGCAGAAGCTCGGACAAGTAATGGAAGCTCACTCCGTTACGTGGCACTAGGGTTTTGAAACGCCGAACTGCCGACCTTTCTGATCGACAAGTTCAGCATCTTAGCCACTGAATGGAACAAAACATTATCCAACAATGTCCTTCTATGAGCAAGATTCTTTTATCATTTTAAATTGTAAATATCATAAGCCCTCTTAGTTGAAAGGTCTAAATTTTCAGTGAAAAATCCTTTCTTTTAAAGGGACCACATTTATAGTTAACTCTTCAGGGTTTCTAGGATATAAATGCAATGCCCCCTGATTAGTTAAATTCTGTTCCAGAAAATAAGTCCATAAAACTGTAGATATGAATGAAGACCAGAGGATGGGTGTTGCCAACATAACAACATCTCCTTGTCAGCAAGTAATTAGACTTTCCTTGTTTTTATAAATCAGATTAATGTTATCTCTGAAGAACATTCTTATTAGATTCAGCTCAGTGGTGGGTTTCAAAATTTTTTAGAACCTCTTCTGTAGGTGTGGCCTGCTTTGTGGGAGTGGCTTGCCGGCCATGTGACTGGGTGGAAGTCACATGGCCATGTGACCAAGTGGGAGTGGCTTGCCAGTCATGTGACTGGGTGGATGTGGCCAACTTGTAAAATGTGGTGAAAGTCACTTAACAACGCTCTTGCTTAGCAACCAAAATGTTGGCTCAGAAACTTTGGCATTTGAAGCATGCAAGTCTTAAAGCTGTCAAGTTGCAAGACCCTTGTACCCCTAACCCTTTAGAAAAAAAACCCCAGGGGTGTTCAAACTTGACAGCTTTAAAACTTGTGGACTTCAACTCCCAGAATTCCTCCTCTCGCTCTTCATCTTGATGTGCAGACGGGCGGGGGGAAGGAGGGAGCTGGAACCGGTTCTAAACGGCACTGTAGATTTGTGGAACCTCTTCTATAGAAGAGGTTAGAACTGGCAGGAACCCATCCAGGATTCAGCTACAATATATTACAATACATTTAAGAAGAACCTGTGCTCTTCTGCCATTTCATTAGCTGTTGTATAAGCAAGTATTTTCCAGCTTTCATTTGACTCATGAAATTCTCTGTAGTCTTCTTTGTTTTTCTGCACCTGAGAGGATCTTCAGCATTGCACTGAAAGTAGACATCCATGTCCTAAAGTTTATAGTTTGTATGCTTTGTCTAGTTTTGCCTATCCTGTTTCAGTATGTATTTCTAATTCAACTGGGGTTTGAAAGATTATCGCAGATTTAGAGCATAGATTTCTTGTAATCCCTTGACAACATGTGAAGCCACATCTTCAGTGGCATCTATAATAAACTGATACCATGACAATAACTCTACACCTGCAATGACATCAGCACACAAGTGCCATGTTCAGGTACTTCTCTGAGACAACCAAAGCAGGTTAACATTATATATTTGCCTCCTCTTGTCTCTTCCCCTAATTTCCTAGCTAAATTATAAGTTACATACACTTAAAAAATATGGTGACGCATTTTATACTTACCTATCTGTGCTTCATGCTGCATTCCTATACAACTCTTACTTAGGGCATTCAGCAAGATTTACTTCCAAATAAATGTCCTTTTAAGCACAGTGTTAAACTACTTTATGAATAAAGTTTAATAACATAATATTATAAGATTTGGAGCTGGACTAAATGACATTTGGGAACCCTTCTAACTCAGAAATTCTAAAAATGTTTAATGGGCTTGAATCCTACTGTCAATGCACATCTATTGTTAGATAAATTATAGGTGACATGTTGTCATGGAAACTAAATCATAGGCTATAAGCTCTTAATGGCTGCCTTTACTGATGGCCAGCAAATACAGGATGCTCTGGTGCCTTTTCCTTTCTGTCTCATAGGTGGCCTAGATGTAAATATAGACAATTGTCAGAAAAATAGAAGTTTGTAACAAGAAGCAGAACTGATCTGGATGTGATTTTGTCTTTTATATCCTATAAATAAGCAATAGGAACTTCAGTAATAACACTTTTTCTCTCTAATATGGTCAAACTCTCTTCTTCTTCTTCTTGTGCCATATCCGTCATTGGATGTTGGCGATCATGTTGGCAATCCTATTTTTGTCAACAGCCGCATGAAAAAGTGCTGCTGAGTTTTGTTTTGAAGCCGTGATGTTCTTCTTCTGCCTGGACCTCGTTTGCCTTCAATCTTTCCCTGGAGGATTAAGTGAAGGATGCCGTATTTTTCTGGGTATCGCATCACGTGTCTAAAATATGCTAACTTTCACTTTTTAATGGCTTTGATGATTTCCCTTTGCTTTCCCAGGCAGCTTATCACCTCCTCATTTGTGATTTTGTCAACCCAGCCTATACGTAACAGCCATCTGTAAATCCATATTTCAAATGCTTCTAGTTTCTTCAAGTGGTTCTCTGTCAGTAGTACCAACTCTCTACTCCGCAGAGCAGGATAGAAAAGATGTAGCATCTGGCAAGCCTGATTTTCAGTCTTAGACTCATGTCATGACCGCAGAAGACTTTTTTCATTTTGAAGAATGCTGTTCGAGCTTTCTCTAGCCTTGTCTTTACTTCACTGATCATGTCCCAGCTTTCATGTAAATTAACACTGAAGTACGTGATCCTTTCAACTTTTTCTAGTGGTATTCCTTCCGAATTTATTAGTGGTAAATTAATGGGTTGTTTGCTGACGATCGTGATCTTGGTTTTTGAGGTGTTAAGCATCAAGCCATATTTTTCAGATATTTCTGAGACACTGTTAATCAGGAACTGAAGGTCCTCAACCTCTAGAGGTGCAGATATATATAAAGATTCCATAAGACATTCATAAACACATTTGTCTAAATCAACTTTTGGAAAGCGCTGCAATTCTAAATTTTACTGCAAAGTTTCTCACCAAGTACAGTCCTTTTGCAGGATACATGTCTCCCATGCCCCAACTTATATCATTTGTTCTTCAAAGCACATTCTTTAAGAAAGCACTAAGAATTACTGCTTTCTTGGAAATAAGAATATTTAAAATTCGGCACTTTTTCTTGCAAAGTATCAGATTCCTTTTTTTAAAAATAGAACATTTTGAAAAGAATAATAATAATAATAATATTTATTTCTTAGCCGCACCCTCTCCCGAAGGACTCGGGGCGGCGTACAATAAAAAACATAAAAATACAAGTATGGAACAAACATACATAAAATATAGACGTATACAAAGACGTATACAAAGACGTATACAAAGACGTATACAAAGACGTATACAAAGACGTATACAAAGAGGAGGTGGACAAATGGATGGAAATAATTAAAATCACAATATTAAAATCCCCTAAATAAATTAGATAAAATTACAAAAATAAAAAACCCGTCAGGAGCGATATGTTCAGACTATAGTTGAGCCAGGCCAGCTACTTGAAATAGGTGGGTCTTGAGCTTTACACGGAAGGAGCGGAGGTCGGAGGTAGTCCTAATATCCGGAGGGAGGTCATTCCACAGGGCTGGGCCCGCCACAGAGAAGGCTCTGCTCCTAGGCGCCGCCCCTCGACACTGTCTGGTGGATGGCACCTGGGGGAGTCCCTCTCTGTGCGAGCGGATTGGTCGCAGGGATGTATGGGGCAGGATACGATCCCGCAAGTAACTAGGTCCTGAGCCAAGGAGCGCTTTAAAGATCGTTATCAAAACCTTGAAACGCACCCGATAGACCACAGGAAGCCAGTGCAGCTCGCGCAGGAGAGGTGTCACATGGGAGTACCTAGAACTCCCCATAATTACCCGCGCGGCCGCATTCTGGACCAACTGTAGCCTCCGGGTGCATTTCAAGGGAAGCCCCATGTAGAGAGCGTTACAGTAGTCCAGGCGAGACGTCACCAGCGCATGAGTGACTGTGCGTAAGGCGTCCCGGACCAGTAGGGGGCGCAATTGGCGCACCAGGCGAACCTGGTGGAACGCCCCCCTTGCCACGGCTGTCACATGGTCATCCATGGACAGCCGGGCATCCAGGAGGACGCCCAAATTGCGCGCCCGCTCCACGGGGGCAAGTTGAACGCCCCCGATGGCCAAAGATGGCATTAATTGGCTGAACCGGGAAGCCGGTACCCACAGCCACTCTGTCTTGGAGGGGTTGAGCTTGAGTCGGTTGTCATCCATCCAGACCCGTACGGCTTCCACACACCGGGACATCACTTCGACGGCCTCGTTGGGGTGGTTCGGGGTGGAAATGTACAGCTGAGTATCATCAGCGTACAGATGATATCCCACCCAAAACCACGGATGATCTCACCCAACGGCTTCATATATGTGTTGAACAGGAGTGGCGAGAGGACTGACCCCTGTGGCACCCCACACGTAAGGGGGCTTAGGGTCGACCTCTGCTCTCCTGCCAACACACGTTGCGTCCGACTGGAAAGGTAGGAGCCGAACCACCGCAAAACGGTGCCCCGGACCCCCAACCCATCCAGTCGGCGCAACAGGATACCATGGTCGATGGTATCAAAAGCCGCCGAGAGGTCTAATAGGACCAGGATAGAGGAACAACCCCTATCTCTGGCCCTCCAGAGATCATCTACCAACGCGACCAAGGCCGTCTCCGTGCTGTGCCCGGGACGGAAGCAGGACTGGCGCGTATCTAGATAATCATCTTCCTCCAGATGTCGTGGAAACTGATAAGCCACCACACTCTCTACAACCTTCGCCAAGAAGGGAAGGTTGGAGACAGGACGATAATTGGCCAGCTCCATAGGGTCCAGGGAAGGCTTCTTGAGCAAGGGTCTCACCACCGCCTCTTTCAAAGAGGCCGGGAGAGACCCCTCACTCAGCGAAGCGTTCACTAGGCCTAGGAGCCAGTCACGTGTGACCTCCCAGGATGCCAGTACAAGCCAGAATAACTGCAGTTGAGGCAAAGAGCGTGGCAAGTACTAGTTGCAGGTGGTCCAATGGTGTTCCAAGCTGCTGTATGAATCAGGCATTTCTATAGTATATGACTAGAAATTTCAAGATGGTAGCACCAATCTTATCCTGCATCCAGGATTCATATCAGAACTCTTTTGGTCAACATAAGGGCTAAGCCCTTTTTCCAACCTCTGTGACATGCAACCCATCCTCTGAAGCTTCGGTGAGATAATTGACTCCCTGAAGCAAAGACAGAACAAAGATCTACCCAATACATAATTTCCAAGATGGCCCAAGGTAACAAATCTGCCAGTCATTCACTGTTAGCATTCCTTCCATTCCTAGGCTGTTTCAGTCGACCAGAGAGTTGGTATGAATATTAGCTCTTGTGTTGAAAATGAAATCACCTAGAATCATAGGGCTGGAAGGGACCTTGGAGGTCTTCTAGTCCAGCCCCCTGCAAAGGGACGAGTCCTTATATCATCCCAAACCCTACTCTTTTCTTGAAAACCTGCAGTTGTGCAGCACCCACAACTCTGGGAGAGAAGCTGCTCCATTAGTTAGTTGTTCTCACTGTCAGAAAATTTCTCCTTAGTTTCAGGTAGGATCTCTCTTTAACGTGCTGTCACCTGCTGCTTCTTTGTCCTGCTCTCACATGCTTTGGAGAATAAGTCAGCCCCCTCATCTCTGTGACTGTAATACTGGAAAACAGGTATCATGTCACCCATAATTCTTCTTTTCCTTAGTATAGATTTACCTGGTTCCCTTAATTCTTCCTCGAACAGTTTAGTCTCCAGACCTCATATCATCTTTGTTGCTCTTTTCTGCACTTTTTCTAGAGTCTCAGCATTTTTTAGCATTGTGACAAATCAGAACTGGATGCAGTATTCCAGCTGTGGCTTCACTAGTGAAGCATAGAGCAATACTGTCACTTCTCATGATCCTTATGCAATCCCTCTGTTGATGCAGCCTAGAGCTGCATTGGCTTTTTTGGCAGCTGCAGCACACTGCTGGCTCATACTTAAGTGGTGGTGCCTATTTTATACGTGTGCATTTGTTTTTCCCTACCTAAGTGCAGGACCTTACTTTTCTCACCACTAAACTTTATCTCATTGCATAGTGTCCAATTCTCTAGTCTGCCAAGATCTTTCTAAATCTTGAGTCTCTCTTCCTAAGTCTTAGCAAGATTGGCATCGTCTGCAAATTTGATGAGCTCCTCTTCTATCACCTCATCCAGACTGTTTATGAAAATGTTGAAGGGTAGTAGGCCCAAAACAAAGAGGTACTTTACCACATGCTTCTCTCCATGCAGAGGTAGTTCCATTGAGGGCTCCGCATTGAGTGCAGTTGGTCAGCCAATTGCACATTCATCTGGTGATGGTACTGTCTATCCCATTGTTCTGTTTTACCAAGAAATAGACTGTGATCGATTTTGTCAATTTTATGCCCTACTAAGATCCAAGTACACTATAACAGCATTTCTTTGATCCACTAATTTAGTCACTTTATCAAAAAAGGCAATTAAGGTTTGCTTGGCACGAACTGTTTTTTAAAAACTCATATTAACTTCTATTAATTGCCTTGTTCTTATCTAAGTACTCACAAATCCACTGCTTATCTTTTCTAGAATTTTCCCAGGTGTTAATGTTAAACCGATTGGTCTGTAGTTTCATGGTTCTGTTTCCCCCCCCTCTTTTTTTTGAAAATCAGAACCACACCAGCTTTTTCCCATTCCTGGCACTTCCCCCATGCTGTGAGAGCTCTGAAAGATTTTGTTCAGTGATTTGAGATCATGTCTGCCAGGTCCTTCAGATCCCTGGGATGTAAACCATCTGGTCCTGGTGATTTGAAGTCATATTGTGGAGATTAATTGTGCAATGTACAGTCATCCAGATGACGCCCCCTGAAATTTTTTGGCTTTAATACTTTGTTGTATTGATTAAATTGCCACTGGCTAGAGCCCCTGTATGAGGGCAATGGGTTGTTCAGAAGCTTGATATATGAAAACAAACAAACAAATAGTTAAACATTTAAAACTATGCACATTATAATTTTAAAACTATGCCCCCAACAGGAACTAAGAGACAATACGGGGATGAGGTCCTTTTACCTTGTCAACCACTCCAGAGTTGCATGCAGAGGGCAGAGTTGCATTGCAGAGGGCAGAGTTGCATTGCCCTCATGGCCCCAAGCCAAGTGGCAGAACCACATGTGGTATTTACCTGTGTCTCTCCAGTTCGGACAAACCAGCAGCAGCAGCTGCAGGATGCCCCTCCCATCCACCCCGATGTAATGTGTAAGCACTGTGCATGCGCAGAAGTGTACTCATGTTTGCAAACCAATAGAGAAGGTAAGTGAATCCCACCGCTGGGCAGAAGAACCAAGTTTTCATACCCTTCTAGAAGGTCAAAAAGTTACAGGCAGTTCCCACCTCTGGTAGTAGGATCAGGGCCATAGCAGAAAAGGTTCTTCTCCTTGATCCTGCCTCCTGAATTCCTTAGCAGATGGGGTCTGTAGTGGCCTCTTCTGCTGGTGCAAATGAGACACGCTAATTCCTTGGGGCTCCTCAGATAAGGGACTCATGCCATATAGAACTTTAAAGGTAATAGCCAACACCTTGAACAGGTCCCAGAAGCAACCTTTGTTAAGTAGAAAATCCTTCTTTTTGTAAAGCTTGGCCTGAGATTAGAATCTTAAGGCCTTCTTTCTCCCTAACCCTAATTTACCTCAGTATGTCTCCCTTCTGCCTAAAACAAGGAGGGAGAAATTGGGGGCATTTTTCCTCAGATAGCTCTTGCTTGAAACAAGGAGATGAGATAATCTGTCCATCTTGTGGAATCAGCGGTGGGATTCACTTACCTTCCATACCGGTTCGCAAATATGAGCAGACATACCCAGTCTGCGCATGCACACACCACCTTCTGCACATGTGCAGTGCTCACGCATTATATCAGGGCTGGTGGGTGGGACGTCCTGCAGTCACTGCTACTGGTTCATCTGAACTGGAGTGAATAATACCACCTCTGTTGTGAATGCCAGGGAATATATGGCATCTTCACAACCGGTATCCCGTGAAGTTGAAAAGACAAGCTTGTGCCTTGACAGATTAAAGGTCATATATAATCCTTACCATAAACAAATTCTTTAAAATGTTTTTAAAAACTCAGATCGCTATTTCTGAAAATATAATAAAGTAAGAAATGTACCCTAATGGCAGATGACATCACCTTGTTAGCTATGGCAGATCTCAAAAAAGCTACAGGTTTGGAACTGGTTCATCCATACATTCTAAATTAGACAGGAAAGTCAGAAAACCTCACTGGGAAAAGACAAGGGCAAGCCACTCCCATACTGTTGCCAAGACAATCTATGGAGTTATCAAGTGTCAAGAATGTCTTACCTTTAACCAAGATAAATATCACATTCATTGGTTTCATTATTTGAATCAGTCACTAGATGGCAGCAAACCACCACCGGTAGAAAACCATATTCCTGCGTTTGGCACACCCTCTGGTACTTGATGAAAGAAACCAGGTTTATCACCCCAAGACTCTATTGCATAGTTACACTTATGGTTGGATCCATACAATCTAGGTTTACTTAAGGTAATTTTTATTGTGTAATCAAATGTTATCTTACAAATGCATGTCCTAAATAAAATCAAATGCAGTTGACAATGATTATTTGTTGTACTTAATTGTACAAGCAAGGATTATTATTTGCTTTATTTTTCAGTACTGGAAATTTTTTTAAAAGGACCATGGAAAATTATGGGGAGATGCTAATGTTTCATAAATAGCTGAGTGCCGCTGGTGGAACAGAAGCAAGCTATTTCCTTGCGGTCTTCATTCCATATCAAGGACTTGATGGAAGAATGACCAAAGTTTATTCTTCCTGTTTAACAGATTTAACAGATTAATAGAGTTGGAAGGGACTTTGGAGGTCATCTAGTCCAACCTCTCACTGAAGCAGGAGACCCTATACCATTTCTGAGAAATGGCAGTCCAATCTCTTCTTGAAAGTCTCAAGTGATGAAGCCCCCACCAGTGGCGTAGCATGGGTTGTCAGCACCCGGGGCAAGTAATTTGCGCCCCCTAACCCGAGGGCGGCCCGACTGCAGCTGCCCCTGGGTCGGCATCAGTCAAGTGAGGCTCTCCATGCTGGCCTCCTGCCTTCCTCCCGAGGAGGAGCTCGACAGGGCAGCGGGAAAAGGTTCGACTGAAGGGAAGCAGGTGCCGCGGGGGTGGGAGGCGCACCGGGGGCTTCGGGAAGGCGCCGGCTCCCCGGGGCGCTCCAGGCGGAGCGGGAGGACGCGATGACGTTGCAGCCGCGGGCAGACGGAGCGCAGCGCCGCTCTCCTTCAGCTCCCGCGGGGGCGGCGCGGCGGGTCTTGGCGGCTCCGCTGGGAGGTAGGCGGTGCGCAGGAGGGGCCTGGGCGTGCCAGGGCCGGGAAGCTTAGTTCGCGGGCCAAGCCGGGCGCGGAAAGAGGCGGCCACAGTCCGGCAAAGGGCGGCGCGGGGCAAGTCAGGGCGCCCCCCCAGATGTTGCGCCCGGTGCAGCCGGCACCCCCTGCACCCCCCACGCTACGCCACTGGCCCCCACAACTTCCAAAGGCAAGCTGTTCCATTGGTTGATTGCTCTCTGTCAGAAAGTTCCTCCTTATTTCTAGGTTGAAAATCTCTCCTTGGTCAGTTTCCATCCATTATTCCTTGTCTGGCCTTCAGGTGCTTTGGAGAATAGCTTGATCCTCTCCTCTCTGTGGCAGCCCCTCAAATATTGGAACACTGCTATCATGTTTATTCGTGTCATGACAAACCACAGTGCTAGAAAACAACAAACGATCAAGAAATCTATAACATAGACCTGCATAGGAAGACTAACCCTAACAGCAGTGTCAGACCTTATTATTTGGAGGACAGAAATACAAAATAGAATTTAAAAGAGCATACTATCAGACATATTATTTACATCTGTCGGGATAACCGGTTTGAAAAATCCACATCGGAGAGATTCCTTTGATTTGATTCCTCTCTCTTCCCCCATCAGAGCCAAGACAAAATCCACATCTACACAGAATAGTGAAAGCACACCGCAAAAATATCTGTTTAATTTAGTTTACTTTATTGTCATTGCACCTCGTACAACGAAATTAAATGCCATCTTCGGTGTACATCATACATAAGAAAACTATAAAAATAAAACAAAACACACATCCTTCACATTCTATACAATTGCATTGAAAAACCCTGATACTGCATTAGCATTACACTAAACAGTAGAATTCAATATAGTTACTGCTCTGGGATAGAAACTATTTATGGAATAGTTGTGGACAAGTAACAATTCACTGAAGTGTATAACAAAATAATAAAGATCTGAAACAAAGTTTTTTTTTAAAAAAAAAAATCATATACCCTACAAGTGTGTTACAGTCAATGGAGCCAGTGAATCCCAACAATAGACTGGCCAAAATTTATATCAGAGATAAAAGAGGTGCATCAACAATCATGGAGAATTAAATAAATTACATGGACAGGAAAGAACCCAAGTCTGTATTGGCCATGAAGTAACCAACTAGACCTAGCCTTGAGACTTTTGCCATAGTCTTATTGTCAACTCTACTAGATATTTCTTAATCCAAACATTAGACATTCCTTTTAATATTTTGATAAGAGTATTGTTATTTGCCTTCCTTCAAGGCCACTTTAAACTGAATTGCAAGGTCAAAGAATGCCCAATTCCAACGACTTTCTATGTGTATACAGGTGTGCTTCTTACTGTTAACAGAAAGAACCAGACTTAAACACAAAAATGAACATCTTAACTAGGAATATCTACTTTATTAAAAATATAACTTTTAAGCTCAACAGAATTTTCTCAGTCCAATATTGAGCTTACACCAGGTAGTGCTTATATTATATAAGCATTGGAAGTCATACTATTAAAGCTGAGAACAGATTTATGTGGAGCAGCCGTGTGACAGAACCTCTTAGAGCAGTTGGCTGGGGAATTCTGGGAGTTGAAATCCACCAGGCTTAAAGTTGCCAAGGTTGGGCACCCCTGTCTTAGAGTACTAAAGATAAAAGTAATAAATAACTAATGAATACACCAATAAATTGAATAGCTTGCAATGAATTGTGATAGAAATGCAGTTCACTTATGGAAATAGCCTGTGTTTCTGTGACAAAAAATAATAATATAGATTTTGGACATGTTTCCAATTAGCTCAATAACAACCACCTAAACCATGGCTGTATTGATAAGTTCGTGTGAGCAGGTTTTCCACAACTATCAGTAATAGATAATGCATATATAATGTTTTGTAGCTGAAGTTTCAAAAATTTCCGAAAAAGAATGGAATCGTTTATATTACATCATATATTTTGGATCAGCACCATGGAATTAGTACATTGCATCAGCAAATGGAATGGATGAAAGTTTATTTCAAGTTTTCAAGAGTGCTTTGAGAGCAATACCTGGATAAAATATCATACTCGATCATAAGCTTTCAAATGTTCTATTTGTATATCAGAGTCTAACATATTGAAGAAATCAAACACCAGTGATGTAATTTAAGGAGATGATCCAAGCTGAGCAATTTGTTCATGCTGAGATATGAAGTATCTATTGGAGACACTGTTCGAACAAAAGTCAATAGAGCAGAGTATAAGTAGAAATATCAAACGAAGAACACATTTTCTGTTCTGGACTTACATCTCCCCAAAGCATAAACAACCACATTTGCCTCGTGGTCACTAGTACTACTAGACTTACAGCGTTCCGGTTGATTGTGACAGATGATATCTCCTACTCACATATGAAAACCATCATGGATCTTAGATTTGTAAATATAATTGTGTTAGTTTCTTGACATGGAAGGTATTGGTTGTCTTTTGCTGATAGCTGCAGTTTTCAGAAGGAAGAAGAAACAAGGATATCAAGTATTCTGGATCTAACTTTGAATACCCAACAAGAACTGTTGATGGACCAAAAATGTCAGCCATTTAGGAGACAACAATATGCTGGAGTTAAAGATAGCTGGAGGTAGGGTGGACCATTTCTGAATGTTTTCAGGTGCAAGTTGGATGGCCACTTGGTCAAGCTTTAGTGGATTTCTGCAGTGAAAACATGATAAATTACCCAGAAGACATTATTCCTGCAAATAAAAAACTGAATTTGTTTGGAATGCTGCAGGGATAATCAGAAACAGTAGTTAGGACAGCAGCAGCAGTATTTTCATTTGTTATTGGCTTCTAAGAAAGCAGAGTACAATCATAGACCATTTACATCAAGTAATGTCAGGCCTAAAAGCACCAATGTGTTTATAGAGATTTTATTTATTTATTTATTTATTTGTCGTGCTTCTAGACCGCCCGCTCTCCCAAAAGGGACTCGGGGCGGTGTACAGTCCATGCAAAATATATCAAAATACAATAAAAAGTTGAATATGTACAGTTGGAATGGAGGAGGTTAAAAATGGAATTAAAAGAACTGTACAAAGCCAGATATAAATATAAGTTTTTAAACCCCTAAAACACACACAATAAATTAAAAACAATACCCCTAAAATAACCAGTTAATAGTCCATTTGCCAGGAGGGACAGTTGTAATTATGCCAGGCCTGCTAATCGGAACAGGTGAGTCTTCAATTTTTGCCGGAAGGAGCGGAGGTCAGTAGTGGTTCTAATGTCGGGGGGGGAGGTCATTACAGAGGGTTGGGCCCATCACAGAGAAGGCCCTACTCCTTGGTGTCGCCCGTTGGCATTGCCTAGTGGACGGCACCAGGAGAAGTCCCTCTCCGTGTGAGCGAATTGGCCGCAGGGATGTATGTGGGAGGATGCGATCCCGCAAGTAACTAGGTCCCGTGCCATGGAGCGCTTTAAAGATGGTAATCAGCACCTTGACATCAAGTAGTTAAAACAGATTCTAACTTATTTTATAGTTGTTCTACAAAAAAATAAATAAATAGGAAGCTGATATGCTCTAATGTAATTTTCATTTCCAAGAAAGTGTCCCAGGGCTCTTAAGTATAGCTTAAACAACTGAGAGGATGGAATGCTGTCAGCCCAGGATTGTTGTTGTTTTTTTTTTACAGTGTTTCTACCTGACTGGAAAAGAAAGGTAAAAATAAGAGGAAGTGGTAGGAAGTTTCCTAGGAGTTGCTGTATCTGGTGTGTGCACGTGCACAGAAAGCAACTTCATCAGTTTTGTCTTGTAGTAAATTGGTATTTTCTCCTTAGCCATTTGTCAACCTTGTCCCCCCCCAAGATGCTTTAGAAATTTCCAGAAAGCTTGCCTCCTATGGAACGAAAGAAAATTTCCCTGTAAATATAGACTTACTTACTTACTGTATAGTTAGAGCGGGTATATTTAATATAAAGATAATGGAGCTATAGAAAAGATGTTAAAAAGTGAACTAGTATTTCAATAATTTTTAAATTATCCAACTTTCTCTTTAAAAAGATGAAAATTAGAAGAGATAGGCCTAGACATTTTCAGTCTCACGTGGCATCATTAAACTGTCTAGATGGTGGCCTCTCTCTGATTCTTAATTATTCCTTTTTATTGTATTTAAGACTTTTTTTTTTAAAAAAAAGATTTTTTCCCTTTTGCATAATGTTCTGTTATGATTAGGATCTCTTTTCTAATTTGCTTGTTTCCAGATTATATTGGCAAGTCAGTTCTTTTTTTCCTTAAAACCCCCCCCCCTCTATTTTTAAGGATTAAATTCTAGGCTGACTGTCTGTTGTGAATGCAAGGTGATGGGGTTCTTTTCTCCCCCTTTTATTTTTTAGAAAAAAGGGGGAGCAAATAGAAAGGAAGAGAGATAATTGGGGAAATCTCACGCCACATGGAAAATTCTGAATTTAGAGGACGAAAGATGTAAAAATGCCTCCTTTATCTCCCCCTTTAGTTTTTCCTTCCCTTTGTGAAGTGAATCAGGACTTGACATTGCTTAAACAAGGTTTTTTAATATTTTAAAATTCCACCCTCTAAGTGTTCTGCTAAAGGGACTAAGCGGGATGACTGCTCAGAAGTAGTGTTATGACAAGAGGAGATACCCGTACAATGGAATTTGGGGGAGACCAAGGCTACAACAGCTATTTTGGCATTTGAAAGCCGAAAAGTCTTGCAGAAAGTAAGTGTGCACATGCTGTCAAGTTAAGGAACATCTGTCAGATCTTACATTTATCTCCCTGCCATCCTGATGTGCACAAAAAGACACACAGATTCTCTTTTATCAGTCAAGAATTAGGAGTGTGCAGCCACATCTGTGACTGGAGTCAATCGGTAAAACTAAGACATTATCTTATTAGTATAACTAATAATGCAACAATGTTCATTAACTTTCTTGTACGTTGAACTGCATCCTGGGATATCCATAGAAGGTGGGGTGAAAAAGGTCAAGATGCCAGCTGCAGCTGGGCAAAGTCTCCTCTTTTTCATGCAATGGAAACAAACACGTGCAGGTTAAAAGGGGATTTTAACTAATCAAGTGATTGCAGTTACCATTTTCACTTTTTTGATACACACCTACTGTAGTCTTCCCTAACTGCAATGTACAGCATTCTCATGCAGGTTAATCTTTAACCATACTGGCTGAGTGTATTACAAACAAAACTAGTAGGCAAGATAGCAGCTGCCCCCGCCCCTTTTCTTCTCGATGGTTCTTATGGTGCAGCTCTCTTTCTCTCAGTTTTCTGAAATCAAAGCGTTAAAAAAAAAAGATCATTTGGGAAACTCAAAATACTGAAAAGATTCTGGGAATCATACTTTATCTGATAAGATTAATTGCCACAAATGAAAAATATGTATTTATTTATTTAGTGTATGTCATATCATTTGAACTAGATTAGTAGAACCCAATAAAATATAAATGTCAAAAAGATCTATATTCAAATATCAGTGTCTAGGACTGTGATGGTGAACCTATGGCACGCGTGCCACAGGTGGCACACGGAGCCATATGTGCCAGCACGGCCGCCCTCAGCTCCGTCGCACATGCGCGTGCCAGCCAGCTGATTTTCGGTCTTCTGGAGGGCTGGGAAAGGCCATTTTCACCCTCCCCAGGCTTCATGAAAGCCTCTTGAACCTAGAGAGGGTGAAAAACAGTCCCAATGGGCCAACCAGAACTTTGTTCCCAAACTTTCGGTTGGCCCATTTGGACGTTTTTCTTCCTCCCCAGGCTTCAGGAAATCCTCTGGAGCCGGGGAGGGCAAAAAACAGGCCCAACGGGTCAACTGGAGGTTCAGAAACAATTTCTGCCTTACGGAAGGCTTCCAGGGGGCCGGGATAGGTGGTTTTCGCCCTCCCCATGCTTCAGGAAAGCCTCAGGAGTCTGGGGAAGGTGAAAACTCCCCCTTCCATAGGGGGGTTTTGCACATGCATGTGCGGGGAGTCACATGCACATGTGGGTGGGGCGTGCACACACACGCAATGGCACACCCGTACACAGTTTTGGCATGCCTTTAGAAAAAGGTTAGCCATCATTGGTCTAGGCTAGCTAACCATTGAAATGCTGCATTATTATTATTTTTTAAATCAGATACTGGATCAATACATACCCTCAATTTACAGTCAATGACAATGTGATCTACAGTTTGACGTGCAAAATAATAAACTTATCATTCCAAATAGTAAACCAAAAAGTGTAGAAATGTATGGGATGACTGACAATGCCCAATGGCATAAGAAATAGCAGGAACAGGAACAGAAACAATAAAAAGTGTGATGGGGAAAAAAAAACCTTTGCCAATACAAACTGTGGGAAATGAATCTGCTCATTTGGGAGTATATATGTTTTTTCTTCCTTAGTTCAAATAAATCTGTGCAACAGACTTCCAGAAGACTGCTAAACTCACATTTGAGAATAGTCTGTGATCTTTCAAAAGAAGGTTAAACCCAGGTATCTAAGGATATCACATAATGTGCGAATGGCATTATGCCTTTTGTTCTGTACCACTTCAGAAAATAACAGATTTCTACCGACTATCAGAAAATTTCCAGCTGAAAGAAACTTCTATTGTGGGAATAATGATGCAGGCAACTAATTTGTTCTCCTTTGTTGGATGTGACCAAAGGAAGCTGAGCTGGTCAATGATCTGGACAGGATGCTTGAATTTGGATTATAATTCTGAACCAGAGTCAGACTTCAGTGGTGACTTCCAGTGTTATGAATCTATTAAAAAATAGATTACTGATTTGCATTAACTCAACATAAATTAATGTTTACAGGAGATAATCTTCGGAATGAACTTCTCACTATAGTGGAGAAGTCCTGAGATTGGGTAAAATTTGTTTCTACTATCTAAAAAAGCAACCTCAGGGACATAGAACAATTTCTGACTCTTCTGGAAAGTAGGCTTAAATGAGAGACTCCATAGAAAAAATGGTTCTTAAGCAGCCATTCGGATGTAGGCACTGATCACAGAAAGTATCAGAAAACTCATGTCTCATGAGAAGGCCACAATTTCATGAAATGGGAGCTAGGTCAAAAAGAATCTGAGAAGAACAAAATAGAAGCCTAAAGAAAGAAGAAGAATAACTGAGGGAAAAGACACAGCTAAAGAGAAGGCGGCTATATTAAAAGAAAGAATCATAATTTAACAGGAGTTAGAAAAGGAAGGAGCAGAAAAAAATCATTAGTAATCAAAAGAGATTTAAAAAGATAAGCTTAAAAAAGAAACTTATTAACAATTTGATGTAGAAAATATGAAATCCAAAAAGTATTTATTTTAAATAGTGCTTAAAGAATCTAAGATTAACTTTACACAGACATATATGAAATTTAGAGCATGCAGGCAGATTTAAGTGAATAGATTATTTTTATGTGAGAAAATAACATAAAGGTAAAGGTAAAGGTTCCCCTCGCACATATATGCTAGTTGTTCCCGACTCTAGCGGATGATGCTCATCTCCGTTTCAAAGCCAAAGAG
This sequence comes from Natrix helvetica, assembly GCF_964273705.1. NCBI lineage: Eukaryota > Metazoa > Chordata > Lepidosauria > Squamata > Natricidae > Natrix > Natrix helvetica. The sequence continues at coordinate 249,447,088 of NC_138552.1, forward strand.
CCAGCGCTGTCTGAAGATGTCTCCGGGGTCATGTGGCTGGCATGACTAAATGCCGAAGGTGCACAGAACGCTGTTACCTTCCTACCAAAGATGGTCCCTATTTTTCTACTTGCATTTTTACATGCTTTAGAACTGCTAGGTTGGCAGAAGCTGGGACAAGTAATGGGAGCTCACTCTGTTACGCGGCGCTAGGGATTTGAACCGCTGAACTGGCAACTTTTCTGATTGACAAACTCAGCATCTTAGCCACTGAGCCACTGCATCCCTTCTGAGAAAGTAATGTAATGTTATGTTAATCAGATTTTATACAGGTGAAACTTGAAAAATTAGAATATCATGCAAAAGTTCATTTATTTCAGTAATGCAACTTAAAAGGTGAAACTAATATATGAGATAGACTCATTACATGCAAAGCAAGATAGTTCAAGCCGTGATTTGTCAGAATTGTGATTATTATGTCTTACAGCTCATGAAAACCCCAAATCCACAATCTCAGAAAATTAGAATATTACATGCAATCAATAAAACAAGGATTGTACATAGAACAATATTGGACCTCTGAAAAGTATAAGCATGCATATGTACTCAGTACTTGGTTTGGGCCCCTTTTGCAGCAATTATTGCCTCAATGCGGCGTGGCATGGAAGCTATCAGCCTGTGTCACTGCTGAGGTGTTATGGAAGACCAGGATGCTTCAATAGCGGCCTTCAGCTCTTCTGCATTGTTCGGTCTCATATCTCTCATCTTTCTCTTGGCAATGCCCCATAGATTCTCTATGGGGTTCAGGTCAGGCGAGTTTGTTGGCCAATCAAGCACAGTAATCCCACAGTCATTGAACCAGGTTTTGGTGCTTTTGGCAGTGTGGGCAGGTGCCAAGTCCTGCTGGAAAATGAGGTCAGCATCCCCATAAAGCTCGTCTGCAGAAGGAAGCATGAAGTGCTCCAAAATCTCCTGGTAGACGGCTGCGTTGACCCTGGACTTAATGAAGCACAGTGGACCAACACCAGCAGATGACATGGCTCCCCAAGTCAACACAGACTGTGGAAACTTCACACTGGACTTCAAGCATCTTGCAGTGTGTGCCTCTCCATTATTCCTCCATACTCTGGGTCCTTGGTTTCCAAATGAGATGCAAGAGTTGCTCTCATCAGAAAAGAGGACTTTGGACCACTGAGCAACAGACCAGGTCTGTTTTTCTTTAGCCCAGGTAAGATGCTTCTGATTGTTGTTCAGGAGCGGCTTGACAAGAGGAATACAACATTTGAAGCCCATGTACAGGATCCGTCTGTGTGGTGGCTCTTGATGCACAGACTCCAGCCTCAGTCCACTCCTTGTGAAAGTCCCCAACACTTTTGAATGGCCTTTTCCTGACAATCCTCTCCAGGTTGCGATCATCCCTGCTGCTTGTGTACCTTTTTCTTCCACACTTTTCCGTTCCACATAGCTTTCTATCAATGTGCTTTGATACAGCACTTTGGGAACATCCAACTTTTTTGCAATTACCTTTTGAGGCTTTCCCTCCTTATGGAGGGTGTCAATGATGGTTTTCTGCACAACTGTCAGGTCAGCAGTCTTTCCCATGATTGTGATTCCTACTGAACCAGACTGAGAGACCATTTAAAGGCTCAGGGACCCTTTGCAGCTGTTATGGCTTAATTAGCTGATTAGAACTGGATACTTTGAGCCTAGAATATTGCACCTTTTCACAATATTCTAATTTTCTGAGATTGTGGATTTGGGATTTTCATGAGTTGTAAGCCATAATCATCACAATTCTGATAAATCACAGCTTGAACTATCTTGCTTTGCATGTAATGAGTCTATCTCATTTATTAGTTTCACCTTTTAAGTTTCATTACTGAAATAAATGAACTTTTGCACGATATTCTGATTTTTTGAGTTTCACCTGTATTTTCAAGCCCAATATGATTCGATATTAATCAGATCAGTCTTCTCTAACTTATTCTTTAGACATGTTGGAACTTCAACTTACATACAATTTCCTGAACACATGATGGATGTTGTAACCCCACACATCTGAATGCACCATTTCGGGGAAGAAGAATCGGGTGCTTCCGAAAGGGTCCATGGATGTGGGTGAGAGATAGCTGATGATTTCAGGGTCATTTGCAAAGGGTGTCATATTATTGTGATGTTGGAACACTGTCATCTGAGATTCAAACCAATAGAGTTGATTAAATTTGAGGAAACCCTAAGGCTGAATTTGCCCTTTGCTTAATAGGAAATAAATGAAGAATGGCTTCTGTCACAAATCATGTGGTAAGCTATATCATCTACTGTATAAGGGTCTCATTAACTGGATCAGTTCCACCCTGTGAAATAATTCTTTATTGCCACAACACCTCCAAGATGAGGTGCTGTATTAGGATCAAGATTTCTACCTCTTTTGGGCTAAATTTTAGTACCTATTGTTAAAATTACACACCTAACCTCTGCTTGTTTTGATGCAGGCTGTCCTAAGTAGAATCCTTGGTACCTTCAACAAAGATTTTTAAAAGAGCCAGAAGTAATTTCAACATGGACTTTTGTTGTTAGAAAAGATATTATTTGTTGGTGAAAATATCATACATATCAGCCAGGGAAGGAAGGAAAGAAGTATTCAATAGGTGGTAAAAAAAAAAAGGATTTCATAGTTTATTTGGCTGATGCAACAAAGAAAAAAAAAATTCAGGAATTCTTGTCTCTTAATCTAGAGAGAATAATTTATTTGACTTTGAGACAGTTCTTTTTTAAATTCTAGGGTGGGTGATAAGCAATAAATGTGCCTGCATTCCTCTGACATGTGGATTGGAAAAAAAAACCCTCTGTGAACCAAAATGAACAACAACAGTTCACAGAGTGTTAACAACTATTAATTAAGGAGGCAACATTTAAATGGAAGGTTGAGATATTTTTAAAAAGCCACTTAACCCTTTCTAGAGCTTGCTTTCACGGGCAACTAAGAAAAAGAAGTATGCTCTTGGTTTAGAGCCATTAAGTAAAGCCGTTAAAGCAGGGGCTACTTTGAAATGGTAGCTTGGCTTGGTATTTGAACACAGAGTGCTTGTTGACAACAAGGAAAAGGTGTTCATTTAGGCTGATTTTTTCCGCCCTAAAGTCAAAATTCGCAACAAGGTGAAGCTGAATTTCAAGTAATTTGGTTCATAGATGGCATGAAAAAATTCTATTTCTCAGCAATATAAGAATTAGATGTTAATAAGGTGGTGTCCACCATTATTGGTGGAGATCACCAAATTGAGGGCACCAGAATGAGGAATATTTTCCCTAAATATTCTTGAACAGGAACTTTGTCAGGAGCTGAAGGTAGACATAAATATTCCACTGAACTTTTTGCTCACAGCCTCATTGAAAAGGGGATAAATGGGAGGAACGTGGGCAGAAACCCTTCCCCAGCCCAGATTTCCAGAACAGAATGTAGTGAGGACTGACATAGTTAATAGACTTGCCAATCATTCATGATGCAGTTCAGAAACCCTCTACCGCTGCTCCACATTTTTCTCAAAAGCTTTCAGCATGATGTGGCCTACATGCTTGTGAGCCTGGAGCATACAGAAAACACTTTCAACCAATTATTTCTTGCAATTTGTCCATCTGAGCTAGTTTACAGCTGAGTATATAGTGTAGAGAATGTCAGCCAATTAAACGCAAGTGTGTTTTGTGTGTGTATGAAGGAAGATTATTTACAGAATTAAAAGCTACAGAAAAATAAACAAGAATATAGGGGGGGAAAGGAGATAAAAAGAAAAATAGGAAAAAGAAATAAATGTGAACAGTATATGTCAAGAAAAGAGAGGGGAAATGTCACCCTCCCAAATTACATAATCTAGTTCCTTTCTTTCCATATACAGCCCTTTTTAATTACCGTATCTAGAGTTCATCAGTTCATTTTTATTTTATTCATTTTCAGCAGAAAGCCCATAAAGGGTTTCCAGTCTTTTATACAAATAATTATTGCTCCTTCCCTGATTAAGCAACTCAATTTAGCTATTTCTGTAAGTTCTGCTACAGCAATTAAAATTGTTTATTTACCATAGCTGAGCTATCTTATGAAGGTGGGAAGGTCCTGTGAGGAGGACATAGAAACAGGTTCTGTAAGACTAGCATGCCAACAGAGTTGCTATTGCTGTTCAAATAACAAGGTTTAAGGCAACATGAAACAAGGTTCACTGTAATGGTAAGTAGGATTTGAGACAGGGCATATGGGAAGCTGTGTCCACTGGAAGAGCAAATACGCTTACATGCAAGATGAGCTCAGTTAAATAACTAGAATCTATTCATTTCCCAGGATTGATGCAATTTTTTTTGCATGTGCAAATATGGTGAGGAACTGGAAGGTTGGAAAAGACATTCCAAGACAATATTAAACAATCAATGGACAAACCACAGCCAAGTAGAGCTTAGGGTTGACCCCATGCTTAGGTGAATGAAAATGGCAGACTGGCTTGAGTGACTTTTACACAACCTGTGGGAACTATAGCAGCAGAAACTTCCAAAACCAAATGCAGATACTAGATATAACATTGAATCTTTCAGGTATTATTCAACTATAATTCTTCAGCATTCACCCATGCTGTTTGGGTGTTGCTAGAGATTATAGAAGGACCAGAATGAATGTAGAGAGGGGGAGTCAAAATAATCATGCCCATGAGATTAAATTCCCACCCTCATGCTGCCTAATATGTCACAAGAGTGTCCTGCTGTATTGTTTCATCGTGACAAGGGAGAGGGTTTCATCCTAGGAAGGATGAATGAAGAACCTTGCTGGTATTTGCCAAGAAAATATGTTCCCATTAGGGTCACTGAAGGCACAAGGGTCATTCTAGATGCCAAACTAAAGCAAGCAGGCTCCCATTTTAGGTAGTAGCGATATAGGAAGATGGTGAAGGTTGATTATCTCTCTAGTGACAATGGCAAAGGCATCCTTTTGTATTGTGCTAGAAAAGGCAGTGTATTTTACCAAGAAACAAAGGTAGTCAATGCAGAACGATTGAAATATAGTGCCAGATGATGGCGCTTCAATTTGGATGACACTTAATATGCTGCTAAGGAAATGTTATGCTTCTTTTAGGATATCTAGTTACTGACATTGCCAAGCAGGAAAATAAAATCTGAAATTGTAAAGATAGACTTACAGTGGAAGCATGGATTGAAAGAAGGATGAATATGAAAATAATAATAATCACAAATGAAAGGTCAAATGAATCAACTACAAACTGACATCTTAGCCTCAGCAAATTGAGATGGACTACAACCAGGGGTGAGTTCCGAAAGGCAATACTGCCGGTTTGCTTGTGTGCGCGCTTTGCGCATGCACAGTGCAATTAAAATTGTTTGGCACATGCATAGAACTGAAAAATAAGGTGGCCCAGAGAACCAGTTCGGGGGTGTGGCAGGCCTGGGTTGCTGCCGGTTCCAGTGACCCAGGCTGCCAAACCACTACTGATTTGGCCGAGCAGCTCCAAACTGGTAGGAACCCACGACTGACTACAACTTAATCAGAGTCCATTTAATTGAACATTTATTATTCGGGGCATGAAAATTAAAGGACTGGTGCTGTTTTCCTAATTAGAAATTATATGGCAACTTTATATTGCATGCATCAATATCGAGGTGGAGAATTTTATGGCCATGTTCAACCTGAATATAAGACAAAATGTAAGCAAGATGTGCTACTTGTGTTTGGAGACTGGAATGCCAAAGTTGGAAATATGAAGGAAGAAACTAGAGTTGATGCCATGGCCTAGGAAATTGAAATGAAGCAGGGGGACCACAGTTCAATCTCTGTCAATCCAATCATTTCTCTACTGCTAACACACAGATCTCATCAGATGGAGTACACAGAAGTCAAATTGATTATATTATTTGTAGAAGGATGGAAGAGCTCAATTATATCAACAAAGATGTAATCAAGGGAGCTGACTGGGGAGCAGATCACAAGTTCCAAGTTCAGCTAATCTGGAAGAAAAAAGAGAACTGATTTCTAGAATATGATCTTGAAAATATACTCAACATTTTGAAAGAGAGCATCAGGAATCGCTTTGAAACTTCATTAGGCATGACATACAGTAAAAGAGGAGAGATTTGGTATCCATCCTCTTAATATTTTTATCACTTTTTCTCTCTTTTCCATGAGCCACGTTTTCTCTGTAGGCAGTAGAATATATGAAGTGAATTATTTTAAAACTTCTGGGGAAGTAGAAAAGGCCATCCTCCTATTTCACTAGATTAAATTAAACTGAATATTAAACAACAATAATCATCACAGCAGCCTGATGTTGGAAGAACCCAAAGGCAGAACTATGTTTCTCACCGAATAATATTTTGTGTCGCTAAATAAACCTAAAGCGGCTGCAACCATTTGTGTGATAGGAACAATGTAAAATTGCTATTTTTGTTTTTCGGATTTCTAAAAACACAATCCCAGAAAGTGGCTTGTTGCTGTACTTGACCTACGACAGCATTTTGCAAGAGTAAAACCTAACACTTGAGATGCCATTAATTTCATTTTGACTGCATTGACCACCATTTTAAAACTCCGCTTCTCTGCATTCTAAATAACAACAGCAACAAATTACTGCTGTAATTGTTTACAGTGATTATTTGGCTAAGTATTATCTTTATTCAGAAAAGGAATGTTCTTTCTTTTTCATCTTCTGGTTGCAGTGGGTCTTAATACATTCAACTGTTTGGAATGTATCTCTGATTCGTTCCTTTTCAAAAAGAATAAAGAGAAAGATTTGACTATTTAGCTTTGTGTATTTTATGGAGAACATCAGTATTCCACATAATAAAAAAGTACATTATAGCTGCTTTATAATATATTCAAACCCAGAAGCTTGACACTGAACACATTCATGTGTATAAATAATAATAAACCTATAAATTACCACAATTTTCTGCCCCTCCTGCAGTTAATGGTACAACACACTTTTCCAAAGTAGCTTTCACTTGCTCCATTTAGATAAATTTGTAATGTTATTAGCATGGCTTAGAAAAGTTATTCATACAAATACAACACACACACACACACACAAACACTCAGGATATTCTTGGACATGCAAGATAGTGTGTTACTGGAAAACAAGGATTCTATCTTTAAATGCCAAGTCAATTTTATTATTTTACTTACATATTGATATGACATTCAACTCAAACTATGTGACTCTGAGTCGCATACAAAAGACACGCTCTCCCCACTAATTAAAATAAATGACAGTTAAAACTTTGATATCGTTTTTTGGCTCTCTATTCAAACTGTTTTCCCCCTTTGAATTTTCATCAGTCTAATTCAGGAACGGGGGAATATGGAAGGTCTTTGCCAATGTGTCAGAAATTATTCACTATTAACCGGTTCAATTTCATGTTATACAATAATACAATAGCAGTTGGAAGGGACCTTGGAGGTCTTCTAGTCCAACCCCTCTGCCTAGGCAGGAAACCCTATACCATTTCAGACAAATGGCTATCCAACATCTTCTTAAAGACCTCCAGTGTTGGGGCATTCACAACTTCTGGAGGCAAGCTGTTCCACTGATTAATTGTTCTAACTGTCAGGAAATGTCTCCTCAGTTCTAAGTTGCTTCTCTCCTTGATTAGTTTCCACCCATTGCTTCTTGTTCTACCCTCAGGTGCCTTGGAGAATAGTTTGACTCCCTCTTCTTTGTGGCAGCCCCTAATATATTGGAACACTGCTATCATGTCTCCCCTAGTCCTTCTTTCTATTAAACTAGACATACCCAGTTCCTGCAACCGTTCTTCATATGTTTTAGTCTCCAGTCCCCTAATCATCTTTGTTGCTCTTTGCACTCTTTCTAGAGTCTCCACATCTTTTCTACATCGTGGTGACCAAAACTGAATGCAGTATTCCAAGTGTGGCCTTACCAAGGCATTATAAAGTGGTATGTTATCTTCTGCAGGCCCTTTTTTCAATCAGTAAACCATATATATGATTTCTTTTTTTAAAACATCTATTTTTACATGAAATACTTAATTGGCATACGAGACTACTGGTTCATTTCAAACCCACATTGTTGGTTCAGTTCTCAGCGTTGAATGGTTTGGCTTGCTGATATGAAAAATAAAGTATTGGTGCATTAAGTGGGGTGGATTAAGTGGGGAAACTATTTTACTGTGTGAATGCAGAGCTCAAAACCAACTGAAATTGGATATAGATTTTTGTATTTGGAGTCAAATAAAAAGTTAATGTTCTGACCTAGCTCTCCAAACGTGATCAACTCTCTGAAGTTAACTCACAGATTCTTTTATTAGGAGTGTCAGCAGCCCCAGAAAAAAAGTTTCTCAATGCAGGCTAACATTGAGATGTTATAGTTGTCTGCCACATCTATTCATCTCCGCCCCCTGCCTTTTATCCCCAGAGTTAGGGTGGAGCTTTACTAGCAGCAGTGGCTGTTTCTTCCCAAGGATCAGCCCACAGATTTCCACTGCTCTCCTCTTCTCTGCCTTCTGTGCCTCTGGACCTAGCTGTTCCTCCTCTTCTTCATCAACCACCTCCAGACATGGGGGCTGTTGATTCCTCATCTGAGGAATGACAGACAGCCTAGGCTCTGCCTCTGTCTCTCTCTCTGTCATCTCCCTTTCCTCTTCCCCTTCGGAGCTTAATGCTGACCCTGACTCCCATGCTTCCTCTGATTCAGCTGCTGGAGGGGCTGGCGGCTAACAAGCCACAACAGTTAGGATGAACTCATCTCTGGTGCATTCACAAATTTGCTGAATGTTGGCCATCACTCATGCTTTCCATCCTTTTTGCTGGGAAGGACATATATTTATTGTAATAAATATAAATGCATGTATTAAAATTAAGCAAACTAGAAAGCCATTTGGTAAGGAACTTTTAAAATGCTTTCAGTATTTTTTTGTGTGCTCAGAAATATTTTTTTTACAACCAATGCAATCTCAAAGATACCAAGTGACATGAGATCACTTCCGGTCCCCGAAGGCGACGGACGATGCCGTCCGCTGCTCGTCTCTCCGGTGGGCTTTTAGGAGCACAGGTGGTCTTGGAGGGACCACCTGCCATAGGGCAGCTGGCTGGAACCCCCAGAATCGGAGGCAGCCACGGGAGGTTTCCAGCTTTGCCTCAGGAGCCGGGGAGCCTGGGGGGTGCATAGCACAGCTGTGTGCCTTCGCCGAATGGATTCCGGAAGGAAATAATCAATTAGAAGTTGCAGTAGAAGTGCTGAAGGTGAGAAGTTTGCTCTAATCTCTTTTAACACCATTTAATTGATGAGCAACAGCTTTTTGCAAGTTGTGGATTCAATCTATTTGAAGTTGCAAGATTGGAGGTTTTTTTTCCCCACCCCCCTCAGGTAAAGCGGCATTTGGACTATCTCTCGATCTCGGAATGGAGAGAGTAAAACATTGAATTACTAACTTGTACTAACTATGTGAGAAAGATTTACATCACAATTGCAAGAGGTGATTCCTGAGCTGTTTTAAAAGCTTTATGGAAACTTTGGATGCTTTGCTCCCTGGTTCCCTGTGAAAGGGGGAGCCAAGATGGCCCACTTCCGTCTTCTTCGCTCTTATAAATGAAACTAGCCTTTTGAAACTATCTTTGAAGAAATTTCTGGCTTTATATTATTATTACCCCCCGAAGGTCTCCTGGAGCCCCTCCTGTTTTGTGGTCTTTGTGGATTTGGATTATTTGATTTTCTTCTTTTGGCTTGGAACTGTGATTGAGGATTAACTTTCACTTCTGGGCTTGTCTGCTTCCACGGCATCATCCAGCTGCGCATTCCACAAACGTCGTTTCTTTTGTATAAGACTTACACTCATCTCTGAACTTAACAAATGGGGCCCAGAAAACCACCCCCTGGCAAGGCAGCCTCGGCGCCCACTTCCTCCACACCCAGCCCAACGACTCAACAGACAAAAATTTCATCATTCTTACAAGAAAGGACTGGAGAGAGTTCAAAGGACTTAACTATTACCCAAATGTTCCAGGCTCTTATGAATGGACAAGATGAATTGAAAAAAGGTGGCAGACTTTAAAGAACAGCTCAGAGATGTACAGCAGCAAACAACAGAAAATAAACAGAGAATTGGTGTGCTGTAGGAGGGCATGGTTGGGCTGAGGGAGGAGGTGAAGGCAATTCAGAAGGGGAATAGAGAATTGGAAAATTTCATGGTAAAGATGGAACTTGAAAGAATGTCCCTTTTTCTCAGATTCCAGAACCTACTGGAGATAGAAGATGAAGATCTTAAGGATACTATGTGTACAATCTTAGCAGAATATATTAAGAGAGATAAACAACAGTTGCGGTGGGATGTGGACCTGGTTTACAGGATCAATTCAGAATATGCCAGAACACCTAATGTCCCAAGGGAAGTACACATTAAATTTCTTAGGAAGACCATGAGGGATGAGGTTTTGGGGGCCCAAAGGGGGGGACCACTAAAATATAAAGATAAAGAAATTGCCATTCTTAAACAAATTCTGAAAAAAATAAGAAAGTATTCCTCCTTATCAAAGAAATTATATAACAAAGGAGTTTGGTTTAGATGGTTATTGCCAGAGAGAATGTTGATCTTCCGGGAGGGAAACAGAATCAGAATCAATACAGTTGTGGAGGCAGAGGCCTTCATGAAAAAACATAGTGCCCTCCTAGAGGACGAAATCATAAGAGGTAGTGAAAAAGGTGACAATACACAAGATATGAGGGAGGGAGGGGCAGTGGCTCCGCCAGAGGACAGGGGGGAGGGAGCAATATTGAAAAGACTCAAAATAAAATGTATTTGAAATATCATTGTAATTGTTGATATATTAGAAAGAGGCAAAAGAGATGATTGAACACATGGTTGATACAATATATAACAAGATGTTGTTTCTGCTTATCTTTTATCTTTTGTTTTTTTTCTCTCTGTAAAAGTTGTGAGATTTGGAGAGATTTCTAACCTTCAGCACGATGTAGCTGCCAAGTTTTTGTATATCCACCTACCCTTTCCTAAAAATCTTTAAAAACCAATAAAGTTCTTTTAAAAAAAGATACCAAGTGACATAATAAAACCAAGGGATTTGTTTGCAAACCTGAATCTGTTGCTAGTGAATAATGCTGGCTTTTCTAGTGTCTATGGAGATTCTCAATCATCCAGGTCATGGTTGACCCAAAGGTGCTTTTCAAAAGACAACTGGACTTTCTTGGTTTTGTTTTTTTTCCTTTGAAAGAAACATTTGGTTTCTAATCTAAGAAGCTTCTTCAATTCTGACCGACTGGTGGGGAATGGAAGGAATCCTGCAAAGAATATAAATCATTCCATTCCCCACCATTCAGTTAGAACTGAAGAAGCTTCTTGGATGAGAAGTGAAACGTTTTCAAAGAAAAAAACCCAAGAAAGTCAAGTTGTCTTTTGAAAAGCCCTTTGGGGACTTTAATTTTAATATTACAGGGGACAATCTGTATGATGTAAAGCACAAGGAAATCAGGTCTTAGGAAAATAGATGGATGGAATGGAGCATATTAATATGGAGAAAGGATGGTTATGACACAATGTGACTCTTTACGTTGATAAAATAATTTGGTTTTTCAACATTGGCCAAATGACCTCCATTTACTTAATTTTTTTTCCTGAAAGACATTCTTCTTCCTCTGGCAGATTAACTCTGTGTGATAGCTGAGACCAAAAAACTATTGAAGATAACTACATTTTACTCTTTTACAGACATTTGTCATCTTGATTTTTAGCTGTTAAAGGTGAAATGCAGACACTTCCATGTTTTTGCCTTTGCTATTTAAAACATTCACAAGTTCTCTATTCTCATAGTTTAATATACTTTGGTTTCTGTAACATACTATGCACCTCTGTGCATAAGACAGATCTTCTAAAGGACATGTAGGAGTAAGAGCTATGGTCTACCAAATGGATTGCCGAAAGGATTCAATTACAGAATTGAATTACAGAGTTTTCTGGAGTAGTTCCAAAAAAAGGAGAAATGCCTTTCATTACAAAATAACATTAAACACTTAAATCAACTTCTCTGCAAAACAAAACACTCAAACATGGAGCCACGTGTCATTATCTTAATATATATAAGCACTAGAGAAAAATAATTATAGTGCTAATTAGCAAAACCTGTTATGCTTGATTATATAGCTCTTTCTTGTTTGCCTGAAAATGTAAGCATAGAAATGGGAGTAATTTAATCACATCATTCTATTATCAAATGTGGAGAGCCAATTTGAGCTAGGAACCAAGATTGAGTTCTAGTACCACCTTTGGCATGAAAGCTGGTTGTGTGACTTTGGGCCAGTCACTCTCTCAGCCCACAATGTCAGGCTTGCATGACAACCCAGTTACTCAATTCCTGTTGCAACCAATGGATCAACATTTGGCTGATCTGAAAAAAGGACATTTCTTTTTGCAAGAAATATACTAGGAAGAAAAAACAATTCTATTATCAGGGTTGAGGAGATTTGAACACCCTATGGCAGTAATGATGAACCTTTTTGGCAACAAAATGAGGGCGCCGGAAACCAGAAGAGCAGCTCCCTGGTGCGCATGTGTGGGAGTGCTGAAACTTGGAAGAGGGGAGAGCTGCTCTTCCGGTTTCCAGCGCTCCCTCAAGCAACCGGAGACTAGCTGGCCGGCACGAGTGTGCGCGCCAGAACCCGGAAGAGCAACAGGCGATGGCCTGCGTGCCCAGAGAGATGGCTCTGCATGCCATTTCCGGCATGTGTGCCATAGGTTTGCCATCACGGCCCTATGGAGAATGAAGGATGGTATTTATAGTAGAGAAAAGTGCAATGTTAACGAATATGTAAACAAACTATGGTTTCATGAAGCAACCCCCCAGTGGAAAAATCTGGTGATCTTTCATTTATTCTCATAAATTCCTGGCCCAAGATCTTCTATACAATTCTACCTCCAAGGGAAGTACGTTGCAAAAATGAAGAAATGTGCATTTCTTGGTTATGTGGGGAAGATGTTTCTGCCTTATTGTCTCTCATGTCTTTCCCAGCATTGTGTGTGCATGAAAATCAACAAGATGATAATTGAGCCATTATACTGCAAGCCCCGGTCCCTTTGAATGAGCATGCAACATTGATGAAAATAGAAATAGGGTGGAGCTTGCATTATAATGCTCTATTTGGCACACAGACGATTTTGAGCCATTCCGCCCCCACCACAACGCTGTTGGGGAAGAAAGATATGCAGGACAACAAAAGAGGGACCAAATGCATCGCCCCATCTCTCCACCAATCGGGATCTTTCACATGTTCTCCAAAGTGTATGAAGAAAGTTCTTGGCTGCACTTCAAGGGCAGATTGATTTAAAATGTTCCAAAGTCTCCATATGACAAATACCTTCAACTTTTTAAAAACATACCAGGACAATGTGCCATCAATGTGCTCTCTAATAACAAACTGTACTGAAAGAAAACAGTACAGAAAAATACTCCAGGTTGTGAGTATAAAAAAATTAATAATGGAAATCTATGGCACTAGTACTAAAGTATATCTAAATTTCTTAGATAAAGCAGTAATTTGTCCAAACTTTGACAGACAATGGAAACATTGGCTGAATTATTTCTGATTATTTATTTGACTTCCCATCTCACAATTTTCGGTACCCGTAAAAATAATTACAGAGCTTTGCATTAGTACAATGACCATTAATGAAATTTGCAGATTTTCTAAAAAGAAGCCAACATTTTCAAGGAAATATATACAATATAATACTGGTGAGGATGAGGATTATCTAAGGTTTTGGAGTCTGAGCGAATTCTGAACTTTGAAAGAGCAACAGAAATCTGAAATTTAATTGCTGCAGTTGAATCTGGTATCATAAGTATTCTTATTTTACCCCATTTACATGTAAAAAAAAAGATTGGAAACTCAATAAAAAACAATTAGAAAAAATGAAGAGTTTTTAGGGATCAGAAGGATTTTGGAAAAATTACAACTCTTTCTGTTGGCTGACTATAGATGTTTGTCACCCATTATGACTACTGTCTTAGTTTTTTGTGCTGGTTTACCCTTATTTATAATCCAACGACTCTTATATGTGCAGTTGTTTTTTTAACAAATCATGCATACATGCACAACTTTATTCTTTGAAACCAGAATTTTACTGGAATAGATGGGCTGAGAGTAGGTAGCAAAATGAATGCAGATCAGAAGAAATGAAGAAACATTGATATATACCGTTCACGTATAACTCTTCTATATGTAGTTTTTGTTAGCAGCAAAAGCAATCTTCAAGGTAAAACTATTGTAAAACTGTAAGGGTATAGAAGTCAGTTACATTACACAAAAAGTCCTATTTTTTTCACCTTTATTTTCTGACAATAACACAGAATTTAAAACAGGCCCTTTTACAATAATCACAGTATTTCTAACAGAAGTTAATATATAAACAAGTTAATCGTCGTCTGATGAATGTGACTGCTTTTCATTCTTTAACTTCTCTGCGTAGAATGTGAAGCTTTCCTACAGTAAGAAAAAGCAAGAAAAACAGAAGGCAAGAAACTGAAGTGAGAACGCAAATAAGCCATATTTTAACACATATACCAAGCAATTTCCATATCAAATCCTCAGATTTTTTTCTGTAACAGAATATTTGTTATATCTATTCTAACGGCAATGATATTAAAAACATAAGGATATTTTTAATGGGGAATATTGCTTATTCTGTTATAAATTACAATCATTTGTTTAGCAATATTTAAAGTTACAATGCCACTGAAAAGTGATTTAGGACCGGCCTTGACTTACGACTGTCACAGCGTCCCATGGTCATGTGATCAAAATTTGGGTGCTTGGGAACTTGTATTTGTGACCTTCCTAGCTGACGTCTAACAAGCATAAATGGGGGAAACTGGATTTGCTTAATGACCATGTGATTCATTTAACAACTGCAGTGATTTGTTTAACAACATGGCAAAAAAGTCATACAAAAGCTTATGAAAAAGATTTATAAAGTACAAGCAGTCCTTGCTTAACAATGATAATTGGGACCAGAATTTCCACTGCAAAGTTATGTGGCGATAAGTGTGATATCACTCTTACCACATTGCTTAGTGACAGCAATCCTGGTAGTCCCTGTTGCTGTCATTAAGTGGGGGACCACTTTGCAACCTCCTGCTGAATTTCAAAAACATAGTCAATCAGAAAGCTGGAAGACAGTCACAAGTCACAAACAGGCCAATGGGGAGTAAGTGGCTGTTGTGGCATGAATGCAGCTAGCCAGGAGTGGCTCTAGTCAGATACCGGAAGATATCCTGGTGACAGTTGCCACATGGTGCAAGTGACGTCAGGCCAGGATGGAGAGTGTGGAAGGATGCACAGGTGGCTGCTGTGGTGTGGGTCACTGGGATTCTGTATTCCATTGCCAAGTTCCTTAGAACAAAAAGTGGAAGGAGTGGAAACAACCCGCCACCTTCCCTGCCGGCTTCCCCACTTCCTTTGCCAGCAGGGGAAGTCACAAATGGGGACCATGGGATACTACAACCACTCTAGGTGTGACATTGGTTGCTCTCTGGATGTGCCTGGATCACAATTATGTGACTGTAGAATGGTGGGGATTTCGAGTGGTGGTTGTAAATAATACTTCGTTACTGAACAAATGTTTGTTAACTGAGGACTGTATGTAGTAATCAGTTACAATATACATTAGAACTTATTTTACACTAAACCATGCAGTAATCATTTAAAGATAAAATATTCTGCAGATGCATGGTAAACGCACACCTGAGCTTGAATCTTTGGCTTAAAAATGCAGATCCCCAAAGTTTCTGTTCCCCACTAATGAAATCTCCCACTGGAGTAAAACAATAAGTGTTCTCTGAGAAACTTCAATCTGAGCAAAATTAAAATGTTTTATTAAAATTTACAAGCACATAGATTCCTCCGCCCCCCTTGAAAATCATTAAGCACTCACAGGAGGTTCAGTGAAAGGAACCGGTTGTCCGTATTCTTTCAGAAGGACTGCCAAACGTTTCAAAAACAGGTCATTTAAGTACATATTTTTTGCTTTCATTTCTTCATATAGAGCTTTACATGAATCTACATCCTTTTCCAAGTCTAAAAAAGAAAAACAAACCAAATAATTTGTAAATATTTAAAACTGTCTGTCTATTCTGTCCATTTTTCTTTTTCTTCTTTCTTTCTTTCTTTCTTTCTTTCTTTCTTTCTTTCTTTCTTTCTTTCTTTCTTTCTTTCTTTCTTTCTACCTACCTACCTACCTACCTACCTACCTACCTACCTACCTACCTACCTACCAGCATTCTTTGTGTTCACATTTCACAAAGCCAAGATGTGGTTTGAAAGTATCCAAAAGACTCAATTTGTTGCTCAGCAGCAGGGGTGTCAAACTGGTAGCCCGCAGGAAGGGTAGGTCATGTGCAAGCCACGCCCACCCCAGCTCCGCAAAAGGGAAAAACATCGTGAAATGTCACGTGACGGCAACATGACACCCGTGTTCTACAATAAACCCATTCATCATCCCAGTGAAAGAATATTGGATTTTGTAAATCTGAAGTGGGTCTACAAGCGAAAATTGATTAACTGGTGTGATTAAACAAAGCTTTGAAACAGCAGATTAAATTTGCTCATTGATTAATTACTAAAGCTGATTTAGCAAAATCTCTATTTTTGGCATGGAACTGGTAAGAGGTAAAGCAAGTCCCTTGTTCTTACAGTTATTAATCTCAGCTGCAGTAAAGCTTCTACAGAATATGAAACACAAGCCAATCAGAAAAGTGTCACTGGTACTGACTGTTACTGCATTCTTTTAAATAATGATAAGATTGGAGTTTGCTAGGAGATTAAGATATTTACAACCCTGGTTAATGATTCCCATTCAAAAAGTAAATTCCTAAAGGTGGTTTTCTGCTTTGAGGTTGCTTTTACACCGAAGCCTTCATCCTCAAGCAACTGAGCCCTTACCATACATAGGCTGTACGGAAGTTTCTTTGCAACTCTGACCTCCAATATAACCCTACTACCGTAACGCCGATATCTTCCTACTGAGCTTGTGCAGCAAAACATTTACTGTTGTTCCTTTGCTTCTTCATGCAATGACTGACAGAAACACTAAACAGTGTTTTGGGAAATTATGCTGAACTGATTTGATTTTCATTTAACTTGTGGTATCTGCTTTTCCAACAGGGAGTTATTTAACTAAAAAGCTTCTATTCCATGGAGCTGTATGCCTCAGATCCCTCCATTTGCCAGGAAGAAACTCCCCACTCACAGCTGCAAGTAGAAGAGTTGCTTTCTAACTGTGGGAGGCTTCAGAATCTGCAGAAAGTGATGGTTTAATAAAGGTATAATAGAAATTGTTAACTTCCCATTCCTTTAAAATGGAAGTATCTATTGTATGAAAGAATAGTGAGATTATGTTTAATGGACCGCATAACTGAGACATTTTCTTAGTAATTCTTTATTCTTGGAAGACTAACAATATAAAGAGCTTCTCCTACCTCACCGCCCACCTACACATATGCATTGAGAACAGAATTGTAGAGAATTAGTCTCGATGAAAAACAGAATGACTATCTATTGGTTCGCTGCCTTTGCCGGAGGTCTGATTTATATGACTCACTCTCTGGGGAGTTTAAGTAACCCTGATCTACTTCCAAATGCAGTGGGTTTCAGCTCCTGTAACTCCCATCCACATTTATGTTTCATGAGGAGATGCTACATTTTTAAAAACACCAAAATATCATAACATCCAATCCCAAAAGTGCTTTTTCAAGAGGCAAATGGGCTGTCTGGTTTTTCTTTGAAGACCTTTCCCTTCTCATCTAAGAAGCTTCTTCAGCTCTGTGAAGAATGAGAAGCGAAACGTCTTAAAAGAAAAAGCAAGACTCTTGAAAAAACACCTTTGGGACAACCGTGACCTGGAAAACCGAGAATCTCCACAGACATAACATCCAATATTTCTGAAAGCATATAATCTTGTATGTGTGTTTAGAAATGGAATATTAATAAGTAATACTTGAGATAGCAAAGAATTCTAATGCTTTACTGTGAAAAAAAATCATTATCAAAATATAGCTATCAAATTGCTGATATTATTTGAATCAAAGGATAACCATCAAAATGCTGATATGTATACAAAATGTAAAAAACCTAAACATTAAATCTTACAGTAGCTTTTCAGGAGGTACTGGCACAGTTGGTCTTGATCTTTGAAATCAGGTATCAGTTCCTGTAAAGTTCTGATCTTTTTGCTCTGGAAAAATTACAGGCACAGAATATTAGTGAAATATCTTTCATAAAGATTTTGGGCTAAAGAAGAACAAAAGTGCTACAGTTTGAATCAGCAGGAAAAAATACAATGTGGACAGCTTAAAAAAAACAAGAGACAAAAATATAGGAAACTACCTTGTATCATTATAATAGTTTATTATAAGCGGTTCTCCAGGGTTTCTCACAGATTTTTCCAAAATCTATCTGCTAGGGATTTAATCTGGGGCACTCTGCATACAATTTACGTGCTTTGTCCCTAAGCTATAGTGATTTAAGTTGTAAATCATGCCTGTTTAATCACTTTAGAATCAAAAGGAGGTAAGATATTCACTGTTTATATTAAATTGGAATATCCCCCCTTTTCTTTTCTCTTCTTGGATTGAGAAAGTACAATCTTAATGTACCTGTGAGAATGTTTAACAATGCAAATGCTGACATCAGAACACAATTAAGTAAATATGCTAGAAAGAATATACTAATTACATTCATTTTTTTAAAAAAAAGTTTATATACCTCTCCTTTGATCCTGGATTTCTGTATAATAAAAGCTATGATATAATTCTTTTGTTCACTTATTGCTTTGTTTCTCTTGAAAGAAAAGGGGGGGGGGGAGAGAAAAAGAAAGAAAATTAAATGAGCAAAGTAACTGTAATATCTTGATAAATAAAACACACCTAAGGTGAAAACTTTCAATTAGAAAAGTTCACAATAGCCAATAATATATTATTACTAAAGGCCTTAATGGTCAACCAGTTATTATAAACCTGGAGAAAGACACACATGGGATTCTAAGACCTATTTTTTCTTCTTTTTCTGGCAAATGCTATTCTTGGCATTATAAACATTATGTTTGCTGCAAAGGGAGAAGAAAATGAAGAAATGGCTTAACAACCCACAGAAAAGAGATTTAGGACTGTAAAAGAAAGAAAGGGTGAAAGACTATTCTTCTCCAATTATTCTGCCAAGCATTCACAAGTGAGGCAGGGATCATAAGGTTAATTATACATTTAATAAGGTGTCAGAGAGATAACTGCTCGTTTCTTTATAAAAATTAAAATGTACAAAGCAAGTTCTCTTTAAAGTATAATTACCTACACTTACACATACAAAAGGACTGATTTCAATCTCTCTATTTTATAAAAGGCTTTCTCTGCAACAGACAGCCACTGCTCAAGAGACAAAAGTTAAACTCAAAGTTTTTTTTTTTTGACAGACCCGAAAAATCAAGTGTCTGTCCCATCTCAGAAATTCTATTAGGGAGGGAGAGAAAAGAAAAACAGCAAAGCAGACAATAAAACTAAAACATTGTCTGATCTGCTGCTTTTCAAATTTCTCTCTTGTTTTTTGAAAACTTGAAAAATATACATTGACTTCTCTGTCCGCCAACTCTTCCGTACAGTTCTTTTTAAATTTTTAACATCCTCCTTATGTGTATTTATATCTGTATTTATATTTGTATTTGATACTTATTGTTTGTTGTGTGGACTGTACACCGCCCCGAGTCCTTTGCGGGAGAGGGGGCGGTCTAGAAATTCGAAGAAAATAAAATAAAAACTCATCAATGTTAAAACCTCTACTTCCCTTTGTTTAGGAGTAGAAATATAAGCAAATCCTATAGATCAGGGGTAAGTAATCTTTTAGCAGTTGAGGTGATTAAAAAAAGGTTTTAAACCTTTGTGAGGAAGCAGAGCAACAATGGTGTTGAAGAAACCTTTAGCTTTCTTTCTGAACTCTTTAACTCTGGTTTGGGTCTGTGTGTGTGTAAGAGAAAAATGACTCAAAACATGCGCTATAAGATAGTTCACAAACCTACTTATAGTTCATTTAAGTTTTTAAAAAAGCTACAAACATGTTTATTTACTGCTGAATTTAATCAGCATAATTTGAGGAGGCTTCAGTAGACACAAAATGGAGCTGGGATATGCATATTATCACTGGTTTATCTTTCTGCTTCAGATTTCTGTGAAGACACATTAATTCAACAAACTATTAGCAGCAGAGCTGTCCTGATAGTTTCACAAACTCAAAGAAGTTTGTGGTAAACATTAAAAAAGGAAAACTTTTTCTTTCTTTCTTTTTTGCTGCAAACCTGTAATGGTCAGAGAAATGTGTTTTTGAGTTTTGCTGTATTTCGTTGCCATGATTTAGCAGTAGTGTTAGAAGTAGCATGTGCTCTTTTGATTCATGGATTGCTATCCATCTTCTGCACATTCACAGACTTATTATCAGAACTTAGGATATGAAACTATTTCATGAAAGGCATCTTAAAATAAATAGCATTCAATATAAAATGCTATTTCTGATTCTAATCCCATGCCTTAATTAAATAGTGCATTGTGTATTGAAATCAATGGGTCACTTTCTTTGAGAGGTAGTCACATAATACGGTCCTAAATCCTTGTGAGTTTATTTGTGAGCATCAGCCTTCACAGTATATGTACGTGATTCTGGACCACCACAATAGTCCAGATCTGTGCACCAATTGAGAGATGAAAATATGTAATCTTTATGGCAGAGTTAGCCACTTCTAATAAGCAATATTTTTTAAAAAAATCCTTTAAAATATATGTAGGATTCCACCATAATTTGGGGAAAAGTGATATTTTTAACTTGAAATTAAAGTTAATGATAGAAGCATATTGCAAACCTTTAAAAAGTCATCATAGATGATAACATAACTGTCAGTGCTAAGAGGTGAAAAACCTACGACATATTGTTCAAAACTCCCATATGGAATTAGTTACAAATGATCTATATTAATATCATCTCCTAGTGCATTTTTCACTAATTGGACAATATTTATTGCTGTCGTCAAAGGACTCGCGCTTCATCCTTTAAGAATATGAAATAAGCATAGCTTATTAACCAAGTTCCATGGCATTCAACTTGAAGCCCACCAGAACATGAACAATATATTTCTGAAGAACAAAAAGAGGACAAAGGAAAAAACTAGTAAATGATGCGTCATTCTCAGCATTTGGGATTTTGAGAGAGGGAGGCTAAGACAGGTTGCTCTTCCTTCCTTTCAATCTTAACACAGTAAAGAGGTCCCCTGGCAATCTAAGAATGGTAAACCAGAGATTCTGCTTTGGTCAAACTCACCAATGATGCTCTATTAGAGTAACTTTGTGCAAAGCTGTATATACAGAGAGCCATTAGGCATATCCTTGGTACCAGTAAGATAATGTAACACATTGAAATATTTGAATTAATTTTAAATGAAACTAAAAATATTTTACATGTGTATTTATAAAAACTCAAAACAAAAGATCCAGTTCTAATTTTATGACATAAAAATGCGTCTTCTAAAACATATCAGTGATACTAACTACCCAATCATCTTCAAAAAACAAAACAAAACCACCAAGAAATGTTTTAAGAACATGACTCCAAATCTTCTCACTGATTTTGCATGTACAAATCCAAACCATTTCCTTGAGCAGAAATTAAACGAAATGTAACATTCTAGATAAGCTATTCATAATGATAACGAGGTCCATTGAAAGCCAATAGAACTCTTCAATGACCAGATGTTGACCAAGCACTAAAGTTCTTTTAATTTTACAAGCAACGGACAAAAAACTTCTTTTACCATACAGTCCTATTACCTAATCGTCTCAGATGCCGCAAAACATTCTGATTAGGACAGGGGGTGTTTTTCTTTCCATGTCCCCTTTAAAGTATTTAGTATCTAAGCAAAAACAAGCATATAAAGCAGTGGTTTTTAAAATCAGATACTGGAAGCAGGCTTCTGTTTGACAGAGGGAGTTTATAGGAAGCCCACAATTTGCTAGATCGTTGTGGTTGCCCGACTGCCACCTGCTGGGAAAGTCAGCCTGCTGAAGCCTGTTTGTGTACATTCCCAGTGCCAGCTCTTATCACTCAGTTTGTTCTGCATTTTTCTCAGCTCTATATTTAGCCCTGTTAAAGTAGCGCAAACATGGTCATCCCATTCCCCGAAGACTGCCAATTCTAAAAGGGAGAGAATATGGTTCACTGCATTTGTCAGTTAACATGCCAGATTAATTGCTTTAAAAAAAAAACTCATTTCAACACTTCAGCAATTGAAAAGCTAAAGAAACCACTGTTTGAAAAACAAAACATTTTTGTTTGAAAGTAGTTGGATAATGGTAAACCATGTTCACTGTCTTGAGGTTTTTAATCTTAATTTTCCATTAAGCATAGGCAGAAAATCCTTTATCAAAAATACAGCCTTGGCTGTCCCTGTCCCACCTGCTCTGCAGAAAAACAGGCTTTTTAATTCTTTAGGCAGGGACCCAGACATTTACAACAAGTGTGTAAGAAGCAGAATATGCTACATCCAGGTTCTATATTTCTAAAGGTGACATATTTAGGATAAACCGGAGAGCACATTATTCCGAAAACCACTTGTTCCTTTGTTCCAGAGAGTTAGAATCATTTCATCTGCTTCCAAAAATATAAACAATTAATAAAAAAACAAATATGTACCTGAAAAATTGTAATGTGATACCTGGATATAGTGTACAATAAAGCCTTGTCCATGGAATGTTTTATTATGTACATCCCACTTCTTTAGATTGACGTTTGATTCTGGCATATTCTTACCTGTAGAAGAAGCTCAGCATCATTCAGTTTTTCTTGATCTATGTACTGAAGGAAAAGGTTTGTAACAGGCTTATAAATTCCAAACTGATTTGCCAATCTTTCAGCCATGGCACTCACTGTAAAACAAATAAACAAGTATGAATAAATATGGGGAAAATAAAGCTTATTGATATAAAGCTTTGTAAGAGAAATCATTGAAGCTGGGAAAGAAAAGGGAGTATTTCAAAACTGATAACCAACTGTATAAATGGATGTCGCGATGCAGGGGTAACTCATAGGAAATGGTAAAAATGTCAACATCTGCATCACATATTAGAGAAAACTTTGATTGGACAATCATGGCCACCAACCTGACTTTTTATCATATAAAAAAGGGGAAAAGGATGTTATTCCTTCAGTTTTGAGCAGTGGGAAGAAGTGGTTCAAATAATTCAGACACATCATCTTAATAAATACTATGGTAATTAAGGATGGGCTGTTTGCTTATCCAGTTTTCAAGATTCTGTATCCCAACCCCTAATTTTCTAATATTAAACCCAATAAATGAAACTATATGTTGATATTGCTTTTTTGATTATATTTTGTAAGAGGACCGACAAGGTTATGTATACACATTTTTTTAAAAGCAGGCCCTTCAAATTCTGGTGTTTCAGCCATCTTTATTTAATTTATGTTTCACAGCTTACTATTGGGCAACTCTGGATGTCTTATACCATAAAACAGCAATAAAGCAATTAGAACTTTAAAATGAAAACATTAAAAAGTAACAAAACATACCAAAAAAAGAATTAATTTGTAAACAGGGTTCAGACTTGTAATTTTAATATTTTTAATAGTGGTTTATCAATTTTTGCTACTTTTTAATTTGTAGCATATTTTATTGTTTTAAACTTTTTATGTTATAAACCACATTGTAAAAATATGCTATAAATCAAAAAGTGGTGATTTCACCTTTCAACTTGAACTGATGATCGGTTTTAACCGTAGTTTAAAAAACTTTTTATATTCAGACAGTTCAATTTGATTTTTTTATTTTTGCCTATTGGCTGCCTTGAGTACTCTTCAGGTTGAAAGGTTGAGGCAAAAACAGAAGTAATGAATACATGAACATCAATTATCAATAAAGAATTAAAACTACCAGCACCGCAATCCTACAGTATTACCGGTAGGATTATATATTTCATACTGCCTCCGTTGTGGGCAGAGAGGAGATCTCATCTCAGAACTCTATTTCCCAGCTATCACAGAAATCACCTGGGATTCTTCTCCAATGTCAAAACTCCTCTTGCTATCCAAACCTGCTCTGAGAAACATGCAGCCCAGCATTTAGTAAAGGTGGTCACCTAGGTCAAGGTTTTTCAAACTTGGCAACTCTAGGATGCATGGACTTCAACCCCCAAAATTCCCTAGCCCAGAAGTCTAAACATCTTAAAAGTTGTCAAGTTTGAAATATATTCATGTAGGCTGATCATGACAGGTAAGTTTTCATTATAAGTGATGTTACTTTTGAAATTAACATGAAATGAGCTATATAAGGCTTAAAAATAGGGACACTGTGGCTCAGTGGCTAAGACGCTGACCTTGTTGAACAGAACTGTCGGCAATTTGACGGTGCGAATCCCTAGCACCGCATAATGGAGTGAGTTCCTGTTATTTGTCCCAGCTTCTGCCAACTTAGCAGTTCGAAAGCATGTAAAAATGCAAGTAGAAAAATAGGAACCATCTTTGGTGGGGAGGTAACAGCGTTCTGTGTGCTTTTGGCCTTTAGTCATGCCAGCCACATGACCACGGAGACATCTTCGGACAGCGCTGGCTCTTTGGCTTTGAAACGGAGATGAGCACCGCCCCCTAGAGTCGAGAATGACTAGCACATATGTGCGAGCGGAACCTTTACCTTTACTTTTAACGTTTAAAAACACTGTTTGCTTCAAAAACTAACCAAGTAGGAAAGACTTACAGAAACAGCTACTGAAGTTTTTTGTAAACCAGTGGACTATTTTTGCTACACTAACTTACATTTTTCCAAAGCTGTTTCCTCTTTGTCTTCTATCAATTTTTTGAATACAAAGGATAGGTTGGCATCTTCAGTCAGTTGTCTAGAAATGAATTTCTCCTCAATGTATTCTGTGGCAGCATCATAGTTATTGCTGGTGAAAATAAAAAGCTGCATTAGCTAAGTTGCTAACGTTAGAGTTCAATAAAGCAAGACCATGAATGTTTTATTCTATTACTACATTAATATTCCACGGAATAGCAATGTTAAAAGTACTTATCAATCCACTCATGCAGATACTGTTATAACATAAAGTGAAACACATTTATGGGCGAGTGCATAACATCAGCACTAATGCCATTTCCTTCAGAAATTAACCATAACCTCTTCTACTGTTGAATAACATGAGGTTTTTTTTGGTAACAGAACAAAATAACACGTGGGTTGGTCACCTTTGAAATATGGGGAAATAAACATTAAAAAATATTCCCAGAAAACAAAAGTTACAGGAAAAAAGTGTGTTTATAATTATGACTTTCTTGACTTTTCCAGTTACCATTTTGGATGTAGACACAACTTTAATAAATGTGATTTGCTCATTAGTGTCTGTAACAACTAGGCTGATGCCAAAATAAAGATACATGTGCTGTGATATCATTGCAGAATGGATAGACTTCAATATCTGACACAAGTATGTTGGCCTCATCATTTGCATCATAGTCAATGTGAAATTTGCACCTTTCTGTCCTCCTGTGCCTACTCATGGATAGGTTTAATGGTTTTGTTCACATATTATTTTTACTTTCTAGTGTAATAGAAATGGCAACATGATGAAAGTACTGTAGCCATAAGAAATAAACTCAACTTATTGTGCCTTTGATTTTAAAGAGTTTCAGATTACAGCTCTTTAGAGTCTGGCTGTAACAATATGTGGATACACTTAGGCGAATAACATGCCTAAGATACCGGAAGACATCTGAAAGGTCATAGTTAACTGCTAATTTAGAAAGGTACCTGATTCTAAATGCAGCAATATTTTCTCCCTGGAGACAGCTGACATGATGTCTGAATTGATTGATAAAAATGGACTACAGCAAATAAATAACTGGGCTATAAAATGGCAAAAGGTTTGTACTGATTGTTTGTTACAATGTTCTTCTACCTGACACTACCTTATATGTGTACCTTGGACTTTTCTTGATGTTAAACTGATGTTTAAAAGAAAAGATTGATCCTTCAAGTATTTCCAAAAGGATTTTGGATGCAATGGTATTAAGAATTTGTAAAGCTTATTTCTCCTTAGAAGGATGCTAATTCATGTCCAGAAACATAATGCATGAACATGGACATGAATCTATTAAAATGATTATTCGATCTTTCTATCAAATTTTATCAATATATGTCTGGGATATACATATCTGTAACATATTCTACCAAACTACTGACTGTGTGAAAGCAACCAAATTTATTTGAGAGGCTGGTATAAGAGTGAAATAAATAGGACAGGATTTGACTAATTGGTATATTTAAAGTATCTTCAGTGCATACAGAAGCAGAGATTTTATGGATATAAGCCAACACTCCATATTAAATAAATACTATTAAACCATTCAATGAAGCCAGTATACATCAGAAAACACACTATTGATATTTATGTACTAATACTGTAAAGAGAAGAGAGACAGTATAATTGGAATGTAATACTCTCAAATCTTCTATTAGCTGAAAATAATTTTCAAACATTCCATTAGACAAATACTTTATTATTTATTTTAAGATACTCACAATCTTTATGCTAATCTTTTATTATTCTGCATTATAACAGGAGTGCAAAACAATTTTAACACACCTGTAAAACTTACTGCTATAAACTGTTATGCACTATGCTGTAAATTACAGTATTAGCAAGAATTAGCTTACGTTAACGTTTATTCAGGTAGACATAATTTTATAAACATGTATGTTTAATAGGAGAGTCAGTTTAGTATAGCGGGTGTCAGGCTAGAATCTGGGAGACCATGAGTTCTACTCCTGCATGAAGACAGCCAGTGACTTTCATTCAGTCCTAGGAAGGATGCAATGGCAAACCACTTCTAAAAAAACTTGCCAAGAAAACTGCAAGGACTTGTGCTGGCAGTCTTACAAGAATTGGACACAATTGAAGGGGCGAAAAGAGTTTGATATCATTAGTCTATTGCAAAAGTTCACTTATCCAATAATCTGCATTTTTTGCATTTCATTAGACAGACTCAAACATTTATTGTTTCTAGGCTAAGAATCTTCAATGGCAGCCAATTCAAGTATTTAACTATTATGAAGAAAAGATTATTTATAAGACAGCAAGATCACCATAACCCTACTTCCCTACTAATACAAAGAAGCGGTACCAATTATCGAGTTACCTACTTTTTGATGTGAGCCAACGCAGTGTTGTTGATGAAAAGCATTCTTGGAAATTTAACAATCCCATGGAAGGGTTCTATTAATTTCTCAATTTCCCTTATACTCTCTTCATCTCCCTTCTGAGCGAATGCCTGGACAAGCCGAGTAATTGTTAGTTGATTGGGTGTCTTGCCATTTTTAAGAAGTGTATTGAAGGAAGACATTGCTTCTATTGGATAGATTAAAAAAGAAATGTTATTCAAAACATTGGATCTTGATATTACTTTGCATATTCATAAATCTAATTAATGAGAAAAGGAAAAATCTTACCAATTATTTTGTTCAACCCACCATAGTGTTTTTAGACTGTTTACTGGAAGCAATTATATGTTGTTATGTATATCTTGCATGTAAGATTTTGAGGTCTACATTAAAAAAAACCACTTCCTTATCACTAAACAGTTAAAAGTCACCATAGGCCATCATGCATATTAGATAGGAAAAGTACCCTGTTTCCATACCACTACCTCCTCAAGCACCATTTTTCTAGATTTGTTAAGTTGACCCATGGTCTAACAGATGCTTTTTTTAATATCTAAGATACATTTAGAACCTGCACTAGCATCTTGGAGAGGTTCAACATTAAAAAATGGTAGGTTCACTGGTTAAGTATGCAGTTGGCCTGCAATCAATAGTGCTCATTTACGATAACTTTCAGTCCAACTTTTGATATTAGCTATTGAAAATGGCAACATGAAAAACAAAACCATCACTTTATTATGTATTGTACTGAATTTTGATGATGAAAGTCTCCACCATATGTCAAAACACTCTAATCTGTTTTGCTTATTCTCAAGTGTAGATCCTGTAGTTAACAGTAACAATAGAAAAATTAAAACTCTGCAAACACGCCTTCAAAAAAATTTTCTGGGAAAAGATGTATGGAGCACATTTATAGCTAATAAAAAGCTGCATTCTTATCTTACAATAATAGTCATAGAAAACTTAGCGTGACAGGAAAACAGAAATATTCTGAGATGATAGAGAGCATCGTATGGTAAAGGAAAAGGGTGGGAAGTAATCACAACAGTTTGACTTGAGGTGAATAGATGTTTGGTGCCTGGCCATGCCTCCATTCTCATCAATTATGAATAGGTATAGCAGCTATTTTATTAGCGCATCCAGAACATTTTTTCAAAATACCAAATGTTCTCACTGAGCACATTTACTTTACCTATCCTAAATAATTAAAAGTGAAAATTAAACTTCTGATACTCTGTCCCCCATAAGCCATACTGACATAGCTAAAAGGAATTGGTTCATGTACATATGTGTGTAAGTGTGTATGTATGTATACACACAGACACACATATGAATACCAAGAATGAAAAGGTAATATTAGGATACACACATGTATATTTTCATCAATACTTTGATAATTAGATGAAGAGCAACATGTATTTATTTTATTATCGTGTGTGTGTGTGTGTGTGTGTGTGTGTGTGTGAGTACATACATATAATCATTTTAGCCACTGTCTATCCATTGTAGGGTAAAGGCCTCTTCTGCATGTTTCCAACAAATACGGTTCTGAGCTTTCTTTTGCCAATGCAGTCTGCAATATTTGCTGATGTCATCGATCCATCTTGTTTTAGGTCTCTTTGGTAGATGTTTTTTGTCAAATGGAATTTATTCTTTGATTGCGTTGGTCCACCTGCCATCGGTTCTTCTTGCTGTGTGACCAGCCCATTTCCATTTCAATTCAATTAGATGATATTGCATATATTTCTCCAGAACAGAGGTCCCCAATCTTGGCAACCTTAAGACTTGTGGACTTTAACTCCCAGAATTGGAGTTGAATTCTGGGAAATGAAGTCTACAAGTCTTAAAGTTGCCAAGTTTGAAGACTTCTGCTCCAAAATCTCAAATTAACATTTTTACAATAAATCTTTTATTTAATGGACCATTGGAGTTGGGATAAGGAAGAGCAGTTCCCATTTAAATCAATGTCTATTAAATCAAACTGAATTAATGTATCATTATATAACTGATGCACTAACTTGCATCATTTTGTAAAAACAGATTATATAATTAGAGAAAAGATATAAAAAATTGTTTAGACTGCTTCAGACAAATAATTGGAGACGAAATCTTTTTAAAAATTGTTGCATATGAAAACGCACTAATCGCACTAAATGGAGATCCAGAAAAATCAAAGTTTCACTATAAAAATGTGAATATTTACTTAATAAAAATTGATGACTATAATTTAGACTCAGTTTATCCTGATCTGATTTGTATGTGTAATTGGCCAAGGTCGTAGTTCTCTCTATTTTAGTCACAATGGCTATGAATTAATTTCCATGTTAAAAATTCTGATGCACTCGGTAAGTGCAAGAAATGCATACATATCCCATAATTCACCACCCCCAAAGCCAGTAAAACACATCACTTTCATATAAATACATTCTAACTAGTTCTACAAGACAGCTCTAGTGTAATTTCTCATTTTTAAGCAAGTCTAAAGGAAGTGTGTTTCACTGTACTTTTGTCTAATACTGGTAGTGTGGAATTCTATATGCCTTTTGTTGAACTTAGTTTATTACTGATTAAAATCCCATGGAAGCAATAAAAACAATCAATACAAAATGAATATATTGTACCACTACTGTATGAAATTAACTTAAGGTCAAACACCTGCTGAGACAGCATTACTCTGGCTAAGTTTTGAAAGCTCTATAAATTAGAGGCCCTCTGTATCTCCAGATTGTGAGTGCTCCATAAAATGGAGGCCTATTGCTGGACCCATGCCAGTAAATCCGCTAAGGATGGGGATCTGCAACAGGCTCTCTTTTAGAGGAATTAAGTGGTCAGACTTAGTTTCGGCAAGGTGTTGCCTGACATATTCTCACACTGCACTGTAAAGAGCTTTAGAGATAGTAACTAGCACCTTGATTTGGGCCTAGAAGGCAGTTTTGAAACCACTGCAGTGGCTGCACAATTAGGGTTCATTTTGCCTGGCACAAATAGGCCATCTGGGCATGATCAAGGCACAAATTACTTTCACTGGAGCATCCTTGGCCTAAGTAAATCATATCAGCACACCATATTAAGTATTTTTAAAATACAGAATCCATCCAATTTCAGTTGTACAATTTTTATAGTAGCTTCCCTGCTCTGCTCTAAAGAATAATAAAAAATTGGTGGATAAATAAAGCACAGCATAGAGAAACAGGATTAATGCACTCAGTACTGAGAAAATGATCTCAAGTGTTTCATTAGCCATTGCTGAGGGCAAGCCAGGAGGTATCTAGAAAGGGAAAGGGAAAAGTAAGGGGAAGCAGACACATTTGTAGAAATTAGAGGTCAAATAAAAGCAAAGAAGTTCAAGTTCAATAGTTTGAAGCAAGAAGTCTCTGCCAATCTATCTGCAATCTTTTACTGTATTCTTTAGTTGCTGTAGAAGAGGGAGCCAAAAAAGCAAATGATGGGAGAACAGCAAGATGTCTCACTATGCTGTAGAAATTTTGCTCAAGTACTGGCCTCAAGGGAAGCTATTCTCCCACTGACTTCTCAATACTTTGAGATTCAGGATATCATGTCTGGCATTATAGGGTCATGGCAGCTGATTGATGGGCAATTATTTCTGTTGAAAGGGTTCTCTGGGGATAATCACTTGGCAACCACATGGAGCTTAAGCAGAATATAAGTAGGGCCAGGGCAAAATATGGACAGGCCACCCACAGTTTTTTCTACATTTTTTCATCTCCTGATAATCTTTGTTTCTATGCTGCTTCAGACACCTTCACTTCTTCCCACACCAGAGACCGCTAAAGGACAGGCACTTTTTATCAGAGATCTGAACTTAAAGGACTCTTTAATTAAGCCAAGAACTGTATAATGTTATTGGCTACAGATTATCCAACTTCAATATATTTAAACTAAGATATATTCTTCAGAGAATTTGTGAAACTAAATGATTTAGCAATAGTCCTCCTACCTTAAAGAAGGTCATTTGCTAAACTAGGACTAAAAATGAAATAAAATATAGAAAAGATGCATTTAAGCACATGATGAAAAACACAAAAAACATTTTCTATCAGCAATCCATAACAACTGTGGTATAAAATTGTAAATTTGTGCAAGTTCAGTGATCTCAAACCTGACTGGCCTTCTTGCTGTATGAAAACCAGTAGATTCTGAGGGCAGATGTTCAAGATGAATCTAACTAGATTCAAATAAATGAATATAGAATAACAGTAAAATTGTCCACCACTGCATTCACAAGCATTTACGTTTAGCCAATACTGCTGTTACCATGCAAAGTAAGTTTACAAAGAGCACAAAAGGACAATGTATGTTTTATTACTGCTGGCATTGAGAACTATTAAAAGTATTCGATTAAGTTTTTTAAAAATCAGTATTATAAACATTTAGTGCACAGCCACGTACATTTAACACTCAATTTAACTCACTTGGTATCTGGTGCTACAAACACATTGTGCAGGAAGAAACTGCTGGGAATTGTTTCAGATGCTCTAAGGTATGTTAATTTCCAAAGCAAAATGAATTGTGCTGTGAATTTTAACGCATTTGAAAGCCTGTACTTTTTCTCGTTCTGGAACACAAATTTTGCATGTCTGAAGAGCTGTGATTCATCTTAAGAAAACCCATCTTGTGTTAAATGGAACGGAAACTGGACTAAGTGGTCAAATGACAAGTACATTCATATTCAAGCTGTATTATAAATGCATGTACAGTAATTTACGTCTCTCAGCTACCACAAAAGGCGCTTGATAAGCAGGTAATTTGCTAAATGGACTCCTTTATCCAAGTATTCGAAGGGCGTTACAAGAAAAATCTGCAGAGGCATTAATGTGACGTAAAGGTCAAGCATTGTGACATACCTTTCAAATAATCCCGCCTAACTTGCGTTAAGATGAGGAGGCTGCTGGCAGCATCGTTCAGCACGAAGCCCTTGATGTGGTTCTCAGCGCTAAAAGAAGCAGACATTTAGAAAGGAATTACTGACATGCTTCTGATACGATAATAAATGGTTGAGCACCAAGGTGAAATTATAAAAACTACTGTTCGTATGTTAAAAATATTGCTGCAAAATATCGACCTGGAGACAGCTTTTGTGTTATCCTGTCAATGGTTATAGAAGGATAATTTTTTTGTGCATTCTGACAGATGACAAAGTTGGAAATGAGCAACAAAAGAAATAAAGTACAAGATTTTTTTAAACAATCGGTTCAGATTCTTGAATGCTGACATATTACATGACGAAAATAACTGCATGCCCACTATTGTTCTGCTGTATCCTAAGCGGGATACTTTATTCTTCTTTTTAAAACAGTCACCATAATTATAAAATGTAAAACCATTCTTCCTGCAATAAAAAAATGAAACATTTATTTTCAGCACAGTATATTTTAAATAGAATCAAAGGGATATTATGAACCAGTTCTGTATAATTTGGTTGATTTAATTTTCAAATTTTTGTCATCTAGACATATGCAGAATTTAAAAAAAAACTTTATGTATTACTCTGCGGTCCTATAACTAAATTGCATCATTCATTAATTCTGTAATTTAAAAGGCAAAAACAAAACAAAAATGAACAACTTCATGTAGCAGAAACTGCCAGAAATTAGCTTTACTAATATTTAAATCCTTTTTTGGGGGAAAAAACCAGTTGAACATGCTGATCAGAAACCTTTTTCTATTTTCATGTCCATGGCTTTAAATGGTCCTCACATAATTAAATATAGACTTTACTCTTAAAATTCCCCCTGAGAGGAGTAAATACAAGGCTGACATTTGCTGTATCAACAATCAGGATAAACCACAGGGATCATCTTGTGAGAAACAACAGAAGACCCCCCCCTTCTGAATTTATGAACTGAGGGGATTAGGAAATAAACAGAGTCATTGCTAAATTATTCTCCCCAATCTCAAGAAAATCCTCTGCTAAATTCATAATATGACCTTCCTCTCAGTCACTTTCAGCTTCTGGGCCCTCAGGATTTCCTTACTCTTCCAAACCAATCCCCTTAATCTCTGCCTAATCCCTCATTGCTCTTTTTTTTTCTTTTGCCCCATCTGTCAAAACCTGTAAGTCAAAAACTCATGCACAGAACTGTAAATGCCATATTACAAAGGATTTACTTTCCTCAATCTTCCAATCTTTAGTGCAATTAAATAAGTGTTGCTGTTATTACAGACCTAATCCCTTATTTCAAAATTTCTACATTTCTATTTTAGAACTATAGTTAAATTTCATCAAGATCTTTGGGGTGACAATAATAATAAAAAAATATTTTTCTATAAAAGCACTAACATTCAGTATTTCCAATTTACCTATCTGAAATTATTGATTTAAAAAAAATATCTACCATACAGGTAGGAAAAAGAAAACAATGACTTATTATTTCTTCCTTACTGTAAGCTAGGCAGAACTCCCCTCCAAAATAACCTGATCTTGGAATTTTCTTTTCCCAATATACAATCTTATTGTATTTCACTTGGATTACCATTTTTTTAAAAAAAATTAGTGTTTTGTCTCTGCTGGTAATAGACTATGTAAAGTGTATTGTGTTCTGATATATTAGCTTACTTAAATTTTCACCAAAAGTGTTAACCTTTGCCAATGTGATGAAAAGCTATTTCTCTATAAT
Source organism: Natrix helvetica (assembly GCF_964273705.1). NCBI lineage: Eukaryota > Metazoa > Chordata > Lepidosauria > Squamata > Natricidae > Natrix > Natrix helvetica. The sequence goes on from NC_138552.1 coordinate 249,480,963, forward strand.
TTATTAAATATTCAACAGTGCCAGTGATTTATATTTACAATTTACCAAGCAATCCTGAAAATTTTTTGTTTTGACACCTAACATATGTATATCCTATCAAAATTAATGTAAAATATAACAAGATGAGCAGGTGTTATAGAAGAGTCTCTCTTGTTACATAAGGCTACTATTTGGTTAAGAGAATCTTTGTTTCTGTTTTTTTAATTTTCTGGATTAGTATCTATACTGCAATCCATTTTGGAGGCAATGGTAAAGCATGATTCATTAGATATATAAATCAAATATACTGCCTCTCATTCTCTCTTTCTCTAGAATATCAATGAAGGATGGTTTTTATTTTATTTTTCATAACCCTTTTTTTTTACTTGCATGTTTAAAATAATAGTAAGAGGAAAGAATATTAGGTATGTTCTCCATCCTGAGTTTTATACAAATAATAAAGGCGGGATATAAATAAATAAATAAAGATAATAACAACAAAGACTAAACATAGTTTTGTTGGATTTGAGACACAACGCTAAATTACGCTAAAGGAGAATTGGCTAAAGTACAAGAAAAAGGTTCCATGCATTTGGGAAGGGCAACTGGAAAGGACTGTAGAGCTGAAGCTAATTCACATGATGAATTTTCTGTTATTTACTAGTAACCATTTAATTCCTAGTTGTGCAACATGTCAGAGCATAGCGAAATAGAGGTAAGATTTTAGGGTTAAGTGCTGAAGTTAAATTTTACTTCATCATTTTATTCTACATAATTCCAGTATAATTTTATTTAGTTCACAATTTAAATCTTGATTTAATTGTTTTCTGTCCACTTTATTTCTAGCAGATTATTTTTTGAAAGTTAGTCAAATTGTGGGTAATTTTGTGTTTCTGTATATTAATTACTTAAGATAAATCTCTATTTTTTTGAGCATATAAAAATCTCAGGTTATTTTCTAGTAGCTATTCAATTATATTATTGTTGTTTTTGTTATAATAAATTTAGTCTAATAAACTTCCCTCTCAACAAAGTCTTCTGATTTAAAACTTTTATGTCATTCTTGATTACAATGTAAGCTAACTGTAAAGATAATTCATTCCTCTAACAGTCTCAATATTTATAGCTGATACCTACCACTGCTATTTCTACAGTGCGATGGATCAGATTACAGTTGGATATGCTGGCCAAAGATAATCTTCTGTATGTTAATCTCTCTTTCTCACTATCAATATAAAATCAATCCAGACTCTAATAAATTTATGTCAAGAAACTTTCTGTAAGAGATTCAAACAATTGAAGAAATGTGTGGCACAGCTGCATATTCAAATATCTATTCCACACTGGGGATTTTATGCATGAAGCTAAACTATCTGATTCACTAAATGACATTTATTCCTATTCATATGGTTCTATTTGTTCTCTGGTTTTGAGATCCCAGGACTACATATAAGAAGTGTTTGGTGTTTTGATAATATGCACATTTGTTAAATTGTTAAGTGTACCAAATGTGTGACTTGGTCATGATGGACTATTGACAAAGATGACTTCAGAATGTGAACTTTTTTTATTTAACAATGGAAAGTCTAGTACATTACATTGACACTGTCCTTAAATAACAGGCAAGGTATGAAATAATGTATGGGGATAATTACCCATGTGTAGGCAAAATTACTCATACCTGCTAAAGAGAGATGCATATATAAAATGACTTACATTTTTTTAACTTCCATTGCTTCTGTAAGAGAACCATGGCTGAGCAATGTTTTGATAAGATTGTTGTAACAATTGACATTAAGTACAACGTCCTTCGCCATTAGGAAAAGTCTGTATGCCTCTGCAAAAGAATTTAAAAAACAATAAATATGTCAGCGTTTATTGAAATGGCACAGTAAAATTCCCATCTCTTCTTTATAACAGCATGTGAAACAAATGTTTCTCTGCTTCTTTCTGAGCAAAAAGCTAAATTTAAGAGCTGTTTTAGTGTCCAATAAAAATCTCATTTCTATTGAACTTTTAGCAACTTAAATTTGTCTTCATATAAAAGGGGGGGGGGGGGAGAATTACTGCCACCAATGAGAAACAAGTTATATCTTAGCCAGTCACAAAACAGCCCTTTTCAAAATCACTGTCAAATTATTGCAATGCTACTCATTTACGAATACTCTACATTGAATGTTAAGATAATTCCTAATTCTTGTGGTTAATATTTATGCCAGAAATCTTTTGGAAATGTTAGCAGTATTTCTACTTTTGAGAGATGAAATTATTTGCTTACAACAAGGTTTACACAGAAACATACCATTTATAAATATACTACAACAGCATTTATCTGACTGATTAATGGTTTTATTTCACACATTCACAATAACTGACAGTCAAAAGACATTATTAATAAGAGGAAACTAAGGAGGAAAAGAGAAGTATTCTTTTCAATCATTTACTTTTTTGAACAAGATTAAGCAGATGTGAATGTCCCACAAAAACATTAATCTGCTCTAAAAATAAATGTTACTTATCTGAAAAAAACCCACTGTTCAACAGTTTACTTTAGAAAGGTTTTTCTTTGAAGACATTTTGCTTCTCATCCAAGAAGTTTCTTCAGCTCTGTCTGAATGGTGGGAAATGGAAGGATTTATACTTCTTGCAGACAGCTGGTCATTTGTATTCTTTTAAGATTTAAAAAATAAAAAAAAAATGGCTGTGCTTAATGACTCGCTAAAAGAATGCAAATGAGCAGCAGTCTGCAAGGAGCATAAATCCTTCCATTCCCCACCATTCAGACAGAGCCGAAGAAGCTTCAGCTTCTTGGATGAGCAGAATGTCTTCAAAGAAAAACCTTGGATGAGACGCAAAACGCAGAATGTCTTCAAAGAAAAACCTTGGATGAGACGCAAAACGCCTTCAAAGAAAACCAGAAAGTCCAGTTATCTTTTGAAAAAAAGCACACTTGCTCCCCCACCCCTGTCCTTCTTTTCTGTATTATTCGTATTTATAGACCGCCCCTTCTCCCAAAAGGGACTCGGGGCGGTGTACAGTCACTAAAATGCGTTATAAAATACATACATAAAACAGTTAAATAATTAAATACGTAGGTGGAGGAGGTTGCAAGACTGTATATAGAATAATAAATATAGTACATTAAAAACTTATTAAAACCCCAAACCCAATTAAAATGAATAAATCCCCGGGAGGTAAAACTAAGAAAGTGCCAGGCCAGCTGATTGAAATAGGTGAGTCTTTAACTTTTGCTGGAAGGAACGGAGATCGGTGGTAGTTCGAATGTCTGTAGACTAACCACCCCCAAATCCTGCAACCATTCTTCATGTTTTAGTCTCCAGGTCTTTAATCATCTTAGTTGCTCTTTGTACTTTTTCCAAAGTCTCAATATCTTTTTTGTAATGTAGTGACCAAGACTGGATGCAGTATTCCAGCTGTGGCCTTAATATCTCATTAGCAACAAAATAATTACTCTAGTATCAAAAAAAGTCTAGTCAATTATACCAAGTACAAGGAAATGGGGCTAATATGCCAATTCCACTCCAAGCATTCCTCCTTCCAAAGATGGAACACTTTGATCTTTCATGATAAGACCAACACATTGCTTTCCTACAATAGAGTCAAAACATTTGATAGTGGAACAAACAGTTTGTGAGGGCTTATCTTTTACTAAAGGAGATTAATTGTATAGGAACTATTTTGTGCAGCACTCTCTGAATATCTCTTTGGCTAAGGTGGATGGGTTAAGTTGGTAGTATTTATGATTATGTGACAATTCAATATATAGCTCATAAGCTCGCTTCATACAAGATTTTATCCACCTAGGAAGGGAAGAATATCCATTGGAGAGAGAAGCAATAAATTATTTCCCATGATAATGAATACACGTAGGTTGCAATGATCTTAAAGACCTTTCAAATTCAGGTTAACTGAAGCTAAGGCACCCATTTTTAGTCCTCCTCTTTGCTGGGTGGGAAAAAGAATGTGCGCTCTTGCTGGAGCTGCTGGGGCTTGTTTGGACGTCTCTCTTCTCACAGCATGTTTTGAATAGTAGGAACTAGAATTGTAAGAACTAAAGGAATGACGGAAATAACTTGAAGTCCTACTACCCTTACTTTCATAACTTTTGTTGGCTAGGGATACAGTTTTTCTTTTCTTAAATATCTAGGGCTTCTCCAAACAATTTTCCATCCTTGAATAGGCCCAATAAGAGCACCAAAGCAGAAAGAATCTCCGTACCAGTTCTTCAGCCATAACTGCCTTCCGGTGGTAATAGTAGGTGGCATTCGTCTAGCTCAAAATTCTAAGCTATTTTGGGTAATGTCTACCCAGAAAAGATCCATCTTGTCCAGCTAATTCATGCCCCTTCCAAATTCCTTATGCTTAGGGCAATGGATTAACTGTTTTGTCTACAGGAAACAGGATCCAAAAAAAAAAACCAGATATAGCAAGAGAAGCTATAGCTTCACGAATTCTATTCTACAGTATTTCTATCCTGCTATCTTCTTGTTCTGAGGTGGCATTTTCCCCATCTTAATATACTATCATTGATTGTCAGATTTTACAATCAAAACAGAAACAAAATTAGAACAGTAACTAAGTTTTATAAAAATGTGGTACAGTAGATTCAGGTAACATTTTGTAAATATTTGGCACTAAAGTTCATAGAACATCAACTGTGACTATACAGAAAAAAGTTAATATTATCTTCAACAACAATTTAAGAAGCCAAAACTGATTTACCTGTGTGTTTACCAATTTTACAAAATTGGTTTATTTTTTCATTAACTTGATATGTTTGTTCAGGAAGTGATGACAAGCCAATTGCTGCAGAATCATCATTGCTTTCATACCAATTCTTAAAAAGAAACAAATAAGGGTCTTCATTTTTCTAAATACATAATACTCACTTATTAGCAAATTAAAAAGAATTATTCTAGCGTAGCTATTTCATCATAAAAACACTGAATCTAATTTACCCCAGGTACAGTAAATGGAATTTTCTGATTATTGGCTTTAAAAATACATCCTAGCAAATGCAAAGTTCTTGAACGGGGAACAATGTTTTCTTCCTGCATTTTAGTCCAAACAGATTCAGCCTTTTCCAAATCATTATTTTTTTCTGAAAGAAGAAGAGAAAACAATTACATATATATACTGTTGATAAATGTATTTTAACATATTTCCACAAAAAACAAAGATTTCAAGTTTCAAATATTTTAGCAAAATCTCCACTAAAACTAATAAGCTAAAATAAAAAGTACTTTTTTCCTTACTTTCCTTTTATGAAACAATAATGGGAACACCACTGGTTACCAAGAGAAGGAAGATTTTATTTCAAAAACTTGTTTCCACTCTACTTATATTTACTTTGGAAATTTGACTATCCATAACAATAAGAATTAGAAGTCATATCACATTATATTAAGTGAAACTTCATTAATTTTCTGTTCTGGTTTTATCATTTGGAGATGCTGTTTTGTTAAATTAATTTAAGCTCTTTGTTGGATCCAAAAGATCCTTCTAAGGATGGAAACAAAACAGCTGTTGTTGATATAAGTACTTAAGCAAAGTTTGACAAAGTGTCATAATTGATAACTTTGTTTGTACTTTTATGTACTCATTCCTGCAAAGGGATGTGCCCTAGGATCACAAAAGAAATGCGGTTGTTTTGTTCATTTTTTAAAATTCATACAACACTAAGCATATAAAGTACCTTTCTTAAACTACCAGCATAAATCCTAAATACAGTTGGCAGACAATAATGCTCCTGGGTCTATTTTCTTTCATTTCTATGATGAAGGATTATAATTAATTACCAAATATAAAGCATTAAAGAACACATTAATTTGTCTTCTAAGAAAAAAACTGTTCTTTTCATTTGAATAGAGGAATTGGTTGTGCCTTTTATTTTTGCTGACTGGATACATTTTTCATAAAATTTATTTTCTTTTATTTTCTTCTTTTTTTATTATTATTTTCCTTCTACAACACCTTACAGCAGTGGTTCTCAACCTGTGGGTCGGGATCCCTTTGACCATCGGAAAACACGTATTTTCGATGGTCTTAGGAACCGAGACACCAATTTTATGGTTGGGGGTCACCACAACATGAGGAACTGTATTAAAGGGTCATGGCATTGGGAAGGTTGAGAATCACTGCCTTAGTCATTATATCAACATTATTATGTCATCATACCTGTACATGTAAATATTATTTCACTTCTATGTTTATAAACCTTTATACACAGTTCTCTCTCTATATATATATTTATATATATTGTTTTTCGGCTTAATTCATTTTATTCTTGTTTTGCAGCCATTTGTACCAATTGTTCCAAATTTCATAATATTCCAACTCTTCTTTGTCTTTTAATTTTAGTGTTAATTTGTCCATCTCTGCACAATCCAAAAATTTTTGTATCACTAATTCGTCCGATGGGATATTATTTTGTTTCCAGCATTGGGCAAACACTATTCTAGCTGTGGTCAGCACATGTGTTAATATGTACTTAATTTTATTTGTATATTTCCCTTTGATTATTCCCAGCAGAAAGAGTTCGGGTTTGTATTTTATTTGTTCTCCTGTAATTTCTTGCACCCATTTCCAAATTTTTGTCCAATATTTTTGAGTTTCCGGGCAGGTCCACCATATGTGATAGAGAGTTCCTTGTATTTTTTTTACACTTCCAGCAGGTCAGATTCATGTTTGCATACATTTTAGCCAATCTCGTTGGTGGTAAATGCCAACGATAAGACATTTTATACATATTTTCTTTGAGTGCTACTGATCGTGTTAGTTTATAATTTGTGTTCCAAATTCTTTCCAAATCCACTAGATCTATATTGTGTCCAAAGTTTTTGGCCCATGCTATCATGCAACCTTTAACTTTTTCTTCTTCTAATGTTATTTCTAATAAATATTTGTAAATTTTCGTTATGAATTTATTTTCCGGGCCAATTAAAAGTTTATCTTTTTGTTGTAATTCTATGTATATTCCATATTCGTTTACATCTTTTTTGTATCTCGATTGTAGATGAAGGTATGGCCACCAGTCTATATTTATATTTTGCTCCTTTTAATTCCTGATTTGTTTTCAAATTTCCTTGGATGTCTAAAATTTCACTATATCTAACCATTTTCGATAGATCTAGTGTATTGGGATGTGTCATGGCTTCCATAGTGGAAAGCCATGTTGGTATTTTCATGTAGTATTTTTCTCTAATTTTATTCCAGACCTGTATCAGTAATCTCTAATATAGTGTCTATGAAAGTATTTTTGTTTCTTTTTACCCTCTTCCCATAGGAAAAAGTGCCATCCCGTTTGCAAATCGTGGCCCTCTAATGTTAGTATTCTTTTATTTTTTAAATTTATCCAATCCCTAATCCATGTTAATGCTGCTGCTTTGTAATAAAGCTCAGAGAGTCCCATACGACCTCTGCTTCTGTCATCCTGTAGAACTTCCAACTTTATCCTGGCTTTCTTCCCTTGCCATATAAATTTTAATATAATCTTGTTCAATTCAATAAAAACATTTTTCTAATTTTATGGGGATTGTTTGAAATAAGTATAACAGTCTTGGCAATACATTCATTTTTATTGTGGCTATTTTCCCTAATAATAATAGTTGTAGTTTCCCCCATAATTCTAGATCTTTTTTTATTTGTTGCACTAATTTTGTAATTATTTTCTTTTATAGTTGAGCACTTTGCAGTTAGCCATATTCCAAGATATTTAACTTTCTTTGTCACTTGCAGTCCTATTATTCTTTCTAATTCTTTATTTTGTTCTTTCAAATTTTTAGTTATCATTTTAGTCTTTTCTCTATTAATCTTTAACCCTGCTACATCTTCATATTTTTCTAATTCTCGCATTAAACTATTTCTTGTTTCTAGCGGATCTTCTATAATGAATACCAAATCATCTGCAAAGGCCTGAATTTTATACTCCTCTCTTTTAATTTTAGTTCCTCTTATCTCTGAATTTTGTCTAATTCTTATTAGCAGACTTTCAAACGTCAGGATAAAGAGCAGAGGTGATAGTGGGCAACCCTGCATTACTCTTTTCATTATTTTAAAGGTCTCTGTACTTTCCCCATTTAATAATATATTTGCCCTTTGGGTAGAGTATATCGTTTCTATTAATCTTTCAAATTGGTCCCCTAATTTCATATTCTTAATTTGTTGCGTCATGAATTCCCAATTTAAATTGTCAAATGCCTTCTGTGCATCCAGAAAACTCTGGATGCGCCTCATACTACTCTAACATATTTGCTACTATTATGGTATTATTCCTAATTTGTCTTGTTGGGAGAAATCAGTTTTGGTCTGGATGTATAGTCATTTAATAGTTTTTTCAATCTCTCCGCTATTATTGTTGTGAATATTTTATAGTCTGCATTTAACAATGAGATTGGCCTGTAGTTTTGAATCTGTTTTTTATCTGCACCTTCTTTAAATATTAATGTAATATGTGCTTCCCTCCATGAATCCGGTATTTTTGCTTTCATCAGTGCCTCATTATACATCTCCAACATCAAGGGTTCTATCAGTTCGTTCAATTCATCTATTATTTTATACCATTCTGCTGGAAATTCATCTGGGCCTGGCGTTTTATTATTTTTCTGTTTTTGGCTCTCCTGTTTCAATTCTAGTTTCGTTATTTTTTTTGACAATATTTCTTTCATGTCTTCTGCTATTGACGGTGTTTCTTCTCCGTTCAGATATTCTTTTATTTGTTTTTCATCTACTTGTTCCCCTTTATACCGATTCTCAAAGTACTTTATTTTATTTTATTTAAATTTATTTTCTTATATTTCTCTGTAATAGGCATATTGTCAATATATTGGGAAGGAGAACAATCTCCTACTGGGGGAAAATATGCTTTGAAACCCAATGGTATGTTTCTTAATTTAAAGTGAAATTCTGACCCCCTTTTTGCTTATTTTCTGCTGAATAGTAAGCCAATAGTAAACTATCTAAAACAGAGCTGTGGAGGAAGAAGTGGGTTAATCCACTGCAGCAAAAAAGCAGATAGTCCTTTGCATTCTAAAGATAGTTTCATAATGCTTCCTTCCATTTTGTGTAGGTTTACAAGGGTAACTGACCTATGCAAATAGGAGAGACCAGGCAATGAAAGAAAAGCTTTCAGCATTCATATTTAAGTTCTATTAAGAAGTTTTTCCCATATGACATTAAAGTAACACGTAAAGGTATCAATCTGGATCAGTACAATAACAGACATCCAAACTTTTTCCACCCCTCACCATTCCATAATTTACTTTAGAAAATTGTTTTTAAAAAATAAAATATCTTTTCTGGGTCATTTTTTCTGTGAGTTGGGAGCCAATTAGCAGACACCACGGCCTCTTGTCAATATCTGAGTTCCCCAGTCAATTTTGTGATCCAAAATGCAGGCCACTCAAAAAAATTGGAGGGGGGGGGGAAATGCATAAATCTGCCCATGTATGGAACATCTGATTTTGATGTTTTGGTCCAGACACTGAATGAAATTGGGTTGTTTTGTTGCAGATGACTGAACATTTGCTGTTTCATGAAGACTGGGAAAAGATGCAGGAAGGTGGGATACACACCACTCCAAGGTGGCAGAAGTAGCCAAGGGAAAACAAAGAAGGAAGTGTGTGTGTCTGGGGGGGGGGGATAGGGAGGTTGGATATGCCACTATTCTAATGTGAAGGGGGTGGGGAATGGGGGTAAGCCTTGCCTTACATGTCCTGTTAAATCTTCTGGAATCTGTTTTGTCCAAATCACCCAAACAACCAAAATGTTCAGTTTGTTTCGGCTAAACTATAGCTTCTCTGAAAAGGTTCAGCAGAACTTCTGAAAAAATAATTTGCTCTGGGTTTTAACACAACACATTTTCACCTTTGTAACTACTCTTAGTTTTAACAGAATTTGCAATTGAGGCTATACTGCTCCAACTTTGAGCAGTAACATACCCATTCTTAAAAGCATATATATAAAATCTGTAAAGCTGTTTGACAGTACAAATACATATGAACTTCTGATTTCCCCCCAAAAACAATAATTTCAGCTATTTAACATGCTTGCCAAATTTAAACCTCCCTGAGTTGAATGTGCACTCAGTCACCCTGTGCTATGAGGCTCTCAATTTTATAGCATTTTCCTCTTAAGCTTAACAAGTTGCCTACGTAATGGTAAAATTATGAAAGGCTTGGAAGAATGCAAGTGTACTTGGCTATCTTCTATTGAAAGCAATTATGTACATAGCAAAGCAATTTTTTTCAAATTCTTTTGCAGACATCAAAACAAGACAGTTCAAAGTAAAGGGAGAAATTACACAGACACTTCTTGGATTTCTGAAACATGGTTCAGTACTACAGAATGATGGGAAATGGCAACTTTCTTTAAAAAACTCCTCAAGAGATAAATACCACCTATGCAGAAGAAAATAGGTGGTTTACAAAAACCTTCAATTACCATTCAACCAAAGTAAGCCAACTGTAGAATGTTTCCCTATTCAAGTTAATACTTTAGAACTGAAAGAAAGAAACCAACTGGTAAATTGGAATGCAGCCCAAACACACTGAATATTTCAGTGTGGAATATGGACAAGTTGCTGAACTGAATGCAAAAATGCCACTTAATTTTCCTTGTGGTCTTTTTTTTTCTTAAATAGAATATATGAGCATTGGTCAGAAAGAAGGAAAAGTAGCGTTATGCCAAGATCTTTAAACGAGAACCTGCAACAGAATTTGCAGGAGGGCGCGGGGGGAGACAGAGAGGAAGATGAGGAAACTGAAGGCCCAATGAAGGCCCCCAGGTTGTAGGGAAATGGTTACAAATGTAAACAAGTATAAATATGGACTTTTATGCTTGTGGCTAAACAGAATCCACAATCATGGTTGTAACCAGCTCACTTAGATAATATCTGAACGAAAGTAGTTCAGATACCAGATTTCTTAAGTTTTCTAAATCTCTTTCAAAACAATGTGTATGGAGGGAAGAAAAGCAAGATACCTGTTTTGGTCCTTTTCCTTGAGAAGAAGCTGAACTAGACACAGAATCCTCTTTTTATCTGAGCAATATGGAAAAGAGGCCTATGTCATGTGTTTTCCACAATGGAGGCCTCAAGGTGAACTTTGGTCTTTTCCAGTTAAGAACTGGTAGGAAATACCTATTCCTGAGATTTGAAACCTTTCAGAACGGGCAATATTGGATGACATTAATATTTAGTCTTGTCTGGTATATGGGAGTTCTATGCACCTAACCTCTGTAGTGGTTTCTACATGTTATTTTTAATTAGTTATTATAAGGATACATATCTATTTTTCATGCTACTACACAGTTGCATTAGCTTTTGGGGGGCTGCTTAGCAATTATATTCTTATGATAGATAAGTCTAGCCTATGAAACAAAATAAAACTGGTCACTTTACTTACGGTGTAATAACAACAGAGAATAATATATCTTATCTCTATCACAGTCAAAGAGGTTTTGAGTCAGTGTTACCATGGCTTCCAGGCTCTCACCCTTTAAAATAAAAATAGAACATGTATATTATAATATTCATATTTTTTTTGTTTACATTGGGCAATTATACAACTTCCCATATGGTCTATGTTGACAAAAGTGTGAAGGCCTAATTAATAGGAAAATAACATTGAATGAATCACATGTTTTCAAAACATGGACCAATGATTTAGCAATAATTTTCATAATCTATGAATTCTTAGAATGCGTGTAAACAAAAAGAACTATAAAAATATTCAAAACATGCACAGGTATTTCAAACATCTTATTACATAAATATATCTAACACAGCAATTTCCATATATTTGCATTAATAGGATTCAGACATTTGCCCCTCAAATATTCTCTTTTAGTATGAAACCACTTTCATTTGTCTTTTGGTCTAATATGCCAGCAACTGCTTCAACGTCTAAATATATAGGTAGGTTTATCTGGAAAGCTATTTGCCTTGTTGGAGAGTGGTTGATAGCACTTTTTAAAAATACAGATAGCATAATGTTTGAGTTCTTAAACCCATGGGTAATATAGTTCACACAGCCTATAGTGCCCATTTTTTCCTCACTTCTACACATTGTGAGGTATAAGAAAAAGCACGTCATTGGGCTTTTTTGAAAGGAACAAGAGGCATCACTTGTGGCTATTTTTGTCACCTCTCAGAAGAATCAACCGGGGTAAAGAACTTGAAGGAAGAAGCAACCTGCTTCCCAAAAACCGAACCATGTAAACTCTCCAAAACAATAAAGGGAGATCTTTGCCTGGGGTTTTGCAGCAGGGATAGTAATAGCTCATTAACTGTATGAACTAACAAGTTTTTGCAAAAATGGAAAGAAAGGAGAGTGATCAGAGCAGCTGTATGTTCTGAAGGACTGTCCATTGAGCTTTGCGGATGAAAGGATAATTATCCTATTATAATCTCTTGATAGACCAATATCAACAGCTTCTAATTACTCAGCAAGAATTAGTGAATGATTGCTTCCTGCAAAATAAGCAACAATTGCAAGAGGATTTATTCCAGCCAATTTCCAGATTGGAGTTTTTCTGAATGAGGACAAGTTTTTCTGGGGAGTTTAAATGATAGTCCCAGTACATTTTCTCTAGGGCAAGAATTTGTACTTGGTTAAAATGAAAGCCTGACAGGAGAACAAGAAGAATACAAGTTCTATTATCAGTGGTTCCCTTAAACATGAAATGAGTCAGTTTGGTGTAGTGGTTCAGGCATCATGCTAGAAACTGGGAAAAAGTGAGTTGTAGTTCCACTTTAGGCATAAAGCTTGCTGGATGATCTTACTCTAGTCACTTTCTTTTAGCTATTGGAAAGAGAAAATGCAAACCATTTCTGGAAAATTTTGCCAAGGAAACTGTAGGGACTTGTCTATACAGTCTCTGAGAATCAAACATGATTGAACAGAAAAGAGAAAAAATGGAAAAAAATTAAACAAATGAAAATGAATAGAGCAAATCTATAATAGTGACAATGCTTCTAGCATGTTTTGACCAGAAACAGTCACAATTCATGTAAAGGGTGAGAAGAATGGTGTGAAAATAATAGTGCCTTAAAGATTATCTATATAGCAACATCTCTCAATCCTGGCAAATTTAAGACATATGGACCTCAACTCCTGGAATTCTCCACACATTTTAAAGTTGCCAAGGTTGAGAAGCAATGATCTAAAGTAGGGGTGTCCAAACTTGGGAACTTTAAGACTTCTGGGAGTTGAAGTCCACAAGTCTTAAAGTTCCCAAGTTTGGACACCCCTGATCTAAAGGATAAGAAATCAAGAATAATTAATCAAAGAGAAATTATAATACTGCCTTCTGGAAACTGGATTAAATACTATTCAGTGATCACTTCAGAAAGTAATCTATTTGTCCTTGGATATGAATGATTTGATAGTAATGTGATAAAATTCTACTGAATCAATAACATACACAAACCAAAATTAATAGTATACATACATTATTATTTGTAATACACCTGTTTGCAAACCATTCCAATTTTTCTGGTTTTGCTCGTAAGCCAGGTGTCTGTAAAAGAAGATTTCAAAATCAGTAAGTAATTGTTTTCTAAGGATAATGTCTTCAAAACAAATTATTAACCTGAATTTGTAATTTGGTTTCCTAAAAGGCGAATGTCAATTGAACACCCACTGGGCATTATAGTAAAAAATTCTTACTTAATCTAAAATAGCAAAAACAACATTTGTTTTTTAGAATAAAGTTTAAGGTATCAATAGAATTGTGCTTTTAATTTAAACTGACATTCTAAGGTAGAATATACATATAAATACTATACTTTCAAGTGCTTATTCCTTGAGACATTCTGTCTTGAAGACTAGACTTTTTGTACCTATTGTTTATGTCTTAGTCTACTGATGCGGACTACCTTAATTGCTTTTACAGGATCTAATTTTGTATACACCTATTTATCGATAAGATTCACTTAACATAAGGTAATTTGTTAGAACACAAAACTCATTTTATAACTGTCTTGCTTAGCAACAGAAATTTTGGGCTGAATTGTGGTCATAAGTTGAGGACTACCTATATAGGCAAAGTGGGCTGAAACATTTTTTAAGTCTTGGGAAACAAGATAACATTTGGAAGTGGATCAGACAGACACCTCTGATTCACTGGATATAAAAATGAGATTTGGGTATAGGGAGTATATAATAAAGGAGGGTTATAAATAACAATATTGTATTTTGACAATGCAAGTCAGGTATCTAGAACTTTCCAATACAATTCCAAACTTTTTTTTCTGCACTATTGTCTTCCTGACAGTCACTTCACAATAATCACTCACAATGAAAAGATTTGTAGGGTTAAGTAACCATCCTGTTCATATTATAGCAGAAGTATATATTTTTCAAAAACAGATTTCCTTTAGTACCCTACTAGCCAGTAGCCCATGTTATTTTCCAGTAACCATGAGCCAATATTCTGCTTCAGAATACTCTGTAAACCTATCTATGTTACTGTTAAATTCCTATTCTACTGAGTAATATCATTAGCATATCATATTTAACACCCAACAGGTAAAAAATTGAATAGTTTTAAGTAGCCAAACTTATAAAACAATGCCATAGCAACACTGAAACAGTAAAATTTTGGAAAGATCTGAGCACTTAATTTCCTTCTCACATAGAGATTCAAAAGAGAATAAAATATGATTATCAGACAAATACATTCAAAAAAAATCTTTAAATATTATTTTACAGTTCACGTTATACTTGCAAGCAGGTACAAAAAAAAGAGCTCGTTCAATTATCACTTTTATTTCATACTGAATCTATTTGATGAGAATATACAAAACAAAGTAGCCAATCAAGAACTATAAAATTTACATTTTACAACTATAAAATTAATATTTCAATTTAAAAAAATGTAAATCAACTATTTTCATTTTATACCCCTTGACATTATACAGAAGTACTGTGTTTCACTTGAAATTGCAGATAATCCCCTTTGTGAAATGGCAAAAATCAGATTCAGCTTTCACCTCCAACTTTCAATATTACTTATGCTCCAAATGCCAATTATCTAAACAGCTTTAAAAGCTGAAAAAGTGTATGTAGCAAATCCTTTTCGCTTAAGAAATTATTCTGCACCAATCACTGAATTATACTATGGATGTTCTTGCATTTCATTTTGAAATGGAGAAGTGTTTTCACATATACCATGTTCTCAATTATTAGAAGAACATCTAGGTCAGATTAACTAAATCTCTTGGACTGCCACAGTAGTCTGTATTGGCAGTTTATCTCTAACCATCCTACTGCATTTTCAAAAATGAGTTTAACGTTTCAATTATAACATCTATCTATACTTTATTATGGATTATAATTATGTATTGCATTTTAATAAAGTTTGTTTCTAAAGTTGTTAATCACTCCAATAGAAATTATATAGCTAAATATAATTGTATAGTGTTTCCTTTTCACCTATAATTGTACGTTTTAGTCGCAATTTTCAAACATATTTACTTTCTAATGGGTCAAAAGTATATGTTTCTGTATTATGTCACATTTACATCTCTGCTATTGTGTTAATCTCTGCCAACCTACCTATAGATACTTTTATAATTATTAAGGGAGCATCTGCTTTATTGCTATTGTATATTTTGTGTGTGTAAAAAAAAACCTGACAAAGAGCAAATAAGCATTTTAATTATTTTATTGAAAGAGCAACATGTTTACTAGCATTTCATTATTTTATTTGTTTATTGTATTTATATGCCTGCCCATTTAACAAAAAACACAGTATAACTTGAGGGAAATAGAACTGAAACCTTCTTTTCCCAAGCAAACAGAAAACCATGCCATAGCAGAAGCACCTTCTGACCATCCTGTCATAAAAAATGTGTTGACAAACTAATATGATTTTGAGGACTCTTCCAGGGGAAGGAGGTCCAAAGATCTGAAGGTTTAATTATTTTTTGGGAGAAAGTCCATAGTGAACTACCACTAACAGCTGAACTCAAGTGAGAAAGCCACAGGTTTTTGTCCTCTTCCTTTCTCTCATCCAGCCAAGATGCTAACTGGCAGTTTTTAATTTAATTCTTAAAGAATTCCAATTTAGAACTTTTTAAGTAAACAGGAATGTTTATTTAAAATACAGGTAGTCTTTGCTTAAGGATGATGACTGGGACCAGCAACTCTATTGCTAAGCAATGTGGCTATAAAGCACAACATCATGTAATGGCAACTGCAGCAATTCCATTTGCTGCAATTTAGCAAATTCTGCTCAGTTGTTACGTTCAACATTATGCGATCACCGTTTGCAACCTTCTGCCAGTTTTCCATTGACACTGTGTATCAGAAGCCAGCAGATTGCAAGTGTGTCTGCAGGATGCTGAAACCCTGATAATTGCGAGCTGGTAGCCAAGACCCCAATTCTTGATCACATGACTGCAGAACACTGATGATCACAGCTATAAGGACTGATCATAAGTCTCCTTGTTCAGCACTTTTATAACTAACAGTCACTGCACATGTGGTCATGAAGTGATGACTACCTGAATGCATTGTACTTAGCATAAATAAGCAAAGCTCGAGAAGATACAGATTGTGTGTGTATGTAAAGTAAATGAATTATGCACAGATGGCTGAATAAAATCAAAAGAAAAATAAATAAAATATTGCAGTGTATATTAAAAAGAAGGGGGGGAAGCTTAAATACACTAAAGACAATGCACTTCTTGTACAGGCTACAAAATAGATGTATCCAATTTAGACCTATGAAGAGCAGGGCACCCGAGTGGTAATGGTACCAATAAGCACTTATCAAACAGCAGGAAGAACTGGACTTCTCTAGAAAGCAATAGGTCTCTCAGTTCTAGCACTCAGTATGACACTGTGGTCAGTCAGATTTGTTCAGAAAGCTTCCAAGTAAAATAGGATATAAGGGCAAGTATATGTTTACATCGCTGCTTCTTAGCAACTGTTAATGAAGATAATATCTAAACATCAAGGTTAGAGAAGTAAATTTTGGGGAAATGTTTAAAACCCAGGAAAAATAATATTTCATTTTGTTCCTATCATAAATTGAGAAGAGAAATAATCCCCTTACCTATGTTAAAAGGTAGATTAAATTTTCATCAATCCTTTAATTTGTAACTTTTTTGACAATTCAAAACTAAACTTGTCAATCAGATCGTGTAGCTGAGTACAATTAACATTAATTTAGATAAATTCCTGTGTTCTTTCTGTGCAATTATTTACAAACTACATTATAATTAAAAATATTCCTTGGAGGTTTTTTTTCCGTTTGAAGCAAAATTAAATTTCACATTTTCCAAAGATTAATGTTTCACTTGTGCTCTCACTAATGTGCAAAGTAGTAAATGAATATTGAGTTGGGGGCAAGGAAAAATGCAATTGATTTGGCCCGTTTCAAAAAGCAAAACGTCAATGAAAACTAGATAAACATACTAGTCCTACATAGATCATGTCAGCTACTATTAGGGTTCTTTGCTTTCCAACTGGACACATCGTCACATCATAGAAAAATGGACCCAATATATACCTTCCCCAACAGGATATTGCTCTTGGTCACCTCCATCCTTCTAGAACTTGTAAAGCGTTGTCGCCACCTAAATATGTCTTTCATACTCAGACACCTTTGTTCTCAGTTGTTTAAATACCCAATTCAAACGAAAGCCTCAAAGTCTATAAAGTAGCATAAAACCTTTGTTTTGTTTTGCTTTTCAAAAGTTCTTGTGCTAATTGGGATGAGATGCTGTTTCAGTGTGATTGCTCCTTCTTTGGTTGCTTAAAGTTGCCAAGGTTGAACAATTGCCTTTGCTTATCATGTTTCTACACCCCTTTTCTCACTCTTAGTATTTGCTTTTTTAAGCTCAGGGGTGGGATGAGGCTGCCTCTGGGCATTGGCATGTTCTTGAAAATGCCAGGGCTGGCTCAATTATCAAAGGGATCTGCCATATCGGCTTGGATGCTTCTGGATAAAGTTGTGAATGAAGGCATGAGGGAAGTGGGAAATGTTTCTCCCTGGCTACACCTCCTTTTCCCAAATGCAGAGACAGCAATCCCAAATTCACTCCCTCACACCTTCCACTCTCTATAAGCTGCTTACTATAGTAAGAGAAAAAGAAGGGCTAAACGAAAGATCAGGCTACAGCAGACACTGCTGTTTGGCTGATTAACTCTTAGACAAGCATTACAAATAAATCTAAGTATAGTCTACAGCAAATTAAATTCCAGTGCTTTAAAGAACAAAGAATTTGTTAGAAAAGAGGATTAACAACTTTACACCCAGGAATGCTGGTTTAATTTGTTTCACAATGTAAGATTTATATGCAAATATTATGTGGATATTTAATAGGAAATTTGACAAAGTAAAAAAAAACAATTTGAATATACAGGAGATTATTTCATTTCTAAACATAATTATACATATTTTAAAAAGCTGCCTAAGGTCTCCCTTGGCTTCCTACACTCATATGTGATTAGATTTGAGCTCTATTTAATGTTAATTACAACAACACTAATTAATGGCTAAAAAGTTTAAATATATTCCAATTAACACTAAATAGCTGTAAGAGATTAGGCTACTTTAGATATACTCTCACCTCAATGATCTTCTTGGCTTCTTTGTATTTGCCAGTTGCGAGAAAGGCAAAGAAGAGATCAAACAATATTGCCATCTGTTTTTTCTCTTCGGTGAGAAAGTCGAAAACTGTAAGATTTATTTAAAAGACTCATTAGGTTATGACTTACATTAACAAGAAACACTAAAGAGAGTAAGTTATATGGTCAATTGTAATTTTTTATTCAATGTCATTTACAGGTCTCTTATAATGGTGAAATAAAACAATGACCGCTAGAAAATCACAAAATTAAGCTATGACTAAATGGCCACCAACCAATTAAAAATTACATATATCAATTATTTTACAACAAAGAAAAGCTATGTAACATGTAGGTATTAGAGCAGCAATGGGAACTTGTTTAAAAATACAATGTGTCTTATTATTATAGACTATTATTTGAACCTTATTTGAGCAAACCTTTCCAACAGTTTATTTGATAAAAACATTGCACTCTGAAACAACAGGAGAAAACAGAAATGCTTAATAGAAGTGACTAACTTTTCTTCACCGTTTCAGTGTCTCCCTTCTCTATTAATCCACATAAGATTTCATGAAGTCTAGGCAGTCCACCGTACTTCTTATAGCAATCAAATAACACTTCCACCGCTGTTAATAAGTCATCCCTTAAAGAAAATCCAGCAAAAGATTTTAGCAGGAAGAAAAAAAATCACACTTTTAAATAGTACTGTGTTTCCCCAAAAATACAATCTGTCCTGAAACTAAGGCCTTGCCACATTTTTCGTGTGGGCAAAAATATAAGCCCCCCCCCCTAAAATAAGCCCCCTGGACAACCCCCCTCCAGCCAGGCAGAGCACCAGTCACCAACCTAGGGGGTATCCCTAAGGCGCCAAGCCACGTGGCACTCTCCTGCTCCCGCGGCTTTGCACATTCTGGACACCCCTTAGGCCAGTGCATGGAGCTCTGCCCAGCTGGAGAGGGTGTGAGTGCCTGTTCTGCCCCCAGCTCGCATGCCTCCCAGCCTCACCATGCCCTGGCCCAGCTCTCCCTGCAGGGCCAGGGCACCGCTGCTGCGCTCTGAGCATAACTTCTTTTCCGACTTCCAAACTCTGGAACTCGAAGCCGAGTTCCGGAGTTTGGAAGCCAGAGAAGAAGTTATGCTCAAAGCACGGCGGCGGTGGCGAAAGTGGCGGCGGTGCCCGGGCCCTGCAGTGAGAGCCGGGGCCAGGGCATGGTGAGACTGGGAGGCATACGAGCTGGGGGTAGAACAGGCACTCGCGCAGCCACCCTCTCCGGCCGGGCAGAGCTCCATGCACTGACCTAGGGGGTATCCCGAATGTGCCAAGCCGAGGGAGCTGGGGAGCGGGCAGAGCGCCACATGGTTTGGTGCCTCAGGGATATCCCCTAGGTCAGTGAATTGTGCTCTGCCCGGCTGTAGAGATTTGCAGGGTGGCTGCTCGTGAGCGTGGTCACCTCATGGTTGCTTCACCCCTGAGGTTGTCCCGGCTCTTCGAGAGCCTGCTCGCAAGGGAGCAGCCTCCCGGCAACCCCAAAACAATAAGCCCTCCCCTGATAATAAGGCCCAAGCCATATTTTGTGGGTCAAAAGAAAATAAGACTGTCTTATTTTCGGGGGGAAACGGTAATTTGAATATTACAATGTAATTCATAACAACAGTTGTTTTTAAAATGCAAACCTACTACAACATTTACTTTTTTCTCATTCTATCTACTGTACTGTACTGCACCTATTTTACAGTTCTGGTCATTCATATACTGTAGTTAACTAATTACAACCTAATTTTATTCATTCATTTACAAATTATAGATGAAAAAGAGAATTTAAATATTTTAACCAATTAATACACTAAGGAAACATAATCTATCATACCAGTTCTACCATACAAAAATATTAACATTCAGTTGGTAACTATGAATCTGAATCTCAACTAAGCAGCATAATATAATGAGCTGACATATACAAACATATTTTATCTTATTAACCATGATAATAATAATATGTATGTGCCCATAACAAAAACATCATTGGTCTAATTTAGAATTCAATTAGTTAAGTGTGTGATGATGATAGTATGGTCATATAGTGTGGTCATATATTTGGCAGATTAATTCAAAATTTTAGTGAAAATTAATAGATATGTTAGAGACATCGTCAAAACTAACTTCTAGCAATTAATTACTGATATTTGTTGTACTAGATCATTATATAGAAAATGTTGAGAGAAATTGAAAATTCAGCATGTTATATTTATGAAACAAGACTTGTTACATAACTTCAGAATCAAAATTTTTGAAAGAAAATTATTCATTTAAACTCTTCCCGTGAATTATTATTTTTAAAGGTTGCTAAAATTTTGTAAAGGTCGATGCAAATTTCCTTATTAATTACAAATGTAGGCAACATGATGATATTACTCCAGTCCAGATGAAATTGTAAATAGCCTGGCTTGTTGGATCTTTACCTTATCCCCATTTACTGAGCTCTGTTTACAGAACATTTTCTGGCACCCCACAGAGTCATTTGAATTATTGTCATTTGGGGTGAAGACTAAATTACAGGTTAATTTCAAAACTGCAAGAGGATGATACAAACTAGATTACTGTCATACAAAAGAAATGCTATAGTAGCTACCACACATGGATATAAAGCTTAATATAATCAGTGTTTTCTTCTGCTCTGGATAAAAGTTCAGTTAACACACATAGAAACAGCTTGGAAACTCTTCCCCACAATTTTCTTTAGGGTACAATTTTGTATGTTCAAGTTTTGTATATTTATTTCAGCTTCTGACAGTGATTCTGGAAAGAGCAATATTATTCATCTCAGCTGCTTTCCCACTGTATTAAATTCATTGCGTATACACAAGTTATCAATAAATGAAGGAGTAATTGGAATGCCAACCAACCAGATACATTACTAGTGTCCACAGGATTCAAATATATAGTTCTGAAGAAATCTAGCCTGTGTTTGTAAACTAAGAAATGAGTGAAACGTAAAAGGGTTAAAAGTAATAGTTAGGAAATAAAGGGAATGCATACACCTATAAAGGTTACATTTCTAAACTGTCATCTTGACTTAACATCTGGAGAGTATTAGAATGACATATTAATATTCAGTTTCAAGATTGCCAGATGAGAGTTCTCCAAACATATTTACAAAATTAATCATACCTACAGCAGAAATCTCTGGAATTAAAGTGCTATGCATGCTAAGACACTTTCTTACCCACCAATATCCAGATTTCCCCAAGCAAGAGCTGCAGAGAAAATACACTTACAGAACCTGATGCAACATCAGAAACTTCTCAGTGTGAGGGAACTGGTAATTTGGTTCTTTTAAAAAATAACAGCAGCAGCAATCAGTTATTCACAATGAGGTATGTTCACTGAGTCACTCTGAGCCCAAGCCAAAGATTTTTTAATAAGCCACAGCAAAAATTAAATGGAACTATACGAGCCCAGCCTCAACCAAAGTCGTGCTCTACTGTTATGCAACTGATTTTTAAAAGAACACCTTTCAAAAAGAGACTTGTCAAATCAACTACCTTCTAAGCGTTTTTACATATAATTTTTATGAAAGAAAATTTCAAAAGAAAAAAATATGAATTTCCAAAGAGAAAGGGAAGTAAACAAAAAAGTAACAAGTGAAAAGAAGCCCAAAGAAATAAAGAAAAGAAAAAAAGGCTTCCAATATTCTTAAAAGGGGTTATAAATATATTTTGTCCTTTTTCCAAAGTTACAACATAACTTCCTTCTTTCTGCAGTTTACCCTTTCTAAAGATCAAGTGCATAACTCACAGGTTCATTATAAATCAGTGATAAATGTAGTTATTGTCCTTCTCTAATTATGCAAGTCAATTTTGACACATCTGCTAATTGTCATATTTACCATCTATTCCTCCATTGTGGGTATTTCATAGCCTTTCCAGTTTTGTGAATATAATAATTTTGCAATGGTTATATAGAAATATAATCTTCTATAACTCTTTTCTGTTTATCCATTAGTCCAAACAAGAAAAGTTATAGTTACAATTGAATATTCATCTTTAAATCTCTTTGTATCACTGTATTTGAACCCAAAATTTTCTGGATTTTTTTGCAAGTTCACCTGGCATGATAAAATGACCCTTCATGTTTTCCCTTATTTAAATTTGAAATACTTTTATACATTCGAGACAATTTTTCTGGTACATCATTTTATAAAATACCTCTTTTAATTAATAAGAGTAGCATAAATTTCAATCCTTTCAGCCACATATTTTCCCATTGTTCAAGCAATATATTATATGCCTATTCTTAGGCTATATTCTTACCCAATTTTATCATACACTCTTTCACTTGGTTCCCCCCCCCCCCATTTTTCCAAATTTCACCAAAGTCTACACATTTTAGCAACTATACGTTCATGATTTTATATAGTTCAATTTCAAATTCTATATTGTGCTGTTCAATTCCAAATATCCTGTTATCTATTTTTAATTTTAAATCTCTTTCAATTCTGCATATGAAAATTACTGAAAACTAAATCCCTCTACAGTCAAATTCTCTTGATTTCATCCTATATTTTCCAGACTCATGTAGAGCTCTTTATATATTAATCATTTCCTTTAGCCTGCTGTTTCTTTTCTTTAAAATTCTTTTTGTGCTGAGATCCATAGTTATTTTAGGTACAATTATATCTATTCCATATGCTCAATTTGGCACTTTTTAAAAACTTATATCAATTTAACGTACTATAAAGATCCAAAGTTTAGGCAATGCTTTTCAAGTTCTAAGATTCTCTTATTTCTTAGCAGCATTCACTTATTCAACCAAACCAAGCTGCAAGTTACAAAGTATAATCTCAAATCAGGTAGCCCTAGTCCTCCTCATCCCTTTCTATCTTGGAACTTTTTAAATTTAATCTTTAGAATCCTTGGTGCTCTCCCAGTTTGGTTATTGAGACATTTCATTACCCAACTAGGTATCTTCGTCAGTGGTACAAGGGAGTGGGGTTTGTTCTCTGAGAGAGCAATGAATATTGAAATCTCTGCAAGAAAATAACCAGGCTCAGAGAGCAGCAAGGACTCCACAGTTCAATCCTGAGCTCAAAATATTGCCATACCAACTAACACACCATTGTTAAAATGACACACACACACACACACACATAATGAAAATAGCTGTTTTCTTCAAAAAGCACCATTTTATTCATAAAAATTCTACCTAACAATGTCAGTTGTACTTTTTCCAATCTTAGCATATCTATAATTTCATTTCATGTCTTAATTGTTCTGAAAAGATATACAATTCCTATTAGTCACCCAACTATTTCACTTTTCTCTCAATCTTAAAACCATTTTTTTAGGGTTTTTGCTCTTCCAGCCATGTTTTTATTAACACCTTCATTTTCTTATTATTAATTTGAAATTGAGGTAGCACACTAAAATTGTTTAATTTTTAAATTAATATTTCTATTTCTTCCAAAGGACGGTCCAGTTTTTCACCAAATATTGCCCATAATTTATACTTTTCCTTTTTAATCCTTACTCTAGCCATTCTTTTGCCTTATCTTATGGTTTTATTCAATATTTTCAGAGGTAATGTGAATAATAGCATCAAGGAGTGCCCTCATCTATATTTCACAAATGTATATTCTCTGTTTACATTTATCTGCCTTCTGTAAAGTATAAATTGACTTTGCCCATTTAATAAAATTCTCACCAAAGTCTGTATCTTCCAAAATTTTAAACAAGAAAGTCTAATTCAAATTGACAGAGGCCTGTATTTAGAATGATCAGTGAAGCTTGTTTTTGCTTATGCTGTTTTAGGCATTCCAAAATGTTCAATATATTTCTATTATCTATCAACCGACTCTTTAGTAAAAACGAAAGCACTTCACAGTGGGACTGGAGCTGCGAGGCTGCTTAACGACTTCAGAGTGTAAAAATTGCAGTTGTTGAACAAGGCAGTCATATGATATCTCACTTAACTGCTTCTGTAATTGAGATTGATCCCAATTATGGTCATTAACTGAGGACT
This sequence comes from Natrix helvetica, assembly GCF_964273705.1. Lineage (NCBI taxonomy): Eukaryota > Metazoa > Chordata > Lepidosauria > Squamata > Natricidae > Natrix > Natrix helvetica. Next base: position 249,505,563 of record NC_138552.1, read on the forward strand.
ACTGTAATGCTATATTAATATATTTCAATCTAACTACCTCATATCCTTTCATTCCATTAAAACAGTTCATTTTTGGAAAAAATAAATAAATGTAGCAATTATTCCTGAAAGAAGCTGGAAATCCATCTGGTTCAGGCACTTTACCTCTTTTAGCCTATTTTATGGCTTCACAAACTTCCTTGTTGCAATAGGTCATTCATTATTAGTTTCTATTTTTCTGTAATTTTCACTAAATTTTATTTCTTGAACCATTACTAGGTGTGACAGCTTTTTTATACTAACTGCTAGGTAACTTAAATGGGAGGATGTTACTGAACTTTTATTGTTCTTCTTAAGTATGGGATCTCCACTTATATGTGGCTGACCTTTCTGAAAAGAGAATGCCAACTGTTCGATCTAATTTAGCATGGCTCTTCCAAGCACTGTAGATAATTGTATTTTCTGATGGTGAAATTTTAATATAGATCAAATTACTTGAACGTTTTGTTGCATGAGCATAATCTTACAACTGTTCGTCATATTGTTTATATGAAAGTTGGAACATTTTGCTATTCAAATACACTGCTACATTTTTTTAAAACAAAGCTGTTTCATTGTTACTTGCATACCTGACAGTTTATATATTTCAATCCCAGCAGTACAGTGTCATAACTGTTTTTGAGAGCTCTATTCTACAATATGATATAGGGCTTCTGCCTAGGTAAACATGCAGTCTACACAAGCTGTATTTGATTAGGAATTAATCTCTCATTCATACATTTAATTGAAAATTGAATTAACTTGTGATTAAGCAAATGTTATTTTGCAACTCACCTGAATGAATCTTAACAGGAAATAATGAAATAATGAAATTAATTCATTTCATTAATTGTAAACATTTTCAAAAATTGCAATATTAAAACTATCTGTACAAATTAGAAATCATTTATTTGTGAATTACAGGTACATGGATAATTCTTTTTTATCTCTTCTAGTTTTAATTTATAACAAATATTAATACTAAAAATATTGTCACTCTTTCAGCTTTATAGTTGGTATATATGTACAAACCAAGCAGCTTGCTTGATTAAAAAAAAAAAGCAAAATAAGAAGCTAAATATTGATTTTAATTGGAATAGAGTGTTTTAATGTTCTGCATATCATATTAGTGAAGTGGCAATTTACCTAAGGGTTTTACTAATTGGAATGCTCTCAAACCAGAAATCACTAGAGAGAAAGGAAGAGAAAAGGGGGGGGGGAGGACTTGGGGAAGGGGAGGGGGGGCAGAATGATAAAAACAAACCCCTCTGCAAATCTAAAGCAAAAGTTAGCCTGGAAAGAAATCAATTCAAGAAGGTACAATCAGCTTAAAAAAATTATTCTGTTAAGAGAACAGAGCTCTTAAAAGAGCTAAACGTCCCCCTCCCCCTTGTTCATCAGCTTTAAGGAGGAATCTTCAAGGAGACTCATGTTGCAATTACAACTAATCCTCCCCAAAAAATTAACTGTGTTGAAGGCTTTGTAATTTCCCTAGGTACAATTTAGCTGTCACTTACTTTAAAATTTACTCAAACATGAATTCCGAACAGCACTAACTTCACATGTCAAGTGCTTTCCAGCCAATTGAGTCTAAACTGGAAGTCAGTGTTAAACAACTGAATGATTAGACAAGATAGCTCATTTCCCTACTCTTTTGTTCAGAATAAAATGCCACATTTACATTATCAGGCTCAACAGGATTTTCTGACAGAGGGAGAAAAAAACCTCCAGCGAACACTGTCCGTACTAAATGCATGAAGCCTGTCATTTACCAATCAGCCTTCAAAAAGTAATAGCAATGAATGTAACTTAATTACGACCCAATGATCCTTGACGAAAAATCATCTTATCACTGTTCTGTTCTCCTAGGGCAAATGAACCACTTTTGTCCTTTGGCACTAAGGATGTAAAATTCTTAATTGCAATAATGGAATAAGAGAGACAAACCTTTCGTTCACTTTTTTTTAATTGTGTTGGTGAGACGAAAACAATCCATAAATAATGCAGACGTTTGAAATAAATATAACGTAAGCCGATAAGGGGTGGTGGTGTATGTATAGATTTATCCACAGCGTTGTGGAATATCAATAGTTTGGAGGGGTGGAGGAATTATTTTAAAAATAAGACTAGAAAGTTTAGGCCAGGATTATTAATAATTTTTTTTATTCTCAGTTCAAATCTGTTTCAAAAAGAAATGGCTAGAGGCATTGTTTAAGCATAAATTATTACATAACTTACCGGACTGGCCAAAATAATGTAACTATGACTGGGAGACGGCTGTAGTCTCCCAGTCATAGAAAATGTTCCATAAGAAAAGCTGAATTGAAATTAGTGATGTCATTTCAAGACTATTTTCTCTACTGAAACACATACACCCATACCATTTTGTCAATGTCTACAGAGCAGTTTATTGATGCATTTATACTGCCTTCTCTCTCAATTGGTTTCATTTGCCTTCAGTGTTACTGTCATGTAGCCAAATTTGACTGGCTATTTAACAGCACAATGACATCTTATTCACAATATCACTGACTGGTTGGGATCACTCCCATGATTGATCCGGGAATTAAAATGTTACCTTCAGATTGTCTTTACACGTAGTCTTTGAGTTACAACCACAATTGGGACAAAACTTTTGGTTGCTAAGAAATGTGGTTGTAAAGTGAAATGTCATGTGACTGCATCACTTAGCAACCCCAATTCCAGCAATTCTATTTGCCATCATTAAGCACATTTTACCAGTTGTTAGCCAATCCTAGATATTCCAGGATGGTCCCTCTCAACTTTCTCTCGGTAAAGTAAGGTGCCTCCAACTTCTTCTACCTGCCTATCTCCACTTTCTCCATCTCTGTCCTTTTCATGGCCTTGGACCTGCCTGTGACTCCAGGCTTTTTCCGTTCTCCAGGAAGTAGCAGCCACCCTAGCTCACTGATCACCCTGTACTCCAACCCCTGTCATTCTGCTTTCTGGTGCCCCACTTCATATTTGCCATCTTCTTGCTGCCACTACTGATGAGGCACACAACCAGCCTAGCTGGTGGGGCAGTACTGGGCTTTGTGTTGAACTATGGCTAGGGGGATGCTTTTTACAATCCCAGTAGCAGTGCACCAAAGCGCCCCTTTGTGCTGTACTCTTGGACTGGGCTGGGTCTGACTTTGCACCTGGGGGGAAAGGGTGCAGAGACTAAAGCATGGCCCTGAGCTGCAGCACATCAAAACAACCCTTTGCAAAGAGTTCCTGGACAGAGCTGGATTTGTGCTGCCAAAATAAAGGGGGGGGGGGGGGGAAGTATAAAGCAGCCAAAGATGGTAGATCCTCTCGGGTGGCATAGTACACAATTTAAGAAGGCCAAAAAGACACAGAGAGACATATTGGGGAATTGCAGTGCCCCTGTGGTCATATGTGTGAGTGTCACCAAATTCTGATCACATTACTGTGGGAGCACTGCAAAGGAAGTAATTTTGAGTCCCTTCATTCAGCGCTCCTATGACTTCAAGCAGTCACTGAATCAGTGGTCAGAGGCTACCTGTATGTTCCCTAAGTAGCATCATCATGCCAAGAAACCTTATTGGCTTATTAGCTTTGATAAAAATTCTTGTAAGAGCTCAGAAAAAATACTATAAATATATCCAGTGAAAGGGGGAAAGAGCAGTAAGAAATTTCACAATGTCAAGAATGCCAAATAAAATAAAAATGTTATCTATCATTTGTAAAAGATTCTTTAAAAAATTAAAAAGGCCAAAAGCTTATAAAATATTATATAAGGAAAAAAAAATCCATAAATGAAATTTCCAAAAGATCTTACAAAATTATATAGCCTTTTCCCAAATTGAGGTAAGCCATTCTGCAGTACATGAAGTAGCCTTTCTGTGCACTAACATTTTCAATGGAAGCCTCACCACAGTATCTTCAGCAGGATCAAACCGTCCATGAACGTATGCGAGAAATCCTTTCTTATGTTTGGGATACTCTTCAAAAGAGATTTAATGTATTTGGACATCTGATTTTTTGCTCAACTATTGTAAAATGTTTCATATATTTGCAGTTGTACTGCCTCCCAGTTCACTATATTAAGCTAACTCTTCAACATTTTATATTAAAAATGTATACTTTTTATTTGCCATTTAAGAACTCATTGGGGAATGATAGTTTAGAAATATATTTAAATAGCAAAATAATGCTGAGAGTGTCAGACATCCTGAATGAATAAAAATGTTATTTCTGATTCCAAACCCACCCACCACTTTTGCTAAAAGGACATATTTCTCAGAACTGTCACAAACCTGTTCGATTATCATCAACCTTATTCCAGAAAATATAGGAACAGAAAGTAAGACTTTTAAAAAATCTGGTCAGAAGGTGATCTAATAAGCTTGTGTTAAGCTTGAATAACACACTTTCACTTATACACTTTAAAAGTTTTGCCATGTCTCAGTGATAAACCAAATTATTGCAATGCTTTGGGAAAGACCTTTGGAGACAATGGGGGATGCCTAAGAAATGATCAAGTAAGAAACAGTATAGCCTGGAAGTGCAAAATGGGCAGGGAAGCGGCTCACAAGGGATTGTCCCTAGTTTTTTAGGCTGTAAAGGAGACAGCAGAAAAATTGCATTTTCAGACTTTCAAGATTCTGTTAATGTAGTTATATGATAAAGTAGAATTAGCTAATCTGGTCATTTCGTATCTGGTCTAGCTAGTAAGGCTGACAATTATACACACTACACAGAGTAGAGTGAGCCAATAAGAAGTTTCCCCATTTATCTGGTGTCCTGACAAAACTGAATGCAGATACCTTGTATGACATGTATGACTAATAAAATGATATTCAATGGTGAAAAGAGTAAGGTTCTACATTTAGGCAACAAAAACAGAATGCAGAGGTACAGTATAGGTGGTACCGTGCTCAATAATAGTAACTGTGAAAGGGATCTTGGAGTTCTAGTGGACAACCATTTAAATATGAGCCAGCAGTATGCAGCAGCTGCCAAAAAAGCCAACACAGTTCTAGGCTGCATCAACAGAGGGATAGAATCAAGATCACGTGAAGTCTTAATACCACTTTATAATGCCTTGGTAAGGCCACACTTGGAATACTGCATTCAGTTCTGGTCGCCACCATGTAAAAAAGATGTGAAGACTCTAGAAAGAGTGCAGAGAAGAGCAACAAAGATGATTAGGGGACTGGAGACTAAAACATATGAAGAACGGTTGCAGGAACTAGGTATGTCTAGCTTAAGAGAAAGAAGGACTAGGGGAGACATGATAGCAGTGTTCCAATATCTCAGGGGTTGCCACAAAGAAGAGGGAGTCAAGCTATTCTCCAAGGCACCTGAGGACAGAACAAGAAGCAATGGGTGGAAACTAATCAAGGAGAGAAGCAACTTAGAACTGAGGAGAAACTTCCTGACAGTTAGAACAATTAATCAGTGGAACAGCTTGCCTCCAGAAGTTGTGAATGCCCCAACACTGGAAGTCTTTAAGAAGATGTTGGATAGCCATTTGTCTGGAACAGTATAGGGTTTCCTGCCTAGGCAGGAGGTTGGACTAGAAGACCTCCAAGGCCCCTTCCAACTCTACTATTGTATTATTGTATTATTGTATATTGGCACATGTTCAGAGAGGCAGTATATATTTGGAAAAAAAAATAGAGGGGGGTGTCAGTGGATATGTTCCCCTTGACAGAACCTCTGCCTCTAGATTTTACACCAGCTTAGGAACAGGAATGAGAACCAATGCGGTGTAGTGCTTAAGGCAGACTAGAAATTGAGAGTGTGCATGTTCTAGCCCTGACTTCAGCATGAAATGGATGACTTTGGGCCAAACACTCTCACTTAACCCTAGGAAGGAAGCAATAGCAACCATTTCAAAAAAACAGATTTTACCCCATCACAACTTCATTCATGTTCATAGGAATGGTAAACTTTACTACAAAAATGAATAATAGTCTGGCACCTATGTCCCCTTGTGGCATACTTTCCAACTGCATTCTAGAATATGGTAGATCTGATGTTATCACAGTGAAACACAGGAAGATAAAACTCTTCCGACAAAATGTACGGTCGTAATTTCTACTTGTTTGTTAGTAATATAAAAATTAGACTTTTTCATGATTAGACTTTTCATATAAAAATTTAAGATAACCTGAGAGCATTCAAAAAGGGCATTATCCCACCCTCCTTCTATGCAAAAGCTCCATTTGCAGAAGTGAAAATCATCTCATCTCCCCACCGACTCAGCAGTACACATAGTGAAAACACTGCTATCACATTCAAAAGCTTGGAAAAAGTTTGTGAAAGGTTTTTGAATATTTACATGTAAAAACTAGCACTAATAGTTATCATCTCACTTATTCTCTATCCCACCTGCATATGAACAAAATATTCAGGACAAACATATAAATTTAGCAAAGCCTATACATATTGCAGTCAAGCTGAAATGGCAAAAAGAGGCTTGTTCTTAATACTACCATTCCCTATGTCTGGAGCATTCAAAACTGCTTAGGGTTCTGAACCATCCTAATACTCCCAATGGTATGACAATCAAAACCACAGTTTTGAAGAATGGAGCTCCTAGTTTAAAAGAATGCAATATCTTTACGTCTCCTGGCTCCAACTATTTCACAGGGTTGCTGTTGAGGGGAGAAAATGAAAAGGGAACCCAGGCAAGACGCTCTGAGGGAAGGCAGGACATAATTCTAACAAATAACATTATTAAACCAACAACAAGCTCAAAGTTGACATGAGAAGAGAAACTGTATACAAATGCATTCAACGTGTCATAAAATACTCTTGACCAGTGAATCAAGAAAAAGAGGGATGTATTAGCAACTAGGAATGAAAACAAACCTTGTTTACAAATTAATACCTTGCATTTGAAAGTTTAACTGTTCATTATGTATGGACTGCACTCTCCTGTGAATTACATTTTATGGTTTTATTTATTTAATTTGCTTTTAAATGTGATAGCTGCCCAAAATCACACATGTGAGATGATGGACAGCTGTATAAATTGAAGGGATTAATAAATAACTATTGCAGCTTGACCAATACTGCTTCTAGTGCAATGGCATAATATAAAAATGGGAATTAAGAAAATATTGAATATGATTTAACATATATGAAGTGGGCTAATACACACAGAGATGAAATTTTAGATTGAAATGAATCCAAAGTATGATTCTCAGACTTCCATATTGTCTCTCATGATAAGGGTTGTGGACTGACTTTGCTGCTGATGCCAACCTCTTAAATCAGTACGTGTTTGCTGGTAAAAATTAAAAATGGAATATTCCACCAGAGCTGCTTTGCAGCTGTTTATCAACCATCCTGACATTGCACAAAGGATAAGTGAACAGATGTTGATGTCAGTCTTTGAGACTGGAGAGGAAGCAAATAGAAAGCAATCATTATGCTCCAGGACATGCAATAGAGACTGATGGGTGCATCCCTGCATGTGTGACCCCCCCCCCCCAAAAAAAAAAATCTGTCTAGGATACTTTCCAAGCTGTATCCTCTTGTAATTGCTTAGCTTGGCATGCTACTCTACAGTTAGTCCCTGAACTGTCAGTATCACTTATATTTTGGGCTTAGAAAAGGCTTGGTCATAGGGAATTTTTGTTTCCTGTTCTTTTTGATCTTCCCTGATAAGATATTGGATTGAATTGAATTGAATAACCTTTATTGTTGTTTTCCTGTATACACAATGTCGCACATTAAAACAAAATTATGATGCACTGCCCTTGAAAGAGAGAAAAAATATTCACTACATGCCCCACCATTTCAATGTAACTTTCCAGAATTTATGGAATATACTCCATTGTTTGAACTGATGAAAGCAGAACATAGTTATGAGTTCAAGAGAAGGTGTCTGTTGAAAGCTATTGGTACACCAAGAACTGTAAATCTGCTCTGAGAAGGAATAGAGGGAATGTCCAAATAAGAGCAGCTTCCAATAATTGTCCCAAACAGTAACTCTGAAAGATTTCTGCATATCTGTTTGGTAAATGAAGATAGGAGAACATTGCAATTAAAGTGCATTTTGTGCTTGATAAGTTAATGCGGGGGAAGCATTCGGAGTGTTGGCACTCTACCCTCAAAAAGCTGCTGGATCACAACAACTTGTGCAGTGATTCAAAAGGAAACTTTACTTCACTTTCCAAAATGCTCCTATAATGGTTCATAGTTCTACCATTAGTCTAATCCTATTTACAGATCCAGGAAACACTGTTTACCTAAAATAAGAATAAGGTGGCCAGTTCTGCCCCATGCTATGTGGCAGAACTGGGGTCCCCAAATTGGTCACTACCGGGTCATGGCCTATTTGGAATTGGGCCACACAAGTGTTGGGCTGGTGTGCGCATGCATGTAGCCCTTGCATGTGTGGCTGGCTGGTAGGCACTCGTATGTCAGCCCGATGCTCAAGCAAGTTGAGCTTTGTGTGTGTGCCGACCTGTCACTTGCGCAACCTAATTCCTCTTCTACAGCACAGCTGGGCCAAAAAGCCGCAAAGGTTGGGGATTGCTGCTATAGACCACTCTGGGAAGCTGAAAAAAACAGCCTTGAAGAAGGCAATGGAAAACCAGTGAAGCCAAGGAAACTAAATAGATATATCAGGGGTGTCAAACTTGCATCGTCAGGGCGTTGTCACATGATGTATTGTGACTTTTCCCCCTTCGCTAAACCAGGTGTGCGAGTGGCCAGCATGTGATGCATCTGGCCCGTGGGCCGCGAGTTTGATACCCCTGAGATATATCTATGTTAGTCATCAGGAAGTAAGCTTAACCCAAACCCAACTGTGCTAGCTTTTGGAGATAGGGTGGTGGGAATATCAATAATTCTTAAGAGGATGCAGTGATTTGAGACATCTTTTGTTTCTTTGATATTAATGGTTCACAAAATACTGAAAGAAATACAGCAAACAAAAAAAGCATGATGGTCATGATGACATAATAACAACAATAGCAGTTAATTGTTGCATTTAATGAGGTTCTCTAAGTATAGGCTTGCAGAACTGCAGTATAAAGAAAGCATGTAAAGGTTGCGTGTAAAATGTAAACATGAAAGTAAGTATCTTTCCTTTTTAGTTAACTGCAGGTGTCAACCAACTTACCTCTTCAAGTGAACAGTAACAAGGGGAGAACACAATTTTACATAAGACTGTGGTAACAGCAGGTCTACCATAGCCTCATGCAGCTGATTCACCTTTTCAACTTCACCTTTGAAGGCTACATTATTAAGGATTTGGAAACATTGTGTGACAGCTGAATCTTTAATACAGATATTCTTCTCTTTCATCTCCTTTAAAATGTTAATAGCATCTACAATAAACCATAGCAAAAAAAAGCCTTAGGTAATTTTATATACAGAAAAAAAACAAACTGCTATTAAAACAGCCTTTCAAAAACCAGCAGGAATGTAAATTCTGTGTATAATGCCAATTTCAAGTTAATTACTACTTGCATTTCTAAACGAGACTACAATTATGAATCCACAAAGCATGGTTTTATCATTTTGCTGCAACTTTGACTACAAATTACAGATGGGAACGGTGAGCCCACTCTGCACCACATAACCCTGTAGAGTCTGCCCTATAGCAACAAGATCCTACTAAATGGATGCTTTTATCGTTTGGTGCTAACATCTGCTAAATCACACCATTGTTTCTTCAGCAGATGGCTTGTCACGAGGCCAAATAATAAAGATGTGTTTACACTGTATATAGAGCCAGACTAATGGTCTGATACCGATAGGGCCTGTTTGCTGTGTCGATACTAATTAGCCAAGGAGAGCCAATGAAAGCTTTCTAAGAGACTGCATGTTAAAACATTAGGTTCATTAATCTTCATTAGAAAGGCAGAAACAAACATTTTCATATATGGAATAAGACCATTTTTGTAATGTTCTTAATTACTGCACAAGCAAAATGTTTTGACTACTTTACATAAAAGCATCTGCTGAAATATATCCTGCAGCATGCTATGGGGGCTTTTGAAAGATTGACATAATAGCACCTTTCAATTGTATAGGTATCTGATCAACTCCTTTTATGATAATCACTCCAAAACACACACATAACACACACAATGTGTATATTATACATACATACATTTACCCTTTTAAATAAAGAAATTTAATATAAATCAGAATCTCACATTCAAATTCACTAGTCAGTGTCAGAATATTTTTTTTCTAATTAACTATGCCAATAACTTACAGTTTACAAGTCTTGTAACACTCAACTTTTAAGATCTATATTTCTTTTTTAAAAAATCTTTTTTTTAAATCCAAGAGTGCTTAGACACTTTTCAAAGAGGTTATGTTTACAGCCTTTACACTCAGGCTTCACACCTTCTTAAGGAAAAACAAGGCCATTAGTCAAGGCACATACACAATTTGTGCCATAAGTCATGATCTTCAAACTCAATCCTAACAGCAGTGCTAATAAAAACTAGCTGCAGAAATGCAAAAAGCACTGAGCTGTGTAAATGTAAATGACAAGCTTGCCAGTCCATTAAAACTAATGGCCTACATCGTCCAAGTATCTCTGGTTGAATTCACATGCAAATTTGGATGTAAAATGTTCAAGCACTTTGTAGGGCATGATATACCATTAATATTTTTATTCTAGTGGAAAGATATCTGTATTATATAACAGTAATATACATTGAAAGAAAGCATGTATTGCTTACCATCTGGTCTTTCATGTTTCACCAAAGTCTTAATCAATTCTAGGTAAGCGTTTAATTCAAGAATATCAGATGAATCTTTACGGCAACTAAAATATATAAAAAGAAATAAATCGATTCTTATGTCATATTGGACTGCAATAATCTCAAGCTGATGCACGTTCACCTAGAAATAGTACATGGAATGAAACTAGTCTCAGTAACTGGATAAAATGATATTATTGCTGAAACATTAAGATACTGACAGAAGCATATTTGTTTGAAGACATCAAATTAAATGCAGCTGCATTAATGGAGGGCTTGAGAGATGAATGTAAAAAGAAACAAAGTATTGGAAAGACTAAAGGGCAGTGCCTTTGTTTTTAATCTCTGTTTTAAAGAAAGAAAACACTGTAAATCGTAAGACTTATGTAAACATATGTTCAAAAAGAGAAAGCAAATCTGAGGTATATTATCAAGCAACACTGCTAATGGGCTATATCAAGGCTAATATGAACTAAGATTCCATTGACATCAAATGGGCATCAAATGGACATCAAATGCCCATTATATTTATAATTGCACTAGGTATAAGTATAAGCTTATGCTGAATTTAATGACCCTTATGTCATCGGGATTGCTGAGTGATATGGTTGTAAAACATGGTGTCCTGTGATTGCAATTGCTTAGTGATGACCATTTCAGCAATCCTAGGCATTGTTGTAGCCCCAGGAAGTATAGGTCATTAAGCAGGAAGGTATATGAGTCCCAGGTAAAGAGTGTGTGGGTAACATTGGGGGCCTGGTGCAGGCTACATGCTAGTTGGGGGAGGCTGGGGAAGTGGGGTGCTTCAGTACCATGAGAGCAGAGGAAGACTGTGGAATGCAGAGCGTAAGATCAAATGAGCACAGGAAAGACTTACTGAAGTGAGTTGCAACCTTCCCTGCCGGCTTCCCATTCTCTTTGTTTGTGGGGAAACTGGTAGGGACGCTTACAAATTGCAGTCACATGATCATGGCTTCTAGCAATGTCATAATTTCAAGTCAAGCACCCACCCAGATAGTGATCACATTATGAGCAATGGCTGGAACTTCAAGATTGGTTGTATAATAATTTTTTTTCACCATCACTGTAAGTTTGAACAGTTACCGAACGCATTGGACATAAGCCAAGAACTTCCTCTAATGAATTTTATTTATCTTTATTATAATATTCCATTAACAAAGGACTGTTCCTCAGGCATAAAGATTTTACGGTAAATCCAATTCCCAGTCACAACCATTGCCAAATGAGGAAATGTCATACAAGGGCTGGTACTGTTTGTGACTATAGATTAATATATATGAAATGTCTGATTCTGTAAGGACTTTCATTTGTTTGCAAATTCTGTAAAGGGTGAATGGACTGAGCAAATGCATCTTATAGATCATCTAAACTGGAGAAAGCACTATTTACCATGAAGATTAAAGAGATGTGCAAATTTCAATTACATTTGATGGATGTGTCAGTGTTAGAAACATTACAAGAAATATTTGTATGTGTATGAGACTTTGCTTTCTCTTGAAATACTGATATAAAAATAGTGACAAATATTGGATACAAAAATACTTCATGTGGCTCCTCTTCAGCTGTTAGTCAGCAGCATAAAGTTTACTAGACAGCAATAGAGGAAGACAACAAACAATTCCACCAGTATTTCATACCCCTTCTATGAATATCTGTAACTGGATATAATGGAAGAACTACTATTTAACCATTGAAGGTTAAACTTTTTTTCTTCACCTTTCTCCAATCCTTGTACTTTTGGGGGCCAACTTTTAATTAATATGGATATGGGATTTTTCACTGAATACTGTATTTTTTGCACTATAAGATGCACTCCCCCCCAAAAAAAGTGGGTGGAAATGTCTGTGCATCTTATAGAGCGAATATTGGAGTGGGGGGAAGGGGGATAGGGTTCATCCAGGAACACTGGAGCCTTCGCTGCCATGCAGCTGATTGGCGGTTGGATTGGCCTCCCGGAATACTGCCAATCAGCAGTGGCGGTGATGACGATCCCCAACGCCTACAACAGTTGGTCGGAGGTATTCCGGGAGGCCCATCCAACTGCCAATCAGCTGCTCAGCAGCGAAGGCTTCAGTGTTTCCCAGCGGCGGCGGCAGCTCAGCTGACCAGTGGTGGGCGGAACGGAATGGATCCCTGACAAGCCATGCGCTGCGCTGCAATAATGTGCTGAAGCTGACCAGGCTGTTTATTGTAAGGACGCTAGCCAGATGAATACTGGGAGGCAGAGGCAGATTTTTTTTTCTTGTTTTCCTCCCCTAAAGCTGATATGGTCCAGTGTGTCTTATAGTGCGAAAAATACAGTATATCTAACCCACCAAATAGCATTTTTGATTCAAGGCCGGAAACAAATATGTTAAAATAAATTAATTACTTTAGCAAGTTCAGATGTATAACAGCTTTGAGTTGTTAATAAAGTTGCATATCAGTGGTGAGTTAAGCCCGGTACGCTCCGGCATGGGCGTACCGGTGCTTGCTGGGAGAATCAGGTACCGTTCCGGTACGGTGCTTTGGAGGCCTGACCTGCCCGCCGTCCTTACCTGTATTTGACCCAACCAGGCCATTTGCCAAGCAGCTGGAGCGTCATGGGCAGTGGGTACAAATGCGTGCAGAGTGTGCGTGAACGTGGTGGAAGCCCGGTCCCGTCGCAGCGTACCGGTTGCGATAGGATCAGGAACCCACCACTATTGCATATGCTGAATCACAATCTTTTAATGCCAAAATAACCAAGGGAAAATCATAAACTGTTTTAGTTAATTATACTTATTTGTTTTAATTTAAAACAAGTATCTCAAAAGTACAATTCTAAAAAAATATTAAAGAGAAAATTAAGTGCTGAAAAGCACTTTGCTTCTTGACAATTCAGTTATTACAAGTTTTAGCTGGGATAATAATTTTCATAATCAAGCTGTTGCCTTTTGAAAAACAAAAAACATAACTGAAGATAACTATTAAAATAATACCACTTACAAGAACTGCAGCAATCCATACTATAGATATATTACTAATCAGAATCTAAAGCTATATACCAAGATATTTTAAAACCTCATTCGAAATAGATTAAAATATAATAAAGAGTAATATGAGCGTAAAACACTAACAAAGTGCTGGCACAAAAGCGATTGTGTAATCATGACAGCTTACACAATCAATTTTGAATTTCAGCAGAAAATATTTTGTGTGAGATAAGCTAATTAAAAATGTATGGGGGGTGATAATAGTCAACCTACTTAATTCAATAAGGACTGTATATCAGCATAAATCTCTCTGACATCCTTCAGTGCCAGTGTACTTACAATTCTTCTTTCAGGTTCATTGCTTCCTCTACATTATCATTTTGACAGCAAAGGCGTATTAAGGCTCCATAGCCCACAACATTCATGTCGGATTCATATTTTGCTTTTACTTCAAGAGCTTTCTGCATATTCTAAAAGGAACATTAAGCAAAAGATACGAAGTAGAAAAAGAAAATCAACATGACATTTTATATTCTATTAGGAAATTACATTTATTTATATATGCTTACACTTAGCACTGCTTCTTAGCAATTCATACGCTTTACATTTATGTGCAAATGAATCTTTTATAAATTAGTAAATAGTTTAAATATGTCCATTATAAACTTTTATCCTGTACTGCAATATATACTTTCACTGATTTCTGAAGTATGCATATCATTAATTACATCACATTGTACTTCATGACAAAGCATTTTCACATTTTATACCTACAGCTAATAAATCACAATCGTTTAAATATATCAATGAGCAGAGAACATACTAAGTTGATTAATTAAAAAGAAGAAGAATCCAATTTTCTGGCATAACAGGATATAAATGTAAAGTTCTGATATATTAATATATTTTAAAAATTAAAATATAGTTTAATTCACTACAAAATCAGACATTGCATCAGTGCCAAGTAAAACGAAGTTCAGGGCCCATGTATAAGAACTCAGAGCAAAATGAAGTTCTATACAAAAATATGAATTACAATTGGATGCCTGCTAATGAAGACAAGAGCCTCTGCATCTCAGAAAGCTTTTCTTCAAGAAAAAAATGGAATTTCAGTCCCATTAACCACCTTTCAATATTTGACTTGCAAATTATTATACATGTATCAGTTGCTTGACAATCTAGTTGTAAGAGACCAGATCCGTGGCTTGAAAGGACACTTGGCATGTATGATAAACCTTTCACAGCTGTTACTATCATTCATTTTGCAGATTACCATTAACAGACTTCCACAATCTCAAAACATGTCATTCACGAGTTAACTAAAAATCAGCACTGTGGGGTTTTTTCCCCACTAATTTTTTTAAATACTTTAGATTTATAAGAAGTAAACCTGAAATCCAGAAAACATTAGTTTTCCTTAATCACCTACATGCATTTGGAGTTTGACAAGAAACGAACACATATAATTGTATTTGTTCATTTTGAGCTTTAATGACTTTTATAATCTCTCCCTAAGTCTCCCACCTATCTATATGAAGTCTCCTGTGGCTAGGATTTGTATTTTACTTAGGTTACTCTGTAAAATGTCATTTAAACCGTTAGTGCTATACATAGTTAGAAGTATTTAATTTACTTATCATACTTTGTTAATAATACAATAAGCAAATCTGAAAATTACCTTTTCTGAACACAGAACAACTATAAAGTTCTTTAGAATATCTTCAATGGGTTTGTTTTCAGCTTTAAGTTGTTCAAATTTCTCCTCAAAATTATGTGAACTAATCAAGGACTAAGGTAAAAAAATAGAAAGATATTCAAATAATGTTTTACAATGAAACACATCCAAGCAAAATGTGTCTTATTGATATACTTTTATATTTTTAGACATTATGTGTAAGGTACAAAAGAAATCCTAATGTTACTTTTGAAAAATGTACTTCTGTTATCTCAGTTGTGGGCAATGCCGTTGAGTTGTATCAGTCATGTACTGATTCATATTGGTCTTAAATAGGCTTCTCCCACTGGGAGCAGGTCCCCCATTCTTCTTTGTTCTCTGTGCAATTCCAATGCAAGTGAGGACTAACTAATTTGTATATTCCGTCAACTTCTGCATCAGCATGGCATAAACATGGCCTGAAATTCTGAGCAATGAATAGCTCTATCCTTAAAAGGAAATTAAGTCATAGCAACCAAGCATTTAAGGTTTCAAATCAATTTATATAAAAGTCAGAAATACCAGGTAGAAATTCCTCAACTAATGCATATTTTTACTATTGCTAGGATCAAAACTCTTTTTTTTTTTGGTACCATAAAATTTGGAAGTCATGTATTCTGGTTATGTAGCAAACCTATTTAATGCTAACCTATTTAAATAGTTGTGTACATACATTTAACATCTGCTCATCAGAAGCCAATAAAATTACACTGTAAGATAGAATTAATGGCTTGATACATATTTGAATATAAGCATCAATGTGTTTATGATAAATTAAAAAACTCAAGGAATGTGTGGTTTTGTTTTGCTGTTAAGATTGCTATCAACATTTAAGAGTTGCCCTGTCTTATTTGTCCCCTTAAAACTTTATGCTTCCTTATTTCAGAAAAGGATTAAATAAAACTAATTTTATACATCAGGCATATTCATTTTTAAGGTTACTACATACTTGGAATGAATATGTTTGTATATATTGTATGTTTTATATAATTATATATAAAATAACATTTGCCATTACAGACCTTAATTAAATGGGGAACGTTGTATTCAGTCAGCAGTTTGCTAATACCCTTGTAGTAGGCAGGAAGAATTGTTATATTCTGTAGGAAGAAGTGGAGAGAATCATGTGAGTTTTAAAAGCACAACCCCCAAAAAAATATCCGTTACACAAATTTCAGGCATAATTTAAATCTCCAACACTTGCATGCCATTGAGAAATGGTCTGGCTATACTTAAAAGCTGCAATTTCAAATCTAATAGATACATGTCAGGAAGGACGGGCATTATGTAGCAAAAAAATGAAATAGTACCATCTTCTGCAGCTGATGGAAGTATTGTCTCAACTGCTCCTCCTTGTCCTGTACCTCTGAGTCAGTCATATTGTCAATCAAGGAATAAAGAAAACGGCCAATATTTTCTGCGAGGTGGGGGTAGGGGGAAGACAAGAGAAAGCATTCCACTAAAATTACTGACACTGTCATGTTATCAAGATTAATTTATAAGAAATCATTTTGGTGTGAGATGTCACCCTGATGAGAGGCTCTGAAATGGCAACAATGATCACTGAGGCATAGAGATTATGTGGTTTGGGAGCACATATCTAACTGGTGAGTGAAAGGAATATTAATTATTTTCAAACTGAATGACAGCTTTTCAGAACAAAATCTTTCTTCAATCTATTTTTCCATGGCTGTGTGACAAAAGCAGCACTGCCCAAGGCCTCTCCCCCACTTTCCTGCCCACCACCCCAAAATAGTTCCCATAAATATTTTGTCATTTATTCAAAAAGAAATAGAGCTTTTTAAAGCTTCATAAGCACAGCCCCATGTCTTTCTTATTATTTCCAGGGTTTTTCTGAAACTAGTGAATGAATGTAAACACCATAAAGAATATTAAATGATATTTAATCATCAGCTCCAATAATCATATGAGGAGCTGCTTATAGCCAATGAAATTTAAGTTTAACAAAATATGCCGTATAGGTTAAAGGTATTAATTTTGACACTGAAGCATCAGGAAGAATCAATGAGGTTCCAACAAAGAAACTACATAGTGATGTATACTGTATTTTCTTATTATTGAAAATATTTTATCACAATGTAACTTTTGTTATTAAAACATTACAAAAAGCTATTACATTTATAGCTTCTTAAAATATTTGTATTAATGCCCTTCTAAAAAAGAATCTTAACTCCATCTGTAAATGCTTGATTACATTATCCCTGTAATCTGTTCATTTTACTTACTATATAAGCATCTCAAGTACATTTTTCATTAAAAATGAAATCACTAATAACATCTCATGGATTCCACAAAATATACTGTGATCATCCGGGTAAAGTTTTTACCCAACATGTTTTCAAATTTCACTTTCAAAAAGAAATAATCAATGTTTACGGTTGTAATCCCTCAAACCTATCATTACCCAGAAGAACGGATTTGTGGATAAGTTACAATCATAGAAATTGAAACTCTACCAGTTTCTTGTTCAGCCTTCTGTTCCTCCATATACAACAGTTCTGTTATCTGGTAAGACAGAATAATCGCACATTGCAGTCAAGAAAAGCAAGCAAGGGCAAAGAGTAACTGAAATTGAATTCTACAAATAACAAAGCAGCTCTCTACTAGCATTTTTCTGTGCCACATCACAGCAATTTATTTATTTTTTAAAACAAAAGCTTTTAATATTTTTTTAAACATTGCACAAAAGATTCATTCATTTTACCATCACGAGTGATCATAAAGAAAAAAATTCTTGAAGCAATCAGACACTATTTACAGGTTTAAAATTTGGGATCTATGTAGTTTGCTATCATTAATTACAAATTAATTTTAACAGGAACTTGCACTGCGCATAACAGACTCTATTTCAGTTAAGTATTTAATTTAGAAATAGCATAGTGTACTTGATGTAACAGTTAAATAGAATTGGAGGGAGTGAAACAAAAGAACTAGGGGAGCACTTTGATTTTTAATGGGGGCAATTTGAACCTTATTCAAACCAAGTTAATGGCCTTTTATAGGCTTCCTCCGCATGAGTAGAGTTCACTTTTTGAGTAAAGTAAGAATTATATCTCATAGGGGGGGGGGGCCATCAGGAGTTTAGAGATGCTTGGATAGGGCATGGCCAAAAAAAAGATTGGGAACCACTGGTGTACAGCCTTTTAAACCTTCCCAAGTAACAGTTTCCCCCGGGAAGCCGGCAGGAGGTCACAAATGGCATCCATGTGATATCGTGTTTAATGAAGAGGCACGTTTCGCTTAACGATGGCAACTGGGAGCACCATAATTTCCATCACTAAGCAGAAAGATGTGATATTGCTTAGTGATGGAAATTCCAACCCCAATTGCTGACATTAACCAAGAGCTACCTATATTGAAAAGCCCTTTCAAAAATAGTTTTAACATTTTTATTTCCTAATTATTAAAAATGAAGCTACAGAATGATTTTTTAAAAAAAAAGTCAGCTAAATTTACAGCTACATTTTTTCGAAGAGAAGCTGCTAGCACACTTACTAGTAGTTGCTTTAACTTAAACAGTGGTTTTGGTCTTTGGAAAAATACTAATGGCATAGGCATTTTTACATTTATATGGTTTTGTTTTATAGAATCCTTGATAAAGAAATTTTCCAAAACTTGCTGGTTTTTATACCATCGAATATTTCCAACTGGTACTTGGGGATGTATCTCATAAAGACAAAAACTACTGCCTCTAAAAGAAAAATTTATCCCCTACCATGAACAATAAAATTAGTGCTTACTTAATACATGCAATAATAAATGCCATTTCTATGTTAATGTGAATTCACAGTCACAATGTGACAATAGATTATAAAGCAAAATCAAGCATTTGAAAGACCAAATACAAGCAAGGAAAAAGTATTAATTACATGCTTAATTTTCTCCACTGAGATCAAAAGGAGTTAAAAATATTTAACTTCAGATAAGTCATGACAATTTAAAATGCTTCATGTAAGTGTAGTAAAAGATTAGACTTACATCTGAAACAGAAGATCTTTCTATTTATTGTACTTTTCCAATACTGTGCACCCAAAATATCTCCCCATTGCAGCTTAGCTGTCTTTGCTTACCTTGTTCCAAAGATCAACATCAGTACACCTGCAGAGGGCAGCAGAAGATAATAAATTGGAATTTGTTTTTTTAAAAACCCTATTATTTCTTTTGAATGCTCAATACAACTGAACAGTCACACCAGATGACTGTTCAGATTTGTTTAAGTGAAGAAAGTTAAGAAATAATTCTCTCTCTCTCTCTCTCTCTCTCTCTCTCTCTCACACACACACACACACACACACACACACACACTAGCATAAGCTTTACAAAATTATTTTACTATATTTACAGACGATCACTATTACTGGAGTTTTTGTGATAATGTTAGAATCTATCTCATTGCATTTCAAAATACATGCAATCTGTGTGATCTTTTACCTGTGCCACCTACACTGCCTGCCAATTTCCATCATGAAATTGACTTGAAACCACAAACCTCACAGCTTTAAACAAGTAGCTTAATCTCCACTATTTATTTTTGTATCACCAACTATTATACTATATGGAATGTTCTTGTAGAACAATGATTGCTTTTTAAAACGAGTAAAGATACTAATCCTATTGAAAGTTATATAACTGGAGCCTTCACCGTGTGAGCAAGCCTCATCCCATAATATCATGAAAATAATAAAACCTATTTCTGGAAACAAAAGCATTTCATGTACAATTGCACACATGTTGCCTCATCTGTGATCTAAGTTCCTGATAATATGGTCCTGGCTCTCATACAAGTAAATATGCATACAGTTGTATCCAGGAATGTCTGCAGGATACTGAGCAATGCCACAAAGGGATATAGCTATTTTTAATCCATGAATAAAACTTATATGTCTTCCAACAGAAGTATCATATTTGATGACTGTTGGATTAGAATATATAATGTAAAATATTTCTATGCTTCTCTTTCTCAGATATGCTTTCTAAATGTTAAAACAAATTTATCTGCTTTACCCTAGAAATTGTAATGCCTTGGGCACAAAGCCAGCTTTGTGCAAATCTCTTTCAGAAACTGAACCAAATCTGAAACCTTGCCAAGAAAACTGCAGGGACTAGTCCAGGTAGTTGCCACGTTAATGCTTATCTTAATGACTGCAATCCTGGCATTGTTGTTTGTGGTTCTTAAGTGATCCCATGGGTCATTAAGCAGACAGGAAAAGCAGTGCAGGGTGCCTCGGGGAGGGGGTCTAGGACAACTTGCTGCGGCCAACTTGCCGTGGTCAACTCGCAGCACGACAAGAGTTACACTAATATCAAAGAAATGGTGGAATAGAGTAATTAAAGAAGGGATGCCAAAGAAGGGACAAAATGAAATATGAATGACAAAAATTAAAATAATGTTTTTATTATTTTAAATAATTGAATGATTGTTGAATTGTCCTGTGGAGAGTTGGTCAGGGTGAATTGACCATGGCAAGATGACCATGGCTGAGTTGGATGCAGCAAGTTGGCTGCAGTGAGTTGTCCCATTCCGGCCCCCGGGGAGCGGGGAAAATCCCACTCAGCAGCTGAAAATACACCCTGCCAAAATCCAAGCAGTATTTTTAGCCTCTTGAGTGGAGAGACACTCGCATGTGACCTGTGTCAGGCCACTCGGCTTAGGAAGTGAAAATCCTCCCTGCTGAAATCCAATCAGGATCGTCAGCCCCAGAGCAAAGAGGTACATTGTGCATGGCCTGTGCCGATCCATCCAGGGCCTCCCCCGCCACCCACTTGAAGCATTTTGGGCGCCTTATCATGCTGCATTTTGGGCGCCTTATCTTCGTTTTATGCTTCATGTTTAGCTCTCTCTCATTTCTGAGGGTTGGTTGAAAGAACTTCCTGTGAAAGGATTGCAGTACCCTTCCATGCACTGAAGGGAACTCCTTTGGTAAGATAATAATAATAATAATAATAATAATAATAATAATAATAATAATAATAATAATAATAATAATAATAATAATAATAATAATAATAATAATAATAATAATAATAATAATAATTTTATTTGATTAGCCGCAACCCTCTCCCGAAGGACTCAGGGCGGCGTACAATCAAAGCAAATAAAATACAGATAAAGACAACATACATACATAAGAAACAAAGACATATACATGTGCATGGAGGAGGTAGACTAATAAGTGAAGACAATTAAAAAACACAATTTAAAATCCCATTAAATAAAATTACCGAATTAAAAAACCCGTCAGGAGCGTTATGAAGTTATGGTTGAGCCAGGCCAGCTATTTGGAATAGGTGGGTCTTGAGCTTTATACGGAAGGAGCGGAGGTCAGTGGTGGTCCTAATATCCGGAGGGAGGTCATTCCACAGGGCTGGGCCCGCCACAGAGAAGGCTCTGCTCCTAGGCGCCGCCCCTCGGCACTGTCTGGTGGACGGCACCTGGAGAAGTCCCTCTCTGTGCGAGCGGATGGGTCGTAGGGATGTATGGGGCAGAATACGATCCCGCAGGTAACTAGGTCCTGAGCCATGGAGCGCTTTAAAGATCGTAATCAAGACCTTGAAACGCACCCGATAGACCACAGGAAGCCAGTGCAGCTCGCGCAGGAGAGGTGTCACATGGGAGTACCTAGTACTCCCCATAATCACCCGCGCGGCCGCATTCTGGACCAACTGCAGTCTCCGAGTGCATTTCAAGGGAAGCCCCATGTAGCTGTCTGAATCCTGCTGAAGGGGTAAATGTCTATGGAGATTCTCAGTCATCTAGATCATGTTTGTCCCTAAGGTGCCTTTTCAAGAGGCAACTGGACTTTCTTGTTTTTCTTTGAAGACGTTTCACTTCTCGTCCAAGCCTCTTGGATGAGAAGGGAAGCGTCTTCAAAGAAAAACAAGGAAGTCCAGTTGCCTCTTGAAAAGGAACCTTTGGGACTGCTGAAGGAGTACAGGTCCACTCCATGCACAGAAGAGAACCTTCGGGATTTTAAAGAGTTTAGTTCCCCTTAGCTGGCTATTCTTTCAACCAGATCCCAGAGATGAGAGGGAGTTCTTTTGGCGGTGGCAGCAGTCTGCAAACTTCCATGCCAGCTTCCCATCAGCTTTCTGGGAAAGCTGGCAGAGAAGAATGTAAAGGGCGATTACATGATTGTGGGCCACATGGCAATTAGCTGCAAGTGCCAGGTACTTAGATTGTAATCATGTAACCAAAATATGGTGGTGCTATGTTTTGCAACAACCAGAAGGGCTTCACAGGCTGCAAAGCAGCTATAATGAGGCCATCATAATTCCTGATCATCATTAAACAAATGGCTGTAATTCAAGGACTATCTGTATAAGAATCTTATGGAAAACTGTTCATAGCATGGTTTCTGTGTTCTATGACACAAGCAGCATACACTTTCAGCATCTCTAGTAAATTAGCTTAAATTATTTTTTGGAGTATTAAGTTACAACTTTTTCCCTCAAAAGGGAGGCTGAAAATCTGGGTGCGTCTTATACACTGAATACAGCATGTTTTGCCTCCTGAAACCCCGCCCCTTCACCAAAATGGCTGTGCATAGCTTTTAGAAGGCTTTCAGAGAAATACGGGCCTTTTTTGCTCAATTTTGCCCCCCCACCAAACCCCCAAGAGCACTCTACTAGCCTCCTAAGGGCTATTCATGCCCCTATTTTGAGAAAAAAAACCCGGGCCCGTTTTCACGAAAAACAGGCAGTTTTTGGGAGGTTTGCACAGTGCAAAAACTTTTTAAAAAAAATTTGCCTCTTCAAAACTTTGGTGCGTCTTATACTCCAGTGTGTCTTATACTCTGAAAAATACGGTAAACCAGCCACTGACCCACAGAGAAAATATATGTGTCTTCTAACTCTGGATTACATTTCCATGGTAATTTCTACTCTGAACTGGTAAGGAACCTATCCTGACATATCAATTTAATAAGATAAAAACAGTTCACATATTTCCTGTACCCTAATAATTTTTTATGACTTTGTCTTTCTCCCTGGATAAATGACAATATAATCCTAATCACTTTTACTTCAAAGTGGTTCAGATTTTGAAACATCTTCTCAGGAACTAAGAGGATTTACCTATACACATATATAGTAATACAATCTGTTTTGTCTCACCTGCACGTTTTCCTTGTCTGTCCTGTATCTCTTTTTCAAATAAGATAATTTTAGTTTATTCCACCTCCCTACAATTTGCATGCATTTGTTTGGTTTTTCTCTCCCTATAGTGTAATTTTGATTTCCTTCCTTTTTTTCCTATCTATTATGTCTACAGAGATTACAGTCAGGTCCAAAAATATTATATAACAAAACTGTAATGTCTCTCCTATAAGTCAAACATAAGCTCCATTTTTGTCACTTGCTGATTTTTCTTTGAACAGTAATTCCCCTTTTTGTTTTGTCTCCAGAAATTTGATTTACCACCATTCTTGTCTGATTTCTTTTCATTGTAGTTTTATGTTGTGAGCCACCAACATTCTGTATAAAATTGTGGAAGGGTATAAACATGAAAATAATAATTTTGTTCACTAAGAGTAAACCTTTAAGCAACCAAGGCACTACAAACAAAGGAGAAATAAAAAGATGTAGATAGCATTATATGATAGGTTGCCACAAAGAAGAGGGAGTCAAACTATTCTCCAAGGCACCTGAGGGTAGAACAAGAAGCAATGGGTGGAAACTAATGAAGGAGAGAAGCAACTTAGAACTGAGGGGAAATTTCCTGACAGTTAGAACAATTAATCAGTGGAACAGCTTGCCTCCAGAAGTTGTGAATGCCCCAACACTCGAAGTCTTTAAGATGATGTTGGATAGCCATTTGTCTGAAACGGTATAGGGTTTCCTGTCTAGGCAGGGGGTTGGACTAGAAGACCTCCAAGGTCCCTTCCAACTCTACTATTGTATTGTATTGTATAGCAAGTATCATATAAGGTTAGCAGAAAAATTACAACCACTGAAAAAATGCATTTATTTACATGTACATTTCGTTCCTATGCATTCAGTGAGGATTAATATCAATACAAGATTTAAAGGTTTTTAAGTTCAAATCTGAATTTAGGCATAAATTTATGGGATGACATTAGGTAAAGCTTATACTGTGTGTTCTAAAATATATACTACTGATTAACCTACCCTAATTGTGACTAGTATTATTGTGATACATCTTTGAAGCATAATATGAATATAAAAAACTTTGTGAATTATTTTATATAAATATTATTTTACTTGATAGACAATGTGATATTATCAAAGCAGTTTCAACTATAAAAGCTCATTAAGAAATTTGGAATTTGATAACTTAGCTAAGCCGCCCATACAAAGATGCTTATTATAAGGGGAAATTTGGAAGGTGCCATGATCTCCTAGGAAAACTGGAATATAAATCTAAAATAATGAAAGACGAAATAAATAAACTCTATTTTCAATTTACTGAATCTAGGCCCAAATGAAAACCTTCACTTTTCCACTTATAAAACAGGATATTAAATTTCGGCAACACTGAAGTCCAGCCACAAAGAGAGACCTAAAAGATCCTACCAGAACAGTGGGATATTATTAGCTACAAATAGCTATTAAAAACAAAACAAAACAGAAAAACAAAGCTGTAACTTGGGACCAAAGATATCCAAAATCTTATAAAATTTCATAAGTCTTACTTTCTAAATCCAATCATTAAACTGTTCCTGATATGACTCCTGTCCGTTGTCCAGATGTTTGGGGAAGATACTGCAAGTTAAATTAAATTATTCAGTATGCATTGATTTACATTTCTTTAAACAGCACTGAGCATTTGTTATTTTAAAACCAATATGCTATAAAGGAAAACAAAATATTTAATGTTATATACTTGATAGAACTATTGCTTTATATTTCACTGTAAAGACATAGTAACCAGTCTTTCTCCCTGTTTCGTAATCAGTCCCTGTTCATGACTAAGTTTAAAAAAACTTTATTCCTAAATAAAGGAATCTGTTCTATAAAGTCAGATTTTCCAGTCAAATTAGATATAACTCTTTTCATTTATCTGTTCTCAAAAACAATGTTAAAGCTTATAGTAATTTTATAGCACAGTGAGATTCAAATAGACCATTAAGATGTATCTATAAAAACCGATCACAGTAGTCACACAATTTTTACAACATTTTAAAAAAAGAACATCTTAAGAACAGTAGGTAATGTATCATCTCTTTCTTCTATCAAAGGGATGTGGGCTTTTTAAAATGAAACAAAAGGCTAATTTACATATTATACTTGCTTCTAATCATAAACGGAGGCATGTTAAAATACAACTTCAAATAATCTTAAAGAACAAGGATTTTTGTATAAATTATCAACATTTACCGTTCTTTAAATTACATCATACTACTTTTCCAAACAGGCTACTCAGATAATATATAAAACAAGAGCACTTACATAACTGATAAACTTTATCCAGTCTGCCATGTGAAGCTTCATGCCTAATTTCTGCTGCTAAGAATCTATTTGTTTCCAAAGGACTGCCTTTTTCCTATGGAAAGATGGTAATACAGAAGGGCCTGGTATATCATCATAGTCAAGCTTTTTAAAATACTTCATATTTCAGATCTGGTGTGGGTTTGGCCAATAGCCTTCCAACCTTGACCAAAGCTATCTTCTGTGATTCAGGGTGTGCAATGTCTTACCTTACAGATATTATTAAAGTTCTCAAAAAAACTATTTATGCAAAGCATAATTTTAGAATTGTAATTTAAAGACTAAACACACAGCATGTGCATAGACGACCTGCAAAGCAATCATTTTAAAAGACGGTATCTGTTTCAATTTGTTAGAATTGTCAATTCAGTGCAAACTCTCCAGCTTTTCATATTAACAATAGTGAGAAATGTTTTGATTGCTATACAAAAGAGTCAGTCCTTTATAAAATTTACTTTATATCTCTCCGTGTTTCAATGTGCTGCATGCAATATTACATTTGGTAGAAAAGGAGATCCAGCTAAGATAAGCTCTTTTTTTTGGAAGGAAGTGTGATGGACATCCTAGACCAGTGGTGGCGATGCGTGCCAGAGGTGGCACTCAGAGCCCTCTCTGGGGCACACGTGCCGTTGCTCCGGCCCAGCTCCATTGCGTTTCTCCCAGGGGGGGAGGGAAGGAGGGAGAGAGAGGGGGAAGGAAAGAGAGAGAGGATGGAAAAAGAGGGAAGGGGAAGAGAGAGGGAGGGGGGAACAGAGGGAGAGGGAGGGAAAGAGAGAGAAAGAGAGGGGGAAGAGAGAGGGAAAGAGGGAGGGAAAGAGAGAGAGAGGGAGGGAAAGAGAGAGAGGGAGGGGAAGAAAGACATGGAGAGGGAGGGAAAAGAGAGAAAGAGAGGGAGGGAAAGAGAGAGAGGAAGGGAAGAGAGAAAGCGAGGGGGAAGAGAGAAGGAGGGAAGAGAGAAAGAGAGAGAGGGAAACAGAGAGGAGAGGGAGGGAAAGAGAGAAGGAGAGGGAGAGAGAAAGAGAGGGAGAGAGAAAGAGCGAGGTAGGGAGAAAGAGAGAGAGAGAGGGAGGTAGGGAAAGAGAGGGGGAAGACAGAAAGAGGGAAAGAGGGAGGGAAAGAGGGAAAGAGAAAGAGAGAAGGAGGGAGGGAAAGAGAAAGTGAGGGGGAAAAGGTGGAGGGAAAGAGAAATGATATTACAAATGTTTTTTTCTTTTTATTGTTGCTAAATGTAATATTTCAAAAGCTGAAAAAAATGAAGGGGCATAAAAATGCATTTATCACATTTTTCTTAGAACAATTAGTTGAACGCTGCCTTGTTTATCATTATTTTAGGTAGTAAAACCTTATTGTTCAGGTTAAATTGCCATGTTGGTACTTTGCGATAAGCAAGTGGCTTTTGGGTTGCAGTTTGGGCACTTGATGCCAAAAAGGTTCATCATCACGCTCCTAGACAAAAATATATGCTTTGTTTATAGCCTATCGTTTTTTAGTAGAGAGAACTAACATTGCAAGGAATTTAGCTAGAAATTTAAATAATTTGCTTTCTTGTTATGTTCAAGTTATGTAAGATTATAAAATGTTATCTAGTATCTCATCAAGCCATTAAGTGTGTTTAAATATTCCATTATCAAAGGCAACTGTTTTGTTTCCAGTTTTAATATCAGATTCATGCATGTCTAAGTCGTGTCAACTGCTGCTTTCATCTCTGTGTTCTACAAATCAAACAGACTTTCAATAGTATCATGGACAGATTCAGGAAAACACTGGTTATATCAAGCATCTTTTCAGATCACTTTAGTTGTCTATCACATCAGAGACTTGCACTACCCCCTCGTGTAAGATCGCTAAAGGAGTGAGCTATGTATGAGAACAATCATGCAAAGCTTTTCTGTCTTCAGATCACTGGTTTCAAGAAAAAAGAAAGACAAACCCAGTGTGCACTCTTGTCGTATGTGTGGAACAAGACACCACCACTGTGTGGGACAGCCTAGTGACCATATAAAGGACATGAAATCCCGAACCTCTCCAGAGTGTTTAATTTCAATGGGAACAAAAGGATTATGAAGAAACCGAGTTTAGGAAGATAACCCTATTCAATGTGGCAAATAAACCATTAGTTCTGACCTAGGCTTCCTGAAAGCATGAAGCTAACTCCTTGTCCCGACAAAAACCCCTTTTATTAATTTACTGTGAATTCTGCTCATTCACATCCAGCAAAGTCTTTCAAGGGAGGATTTACAGTCACAGACCTTATCTGGCTTGGAGAGTTGACAGTCCGATATCTGCAAAACTTGGCAAGGAGTCTCGGAGAGTTATGAACCAATTAAGCGAACTAATTGTCTCCTGCAAACTCCACTCCCCTTTCGCACCTCTTTTATTTCCTATGGGAGGAGCCATTCATTGTGGCCCCTCCCAGACACATTTTTACACCAAAAAATGTCTGTCCTGATATGCACATGTGCCTCAGATAAATCACAGTGGAGTGTCTTCAGTCCCCAAGTCATTTCTTTGGTGATAATTCCATCATTGGTAACTTGAATTGGCCCAGGACAGCTCTCTTTAAAGCAATAGTTCCATGCACAACAGTATGAATCATCTGATTCTGTTGATTTTTATCTTAAAATTAACAAAATTACATTATCCGATATATCAAATACTTATCGTCCTATTACTTGATACTTCCATCATGAATCCAAGTCTTATACCTCAATCCTATACAGCCCCAGAAATTTCAATGTTATTAAGTACTAAAGTGCTAAAACAAATGATAAACTTACCTGAATCCTCTGGCGAATAGGATCAAAGTTAACCAAATTTGTAAAGACATATAATAAATATGTGTCAATAGTTGGCTCTACCTCCAATTCATCCATAATTTGGAGGATATTAATTACACCTAAAGAAAAAGAACACAGGTGTTAAACAATAGCTTGCTAGTGGCTCAGTTCAGATTATGAAATAAAGATTACACAACGCTTTGTAAGTTTAGATTATTTTGCATTGGCAAAATTACATAGAAAGCAGAGATTACATTGGCCTTTGTTTTTCTGTATTCTGCTTGATTCACTTCTAACACAGGTTATCAGATCCTAGGATGTGAATTTTTCTATCGGCAGATTGTCTCATTTCACACAAAGAAAGTAGAAGACAATTAAAGTTTAAATAGTTGGAAAAGAATTTTATTTCTGATAGCATGCTAAAGATGGCAGCCTTTAGCCAACCTTTGCTGACCACAGCAGCTCCATAGGTCAGGCTTGGTAATAAAAGTTTTTTTAAAAAAGAATCCTGTGAGACAATGATGAACTATTTCTATTACACTGCTGAGAAAACTGCATGGATACAATCACTAGGAACCAGGAATTTCCAGGAAGAACCATGATAGGCAAATGCTGGGCTACTTAATTCTCCTACCAATATGAATTTATGTCTTTTTGGAAGATTCTCTTTTGGAAGACTCTTCCACAGCATGTCCACAGTAAATAATAGCACTACTTTGATTCATCATTAATGTTACCAAGAAATTCACTAAGTACTGCCAAGTTCATTAATTTCAATTTCTGAGCAGGATTGGACACATTAATATATAGTGATATAGTCCTCTTTCCTTTCTACTACTACTGGTATTCCTTTCCTTTCTACTGCTTCTTTCTCTGTCTTTAAATGTTCTAATTAATATAACTGTATTTTATATTCTTATCATTGCATCAAGTACATTTTAAAGTGAAGGCCAGTTTGGTGTACAATAAGTGGTTAACTCATCAAGCTAGAAACCAGGAGACTGTGAGTTTTAGTACCGCCTTAGGCACATACCCAGCTGAGTGGAAGAAAGAAAACTGCAAGGACTAGCCCAGGCAGTCACCAGGAATCAACACTGACTCAAAGGCATAAAATAAAAATAAAATAGAAATAAGAGACTAACATTGCTACATAAAAGGTGACCACAAAGTGTTCAGAAATTAGGTCTTCTTGAAATGCACATTCACATAATTTTATTACATCATATTGAGTTAATCTGAGATTCATGTCAACAGCTGCATTGGAACTAGCATTTTTGTTTGGTCTAGTGGTTAAGGAACCAGGTTTAGAAAATGGAAGACTGTGATTGGGAGCCATGAAAGCCAGTTGAGTGACTTTGGGCCAGTCACTCCCTCCACAGCCCAACCCACCTCACAAAGTTCTTGTGGGGAAAATAGGAAGAAGATGGTGTGTTGCAGTGGTGGGATTCAATTTTTTTTACTACTGGTTCTGTGGGTTTGGCGTAGCTTGGTGGGTGTGGCTTGGTGGGCGTGACAGGGGAAGGATACTGTAAAATCTCCATTCCCACCTCACTCCAGGGGAAGGTTACTGCAAAATCCCCATTCTCTCCTGATCAGCTGGGATTCGGGGGTCAAGAATAGATAGGGGTGGGGCCAGTTAGAGGTGGTATTTATCAGTTCTCCAAACTACTCAATATTTCCGCTACTAGTTCTCCAGAACTGGTCAGAACCTGCTGAGTACCACCTCTGGTATGTTGGATATGTTTGCCACCTTGAGTTATTTGTTAAAAATAAAGGCGGGTTACAAATAAATAAATATAAAATAGTAGCATAAACATTATTAGTCCAGGTTTCCTCATTCCTTATTTTAAATATATATATATATATACTTTTCTGAAGTCTTTGTCTGAAACCTGCGGAAAAGTGCCACTTCCAAGAATTTTGTATGTAGTGCACCATAGTGCAAATAATTAAATGTGAACTCCTGCTGAGCACTTAAAAGTACATGTAAACAAGTCACAGTAGTTAAAGCCATACCATTCTTTGAAGATTGCCTCAAAATAGAAAAGTGATTTGATTTCAGCAGAACTGGAATTTTATTTAGAAATAATTAATTACAGAGTAATTGTCAATAGCTCTGTTAACACTTAAGACATGGAAAAATACCATTAAGTGAATTTCCATTCATTATTGCTTCTTCCACAATTAAAAATATTAAACCCATATTATGACAATAGTGCATTTACTTTTAAGCAATCACAATGATCAATTATGTTCAGTATATCATAAAGCAAAGATTCAAATTATCACTAGCCTGTTTATGAAATACATAAAGTAGGGTATTCAGTGACCATGCAGGAACTTCATGCCATGTTTCCCTGAAAATAAGACTGGGTCTTATATTAATTTTTCCGTCAAAAGACACATTAGGGCTTTTTTTCCGGCTAGGTCTTCTTTTCGGGCACAGTACAAAATGTGTCCATCTGGCGGACGATCTTAACTGGGGCTTATTTTTGGGGTAGAGCTTATATTGAGAGCATCCGGAAAAATCACACTAGGACTTATTGTCTGGCTGGGTCCTATTTGCAGGGATACACGGTAGATGTTCGGTCACATCTAAACCCAGAATTTAATTACTTTAAGTTGTCTGAATATGTACCCACATAATGGACCCTCTTAAGTCACTGTGTTTTGCTTTGGATGCTATGGAATACTAAAATGTTTATTTTTTACTACTTTAATCAATATTATTAATAATGTTCCTTTCCTTTGTTATTACCATTCAGTCAATGTTGACTTTTGGCAACCGCCTGGATTAGACCCTGCACTTTTCTTGGCAAGATTTTTAGAACTCATTCAGAGTCTCAGAACTGAACTAGATGTTGATGTTTCCAAGTTTGATAACTATTCATTTTTCAATCAAAAGCAAGATAACCAAGCACTAAATTAACAGATATATTTGTTTTCTTTTAATCATCAGTTACCTAATCCACCAAAGTTTGTACTTTCTCTATGTTTCTTTATGTTACTACATCTTGAGTAATCAAATTTCTAATTCCCATTTCATGGAAGATCTTTACATATAACTCCAGAACTATCTATGACAGACTAGATGATAAAAATCTGCAAAAGTATATCTTGAAAATTACCATGAACCAAGCTCAACTTTATTGCTTAGCTTTTTTTACACAAAGAAAAAAATAACTTCATATGGTAACTATCATACGTCTTTACCCAATATGTAATTTCTTTATAGACAAAATTTAAGGTGAAGTTTGTAAATATAATCATTTAAATTTACATTCCAAAGGTACAATAAAAACATGCTGGTTTATATAATGTAGTCCTAGTTTGAGAACAAAGTCTGAGTTAGAGAACGAAGGCTTCTCCCTAGTGGTGGAGGCAGCATCCAGACTGGGTTAACCTTCATCCAATCATATTGAGGACTGGGTCTTGTAACAAATTTCAAACTCCGCCCCTTGTTGCTAGGTAGACCCAGCTTTTGACTCAGTCTAATCAAGAGGACAGCTGCGTTATCGCTTTGATCCGTGTTAAAATCAACATCTACACCTGTCAGAATCTAAATTGGTGAAAATTGGTCTACTAGCACCTGCTTGGCTGAGCAGAACGACCGGGCTAAAGGTCCTTGCGACCGGGCTGTATGGTCAGAGCCTCTAAGCCCTGTCAGGGCGTGTAGGCTGACAGCTGTCAAAGGGGACTGAATTGCTGACAAGATCCTGGCTCCTCTGTAACACCGTGGAACCTGCAAGGTTTGTGGAAGCCCTTCCCTTTCACCTCAAAGGCTGCGCGTCAAACTGAGACTGTAACTTTAAAGCCAGCCCTTGTAAAAGCCGGGAAACGCTCCGCTGCTCCTTTAACAGTTGAGCGGTGAACTTTGAAGCCTTTAAATCAACCACGGAGCGACCCGGGGGACTAAAGAGATTAAAGAACAGCTTAAACGGTGCTTAAAGAGCCAGAGAAAGCTGCTTGTAAGCCTGTTACCAGGCAGAAGACAAGGGGGATAGTGGCAGTTTAAAAAGAGCGTGAAGCGCCATTTTTGAACAGCTGTCAGTGACTTCAAAATGGCTACGGTCAGTTCGAAACCGCTCAATTTGACAGCAGAAGCTGCAGCTGAACCTCAGGCTTCACTGACAGGAGAGACAGCTTCTAAACCAAATTCTCCTCCTCAGCCAGTCACTGTTGGAGACAAGGGTTCCAGCACTGGCAACAAAAAGAAGTCTGTTAAGGCAGACAATGTTAAAAAATCAAAAATGCCAACCAGCAATGAGAAACAAAAAGAAAAGAAAGCCCATAAAAAGAATTCTTCTCCCAAGGCTTTTGACAAGCCAATCCAGAATCAGGGTCAATTATCTCTCCTGCTCTCCCCTGGGGACAGACTGTATAGGGACAACCCTGTTAACCCTATATTCCCCATAGACGTTTCTAACATTTGGGGATCAGCTCAAACACCACTAACTCCCATGGCTGGCAGTGGGGTTGAATTACCACCAATGGTACAGAGGATGGATTCTTTACCCTCCACCTCCAATCCTTTAAACCAGCCACAAGGAGGCTATGCTCCCATGCTCTTGCCAAACTTTCAAGAGATTATTGCCTCTGCTATTTCTCAAGGCATCTCGGCCAGCTTCCAGCAGCAACAGAACTTTGCGCTCAGGCAAATGCCTACCTCCTCCACTATTCCACCTGTTCCAGCCCAGGCTCCTCTCTCTACTGAGGCTGTGGCGCCTGATTTGGAGGACATGAACCAATCCTCAGAGTCTGAGGATGGTGAACTACGGGAGGCAGAGTTATCTGAAGATGAGGGCAGGGAATCTGATCAGAAATCCTTCTCTGGCCTTTTCCCTCCTGCCTTGTTCCCTTCTCTACTCTACAAGACCAAGGCGGCCTCCAAGATAGGTCCTCAACCCACAGTGACCGCGCCTCGACTTACGACCGTGTCTGCAGAGTCCTTGTATGCAGAACAAGCGCCCCCGACTGACACCATTCCAATGCCTAAAGTTTTCGTGGACACAATCCAGAAACAGTGGGCTACCCCTACCTCAGGGCCTAACCCATCGGCCACTGATAGGAAATTCTTTAATGTTGCCAACGAGCTAGCCCAGTTCCTTGCGGTTCCTCCTATTGACGCTCCGGTGATCGCCCTATACACACCGGCACACATGCCAGGGGCTCCGGAAGACGTCCTCAAACCAGAGGAGAAGAAAGCAGACCTGACCCTACAAAGGGGTCATCAGGCGGCTGCCTGGGCGGTAAAAGCTGCCACTACAGCTTCCTTCTTTATCCGCCCTTGTCTACTGTGGCTCCAAGAACTGCAGCAGCACATCCCTGTCTCTGATGTCAGGGCCCACCAGGACGTTGCCAAGCTGGTGGCTGC
The DNA here is from genome assembly GCF_964273705.1 of Natrix helvetica. NCBI lineage: Eukaryota > Metazoa > Chordata > Lepidosauria > Squamata > Natricidae > Natrix > Natrix helvetica. Next base: position 249,539,597 of record NC_138552.1, read on the forward strand.
AATTCAATTTGCGTCTGATGCTACCCTAACCTCCGCCAGGTTCGCAGCCACGGCCATGGCCTCATCTGTGGCTTCCAGGAGATTGCTATGGCTTCGTCAGTGGCAGGCCGATGCTCGCCACAAGTGGAAGCTGGCTTCTGCCCCCTTCAAGGGGGGGTCTCTCTTCGGGGATGCCTTGGAGCCCTTCCTGATCGAAAATAAAGAAAAAAGGAAGGTCCTTCCCTCTGCCCCAAAGAAGGGCTTCAACCGCCAGTCACCTTATTACAGGCGCTCCTCCTTTCGGAGCCAGGAACCCGGTTCGTCATTTCGGAACCAGGAATATGGTTCCTTCTTTCGGGGGGCAGACTATGGGACCCAAGGGTATAGGGGAGGCTATGCCCCCAGGCAGAGGTCTCAACCTGACCGTTTCCAACGGGGAAAATCTGCCAGGCGGCCCTTTCGAGGAGGGTGGGGTTGCTACTATCGTAGAACCTAGACCCCCCGCATCCAGTTGCCCCATCGGAGGTAGGTTAGCCAGGTTTGCCCACGTTTGGGAGGCTACTACCTCTGACGAATGGGTCAGAACCACAGTTAGGCAAGGGCTTGCCCTTGAGTTTATCTCCAACCCCCCCAGTTCCTACAGGGCCTGCCCAGTTTCCTCCAACCCAGCTCGCAGGCGTCTCATGTTGGAGGCCATCCAACATCTACTTGACATTTCGGCCATACAACCGGTTCCAACCGATGAACGCGGGCTGGGGTTTTATTCCATCCTCTTTGTCATTCCAAAGGCCTCGGGGGGCTGGAGAGCTACTTTGGATCTTAAAAGATTAAACCGGTTTATTTGTAACAAGCGTTTTAAAATGCATTCCTTACATACTATTCTGAACTCCATCAGACAGGGAGACTGGTTGTGTTCCATTGACTTAACGGAGGCCTATCTCCATGTCCCTATTTTACCACAGCATAGGCAGTTCCTTCGTTTTGAGTATTCAGGTCATCATTTTCAATACACTGCCCTCCCCTTTGGTCTATCCTCAGCTCCTCGGGTCTTTACAAAGATCCTGGCTGCCTTGATTGCGGCTCTCAGGGAAGTTCCTATTCGCCTCCAGGCCTACCTGGATGATATACTTATCCAGTCTTCATCCCCACGTCAGGCACGAAGGGACCTTGCATCCACTATGCAGGCATTTCAGGAACACGGTTTTTCCATCAATGTACCCAAGAGTAATCTACATCCGTCCACCAGGTTGGTGCACTTGGGAGCGTTGATTGATACAGAGGTATGCCAAGTGTACTTGTCTCGTGAGAGGCAGGACAATATTAGAGCCTTAGCAGGCCAGGCGGCCATAGCACACAGGTGCTCCTTGGCTTCTCTATCTAAATTGCTGGGTACCATGGTGTCAGCCATTGGAATTGTCCCGTGGGCTCGGTTACACTCACGACGCCTACAATGGTTCCTCTTGCCGTTTCAGAGGAAACTCGTGAGCTGCTCCCTGGCCAAGGTCCTGGTCCCGGCGGAGGTCAAGCGTTCGCTCAGTTGGTGGACGTCTCCAGCACTTTCAAAAGGTCTTCTTTTCAAGGATCAGGACTTCCTAACTGTTACCACGGATGCCAGCCTCTTCGGCTGGGGTGCGACCTTCCAAACGCAGGTAGCGCAGGGCCAGTGGGACCAGGAAGCCAGAACACACAATATCAACTGGCTAGAGTTGAGGGCGGTCCATCTGGCACTCCGTCAGTTCCTCCCAGGGGTGACGGGAAAACATGTGTTGGTGCTCACGGACAACGTATCAGCAAAGGCTCACATAAACCGTCAGGGGGGCACCAAATCTCGAGCCCTCATGGACGAAGCCATGAGACTGGGCCTTTGGGCGGAAAAACACTTGTTGTCCCTCACCGCGGAACACATCTCTGGGGTGGACAATGTACAGGCAGACTGGCTCAGTCGCGAGACTCTGGACAATGCCGAGTGGCAACTCCACCCCTCAATTTTCCAGGACATTGTGGACAGGTTTGGCGTGCCTGTGATAGACCTCTTTGCCACCCCACAGAACAGCCACCTTCCCAGGTTTTTCTCCCGGTACCCGGCGTATCGGTCAAAGGGGGTGGATGCCCTGAGGTGCTCATGGCCTACGGGCCTCCTATATGCCTTCCCGCCTCTACCCCTTTTGCCCAGGGTCATTCAGAAGGTCCTGAGGGAGAAGGCCGAGGTGGTGTTGGTAGCTCCATACTGGCCTCGCAGGACTTGGTTCGCCGATCTGCGAACTCTTTCAGTGGACAGGCCCTGGAGAATACCTCGGGACAGGATATCGCTCCGTCAGGGGTCACTGGAACATCCAGACCCGCAGTGGTTCCAGTTGACCGCCTGGCGTTTGAGCGGGGCATCCTGAGGAGTGACAGTTTCTCTCCCAAGGTTATTGCAACTATTCAGGCCGCCAGGCGCCCGTCCACAGATAGAATATACAATGCTACCTGGAGAATTTTCTGTTCTTGGTGTGCGGGTAAGGCCTTGGACCCAATCAAGGTCACGATACCACAGCTATTAGAGTTCCTACAGGAAGGGTTGGATAAGGGGCTGGCACCAAACACCATCCGAAGACAAGTGGCAGCCATTTCATCAGTTTTCGCTTGCAAGGGTCCCCTTCCCTGGCTCAGCTGCCCGTGGTACGTAGTTTTCTCAGGGGGGCATACAATCTTAAGCCCCCTGCAGTCCATAGATACCCTTCCTGGGATTTGACCAAGGTCCTTGAAGCCTTGACCAAGGCTCCCTTTGAACCCCTGCAGGAGGTGTCACTCAGGTTTCTATCTCTAAAGGTATCCTTTCTGGTGGCCATAACTTCAGCTCGTCGCATTTCGGAGTTGCAGGCTCTTTCGTCCAGGAAAGAACTGTGCGTTTTCCATACAGACCGGGTGGTCTTGCGCCTGGACCCCTCCTTCGTCCCAAAGGTGTGCTCCTGCTTCCATAGGACTCAGGAGGTTGTTCTCCCCGACTTCTGTCCCCATCCGACCCACCCTCTGGAGCACAAGTGGCACACTTTGGACGTCAGGAGGGCCCTCGAGATCTACTTACAACGTACAGCTGCAACTCGGAAATCCGATGCTCTGTTTGTCTCATTTCAGCCCACTTCGCTGGGCAACAAGGTCTCGGCCCCTACCATAGGCAGGTGGTTAAAGCCCTGCATCTCAACGGCCTACCAGTCTCAATCTCTTCCAGCACCTGCCAGGGTCACAGCGCATTCTACCAGAAGCGCTTCAACATCAGCTGCATGGGCGGCTCAGGCGTCCCTGCAGGAAATCTGCAGAGCAGCCACTTGGGCTACACCCAATGCATTTATTAAACATTACAAAATGGATTCGTTTGCATCAGCGGAGGCGGCATTTGGTCGCAGGGTGCTGCAATCGGTGGTCGGGGCTGATGCTTCCTTATCACAGTCCTAGACCCACCCTGGGACACCTAGGCTTTGGTACGTCCCAGTCTGGATGCTGCCTCCACCACTAGGGAGAAAGGGCGTTGGTACTTACCTGAGACGCCTCTTCTCCTAGGGTGGAGGCAGCATCCAGCCCCTCCCTGGTAGGAATGTGTGGTTCCTTACTTTTTAATACGTGTCATGGTTTCTTTCTGGTTATTCCATGTTGTTCTGGTTGTTACATGTTGAATTAAAAAAAAAAAAGAATGTCGTGTTGGTTCTGTCAAGGAATGGGTGTGCCCTATGGAGTCGGCAAGTCATGGTGGAAAGGGTACAGGTATGTGCTATTTAAAGGCGATAACGCACTGGGTCTATTACATTTCTTCGTCAAAAGCTGGGTCTACCTAGCAACAAGGGGCGGAGTTTGAAATTTGTTACAAGACCCAGTCCTCAATATGATTGGATGAAGGTTAACCCAGTCTGGATGCTGCCTCCACCCTAGGAGAAGAGGCGTCTCAGGTAAGTACCAACGCCCTTTCTGTTTTTAATTCCGCCTCTTACGTATAACTCTCTGCAAATAACAAAATAGTCTGCAGGGACAGAGATTTCATTTGAAGCCAACCTGATTAAAAAAGCTGATTATAAGGTATAATGGGAAAGCATCAAAGTGTCTGCAGTTGCTTCATTTTAGGATGGCAAAAACAGGGATCAATGTTCTCTAGGGATCCTTAACCTCGCAAAGTTTCAGACCGATGGCTTTAAGGATTGAACATATTTTAATAACTCTTTCAAGGCACAGATGAGAAAACATTAGTTCTTTAAATTATTCAACAAATAGCCTTCAAATCAGATAGCTAAATAGTGTCCTATTCCAATTAAAAAATAATTTTCAAAAGCGTTTTTTAAAATTAAAAGTAGCTTTCCCACCTGTTGACAGAAGGATAGCTTCTTCAATGAATAACAAATTACTTCTGACAATTTGTGCATCTTAACACTACACATCCAAGAAGAGAACCCAACAGTTCAATTCTGAACTATGTGTGTATACAAACACATACATACACACACTACTATTGAAACAATGGGATCTAATATGTCATCATAGAGCAATTCTTATTTTATGGCAAGAGTTCATATAATTTCTCAGTTCAAGTTTATACCACTAGAAAAAAGATGCCACACTGTGTTTCAAGAAAGACTGACACAGTGAATTGAATTGTGAACGCAACATTTAGAATTTCATTGATAAAAGAGCCAAGGAGTCATTATCTGATGAAGCACCTCATGATTTTTAACAATATACATAAAGTTTTTCTACATTATAGTCTATACAACATTTATAATGAAGAAAAACGTGGTTTTTTTGCAACTAAAAGTCATGTCATTTTTATTCACAATACTAAGTGGCTGCTTCTGATGCTGAAAGATTTCCACAATGAAGATTCCTTCATTGAATATATAACTACTTATAGCTAGCCATTCATTAATTTTGGGGTAGAGGTAAGTCAAACTGGAAAGAAATAGGATTAAATAAAACATAGTTAAACTTGAACTTATAGTTTGGGGATAGTTGGAGGAGATGCAATACACTGCCAACAATTTTGAATGCAAAGGTTTTATTAGGATATTCTCCTCAGTACTCTTAAGCATTTTCAGGAATGTAAAGAGTTAACAAGAGAATGTTGTTTTATAAAGACTTTTCTAAAAAAGATTGGCACACTTTTATTGCCAGAAACAATTAGGGAATACTTGTTTCAGCATTTAGTCTAAGTTGGAATATGACTGTATATTTTAAAATAAAATTGCAATATGAACTGTCTGCTAAAAGCTCTTTTTTGTTGTTTCTACATTTTGTTTGTCATCCATGTCACACTAACAACTCTGCATCTCATTCTAAAACACATTATACTGTGAAATAAGATGAAAAAGACAGTTTTTAATTTTCCCAAGGGGAAAGTACTTCTCTTAAAAGCATCTTTTTATCAGTCCATTCTTTCTGAATTACCAATAATGCAAACCAAAGAATTAGATATTGTCCTTTAAAATTTAATATTTGTTCAATTTTTACTCATATCTTATAGACACCCCCATCTGTAACAGGGGAAAGTGTGTGCTAAATGCTTAAGCCTACTTAAGAATCCAAAAACTGAGCATTTTAGTCCTTCAATCAATATGCTGTCAAGATTATGAGAGTTCATTCAACAATGAAGGTTTTATGCTTTTATTATCGTAACTAAGTTCACATTCAACTTATTACTGCAAAGAAACATGAAGACCTCATCTAAAAGATTCATTTCTTTTATATTTAGAGGAAGAATTTGCACAAAGTAACCTGATTTTAAAAGCTTCCCTAGATTTCAGTATTGTCTTTCAAGTTCAGAATATTAAGACAGCCAAGAATATTGTGACAAATTGAACCTTGGCTACAACCAAGCTAAAATAATAATTGCTCTTTTTAAAGTTCCAAATGTGACATTATTAACAGTGACAAAATAAAGTAAGAATGAAATAATAACCTTTCAAGGCAATTGTTGCGCTATACAGTACACTACGACATCAAAAGACAATGTTTTGATAAGAGTTGTGCATGTTACTGAGTTGTTCTCATGTGCAAACATGTTTCTTGCTATAGGATGTGTTAGTATTAATAATAATCAAAATATGATTAGAAGTGCTAACCTTCAGTGTTTTTCATTGCCTGGTGCTGAGCCAGCAATGGCCAAAAATAGTGAGGTTTAAGACATAAGCCTTCTTCTTTTATCATCTTCATTATATCAATAGCTAAATCTTAAAAGAGCCAGAAAGAAAAAAGTTAATGAGAATGATAACAACACATGTACAAAAATGTTCAGTGATGCTAAACATCAAAAAGAAATACCAGCTTTCTTTGCTTCCAATGCAAAGGATAAACTCGATAATAGAGGTGAAGGGTGTAAGTTGCTTGCTTTGAGCTCATTGCAGAAATATTTCAACTTGGCCAAGGGCTGCAAGATATAAGATTTAAGAATTTAAGCTCACCGCTATTCAATAAATCATTCAAAATCGCAATGACAATAAAGCATAAAATCTTGAAAAACAGATTTTTTTAAAACTTTGATTGGAAAACCCATGTTATACTTATCATCCGAGCAGTGAAATACCAGGGAAGAATTCCTTGGGTTTCAGTCCAGAATACAGACTAAAATAAAGACTAAGAGAAAAGAGAATGTGATCCTCTTTCTAAGTTGGAATATGGAAAGAACTTATTTTGTTGGAAGTCTATGGAATTAGTTGGGAAGAGAAAGATAAGAAGTGCATAAGGAAACCCTAACAGATCAGAATATAATGTTTAAGAAATTAAATAAGCTAGATCTAAAAAACTGTCAGCAGAAATAGCTAGACATATGCAAAGCTTTCTGCCAATTTCACACTACATAAATTCCTGAGACCCACTTACAAATATGAATTTATGAAAAAGGATTGGATATTGGTCCACTTTCCATAGAACAACCCATTCCACTCGAGTAGAAGGGCTCCAAAGATTTTTATAGCGGTCTAGTGGCTGGCAGGGGAAGGAGGGATTGAGAAAGTTAATTCTTACTTATTCCCGACCCTAAACAACATAGAATCCAATTTATTTATTTGAACACATCTTTTAAAACCAACCCACAAAAATCAGCTTGAGAAATTTTGCAACCAGGAATGCACTTTTAAACCTGTTTGGTCACTGTGAGCCTTCACATACCGTTTCCATGTTTATACAATGTTGTAAGAAAAAGTTGCACTGGGTACTGTGTTTTTCACAGGTGAGCCCTAATGCCACAAAAACTGAATGCAGAACTTCAAAAGCTGTATCTTCTAAGTTATGTGTTATTAATCTCAGGCAAAGATTCTTTACATCTACATTTGGAATAAAAACAAGAGGGAAAGATGTAAGCTGTAAGGTTTTGACAAGAATTTATAAACATGCATTTTCTGATAATCTCGGTAAAAAGGTATTTTGATGTGTATTTAAGCATGTATTCAAGAAATATGCTCTACCACAATTCTGGTTCAATGGCTGCTACATAAATAGGATACATTAATAAATCTCATTTATCTTACTTTCCCCACAACTTGTCATTAACAAAATAAAATTAACCGTCTACATCCCAAAATACTTGCAGAAAAACATTACCTGGTATGCTTTCTTTACTAAACTTTATCTTCTCCAAAATATTTTGTATATACTGAGAATATCCGGCCTTAGCAAGAGTAAAAATGATATCCATAAAATCTCTTTCAGAAAGATAAATGTCAGCCTTTTCAATATTTTTCAGTTCCTTTATCAGCAAATGGAAAAATGGCATGTTAGTGTTTATTATAAACATCACAATTGCTGTTCTTTTATTTAGTTAGTTTTATGGGTAAGAAAAAAATGAATCTAGCTATCAATTATAGACTTTTGAGAAATGCTCTAATTAAAATCATGGAAGTAGGCTTAATTATGATGCAAAATACCATTTTATTGGCTTATGATCTGGCTATTAAAGGATGCAATTTCATGAACATTTAACTCAATTCAGCCATCTTCAATAGCTGCTAACTTCCCGGGTACTACTTTGAACAATACAAATATCTTATCTGTCCATCAAATAAAAGAACACTGTTTTCTATTATTTATTAAAAAAACCTCAAAATTTATAACATGCTTAGCAAGCAGCAAATACCGATTCAATACTGATTCAATACTGATATACGGCATTGCCTAATTATGTAAGCAAGTCTTAAGACAATATTTCTTGAGGGTTTACCATAAAATTGTTACTGCAGAATTCAAACACATGGCACAGTTTTACACATTTTTTTTGTTACTGACAAAATTATTGTGGCTTAAGCTGTAATTAACAGCTATAAGATTAATGAAGGGTTTTCAGTTTGATGATGGATTCTATCTTACTGTAGACACTTGCCAATACGCATGTACTGGAAAACAATGAAACTTCATAATAACTGCAAAGGAGTAAAATAGAGCAAGTCTTCATACATGCTGAGCCAGCACAGCGAACTTTTTGTAAATCGTCTTTCTTTTCTTTCTGTGTCGATATACCATTTCTTTCTGTCAGCCCAGTGGTGGGATATGATCGGTACACCCCAGTACGGGCGTACCTGCTGGGAGCACCAGGTACTGTTCTGGTATGGTGTTCCGGAGGGTCCACCCGCCCACCCTCACCTGTATTTGAGCTGTTCGGGGCTTCTGTGCACAGAGCGTATGGCGCCTGCGTGACACTCCGCCAAGTAGCTGGAGCGTTGTGGGTGGTAGGTATGCATGTGCGCGCACTGCGTGCATTCATGTGGACGCCCAGCCCCGTTGCAATGTGATCCAGAACCCACCACTGTGTCAGCCCCATGACTCCCTACTACTTTTGTACATATGTGAAAGGAAATAGTTTAGGCATGCATAATCAATGATTCCTTTTAAAAAGGGATGCTTTTATAGACAATTTTAATTAGGAACATTTTGTTCTTTTCCAAGGTCTAGCCAAATAGACCTACCTATATTTGCAGCATTGCTTTATATTTATTTGTTTATATATGCAAAGAATATCAGTTGCATAAACTTCTTGGATGAAAAATATATGCAGAATTAGTTTTAGGTGGCTCTGTTAATCCTAAATTGACATGATATGGAGTTGGGCTTTATATAGGATTGTTGTATTTGTTTTTATGTGTGTATTCATACAGTATTCTCTGTATAATATTTGGGTTTTTTTGGAATACCATCGCAAATTCAGGATTATCTTCCTTTTTGGATTAATATGATGCATATATAGTGAGGTATGGAAGAACTGTATTTAAAAAGGTCAGAAGCAAATTATTTTTTAAAAGTGCCGTAAGCCAAGATATAAGTTGTAGCTTTACAAACAAAAGGCATTACCTCTTCAATTTGGTTTATGTTGCCTTTCTCAGCATATGCATTCAAGAGTGCCAAATAAGTCTCCGAGCCAGGTTCAATTTTAGTGTCTCTCATGACAGAAAGGATGTTGACTGCATTGTCCATATCTCTGAAATATTATGGAGAAAAATACCATACATAATTACATGTAATTCACAACTGACATTTGTCCTTAGCCCATGAATGAAACCAGAAGTCCAGAATCTAACATTTATTTACATTTAATTAAATGGCTGTGTAAAAGGAAATGAATGCAAAATTAAATAGCCGTGGCATGTATTAGAAGAAAAAGATCAACTTTTAAAATTCTACTTTTTTGCATAGTGCTTAGGAACTATGTTAAAAGAGGAGAGCAATCTACTAAAAAAAGGTTGACAGTCACAGCAAAAAAAGTATTAGTGTACTATATATGAGATGTGGCTATTTTCAGCAATTTGAGATTTGGACTGATCCAGTAATAAATATTCAAGATCTCTCTGAAAAAATACTACTGTATCAGAAAAAAACCCTTTCCAATAGCCCACTCCATTGGCAGCACGAGGAGAAAAAAGCTCTTAATATATAAGATGTCAATTATCTCCTCACACTGCTTGTCTGTGGTTTGGCATTTGTAAATCTTATCTAGTCATATTAAAGCTTATCTAGCCATATTAAAGCTTATCTAGCCATATTATTTGTTTAATGACATGCATATGACATTGAACCTTTATATATACTGAAGTGGTAGATTATTGTTTCGAAATCAGCATTATGGCAGAAAAGGGATCAAAACTCTTTCTCAAATTTGCCTGCATCAGCTATTTTCAATTCCAACCCAATTTAAAAAGATGCATTTTGGTAAGGCCACACTTGGAATACTGCATTCAGTTCTGGTCGCCACGATGTAAAAAAGATGTGGAGACTCTAGAAAGAGTGCAGAGAAGAGCAACAAAGATGATTAGGGGACTGGAGACTAAAACATATGAAGAACGGTTGCAGGAACTGGGTATGTTTAGCTTAAGAGAAAGAAGGACTAGGGGAGACATGATAGCATTATTCCAATATCTCAGAGGTTGCCACAAAGAAGAGGGAGTCAAACTATTCTCCAAAGCACCTGAGGGTAGAACAAGAAGCAATGGGTGGAAACTAATCAAGGAGAGAAGCAACTTAGAACTGAGGAGAAATTTCCTGACAGTGAGAACAATTAATCAGTGGAACAGCTTGCCTCCAGAAGTTGTGAATGCCCCAACACTGGAAGTCTTTAAGAAGATGTTGGATAGCTATTTGTCTGAAACGGTATAGGGTTTCCTGCCTAGGCAGGGGGTTGGACTAGAAGACCTCCAAGGTCCCTTCCAACTCTACTATTGTATTATTGTATTGTATTGTATTTAATGTAATTTCACATGTGTGTAGGCTCTTAGGATGCTTCTTGGAACATAGATCAAGCAAGCTCACAAATCCTAGCAGACACTCCTACGGAAAGATATTGCTTCATATTAATGTGCAGAGCTGCTTTAATTCAGGAAATCTTCATTCATATCAGAATGAGCTCTGAATAAGGCAAGGAAGTTCATTATGAAATATTCTTTTGGAACCATTCAAACTATTTAAAAATATAATTGCCTAATTAAGATTAATCTTAGACAATGATTTAAGGAGAATAAGAAACATAAATTACCCAGCTTTTGCATGACCAGTGACAAGGGCGCTGAAAATCAACTCTGTTATTGGGAGATCTTTGCTTTTCATAATATTAAGAATTTTGCTGCAAATGAAAATAAAATCAGATAAATGTTCTCTTGAAAAACAGGAAAAATGTATGTAGAGAGATAGATAATAAATAGACAGACACAGGAATGACATCAACATTTGCTTTAGTTAAAAGAACTATGCAACAATATTCTAAAATTTGATTAGCAAAAAGGAATACGTCTATCTAATTCTGCCTAAGAATCACCATTTTAACTTCAAAGAGATATTTTAATTGAAATAGGCAAAATTAGGCATTCTTTTAGAGACACTGTTCAATTGCTGGCTTCCTACACATATATTAGAATATGGCCTAGGCAGGAAAATAGCAATAGCACTTAGACTTATATGCCGATTCACAGAGCTTCACAGCCCTCTCTAAGCGGTTTAAGTGAAAGTTCTTTGAAATTTCCCCAAGATTTGGAGACAACAAATGAAATACAATGGAAGATACTTCAACATAAATACATGTAAGATTGTCCCACAAGGTTTATCTCAAACTATTTGTTTATATTGTTACCTGGAACCATCAATATCTCCCTTGTTGCAATAGGCAGCAATTAGTCGCTGATATGTGACCTGTAAAACATAATTAAATATGAGAATTGCTATTTATCAAATGGTACAGTAAATTTATGAAAATACCTTTATGAAATACCTACTCGATTGGGCTGGACATTTGCCTCCTCCATTTTTGTTAGGAATACATCCGGAGAAAAATCATGTTCATTCTGGAGATAAACTTTTAGCAAAGCGTTATAATGGCTTACGTCGAATATAACACCTAAGTAAAAAATCGTAAAAAATAAAATAAAATTCAGTACAATAAAAAGTTCATAGAATTGTTTTGACACAACGGTTAACATACAGAAAATGGACTAAAAATCAAGACACATCAGATTTAGACAGTCCTTATTGCTCACCTAAGCTTCAGCTTAAAATTGGACATTTTTGGTACTATTTTCCTATGCAATGACAACCCCTAAAGGAAGAGTAGATGGAAGATGCCTTGATTAAAGGTTGCCACTATTAAAACTATTTATAGCTCTTGATACTATTTATCATGAATGATGGGAACTAACTATGGTTGGTAGCAGATCCCAGCTAAAATTTCTCCATTAAGTTGGGGAAGGGTTACACACTTTAGCACATAGGGTACTGTACAATAGTTCCTGACATTTGATTTCTTTCAATTCTCACTTTTAAAGTTTGGAGTTATTTATGGTTAGCACCGAAGTAACATAGGGAATTTAAGTCATGTAGGCAGTGGAGAAGGGGAAGAAAAAAGGTGAATAAGTACATATTTTCCTTTTATAGCACTAAGTTGCAGTTTGGAGCTAAGTCTAAAGTATCCAAACTAATGCTGTACACCATAAGCCGTTATCCAAAACCTTTAAGAAATACTACCAGGTAGTTCAGTTAAGAAACCCAGGTAGAAAACTGCAAAGAATTCCATCTAATAACCTGACAAGCAAAACACAAGATCAATAAACTTAGTCTCCAAAGCAGTAAATGTAAAGCTAACGTAAGTGAAGATAAAATAAAAATAGTTTGCTTTTACTATCAATCCCCTAGATGTCAGCATAGCTCTCCAAATATGGAAAGTGACCTGAAAAATGTCATAGCAACTGGTATGAAGGAATGGTAATAGATAGAATATTTTCAAACCATTTATTTTTTTAAAAAAATACATGCTAATCTATATGTTTTTTTTTTACTTAAATAACATACCAGCACTTTTCAGCTTTACCCACATGACATGAGCAAGTTCTGTTCTTTCATGCAGAGGCAGCTCAGGCAACAGTGAGCCACAGCTTCTTAACAGCAGCAAGGCCTGGTTACCATTTGGAAATCCTAAATTAGAACAAAATAATTTGGAAATGCAACTTTCAAATTTTGCAGAAATAAGAAGTTTTAACAGTTTAAACATTCTAGTCTTCTTTGTATCAACCAATAATGAAAAAGAAATCAAACTTTACAGAACGAGTAAAATATACAGCCTTAAAGACAGGAAGCATTAGTATACCCGTGCATGTATCTTATTTGACTAGAGATACACTGAATTTAAGATACACATGAACAGGTAATCCTTGGCATACAACTGGAGTCTGCCCATTATGACCATATGTTGGTCACATGACCAACCTGATTTTATGATGATTTCTGCAGCAATTATTAAGCAAACCAATGGAGGCCCAATCGTCGAAATTTCAAATCAAGGACCTAAGCCTTCTTTTATGGGTCAATTATAACTTTGAACAGTCACTAAGCAAATCAGGGAATAAAAATTACAACTATTTGAGAAAAAAGAAATGCATTACAAAGTAAAAACATACAAGACCAGAGGAAAGACCATTTTTCCAAATCTTAAGGGGAAATGAAATTTACAAACTACTCAATGTGTGAAAATTTTAAATAAGATTTTAAACACCTAAATGTATAGTATGAACACTATACAATGGACTCTGAATTTCAAAGTAATTTATAGTTATAAAAAAACACTGTATGGACTTGCAGGTTGAAGAGGAAACTGAATTCTCTACTGAAGATATCTAGATAACTAAAACAATAATAGTGTTCCCTGGTTTGATATTTTAGCCTCTTAGCAGAGGAGATGTGCAGAAGGGGCTTCTAACTTCTATAAAATCACACTTGTAACATTTTTATACATCACATCTACTGTTCACATATCAATTCAATTCAATTTATTTGATTTGTTAGCCGCTCCCTCTCCACAAGGGACTCGGGGCGGCGTACAATAAAAAGCACATATATATATACATATACACAAACACAAACACATACACAAAGGAGGTAACAATCATTAAATACATAAAATAATAATAATAAAATTAGCAATTAAAATACCCCAGTTAAAATTACGGATTTAAAAAGACTGTCAGGAGGAATAAGATGGAACTATGGTTGAGCCAGGCCGGATAATTGAAAAAGGTGGGTCTTGAGTTTTGAACGGAAGGAGCGGAGATCGGAGGTAATCCTAATGTCGAGGGGGAGGTCATTCCAAAGGGCTGGGCCCATCACAGAGAAGGCCCTACTCCTGGGTGTCGCCCTCTGACACTGTTTAGTGGACGGCACCCGGAGAAGTCCCTCTCTGTGCGAGCGGATTGGTCGTAGGGATGTATGGGGCAGGATGCGATCCCGCAGGTATAGAATGAAAATTCTGATTGTAGGCCCTCTAAAACAAGGCTCCAGAGAAATGAAAATGTTGCATTTGTTAAAAAAAAACCAATATCAATAATTAATATATTAACATAACTTTTACATTGGTGATGTTCAATAAGAATTAAGAAGAGAACTCTTTTACCTGTTTTGCAGGCATCATGAAATATGTTTTCTAACAGGGATTTAGTAATGCACCCATTTCTTCTGATCGAAGTGTCCATTTTGTTAAATGCCCAATCAAAAAATTGTATCTGCTTTTGTTGAACAGGTAACTGCTCTTGAACATCTCTGTTTTCTTGGACTGCAATTGTAAAGAGCCTTGTGGGGTATATTAGGGATCTGCAAATCAAAACAAAGTCTATGATGTATTACAGTATTTTCCTGTTAAGCAAAAATTATTACAAGCTACTAATTTTGTATCTAAAATATTAACAGAGCAAAAGAACCCAAAGTTAACACCAGCCTAGTTATCAAATCAATGGACATTTTCAGCATAACAATATTTCCAGATAATAATAATAATAATAATAATAATAATAATAATAATAATAATAATAATAATAATAATAATAATAATAATAATAATTTTAATTTGTTAGCCGCTCCCTCTCCACAAAGGACTCGGGGCGGCGTACAGTAAAACAGATAAAAACATAAAAACACATAAACATCTAAATACACACATATACAGAGGCATACATGCACGGAGGAGGTAACAATTACATCACAATCAGAATATTAAAAACCAGCTATTAAAATACCCCGTAATAATAACACAATTAATTAAAATTTAAAAGGACTGTCAGGAGGATAAGAAAGACTACGGTTGAGCCAGGCCAGATAGTTCAAAAAGGTGGGTCTTAAGCTTTACACGGAAGGAGCGGAGATCGGAGGTAATCCTGATGTCACGGGGGAGGTCATTCCACAGGGCTGGGCCCATCACAGAGAAGGCTCTGCTCCTAGGTGTCGCCCCCCGGCACTGTTTAGTGGACGGCACCTGGAGAAGTCCCTCTCTGTGTGAGCGGATTGGTCGTAGGGATGTATGGGGCAGGATGCGATCCCGCATGTATCTAGGTCCTGTGCCATGAAGCGCTTTAAAGATCGTAATCAGAACCTTGAAACGCACTCGATAGACTACAGGAAGCCAGTGCAGCTCGCGCAGGAGAGGTGTTGCAGGGGAGTATCTGGTCCTCCCCATAATCACCCGCGCGGCCGCGTTCTGGACCAGCTGCAGTCTCCGAGTGCATCTCAAGGGAAGCCCCATGTAGAGAGCATTGCAGTAGTCCAGGCGAGACGTCACCAGCGCATGGGTGACTGTGCGTAAGGCATCCCGGTCCAATAAGGGGCGCAATTGGCGCATCAGGCGAACCTGATGGAACGCCCCCCTTGCCACGGCTGTCACATGGTCATCCATGGACAGCCGGGCATCCAGGAGGACGCCCAAATTGCGCACCCATTCCACGGGGGCCAGTTGCTCGCCCCCGATGGCCAGAGATGGAAGCAACTGGTTGAACCGGGGGGCCGGAAGCCACAGCCACTCCGTCTTGGAAGGGTTGAGTTTTAGTCGGTTGCCATCCATCCAGACCCGCACGGCCTCCAAACACCAGGACATCATTTCGACGGCCTCGTTGGGGTGGTTCGGGGTGGAAATGTACAGCTGAGTATCATCAGCATACAGATGATATCCCACCCCAAAGCCACGGATGATCTCACCCAGCGGTTTCATGTATGTGTTGAACAGGAGTGGCGAGAGCACCGACCCCTGTGGCACCCCACACGTGAGGGGGCTCAGGGTCGATCTCTGCTCCCCTGCCAACACACGTTGCGTCCGGCCGGAGAGGTAGGAGCCAAACCACCGTAAAACGGTGCCCCTGACTCCCAACCCCTCTAGCCGGTGCAACAGGATACCATGGTCGATGGTATCGAACGCCGCCGAGAGATCTAATAGGACCAGGATAGAGGAACAACCCCTATCTCTGGCCCTCCAGAGATCATCAACCAACGCGACCAAGGCCGTCTCCGTGCTGTGCCCGGGTCAGAAGCCGGACTGGCGCGGGTCTAGATAATCATTCTCCTCCAGGTGACGTGGAAACTGTTGCGCCACCACACTCTCTACAACCTTCGCTAAAAAGGGAAGGTTGGAGACTGGACGATAATTAACTAGCTCCGTTGGGTCCAGAGAAGGCTTCTTGAGCAGGGGTCTCACAACCGCCTCTTTCAAGGCGGCCGGCAGAGACCCCTCGCCCAGCGAAGCGTTCACTAGGCCCAGGAGCCAGTCGCGTGTAACCTCCCAGGATGCCAGTACAAGCCAGGAGGGACACGGGTCCAATAAACATGTGGTAGGTCGCAGGCGTCCACGCAACCTGTCCAAATCCTCGATGGCAACCGAGTCAAACTCCTCCCAGAATGGTCCCTCAAGAGATTATGCGGAGATTAAGGCAGTTTCACAAATTAATGTAATCAAGAGTGTGATGCCAATATACAGACTTTAAAACCAACAAATCTTTGCAATAAATTCCATTTTTTCTTAACCAAGTGGTAGCCTCACTAGATTCATGGAACATAGTTTCCTTAGGAAGGCTCAGACTGGTAGAGAATGGGGTTCTGTACGTGTCTTGATTCATATCCACACACTACTCCAATGATTAGAACCAACCACTCAAGATGGAGAACCACTGCCACACAATACCCTTCATTCCCAAGTTTTAGTTATTCTAGAAGGATATCATGATCAAGAATGTATCAAATATAGATGAGATTCCACAAGACTAGTGAACCTCCCATTAGCCCAAACACAAAAGAGTGATCACTACTGGTTTTTTTTTTCCTATATCCATGACTGAATTTGAACTGAAATCCAGATAAGCTCTCTTAAGTTTTAACCCAACTACTTTCTCAACAATCTTCCTAAAAAAGGAAAGTAAGAGATAGTCAAAGAGTTATCCATAACAACTTGACAAATGGCTTCTTTGGGGGGAGGTAATACTATACCAGTGCCTCTTTTAAGTCAAATAATATTATCTTGCAAGAGTGCATTTGTTACCCTTTGTACCCAACCTGTCAGCTTGCAAGAGGGATTCAATCCATAGGTGATGAAGGTAATATTACAGAAACCTGTTCTTTATCCTGGAACCCAGATCCAACAATGAGACTGTGGTAGATGTAGAAAATTAAATGTAATACCTCAATGAACAACACTGAAAACAAATATTTAGATCCAGGTAAATATTCAAAATAGGGGACAATTAGTAAACATTGTAATAGGGGGTGCCTTTGAATCACTGTTGACTCCTGGCAACTGTCTAGATTAGTCCCTGTTTTCTTGGCAAAGATTTTCAGAAGTAGTTTGCCATTGTTTGTTTCCTAGGGCTGAAGGTGTGTGAATACAATCTCCTCGGTTGTAGCTTAATGCCTTAACCACTGGACCAATCGGCCATATAAAGCTGTAATAAATTTCTGAAACCACCTACATGAAAATAAAGTAAATCAATGGTTTATCCTTTTTCAAAAACAATTGCCTAATATCATAAGAACAGCTATGAGATGATAAAATGTGTGCAAAACAGTTTAAAATAAGTTTAATTTAGGATGTTAAATATCACAAATTAGCGAGTAAGATCTCTTCTCAATTCAAGGATATTAAGGCTGGGTTCACATAGCACATTAACCAGTAACATGTTGGTTTACTTTTGGCTTTGTGTACTGTGTCCAGCCTGTTTATGAGTCTGGTTAAAAATTATGCATAAATATAATGTGGCTTTTTCTGTGAGCAAGACATATACATATGCAGGCTAAATAAAAATAGGAGAATTTTGAATTAGAAGCAGAAATCATTCATAATGAATGTCAATAATTATTCATATCAAACAATGGTAACACTTGTGCAAAACAAAAAAATGTATCTGTACAGAAATAACTTAAGAATACCTTTCAACTTGCAAAAAATGTTATGATCATATTAAAAATGAAATGATTGACTATAATTCTCTTTTGCAACACTATAGCTTTATAATCATGCTTTGGGAAAAAGGAAGCGCCCTATATAGATAGTTCATTTGTTTAAAAAAGGTCCAAAATTATGATGGCCATAGAAAAAGTGACACCCATAATCACTTGATTGCAATTTCGACGTTTTGCAACTGGTTTACATTTACAACTGGTTGCAATGTCCTGCAAGTACATGATTACAATTTAACCATCGACCATTTTTGCTGATTTTTGGCAAAAAAATATTTTTGGGGAGAAGCTGGATTTGCTTAATAATTGTGTGATATATTTAATGACAGCAGTAAAAATGTCATAAAATCAGCTCCAACTCAACTTAGATCTGCAATGACTTACAATGGAAATTCCAGTTCCAACTGTAGTTGTAGGTAGAGGATTACCTGTAATTGAATGCTTTGGGAAATATAATAAAAATGCATGTCTCAACTCTTGTGGTTGAACCATTTGGGGGGGGGGGCTTTAGGGGAAGTAGAGACATTCCAGCTTAGAGTCGGTTTAGGGGTTGAAACATCTGAGGTCAAACTGTTAAGTCTATATCTGCTGTTTCCCCAGGCAAGGCAGGTAGTCATGTAATATCTACATGAGTCTATCCACAGGTGGATATGAGCACCTGACAATACTGTATGTTCAATTAATTTGAAATTTATACAATAAAATCATTAAATGTATGAGTTGGGGTTGGGGAACCAATAATGATATATCTTGGGATCAAGAGAAAGTCAGGAGGCCTGAAGGGAGCATTACTTGCTTTCTGGAAAGTAGTTTGCAATTTTTCTGCTGCTGGAATGGAGAGAAGGTAAGGAAAGGATTTGTAAAATTCAGATCAAGCAGCTCAATCACTGAAACAAACCCTGACAGACTTCCAAAAGTCGGAATTACCTTTTCATCCACAGTGATACACATGAAATGCCCAATTCCTTCTCTGACCCTCAGCAGAAGACATTTTTCCTCCTGTTTTAGCTACTTCTCTGACAGAGACATAGCTCTTCTACATACGATTTAAAAGACATAACTAAATATATAACCAAAAGTCAAAGAACAGCCAACAACCCAGAGCATACTGAACTAACAACCAATGCCAAATAAACAGGATCAGAAAACCAATCAGAAAAGAAACACCACCACAATCAATGGTGTTACCAAGGAACTTACCAAGAAAACAGACCATACCCCAACCAAAAGGCAAACTATTAATAGAAAAAAGCAGCAAACTTTATTCTGTAAATTGTTCTTACCTCACCTATGAAACATCTGCAAAAAAAATCACTTCAGAGAATATCAAGAGCCTAACAATTTAATTCTGAGCAACATAGTGTATATTCTCTAGTATTGGAGGCAGAAATCACGATCTACCAAATATTTTGAACTGTGAAGTCCCAGTTAGCATATTTATAGTTAGGGATCAAAGCTACAGTTCAAAGCTTAGAAGGATGAAAGTACCGTATTTTTCGCCTTATAAGACGCACTTTTTTACTCCAAAAAAGAGGGTAAAAATCTGAGTGCGTCTTGTAAGCCGAATGTAGCCACTGGGTCATCTGAAAATGGGCCAGGCAAAGAGGGGGCTGCAGAGATCGTGATGGCTGGAAAGGAGAGAGGTTTCGCTTTCAGAGCTCCTGCTCGGCTGGGCTCCTGAGAGGGCTTAGGCGGTGGTGGCGGTGGCAGCGGCTCCTCACATTGCTGGGGCACTGCTTTAAGCTGCCCTCCTCCTGCAAACGAAAGGTGCCTCAAGGCTTTGGCTCCTGAGATCGGTGCGCTGCCATCCAAAATGCTGGTACCACGATCGCTGCAGCGCCCGCTTTACCTGCCGCTTCTCGGGTGGTTCCAGGCGGCAGAGATCGTAGTAATAGCATTTTGGATGGCAGCGCACCGATCTCAGGAGCCAAAGCCTTTGAATCAAGTTTGATTGTGTCCCATCTAGCGTTCTCCACCCCCAACCCCAAATCTCTCCGGATCTGCTTATTGCTATTGCTGCTATTGCGCCCAGCTACTGTATCTCTTTGCTGCATGACAGATCTGGGCGGATTGGGGGTGGGTGGGTGGAGAACGCTAGATTGGGAAGTTAAAAGTTTTAGATGAGCCACCGGCTGGAGGGCTGGGGCCATGCAAGAAGCCCGCTCAGGCAGGGAAGGAGGGAGTGAGGATACACAAGTAAGAGGGAAAGAGGAAAGAAAGCAGGAGGGCAGAAGGGAGGTGGAAGGAAGGAAAGAAAAGCAGACACACTGGAAGGAAAGAGGAAAGAAGGCAAGCAGGCAGGAAGGAGGCAGAAGGAAGGAGGGAAGGATGGAACTGGAAGGGAGGCAGGGAAGGAGGGAGGGAGAAAGGAAGGATAGGAGGATAGGGAAAGAGGAAAGAAGGCAGGCAGGCAGAAGGGAGGGAGGTGCAAGGAAGGAAGGAAGCATAGATAAGCAGGAGGGAAAGAAGGCAGGCAGGCAGGAGGAAAGAGGAAGGAGGGAACTGGGAGGCAGGAAGGAAGGGAAGGAGGAAGGGAGGGTGGGAGGAAGGATAGACAAGTAAGAGGGAAAGAGGAAAGAAAGCATCTGAATGTACTAAACACGAGTCTTCAGGGAAAAGATGGATACATTGTGAAAA
Source organism: Natrix helvetica (assembly GCF_964273705.1). Classification (NCBI taxonomy): domain Eukaryota; kingdom Metazoa; phylum Chordata; class Lepidosauria; order Squamata; family Natricidae; genus Natrix; species Natrix helvetica. The sequence continues at coordinate 249,560,399 of NC_138552.1, forward strand.
CTCAGCTGTCAGTTGATCTTAATGTTATGAAATGAAAAGTATGCCATTTGCAATTAACTTGGCATAAAATAATTCATTTGCATTTAATTGTTATTGTTCAAAGAATGTTCGGAAAAATGTTCGGCCCTCCAGCATGTTCACTTCATCCAATCTGGCCCTCTTTGAAAAAAGTTTGGACACCCCTGTGTTACATGGTTGACATAAAATTGTTCTTAAACTGCTGTTAACTTTATACAGTTGATATAAAATATTTTACTATAGTATTTGGTTCAGAATCTTTTTTTTCTAGATTTTCCTCCTTTAAAATTGGGTGCGTCTTATATTCCGGAGCGTCTTATAGGGCGAAAAAGATCAACTTAAAAAATTAACAGATACTTTATTAGTAATTTATTTATCGCACACGCATGCGTGCCCCCCAGGCATGTGCATGTGACCCCCATCTGCTCATATGACCTTCCCCCCCCCGCACAGGCGCATGGGGCCCCTGTGCAGGGGGGTGTTCACCATCCCCAGACTCCGGGAGGGGCCTGGGGAAAAAATTGGGCTGGTTTTTTTTTGCCCTCCCCAGTTCCGGGTTCTTTCCTGAAGCCTGGGGAAGGCGAAAAATGACCCAATAGGCAAATGCCTGTTGGGCCGTTTTGCCCTTCCCAGACTCCGGAGAGGGTGAAAACAGCCTCCCCCAGCCCTCCGGAAGGCCCAAAATCAGCTGGCCGGCACACACATGCACGCCAGAACATGTGCCATAGGTTCGCCATCATGGTCCTTGAGAATGTTTTGTTATTGTTAGTTGTGAAGTTGTGTCTGATCTATCGCGACCCCATGGCCTTCCTGTCCTCTACCATCCTCTGGAGTCCATTTAAGCTCACACCTACTGCTTCAGTGACTCCATCCAGCTACCTCTGTTGTCCCCTTCTTCTTTTGCCCTCACTTTCCCATTATATTTACACATATCATCATAAGATGATTATATACATATTAATAACCATTCCAAGGGGGCAGCAGAGGTACAGGAAATAAATGTAGTTAATCAAGAAACTCGTAAGGACACAAAGATAAAGGTGCATGCCAAAGAAACTCCCAGCATGAAGACTGTTTATATGTTCTTATATGAAAATGCCCCCCCCCCCCCGATGAAACAGCAGAGTACCTGACTTCAGAAGTAAAAACAGAAATCAGACACTGAAGAAGTCTAATGGAGTGGTATATAACCAATGACATTATTTTCTGTAGATGATCTCTACAGAAATAATAAGAAAGGTGTACTGGATAGAATTTGCTCTATATGTCAAAAAGGATATGGTGGCATAAAACACAATGTACACCTAGAACTGCAAAGAATTTCCTTTCTGCATAGTAAACACAACCAGCTAAAAGGAACATAGTGTATTAACAAAAGGTTAGGAAGAATAGCCATATTTATGCAACTGGAACTACATGAATGTTGAAATCAGGTAAAAATCTATTCCGAGCTGGATTAGTGATTTTCCAAATGCTGGAGTACACCTTCATAGGCATCAGTCAATAATTACATAATTCAGTTTTCTACCACTGAATTAGACCCAGGACTGCATGGTTAAATACCCCCACAAAAATCTTGATGATGGAAAAATACTATCAGTGTAACACTCAAAGCTTTAGTGAGTAAACGATGCCTTAAAACTTCTTTTGAAATATTTTAATATTTTTAAATATATTGTGTACAGTCACAATTACAATCAGTAAACTTACAACCACAATTAAGCCCAAAATTTATGTTGTTAAGTGAGACACTTGTTAAGTGAGTTTTGCCCCAATTTACAACATTTCTTGCCACAGTTAAGCAAATCACTGCAATTGATAAGTTAGTAAGATGGTTGTTAAGTGAATCTGGCTTCCCCATTGACTTTGCTTGTCAGGAGGTTGCAAAAGATGATCACATGACCCTAGGACACAGCAATAGTCATAAGTATGAACCAGTTGCCAAGCATCTGAATTTTGATCATGTGACCACGGGAACGTTGCAAAGGTCGTAACTGTGAAAAATGGTCATGTCACTTTTTCGGTGCTGTTGTAACTTTGAACGATCAGTAAATCCACTGTTGTAAGTCAAGGACTACCTGTATTGTTCTGGTATCTGTAACTCAGAAAGGTAATTGTAAAGTTAGCTCCAGGAAATGGCAAGCAGAAGAATGTGATGAACAGAGCAGCCCTGTAATGGCTCCAATATTTAAAAAAATAACTTTAGGGAGAAAAAGCAAAGGACAAAGTGTCATTTATAAATTTAAGCAAAATATGGAAAGCACATCCAAAGCCAGATTCCCTCAATCACACGTAACTAAAATGCAACTAGCTGCATCAATCTAACTAAATAACGTAGTTGATTTATAGTTTGGAGCAGTATATCTCCCCCTTAAGAACTGTAGCAGTGTTGAGTTTAATCCAAATTGTTGCTGAGGTGGAAAAACACTAGTTTAGAGTGTTGCATAAAGAGGTAGTTGGATTAATTCAGTAAACCATGGTTCACTTAAACATGGAGTAGGTCAGGGATGGCAAACCTTTTTTGGCTCGCATGCCATAAGTGGGGGGAGCGCAGGGGGGTTGTGTGCAGGCGTGCCGCACCCATAATGCAATGCGCAACCCCCCACAGTGCGTATGCGCGCACTACAGGCGCGACCCCATTTTTGCATGCTTTTTTCGCCCTCCCCAGGCTCCAGAGGCTTTATAGGAGTATGGGGAGGGTGAAAACAGCCTCCCCTGCCCCCCCCCCCGGAGGCCTCAGGGACCTTCAGGAGGCTTCCCTGAAGCCTCCTGAAGCAGTCAAAATGACCTTCCGAGCAAACAGGAAGTCCGTTCCCAAACTTCCGGTTTGCCCGTAGGGCCATTTTTTTGCACTCCGGACGCTTCAGGGAAGCTCATGAAGCCTCCAGAAGGGGCGGAGGAGGCTCTTTTCTCCCTCCCCAGGGTCCTATACAGCCTCTGGACCCTGGGGAGGGCGAAAAATGGCTTTTAAAAAGGGTGAACTCAGCTGCCCAGCATGCATCTGCGCATTGGCCAGCTGACCGGGCAGCGCCTCGCGTGTCCTGACAAATGGCTCTGCGTGCCACCTGTGGCACGTGTGCCATGGGTTCGCCATCACTGGAGTAGGTTATGCAAATGCATCTTCCTTTCCACAGTGTTAGAATCCAAGGATGCTGGCTATGCTTGAACGGTGGAATGTTCAAGTTAGATAAAAGATTCTTTTTTCAGAACACATCATTAACTGTAGAAAATCACTGACTGAATCTGTAGCAATGACTACCAGGTTAGGCAGAGGTTGCTTGAAGGGAAAAGAACAACAGCCAAGTTCAGGTAGTCCTCAACTTATAATAGTTCATTCAGCAACTGTTTAAAGTTACAACAGCACTGAAAAATGTGACCTATGGCCCGTTTTTCACAGGTACCTTTGCAGCACACACCCATGATCATGTGATCAAAATTCAGATGCTTGGCAAATGGTTCCTATTTACGATCTTTTCTGGTCCCCAGGATCAAGCGAGAGCCCCTTTTGTGACCTTCTGACAAGCAAAGTCAATGGGGAATCCAGATTCATTTAACAATCGGGTTACCAATTTATCAACTGCAGTGACTCACTTAACTGTGGTAAAAAAAAAAAGCCGCAAAATGGGGCAAAACTCACTTAACACATGTCTCATTTAACAACACTTTTTGGGATCCGTTGCGGTCGTAACTCGAGGACTACCTGTACTTTTTCTTTTCTTTCTTTCTTTCTTCATCCCCCCGAGGCAGTTCACCTCTGAAAACCGGCTCTTTGCCGCATGTTTTATAACCTGCAGCTTCCCACTGGCAGCTAGTGCGGAACTGGTAATAAAAAACAGCACGCCGGACTTCAGTCCGGTCCTTCAGGTAAACAATTCTGACCCGGGATTCAGATTGGCATGGCCTGATCCAACCTACCACCCCGCTATCGACTGGGTTGGATTACAAAACGCATAATCTACGCCACGGCTGAGGAAGGCTTCAAAAGCGTGTAGCCTCGTGGTGCGGATGTTAGAATAGTCTGGGTTGCAAATATTTGGACGGCCGTTAGAAAGCAGCAAAGGGATATACAAGCCCCCCTCCCGCAACCCCAAGCATCTTCGCGACCTCCCCACAGCTTGCCTTCACTCCCCGGACCCGAGAAGCTGCGTGCTTCCCTCGGGGGATACTCACGCTCTGCTGGGATTGGTGTTAAAGAGTCGGAGGGCAGCCGAGGGCAACGGCGACGGGACGGGTCCCGGAAGGACGTATCCTCCTCGCCAGAGCAAGAGACGCGAACGAAGCCAGACTGCTGACCGGAGCAATCCCGCCATGGCTACTCACGCACGCTGGTGCAGCAAAAGAACCCAGCGGCCCAAGGGGAGCACGTGACGGCAGGAGGCTGCATTCACTAGGACCCGCGGGGGGGTATTTTGGGATACGCTTGGCCAAGATCCGGTATGCTCAAACCGAGGAATACACTACCGCAAACCCAGATGCTTGGAGAAATTGTGTGATTTATCCCGAAGACTTGGATTATTTTAAACAACGTATTCACCTTTCCTTTTCAACCCCGTTACAGTAGATCCCTTTTTAAAAAATGGAACAGTCCAAAACGGATAGACGCAGCTCAAGGGCAAGGACGGAGAGTGACTTGGGCCACTCCGAATGGAACGCGAAGTATCAGCCTGCAAATTATTTATTATTGTTCCTGACAGAGTTACGTTTTCAAAAGGCACCGTCAGATTTGTCTTAAAAATAAAAACCGCGCGGTCCAGAGACGGCCTGATTCGAAGAGGTTTTCGAGATTAAGCTATGACGCCAGAGACCTTCAACTCCGGGAAAGCTATTTGTCGGCCTTATCCTTACTTTCGCTTCTTGCCGGGGAAGACACGTGAAACTTCCCTACTTTGCGCATGCGCTGTAATCACGCCCGCTCTGATTTAAAAAGAAAAAAAGTTCCTAGAGCGCGGGAAGAAAGTAACCAGCGAGTTTCTTGGCTGTGGCTGGAAGGCTCGTTTCCCCTGTTTGGATTAAGGGATACAGCCGCGCTGCGGTTTAAATCCGAACCGCAGCGAACTTCCCCAGCGAAGTGAGAGCTCAATCGCCAGTATAATAAATCTCGCTTGCCCCCTCATCCCAATGCTTTCGAGATGTGTTCAAATTATGACACGGGCAAATATTGCCGCCGTTGGCTGCCTTTCTCGTGAGAAAGAAATACACTGCATTTAGAAATGTCTATGGAGATTCTCAGTCATCCAGGTCATGGTTGTCCCAAAGGTGCTTTTTCAAGATGCAACTGAAATTTCTTTGCCGGCTTTGCTTTGCTTTGCTTTCTGGTTTCGCAACTTGGATGAGATGGAATAAGCTTGTTGGAGGAGAAGCGAAACGTCTTCAAAGAAAAACAAGGAAGTCCAGTTGCCTCTTGGAAAAAGCATCTTTGGGACATTGCAAAGAGAAGAGTTCGTTTTGCATCTGGCCGGCCATGCTTTAGTTCGGAATAGAATCTTAGAATCAGAATAGAACTGGAAGGGACCTTGGAGGTCTTCTAGTCTGGCCCCCTGCTCAAGCAGGAAATCCTACACCAGTGTTGGCGAACTTTTTCGGCACCAAAAGCATCCACCCCATGTGCACGTGTGTGCCCTGAAGATGATCTTCTGGTTTCTGCCCTGCGCATGCGCCCCAGCTAGCTGGTCTTCATGTGCACATGCATGCCAGAAACTAGAAAAACAGGTGGCTGGCGTCCATGCACACTGGCTGACTGCCGGTTTCTGGCGCTCCCGCACGTGTGAAGACTAGCTAGCCAGGGTGCTGAAACCTGGAAGAGCAACAGCAACAGCTTGTGTGCCTGGAGAGATGGCTCTGCGTGCCACTTCCGGCATGCGTGCCATAGGTTTGCCCTCACAGCCCTACATCATTTCAGACAGGTGGCTGTCCAGCCTCTTCTTAAAAAACTCCAGCGAAGGAGCACCCACAACGTCTGAAAGCAAGCCGTTCCGCTCCAAATCTACGAAACGATCTTAATGTACAATGTGTGGGTGGTATAAACTCTGGCACACTAAAACCTGCTTCAGTGGGCGCAACCGATCTGTCAGGACTAGGCTTAGTTTGCTAGCTAGCTGTGGAGCTTTCCCCTCCCCTTCAGGGGTTTCTTATTTCTATAAGGTGACCTTAACAGCAATAAAAAGTTTTCAGGATTGAGTTTCCTCAGTGGCAGAAATGGTGTTGCTTCTCTTTGGGCATATTTTGTCTGGTAGTGTTCTATTTGCCTGTTTGGTGTGCCCTTAAGGTGCTGGCCTATAACCAGGAGACATTGAGTTCTAGTTCAGCCTTAGGGCACAAAAGCCAAGCAAGGTGACCTTTGACCGGTCACACTCAGCCCATCTCACCTCACAGGGTTAAGTGAGTTTTACCCCATTTTATGACTTTTCTTGCCACATTTGTTAAGTAAATCACTGCAGCTGTTGAATTAGTTACATCATTGTTAGGTAGTCACAAAAGGTGATGACATGACTCCCAGGATATTACAACCATCATAAATATGAAGCAGTTCTCAAGCATCCAATCATAGGACCAGAGGGATGTTGCAATGGTCATAAATGTGAAATATGGTCATAAGTCACTTTTTTCAGTGCTGCTGTAACTTCAAAAGGTCACTAAATGAACTGTCATAAGTCGAGGACCACCTGTATTGCAGGCTAACTTTACTCACAGTCTGGAGTTCAATCCTGATGTGGCTCGAGGTTCACCTCAGCCTTCCATCCTTCCAAAGTCAGTAAAATGAGAAACTAGATTTTGGGGGAGCTGTATGTTAACATTATAAACAGCCCAGAAAGTGCTGTAAAAGCATAAGAGGTAGGATATGTCTAAATGCTATTGCTACATAATACTCCTTCCTCTTCCTAACTTAAGGAAAGGGAGGATTCCACACCCCACTCAGTGCTGTTTTCGATGGGAGGCTTCCCCCCCCCGCCCCCCCCAGAGCTGTTTCCCTTCCCAAAAGATCGCTGAGAGGAGGAACGGGAGGATTCCCACCCCACTCAGCGCTGTTTTCGATGGGAGGCTTCCCCCCCCCTCTCAGAGCTGTTTCCCTTCCCAAAAGATCGCTGAGAGGAGGAAAGGAAGGATTCCCCACCCCACTCAGTGCTGTTTTCGATGGGAGGCTTTCCCCCCCTCTCAGAGCTGTTTCCCTTCCCAAAAGATCGCTGAGAGGAGGAAAGGAAGGATTCCCCACCCCACTCAGTGCTGTTTTCGATGGGAGGCTTTCCCCCCCTCTCAGAGCTGTTTCCCTTCCCAAAAGATCGCTGAGAGGAGGAAAGGAAGGATTCCCCACCCCACTCAGTGCTGTTTTCGATGGGAGGCTTTCCCCCCCTCTCAGAGCTGTTTCCCTTCCCAAAAGATCGCTGAGAGGAGGAACGGGAGGATTCCCACCCCACTCAGCGCTGTTTTCGATGGGAGGCTTCCCCCCCCTCTCAGAGCTGTTTCCCTTCCCAAAAGATCGCTGAGAGGAGGAACGGGAGGATTCCCACCCCACTCAGCGCTGTTTTCGATGGGAGGCTTTCCCCCCCTCTCAGAGCTGTTTCCCTTCCCAAAAGATCGCTGAGAGGAGGAAAGGAAGGATTCCCCACCCCACTCAGTGCTGTTTTCGATGGGAGGCTTTCCCCCCCTCTCAGAGCTGTTTCCCTTCCCAAAAGATCGCTGAGAGGAGGAAAGGAAGGATTCCCCACCCCACTCAGTGCTGTTTTCGATGGGAGGCTTTCCCCCCCTCTCAGAGCTGTTTCCCTTCCCAAAAGATCGCTGAGAGGAGGAACAGGAGGATTCCCCACCCCACCCTAACCCACTTAGTGGGGGGGGAGCGGGCAATGGAACGGCTTCTGGACGGGCGGGGGTGAGCGAGTGAGTGACAGAGCCGGGGCAGGAACTTACTTCCAGGTTCATTGACCAACAGGTTCGCCCGAACTGGTGCGAACCGGCAGGAACCCACCACTGAGACACTTGCATATCCCAAAGGAACAAAAATTATTGTGTCTAGTCAATGTCATGACAAATTAATCTTGATTCTGAAGCCTTCATAATTACATTTTGCAATAAAACAAAAGGAGAAGTGGACACTGCAAATAAATTGTGTACCGTGTATCTTCAACATTTTGGGGACAGTAGAGATTTTTAGTTTTATGCAAATATTTTTTTCATATAAAGAGGCAAATTAATGTCAAGTAAAGCTTTATCAACAGTATATATACTGTTCTTTATAATTATCTTTCTGACACAGATATTTTTAAATGTCATAAAAAGGTAATTATAGCATGTCTGGTATTGTCATCTTTAGAATTGTACCTGATAGAAGGTTTTAATCCTGCTACAATCCAGCTTCCAATATAACAGAATAGCAGAGAAGGAAGGAACTTTGGAGGTCTTCTAATCCAACCCTTTACTCAAGCAGGAAACCCTATACCAGGGGTGTCCAAACTTGGGAACTTTAAGACTTGTGGACCTCAACTCCCAGAATTCCCCAGCCAGCCATGGCTGGGGAATTCTGGGAGTTGAAGTCCACAAGTCTTAAAGTTCCCAAGTTTGGACACCCCTGCCCTATACCATTTCAGACAAATGGTTGTCCAATCTCTTCTTAAAAACCACCAGTATTGGACCCACAACTTTTGAATGCAAGTTGTTCCAGTGATTAATTGTTTTAACTGTCAAGAAATTTCTCCTTAGTTCTAGATTGGTTCTCTACTTGTTTAGATCCACTTTACAGAATGCAGAATAACAGAGTTGAAAGAGAGCTTGGAAATCTTCTAGGCCAACCCCCTGCATAACTCAAGTAGTAGGTTGTGGTCTACTTTATCAAATGCCTTACTGAAGTGCAAGTAAATTATATATATCCACAGCACTTTGCTGGTCCACTAATTTAGTCACTTCACAGTCATTTTAGGCGATAGTTTATGAGAACAATCCAATCACATAACAAACCAATCACAACAAAGCTAGTGTGCAAGTTTTCTGAAGTTCTTAATAAAGTTTTACAAAAGTGGGGATGAGAATAGAGAAAGTCCAAATATTTGTAACTGTAAATATAATAGCAGTGCTCTATAATAATTCAATAATTTAGTTAGTACTACCTAGTGATATTGTCTGATGTAACCATGGGATAAATACACCATGAAAGTCCTTTTTAAAAAATTCCATAATACCTTCTTGGTCCAAACTGAAGAAAGGACTCGAAGTGAGGACTCAGCTCCCAATGGTTGGTAATTTTTTCATACCCTAGCCACTCTGTAAGATTACCAGTCCTTGAGATTCAACAATTTCATTCCAAGATCTTCAGTGTCATCAAATCTCAAGAAAATACAGATGCTTTCATGCAAGTTTTCATATGTTGCTGAAATATTACAAAATCTTGCATGAGAATGCCACAATTTTGCCAATCCTTGTCATCCAATAAAACTTGAACAATCTTTAAAGATTAGTTTTTAACAGTCATGGATGCTGTTTTGTGGAGATGGTGCATCAAAATGCTTGTGGATACTTTACTAAGTATTTGCAAACTACTCAATCTTCTGATAATTCATCTGCATTGGTTGTTAACATCCTATTTGTTGAGCTTTGTCACAAATGTTTGAATATAAAACTGCCTTGTAGCAACACAAAAAGCTGACTTGAAATCTGCTGTAACAGTAACATAGACGATAAATCATGTTGGCTACTGACTAGGAATTCAGTCCAATCTGAAGAGCATCAGGCTGAGAAAAGCTGAACATATACTACATCTACTGAACTGAAGATTGTCAAATAAAGATATTATTAATACTACTTCATAGGATCCATTTCAGTCTTTGATGCAATTAAAAAGATAATGGGATTGCATACATTCAAATGTATGATATATGACATTCAAATATTAATCAAAGTAACTTAATATTAACACTAGAAATACTGATAAAATCTTTCTCACATATTATAAGCAAGCCATTCCACACTGTTTCATGAAGATTAAGACTTAGATCCTAATCAACATTTGAGATTTGGGAGATATTGATCATCATTCATTTTGTCCTTGCAAACTATCCCATCATCCTTGTGCTTTCTGTTTATAATGGGACGTGAAACCATTTGTGGGTGGAAGCAAAAATCTCTTCTGAATAGCTTATCTTGCAAAATATCTCAGGGGTTGCCACAAAGAAGAGGGAGTCAAACTATTCTCCAAGGCACCTGAGGGTAGAACAAGAAGCAATGGGTGGAAACTAATCAAGGAGAGAAGCAACTTAGAACTGAGGAGAAATTTCCTGACAGTTAGAACAATTAATCAGTGGAACAGAAGTTGGCTCCAGAAGTTGTAAATGCCCCAACACTGGAAGTCTTTAAGAAGATGTTGGATAGCCATTTGTCTGGAACGGTATAGGGTTTCCTGCCTGGGCAGGGGGTTGGACTAGAAGACTTCCAAGGTCCCTTCCAACTCTGCTATTGTATTGTATTGTATTGTATTGTATTGTATTGTATTGTATTGTATTGCATTGCATTGCATTGCATTGTATCGTATTGTATTGTATTGTATATCAGAACAGAAGAAATTGAGTGCTGTATGAGGTTTATTTTAGAAGACAAAATAGCAACCTTACTTCTTTTTAGCTTTTCTTATTAGTTTACATTACATTATATTTAGTTCTTATTCCTTTTTATTCATTCTTACCTTACCCACTTCATATGTCGCATTGTGTTTGTGTCACTCTGTTCTGGACTCCATCAGAATTATCATTTGGTACCTAAGACTGCTACATGTATTAGAATTCTGCCTCCTGCCTTGCTTTCTTTTTTTATCTCTATCAGTGATAGAATGGACATTGAAAGGTTGGAGTTCAGGAAGTTTGCAACCACACTGTAGCACATTGTATTGTTTGGCTGCTGCTTTATGTGATATGAAGTCTATTTAGAACTTTGTTGTGGGCAGTATTTTACGGTACCTACAAATTAGTTGCTACAATACTCCAGATGGCCACGAGGTGGAAGCAAAGACTTAGATTTTTTTTGTATTTCTTTGTTAACCTCTAATGTTTAGTTTAGTTTTGTTTTCAATCTTTTCAAAAAGATGTAATAGCCCTAAACTATACTCCACTAATGGGCAGAATTTCTGAGAACCCTGTGTCATCTAGGTGTATTTCTTTGTTAAAATAAAATCCTATCTTTTAATCTTATCCTTTGAAACTATAACTTATTTGAAGCTATTGGCTTCGGCTAAGAGAAAAATCGGGATAACTACTAGAAGCAAGGAGAAGGTTTTGTAGCCTAACTGAAGGCTGAATAGAGGCACAGTAGTTCAGTGGCTTAATGATGCTGAAGATGCTTCGAACCCAAGCACTGCATGGCACTTGCCTCAGCCTCTAGCCACTAAAGCAAGTTATATGCAAGTAGATAGATAGCTACCACTTTGGTGGGAAGACGAACTGGTGCTCTGTGCAGGCAGTTAGATTCCTGATTTATTTATTTATATTTTATTTATTTAATTCATCAAACATGAATTAGATAACAGATATAAATATAAACATGATAGTGAATACATGAAATCAATACGAATACAAGGGAATATTAGGACAGGGACAGTAGGCATGCTGGCGCACTTATGCATGCCCCTTAAAGACCACTTAGGAATGGGGTGGGCTGTCTAAGGTTAAAGTTTTGGGGGTTTGGGGAAGTAGCCACAGTGTTAGGTAGTACATTCTAAGCCTTGACAACTCTGTTACTGAAGTGGTATTTTCTGCAATCAAATATGGAGCAGTTTACCATAAGTTTGTATCTACTGTGTGCTCGTGTGTTGTTGTGATTGAAATTGAAGTATTCATTGACAGGTAGGACATTGTAGCAGATAATTTTATGTGCTATGTTTAGGTCGGATTGAAGATGGCAAAGTTGTCTGAACCCAAAATTTCAAGTTTGGTGGCATAAGGTATGAATCTTACTGTTTGCAGTGCCCATTTGCGAGGCAGCTCCAGAAAGGGAGGGGGCCTTGGGTGATGCTGCAGGAAGACCCACTCACCTTTCTCTCCTGTGCAAAGCTAGCTCAGCTTCCTGTGGTGCGCCTTGGTAAATGTGCAAGCATGTCCTATAACAGGGCTGGTACTTGGCAAGCCAAACTATGACTCTGCAATAGCATTGTGGTCTCCTGGCTACTGTAACAACGCCATACCTCCACCACCACCACCACCATCCACTAATAGTTCTTAAATCAAAATACATTTTACCTGATCTGCCTTATCACAATACATCACAATGCCTCATCACAATGGCAGGACAAAAACCATTGAGAGATAACCTTAATTAGCTTAGGTGAAAGCATTCTCTGACTTGTTCAAAAGGATCTGTGAGTGGGACAAGGAAAAAGTATGCCATGCATATCACGACAACATTATGACATCTATGGCATTTGCATGACAACATCATAGTACATGTGGCATTTTCTGTAGCTTGTAATAGATGTCTTTGTAGAAAAGTATTTTCCACATTGGCTAGTCTCCTGTAACTACAGTGTCATGAATTGATTTCAACTTAGTGTTTCACATGAATCCAGCCATTGTGGTTTATAAATCGTAATGTATTGCTTTAGGTGAAGTGTGAATCTAGCCTATTTAGTATATTCAGCAAACCCCTGTTAAATAAACTGGAACATAGTGCAATGTGTGAACAGTTTGTTATGCTGAGAATTTCTGTTCCGACATGTTATTTCTAAAATAACTACGAAGGTTTGGGAACGTAGCAGTGACCCGACCTTTTCTCATCCCCTCCCCATCTGCCATTAAGCAACATTTTGCCACTAAGTACTGCAGCATTTTTTCAAAGAGAAACTGGGGGTAAAAATGTGGAATGTTCTAAATGGGTGTCCTGCTGCCATTGCTGACACAAGCAACTTAGTTTGTAGCACTTGAAATATCTAATAAGTTCACTTCCCTAAAAAAGGAGATCTCCAAGCTAGCCTCTCCTCACATTTCTCCTCACATTGAGCACAGAAGAGCTGAGTGTTTTTCTATATAAAAATACTCATTCAGTACAACTCTGCATTTTCTCTATGTCCTTCCATTTATGAGGAGATATTCATTCATTATTAATCACTCATATTTTCCTCCTCCCACCTGCCTTTCTTCTAGATCCGAATTATCATTCTTTAGTGCCAATCTGTAGGACAGGGGTGTCCAAACTTGGCAACTTTAAGACTTGTGGACTTCAACTCCCAGAATTGAGTTGAAGTCCACAAGTCTTAAAAGTTGCCAAGTTTGGACACCCCTGCTGTAGGATGATTAAATCAGCAAGCAACTGGTCTGAACTGAATTCTTCTGTGATTCCTGCTGGCACCGTAAAGCTTCCTTTAATTCTCAGGGGGCTCAGGAAGCACTGAGATGGCAGAGATTGTTGTGGCAGAAGCAAATGGAAAATGTCCTGAGATTGAAACACAGACAGATTAACATTACCCTTGTGGATGCTAATGACTTGCACTTTAAAATGCCAGAAGCTCATCCTGTCAGCTAAAACAAAGAAAAAACACATTTTTGAGTTCCCAAAGAACTTAGATCTTTCCAAACTGTCAGGGTGAATTCAGCCATAATGCATTTTTATAGTAGAACAGGGCAGCTCATGCATGCCACTGGGGGAATCATTGCCCAGAATTGCTGTAGGCAGTGTAGGCAGTATAGTTAAATAAAACAGCAGTTGAAAATCACGGAGAAGATAAACTAGTAATCGTTCATCTCAAGACTACAATGCTATCAAGGCTAAATAATTTTCAGTCAAAAGGTATAGTTTTCAGATACCAGACAATGCCTTTTGGATTAGTTTTAATCATTACGCAAGTAGACAAACAATTCAGCAAAGAATGCCATAATGGATGTGTCTTAAAATGTCAGATTTTTCATAGCAATCAAACCAACAGCCCCTTAGTAGCATTGTTTTCAATTTATGGTCAAGTATCTGCATATAGGACTGCCATTTTGATTAATTATTTTTTCCAACACTGCAAGGCTGAGTAAATAAAACAGCATCTATAGTGATTTGTAAAATATATATGACATACCAAGTTGTAAGAACCCAATCAATCATACTGGTTCTAAAAAGCATAAGTTAATCATACCATGGCTTTGTGCTGATGAGGCAGCCATTTGTCTCCATGTTCCCTGCAGCTTTGCTGCATTTGATTCCTACCTAATGTTTAAGAGTAGAAAGACTGTCATTAACCAAATTAATAATCACCCTCAACTAGAGACCAAGAACTGGCTCTGTAGGCAAACAAAGTTTTTAATGTCCCCACCTCCAAAAAAATATCTGTATTTTATTTCTTTTTTAAACTGTTGGATCTCTATGGTGGCCCAGGTTTATCTACATAAATTGGCTGCCCTGATTAGAAAGTTTAAGTATACTCATTATCAGGTAGGGAATGTTGTCTAAAGCTGCTAACATCTGATTATTTGTTTAAGGTAATTGCAGGGAAACTTAGAAAATGCTACTTTGAACTACAATACAATACATTAGTAGAGTTGGAAGGGACCTTGGAGGTCTTCTAGTCCAACCCCCTGCCTAGGCAGGAAACCCTATACCATTTCAGACAAATAGCTATCCAACATCTTCTTAAAGACTTCCAGTGTTGGGGCATTCACAACTTCTGGAGGCAAGCTGCTCCACTGATTAATTGTTCTCACTGTCATTGTTCTCACTCAACTAGGAAAATGACTCTGTATGTTCTCATTAAATATCTTCCAACTGGAGGGATCTTGATTCTATAATCTCTTTCTGTGAGTTTTGTATCACAGTTTTGTTTTTATTAATGATTCAAATGGACACTCAGAATGTTTTTGTTCTGAATATCCCCATGCTTTTTGAAGGTCAAGATGAAATTCAAAGATGAACTACACTATCTTCCCCTGTTTCCAACTTTGTGGAAGTCTGCAAAATGCAGGGACTTACAAGTAAATCTGTTAGATCGGGCGAATGGATGAGGCAGACTCAGGCTAACAGTAACAACAGCTCTTTATTAGTCAACACTATGTACAATCCAGCAAAGACTCTTGTCTGGCAGCAGCCCTTTTATAGAGAGCTGTCAGACGTCTTAACCAATCACCTTTGAGCATTTTCCTGCCGGATCAGAGGATCTTGGTGAAACTACCATACTGTCTATCAGTATGTAACAAAATCCATATTTAGAAGGAAAAAATCCTACTCTGATGGGAAAAATCACAATGTGCCCCCAGTTCTCTGCTGACAGAAATTAAAATACTTTTATTTCCTGAGTCCTTATCACTGGAAGAATTAGAACCGACATATTGATGTTTCCTTTTATTGGTTCTATGAAAGAATTTAAGCTATTTAAATATTAATAAATATTTTAAGCAAATATTTAGCAAGCACGAGAAGCAAGCAGGTACATAAAAGTAGTTTTTATATTGTATTTGTGGTTAGAGTCAAGAGGAAGTTGGTCAAAGTAGTTAGAGCTAGCTGAAGATGTGGTTTGACATTTAACAGGTACATTTAGTAGATACAACATGGAATATTTTAAATTCTGTATGTGTGTGTGTGTGTGTGTGTATGTGTGTGTGTTGTAAACAATATACTCTCTTTCCTTTGCATCAGAGTCTTGCCCATGTATGTTTGACCTGGGCTAGTAAACTGGTAGTAAATTTAAGAGATAAAAGTTCTCTAGTATAGGGGTCTCCAACCCCTAGGCCAGGGCCCGTTACTGGGCTGTTGCCAGTTCAGAAGTGGGTTGTATGAGCAGCAGGCCAACGCACACATGCACTTTGACTCACATTCATTGGCATTCCGCTTACACCAGGGGTGTCCAAACTTGGGAACTTTAAGACTTGTGGACTTCAACTCCCAGAATTCCCCAGCCAGCCATGCTGGCTGGGGAATTCTGGGAGTTGAAGTCCACAAGTCTTAAAGTTCCCAAGTTTGGACACCCCTGGCTTACACGGACCAGTTTCTCCCCCCTCCCCCACATAAAGTTTGGGAACTGCTGCTCTGGTATCCTGCTTGAAAGACAAAATGAACCTAACTTTTAGAAAAAACTTGTAAGTTGGAAACAGAATGGACATTCGGAAAAATCCCCAGATTTTTCTCGAACAGCTAGGCATGTAAAACCTGGTAGACATTTGAACAGTATCTGTGATCTGATTTTTTTTTCATTTGGTCCTATGGGTGGGAGGTATAGTGACAGTACATCTGAAGAATGCTTCATTTGGAGATAGCAGGCTTTTGCCAATTGCCCAACCAACTCCCCAAACTCCTTGAAATGGGCACTAATCTCCAGTTCAATATTGGCTGTGGCTGGAGGAGGAATCTCTGAGGCTTATTATCATAATTGGAATTTTCTTTGTTCCAACATAGAGGATGAACATCATGAACAAAAAAGGCCTGTAGCATTTATCCTGTTCAGGGCTAAATATAATTCCCTAACAATCCTACGTACTACATTAACATGGATTTTGAAGTCTATAGGTGTCTTTTAGGTCACTCTCTTTTTAGTTCCAGGAATGAAGAACGGTTACAGGAACTGGGCATGGCTAGTCTAGTGAAGAGAAGGACCAGGGGAGACATGATAACAGTGTTCCAATATTTGAAGGGCTGCCACAGAGAGGAAGGGGTCAAGCTATTTTCCAAGGTACCCGAAGGCCAGACAAGGAATAATGGATGGAAACTGATCAAGGAGAGATTCAAATTAGAAATAATGAGACATTTTCTGACAGTGAAAACAATCAACCAATGGAACAGATTGCCTTCAGAAGTTGTGGGAGTTTCATCACTGGGAGCTTTCAAGAAGAGACTGGGCAGCCATTTGTCAGAAATGGAGTAGGGTCTCCTGCTTGAGTGGGTGGTTGGACTAGATGACTACAAGGTCCCTTCCAACTCTGTTAATCTGTATCTTTTGCCTTAACTCTAAATTCCCTTTCCAGTATATATGATATATGGTGTCCAGCTTGAGCATGATGTTGGCCTGCAAGACCTCCAAGGTCCCTTCCAACCTTGTTATTCTATATTCTATGTCCAACATTTATATGCAGGTCCAGCTTTTGTGCCATCTTACATTGTGGTTCTCTTTATATTCCACTTTGCTTTAGGTCTAGGAACAAAGGGCAGACCTTAGACAGAAGGTAGCAGTTTAGTTATCGTAGCTGACTTCTACTTATAGATTTGGCTGCTGTGGGGTTATTCAGTCCATGCTTTTATTATTGGGATTCTAACAGAAGGATGAGGATGAGTTATATTATTACTCTTTCTCTATTCTGATCTCAGTTCTATATCCATTGATTTTCATGGGAGCAGGAGGAGGGGTGGCAAAATGTATACATAGCTGTGACCATGCAGTTGAAGCAATCCATGTAAAAAGGGAACAGGGATTCAATTACATAGTTGTGTTCACATATGTATACACGGAAGTAAGTACAACTGTACAGAATCTTAAGCCTAGTTTCCTGTTCTGATTTAGGCCAAAGGGCCATTGGAATAGGAGGAGCCTTTTCTGTGGCCAACACTTTGACTATCACTTTTGTGAAAACTGAGCAGGTCCCTGTACCTGAAAGAACCTAGAATTGCATGTGTCAGATCCACCAGCTTCGGCTTGGTGCCTTGCTGGTGTTCTGTCCTCAGTTGGGGAAGGGAACAAATGGGCAATAAAGCTGTATACCAGTGGTTCTCAACCTGTGGGTCGGGACCCCTTTGGGGATCAAATGACCCTTTCACAGGGGTCGCCTAAGACCAACGGAAGACACATATTTTCAAAAAAATACAGAAAATATAAAATAATTTTATGGTTGGAGATCACCACAATATGAGGAACTGTATTAAAGGGTTGCGGCATTAGGAAAGTTGAGACCCACTGCTGTATACCTTTATGGTGGGAAATTGGGAGGAGGGGATTGACAGTTGAAGAACAACAGAGCATTTTGGAATCCAGTTTGTGCTGGCACACAGCATCTTCAAGGCCTCTTGCCCTGGAAGTGAAATTTCACCAGCCCAAACATCTCAGTGTTTCTCATAATAGCATGTTTATCCAATAGGATAAATCACATATAACCCTACTGTACTTTTTAATGGATTACACATTTAAACTGCTTTGAAAACTGAGGCACAAATACAATAACATGCTTTAAAAACTGTATTCATGGGCAGTCATGTTCTTATTCTAAGCTAGAGAGTCTAAGACAGAGGTCCCCAATATGTTGTGGCTTGTTGCTTGCCAGCCCCTTCAGCAGCCAAATCAGATGAGGAGGCGGTGTGGGAGTCAGGGCATCAAGGCAACTGAAAGCTCTGAGGGGGAAAAGGGAATGGAGCTCTGTGTGTGTGTGTGTGTGTGTGTGTGTGAGAGAGAGAGAGAGAGAGAGAGAGGGAGGGAGGGAGGGAGGGAGGGAGAGGGAGAGAGAGAGAGATGTGGAGCCTGGGCTGTCCATCAGCCCTCAGATGGAGAGTCAACAGCCCCCAGGTCTGGAAGTGGTTGATGAGGAAGAGGAGGAACAGTTGGGTCCAGTGCCAGACACGCAGATGCGCAGAAGGCAGAGGAGAGGAGACCAGTGGAAATCTGTGGGCCGATCCTTGGGACAGAAGAGTCACCACTGCTAGTGAAGCCCCACCCTAGCTCTGAGAATAAAAGGCAGGGAGGCGGATGTGAATAGATGTGACAGACAACTATTCATCTCCCTCCTGGACAGAGTTGTTAGCCTGGTGCTCCTAATAAAGGAATTATTGCTTCAACTACAGAGGGCTTGTCATGTTTGGGGAACTGGGTCAGAATGGTTCCGTGCAAATGACAGGTGCCCAATAGAACACATGTAACTCCATATGCATACAAATGGACTCACCGCTCACACAAATGCCTACCGCTTGCGCTCACGTCTGTCACTTGTGCAAATGATGCTTCACACACAAACACAAGCCCCTGCCCCTTGCACAAACAGAGCTGTGAATGTGAGCGCCCACTGCTCAGGAAAATGGAGCTGCCCACTGCTTGCGTGGCCCAGTTCTGAACTGGCTGCAGCGAGCCTTGGCCTGATGGTTTGGGTCTTCTGATTTATGATAAGATTTAATTTGTTTTATGCACGATCTTATGCACTGTTGAAGAGTTTTTAATTATTGTTTTAATTTGAAAATGGAGAGAAGAATGCATTCTCTTACCAATGCATATACCTTTTGTCAAGTCTGTCTTTGACTCCATTTAATTTGGGCTGACCATCCAAGGCAACATGGGCTAACAATATAAACTGTTCATATTTGTATGCAGCTGAATATTTTGGATGTTTTCCAAAAGGCCTACTGCTTTTCTAAGAACACTTAAGGTCCCACAATGAGTTATGAGCTAGAAAATGATTGCCTCAAGATTTGTGGTAGACTATTATCCATTTATAAGAGAAGAAATGTGATGTGATCACTGAGCATGAGAATGCTGCAAGAACTCTGTAGTCAAAAGTTATCAGACAATTGTTGCTGTCTTTTGGGGTATTGTGTTTTTAATGGTTTCATCTGGCCTCAGACGCTCTCCCATTCAAAGTCTTCAGCTAAGTCATCTTGCAAAATAATATGAAATTTCCAGTGCAATGGCTACAAAAGCTTGTTTTATTTTTGTTTCAAGGTTCATTTGCAAGCATAATGGACATTCTCTTCCACTTACCCCCCCTCCACCATCCTCTCCAGTGGAGAGGAAACCTAGGAGGCAAATTGCAACCAAGCTTGCAAGCTTTCTGTGAGTGGCATCTTTGCCAAAGGGGCAAGCAGCTCAGAGCAGCTGCAGGGAGCACACCAGCTTTTTATACTTGCAAATCACATGAATTTACAATTAGTGTGGAAGAGTGCTTTTTTTTCCAATATTATACTCTGCGTGAATATGGTTTGCTTGAATAAAAGAAATGAAGCACTCAAAGGCTATTCTGCTCCAGAAGAGTTTTTTTTTAAAAAAAAAAACACACACCCTCCGTACTTTAGGCAGTAAAGTGTTTGTTTTCTGTGCATATCATGGCTCAGGAAACAGAAAAGATTGAGACGATTTTGAAGCCACTGTTGAAATAATAAGCATGCCAAGCTGCTTCCAGACAAGATTCTTATAAGCTGTGTCATTGCCCTGCCTTGCTTGTGGAATGTTACAGCAGACCCAGATGTTCAGCCTTTTCTCCAAGCCTCAGTTAAAGTGGTTACCCACTTGACCCTGAACCAACAAAGTGCTGTCCCCACTGATGATCCCTCTATGGCTTTTATTCTAGCTTGCTTGTTGATGGTGGTGCCTGATTCAGCTTAAGAAGGAAATTACTTCTTGAAACCCAAAACAGGCTAGCTTCTTTATGGTTGAAGATTAGATGGCAATAAAAAAGTTGCCAAGATCTTGCTGTAATATGGTTTGATGTAAATAGTGAAAAGTGCATTGTTCCCCTCAGTTGGAATACCCTCCCACTAACCCTATATTGCCCCCAAAACCATCCAGGAAGAAGAAAGAAATGGATGAGCTGCCCAATCCTTTTGAAGCTTCTACCCTAAAGCTCTTCGTTTTGTAGTATTTGTGGAACAAAGCAGATGAACTTGCAGACATGTAGTTCTGTGTACAAATTTCACAACAGCAATTCAAAATATGCCTGGAGTTCTTTCTCACAACACTTAATTCCTAGGTATATGTGTGTGTACACATACTGGAATAGTATCTCCTGACTAAGTTGGTAATAGCTGTTGTTAACCTTACATACCTATCCACATCTACTCTTCCGTAAAGCACTAGTTATGCATCTTCATGTGTGAGAAATGAATTTTTTTCCAAAAGAACAATACTATTTCTACATATCTGGAAAAAAACCAAACCAATCTTTTCAGTAGACAGTTTCATATTTGTATGAGATGACCCGATGTTCCTCTTTACAAAAAGCAGTCCTCTTCTGGCAGGTGTGCTCTGGCTTTTCTGGTCCAAGTCTTCTTTAAATACCTTTATAAAGAAAGAGCTCTGTTGCCTTTAATTTCCCATCAGTAAGTCCTAAACAACACAGCAGACTGAGCAGCAAACAAAGCTAATCACATTACTCTCCCCACCATCAGAAGAGACCAAATACTGACGTATGGAGCTAGGCTATTTGAAGGACCACCTTTCCATAATTACATCTATCCAGCCCACCAGAGCAAGGAGGCAAGGTTTGTTCATGGTCCCAATTATTACAGAAGTACATCTAGCAAGACCAAAGAAAAGGCTCTTCTTTGATGGCTCCCTTTGTATCTTTGATGGCTCCATCCCTTTGGAATACAATTTCTCTGGAGATGAGATTGGCTTAATACTTTTCCAGAGGGCCTTGGTTCTGTCAATGGATCCGGGGACCCTCAGGTTGATACAGAGCCAATTAAGTTGTGTGGTTGCTGCTACTGCCATTGTAGCAGCAACCGCTTCATGAAGAAGGGAGAACAAATATACTAGCCCTGTCCTCCATGGTAGATGGCATATATTTGCTATGGAGAGCCAATGAGGATCTGAGGAAAGTCAATATTCTTAATCACTGGAGAGCCTCCATGGAAAGACAGTCACTTATTCTATATATCTGGGGAAATAAAATTAAAATAAAACTAGATTACAGAGTGAAGAGGGCGCAAATCTGAAGCAAACACAACAGAATCTTTGATTTATTGTAAAGTAAGCATGTATGGATTTTCTTGTGCTCGTAGCTAATCAGAAAAGCTTTTCTGGTCAATGTCCTTGTTACAAAATGAATGAAAAAGTAGCACAAAGCCCTCAAGATTAGTTTTCTTCTCAGCTTATATGGAGTAACCTCCTCTAAACAGCATAGCAGTAGCTGTGCTTGCCAAACTGGAAGTTAAGCCCAGATTCCCACAATTTCTCTTTTTGTGAACATGCATGAGAATAATTTCTGTGTATATATGTACACAGAGGATCAATTGTTGTGTCGTCTTACAGGAAAGATTACTTATTTATGTATTCACTTTATTCCTGTCACAATCTCATGACTTGTGTTGATGTGTATATTATGCAAAGAAATGATTAATATAGCCACAGTGATATTAAAACAAAAACAAACTAAATAAAATTAACATGCATATATACCGTAACACAGTGAAAATGTTTTGGAAAGATAGCAAAGTTTTAATGCATAATTATGATTGTAATTAACATTAATGTAATGTCAAGCAGTGCACTACTCATTTTAAGACACTGGCCTCTGGCCAGCATTCATAAGCAGAAGCATATGCATGCATGCTATGAGGAAAAAGCCTCAAGACTGGTTTTAGTTGAAACTGGTAAACCCTAGCAAATGGGGAAAAATGGCACCATATACAGGGCTTTTGGCCTTGTTTATAATCTTCCATGTAATCTTCCTTTCTCCAGGCGGACTGTTTATAATTCAGGGTTGGATAAATATAGCAAAACGAGTAAAAACCCTATGGCCAGCATATTAATCTAGTTGAGTTTTATAACTATGTCACAATCCTTTCAAAAATAGCCAGAATGTGCAGACTAGTTGTGATGGTGAAAGAAGAACATTCCAGAAGGACACCATTGCAAGAGGGGAGAGCAAACTTTTAAAAGGGTGGAATTACCTGCAGGAGAGGTTCAGTAGAGTCAAGGAAGTGCCCACAACCATAAGATCAAAGGCCAAAGACCACTCCTTTTAAAAAATATGTCACAATGTCACAAAGTCATAGCCTTCATCTTATCTTTTGTATTCCCTTCCTTCAGGATGCCCCTACAAAAAGGTCTTTCCTAAAATAACCAAACAAGTTCCAAAAAAGACCATCAATTCCTTTATATTTTAACTCAAAACCACTTGTTAGTAGCGAGAGGCTACACATAACATCAAAGTACACATATTTTAGGCTTACAAAACAGTTTTCCTCTGCTTATTGACTCAAAATGGTATACAATAATACAATACAATAGCAGAGTTGGAAGGGACCTTGGAGGTCTTCTAGCCCAACCCCCTGCCTAGGCAGGAAAACTTATACCGTTTCAGACAAATGGCTATCCAATATCTTCTTAAAGACTTCCAGTGTTGGGGCATTCACAACTTCTGGAGGCAAGCTGTTCCACTGGTTAATTGTTCTAACTGTCAGGAAGTTTCTCCTCAGTTCTAAGTTGCTTCTCTCCTTGATTAGTTTCCACCCATTGCTTCTTGTTCTACTCTCAGGTGTCTTGGAGAATAGTTTGACTCCCTCTTCTTTGTGGCAACCCCTGAGATATTGGAACATTGCTATCATGTCTCCCCTAGTCCTTGTTTTCATTAAACTACACATATCCAGTTCCTGCAACCGTTCTTCATATGTTTTAGTCTTCAGTCCCCTAATCATCTTTGTTGCTCTTCTCTGCACTCTTTCTAGAGTCTCCATATCTTTTCTACATCGTGGCGACCAAAACTGAATGCAGTATTCCAAGTGTGGCCTTACCAAGGCATTATAAAGTGGTATTAACACTTCACGTGATCTTGATTCTATCCCTCTGTTTATGTAGCCTAGAACTGTGTTGGCTTTTTTGGCAGCTGCTGCACACTGCTGGCTCATATTTAAAGGGTTGTCCACTAGGACTCCAAGATCCTTCTCACAGTAAACTACTATTGAGCAAGGTACCACCTACACTGTCCTGTGCATTTTGTTTTTCTTGCCTAAATGTAGAACCTTACACTTTTCACCATTGAATTTCATTTTATTAGACAGTGCCAATGTTCAAGTTTGGAGTGTTGGCTATTCCTGCCAGCTTGGTGTCATCTGCAAATTTGATGAGTTCCCCATTTATTCCCTCATCCAAAGTATTGATGAAGATGTTGAAAAATACTGGGCCTAAAACAGAGCCTTGGGGTATTCCATTGCATACTTCCCGCCATGTAGATGCAGTTCCATTGAGAACAACACATTGAGTGTGGTTAGTCAGCCAGTTACAAATCCACCTGGTGGTGATGCTGTCTAACCCACATTCTTCTACTTTATCTAGTAGTAGGCTATGGTCTACCTTATCAAATGCCTTACTGAAGTCCAAGTAAGCTATATCGATGGCATTCCTCTGGTCCACTAAATTTGTCACTTTGTCAAAGAATGCAATAAGATTAGTCTGGCATGATCTGTTTTTGACAAACCCATGTTGGCTTTTGGCTATTATTTTGTTTGCTTCTAGGTGTTCACTAATTCGTTGCTTGATTATCTTTTCCAGAATCTTTGGTATTTTCAGCATGCAATCAGCATAAACGTCAGAAGAATCCTCACACTCTCAATCTCTGTCTTCTGGGTGTTCTGTCTTCCTCTGAGGTTAGAAGTTTACTTTGCATTATTGTGAAACTGTCGTGAAGCTAGATTTTTGTGTTGTTGTTTAAAATGGTTTGGCTCCATTTCCCATTTCGGAGGAAATTCTTGCCTCACTGCAGTCCAGTGAGTTTCAGGGCCTGGGAGATTTGTAGTTTGAGGGCTTTATAGTATCCCTCCAGGACATATCAACAAGCAAACATACAAAACATTAACAGCAGTTTTGCCAGTGTTCCTTTTCTCTTCCCATCAGAGAGCTTAGTGTGCAAAAGCTGTCTAGCAAGCCTTCCTAGTTGCCCTGCCTCTCTCTTGGATGGCAGGATGTTTGTGTGCCTGTGAGACTTTTGGAGAAAAAAAACATTGTTACAATGCTATCTTGCCTTCCTGTTAAGCAGCACTCCAAGCAACTTTTCCCCCTTTGAACATAAACCTTCCTGCTGTATTAATAAACCTATCTGAAAGTTGGTCCAGCTTCAAAAGTAAGGTCAAAGGCATGGTTGTTTGAGAAGCAGAATCTGCAAATATCTTTGAATGTGCAGAATGAGTTGCATGGATATTTGGATCCAGATTGTAAGGTTTTCCTTTGGCAATACCATGATGTTGAGGACATTGTATTATTTAGATTTAGTGTTTCTCAAATTTGGCAACTTTTAAGATGTGTGGACCTCAGTTCCAGAATTCCCCAGTAAGCCATCTTGTATATGTAGCTAGATGGACTTGTATACATTTTGTAGACAAATATATAAATATTACTTTTTGTTTAATTTTGAGATCTTGCAGATGCCATCTCAGAAAGGGCCTGCTGCCTATATGTATCTCCCTGCTAACTCCTGGCTTATGTGATAATTTGCAGGTCTTGATAGTGGTCCACAAAAAAGAAATGTTTGGAATAGCCTATGATTACATCAGCCACAGTAACTGATTGCTCGGTATTAGGCCTCATTCACTGGCTTCTCTTTACCTGAAGCATTTCCACAATTTGCCATGGCTTTGGTTTGACAGAGACATGAAATAAGATAAGGGACCTTTGGAACTTCTCACTTTTGTCAATCTCAGCTTCCAAATCACCCTTATTGTTTCCTAGAACCTCCTAATATTTAAAAACATTTTATATCCATTTTTTCTTCCATTGTCTGGTAGTATAGCAGCTTGTTTAATGATAGCTGTGTGTTCTAAATCAACCCCTACTTTAAATGTCAAATTTAACATCAACACCTTGCTGTGGTTTGTTTGAAAGCAATCTATTTCCAAAGGAAGAAAGAGTGAAAACTCCCAGAACTTCTATAACTGTTTCAATTACCTTGTTTGATAGCTATCTATTACCTGTCTTTGATCTAATGTTTCTCGAATAAAGGTGCAATGAATGTTGTTTCAAATGAATAGTTTGCAATTTCATTTCAAGTGTTTATTCTATTGTTTTAATATATTGTTTTTGCAGCCATTTGTTGTAATTGTGTGTGCAATTTGATCCCTACTTGCATCACATTCTATTTGGAAAGAAACAGCAACGACATGTTGGCAATTTTATGTTCCTATTTTAAATTGTGAGTTCTCACAAATTTTATGTGTACCAGAAAATAGTAAGTTGTATATCATTTTAGCATTTCTCTGTCAGTGTTAACAGCCTTTTAATGACAGCTGTATAATCTGGAACACCTTAAATGTCACATTTATTCCAAACTTCTGTGTTAGCATTGACCTTCTCCTGTAAGATCAACACCTAGTTGTGATTTGCTTGAAAGCAATGATCTTTCAAAAGAAACAACGAATGAGTCTCTGTTTCTAGCTAGGCTGCCTTAGGGCATTCTTTTCATTCTATATAAGCAGATATACTTAGTATTTGTGCTGTATCTGATTAAATGCAAGGTTGAAGCTAAAACGATCCACTGAGCATATACATGATTGGCAATATCAGCTCTGTGTTGAGCGGGAGCATTGATCTGAGAAGCTCAATGAAATTATAGGAAAAAGGATGCAAAATAAAGTAGAAAATAACATTGTGCCATGTTACAAGCTTTTGATATGTCCATACCATCAATAACATGGAACAATTTAATCTGAAAGCATACAATAAAAAGATAAATTTTATATCAATTTCAACAATAAAGAGGAGGATAAATGAAATTTGGCAAGAAGTAGAATACTTGCGTTTCAGTTAAAATAACCAGCTAATAGCTAGATAACTTATTTATACTACAACAATTCTGTAGCCAGCCTGATTCAAACATACTATGTATACGTCTGTGTTCTGTTTTATCATGTCTTGGCTGGCTTCATGTGACAGCAACCATCCTCTTAGAAAGAAAAGCTACTGCTCATGCTTTAAATCATCCAGAATAAGTATCCTTGTCTTGAATTCATATAATATTTGTGTATAGTGGTTTCTACAAAATTACATTTGTAATCCCTTGAACTATCAGTGTTGACAATTTATTGTACCAGGGAGGTGAGTCTGTCTTTGCATATTGTGTGAAGTCAAAGTGTGATTTATTTGGTGTACTCATATATCATAAATTATAATGCCATTCTTCGTATATTTCATATGCCTTTGTGGCCAAAGGCACATGTTCGGTTTGGCATTTATTTAGGTCTTTATTTAGAAGGACTATTAACAATCCAAATCCTGAAGAATTTCTATACATATCTTGATGTTATTCAGCCTAATAAATTAAACTGGTTTTTTTTGAAAACCCCATTCCCCAAATACTCCAATTTCTGCCCAATTTCTAGCAGATGGATAGAACCTTTAATAAGATAGTTTCACCAATTTGGAAGATAGTGAATTTTAAATTACCTGTACATGTGGAAAATCTGTTATTTAAACTATTAAAAATGTAGCGTTCACAAATTATTTAAAGAAAATTAAATTGGTTTCAATCTATAGTAGGGGATTTACTTTGTTCTGTGTAAAGGTCTGTGAAGAAATCTCACTGAGAAACAGAGCAAAACATTGTAACAAAAGCAGAAGATTCATGATTATTCTATTGGCTACCTATTGGTTTCTGAACAGAAGCTGGATGTGCTGATTATAATATGTAAAACACCGTTTTTGACAATCTCAATCCTCCCATAGAAGCCTCTCCAGGTATTAAAATTTTCAACAAATGCACAAATACCTCTGGCGAAAACATTAGAAGGCCATTTGGGAGAAAAGTTCTGTATTTAATTTATATTCTGCATTTATTGTTTTTACAGGTAATTCAAGGCAACAAGCATTGCAAAAGCATTTAGACTTATATACTGCTTTATAATATTTTACAGCCCTCTCTAAGTGGTTTACAGAGTCAGCATATTGCCCCCAATTATCTGGGTACTTATTTTAATGATCTCAGAAGGATGGAAGTCTTAATCAACATGTGAGCAGAATCAGTCTGCAATACTTTGGTCAGTGGTAGGCTCCTACCAGTTCGGGCCAGTTTGGCCAAACCAGTAGTGGTTTGGCAGCCTGCTACGCTCCCAAACTGTTTCCAGGTGGCACCATAGGCGACACCATCTTGTTTTTTGCTTCTGCGCATGCACAGAATAATTTTTATTCCAAGCATGCTCAAAGCACACACTCACATGAGGTGCTCCCATGAGCGAACCGGCAGTAGTGACTGCTGGAACCCACCCCTGACTTCATTCTAACCACTGCACTACCACAGTTCTATATGTAACACACATATACAAATATATATAATTTCCAACTTCATAACTTCTATTTTCTCCACAACCACCACCATGTGAAGTAGATTGGGCTGAGAGAGAATGACTGGCCCAAAGTCACTAGCTGGCTTTCATGGCTAAGATGGGACTTGAACTCATGGTTAGAATTCAACCAGCTTTTTTATTCCTTTTCACCAGTAAGTAATACATTTATATTGCTTTATAGAATTGATCAACTTGATCATGTTGGGGACACGTTACTTGTTTGTGTTGCTTATAATGCTTTTATTTTTATGATTGCATTGCTTTGTTTTAGCTAATTGCTTCAGAAATGATAAACAATTATCCTATAAATGAATGTAAATTTTCATTTAAAACATTGTGTTGCTCTTGATATCTTACAGGGCTTCATCTTGTCCTCTATGTGGTAGGGAGATAAGGTGGAGCTTTGGATTGAAGTGCTTATGGTACTCTGATGATACTTCTGATCACCCATTTATCCTCTATTCCAACACCCTCCTTAATGCAGAAATGCACTAACATTCCCTAACAAATAGCCATCTAGCCAGTAATTGAAAATGCTCTGAAGGGGACTCCATCAGAGTTCTGATGAGACTAGTTAATTGTTTTTACAGTCAGGACATTCCTTCTGGATCGCCTTTCTTTTAGCAATAGCAATG
The DNA here is from genome assembly GCF_964273705.1 of Natrix helvetica. Taxonomy (NCBI): domain Eukaryota; kingdom Metazoa; phylum Chordata; class Lepidosauria; order Squamata; family Natricidae; genus Natrix; species Natrix helvetica. The sequence goes on from NC_138552.1 coordinate 249,588,949, forward strand.
ACACTTAGACTTATATACCACTTTACAGGGCTTTCCCGTCCTCTCTAAGGAGTTTTACCCACCTCGGAAGAATGGAAGGATAATCTTGAGCCTGGTGGGATTTGAACTGCCAAATGGCAGGCAGCCAGCTGTCAGCAGAAGAAGCCTGCAGTACTGCACTCTAACCACTGCGCCATCTCAACTCGAGTTTCATTCCAGTAGGCCTATCAGTTTTCAGTGAAACTATCTGCTGTTTCTTTTATATTGGCACCTTCTATATATCTATGGATCAGAATAACAGAATAAGAGAGTTCTTACCCTTCACTACAATATCTCTCCTTCATTGTCTGTCTACAAGTCAAACATGCTCAACTTCTTTAACTATTCCCCATCCTGATTCCGGAGCTCTCCTCTACACAGGTAGTCTTTGACTTACAACCACAATTGAGTCCAGAACTTATGTTGCTAAGTGAGACATTTGTTACGTGAATGATTGCCATTGTTAAATTAGTGACATTAAGTGAATCTGGCTTCCTTGTTGAGTTTGCTTGTCAGAAAGTCACAAAAGATTATCACATGACCCCACCACCCTGCAACCATCATAAATATGATCCTGTTGTCAAGCATTTGAATATAAATCTGTGACCATGGGGCTGCTGCAGCGGTCATAAGTGTTAAAATGGTGATAAGTCAATTTTTTTATTGCCTTTGTAACTTTGAATGGTCACTAAAATGTAAATCGGGGATTACCTGTCCCTAGTTTCTCCATGTTCCAAATTTCAAGATGAAACTGTACCCCAAGTACAATATGGCCAGAGCAAAATACAATAGCATGGTTATCTCCCATGACCTGGATACAGAGCTTCTGTACAATCCAAGGGAACACTGCTGTTTGTTTGTTTGTTTTAAATTATCACATTGCTTGTTCATGTTCATTTGCTAACTAATTACTCCTAAATTGTTCTCATGCATTCTGCTGCCAAACCAATTTTTTCCCAATCCTGTCCATAGGATTTTTTTTCTTGCCCAAGAGCAAAGTCTTACAAATATCACTTGGGTGGATATAATTGTGATTTTATCTTCTAAAGTTTTAGCCAATCTCCTTAGTGTGAAATCATTTGCAAATCTGGTAATAATCTTTTCTGTTCCATCCTCTAGGATACTGGAATGAGGACAAAGCCCTGAGGAGTTAGTCAATAAATCAATGCAGAGCCATTTTTTATGCAGCTCCTGAACCAGTTACACATCCTTCAGATTTGCAGAACTGGTCACTTTGCTATAAAACTGGCAAGTTCAGTAATGGGCTGTGTGAGATTTATACACTTAAATATAATCCACAACGTCTCCTAGGAATGTAATTGAACTTGTTTTGGATGAGCTGTTCTTCCTGATTACAGGTAGTTCTCGACTTATGACTACGATTGGGAAGCATCACATGACCAGATCAAATTTTATGACTATTTGTACCATAGTCATTAAGCAAATCATATGGTCTTTAAGTGAATCATACAGTTGTTCAGCAAATCCAGCTTCCCAATTGACTTTGCTTGTCAGAAGCTGTCACTTTGCAATCAATTATGAGTCGGCTATATTTACCAACAGTTATTCATGTCTTAAGGTTTTTCTTTAAATTGATTATTACAATGTACCCTACAGGATTACCTTTGAAGCGTATCTGGAAGTGTCAGTGCAGAGTGTAGCAGCAAGGTTCACTGTTTTAAGTCACATGATAACCATATTGAATCCTGCAATTAACTGTTTTCTAAGCAAAGCTCAAAGGTTAGTTTTAATTTTTAAAACTCTAAATGGCTTAGATCTAGATTATCTACTTCAGCAATTTTAAGACACGTCAACTTCAAATCCCAGAAGTCTGGCAACTCAAAATTCTGGGAACTGGGGTTGCTGAGGTTGAGAAACTTTGATTAAGGGTGTGCTAATTTTATTATCTATTTTAATTATGTTTACTTAGCTTCTAAGTAAAGTTGTAAGCTGTTTGATTGGAACAGCTGGATATCAGGATATATTTAAAAATGATTAAAATAATAATATATATTGAACTCGAAAAGAGAAATATCTGTTTAAAACACATTTAAATTTTTCTCTTAACTGATTCTTATTGCTGCCCATAAAAAAAAATCATAATCAATGAATTGTTGACAATTTGGAGCAATTGAAGACACTCAAAGTCTAAAGCGTGGAACCTTACAGTTCATGTTACCATATCAGAGATATAATCCTTAGTGTGAATGTATGTCCCAGCTTTAACACAAAAATGCCTGGTTTTTGCCCAAGCAATACATGTCCTTTCAATAACTCTGTTCCAAATGGCACTTATATCCCTATAGGTTTTATCATATATCCCAAAAGAGTGTCATTTTTAGCATGCTTTTCCAACTTGTTACATTAACAAATTTGCACTGATTTCCTTATCCTGTCATCTAAAGACCACCTTGTAGTAAGACGGTGAACTTTTACACATTCCAGAGCTGATGTACTGTCTAATGTCACTTGTGTCTGTTTGCATTAACTCATGAAAGTTTGAGAAGGTTCTACATTGTGCTTTCCCTTTGAGCTTGATTTGACAGAATCAGTCCCCATGCTAGCTCATGGCACTTATCAGTTAGTCAGCCTTCCTTAGGGAAGAGAATTTAGAGTGCACCATATTCTGTTTTCAAATCAAGCACTGTCCCCTCAACAACACAGCTGCTGCATTATTAAACAGGATGCCATTAGCCATACCACCATGCATAAACATTCAATCATATAAAAAGCTACATCATTACATTAACTCTTTTTTATCAGGTTCATTCATCTTTTAGTGATCAGAAATAGAACTCTTGGGATAAAAGTGCCCTTTTGAGAAAGGATAGGATGCCGATGGAATAAAGGCCCCTTTTTAATACATTCATGTATTATGCAGAAAAATGGCATGGGTTAACTTCATCATTGCATTTCATGGAAACAGCATTTTAAAAGAAAGACCTCTGCCAATTCAAGTGGCCTTCATTGTCTGTAGGTTTGCATGTCCACAGGAAATAAAATTGATCATCACAAGTGGACTACAAGCAACATTAGTGTCCAGTGGCAGGATTGAGTATCTCCTCCACAGAGGTTGTAAAAGAAACAGGGACAGATAAGCCTGGGCAAAGGTGGGGAAAGTCATAGGAGCCTCACTGAGTGAAGAAGAGGAGAAAAATATATGGAGTACATAACTGCTACGGTAGGAAAGAGATGACTCCACATTCTACATCCTGCCCCAATTCCCACAGCCTCAGATTTCTCACTAATGCAATTTCATTATTAACAGTTTTATAATGGAATGATACATCTATGAATGATGAAGACCATTTATATGTTATCTATTGGTTCCTTGCTACAGATAGTCAATCCTATAAGGTAGAAAATATCCACCACTACAATAACTTCCTGCTTTATCTGTTATCATTAGTTGGATTTTCTTTATATAAAGATAATTAAACTAATACTTTTTATATTCTTTATATGCAAGCTCTCATTACTAGAGAGTGTCATCATTAAGGTGACCAACCGTCCTCCTTTAGGGAGGACAGTTCTTCTTTTGTAAGTTTTGTCCTCCCTCGAAAAGTGTCCTCCTACATGTTCTCCTTTTCGATATTTGAAGACTAATCTGTTGCGCGTTATGTGACGTATTTGTATTTGACATGACAATTCGTCAAGACTCGGTATAGTGTGGTATAAGATGCGATTATGAGACGCATGCGCTCCGCACGGGAGACCTTGAGAGAGAGCGCTGCGTGCAAGTGGCTTTGTTTACTTCTTACTGAAACACAACACGACACATACGCACACAGTAGGCTCACGGTACGTCGGCAATTGAATGACTCACGGTAATTATTTCTTTCTCAGTGAATATTCAATTATACAGAGGTAAGTACAATTCACGTTTTATTAAACAGTTTTTAATGGTGTTTTTTTTACTTCATCGCAAGTATATTGAACAGATATTGAATCTTGTGTTGAATTTTTATCTAAAGAAATGCTAGACATTAAAATAGACAACAATTATCTCTTTAAAGAAATTTGAAGACTGAATGTATATTTAAATACTGAAAAATTAATACAATGGGAAAATCAACATGTTGAAATTGATAAAAGATGGGTGGATATTTTCAGCCATTTCAAAAATGAACATATTCCATGTGAACATTTATTTATACTTGTTCAATTTACGTTGTGCTGCCCTGGAACTAATGCTGCAGTTGAAAGAGTTTTTTTCAATTGCCAATGATTTTTCGACAAGTGAGAAATCGAGATTGAATGTTGATACTCTAGCTGCAGCACTTGCCGTAAAATTCAATATGAAGGATATTTCTTGTTCAGATATTTCCAATATATTGTTAGAAGATGATACATTGACAAAAAATATTAATTCAATGGAAAAGTACTCATTTAAATAATAATTAACAGGCATGTAAGCATAATTACAATATAAAATGTTGCAAATGTTTTTATTATGCATATATCATATTTTAGTGTATTATTGTTGCAATGAATAAAATATTTCTTTTATTTACGATATATTTCTTCCAATTTATTTGTCCTCCTTTTCATTGTAAAAAAGTTGGTCACCTTAGCATTTTGGACAATAGAATGTGTTTTGTCCTCCTTTTCATTGTAAAAAAGTTGGTCACCTTAGTCATCATCATAATATAGGTTTCATGTTTGTTCCTCCCATTTTAAAACACATGCATCTTCTTCTTCTCCAGATTCTCTTAATACATATTCAAAATATATGTTGAATAAATAAACATGTAACCTTGTCTTACTGTTTTGCTAGCCTGCAGCCAATCTGTCTCACCATATTCCATTCAGATTGTGGAGTCTTAGCCTGTATATACGATTCGCAAGGGGACAATGAGATGTTCTGGAATTTCCATTTTGGTAAAAAATATCCTAACATCCTAACACAGTTGACATAACTGAATTTTTTAAAAAGATCTTTAACTGAAGATCTTTTAAAGATCTCTAAGACCAACCCCACCAACCCTGACAGGGCAAGCTACTAGAATATAAATTAACAACAAACCACACTCCTTTCTAGCCCTGATGAGACCTAGTTTGGGTATATCTGCAAAAAAACAAGCAAGCTCAGAGAGCACCAAAGACTGCTCATTTCTATCCTGAGCTACAAATATTCTTTATTAGATCGTTTTATAATCAATGAAGCACTTCAACAATAATGTCTCTTATACTTCAGCTTTTTCTAAAACCATCTTAAGCATTTGGTACCTTCCTAAGATCTTTATCTTCATGACTTTGGCTCCTCTTCTGTTCTTAGGAATTTTCATAATCTGTTCTGACATCCAGTTTGTTTTCTTCCGTTTCTTAGTCTTTGACAATGTCTTTTTGTATTCATCCTTGCCAACTTCCTTAAAGTCATTTCACAGTTCTTCTGGTTCCTTATTTATAAGCTTTAGGATTCCAAAATAGTTTCAGATTTCTCAGTCCTTGTACCAATAATATAACCAATTTGATTTCTGTGTCTCATCTGTGTGTGTTGTGAAATATTTTGGTTGTTTGAAGACTATGTTAATGATTAACAAAACATTGGATTGGCAGAAGTTAATGTCATTTTCCTATTTCATCTTGGTTTCCTAGTACTTATATTTCAACTACACTTTCCACCTCCAAAATCAAATTGATCGGTCCTCTCGCCACTCCTGTTCAACACATATATGAAGCCGCTGGGTGAGATCATCCGTGGTTTCGGGGGGGGATATCATCTGTACGCTGATGATACTCAGCTGTACATTTCCACCCCGAACCACTACAACGAGGCCGTCAAAGTGATGTCCCGGTGTGTGGAAGCCGTACGGGTCTGGATGGATGACAACCGACTCAAACTCAACCCCTCCAAGACGGAGTGGCTGTGGGTACCGGCTCCCCGGTTCAGCCAATTAATTCCATCTTTGGCCATCGGGGGCGTTCAACTTGCCCCTGTGGAGCGGGTGCGCAATTTGGGTGTCCTCCTGGATGCCCGGCTGTCCATGGATGACCATGTGACAGCCGTGGCAAGGGGGGCGTTCCACCAGGTTCGCCTGGTGCGCCAATTGTGCCCCCTACTGGACCGGGACGCCTTACGCACAGTCACTCATGCGCTGGTGACGTCTCGCCTGGACTACTGTAACGCTCTCTACATGGGGCTTCCCTTGAAATGCACTCGGAGGCTATAGTTGGTCCAGAACGCAGCCGCGCGGGTAATTATGGGGAGTACTAGGTACTCCCATGTGACACCTTTCCTGCGCGAGCTGCACTGGCTTCCTGTGGTCTATCGGGTGCGTTTCAAGGTTTTGATAACGATCTTTAAAGCGCTCCATGGCTCAGGACCTAGTTACTTGCGGGATCGTATCCTGCCCCATACATCCCTGCGACCAATTCGCTCGCACAGAGAGGGACTCCTCCAGGTGCCGTCCACCAGACAGTGCCGAGGGGCGGCGCCTAGGAGTAGAGCCTTCTCTGTGGCGGGCCCAGCCCTGTGGAATGACCTCCCTCCGGATATTAGGACTACCTCTGACCTCCGCTCCTTCCGTGTAAAGCTCAAGACCCACCTATTCCAAGTAGCTGGCCTGGCTCAACCATGATCTAACTATATCGCTCCTGACGGGTTTTTATTTGTGTAATTTAATTGAATTTATTTATTTATTTAGGGGTTTTTAAATATTGTGATTTTAATTGTTTTTATCCATCAACTCACCTTCTCCTTGTACACGTCTTAGTATACGTCCTTGTTATATGTATGTCTTGTTCAGATATGTATTTTATATGTTTTATTGTACGCCGCCCCGAGTCCTTCGGGAGAGGGTGCGGCTAAGAAATAAATATTTTTTTATTATTATTATTATTATTATTATTATTATTATTATTATTATTATTATGTCATCGGCTGCATTGTACACGTCATTTCTTCTTTGCTTTTCACCTCCTAAGTAGTAATCTTTTTACTGAAAGTTTCCAATTCCAATTTCAATTCAATGTGTGCAATGTCAATATGTAGTCAAATAATTTCACCTTTCATTGTATAGAGCTTTCTACTGTTCATACTCCCATGTTCTTCAATTTTTTCACCTCAAGCAAGATCACATCAGTATTTAGATCTGAAAAGCTTTGTCACTATAGCTTGACAATCCATGAGTTTTTTCATAATAAAATACAGAAGTGATTTATCATTGCCTTTCCCCACTCAGGATGAAATTATGCCTTTGCTATTGGCACTAAAATTCCATTTTCAGCATCTTTCTATGTTATTAATATATTATATAATTAATTAATATAATATACAGAGAATATTAGTATAAGCATAGTACACAAAATTGTTCGCTACAATGTCCTACCTGTCAACGACTACTTCAGCTTCAACCTCAATAATACACGGGCAAACAATAAATACAAACTCAAAATAAACCGCTCCAAACTGGATTGCAGAAAATACGACTTCAGCAACAGAGTGGTCAACGCCTGGAATGCTCTACCTGACTCCGTTGTTACATCGTGTAACATCCACAACTTCAACCTTAAACTGTCTACCGTGGACTTCACCCCATTCCTAAGAGGTCCATAAGGGGGAGTGCATAAGCGCACCAGCGTGACTTCCGTCCCTGTCCTACTGTCCCATTTATTTGTATTCATTACCTTTGCTCATATCCATGTTTATACTTTTATACCTGTTATCTTGTACATGTTTGACAAACTAAATAAATAAAATAGGTGCCTGCATGCTTTGGCTGGGCAGCTGAGATGAACTTCACACCTTTTGAGAATTTACAATATACTCTTGATATGCATTCTAGTATTCTTTGCTCATCCTTCCCAGAAAGACCCACTGTACAATGAGGCATCATAGCAGCACTTGAGAGAGAAAATGTTATGTATTCCAAAAACTTCTCAAATCCAAATTTGGGATTAAATTAGCTGACTCGGTCTTAAAAACAGGCCAGCAACTTGACTGAAAAGAGTTAAGAAAAGGTTGAGCAGGTTCACCGGCACCATTCATACATTAATACCCTATTTAAAAAAGAGTATTTGTGAACAGGTAATAGTTGGCAAAATCCCCTGAATCAAGGAGGACTTAGACTCAAAATGGCTTTCTTTAAGGTTGCAGGTACCAGTACATCACATAAAAGTGCAGTCATCTATATGGGTGTACCCATTCATTTTGTATAGAAGTTTGTACTCAGTAGGGCAAATGCTCTGAGCCTGTAGAAAAATAATTATCTGGTTTTTTTCAGGATTCTTATATACTGTAATGTGCTTCTTATTTGTGGTGCAGATTTAATAAATGGTTCAAAAACAATTATATGGAATAATTTTTCACAGACGTATGAGAAATATTATATCGGTATAACCTAGTTGTCATCTATGACCTTAAAGGGAATGACTAAATAATCACTAATGTGGAAAGGCAGGAGGAAAAACCCTAGAATTTAAGCCCCGGAGCACTGACATACAGTATATGTAGGCTGTGATTATTTTATACTACAATAGGCAGATCTTCTGTTGTACTTGGCATCCTTCTCTGCAAAATGTATCTTACATTGTCAAGTCATATCCAAGAGTCAATTGCTGAGTAAGACAGTGGAAAAATAAGATATTAACAATCTGGAGAAGCTAGAATTATATTGTAGTTATGCCACTGAAGCATGACACACATAAGTCAAAGCAAATGCTTGCTTCCTTCTTAAAGCAAGTTGCATTACTGACTTCCTACAACTATCTTCAAAATGACTGGACTGGTCTTTTCACCATTATATTGAGCACCCATCTCACCTGTTTATCTCTTTTGAATGAGAACTCAATCTTCTTTCTGAAAACATCAGAGTGATATAAATAGGAAAATTGATTAAATTTGATGTTCCAATTTCCAAACATATGCTCTTCAACTAGTTTTAAATCGTATGCCATCCTTGTGAGTTATGATGTATGTGTATTTGTACGTTTGGGTGTGCTTAATTAAAAAGAGACTGGAGTTTGCTTTTTAGCATAAAACATTATATTACTGAGTTTACAGTGGTAAAACCACTAAAGAGGCCATCACCCCAGAGAGTTCTCTGAAACCCACCTGTCAACTGATGTTACATCAAGTTCAAACAAGCCATGCCTTCCTGTTCCTGCAAAAGCATTCTGTGGCCAGAGGGGAGGATTTTTTTTTTTTTTTTAAAAAAGAACAGAATTGAACTTGCTTCTAAGCAGAGTGAAAAAAGAAAGGAAAAAAAATTGATAACAGCTGTATGGTGTCAGCAGAAATAATGATCTAAAATCCAGCTTCAAGGGAAGTTAGGTAGAGCCTTAATTCTAGCATGTCTTATTTTATTTTATCCAGGAAAACAATGGCATGGGTTTATTTATTTATTTTTATCAAAAGAAAATAAAGAAATGAGCAAATGCTGCATTGTTTAAAAAAATACCATATACTAATGCTTGTTTCAGGTGTTTAGATAGATCAAGCAGATAATTTACTGCCAAAAACTGATGATTGCCTAAATAGATTCGTTAGCTAAAAATGTAAGCTTTGCTTCCTTTGCTTCTTCAATTGTCCTGAAAAGGTGTTGATGACTTGGATGAATTGGTCATAATAGCCTATAGAAATGTTTATACATAATCAGAGGTAATTGCTAGGATTTCCTACATGTCATATACATGTCATATATTTATGCATTTCTAAAGTAAAAAAAAAAATTCATTGGGACGCGGTGGGTCAGTGGCTAAGACACTGAGTTTGTCGATCGGAAATGTTGGCAGTTCGGTGGTTTGAATCCCTAGTGCCACGTAATGGTGTGAGCTCCCATTACTTGTCCCAGTTTCTGCAAACCTAGTAGTTCGAAAGCATGAAAAAATACAAGTACAAAAATAGGGACCACCTTTGGTGGGAAGGTAACAATGTTCCGTGTGCCTTTGGCATTTAGTCATGCTGGCCACATGACCACGGAGACGTCTTTGACAGCGCTGGTTCTTTTTAAACAGAGGTGAGCACTGCCCCCTGAGTTGGGAACAACTAGCATATATGTGCGACGGAAATCTTTACCTTTATCTTTAAAGTAAAATTCAGCTGTCTGAGATGCTACAATATTTTCAAAATAGCCAAGAATTAGAAGACAAACCATATAATTATAAGCAAAACCACAATAAAGCAGAGTCTGAAAACTAAAAACATTTTGATACTTTTCAATTGAAAAAAAATCATATTATTATGAATTTTAAAATATACAATTCAAAACAGCATTAGATTCACCGCTGATTGGGGCAATATCAATTCTTCCCAATAACAAAAAATATATTATTACAAATTGTATTCAAGATCTTTCCTGCAAATTTATACTACTTGGACTACTAGCCTGATTCTTCCACTCGACTCCCATTCTGTAATCATCTAATTTTTAAACATAACTTAGTTGTTATGTTAAACATAACATAACTTAGTTGTCTTCAAAAGGCCTCCTTTGTTTACTTCCTTAATCATTGGTTCTTCACTTTTCTGAATGTAATCATTCAAGCTGTGTCTTTCTTCTTCCACAGTCTGTTTTACTTGCAGGAGTCCTTGACCACCCTCTGCTCTTGGTAGATACAATTGGTCAACATCACTTTTAGGGTGTAAAGCATGATTCATTGTCATACGCTTCCTTGTTTTTCTGTACAAATTGTCCAACTCCATCTGGGTCCAGTCAATTATTCCTTCAGAGTATCAAATTACAGGTATAGCCCAGGTATTTATGGCTTTTATGATGTTTCCTCCACTCAGTTTGGACTTTAATATCTTGTGAATTCGTCAAATGTACGTGGCTGAGGTTAATTCCTTGACTTTATTATGCATTAAGTCAGAGGCCTCTAAAATCCCCAAGTACTTGTAGCCTTCTTCTGGTTTTACTGGCTTTATCATTTCTTCATTCTTAAGTTGTATTCCATCATCTTCTAGGACCTTGCCTGCCTTGGTTGCCATTGTTGCACATTTGTCAATTCCAAACTGTATACCAATGTCTTGGCTAAATTCTTTTGTGCTTTCAATTAATAAATTATTTATTATTATTTTTATTATTATTTTTATTATTATTTTTATTATTATTTTTATTATTATTTTTATTATTATTTTTATTATTATTATTATTATTATTATTATTATTATTATTATTATTATTATTATTATTATACAATTGTATCACAGTGGCCAGTTGTTTTGCCGGATTTGGCTAAATTATTATTATTATTATTATTATTATTATTATTATTATTATTATTATTATTATTATTAATATTATTAATATTATTAATATTATTAATATTATTAATATTATTAATATTATTAATATTATTAATATTATTAATATTATTAATATTATTAATATTATTAATATTATTAATATTATTAATATTATTAATATTATTAATATTATTAATATGTTAATCTTTGGTGAAATTCACAGCCTTTGGGGCTGGTTGGTAGCTCAACAGCTCGAGTCCTAACCAAGGACCTAGGAACTGTTAAGGTAACAGAGAGGATATAAGTTGTTCCAAGTAGGGTAGTTTTTTGTAGAGTCAGAATGTTCAAGTCAGGTAAATTTAGAATTTTCAAATAGCGAGGTAGCCCTTTAGATATTGCTCCAAGGGCTCCAATTACAATTGGGACAACACATGATTTTTTCCCCCACAGTCACTCAACCTCAATTTGCAAGTCCCGGTATTTTGTGATTTTTTTCTTGCTGTTTATCTTCAATTCGTGCATCACCAGGTATTGCAATGTCAATGAACCATACTTTTTTCTTTTCAATTATTGTTATGTCAGGTGTGTTGTAGGCCAAGTGCCTGTCAGTCTGGATTCTGAAGTCCCACAAGATTTTGCCTTTCTCATTCTCTAAAACCTTCTCAACCTGATGGTGCCAGTGGTTTTTGCTGTACTCAAATCCAAACCTTTGGCACAATTTCCAGTGAATAATATTAGCAACGCGGTCATGGTGTTGTAGGTAACCAGTTTGTGAAATTTTGCTTCCCCCCCTGATCAAGTAGTCAACTGTCTCATCTTTCTCATTACAAAGGTGACATTTGCTGTTGGTGGTAACATGTTGAATTTTTGCCTTCATGCAGTTTGTGGCTAAGGCTTGCTCTTGAGCTGCCAAAATAAAGCTTTCTGTTTCTTTTTTCAGTACTCCTGATCTTAACCAGATCCAAGTTAGTTTTTGGTCAGCTTTGCCTTCAATACTTTTCAAGTATTGGCCATGCATAGCTTTGCTTTTCCAATTTTCAGCTCGCTTCTCAATTACTTCTTTATTATATTCAGCTTTTAACTTAGTTGTCTTCAAAAGGCCTCCTTTGTTTACTTCCTTAATCATTGGTTCTTTACTTTTCTGAATGTAATCATTCAAGATGTGTCTTTCTTCTTCCACAGTCTGTTTTACTTGCAGGAGTCCTTGACCACCCTCTGCTCTTGGTAGATACAATCGGTCAACATCACTTTTAGGGTGCAAAGCATAATTCATTGTCATAAGCTTCCTTGTTTTTCTGTACAAATTGTCCAACTCCATCTGGGTCCAGTCAATTATTCCTTCAGATTATCGAATTACAGGTATAGCCCAGGTATTTATGGCTTTTATGATGTTTCCTCCACTCAGTTTGGACTTTAATATCTTGTGAATTCGTCAAATGTACTTGGCTGAGGTTAATTCCTTGACTTTATTATGCATTAAGTCAGAGGCCTCTAAAATCCCCAAGTACTTGTAGCCTTCTTCTGGTTTTACTGGCTTTATCATTTCTTCATTCTCAAGTTGTATTCCATCATCTTCTAGGACCTTGCCTGCCTTGGTTGCCATTGTTGCACATTTGTCAATTCCAAACTGCATATCAATGTCTTGGCTAAATTCTTTTGTGCTTTCAATTAATAAATTTATTATTATTATTATTATTATTATTATTATTATTATTATTATTGATGATGATGATGATGATGATGATGATGATGATGATGATGATGATGTTAATCTTTGGTGAAATTCACAGCCTTTGGGGCTGGTTGGTAGCTCAACAGCTCGAGTCCTAACCAAGGACCTAGGAACTGTTAAGGTAACATCGGAGGATATAAGTTGTTCCAAGTAGGGTGGTTTTTTGTAGAGTCAGAATGTTCAAGTCAGGTAAATTTAGAATTTTCAAATAGCGAGGTAGCCCTTTAGATATTGCTCCAAGGGTTCCAATTGCAATTGAGCCAACAAATGATTTCCTTTTCCACAGTCGCTCAACCTCAATTTGCAAGTCCTGGTTGTTGTTGTTGTTGTTGTTGTTGTTGTTGTTGTTGTTGTTGTTGTTATTATTATTATTATTATTATTATTATTATTATTATTATTATTATTATTATTATAATACAATTGTATCACAGCGGCCTGTTGTTTCGCCGGATTTGGCATTGATTACTAGTCGGGCCCCACCCAGGGGCCTAGGACATTGTAATGTATTTTCGTAATATACGTGCAGATCCAAGCAGTGCAGCTTTTTGCATTTGACTGATGGTGATTTTGTAAAGTTTTAACTGTTTTAAATGTAATTCCAGTGCTTTTGGAATAGCACCCAGTGTGCCGATTACCACTGGAATTACCACTGCTGGTTTGTGCCATAATCGTTGAATTTCAATTTTTAAGTCCTGGCATTTCGCGATTTTTTCATGTTCCTTCTCGTCGACCCTGCTATCACCTGGTATTGCGATGTCTAAGATTGTAACCTTATTTTTCTCAACCAGTGTGATGTCTGGTGTGTTATGCACTAGTATTTTGTCTGTTTGTATATGAAAATCCCATAGGATCTGTTTGTTGTTGTTTTAATATTATAATTTTTGCACAAATTCCAGTGGATCATTTGTGCTACTGAATTGTGCTGCAATTTATAATCAGTCTGCACGATTTTTTTACAGCAGCTGAGTATGTGGTCAACAGTTTCATCAACTTCTTTGCAGAGTCTGCATTTGGCATCATCAGAGGATTTTTCGATTTTGGCCTTAATGGGATTTGTTCGGATAGCTTGTTCTTGCGCAGCCAGGATTAGTGACTCTGTTTCTTTCTTTAATGTACCTGTTGTTAACCATAACCAAGTTTTTTCACTGTCCACTTTATCTTTTATTTTTTCCAGAAATTGACCATGCAATGCTTTGTTTTGCCAACTCTACATTCTTGATTTTATCACATCTTTTCTGTATTCTTGTTTTGTCTGTTGGGCCTTCAGTAGATTTTTGTTCTTTACTTCGATTAATAGATGTTCTTGACTTTCTTTTAAATAATCAGCCAGTGCATGTTTTTCTTCTTCAACTATTTGCTTCACTTGTAATAATCCTCTGCCACCTGATTTTCGGGGCAGATATAATCTATCAGTGTCACCGCGTGGATGTAAATTGTAGTGCATTGTCATTAGTTTCCTGGTTTTTCGGTCCAAAATGTCCAAATCAGCTTGTGTCCAGTTAACTATACTAGCTGTGTATCTTATAACTGGTATTGCCCAAGTTTTTATGGCCTTGATTGTATTTCTACCATTTAATTTAGATTTCAAAATTTTTCTAAATCTGTTGGTGTACTCTCTCCTGACAATAGTTTTTACTTCTCCATGTTTGATGTTATCCAACTGCAGAATGCCTAAGTATTTGTAGGCTTCATTTTCATTGCATTTAATTAGTTTAAATGCGAAATTTTTTCAGCTTCTTTGGCTGTTTGGTAGCCTAATTTCATTTTTTTTAAAGATTACTGATAGCGGGATCATCGCGATGATGAAGAGAAGAGGTGAAAGTGAATCACCCTGGAAAATTCCTCGCTTCATATTGACCATTCCGTAGTTCTCATTCCCTACTGCCAACTCAGTTCTCCATTGTTTCATCGCCTTTTCAGTGAAGGATGTAATATTTTTGCTAATGCCAGTTGTTTCTAAGCATTTTATGGTCCAACTATGTGGCAATGAGTCGAATGCCTTTTTATAATCAATCCAGACCATATTCAAGTTCATTTTTCTTTTCTTACAATTTTCTAATATCATTTTATCAATCAGGAGCTGATCTTTTGTACCCCTGCTCCTTCTTTTATTTGCTCTACTGGCAAGATGTTGTTTGTTTCCAAATAATCCATAATATTATCTGCAATAATGCCTGTGAGTAATTTGAAGGTTGTTGGCAAGCATGTTATTGGTCTGTAGTTTTCAGGTATTGTTCCTTTAGTTGCATCTTTCTGAATCAAGTATGTTTTTCCAGTTGTCAACCATTCATCAATTTGACCATTTTGTAAAATTTCATTCAGTTGCCTGGCCAATATTGCATGTCAACTGGTCAGATATTTGAGCCAGAAACCATGTAATTGGTCATTTCCAGGTGATGTCCAATTCTTTACTTTTTTTACTCGATTTTTCACTATCTCAGTTGTTATTTCTAATACTTGCATTTGTTTGTTACCAATGCTTTTCTCAAAGTCATGTATCCACTTTGCTTCCTTATTGTAGTCCTTTGCATTCTCCCACAAACCTTTCCAGAATTCAGCTGTGGCCTGCTTTTCTGGTTTTTCACTTTTGGTGTCACCCTTCACATTAAGACTTTGATAAAAACGACGTTGGTCAGATTGAAATTGTTGATTTTGTTTGTATTGGATGATTCATGCCTCATAACTCTCAATTTTTCTAGCTGTTGCTGTTATCTGCTGTTTTACAATCTCTACAGCTTTATTGATGTTTCTTGTATCCAATCTATATCTTCTGATCAGATGATCTATGATTTTGCTGTTTTTAAGCCGTTGCTCATGCATGTTCTTTAAGTTGCTAGCATCTGCCCTTAATTTTTTGACTTTTTGTTCTAATCAGATTTTCCACTTTGGCTTTGATGCTTTTTCCATTGTGTGCTTAGGTGCTTTGATTTTAATGCCCAGTTCATTAGTGACTATTACAGCTGCACTGTACATTAACTGATTCGTTTCCAAGATGGATCCCGATTCAATTGTTCATCAAAGAGAGCTTTGTGTGCAATATAGTGGTCTAGTCTTGAGATTACAAAATAAATGACGATCAATAAATCTGGATGTCAGCAGTTCTGAATATTTTCTCTTCAAATATAGGGAACTAAAATAGCATTATTGAACATTTTGACAGCTACATCGTGTGGGGGGGGAGCAGCCCCCCCATGTATCGCAACTTTTACAAACAAGAATGGAAAAATATCAACATTTGCATAAGTATTAGCAGTTTTGAGTTTAACACAAAATCATCAGTATGTTTCAATCATTTTGTTTTGTATCACTTCCATACATTGTAACAACAATTGCAATAATGTTTCAATTCACTTTTGTGATCTGAGTCTTCTAGTTGTCGCATCCTCCCCCCCGTCCACTGGCAGAGCCTCGGCCTCTCCCTCCCTTGTTTCTTGTGTAACATCCCCCATTTCGCCTAAGAGAGCACTGTGTTTTTTAGTGAAAGCCTCCGCTTCCACCACTGTGTTGATTCTAATTCTACTGCCCTCCCAGAAAATCAACATGCCTTCTGGTAACAGCCACCTAAACCAGACCCCATTATTATATAATTTTTTTGCTAAGAAGGAATATTTCCTCCTCTTATCTCTTACTTTATTTGGGATCTGTTTAAGAATGGTTATTTCTTTATCCTTGTATTTTAGTGGTCCTCCCCTTTGAGCTCCTAGAACCTCATTTCTTGTGGTCTTTCTAAGAAATTTAACATGAACTTCCCTTGGAACATTGTGTGTTCTTGCATAGGCTGAATTAATCCTATAGATCAGGTCAATACCCCGATTCAATTGTTGAAAGCACTGCATTAACCATTTTCATGATAGGACTCAAAATTTTCTTAGGGACTGTTTTTAATGATGGTAAACGTTGCCTTTCCTCACTAGCCAGAAAATGCTCCATGATCTTGTCCTTCAGTTCTTTTTGTTTTTGAGTTGGTTCATCAGTTGGTTCAATGACAACTGGTTCTGGTGGTAGTGTTGTTATTTCCTCTCCGACAGCTTCCTCTGGGAGTTCTACTACTATTTCTTTAGTTGTGTCTTGAGTATCAGTTAATTCCTCTTGTGATGTTGGTTTTTGTGTTTTGCAATTTGCCTGAATTTCCTCAAGTTCAACTTCGCTAAACACTTTATTCCGAATAATAAATCGCCTTTAATCTGCTAGTCGTTGTTCACTAACATTTAAATCTGGATATTGTTGTTTCCATAAATCATACATTCGCTTTAAGTTGTAATAACAGGCCATTATGGCACGATTTTCATCTGCACTATATTTTTGTCGTTTTGTTGGCTGGTCCACGTGTAGCCCACTTGTCGACAGATGCCCAGGGACCTCAACATCCGCAGTGGCCCTTGTTAACCTGCGCGACGACCGATGTGGTATAGAATTTTTAGTCGTTTCTTTCATCATATTGTATGGGTTGGCGTGTTTTTATGGGGCCAGGTTGTCAACCTGACCCCAACCCTCCTCCTTTCTCATCCGGGCTTGGGCCCGGCAACAGTGGAGTTGTTGTTGTTGTTGTTGTTATTATTATTATTATTATTATTATTATTTACTTTATTCATTAAACATGAAACTCAGCCAACTGAACATTCAAAAATGCATTACAAATACCTGTGACTGGTGCTAATGCTTGATATGGTTTGCTGCCAGCGTCCTAGGTATCAACCAAGTACCTTCTTAAAATATAAAATGTTCTGAGTAGCGCAGTTTTTTGCAGTTCTGCTATGTCTGTTGAAAATATTTTGCAGAACTGGTTGTGAATTCTTGTCTGGTTTCAAACAAGGCAAATTTAATCACTATCAATAATATTTGAACAATCATATATATCTTTTTGATATGAAATCCATGAAATCACTTTAGTATTTACTAAATTCTTGAATCCTTGGATCCTTGAAAGTCTGTATTTAAAGTAAGTCTGGGATGTGGATTTGAGATCTGAATGTTAATCAGCTCCAATCTACTCATTATGGTAAATCGTAGAAAATCTTAGATTAGCTGTTGAGCTGGGGAGAAAAGGCAGTTGATCTCAAGACCAACTGTAATGAACAGTAGCATTCTCTACTACAGTAATCCAAAAAGGCCCATCAGATGCCTAGAAAAGTCTCTCTTAGTCTAGAACTGGGATGGCGAACCTATGGCACGTGGAGCCATTTGTCAGGGCACGCAAGGTGTTGCCCTGTCAGCTGGCCAGCGCACATGTGCACACTGGCAAGTTGAGTTCCCTGAAGCCGCCAGAGCACAAAAAACCGGCCCTACGGGCAAACCAGAAGTTCAGGAATGAGGTTTCCCTGAAGGCTCCGGAGGACAAAAAACTTCTGGAAGTCACTTCCGGTTTGCTCGTAGGGTCATTTTTTGTCTTCCGGAGCCTTCAGGGAAGCCTCCTGAGGGCTCCTGAACTCTCCAGAGGGCTAAAATTGGCCCTACAAGCAACCCGGAGGTGACTTCCAGTTTGCTCGTAGGGTCGTTTGTTGCCCTGCAGAGGGCCTCCAGGAGGGGGAGGGGGGCTGTTTTCGCCCTCCCCAGGCTCCTATAAAGCCTCTGGAGCCTGGCAGGGGCGAAAAAAGCATGCAGAAAATGGGGTGTCGTGCCTGTCATGCACACATGCGTGCTGGGGGGTGTCGCACATTGCATTATGGGTGCAGCATGCCCATGCACGACCCCCTTGCGCTCCCCCCGCTTATGGCACACGAGCCAAAAAAGGTTTGCTATCGCTGGACTAGAATTTTGAAAATTCCCAAATGCCTGAGAGAATTAGAATCCATCTGGTAATCTTTGGGGGGTGGTGTCCTAGATCCTACTTCTGCTCATGGTAGCAGCTGAGAAATACCATTTCATGGAATAATGTACTTGCTATTTTAGGTATACTGTGCTAAGCATGTATAGAGCCTTCTGACACTTAGTGCTGATCAAAATGCTAGGTGCTATGGACAAAATATTTCTCTTAGAAAGAGTAATTCAGGTGACATTGATGGACACCATCAATGGTGAGGACATTAGAGCAATAAAACATGCCCAATGAAATGATATGGTTCGATTAGTTGAGAATTAACTCCAGAACTTGATTTTTAAGCAAACATCTGCTAAGCAAAAAATGATGCAGGTATCAGGGAAAGTTCTACCTTGGCTTAATAACCAAGGTTTATCTGGAAAAGCACGTTCGTTGCCTCTGTATACAATACAATACAATACAATACAATAGTAGAGTTGGAAGGGACCTTGGAGGTCTTCTAGTCCAACCCCCTGCCCAGGCAGGAAACCCTATACCGTTCCAGACAAATAGCTATCCAACATCTTCTTAAAGACTTCCAGTGTTGGGGCATTCACAACTTCTGGAGGCAAGCTGTTCCACTGATTAATTGTTCTCACTGTCAGGAAATTCCTCCTCAGTTCTAAATTGCTTCTCTCCTTGATTAGTTTCCACCCATTGCTTCTTGTTCTACCCTCAGGTGCTTTGGAGAATAGTTTGACTCCCTCTTCTTTGTGGCAACCTCTGAGATATTGGAATAATGCTATCATGTCTCCCCTAGTCCTTCTTTCTCTTAAGCTAAACATACCCAGTTCCTGCAACCGTTCTTCATATGTTTTAGTCTCCAGTCCCCTAATCATCTTTGTTGCTCTTCTCTGCACTCTTTCTAGAGTCTCCACATCTTTTTTACATCGTGGCGACCAGAACTGAATGCAGTATTCCAAGTGTGGCCTTACCAAGGCATTATAAAGTGGTATTAACACTTCACGTGATCTTGATTCTATCCCTCTGTTGATGCAGCCTAGAACTGTGTTGGCTTTTTTGGCAGCTGCTGCACACTGCTGGCTCATATTTAAATGGTTGTCCACTAGGACTCCAAGATCCCTTTCACAGTTACTACTACTGAGTATGGTATCACCTATACTGTACCTGTGCATTCCGTTTTTGTTGCCTAAATGTAGAACCTTACTCTTTTCACCATTGAATTTCATTTTATTAGATAGTGCCCAATGTTCAAGTTTGTCAAGATCCTTCTGTATCTTAAGCCTATCTTCTGGAGTGTTGGCTATTCCTGCCAGCTTGGTATCATCTGCAAATTTGATGAGTTCCCCATTTATTCCCTCATCCAAATCATTGATGAAGATGTTGAAGAGTACTGGGCCTAAAACAGAGCCTTGGGGTACTCCACTGCATACTTCCCTCCATGTAGATGCAGTTCCATTGAGAACTACACGTTGAGTGCGGTTGGTCAGCCAGTTACCAATCCATCTGGTGGTGATGCTGTCTAACCCACATTCTTCTACTTTATCTAGTAGTAGGTTATGGTCTACCTTATCAAAAGCCTTACTGAAGTCCAAGTAAACTATATCAACGGCATTCCTCTGGTCCACTAATTTTGTCACATTCAAAGAATGCAATAAGATTAGTCTGGCATGATCTGTTTTTGACAAATCCATGTTGGCTTTTGGCTATTACTTTGTTTGCTTCTAGGTGTTCGCAAATTCGTTGCTTGATTATTTTTTCCAGAATCTTTCCTGGTATTGAGGTTAGGCTGATAGGTCTGTAGTTTCCTGGATCTAATTTTTTCCCTTTTTTGAAGATGGGAACCACATCAGCTCTTTTCCAGTCCTCTGGTAGTTCCCCGGTGTTCCAGGATCTCTGAAAGATATAATTCAGTGGTTCTGAGATCTCGTCTGCTAGTTCCTTCAGAACTCTGGGGTGTAATCCATCCGGTCCTGGTGATTTGAACTCATCTAGGGTAGACAGGTGCTCACTTACCATTTTCTTCCCTATTTCAATTTGTGTTCCTAATTTTGTGGTGCTGCTTTTGATAGGTTGGACTGTTTTATCCCTTTGTGTAAAGACAGATGCAAAACATGAGTTAAATAGTTCTGCTTTCTCCCTGTTGCTTGTCACCTTCTTGCCACTTTCTCCTAGCAATGGACCAATTGTTTCCTTAACTTTTTTCTTGTTTTTAACATGTTGGAAGAAGCTTTTTTTGTTAATTTTTACTTTTGTGGCAAGCCTTTCTTCATTGTGAGCCTTAGCTTTCCTCACTTCATCTTTACAGGCTCGGGCTATTTGCTGATATTCTGCCTTAGTTATGTCCCCCTCCTTCCACTTTTTATACTTACTTTTTTTGTCTTTCAGTTTGTCAGATAGTTGTTTATGCAGCCATGCTGGTTTCTTTTGGGAGCTGTTGTTTTTCTTCTTCATTGGTATTGTGTTAGACTGGGCTTTTCTAATCTCATTTTTCAAAATTTCCCAAGCTTCTTGAGTTGTTTTCCCCTCGTTCAAGGTGTTAATAGTTATAGTTCAAGTGTGGTTCAAAGATGAAGAATATTAGAAAACAAGGTTGGGTCATGAACATAAAAGATATGGGTCCCTTGCTCACATTTACATTTGCTTTGTAAAATATAGTATCTTGGGTTTCATGAAATCTGTGTGTGTTTGTGTGTGTGTGTGTGTGTGTGTGTGTGTGTGTGTGTATGCTAATTTCTCTTTTGGCTCCCTTACCATTAAGGGTCATCCCTTTAGGGTCTGATCCCAAATGTTCTTGACAAGCTGTTCTTTTTCATACTGTGAAACTTTTGCTTATGTTTTACAATTACAATACTGTTTTTGAAAGGTGCAGCTGACAGTTATCAAGTAATCTGTTTAGTATATTGAATGAAACCATTTGGTTAGCTCTGATTTTTTTTCTCCAAGATCTTTCCCGAGAAACCAAATTGTTCAGAAAATTGGTCTGGCCAGTAATATCTGTCACATCTCTATTATCTTTCAATACAATACAACACAATAGCAGAGTTGGAAGGGACCTTGGAGGTCTTCTAGTCCAACCCCCTGCCTAGGCAGGAAACCCTATACCGTTTCAGACAAATGGCTATCCAACATCTTCTTAAAGACTTCCAGTGTTGGGGCTTTCACAACTTCTGGAGGCAAGCTGTTCCACAGATTAATTTAACTGTCAGGAAATTTCTCCTCAGTTCTAAATTGCTTCTCTCCTTGATTAGTTTCCACCCATTGCTTCTTGTTCTACTCTCAGGTGTCTTGGAGAATAGTTTGACTCCTTCTTCTTTGTGGCAACCCCTAAGATATTGGAACATTGCTATCATGTCTCCCCTAGTCCTTGTTTTCATTAAACTACACATATCCAGTTCCTGCAACCGTTCTTCATATGTTTTAGTCTCCAGTCCCCTAATCATCTTTATTGCTCTTCTCTGCACTCTTTCTACAGTCTCCATATCTTTTCTACATCGTGGCGACCAGAACTGAATGCAGTATTCCAAGTGTGGCCTTACCAAGGCATTATAAAGTGGTATTAACACTTCACATGATCTTGATTCTATCCCTCTGTTGATGCAGCCTAGGAGTGTGTTGGCTTTTTTGGCAGCTGCTGCACACTGCTGGCTCATATTTAAATGGTTGTCCACTAGGACTCCAAGATCCTTCTCACAGTTACTACTACTGAGCAAGGTATCACCTATACTGTACCTGTGCATTTCATGTGAATGAATATTCTCTTTTTGGTACGTTTTGTTATTGTTGGTTGTTTTATTTAAATACACTTGGATTACTCTCTGATAATTAGCCATCAGAAAGAAAGATGCATTTACAGAGTTTCATCCATTTACTACAAAATGAAGTCCATTTATCTAATGTCCAAATTTCAGATGCGCTCTGATTTCAGAATAGCTTTAAGGAACAGTTGACATAGCCTTGTTGATTTGAGCTGCTCCTTTTGAATAGAAGTTCAAACCACCAAGGTATGAAAACCTAAAGCTTTATATTGTGCAAGGTGTTAAATAGTGGTGCTTAAGACTACTAAGGACTCTAAACCAGTGGTGAAATTCAATTTTTTTTTACTACCGGTTCTGTGAGATTGGCTTGGTGGGCATGGCTTAGTGGGCATGGTAGGGGAAGGATACTGCAAAATCTCCATTTCCACCCTACTCTGGGGCCAGCTAGAGATGGCATTTGCTGGCTCTCTCAACTACTCAAAATTTCTGCTACTGGTTCTCCAGAACCTGTCAGAACCTGCTGGATTTCACCCCTGCTCTATACCCATGTGTAAAATGGCTCACAAACTTTCCAATTTTTGATGCTCTCTTTTTAACAATGGATCTGAATAAAGTAACTATGCATGCAGAGACAGCCAAGATCAGCTCTCACAATAACTTTGCAGACCAGAAATGTATTTAATAATTTAGAAAAATATTATTATGTATATCTGTGCATGCTGAACCATTTGTTTCAGAGGGTATACATGACCATACACCATAATTCTTTTTTTTTCTGTCAAAATTTCATATCCATACCTCTAAATGTGTAAATGCTGGTAGATTCTGATTCTTTAACAGCTGTTAAACTGAATCACTTTGATATGTTTATTTGTTGGTAGATGGTTATACTGGATTAGCATTGGGAGGCTTCTACACAACTTGTCAATTTGTTTTAGAGTGTACTGCAAGGTTATGTTTTATTCCCATGCCTATAAATGAAATTATCTGAACATTTGTAGTTTGCAGAACACACACACACACACACACACACACACACACACACACTGTATATATATGTATGTATGTAAGTTTTCATAGATTTTCACGGATGTAGATATGCTGGTCTTGTTGTATTCGGGTCTTTTCCCGTGTAAGATTGAGATTGTCTTGGCAACATTTCGGCGAGGTCTCACTCACCATCCTCAGGCTGGTGTTTTTGGTTTAAAGCGTGGCCAGAGCTGCCGTCTTTCTATAAATCTTGGTGGGGGTATGTGGAGTGCTGGCGTTGTTTCAGTAAGTGGATTGATTGGCTGTGTGGCTCTATCATGATTGGTAGATTGGTGCTGGCTGTGTGTCCATTGTTGTTTTGTGTTGTAATGGCCTGGGTGGTGGGTGGGGCTCATTTGTTTACCAGGGCTGGTTTCCAGATGTCTGGCAGGTGGGAGGCATTGTCATGTTTATTCATGTTGTGGGGGTGTTTCTCTATTTTGATAGCTTCCATAATTATTCTCTTGTTGAAGTGTTCAGTTTTGGAGATTAACCTGGTTCCTTCAAAATTAATTTCATGTCCTGTAGCTTTAAGGTGCTGGAAAAGGGAGGAAGTTTTTTCTTTTTTTCTGACTGCGTTCCTGTGTTCTGCGATGCGTGCATTTATTCTCCTGTTCGCTTGTCTTCCACTGCCATGCTGGCAGTTGCACCCATCCAGTTCCAGTCAGGCTCAGAGGTGTAGAGAATAAAAGATAACCTTGGCTTTCTAGAAAATTTTTTTATTCTGACAAGAACACATTCTACTTCTTACTATTCCCCCTTCCAATTCCCCACTAATGAAACAACATAGTATAATAATAGAGAGTGTGGCAGGCCAAAGACCCTAAAATGAACCGGCTGCAGGCCTGGCATTAAATGGAAAGGAGCCATTAATTCTGAGGTTTCTCTTCTTTTGAAGATCAAATGTATAGTTCAATATCTCTTCAGGATTTTTAATACCTGTCATAGCACCTAATAGCATTCCCAGGTATATTTTCTTTTAGTATCAGTAAGACAATATAAGACAATACTTAATATAGTTTAATGCCAAAAAAGCAGTTGAAGCAATTAGAAAATGTGGGTAAGCTACAAACCTTAAAATTTTGAGGCAGGGCAATTGATAATGAACTTGCTAGGAAGTGACCTAATTTTTCTTTACAGGCATCCAGCTCAATTTAAAAAAACACTGTATAGTCAGAGTTAAAATGGCACCTGTTTCTAACGACTAACATTTCATGCATTGGAAGGGTGGAAAAGGGGATGTATAAAATTGAAATAGTACCTGGAGCTCATAATGGGGATGCCTCAATCAACTGCCATAATGATGTAGTTGAAGAATTTCTTGTCCAGTTGCCTCTATTTCATTCCACTCCTCCTGGAAGAATAACTTGAAAAAGTAGGCTTTTATTTATTTGTTTATCAAATTTAGAGACCACCGACTTCACTCTCAAATTGGATTGGATTTGTGGAAGTCAATGCAACATCTCAGTTTCTTAGCAGCTTTGAAATTTCTTCTGGTTCCCATTAGAAATGAATGGGAGCCTCGACTTCCGGTTCCGGCGGCTGACGGCGACGGGCAAGCTTTGCTCGCCCCGCTCTTTCCCGGTGGGCTCCCCACTCCTTGGGGGGCACAGGACGCCCCGTAGAGGCTCCTGCTGGAGGGGCGGCACTGCGGGGGATCCCCTGGATCGGCGGCTGCTGGGGGGGCCCGCCTCACTCCAGGCACTGGGGAGCATGATGGGGAGACGCTCCGGCGTCTTTGCTGTGAGGCTGACGGAAGAATAAACGAGCAGAAGGACGCGACTGCGGTGCGGTGAGGCGAAAACTCCCTTCCATTCCCTTTACCAGTCTGGAGAAATTGCTAGCAGTTTAAACTTTTCTTTCGGCTTGGCTGGAGAAGCGCGGCTGGAGGGAGGGGGATTTCCCCTCCCCTCGGACAGGCGGCTTGAAACAATTTTGCTCTCAGCCCCAGGGGAAGGAGGAGGGGGAGAGCCAACCAATGATGTCGCGCTCTTATTAAAAGCGAATTTTGGATTTAACTCTACAATGCAATGATGATCTGGAAATTTTGGAAACTTTGAAAACTTTGTTATGCCTCTAAACCTGAAGCTGGCAGGGCAAGATGGCACACTTCCGTTGTCTTTATGAACTGTGAAAATTGACTCCACCTTTAAAACTTCAGGCTTCCGGTCTTTGTCTCCGTGCTACTCAGATAAACCTCTTGTTGATTGCTACTCTTTGGACTCCCTGGAGTGAAAAGCTTTATCTTATTGCCAGTGTAACTAAAAAAATCACCTTCTGCCTGGACCTTTAATCTCCTGGACTCTCCTGGCTGTTCTACCTATCTGACTGATCACTCTTTGTATTGACTGAACTCTTTATTCTTCAAACAATGTCTCGTAAAAAACCACCTCCTGGGAAGCCTGGCTTTGCTGCCTCTGCCCCAACATCTACAACATCCAGTCCTAGTACACAATCAATGATAACAGCTTTGATGCAACCTAGAACCACAGAGACTGAATTCCAACAAATGTTTCAACAACTTCTACAGGGACAAGAGGAAATAAAAAGACAATTAAAAGAGATGAAAGAAGAAATTAAAGAGAACCAGGCCCAAATTAACAAAAACTCACAGAGACTGGATCTTTTGGAGGGTGGGACGGCTGAGATGAGGGAGGGGATGGAAGGGATGCAGAAGGGGAACAAAGAACTTGACACCCAACAGATGAAAATAGAATTTGAGAGAATGTCCTTTTACCTTAGATTTCACACTATTCCATGCTGTATCACTGAGCAATGGCAATCCCAGAAATCTTAATTGCTGTCAAAATCCCAGGTCTGAGCAGTTTGGTGGGTGCTGCAGGCAGGCATTATGGAGTGATAACAGGTGGGTGGGTGCTGGGGGAAGGTGCATGGAATGCAGATGGGTACTGTGGGCAGGTGCCCAAAAAAGTGGTGGGAATGAGAGCAACTTGTGAGCTCTCCCCTCCCAACTTCCCTATTGACTTTACTCATGGAAAGCTGGCAGGGAAGGTTGCAAAAGAAATCATGTGACCACGGGATGCTGCAACTTTTGTAACTGCCAAGTGCTGAATTACAATCATGAGAGTGCGTGGATGCTATAATGGCCCAAACTCAGGGGTAGGCTTTTACGGGTTTGCCCAGGTTCAGGAGAATCTGTAGCTAATGTTATGGCCAGTTTGAAGAACCTCCAAATCCCACCCCTGACTGGTCCCTCCCATCCCATGCCATCCCATCCTGCTCTTCCCAGTAATCTCCATGCGGCCTGTTTTGGATGCGAGGTAAGTGCAGGGTACGCGCAGAGGCTCAGGGAGGGGGAAAAACAGACTTCCCGGAAGTTTCCTGTTTCTGGCTTCCGGAGCTTGAGGGAAGCAGTTTTCACCCTCCCAAAGGCTCGAGGAAAGCCTCTGGAACCTGGGGAAAGTGACAACGTTCCCTCCCGCCATGTTGCAGGAGGCCAACTAGGCCATGCCCACCATGCCCACCCAGCAACTGGGCAGAGAACCCATTGCTGAAATTTTTGAAGCACACCCCTGCCCAAACTTCAAAGACCAGTTTTTAGTCTCTCTCGTTCAGTGCCATGACAACTATGGCTGGACATGTAGGCATAGTAACCTGAGAACTGTCTGTTAAAATTGCTTGTAATTGCAAGAAACCTGGTTACATTGTTTGAGCAATGGTGGTGATGGCAGAGGTAGTAGTGTGTGTGTGTGTGATCTCATTCTACATTTATCAGAAATAAATTATACATGCCTTAGTGTTCATATTCAAAGTCCTGATTATTTTCTATGAAGTTTGACATGGCATGGGGCCAGGGTATTTGAAGGATGGCCTTGCTCTCATAAATTTCCATCCATCCCATTGGGGAGCAGGAGAGGCAAGCTCCACTTCCTATCAATATATCAACCGGGATTTAAGAGCATACTTATCCTATGCAACACCACACTGTCTGACAATGGCTGGTCCCAACTTTATTCACTTTTCAGAAACTCCTAAAAACTTGGATGTTTTTCCAAGAGTGGGAGCCAAGAGATTTACTAAATCCCACATTGCTGGTGTATGGTGTCTTCAGAAGCCACTTTGTATTTTAATTGGCGAGAAATTTATTTTTCTGTGTGTGTTTTTTAAACCTTATCAACTGTCCAGGTTGCATTTATGAGATAGATGGCTGTAGAAATGGATTTAACTAAACAAATAAACTTATCAAAATTGTTCCAGAGCCAATTCCTAAAGAATGCCTGTAACTACTGCATTTTACTTTCATACATAAAACATTCTATATATTTCTAAAAAAGTTATTCACATACAAATATATAAATTTGTAGTGCTGGGAACCCAGTTGGCTATATTTTTTTTTTAATGATTGGATATTCATTGGAAAATACATATTTGCCAATGAGGAGAATACTTTAGAAGTTGTCACAGTTCTCATTCTCAAGCTAATGTTGGTTTGTGATGTACATCTTTGCATAATAAAAAAAAATCAAAGTAAATGACTACATCTAGTGTTCTAGGAGCTGTTCTTCAGCCACAAATTGAAATTAAAAGCGATGAAGGTTTTAAGTGCATACATATATTTTAAATGTATAAAATAATAAATAAAACTAGGAGATATCACACTCAGAAAAAGAAAATCTGGGGTGGGGGGAATGGTTACAATGGTTACAATGAAAAAAATGGAATGCGAGGGTGTTCCCCCCCCCCTTAGTCAGCAACTTGTACCACTAGATGGCACAATTACTCTCAGAATCAGTTTCTTGTTTAATCCAAGGTTTGTGATTTAAAATACTGTAATTTTCTTGCCATTTAGCATATGGTTGTATATTAGGCAGTTAATATGTGTTTTTGTTTCGATTTGGGATTGAAGTTGTACTTGTCCCAAACATAGAAAGTTACATGTACTCAAAAAGTTTTTTGAGCTCATTAGAAAAATGCATTGTATGCAAAAAGATTATTTTGGAGATTCTGCTATTGTGTATTGCTATTTTTAAAGCACTCCTTTAGGTTTTTAATTCAAGCAATGACCAGACAGGAAGGTGGATTTATAACTGTATGGCAACACTCTTACCCCTTCCATAACACCCTTGCAACAAGCTTTTATATGTAAATTGTATGCTGACTACAGTTTTTACTACATTACAGTGTTAAGTATGCGTAAAATGTATTGGCATCTTCAGTTAAAAAGTTCAGGTAGCAGAGAAATAGGAAGGCTTATTTCTGCCTGTTGCGGTCAAAGCAGACAGTGCTGGATTAGAAAAAAGAAGGCCTGCCCTGTAACCCCTCAAATACTTTGCCCCTTTAAAAGAAAGGGTTCATCTTAAATTCCATGGATGCAATAATGAAGTTTTTTTTAAATTTACTATTCCTAGGGAAGGTCTCAAATTTAGGAGTGCCTTATGACCGCAATATGGCAGTTTCCAAAATACGAAGTGAATCCTCACCCTGCCCTCATACTCTATGAATAAGGTGACCAGATTTTAACATTGGTAAAGCGGGACACCATTGACCAGTGGGGGGGGGTCTTGATTAAAAATTTGGTCTATATCCTTGCACCCCTAACCCTTTAGGGGAAAAGCCCCAGGGGTGTTCAATCCTGACAGCTTTAAGACTTGTGGACTTCAACTCCCAGAATTCCTCCTCCAGTCATGTTGCAGTGACATCATCTGCATTGATCTGCTCCATCTTCGGGTTTTTTCACTGGGGCAGGGCTGCCGCTGAAGATGCGAACGAGCCCCCGCCACCACCAGAATAACTGCTGCCACCTCCTCCTCCTCCTCCTCTTCCAACAGCACCACCACATTTGCTGCCCGGCGCTGTGGCTGAGGTGAAGCTTCCAAAGCTCCCGCTGGCGCCTCCGCCCATGGCAGTGGTGGCGGCGCCACCCCCTCTGCTCGGAGCACCTGAGCTGGGCCCCGCATTACCCCTGCCGCCTCCTCCGCCATGCTTTTGAGAAGCCATGAGGTGTTTTTTTCTTGCTCCCGCCCCCTCCGCTGCCTTCCTACTGGCTCCCGCAGCCTCATGGCTCCTCAAAAGCATGGCAGAGGAAGAGGGGGCAGGGGTAACGTGGGGCCCAGCTCAGGTGCTCCGAGCGGAGGGGGAGGCGCTGCTGCCACGGGCAGGGGCGCCAGTGGGAACTTTGGTGGCTTCACCTCAGCCACAGTGTCGGGCAGCAAATGTGGTGGTGCTGTTGGAGGAGGAGGAGGAGGAGGCAGCAGCAGCAGTTATTCTAGTGGCAGTGGGGGCTTTGGGGGTTCACTTCAGCCGCAGTGCCAGGCTAGGACTGGCTGTCCACAAAGGACAACCCCAGCTTTCAGAGCCTGTGACAGTAGAAATCACTGCGCAGCAGTTGCAAACTGCTGAGTGGTGTTTTCTTGCCACGTGTGCGGCCGCGCAGCCGTGCACCTTAGAGGGAACATTGATCCTGGCTAAATAGCCACATGGCAGCCGAAAACCGTATATTCCCTTCCCGTTCTCCCGCCGTTCCCTAGCTTGTCGTGCATTCTTTCCAAAAATCTGGACTTTTTAAAAACGCCCCGGGATGCGGGACAAATTGTCAAAAATCGGGACTGTCCCACCAAAAGCGGGATGTCTGGTCACCTTATCTATGAACCATCTTCCATCTGGAAGACCATAGGGGAAAACTTGGGCTCACCAAAGCCAATGTTATCAACCCTTCTATTTCCTGATAAAGACTTACCAGTTTTAGTAAAACTGGTTCTTTCATCTTCTATTCTGCATCTGTTTCTCCAGGGAAACTAGCAATGCATTCCTCAAAGATGTGAGTTTTGTTAGAAAACAAGAAGGGCAGGTAAGCAAAGACAATGACCCCAGAACAGACGACATAAGATGAACAATGACATTGCATACAATCTTCTTTTACATATGTGATGGGCATCTAGGTTAGTCTGGGCTACGGGCATTCCACATGCTTTTTGGGTGTCTATGTCCTGTGTTGGTGAAGTTGAAGCAGCATATTTTCTGAATTTGTGATATTGTGTATTAATTATCCTTAAGGATCTGTACTGGTTTATTTAATTTCGGGAGGCCAAATATGCTGTATTCAGTGTATAAGACGCACACAGATTTTCACCCTCTTTTTTGAGAGAAAAAGGTGCGTCTTATACTCCGAAAAATACGGGTATATACTGCTTCACAGTCCTCTACAGTCCTCTCGAAGTGGCTTACAGAGTCAGCATATTACCCCCAACAATCTGGGTCCTCATTTTACCGACCTCGGACGGATAGAAAGGTGACTCAATCTTGAGCCTGGTGAGATTTGAACTGCCAAATTGCAGTCAACAGAAGTAGCCTGCAGTACTGCACTCTAAACATTGCGCTGCTTCAGCTCTTAATATTGACCTATTTAATGTGGCTTTTATGGAAACAAGTTTAACAGCTGTCTATTGCCTTGTAATCTTTGGTGGAAGGGGAAAATACAAGTGCGGCATTGGTTCAAGACCATCTGAAGTGATTATGTATTAATGTAACCTTACTCAGCCTTGTGCCCCTCAGATTTGTTGGAACTAAAACTTCAGCATTTCTAGTCAGGAAACTTTATAATTCTGGAAGTTCTAGTCATAACACATATGGAAGGCATCTAACTGGAAAAGTGTGACAATGAATGCTGACCTTTATTCTTTGTGTAATTTGCATGTATTAGTCACATATAATCATGCCATTATAAAAACATAGGGCCTAATAAAAGAGATTTTTCCTCTTATCTCTTTTATTATTCATTTGGTCTGCAGCTCTGTTTTTTATGATAGTTCTGAAGCTTCTGAGTAGAAATAGCTGCTGAAGTTATGCTTTCAAGCCTGGAAAAGAATGTATTTACATATATTATCCATGGAGTATAGCAGGAAAGTGTCAATTTATCTTTCATTGTAATTGGAATATAGCAATGTTGGAACTGGTAGCTAGAGTATGTAGTAGAAGCTCTTAACCCCTGGACTGATGCTTGAAAATTCAATTAATTGCTAGAGTTTGAGAGGACTTGCTTGTTTGGCTTTTGAAAGAAAATTCCTAACAGCTACTGACCTTCATTCTCTGATCAACATATGAATGCTGCTGGTCATGTCACTTTAAAGAAAAAAAATAGATTTTCCATAGTTTTGTTTTTTAATTAAAAGGTCACTGAAGCACAAGATAGATTCATCCCGGTAAACCCTTGAATTCACAAAGTAGAATAAGCTCTGAGATATATCCTTAATTGTTTTATCTCATAGCAGTTACTCTGAAAAAAAACTTTTCTTGCTTTCTTGCAGCAGTAGAAGTATATTCTGTTTCTTTTTTAAATACATAGTTTTATTGAAAAAATTGATCACTAATACAAACTAAAATACAGCAAAAAAGAAGAAAATACCAGACAAAAAATGAAAGTACAAAAAGCATAAAAATAGACAATAAAGAAGAAAGCTACAAAGCGACTTGTGATATTTACAGCTGTTATAAGTATAATTATAAATTAATCTCTCTCTTTTCTCTCTCTCTCTCTCTCTCTCTCTCTACCTCTCTCTCTCTCTCTCTCAAGTTACATCATGACTCTCTTTTTTATAATTTATCCTATCTAATCATCAAAACTATAAATCACAAGATCATTATTTTCTTTTTTATTAGAAAAGTCCTTAAGGGGTTTCCAGTTACCAAGAAACATAGATATTGTATTTTCTCTAATCAGTTTGGCCATTTCATTTAATTCTATCATCCTCACTAAACATTTGTCTATCATAGGTATTGCCAAATGTTTCCACCTTTGTGCATTCAACAAAATAGCTGCAGTTATCATATATAAAAATAATGTTCAATGAGAGGAAACATTCTAGTTTCAGTCAAACATTAATGTTTTAAATCCCTGATTAACTCTGTATTTGAATCCAACATTTTCTAGCTTTTTTGCATGTTCACCATGCAAGATAAAATGACTCTTTTTGTTCACATTTCCAACATAAATTTGACATATCCTTTATACATCTGAGATCTTTTTTGCATCATATACCAGCAGTATGTCATTTTATAAACAATCTCTTTATGATTATTACACAATGTAAATTTCAGTCCTTGCAGCTGGGTATTTTCACATTGTTCCTTCCACCTGTATGTTATAACCAAAAATTTTACTCCACTTTATATATGTTCCTTAACTTGTTCTTCTGTTTCAAATATAAATAAAAGTGTATATGTTTTAGCACTCACATAATCATCATTTGTACACAATTCTGTTTCAAAATTAGTATTCCAATGTTTAGTATATTTTATTAATATATTTTACCTACTTTAAGTATTCTGATAATAAGAAAACCATAGGCAACTGTATTTTTCCCTGTATCAATGGTTCTCTTGATTTTATTGTATTCTTTTGATAGAACTCTGGTATCTCACAATATATGAACCATTTGTGTTTGCCTATTATTATTTCTTGTCTATAAAATGCTTTGTGTACTGAGAACCACAAAGATGGTTTTGAGCACAGACTGGATTAATATCTATTCCTGTTCTATATTTTTAATGTAGCACATCTAATATAGCAATTTTTGAAATCTATACTAAAGCTTGACATTATCGTACCATGTACCCCATAAATCTCAGATCATGTCCTTCTAATTCTAGGTGTTCTTTTTCTCAGCAGCATCCACTCTTTCATCAAAACCAAACAACAAATTGAAAAATAAAATTCCAAATTAGATAAACCCAATCCTCTTTTTTACTTTGCATCTTCTATCACTTTATATTTAACTTGTGGCATTTTCCTGTGCCAAATAAACACTGTATTCTATTTCTAAAATATAGCTGTGTTTTTTTCCCCTTTTGGCAGAAGAAAACAGATAACAATGAAAATATGGACAAAGAAATAAATGTTCTCATCAGATAAAGCTGATAAATATTATTTTGGGTTTTGGTTCATATCGATTTGGCTATTACCGATCTCATGGCCCAGGTAATATTTGCCAAGTTAGCCTAGTTACTAAAAATGAAGGCCTAGATTGGGAGAAAGAAATTCTGTCCGCACCAAATACTTTGTCTTTCTTCTTAATGTTTCATTTTAATTTTCATTTTGCTGCAAAAAAAAAAAAAGCCAATGTCATTATACTGAAAACAAAACACCATAGTGAAGAACTGAAAACAAAGAGAAAGTGTCAGGTCACAAAAGAAGAATACAGAACAGTAATACATAGCTGAACTCTGCAGCTATGTCAGCAAAGGCAAAGCTCAGAATAAGCTGAAGTTAGCAAAAGACATAAAGGATGTCTGGGATGGCCTGGGGCTGGGCACAGAAGCAACACAGCCGGAATGAAGGCTTAACTCCTCTTTATTGCTCCAATTTTCCCCCCAAAGTCCCACCATTCATTGCAAGTCCAGGAGCCGAGCTCTACACATGCACCTCCAATAGTTCCTAGTTGCTGTCAGCCCAGAGGAGCAGCACAGTTTTGAGAGCAGCCACAGTTCAGGGAATTTTGAGTTCCAAAGAGTCCTCGTCACAGGAAGAGTTCACCGGGACTGCAGCACAACCCGGAGCAGAACTGTGTCACTGTGAACTTGCACATAGTCAGACCAGGCAAGCAGGGCAAGTCAAACAGGGCAAGTCAAGCAGGACAAGGCACAGCATAATATCCAGCTGTCGGTAACAGCACGTGAGACTGGAAAAAGGCAACACTTGTTTCTGACAAGTGCCCCTCCCAAGGGTGTCTCTTTAAATCTCATTCCCCAGGTGAGGCTTGTGAAGAGGGGTGGGGCATCCTCCTCCCAAGTCGTCGGGTCGCCCTGCGCTCAACCTACATCCTCTCCATTCTCCGTGCTTGGGGATGGGGGGAGGTAATTACTTGTCGCTGGAGCTCCATCACTCCTCTGCTCCGTTTCCTGCCCTCTCCTCCCCCTTTGCTTGGTCGTCCTGTGCTCTCTCCTTCACTGGCGACCCTTTCAAGGCCTGAGAACCTGGAACTGCCCCGTCCTGCTCCTTCAGTCATTCCTCTGGTGGCCCTTGTCCCACCATAGGCACAAAATGTGCTGGTGACTTGGGTCAGTCACACTCTCTC
Source organism: Natrix helvetica (assembly GCF_964273705.1). Lineage (NCBI taxonomy): Eukaryota > Metazoa > Chordata > Lepidosauria > Squamata > Natricidae > Natrix > Natrix helvetica. The sequence continues at coordinate 249,623,463 of NC_138552.1, forward strand.
AGAAGCAGGCATTGGCAAATCACTTTTGAAATCTCACCAAATGGGCAGTTTATGTCCCTGCTGAAATACAGTTAGTGGGTCTTATTTGGCCAGAGAGGAGGCAATAAAATCCTGAGCCCTGCTCACAAAAAAAATGTATTGATTTCTTCAGTTGTCATATTTTTTAACATTTTACAATATCTGTCTCAAAAAAAAAAAAAAGTTTATTTGCAAACCTTAAAGGGAAATCTTCCAAAACAGCATTGAGAAAGCTAAGCATGATCAGCAGCTCCTGAATACTGTCCTGAATAGAAAATACAAAAGAACAAAATGAAAATGGGAGAAAAGTAAGAGTGGCTTATTGGAGGAGCACCATCTCATCAAGAGATGAATATGCTGCAGCTATTTATTGCAGTAACATCACAACAATAACAACAAAACACTACTTTTCAGAGGAGTTACAAGATATTTCCCGTTTAAGTAGTGGCATTAGTGGTGGGTTTAGTAGGGATATGGTGGTATGAGTGGTGGGTTTCCAAATTTTTTACTACCAGTTCGCTCATGCGCAATGCATGTGCAGAAGCATCCAGGCGGGTGGGCAGAGCCTCCTACCGCCGCTTCTACTGGTTAGCCCGATCCAGGCTGAACCGGGAGCAACCCACCTCTGGGCGGCATAGATGCTTATTGACATTGGAACTGCTGGTCAGAAATAGTCTACACTCCGGAAGGTTGAGCCTAGCTCCATGAGATGGAATAAGCTCCTGTCACTCAATCCCTACTTATTGCCCACCCAGCAGTTCAAATGCATGCAACATTGCGACTAGATAAATGGATACCATTTTTGGTGGGAAAAACCTAGCTGCTTTCATGTGTGCAGAGACTGGAAGCTGGCAGTGGACTTGCCTGGGCATAAGGCGTGGCGAGACCGGCGGAGGAGCCCAGAAGAGCCAGCATCCTGAGGTTCACCCCCCACCCCCGGTGCATCAAGGATAGGCGTGTAAGCACTGAACAGAATAAACTATCATTCTAGGCTGTCAGAACTGCATTGTGTGTCTAGCATTGTGTGTCCTGACACTGTATGCCATATGCTTAATAATAATAATAATCCTGTTTAAGAATGGTTTGGAACCTGCAGGCAATAAAAACAAGATTTTCATTTATTGGGAAAGACTTGCTTGAGCTATTATTTGTGGCTTAAATGTGTTTAAATTAGTTATCTGGTTTCAAATGGCTGATGTATTCGTATAATAATTATTAGCCTATTATTATTGCCTATATAGCACTGTATTATTCCTACTTCTTTAGAAAGCTCCTTCTCATAGTTCTTATTTTGTAACAGTGCCAAACTAGAATTCTAATTTACGTGCTGGATGGCACAGTGGAATTTATTCTAAAAAAAGACATTATATGCCAACTAAAACATTTATTTTATTTAATTCATTGCATCCATTGAATTCATATTTGTTTTGTGCAAGTATTTGAGTATTTACAAATATGCAGTATGATTCAATTGGAATAATAACATGGTCCTCCGATTTGTGCACTATTGTAGAGATAAAATGTTTATATTCAGTTGATAAATTAATTGCACCAAATGATTTAACAATATAAAATATATCTTTGAAATGTCAGAGGACAGTTTCTGACTCAAATTCATCCAACTAGCCTAATAGATAGATAGCGATTTGGGATTTATGGTATGTGATAGTGATATCCACCCACATTTACTTTGTTATTGTGTATTTGTCAGGTAGACAGTATGCTTTACATTCTGGTCTTACAAACTCAGTTCCTAAAATATTTTTGGCTCACTTCCTAACATACTTCAGTTTTATTATATCAAAGTAGAGGTGAGTAAGCTTCAATTAATATGGGGTTTTTTTTTGTATTGAGCAATCAGATTCCAATTAGTTTAACTATTTTGTATGGTGGTTTTAAGGGATGTGGTGGCTCAGTGGCTAAGATGCTGACTTGTCGATCAGAAAGGACAGCAGTTCAGCAGTTTGAATCCCTAACACCGTGTAACGTACCAGCTTCTGCCAAGCTAGTAGTTCGAAAGCATGTAAAAATGCATGTAGAAAAATAGGGACCACATTGGCGGGAAGGTAACAGTGTTCTGTGCGCCTTCAGCGTTTAGTCATGCCGGCCACATGATTACGGAGACTTCTTTGGACAGCGCTGGCTCTTCGGCTTTGAAACAGAGATGAGCACTGCCCCCTAGAGCCGGGAACAGCTAGCACATATGTGCAAGGGGAACCTTTACCTTTATCTATGGTGTTTTTATTATTTAGTATATTGTGGACTACCCAGAATTTATTTGGAATCAGGCAGCCCCTAAATCTAAACAACTAGCTGTCTATCATACCCGATTTGTTCCTAATTCCTACATGAAGGGTGGGCAGGCCTTGTGGTCTCCTGCAATCCCAGATCATCGTTAATCAAAATAGCCTGATTTTCTTTTGGACTTTTTTGTTATTTGGATTAAAAAGCTGCATTATAAGTAAATTAGCCCTCCTGAATATTTTACATATACAGACCCGGGAAAACAGCCACCTGTCCTTATAGTACCAATTAGACTTGCAATCTTCAGTCCTTCCAAGGAGGTATTTTGAGGTTCATGTGGCCCTTTAAAAATCTGTTCCAAGCCGCCTCTGAATGCATGTACATGAACAGCCACTTCACTTTCTTGTCCCCAGCCCAACTCTTTTAAACAATTAGATTGAATCAAATCAGGCTGAATTTTTGCTCTGGCCTCCAGCATGACTCTCGAGTGATGCCAATTTTTTATGGGCTCTTTGGTCCAAAAGAGTTTGGCATCTTTGGTATATAGTTTTATGTCTCAGCTAGCAGGTAAAAAAAATAAATCATTCTATAATTACAAGCTGGCACATCTTCAGAAGCCATAGTAAAAGGACTACATTTTTATTTATTCTCCTTTTAAGAAAAGAAATTTGCAATGCCATTCTACCTTTTTTCTTCAATAAATAAGTTCATTTGTGATCAATGGGGAAGTCCCAAAAGAAAGGATGCAAAGCATTTTGAACTAACCATCAATTTCTTCCCTGTAACCTGCTTAAATTTTTTATATTTTATGGATTATTTGTGGAAGCTGGCATTTTTGCCTTTAATTTTCTTCTATATTCCAATAGTACCTTAACATATTCCATATGCTCCTATATATCAGGAGTGTCAAACTCAAGGACTGGGGGCCGGATCCGGCCCGTGGGGTACTTAGATCTGGCCCGTGGAGCCATCCTGGAAACAGAGAAGGACTGGCTTGTGGTGCTTCTGCCAGTGAAAATGGGCTCCCGAGCTCTGTTTTCGGCTGCCACAGCCTTCTGCAACCCTCTTCCAGTGAAAATGGAGCTCGGGAGGGCGAGCTCCGTTTTCACTGGCAGAGGGTTGCAGGAGGCTGTGGCAGATGAAAATGGAGCTCGGGAGCCTATATTCACTGGCAGAGTGCTTGGGCTACCACAGGCACCCCAACAGGAGTGGCCATGCCCATCCTGGCCACACCCACCCCGGTCCCCCAAGGTCAAACACAACCCTGGTGTGGACCTCAATGAAATCGAGTTCGACACCTCTGCTATATATAGACTCAGGCTATTTTACTTCAGCACATTTTAAATAAAGATTGCAGAACTCAAGTGTCACAACAGAGAAGACTGTACATCAGCAATAACACCCAGCGTGTATTTTGGCAGGCACTGGAAGCAGTTGGCAATAGCTCTTCTTATTCCTTTCATATACAAATAATCCCTGCTGATGCTAGCTTAAACTATATTTTGCTTAGACACAAAGAAAAAGCAAATTCATTTTCAGCCAATAACTTTAGTCTTCACGAAGAGCAAGAAGAAGCCAAATAAGAATTTCTCTTCCTTCTTCCTTTTTTAAATATGTTTTTTATACATATAGTGAATCAAACAGTGTAATATGTTGGATCTCAAAAAGTAAATACATTATGGTCTCTGGCCCCAATCCAAAGGACCATTTATACTTAAACAGATGCAAGTAGAGGTATTGTCCAGTTTAAATATTGCTTTCCAATTCTATAGACAAAACTCTTGATCACCAAATTATTTCCTAATTAATTTTGGATTTGTCCTAAAACTATTTAGTATGTCTAGATTATTAATAGTCATAATCCTGCTACTGCTGGATTGTTCTTCGCTTCTATCTTGCTTTTTTAAAATTTTTCCTATTTTATTAAATTAGTAAAAGTGCTTACAGGTCAACGGGCATATTCTGCTTATAAACTAATATTTACCATAGTATTTCATGCCAATGCATGATTTCAGCTATGGCAGCCAAGACTCTTTTTTTTTAAAAAAAAGCATTGATGGCAAAACCATGCCTATCAACAGATGTTATTTTTGCAGAAAAAGGAATCCTTGCTAGACAAATAATATACAAACATTGTTACTTTAAACACCCACTCAAACAGTAATAGTAATAAGTATGAATTATGTTAAGCATGAAGCCCATTGTGATAGTTGGAACTGAGTTATATCACAATTTGGACAACATTTTCAACAAGCCTGAAATATGCTATTTTTTGTGTTACTTAAAAAGAAAACCTGCTTCAGCCTCATCACAATACATTTTCTGCTTTGTGCTGAATCTTCTTCCATGCAAAGCCTTTTGCTAGGATCCAAATGTCCTCCGGCTTCATTCTAAACTTATCAGTATCAAATAGTTTATTGCATGGATTGAAACGTCATTACTTCCTTTCCTTCCTTGCTCCATGGAAGAATAAGTGCCACAGCACTACTAACCATTTTAGTAACAATGATCACCACATGTTTACCTTGCCATTTTCTTCTCCATGCCATCTTAAACTATGCCAAACAATGGCAAGGGACATGCTGTGTGGGCTGTTATAAGACAGGAGGAAAGAATGGGCCATAGGACAGTAGGATGCTGAATGATGTGTGAAAATGAGAAGATGGCTAAATGACTTACTGTTCAAATAGCATTTCTCTAAATGTAACTAATCAATTCCAGCACAGTAGGGATGGTTAACATGACAAAGGGTCTAATCAGGGATTTGTCCAATATCAACTTGCCTACTCAGTAGCTTCCCATGCCTGAAAAGCATATGCACAAATTTAGTAACAAAGACATGAGGTTGGACCATTTTGCGTTTATGGAATAAGTATATTCCAGATTTTAGAGATCCCTGCCGTGGTGATTGGATGCATGGAGAGCAAGTGACTTCTTAGTACTTACAAAGAAATGGCTGCAAATTTGACAGAGAACAATATTTTGCCACAACTGAGATAACAATTTTAAATAATTTTCATATGCTATTGTGATGTAGTTTTCATAAGAAATGTAAGAACAACGATGCATCTGTTTAATGTTTGCTGTAGGCAAAGTAAAACATTCAGAATAGTTTTTGATGGTTTTGCAAATGAATTCATCTCAAGAGAGAAAGAAAGAGAAGGAAGGAAGGAAGGAAGGAAGGAAGGAAGGAAGGAAGGAAGGAAGGAAGGAAGGAAGGAAGGAAGGAAGGCCTATTGATTAAGTTACCAAGGGAGCTAAATTCTGAAAACTTTGGAAGGTATACTTAGAACAGGGGTGTCAAACTAAAGACCCCTGGTCCACATCTGGTCCACAGGGTGCTTAGATCTGGCCAGCCCGTGGTGCCTCTGCCTGCAAAAATGGAGCTCCATTTTCACTGGCAGAGGGTTGCAGGAGATTGTCGCTGTTGAAAACGGAGCTTGGGAGCCCATTTTCGCTGGCAGAGCACGCGAGCCACCACAGGTGCTGACATGAGTGATGTTGAGGTGGCCGTGCTCACCCTGGCCATGCCCCTGGCCATGGCCCCACCCCAAGGTCAAACATAACCCTGATGCGGACCTAATGAAATCGAGTTTGAGACCCCTGACTTAGAATGTTCTGCTTCAGGAGATGGAATATAAAACCTCTGATTGCGCCAGAGGTAGTATTCTGCCAGTTCGCACCGGTTCAGGAGAACCGGTAGTGGCGGTGGAAAGAAGCTCCACCCACCCATCCTGACATTATCATGGACTTTCTGCACATGCACACACATGCGCCCCTGCTACCAAACCTGTAGTGAAGATAAGAGGATTTAATGCCTGGATTGCACCAATTTAAGATCACTGCATATCATTCATTTATCAGCTGAGAAAGTCAGTCTACCTTCCATACATAAAACCTATATTGTACCCTGATTGCTGCAATGTAAGTATTGTTATCTAGTGATGAGGTAAAAAATGAAATCACTTAAGAATGCTCAGAGATAAATGTCTTTGTCTGAAGATACATTGAACGCTTAGGGTTGTTCATTTATCTGTGTCCCCCCCCCCCTATAATTAAACAATATAATTTTATAGAATCTTGGTGAACCCAATATTTAGAAAAAACTGTGCAATATTGCATTAAAGGACTTAATAAGAAATAAGAAGCTAAGAGAGAGAAAAATAATAGCCAACTGCCAAAATGTTCAAGATGGTTTTTGCTTCAGTGTTTCCTGAAGGGAACATCTTACAAGTTCCCCAAAAGTTTCTATTGCAACAAACTCTCTTTGTATAATCATTTTTTTGGTTATGGCCATCAAGAACTTATATGCACAGCTCTCTTGTTTTAGCTTATTTTTCTTATCTCCTCTTATGATAATAGGCAATAGAATGGATATAGAGAGAGCTTTCTGAAAGCTTATTCTGCTTGACTTGGTGATACGTCAATCATGTTGGTTGGGTTTTGTTATCAGTTTTTCATTTCCTCAGCTTCATCACCTAAGGGCTATGATCTTGTTGGTCTCTCAATTACTGAAGAGGGTTAGATCAGGTCAAGTGTTTGGATGAGAAATTTGCAAAAGAAAGTCAAGCAGTACAGTATGCAGAAGTACTTTAAAATAGCAGCCATAAGGTAACATTGACAATAACGGTGTCAAACATGACTTCATTGAGGACGCATCAAGGACGTGTTTGACCTCGGGGGGTCAGGGTGGGTGTGGTCAGTTCAATGTTACTCATGTCAGTGCCTGTTTTGGCTCAAGTGATCTGCCAGCGAAAATGGGCTCCCGAGCTCCATTTTCAGCTGCGATGGCATCCTAAAACCCTCTGCCAGAGAAAACGGAGCTTGGGAGGGCCAAGTGCCAGGGATACTTTGCAAGTTGACACTGAGGGATGAGACACTAAATGCCCCCCCCACATCTCTCACCCCACTCCATGCCAGTCCACTCCACTTCCAAAAAACCAATCCCCACTACCCACTAGACAATCCCCAGATGATCGAACAAAAGACATGATGAAATTGATCAAGCACATCTCCCATTAAGAAGTTGACAAACTTCAACATAACTCAATCATGAAGAATCCCCTCAAGACAAGAAAAGCCTTCGACTACACAAAGATAGGGCTCCCCACTCCCTCCAGTCAGACTCCTCGCCCAAAATTGTAACAAAAGATTAATAATTAACAAGTCTCACAGAGACTTCCTCCCTGTCATTAACACATCTCCAACGTATCTGCAAAAATCTGATAAAGGACAAATATTACTGTCCTGTCCTGTCTCCCCCCCAATTCAATTTACGGTTACCTTTGAGAGCTATACAGAAAACTATGCTGTCAAATAAATTATGTCTCAAGCAAGTTTCCCAGAGTGTTTATTTTCATGACCCAGCTTGGAAAACAGACCAAAATAATTTTCTCCTAAAAGAACTAATAGCTAAACATGAAGATTTGTTATTAGTCCAATGGTTCCTACTGCTTGCAAAATATCATGGTGGCAAATGGAGAAACAGTTGAAGAAGGGAGAGAGAGAGAGAGAGGGATTAACAGGAAATGATAGGCAATTGCCCATGGCGCCACTTGGTTACTGATAGGGCAGCTTTCTTCTATCTGAAGCCATCCAGTTGTTTTAGACTAGGTTCCCAGAATCCCTAGCTACCTTCCTTAGCTACTAGAGCTTTTATTGCAGCTTGCAGTAGAACAATGAGGTTTCAGGGAAAGAAGAGTTGAAAAGAAATGAAAAATAAAGTATAGTATCTGTTAAGTAATTAAGCTCCCCGTTAGAAGAGCAAAAACAACTTCTAAAAGTTCCTTCGTTTTAAACCCATTATATCTGTTTGCTGGAGTAACCCTGTTCTTTTCCTAACTACATACATTACAATTTAAATACTTACTGCAAGGTTTTAATTTCACTCCCTCTGACAACTTTACAGTTCATTGCAGCGTTTTGAAATTAATGTGCTCCATAAGCCTATGCAACAGATGTATGCATTCATCATGTTGTTTAGCATTTATATATACAGAATTAACTACACTTTCATCAGACATTACATACAAACCATTCTTTAAATTAGCAGTAACCATTTTACCTGCTTTCTCTATGAGGCATTTATCTCCCCTAAAGGTTACTATGTAACCAATCTTAACTAGAGCTCTTACTGATAACAAATTAAATTTCAGTTTAGGTATATACAACATGGATAAATGCTCACTTACAAATGAACACCTTGCCATACCTTCACCAAATGCTTTCACCCTCCAACCATTTGCCAAAGATACATGTTGCTTGCTGGCAGACATTTTTATAAAACAATTCTTATTTCTAGTAATGCACTGTGATGCTCCACTATCAACAACCCATGAATCATGGCTTATTGGTGCATTTCTAGAGATAGTTAAAGTAGACATGCCTACATTGACATTATCATTTTTCTTAGCCTTTCTAGTATTCTGTTGTTTAGCATTTTTACAGAATCTAGCTATATGCCCCTTTGCCCCACAAGAAAAACATTTTCTAACAGTATAGGCAGTTGAAGGTGACTCTTCATGTTGTGGTGGTTTCACTCTCAGTTGCTCTCTTTCCAACCTTCTTCTGGACTCTTCCAACAGGCGTGCAGTTGTGTCAGTCAATGTTAGTTCATTTCAGGTTAGGACCTTGAGGGACAATACAAAATCACCATAACTCTCATCCAGTGATGACAGAATTCTCCCCATGAATATGAACTGTTGGTCAGTCAACGTTAGACCAATTATACACAATGCTTGTTCGTTGCATCTTTGAAACTCTGCTATCTTCTTGGCATCATCCTCATTATCTGGATTCCAAGAATTCATGTCCGGTGGATTCTGTACAGCATCCCACAATCCCTCAGTACGCAGGAGTAGGCTGCACTTCATTGACCAGGAAACATGGTTTGTTCCACCCAACCGGGTTATCAGTGATAAATTTGCTGATGGTGCATGTGCCATCTTCTCCATAATAGTAAACACTTATAAACTAAACAGCTATCTGTATACGGCATTGCGTATCAACACCAACTCTCTTTTCAGCTACATCTGGTACACTCTGGGTACACAGGATACACTGGGCCCATAACCAGTGTTAAGTTATTAATCTCCCCGTTAGAAGAGCGAGTATGCAGAGAAGTGTAATGAGAGTGGTATGGAAGAACACGCACAAACCAGCATACAGAGACACTGAATAGTATTAAAATATAGTAGTTTACTATGTAGAAATATAAAAGTATTCAGAGTCCAGTTAACAGTCCAAGTCATACACAGTTCAGTAATTCAGTTATCAAAATAGTCAGTCTAACACACAAAGTATAGCTAAACAGTAGCAAACCACAATACCTCAGTATACACCAATCAGCTTCTAACAAAACAGAGAGCTAACAACCATTCTGGCTTCCTCTTATAGCTGCTTGAGGTAACAAGCCAATTACATCTCTCTAACATTTAAAGTAACAGTAAAATAATCATAGCTTATATACATTGCCAAGCCAAGCTTAGGGTTACATCCCTAACAGTATCCAAAATATGTTCTGGGACAGGCAGCTTGGAAGAATTAGTCCTTTGTAAATAGAGAAAATCTAAATATCTGAAACAGTAGAAATGCAGGGTTGACAAAGATGTTATTTTTTCCCAAGAGGCAACTAGATCTGAAGAAGCTTCTTGGATAAGAAGTTGCATGTCTTCAGAGAAAAACAAGAAAATTCAGTTGTCTCTTTAAAAAGAAGCATCTTTGGGACAACCATGACCTGAATGATTGAGAATCTCCATAGACATGCAGGAGTGACAGTTACAGCTAGGACTATATCAAAAAGATGGAAGTCCAGACAGTGAAGGGCTGGCTTTGAAAATAAAGACAGAATTTTCTTGGGAGCTTATAGGAAGTCAGCAAAGAGAAACAAGGAGGCTCATCCTATGATTAGAACAAAGGAGAAGGTAAATCATTTTTAGTTTGGCCTCTGGTTTGAGATTCCTAATATTTTTGTAGCCCTGCTTATTCATGGATAGAAATGCTACTGCAGAGTTTGCCTGCCATGGAGCAGTCAAAAACAGAGGCCTTCTGTCCATTAAAACAGATGGCAAACCTAATGTCTCTATAGATTTTATCCCCAGAGCATGAGTGCCATAAGGTAGAAGCGCTTCTCAGCATCTTCTATGTAGGAAGAGAGCTCCATCTGACAAGTAACAGTCCCCAAATTGCACCTGCGAGCAGATTATTACATGCTAAGACACAATTCTAGATAAATCCTATTTTTCCGTTTGACCTTCTTTTTAAGCCTCAGTTTGAATTTGACTCTCCCATAATTACAGCTCATCACTTTATCACTGTAATTGAACTGCCCTGTGTCACCTTTCCTTTTCCTCCACATCACCTGCCAGGGTGTAACCATTTATCTGTCTGGAGCTTGAAGGAAAAGAGGAGGAGGTTTTCTTAGCTTGAAGAGTCACAGTGCAGGTGAATGTTTAGTTGCTAGGTGAATGACTTGACTCCCAACATATAGTTGGCAGTTATTATAATTATCACATCCTTTACTTTCCTGGACTTAATCCAACTTTCAGCCAAGGTGGCCAAGACAAAAGTATGACACAATTTCTCCAATAGTTGTTATCCTCCAGCACATCTGAATATGCTGCTTTAAAGCCAATAAATAAGAAATCAATGTCCTGACTGGGCTTAAAGGCTTGAGTCAAGGCCAGCCATATCATTTGGCTGACAGACAGCTGAGTTTGACATTAATTTAGGCTATTACAAAAGGAAACAAATGGTTAATTGTTAAACTTATTAACTCTTTTCTAAGGCTAAGGAACAATTTGAATTTCATGTATCAGAGTAGTTTTGAGAACCATGCCCATATCCTCGGGAAAAATGAAAGTAATTAAGATAATCCTTGTTTAGTGACTGCCTTGTTTAATGAATGTTTGCAGTTACAGTAATGATAAAAAATAGCTTTATGATCAATGCCTGCATTTATGATCTCCACAGGTCTGTGAAACAAAGGAAAAATGAATAGGATCTTAAGCACAGTTACGGTTTCATTTAACAACACTTGCTTAGTGACCAAATTGCTAGTCCTAATTGTGGTTACTAAACAAGGACTACCTGAATTTGCTGTACTTTCTCAGTAAAATGACTTAAGCTGGACCTAATGAGATTCTGAATTAGATATAAAGGGGCAGTGATAAAAACATATAGGTTTTACCAGGGAGGATTCTAAAACACACTAAACTACCTTAGGGTGACTCAGCCTATCCAGCCAGTCTGCTTGTTCCATGTGGTAGCTTACCACCTCTGAGTCCCACTCAGAAATGTCTCGTCTCCGTGTGTGTGACTCACACGCAAAACTCACATGTTTTCTCACTTATTGATGGCCTTTCCGAAACAGCACTATACTATAGAAACAGCACTATACTATAGAAACAGCATTATACTAGAGAACTTGACAAAAACATTAGCATTAGCTCCGGGGCGACTTGTTCCCCTCTCCCAGATGAGCCATAAAGAGCCATATAGAAGCTGCATAATGAGATAAAATGTGAAATTATCCTGCCTAATTTGTAACAAAGGCTATTTCTGTTTGTCTGTGTTTTTTGCCAATCAAAAAACTTTGCTTTGGTAAAACCTAGGAATCTAGGTTTTGCCAAAGATGAACAGTCACATCAATGGCTAGCATACTTACCTTTAATCTTCTTCTATTGAAAGTAATTGCTATATCCTTTTAAAAATTGTCCAATCTATTACAGAGATTGAGTACATGCACCTATCCACGTTTAAAAAATAATAATGGCAAAAGGTAGAATTTGGATTCTTTTTTAAGGTATTTTGTTGTTGTTAGTTGTGAAGCCGTGTCCAACCCATCATGACCCCATGGACAACGTTCCTCCAGGACTTCCTGTCCTCTACCATTCTCTGTATTCCATTTAAACTCAAACCTACTGCTTCAGTGACTCCATCCAGCCACCTCCTTCTCTGTCGTCCCTTTCTTCTTTTGGCCTCAATCTTTCCCAGCATTAGGCTCTTCTCCAATGAGCCATTCCTTTTCATTAGGTGGCCAAAGTATATGAGTTTCATCTTCAGAATCTGGCCTTCTAAAGAGCAGCCAGGGTTGATCTCCTCTAGGACTGTTACTTCCCACCAAAGTGGTCCCTATTTTTCTACTTTCATTTTTACATGCTTTCGAACTGCTAGTTGGCAGAAGCTGGGACAAGTAATGGGAGCTCACTCCATTACGTGGCACTAGGGATTTGAACTGCTGAACTGCTGACCTTTCTGATCAACAAGCTCAGCATCTTAGCCACTGAATCACTGCATGCACCTTCGGCATTTAGTCATGCCAGCCACATGACCACGGAGACGTCTTCAGACAGTGCTGGCTTTTTGGCTTTGAAACGGAGATGAGCACCGTCCCCTAGAGTTGGGAACGACTAGCACATATGTACCAGGGGGAACTTCTAGGACTGACCTGTTTGATCGCCTTGCATCCAAGGGACTTGCAGGAGTCTTCTCCAGCACCATAGTTCAAAAGCCTCAATTCTTTGGCACTCAGCCTTTCTTTCAACTTTCACAGCCATACATTGAAACTGGGAAAACCATAGTCTTGATTGACTATGCACACTTTTGTTGGCAAGGTGATATATAGTTATATCAATTTATTCTGGTATATGCATTGTGTGCAGACATGCAGCTTTAAGTAAGTCTACAAATCTGCTTTTCTCTTTCCCTCAGCTACCTTCTTCTCAGAACAAGTCTTGAATCCTGGAGCAGCGTAGAAAATTGCTGCTCATAAAGGATATTTTCTCATACACTGCACAGAACCTATACAATCAATTCCTGATTTGCCAAGCATCCAACTTTTGATCACATCAGTATAGGGATACTACAATGGTTGTTAAGTGTGAAAAACAGTCATAAGTCACTTTTTTCAGTGCTGTTGTAACTTCAAACTGTCACTAAATGAATGATTGTGTTGAGGACTACCTGTATTCGTTATATGTGCAAAAAGAACAAAGTGGCTGCAAACTAAATCAAAATGACTAGTTAAAAGAAATCAGAGAAAGTAGTACATATCTTACTATTTACTCCAAATGGTGCTCAAACAGAAATTCTTTGTGGTTTGTGTCAAATCTAGATTACATATTTATTTGTTTCCTTTACCTAGGGAAGGAATAGTATCATATATTTCAGGACTTGAACACCTTTAAAAAAACCTGTCTTTGAGAATTTTACTGCAGATTGAGACATCTGAGATACATGAACAAAAATGAAGCAGCAGTCTTGCTATAGTAATTTCTTAAAGACAAGGTAACCTATCATGGTACAGTAAGCCTGTTGCAAAGGTCAGATGCAAAATGCAGATTACTGTCAGATGCCAAAAATCAGGACCATACCTGAAGTTCCAATTAAACTGATTTATTACTAACCATGCCAATGCCCAATAATCTATTCAACTAACACCACTACCTTAATGTTAGATAAGAGTCAGCAGAATTCTAGATAAATTGGACTTAATCCGTTTGTGGCTAAGTTGAAGGTATAGGCTGACTCATCTTTTGACTTTGCCCCAGGTTCTGCCACTCCTTCTCCTACAACTACCCAATCACCATATGTATCAAGATGTAGGTAAAGAAATGCAATTTTAAAAATCTATAATTAAAAATGATATATGCAATTAAAGAAAAAATCTGTCATTTTAGAAGCAAATGTTTAATTCCAAGAATATTTGGGCAATATCAGATAAGTAAATAAATCAGGTAAGTAAATAAAATAAGTTTTATTATGTTAGTTGATGAAATAAGTCCAAACTCTGGTCAACTATTCTATTCTTTTTTTATTCTCTATTCTATGCAGAATGATCATCAATAGAAATGAGAAAAATCTAACAATTCAGAAACTCAGTAATTTGAGGACAAAACATTCTGGAGAATTCTGGAAAATTTCATTTCTTCATTGGACTATGCTGAGCTTAATCATTCTAACTCATTCCCAAGGCAGCTTGGTGCTTTATAGAAGTAAATCTTCCGAATTCAATACCTTCAAGCAAGTTTGTTTGCAGTGATGGTCCCTTGCTTCAAAATAATAAGCCCAAGTGAGTGACTGAAACAGCATCCATTTTATCTGCATATAATAGTATTCGGAGTGAAATACACCTGTTTGGGATCAGGTACCCCTCAGAACACCTCAAACTGTTATCAGTTTGGGGTGTTTTGTTTAAGATATCACTGAACTGCCCCTAGAACAGCATACTCTAGAGCAGTATTTCTTAACTTTGGAACTTGAAGATGTGTGAATTTCAACTCCCAGAATCCTCTAGCCAGCATGGAACATGGAGTTTTCTCGAGTGATCTATTCCTCAATTGTTACATTTTGTACATCCATATTCATTAATGTTTCCCAAAAAAAGATAAGGGCATGGACTGTTGCTTTATATCATATCATTTCAGTGGTGGGTTGCAAAAAATTTTAGAACCTCTTCTGTAGGTGTGGCCTGCTTTGTGGGAGTGGCTTGCTGGCCATGTGACCAGGTGGGAGTGGCTTGCCAGTCATGTGACTCGGTGGGCCTGGCCAAGTTGTAAAATATGGTGAAACTCACTTAACAGCGCTCTTGCTTATCAACCAAAATGTTGGCTCAGAAACACTGGCATTTGAAGCACGCAAGTCTTAAAGCTGTCAAGTTACAAGACCCTTACACCCCTAATACTTTAGAAAAAAAAACCCAGAGGTGTTCAAACGTGACAGCTTTAAGACAGCTTTAAGACAACTCCCAGAATTCCTCCTCTCGCTCTTCATCTTGATGATGTGCGGACAGGCGGGGGGAGGGAGCTGGAACTGGTTCTAAACGGCACTGTAGATTTGTGGAACCTCTTCTATAGAAGAGGTTAGAACTGGCAGGAACCCACCCCTGTATCATTTGCATGCAGAAGGACCCAAATTTATCCATGGCCTTTCTAGGTAGAGCTGGGAAAGATTTAATCTAGATGTTGGATATCTGCTACAATGGTCTGATGCATCATTTCATAACCCATTTCTAAAACATCAAGCCCCTTCTATGTCAGGTGACTGAAAAATACAATAAATTGTCAAAACCTTGAACTTTCTTCTTTCAAACAGTAGGTCGAAAAAATTACTTCAAGGAAAAAATAATTAAAAATTTGATTGATTTTTTTAAATTGGCATTATTTTTGCATGGTATTTCAGCAGTACCAATAAAGGAAAGGAAGGAAGCAATAGAGTGCATGCAGGGAAGAATGGATCTTTTTTAAAAGGCTGCTTATTGTGGCTGCACATATCTACATTTTTATGGTTTAATCTTGTTATAGATAAATGTAACTTAACTTTGTGTGTATGTGTATACACACATATTTCAAAGATAGCTTAACCACTGAAAGAAAGAGATTGGCCACTAGTTTCTTAGAACAAAGAGGTGGAAGGGAAGAGCATCATCCAATTTGAAGATGTAGTAGACTGCACCTTTGACTCACTAATGTCAGCCAAAGGGTAGAACAAGAAGCAATGGGTGGAAACTAATCAAGGAGAGAAGCAATTTAGAACTAAGGAGAAATTTCCTGACAGTGAGAACAATTAATCAGTGGAACAACTTGCCTCCAGAAGTTGTGAAGGCCCCAACACTGGAAGTCTTTAAGATGTTGCATAACCATTTCTCTGAAGTGGTGTAGGGTTTTCTGCCTAGGCAGGGGGTTGGACTAGAAGACCCCCAAGTTCCCTTCCAACTCTGTTATTCTATTCTATTCTATTCTATTCTATTCTATTCTATTCTAATGTCCTTGCAAGCCATTGTCTACAGCAGTGGTTCCCAAAGTGGGCGCTACCGCCCTCTGAGGGGCGGTGAGATGGCTTAGGAGGACGGTAAGAGGCAAGGGGGGCAGCAGGGGGGCGGTAAGAGGCAAGGGGGGCGGCAAAGGAGTGCTGGAGGTGGCCTCCTCTAGCGAGCTATTCAGAACAAGTTTGCTCACTCACCCCCGCCCATCCAGAAACTGCTCGATCGCTCGCTTCCCCTGCCCATCTGCACTATGCTAGCCCTGCCCACTCACTGATTGGCTGGCTCACCAATTGCCCCGCCCGCCTCTAAGAGCCCTATCTAAACCCAGTTAACTTTTTTTCTGATTGGCTTTCTATAGATAAGGATCTTAGAGGTGGGTGGGACGATTGGTGAGCCAGCCAATCAGTGAGCGCAGGGCTAGCGTAGTGCGGACAGGCAGGGGGAACGAGTGATCAAAGGGAGGCCATTTCGTCTCCCTTCGCTCCCACTTTGTCTTGATGAGGTTGCTGCAGCTGCGGGCGCGACGGACGGAGGTAGCCAAAGTGGTGGGGAAGCCCAGGGGGGCAGGCGAGCGAGCAAGAAAGCTGCCTGATCCTCCATTGCTTCCCCGCTCCGCTCTGGCTACCTCCGTCCATCTGCACCCGGAAGTTGCAGTGACCTCATCAAGACAAAGTGGGAGGCGAAGGGGCCTTGGTGCCCTGCCTGATCCTCCTTCGCTCGCTCGCTATTTTGCCTGCATGGGGTGCCTCGGCGGAAGCCCTTTGCTGGCGGCCAGACCTCCCCTCCCCGGGGCGACAGCACATCCATGATCATCGTACCATAATGCTGCGGCCGCTCGGCTTTCGAAGAGAGGGAGGGAGGAAGAGTGAATGGTGAGGGAGAGCAACAGGGGCTCTCTGCAGGGGCTCCGCATTCCCTCCCCCACCGGAGCCTTCCCAGAGGAGGTAGGGCTGGGGAATGTGGGGCGGGGAGGCGCTGTCTGGGGTGGGACTAGATGACCTCTGGGGTCCCAACCGGCCCTTCTGACTCTGGAGACCAGAAGCAAGCAAACACATGCACGCACACACACACACACACACACACACACAGAGTAAAAGTGTCTGGTGCTTGGGGAAAAAATAAGAGGAACATTTGGATATACATTTTGAATTAACTTGGGAAGAAAATTGCTAAAATCACTTTTAGCTGTGTTCTGCATTAAGGGTTCATGCAGTAGCATTTCTTGTTGAATTAGCAGAGTAATATTTACAACAGCTAGCTAAGATAGTTTTATCTGCCTTATAATGTGCGTGGGTAGAGGACTTACGCATAAGTGCAATGTTTGCCTGTGATTATATAATAAATTCACAGCTTATACATTTGAATTAGATGTTATTCAATTCATGTTTAACCTATACTTGATATACTTATATTCAATACATAAGGTGTTAATTATGTCAATGGAAGAGATAGGAAACTGCATTAGTGATATATATGTCAATGCGTTGATTTGTACTAAAAATGTTTAGTTTAAAGAAGTTATAAGGAATCACAAATATGAGTGTAGAAAATGTAATGTAGTTGTGGATGACCCTTTGCATGAGTTGTATTGGGAAAAATAAATAAATAAATAAATGAATAATAATAATAATAATAATAATAATAATAATAATAATAATAATGATTCCCCGAAGAAGTAAAAGGCTACATTTTGCTAGAGTTATTCTTTGCTTCCAAACTGTTGAGGAGGGGGATTGGACTCCATTGTCTATATTTCCCTTTCCATCCCCATGGTTCTTTAGTGAAAATTATAACCCAAGAACATATAGATCTGTTAAAATGTTCCCATTCTTACTTTCCATATTGGGAATCCCTAGGTACCATGCAATAATCTCATCAAATAATTCAAGCAAATGTTGGTGACATTGAGCTGAAGCCAAAGTTCAAGAAATTGTACCAAGAGTTTTAGTTACAGAAAGAAATTTCTGATCGCTATCCTGCACTATGGACAGTGGTTAAGAAGCTCCTTGTTGCATTTCCAACATCATATTTGGTGGAACATGGCTTCAGTGTGGTCTCCAAGCAAAGAAAATGACTCCAGATTACTGAATGTGGTGATTTAAGACTCCTGCTAAGTGACTTAAAACCAGATATTGGGAAACTGGTATCACTTCATCAAGCCCATCCATCACATTAAGTATTTACTGAACAGTGAAGTAGTTACTAAATTTTGCTAAGTTTACTAAGTTACTAGTTACTAAGGTTCTTGATAAATGACTATCAGACTTTGAAAACCTGGTATCACTGGATCATGTTCAACAATTTTGTTGAATTAACTAACTACAAAGGTTTTTAAATTGGATTTTGAATAAATGTGCAATTAATTGTTACAGTTTTGAATTTTACTGTTACTATCTTTATTCCTTCATGCAAACCACCCAGTCACATGACTCCCCCAGCCACACCCATAGAACCGGTTGTAAAAAAATTTGAATTCCACCACTGGGTGGGGGGCACTGAGGATCAGTTTGTAGCACCAATGGGGCGGTGGACTGAAAAAGTTTGGGAACCACTGGTCTACAGTCCACATGGGATTTTCTTATACCATATTACAATCAAGCTGATGTGGTAAATTACGTTATGCCTTAAGTAAAACACACACACACATTCTGGATTGGAATCCTGCTGAAGGATGTGCTATGTAAAGAAATTACAACCACCTTGTGTTTTGGCGCATTGCCTCCTTCACCTTACTGGAGATAGCCTTTTGATCTATCTTACAATGACCACATATCCTATTAAATTGTTTATTTTCTTCATTTTACTCCTGAATTTTTTGTTTCTAAAATGAAATTATAAACACAAACAATTTTTATTCTTATGAATTTCTTTCAGATTTGCCTCCCAAGGGTGCTTCCAGAAAAGAACCTGATTATATAATTGTATTTCCATTTTCAAGGAATTTTACAGGAGGACCAGACAACTCTGTTTTCCAGTTTTAATATTCCAGTTTTCTCCTAATAAGCACAATACACATAAACACAAGAAAAGAAGACAAAATAGCTTGTGGCAATTGGTTCCAAGAAGGCAGGCGAAGTATATATAGCCATTTCATTTATCTTTCAGCAAGTCCTAATGTCACAGTGCTCCTCTTGGTATATAGGTCTCTATGGCCCACTGATGGAAGAGTGCTTCCTGATTATAGAACCCAGCATCCTTGAACAGCTGCTGGTACTGGAGCTTAGAGCTAAGAGCACCGCCAAACTGGATCTATTAGATTCATTCTTACAAGTTCCTGACAATGCTGGTGAAAGATGCTACATCATATTACTACTGTATAATAATATTTAGTACTGTATAATAAAAATAGCAATATAATCAGTTTCTGTGTATAAAATAGACAATCTATGACCCGTTGGGTCATCCTTTCATAGATATTTTCTTACCATATTCCTCAATACCTTCAACAAGCACAGAATGTCTAATGTAGTACCTTCATTGGAAAAGTTGGATTCATTCAGAGAGACATTGCCTCGAAAATACCCTTGTTGAACTGTGTTGCACAGCACAGGAAATTTTATGACATTTTGTATTATTTCACAACCTATTTCATGATGACTTTTGCCTAATTTCAATTCCACAGGAGTTGTGGGTTCCAGATTTATAAATTAGTCCCCTTGAGATACCTTGTTCAAAAACTGTTGCTCTATGGATGCACCATTTTGCTCACAGATTGCAGGGTACCCATTTTGTAACAAAATACATTAGATAGACTGATATAAATTAAAAGTGTATACATTAACCTTATGCTTTAAAATTTATTGTTTTATTGCCTGGAACTAAAAGGTCCTCATTTATCTGGACTCCCTGCCTCGCAATCTCTCTTGGCTATCCACCTTTCCAATTGTTTTCTCTCTGCATTGATACAGTCATCTCTGAGCTTTGCTCATTACAATGCCACCTAAAAGACCACCACCGGGGAAACCGGGTTTTGCTGGCTCCGCCCCAGCATCATCAACGTCCAGCCCCAGTGGACAACAGACGCTAACAGCTTTGTTCCAGCCTAAGCCCCCTGAGGTGGACTTTCAACAGATGTTTCAACAACTCTTAAAGGGGCAGGAGGACTTAAAAAATCAACTGAAGGAAATGAATGAGCAGCTCAGAGAGAATTAAGATCGAACGAATCAAAATTCACAGAGACTGGAACTTTTGGAGGAGGGGACAGCTGAGATGAGGGGGGAGGTGAAGGGGGTCCAGAGAGGAAACCAAGAACTTGAGAACCAGCAGATAAAAATGGAATTTGAAAGAATGTCTTTTTTTCTTAGATTTCAAAATGTAATTGAGGCTGATGATGAAGACCTGAGGGATATTATGACAAATTTATTGGCTGAATATACTAAAAAAGACAGACAACATATGGGATGGGACATGGACCTGGTCTATAGAGTAAACTCAGCATACGCCAGAACACACAATGTTCCAAGGGAGGTTCATATTAAATTTCTTAGAAAGACTATAAGAGATGAGATTCTGAGTGCACAAAGGGGGCAAGCATTAAAATACAAGGATAGAGAAATAGCCATCCTGAAACAAATCCCTAAGAAAGTTAGAGATAAAAAAAAAATATTCGCTTCTAGCGAAGAAATTATACCAGAAAGGGGTGTGGTTCAGATGGCTCATGCCAGAAGGTATGCTAATTTTCTGGGAGGACACGAGAGTTAGAATTAATACAACTATGGAGGCGGAGGCCTTCATGGAAAAAAACAAAATCCTCCTAGATAAACCTGATGACATTACACCGGATATACAGGACACGGGAGGTGCTGGAGCTCTGCTGGAGGGGGGAGAAGAGGCAACATCGAGAAAACTCAGATCACAAAAATGAACTAGAAAATCTGTTGGATATAAAATGATTGAAATTGTTTGAAGATAAAAGTTTATATGCTGACAAAATGTCACTAAGTAGTAACAACTTAATGTATTAATAAATGAAAGTTATGAGAATGGGGGGGAGGGCCATTTCCTACATAATGTAACTGTCAAAATTTGTAACCTCACCCACTATCCCTTTCCCTGATTATTTTCTTTAAAAAACCAATAAAATTCTGTTAAAAAAAAAACTGTTGCTCTATGGATGCACCATTTTGCTCACAGATTGCAGGGTAGCCATTTTGTAACAAAATACATTAGATAGACTGATATAAATTAAAAGTGTATAAATTAACCTTATGCTTTAAAATCAGCTGATGATTTTGAATCTTTGGATTATAATAGTCCTAACAATTGGTCTTACTGTAGGATGAAAGCAATAGCAATGGTACTAAGACCTATATAAAGCCCCACAGTGTTTTACAGCACTTTCTGGGTGATTTACAGTGTCATCATGCTGCCCCCAAACAATTTGGGTCCTCATTTTACTGACATCGGAAGGACGGATGGCTGAGTTAATTTGAACCCATCAAGATCAAACTCCAGGTTATGGGCAGGGTTAGCCTGCAATAATATTGCATTCTAACCACTGTGCCACCAGGTTCAAAAGCACTTGAACATGTAAAATAATAATCCCCAAAGATATTTAAAAATCACTTAAATTAAAAAGAAGAAATAAGGCACACTTTTTCAAAATCAAGCAGACTGGGGAGAGATTTATGACGTTCAGCACTTTCAATCTCCTAGAGATTATTTTAAAAGGCCCTGTGCCACTTACACAGCTGAGGTCTATATCCATGATGGCAAACCTATAGCTCCTCCCACCGGCCAGCTGTTTTTTGGGTCTCTGATGCATAAGCTCTGGGGCAGAGCACATGCTGGAGATTCGTGCGCATGCACGGGGGTCCCATGTGCATGTGCGGGAGGGGAGTGTGGGGGCTCACGCATGCATGCACGGGGCGGGGCGCACGGGGGGTTCACGTACAAATTGTATTATGGTGCACGTGCACGCTTTCGGCACACGACAACAAAAAGGTTAGCCATCACTGGTCTATATGCTATTCTGGATAATTCACTGGAGAAAAAGAGATTGTATTTGCTCTGTGACAAATAATTATGTTTGAGTGCAAGACAGAGGAGAAATCTATGCAATAGAAGGCACTGTTCTGAGGGAAAATGGGCGAAGTCAGAATTGAGCAGTGATTGCAGCCTAAACCGATATCCAGAAAAAGTTAACAATTGTGTAAAATCATTGAATTAAACAGTTACGGAGAGGACTGGGCTGCAAGCCTCACGAATCATATCCTGGCGACCGATTTGTGAAGGTTATGAGGAGAATGAGAACAGTCTCCTGCTGCAATCCTCTGTTTACCAACCTCAAGATGGCAGTGCTGTAAAACAGCTGCACTTCCACCAGAACACTTACATAATCTTGTTTATACAGCAAGGAGGTCATTTGAAAGCTAAGATCACACAATGCTAATTTGGCCAATGACTTTCAGCTTCTACTCTCCCCTCCCCTGTTTTTGGCAAAATGCCTTCTTTATGTCTAGATGGAGACTTCTCAGGGAAAGGGGATGTGCTGATATGCTGCTGAGGAAGGCTTGCAGACAGGGGAAAGTAGCTCGGATTAAAGTTTCGGGTTTGTTTCAAATTATGCCTTCCTTAGAACTGCTTCTATTAGTTTCTTGTTCTGGACTAAAATGACACAGGAATGCTTGTCCAAAACACCACTGTACTTTCAGTGGGGATTTCTGACCCCGAGCTCTCTTGCATATTTTTTTTTTCCATTTGGGAATTCTATCCGGGGAGTATAAATCAAAAGCACTCTTTCTGCTGCCTGAAGAAAAGACATTTTAGAGAAACATCCAGCTGCCCTTGCATATAATATAACTCATACTGAAATAAGGGGGATGAGAGTTTATATGCGTGTCATCTGTTTATTTTAATGATTTATAATGAGTTATGAAGTACATGCTGGACACTTTATTTTTTAGGAGAGAAGCCCTAGTCAACTGGCTAGAGGAGTACTAGAGGAGTACTCCACTCCTCTGCTCACAATAGAATACCTTATGCCAGTGATGGCGAACCTATGGCAAGCGTGCCACAGGTGGCACGGGGAGCCATTTGTCAGGGCACGTGAGGCGCTACCCTGTCAGCTGGCCATTTTTCACCCTCCCCAGGCTCCAGAGGCTTTATAGGAGTCTGGGGAGGGCAAAAAGTGCCTCCTCCGCCCACCCCCGGAGGCCCTCCGGAGGATTCATGAGCTTTCCTGAAGCCTCCAGAGCCCCAAAAAATGGCCCTATGGGCAAACCAGAAGTTCGGGAATGGACTTCCTGTTTGCTCAGAGGGTCATTTTGACTGCTTCGGAGGCTTCAGGAAAGCCTCCTGAAGGTCCCTGAAGCCTCCGGAGGGCTTCCGGGGGGGCGGGGGGAGGCTGTTTTCGGCCTCCCCATGCTCCTATAAAGCCTCTGGAGCATGGGGAGGGTGAAAAAAGCATGAAAAAATGGGGGGTAGTGCACGTATGTGCACTGGGGGGTCGTGCATTGCATTATGGGTGCGGCACACCCGCACACGACCCCTTGCACTCCCCCCACTTATGGCACGCGAGCCAAAAAGGGTTTGCCATTGCTGGCTTATGCCGTCAGGCTCAAAATTTTGGCCTTGGACAACCTGGAACTATGCCGCCTACGGTCTGACCTAAGCATAGTACACAAAATTGTCTGCTACACCATCCTACCTGTCAACGATTACTTCAGCTTCCATCTCAATAGTACATGGGCAAACAATAGATACAAATTCAAGGTAAACGGCTCCAAACTGGATTGCAGAAAATACGACTTCAGCAACAGAGTGGTCAACGCCTAGAATGCTCTACTTGACTCCGTTGTTACATCCTCAAACCCCCACAGCTTCAACCTTAAACTGTCTACTGTGGACTTCACCCCATTCCTAAGAGGTCTGTAAAGTGGAAGTGCATAAGCGCACCAGCGTGCTTTCCATCCCCGTCCTACTGTTCCCATATATTTGTACTCATTTCCTTTGTTCATGTCCATGTTTATACTTATACCTGTTATCTTGTACATGTTTGACATACTAAATAAATAAAATAAATAAATAAAATAACTGCAGTTCTACCTGGCTAGGAAAAAGATGGCTGTTGAAAAGATGTATTTTCAAAGTCTAGTGACATAGGTAAAGTACAAGTAGTCCTCAAAATATGACTTTTATGGAACCTGCCCATTATGGCCACGTGGTGTGACAGCTGTTGTGAAGTATCTCACTTAATGATCCTTCTATCCCTCCTCTCCCCAATGCACTTGTTAAATGAATGTGTAGGTTGTTAAGTGGCACATGGAGTACTTCAGTGTTGGAGGAGGCTTTTGGAGACCTAGTACAGGTCCATGTCCACCTGCTCTGTTCTTTCCAAGCCTCCCCCATTTACCAGGATACCCTGTGATCTGCTTTTAACTCTTTGGGTCCCCACAGGCCTTTTCCCATTTCCACCAGGACCACCTCCCCAGGCCTTAGGCGTGATTTCCAGCCACCATGCCAAACACTCTCCTCCTCAATTACTTTTAGCACAGCTCCAAGACCATCAGGAGCACTAGAATGGATTAGCTCATTGTATGGCCATATGACACAATTCCAGAAGGGGTGGTAATATTTACAGCTAACAGAATACAATTTGGCTGCTGGAAACATGGTGGCTGCTTCTGGAATTACGCCATGTGGCCCTGGAGATTTCCAAAAGGTTGTACAGACATTAGTAAAACAGAATGGGTCATTTGTCCCTCAGCCACATGGCATGTTTCCAGATTGACTGCCATGCTTCAAATCTCCGAACTTCATTCTAGCACTGCTGCCACTTCAAGGAATGAGTCATGCAGCCAAGGACGACCACCCTGTTTTGCTGTCTTAACATGTCTACGGAAATTCTCAGTCATCTAGATCACAGTTGTCCCAAAGGTGCTTTTTCAAGAGGCAACTAGACTTTCTGGCTTTTTTTTAAAGATGTTTCGCTTTTCATCCAAGAAGCTTCTTCAGCTCTGACTGGGTGGTGGGGAATGGAAGGATTTATACTCCTTGCAGATAGCTGGTCATTTGCATTTTTTTTTTGTAAGTCGTTAAGGTCACCTGAAGGTTTATGTCAAACCTGAAGTGATCATGGCTGGAGACACCTTGGAGGCTTCGGGGCTGCCACACCACAGAGGGAGGGGGAAATAGTTAGAGGGAGTTTGGAACTAAAACAATTAAGCTTTCCTGTGGGAACCCAAGGACATTCCCACAGGTGGCTGGCCAGAGGAGAAGCAAAGTAGCCAAGCAACCATCTAGTTCCTGGATTGGACAGTGTGACTAGTGATTTGGGGGGAAAGGGAAAACGTTTACTTTTAATTAGGTGAAAGCTACGGGAACTTTAGAGTCAGCTTACACCAGTTGTGCCAATAGGATATACCCAATAAAACTGTTCTTTGAGGAACCTGCCTGCCTCTGAGTTCTGATTTCTATGGGTGCATTACTTGGAATGACAGTTTATGTTTGTCATCAGGATCACCTCAATGGTGCAAATGGGTGTGGAGCCTTCTTGGAACTGTTGAAAGGACTGTGTTGTAGATTGGAGATAGGTGTATGGTCATATCCTGCCCCTCTGTTGAGAGAAGGCTGTTCAATTTTGACATAGTTGGCCTCTTTGACTTCTCTTTCAAGCCAGCAGTCCCCTCTGTCTAAAATGTGCACTCTGCTGTCTTCAAAAGAGTGGCCTTTGTCTTTTAAATGCAGATGGACTGCTGAATGTAGCCCTGATGGGTTTGTTCTCCTATGTTGTGCCATGTGTTTATGAAGTGGTTGTTTTGTTTGTACAGATCTGCACATGGCTCACTGCATTGTCCTGCATATATCCCGTTGCTCAGTTTGTGTCTGGATGTTTTATCCTCGGGGTGGACAAGCTTCTGCCTTAGTGTATTCTCGGGTTTGAAGTGTGCACGTATGTTGTGTTGGCTGAAGAGCCTTCTGAGCTTTTCCAATATTCCTGCAACGTATAGAATGACAATGTTGCTTTGTTTATTGTTCTTTTTGTTGTCTGTTATAGAGGAGCTCCTGTAGGGTCTTTTTTGAGATTTGATGAAGGCTCATTTGGGCTAGCCACACGTTCTGAGGACTTCCTTGATACGTTTTTGTTCTTTTTCTTTCCCATCTTTGCTGGTAGACAGGCCTTCAGCTTGGTGGTGTAGAGTTGTGATGACTCCCATTTTGTGCTCCGGTGGGTGGTGGGAATCAAAATGTAAATATTGGTCTGTGTGAATGGGTTTTCTGTAAACTTCAATGTTAAAGCTTCTGTCTTCCTTAATGTGTTCTGCACAATCCAGGAATCCTTAACATCTTCCTGTGTGAATTTGATATATCTGTCCACAGGAAACACAGAAATTGGAAACGTCCACCAAACATTTCAACTCTGTTGTCAGAAAGTCCAGTTGCCTCTTGAAAAAGCACATTTGGGATGTGCATTAAAAAAAAGTGGCTTTTCAAAAATCTTTTCTTCAACATGTCCTTGTCTGGCTCGCAGCTCTGGGATTTTTCTGGTGCCAACTTTGTGTCTGCTTAGCTTTTTTTGAGGCCAGCCTGGTTTGCTACCTGCTGATATATGCCAACGCATCTCGTAACAGCTTCAATTGTATTAATTAATCTTTTGCCTTTTATCTGTAACTATGTAACATAGTTTTATTTGTAACTATGAGGGTCTCAGTTGAATTTATGTTCTACCTATCCTGACCTATACAGAAAAGGTATTTAGTAATCGCCTCTTTCTACTTCGATTTATCAAGGAAACAATAGTTTAATTATACTTTATTTTTTCATACTTTTCCTCTGCTAAATGGTTCTTTCTTTACTTTTTTAATTGTGGAATCTTAAATGCTTTCCACCTACTGACAATACATCATCAAAGTATGCACATTTTTCTGGCTTTGGCATATGTATGTATGTATGTATGTATGTATATGTGTGTGTGTTACAACCCCTGGTATGCCCAAATATGGGAGGGAACTCACTCCTCCCTCTTTCTGTCCTTCGGCTCATCACATAAACCATCCAGGCAGAAACCCATATTTTTATTTTTACCAAATATCTGGAAACCAGCCCTAGCCAACAAACGAACACCACCCACCACCCAAGCCGTTACAATACAAAACAACAATGCACACACAGCCAGCACCAATCAGCAACAATCTACCAATCATGATATAACCACACAACCAATCATTCCACTTACTGAAACAAAGCCAGCACCCCATCCCCTCCCACCAAGATTTACAGAAAGACGGCAGCTCCGTTCCCATTTTAAGCCCAAGCTTGAAGATGGCAGGTGAGATCTTGCTGAAACATTGCGAAGACAATTTCAATCTTACACGGGAAAAGACCCGAATACAACAAAACCAGGATACCTACACCCGTGAAAATCTACGAAAACACACACACACACACACACACACACACACACATATACACACACACACATACACACACACACACATACATATATATACATATATATACACACACTTTTTGCTACATTAACAGGATATGCTTAACAAACAAATGCCAAAAAATACAGGATGATATTCAAAGATGTATTTTTGTCAGGTGCAATTTTACAATGCTGTGTGGCATATCATTATAAAGCATTCAGAATGGCAAGGCAAATAAAGCTATAGTAGCACAAACCCATGGTGGGATTCAAATTTTTTTACTACCAGTTCTGTGGGAATGGCTTGGTGGGCGTAGCTTGGTGGGCATGGCAGGGGAAGGATACTGTAAAATCTCCATTCCCACCCCACTCCAGGGGAAGGTTACTGCAAAATCCCCATTCCCTCCCGATCAGCTGGGACTCGGGAGGGAGAGAATAGATGGGGGTGGGGCCAGTCAGAGGTGGTATTGAGTGGTTCTCCGAACTACTCAAAATTTCCACTACCGGTTCTCCAGAACTGGTCAGAACCTGCTGAATACCACCTCTGGTAAAAACGTATGGACTCAGGACTGATTTATGCATTAATGTATTCTCAGTATTAATTGCAATGACAATACAGTATCTCTGAGTTAGGCAGGAATAAGGTGTAGGAATAACCGTTTTGCTTTCTGCAGAAAGAATCCAAATACTGCAGTAATGGAATTGGATAGATTCGACTGTACATTGAAGGTTTGGCATCAGTTCACAACAGCTGAAGTGTAGCAGATGGCAAGAACCAAACATGTAAACAAAAATTGATTAACCAAGCAATGTACATTGGTAAATGTCAAAGGTTTGGAGGAGGGAAAAAGTTTTACCTAGAAACTGCTGTCTAAGGCTTGGAGGGTACACATTTAGAATAGTAGAGATTAAGTTTCTTAGGATTTCATAAACAAAAATAAAACAATAACATTCTGACCTCCATACAGAATCCATGGCCATCTAGTGACTATATAAATGATAGGACTATCTACACATTTTCCTTTGGAAAGATTTAAAGCTAATGGAGAGGGGGAAACCTGTGACTTTAGCCAGGGCAACTACCGTAGCAACTATTTCTTTCTCTTTTTTTGCAAATATCTTTATAAAAAAGATTGAGATGCAAACTAACAAAAAGGAGGCGGGGCAAGAAAAAGGGAATAACAGGACTAATTAAAAATTGACATAAAAAACAGCAAAACCTAACAATTCCTGCTACCATTCTTCATATGTTTTAGTTTCCAGCCCCCCAATCATCTTTGTTGCTCTTCTCTGCACTCTTTCCAGAGTCTCAACATCTTTTTTATATTGTGGTGACCAAAACTGGATGCAATATTCCAAATGTGGACTTACCAAGGCATTATAAAGTGATATTTTAACGTGATCTTGATTTTTTCTATCATTCTGTTAATTCAGTCTAGGATTGCCCTGGCTTTTTTGGTGGCTGCAGCATACTGATGGCTCATATTTAAGTGATTGTCTAGCAGGACTCCAAGATTCCTCTCGCAGTTATTGCTATTGAGCCAGGTATCACCTACTTTATGCCTGTACATGACATAAAGTTGTAGCATAGGATGTTATTCTCTGTAAAATACAGCACTTCTTCACCATGGATAAGGAACACTAGCTGCTGTTTGTAGAGCATATTCTTTGCTTATGGTCTGTACTGCATTTTAGCAAACTAAGTAATTAACATTCATAAAGTAGTAGTTTTGTTCAATGCATAAACGAGATCTATTTATTTGTACAGAAATACAGGGACCACTGCCCATATATACTAGCACAAACTTAAGTCAATGTTGTTATAGTCACTAATCACATTTGTAAAGTTTTGCTTTCATTTTTAATCAATCTCTTCCTGGTGACCATGCCAGGAAAGAAAAATGCCTCCGCTTGTTTATATAACTAATTCGATGTTATGTTGAAATTATATCAGCTGGGAGTAAGTCTAATTGAACTGAAAGGAACTTCATTTAGAACTGATATGTATAGTCTGTGATGCAAATTTGCATTCTTTTGAGAAAATTCACAAGGACATTTTGATGTAAAAAAGTTTAGTACCCTTTTCTTTATGGAGGAATGATATAACAAAGATGCTGCTTTTATATTCAGAAATGTAATAATAAACACATCAAACTGATTGTAGAGGATAAAAGAGATAAGAGAAATAAACACATAAAAATGTTTTCATATGATGCTATGTGCCTGAAATATATTTTTTTTCCATTCACTACTCAGTGTATTTCTACAATCTGCCCACTGCACCTCAAAAAGAAATTGAATTATGACTTCCTATTGGACCCAAAATAGATTGGACTACCACAGGGAGATGTTATGAAATGACATTTAGTAAAAGCTGTTCCCTGTTCCATTGCACAATACCCTGTGGTGTCCTTCTTGCTAGTTATTGATTAACTTCATTCAATGCAAAAAGCTTCTTTTTGAGTTTGGGATTGAGATGTCATAATCAAAGAAAGTCATTGATTAGTGAGACAGATGACACAAAACTTCTTCAGTAGTGTCTTGAATTTTATGGTAGTGGCATAAGAAAATAGAAGCTAACTTTAAAATGTTGACAAAATCACACACACAAAAAACTTTAATGTTTTGTACAATTACAGGGCTCAATAAAATAACTAGACAAGATGTACTGAACTCAGGAAGACACTTTAAGAGAAAAGCTGGGGATAAAATGGCAAATATACAATATATTTTGCCATATTTCAGGTGAGTAGGAAAAACAACAAACATTAGTGAGACAAAAGCAAGAAGTAGAGTAGAGTATAAGTATTCAACAAATGTAATATAATAGCAAATACAATAAAGATAGCCCTCTTGTTGAAGGTTTTAAAAGGTCCTAAAAGCAGGAAAGTTATGCACTCTCATGTATTCTGTTGCTATTATTACCGAAACTGTTCAGAATCAGATATATAACAAACAGCCTACATTGGTCATTTTGGACTTGAAAAAGGAACAATTAAAAAGATAATTTAATGAATTCCAGTTCGCTGACCTTTACTTTAAGAGAAGGTTGATGTCTGGAGTGCTATTCAACAGGTTCGGACGGGTTTGGGCGAACTGGTAGCAGTGATTTGAATTGGTTCGCCAAATTGGTAAATACAACCTCTGACTGGCCCTGCCCACGCCTGCCCACTCACCCTCTCACCCCTTCTAGCCGCTCACCCCTTCTGGCCGTGCACTGCTCGCCCCTTCCAGCAGCTCGCCGCTCACTGCTCGCCCCACCTACCTACCCTGCCCTATATTTGTTGCCTTTGCCACGTGGCTCAGCTACTCACCTCGTCAGCTCTGCTCAGCTCACCAAAGGTAAGCAATACATGCTGCCTGCTTGCCCTTCACCTTGAGTTGGGGCCCAGGGATGTGCCATTCCCCGAGGCCCTGCAGCCGCCACTTGCTCATCTCAGCCGGGTTGGGGAATCACCATTTCCCAGCTCCGGCCTTGCCCATGCTCCCCTATCTTCATGCCTTGGTGGTAGTGGTGAGGACATGGCAAGGCTCACCCGCCTTTTGCGCCAAGAAGCCTCCAGCCACCAGCAGTCATTTTTGGCTGCCTTCTGAGCAGCTCCGCTGCAACGCTGTCCCTCTGGTTGCTGCTGTTCTCCTGGCCAGGTCCGGTACAAGCGGCCCCAGCAGGCAATTGGATGTGTGTGCACCGTGCAGATGAGCCCAATTGCCTGCTGGTGCTGTTCTCGCCCAGGCCCGGCTAGGAGATCATCAGCAGCCAGAGGGATGGCATCACAGCAGAGCTGCTCAGAAGGAAGCTGCTGAGTGCAGTTTTTAATGTACGATCCCAGGAGTGAGCGGGGGGACTATAAAGGCTCCACTGTGAAGGGGGTGAGAAAAGTTCAGCTTCTCTCTGCCACAACATTCAACATGGCTACTTCTCTCCTCCTTCTTGAGCTCATACAGACAGAACAAACATGAAAAGGAGGCAAGAAGCAGCCAGGTTGAATGCTAGAATACTTGGCTGGCCGAACTTTTCTGTCGGTTCTGTGGTTGCAGGAGGCTTCAGTGAGGCCTGCGCCAGTGGTGGGTTTCAAAATTTTGTAGAACCTCTTCTGTAGGTGTGGCCTGCTTTGTGGGAGTGGCTTGCCAGCCATGTGACCGGGTGGGAGTGGCTTGCTGGGCATGTGACCAGGGGAGTGGCTTGCCAGCCATGTGACTGAGTGGGAATGGCTTGCCAGCCATATGACTGAGAGGGCATGGGCAACTTGTAAAATGTGGTGAAACTCACTTAACAACGCTCTTGCTTAGCAACCAAAATGTTGACTCAGAAACTCGGGTATTTGAAGCACGCAGGTCTTAAAGCTGTCAAGTTACAAGACCCTTGCACCCCAACCCTTTAGAAAAAAAGCCCCAGGGGTGTTCAAACTTGACAGCTTTAAGACTTGTGGACTTCAACTCCCAGAATTCCTCCTCTCGCTCTTCATCTTGATGATGTGCAGATGGGCGGGGGGTGGGGAGGGAGCTGGAACCAGTTCTAAATGGCACTGTAGATTTGTGAAACCTCTTTTATAGAAGAGGTTAGAACTGGCAGGAACCCACCCCTGGTCTGCACGCATGCGTGGAAGGGAGGGGGGGTTGTGCACGCAAACGCAGAGGGGGAGGGCATTGCATTATGGATGTGGTCACGCACGAACGCTATTGCGCGGGTGCACCCTTTTGGCACCCGAGTACAAAAATGTTCGACATCACTGCTATAGAACATTCAATAATACATTTGCTATTTCCTCTTCCTTGTAGTGTTACTAAAATGCTCTTGAGTGAACTCTCATCATAAATTTTTTTGGATCTCAATGCATCTGTACCCTTCTATATGTATATGTATGTATGCAGATATGTTTCTGTGTATATGTGTGTGTGGTTTTTTTTTTTTTGTGCATTTGTGTGCACATTCATATTTGATGGCATTCTTCTTCTCTTTATGTCTGGCCTATATTCTTTGGAATAAGCTTTATCCTTGTTATTGCATTGCAATAACAATGTTATTCTATTACACCAGTAATGTTTATTAAATCCTCTACTTTTCAAGGCGCCAGTTTTAAAAGCCTTGATTTGGCTTTCTCGATCAGTTCAAGAATTTATTTCACCTTCCAAACTCCTGCCAGTTGAGGATCAGAATCTTTCAATGTCTGCTTACTATCAGACTTTTATTACTGTTATATATTTTGATCTTTCAATATGATTCTTTTGTAGACTTCCCTCATCAGTTGATACTGAACAAAATGTAGCTTCTAGTGTTCATAATTTGTAATTCCCTTGCGAAGGAAAGTGAATTAGCATCTATATTGTTATAAAGTAAGGTAAAATTTCTTACTTTATATCTCTCTAGTCTAGACAAAGAGAGACGGTAATTCAGGGAAGGTTTGCCTTATCTTCAAGAAGAGCTTCTGGCAAGGGATGAATTGCACCTCACAAGAACTGGGAATAATATATTTGGAAAATGACTGGATCAGCTTATCTGAAGGGCTTTAAACTAAAACTGAGGAAGGAGGCTGACCAATCTTTAGGATCTTTAAAACCTAATCCAAACATAAATCCCTAAGACAACCAATCAAACAAGGAGGTAGAGTGTCTATGGGAAGGAAGAAAAACTCAAATACAGACAAGATGTAGGAAGCATACTCAGAGTCAGCCATAAAAAATTGAGATACCTATGCACTAACTCAAAGTTTTGGGAAAAAACATGGTGAACTTGAACTATTAGTACATGAGTGCAAGTATAGTTGCCATTACTGAAACTTGGGGGGACGAAACTTACAATTGGAATGTAATGATGAAAGGATATAAACTGTTCAAAAGAAACAGACCTAATAAAAGAGGAGGTGGAGTTGCATTATATGTAAGAGATCAGTACCTCTCTACAGAAATGCAAAAAACCAAGGATGAAAGCAGCCTAGAACGTACTGTATATGGGTTAATATAAGAGGAAATTGCCACAGTTGTATACTACAGGCCACCCAATCAAGCAGAAAAATATACTAACCAGTTAACAAATGTATGTAGGAAACAAACCACAGGAGTAATGGGAGACTTTAACCAACCTGACATCAACTGGGAGACAAACTTTACATCAAGTGGGAGATTGAACAGGTTCCTCACCAAAGTAGCTGATGACTTTGTTACCCAACAGGTAGAAGTGGGAACGAGAGGGACAGCTATACTGGACCTAATTGTTACTAACAAAGAAGAAATGATAAATGGGATTAAAGTTGCAGGAACTTTGCGGGAGAGTGAGTGATCATGTCACATTAGAATTCAAAGTAATGCAAACACAAGCAACAAAACAAAATCAAACTAGTGTCTTAGACTTCAAAAGAACCTATTTCAACAAACTTAGAGACAGCTCGGGAAGAATTAACAGAAGGATAGAAGCAAGATCACGTGATGTGTTAGTACCGTGTTATAAGGCCTTGGTAAGACCACACTTCAAGTAGTGCATCCAGTTTTGGTTACCACAATATAAATATACCACAATATAAAAAAGAAGTTGAGAGTCTGGAAAGAGTGCAGAGAAGAGCAACAAAGATTATTTTACATGGATGGTTTCAAAAAAGACTGGACAGTCATTTGTCTGAAATGGTATATTGTCTCCTGCTTGAACAGGCATTTGGACTAGAACAGGGTTCCCCTGGGTTGCAGCCTGTTCAAAACCGAAACCGCGGGGTGAAATGGGCAAGTGCACTTGCTTGAAGCACCACTCATGTATGTGGCGGGAAAGCATACGTATGTGCATGAAGTTCCACTTGTGGGAGCAATAGGCACTTGCGCTCATGTGCGAAGTGCCACTCATGTGAACGGTGGATACTTGTGCTCAGGCACGAAGTTCCACTTTTGTGACCAAAGAGTGCTTGTGCTCGAGCAAGTGGAGCTTTGCATAAGAGCACAAGCACCCTCCACTCAAGCGCCCTCCTCTTGGGTGAGCAGTGCTTTGCATGCGAGAGCAAGTACTTGCCACTCACGTGAGTAGAGCTTCGTACATGAGTGCAAGGTCCCTCCACTTGTGCACAAAGCTCCATTTGTGTGAATGGAGGATACCCGTGCACACCACTTGCAGAAATGGAGCTGTGTGCACGCTTGTGCCCCTTCCACTCACATGTTTCCCAGGTCATCAAGCTGGAAAGTTTGGGGACTGCTGGACTAGAAGACCTGCAAAGTCCCTTCCAACTCTGTTTTTCTGGCCTGTTCTTTAAGATTTCTAAAGATGTAGATATTTAGATAAAAGTTTTTAACAATTATGAGCCTGGTTTTTAATGGGTCAGTATTTTTCACACTATGGTCCCTTTGCATATTTTCAGCACATCAGTGGCTTTAATTTCACTTGTTAATTTTTCACTGTTTTGGGATTTTTGAGATTGGGGAACAATAAACATTTCTTTTTGCTCACTTTTCCAGTAAAACCCAGAGGTGTAATGTTCTTTTTTCAGTGCTTTTTCAGTGTTTTTATCTTTAAAACTGGGGAGGTAGCAGGATAGGAAGGAAAGGCAGATCTAATTGTCAGCCTGATCTCATACCATGATCAAATAACTTGTTCATTGACTTTGCATACTTTCTTCAGAATGACCACACTTACCCAGATGGAAATGTCATTTCCCCTTGCTCTGAATTTAAGCAGGAAGGGAAATATGTGTTTTACTGTTTAACATAGTTTATGTTTTATTGAGGTTTCAAGCAAAATACACACAATTTTATCAATATATGTTAAAAAGCAAATTATCCTAGCAGATTTCCTCCTCTTCTTCCAGCTGGAGCAT
The DNA here is from genome assembly GCF_964273705.1 of Natrix helvetica. Lineage (NCBI taxonomy): Eukaryota > Metazoa > Chordata > Lepidosauria > Squamata > Natricidae > Natrix > Natrix helvetica. The sequence continues at coordinate 249,658,648 of NC_138552.1, forward strand.
AAAGCCCAGGCTTGTACAAAACAGTAGGGAGCAGGAGAAGCTCATGTAGCCCATTAAGACATGTAAGAAGCTGCTTTATATTCAGTCACAGCATTCATCCATGTAACTCAGTACAGATGGCCCTGACTGGCAGTAGCTTTACAAAAAATCAACCAGGACTTTTCCCTGCCATACCCAGAGAAGCCAAAGCTTGAACCTGAGATCTCCGCACACAAAGCAGGTGCACTGCAATACAGCTTTGGCCATTATTCAGTGATGCTTATTATCAAGTGACTATGCAGTTCAATCTTGCACATTTAACCTGTGATTCTCAACCTGTGGTCCTTGGATCCCCTAGGGGCCCATGATGTTTTCACGGGGGGTCCATGAAAGCTTGAAGAAATGTTATGATTTAAAAATCTGGAATTAAGTCTTGGTGGTCCGTGGTCACAAGAAGTATTTAAAGAGGGTCTGTGGTGAAAAAAAGGTTGAGAACCAGTGAACCAGGAGGTAAATGTTATTAACATTATAGTTACAAATGCTCACTCTGCATCTCATTCTGACCAATGAGATTTACATCCAGCTTAATAATGCGCAGAGGTTTGCAGCCTTGAAATCAATGCTAACTTGCTATCTTCACACGGATATAGCCTCAGTGATATGGGTGTCAGAAATGTACCGAAAAAAATGGATTCTAGCTGTTTGAGTCGAATAGGAGGCAACTAGCAGGAAGAGAATGAGGTACTTTCTCTTCCTTGAAAAATGGAAAAGAAAATATTTAAGGTTTTCCACACTTTGTAAAATGGACAAGGTTGTATCACAGTAGGCTTTATGTTTTACAGGAACAGCTAAATGTATTGGTACTCTTCTCTTTTCCCCCAAGAATCCCAATTTGCTGTGAAATAAGTTGAATTGATATAGATAAATGGCATCCACCATTCTTCATTCTATAGCTTATAAATTAGACACTTTGCTTTTGATGTATGACTTAATCATTTCAACTTATTTCATAGCAAATAGAGCTTCTTTGGAAAAAAATGGAGGCCACAACTACAATATTTTTATGTTATACTGCGTGCCCTCTTACAGTATGTCAGGGGAATTCTCCTAGGTAATTAGCATTACACCAACAAGAAGCATCCGGCAACATTGGGATTGTCTTGCTTTGGGCAAGAGCACTTCTATATCCAACACAATCACAAGGCACCCTCATTAGTGGAGAGCAGGAATGCATGATGTTAGCCTTAATTCATCCCCAATCAGAAGCTAATGCAACTTTGCTTTCTGGTTCTGCCTGTAAATAGTCGTATCTATCCTACTGTTCAGTTCACAGTTAGACCAATTAACCAATGGAACAACTTGCCTCCAGAAGTTGTGAATGCTCCAACACTGAAAGTTTTTAAGCGAATGGACAACCATTTGTCTGAAATGGTATAGGGCAGTGATGGCTAACCTTTTTCTAAAGGTGTGCCAAAACTGTGTGCGTGCGTGCTGTTGCGCATGTCTGTGTGCCCACTCACCTGCACATGCGTGAGTGACCATCCACCGTGCATGTGCAAGCAACCCCCTGCATGGGGAAGGGGTAATTTTTGCCCTCTCCAGGCTCTGGATGCTTTCCTGCAGCCTGGGGAGGGCAAAAAAGGCCTCCCCCAGCCATCCGGGGGGGGCACAAATGAGCTGGCTGGCACGCACATGCGCGCCAGAGCTAAGGGCTGCTGAGGGCTGCCGTGCTGGTAAATATGGCTCTGCATGCCATAGGTTTGCCAACATGGGAACAAACGTCTGGTTGGCCTGTTGGGCCGTTTTTCGTCCTCCACAGGCTTCAGGAAAGCCTCCGAACTTCCAGTTTGGGTCATTGGACCTGTTTTCTGCCCTCTCTAGGATCCGGAAGTTTTCCTGAAGCCTGGGGAGGGTGAAAACGGCCTCCCCCGGCCTTCTGGAAGGCTTCAAATCAGCTGGCTGGCATGCGCATGTGCGCTGGAGCTGAGAGTTGAGAGCTGCCAAGAGCTGCTGTGCCAGCAAATATGGCTCCATGTGCCACCTGCGGCACGTGTGCCATAGGTTCGCCATGATGGGTATAGGGTTTCCTGCCTGAACAGGGGATTGGACTAGAAGACCTCCAAGTTCCCTTCCAACTATTCTATTCCATTTCATTCCATTCCATTCCGCTCCGCTCCGCTCTATTCTATTCATGTAATGTGCTTCAATTCCTTCTTTAGCATAAATCTATTTCAGTTGGTTGTTCTGGCCTTCAAAACCCAATTCCCTTCCATTGCACCACATGGTTACTGTGCCCTAGATACCGGCCAGCATGATTCTGACCTGGTGCTCCATCTGTTTCTTTCTTTTCATTCCCCCCTCAACTCCCCCCCCCAAAAAAAACCAATGACACAACAAACTGTATGTTTTCCATGAATCTATCAATTGATTTTTTAAGAAGATGCAGTCTTTTGTTTAGTTTCAAGGTAACTTGTATAAAAGGAGCCTTTGGGGGAAATTAATGAACACTTTTCGGTCATGCTCAAACAATGAAACAGCAACCAACTTTGATGAGCATTTCAACGAATCACCGTCTCATGATAAGCAGTTCATGTATTCCTTAATGCTACCTTGCAATATTGCAGTTTACAGTACTAGCTTCATTTCTTCAATTAGTAGTATCATTAAGCTTTATTACTACTAGTCAACATTTACCATACAATGCAGTGTGCAGGTCAATTCCTGCAGTGCAGAGGCACTGTTTGGTTGAAATAATAAAACTCTGTAGAAATTTCCACTGTAAGCACATTTAGGTGTGAATGTCCATCTAGAAGCAATTTAAACTAATGATGATGCAGAAATATGAGGGTACAGCAAGCAAAACTATTCAGTCGGGATTCATAGCAGCTCATAGTCCAGATTAAACATCCTGCTAGATTGTCCTCAAGTGTCATAATCTAGGTGGAATTTATAGGCCAGAAGAAGCTTGATGTTGTGATACAGAATTTCCATTAACTAATGCTAGAAAAGCCATCCTTGAGATTGCCTATAATACTTCCAGGTCTCAGTAGCTGCCTAATAATGAAATTAGTAAAAATTTGGAATACGGTACGTATTTGTATTGAATACGTCTATTAGAACCCCATCCAACAAAATGAATTTCAGTGTGGAGAAGAGCAAAGTTTTACATTTAGGCAGGAAAAATCAAAGGTATAAGTACAGATTAGGTGAGACCTGGCTCAAAAATAGTAACTGTGAGGAGGACCTTGGAGTCCTAGTGGATGATCACTTAAACATGAACCAGCAGTGTGCAGCAGCAGCAGTCAAAAAAGGTAATACAATCCTGGGTTGTATAAACACAGGCATAGAATCACGATCACGTGAAGTATTAGTACCACTTTATAAAACCCTAGTAAAACTCCACCTGGAATTCTACAACCAGTTTTGGTCACCATACTACAAAAAAGATGTTGAGACTTTGGAAAAAGTTCAGAGAAAAGCAACTAAGATGATCAAAGGCATGGAGACTAAAACATACGCAAAACGGTTGCAGGATTTGGGTTTGGCTAGTCGAAAGGAAAGAAGAATTAGGTGTGACATGATAGCAGTATTCCAGTATTTGAGGGGCTGTCACAAAGAAGAGGGGGCAATTTATTTTCCAAAGCACCAGAGGGTAGGACAAGAAACTGTAGGAAGTTATCACCCAGCCCTCTCCCAGAAAATGAAATATCCTAGGAAATATAGAAAAGGCAGAATATTTCTCTAGATGTGAAAAGGGAGAAACATTTTGAAGACAGAATAGCTCCCTGCAGCTTCCTGCCCCCACCCACTTTGTCAATGGGCCATTAAGGCCAAGCCAGTCCCTTTACATAATAAAGAGTTCTCCCCTTCAGCTCCAGGAGGATGGGATTAAGACATGATAATATTGGCCCTTTACCCAACTCACCACATGGCATCTGAGAACTCAACCAAACCTGGATTCAAAACGCAGCCCAGTGAGTTGCCCCTGCATGGCCCCATGGGCGTCTGAACAATCAATCAGAATACAAGCTGAAGATCAAAGGCCAGAGGGGGCATAAAACCAGGGACTCAGCTTCTCTTCCTTCCTTCTCTTTTTCTCCACCAACATTGAGGCATGTGATCATCTTTTCTGTTCAGGACTCAAGCTATGTGGTCCTGTCCACCATTAAAACCATCTTTCCAAGCAGCCTCCATGTCTCCAGTGTCTTTTTCCCCACTTGGAGCCGAACCCAGAAGGACATTTCTTCCAACAAAACAATGGCTGGAATCTAATCTAAAGTAAAGTTCTACATTTAGGCAACAAAAACGAAATGCACAGGTACAGTATAGGTGGTACCTTGCTCAACAGTAGTAACTGTGAAAGGGATCTTGGAGTCCTAGTGGACAACCATTTAAATATGAGCCAGCAGTGTGCAGCAGCTGCCAAAAAAGTCAACACAGTTTTAGGCTGCATCAACAGAGGGATAGAATCAAGATCACCTGAAGTGTTAATACTACTTTATAATGTCTTGATAAGGCCACACTTGGAATACTGCATTCAGTTTTGGTCACCACGATGTAGAAAAGATGTGGAGATTCTAGAAAGAGTGCAGAGAAGAGCAACAAAGATGATTAGGGGACTGGAGACTAAAACATATGAAGAATGGTTGCAAGACCTGGGTATGTCTAGTTAATCAGTGGAACAGCTTTCCTCCAGAAGTTGTGAATGCCCCAACACTGGAAGTCTTTAAGAAGATGTTGGATAGCCATTTGTCTGGAACTGTGTAGGGTTTCCTGCCTAGGCAGGGGGTTGGACTAGAAGACCTCCAAGATCCCTTCCAACTCTGCTATTGTATTGTATTGTATTGTATTGTATTATAATCAAAAAGAGAATCAACCTCGAATTAAGGAGAAACTTCCTAACAGTGAGGACAATCAATCAGTGAAATAGCTTGCCTTCAGAAATTGTGGATGCTCCATCATTGGAGATTTTTAATAAGAGACTATACAGTCACTTACCTGAAATAATATAGATTTATTTATTTATTTATTATTTATTAATTCAATTTATAGGCCGCACCCTCTCCACAAAGGGACTCGGGGCGGCATACAACTCAATATACAAATAAATGACAAGGAGGAGGTAATCAAAACATTGTACAATTCATAAATAAATAATCATAAGTTAAAAACAACACAATAAAATTTAAAACAATTAAAATACCCCAAAAATCAGTTAGTTTAGATTTAAAATTGTCCAGGGGGGATTAGAAAATGTAGTTGTAATTCAAGCCAGGCCAGCTAGTTGGAACAGGTGGGTCTTGAGTTTCGTGCGGAAGGAGCGGAGATCGGTAGTTGTCCTAATGTCGGGGGGGAGGTCATTCCAGAGGGCTGGGCCCATCACAGAGAAGGCCCTTCCCCTCGGCGGCGCCCTCTGGCATTGCTTAGTGGATGGCACCTGGAGGAGTCCCTCTCTGTGAGAGCGAATTGGTCGCAGGGATGTATGGGGCAGGATACGATCCCGCAAATAACTAGGTCCCGTGCCATGGAGCGCTTTAAAGATGGTGATCAACACCTTGAAACGCACCCGGAAGGCTACAGGAAGCCAGTGCAGCTCGCGCAGGAGAGGTGTCACATGGGAGTACCTTGTACTCCCCATAACTGCCCGCGCGGCCGCGTTCTGGACCAACTGCAGTCTCCGGGTGCATCTCAAGGGAAGCCCCATGTAGAGAGCATTACAGTAATCCAGACGGGACGTCACCAGTGCATGAGTGACTGTGCGAAGGGCATCCCGGTCCAATAGGGGGCGCAATTGGAGCACCAGGCGAACCTGGTGGAACGCCCCCCTTGCCACGGCTGCCACATGGTCATCCATAGACAGCCGGGCATCTAGGAGGACGCCCAAATTGCGCGCCCGCTCCACGGGGGCCAGTTGCTCGCCCCCGATGGCCAGCGATGGAATCAGCTGGTTGAACCGGGGGGCCGATAGCCACAGCCACTCCGTCTTGGAGGGGTTGAGTTTAAGTCTGTTGTCTCCCATCCAGACCCGTATGGCTTCCAAACACCGGGACATCACGTCAACGGCCTCGTTGGGGTGGTTCGGGGTGGAGATGTACAGCTGCGTGTCGTCAGCGTACAGATGGTATCCCACCCCAAAACCACAGATGATCTCACCCAGTGGTTTCATGTATGTGTTGAACAGGAGGGGCGAGAGGACCGACCCCTGTGGCACCCCACAAGTGAGCGACCTTAGGGTCGACCTCTGCTCCCCTGCCAACACACATTGCATCCGGTCAGAGAGGTAGAAGCAGAACCACCGTAAAACGGTGCCTCTTACCCCCAGCCTCTCCAGCCGGGGCAATAGGATACCATGGTCGATGGTATCGAAAGCCGCTGAGAGGTCTAATAGAACCAGGATAGAGGAACAACCCCTATCCCTGGCTCTCCAGAGATCATCTACCAACGCGACCAAGGCTGTCTCTGTGCTGTGCCCGGGTCGGAAGCCGGACTGGCGCGGGTCTAGATAATCAGTTTCCTCCAGGTGACATGAGAACTGTATAGCAACCACACTCTCTACAACCTTCGCTAGAAAGGGAAGGTTGGAGACAGGACGATAATTTGCTAGCTCAGTTGGGTCCAGAGAAGGCTTCTTGAGTAAGGGCCTCACAACCGCCACTTTCAAGGCGGCTGGTAGGAACCCCTCGCTCAATGAAGCGTTCACTAGTCCCAAGAGCCAGCCTCGTGTAACCTCCCAGGATGCCAGTACAAGCCAGGAGGGACATGGGTCCAATAAACATGTGGTGGCTCGCAGTCGCCCACGCAACCTGTCCAAATCATCGGTGGCAACAGAGTCAAACTCCTCCCAGAATGGTCTCTCAAGACTGGCCTCGGACGTCTCCCCTGGATCACTGAAGGAGACCCATTCCCTCCGTATCTGAGCGATTTTATCCTGCAGATATTCCCCAAATTCCTCTGCCCTGCCCTGCCCTGCAAGGGGGCTTCCCGCGGCCTCTGTGACAGGAGGGAGCGGGTCACCCGAAACAGGGTGGCAGGGTGGTTGTCTGCGGATGCAATGAGAGCGGCACAGTATCAACGTTTGGCCACTCTCAATGCCACAAGGTATCTCCTTAAATAGGTTCTTACCTGTGTTCGGTCAGATTCGGAGCGAGAGGATCTCCATCTGTTCTCTAGGCGTCTCTTGTGGCGTTTCATCACCCTCAGCTCCTCGGTAAACCAAGGGGCCAGGGTGGATCTTTGCCACAGGAGAGGCCGCAAAGGCGCAACCCGGTCTAAGGCCCCGGCGGCCACACTATTCCATGCGGCTACCAGGTCCTCCATCCAGGAGCGGGTCAGGTCGACAGGAAGTGGCTCAAGCTCCGTCTGGAACCTATCTGGATCCATCAGGAGCCTGGGGCGGAACCGTCTAGGACATTCTGGTTCCGCCTCCCCGCGGTGGGTGTAGTGCCAGGGAAGTCAAACCGGAGAAGTGAGTGATCTGACCATGACAGGAGTGTGATGACTAAGTCCCCTATTCTCAGATCACTCGTCCACTGGCCAGAGACAAAAACAAGATCCAGTGTGTGGCCTCCCTCGTGCGTGGGGCCCTGAATTAATTGAGTCAGGTCCATGGCTGTCATGGAAGCCATGAACTCCCGGACCACCTCGGATGCTTCTCCCATCGACGGCAAGTTGAAATCCCCCATAACTAACAGTTCGGGGGTCTCAACTGCCATCTCTGCGATCAGCTCGAGGAGTTCGGGCAGGGCCGCTGATGTATAGCGAGGAGCCAAGTATACAATCAGCAGGCCCAACTGTCTACCTGGGCCCCATCTCACGCCCAGAGACTCACACCCGGATGTCTGTGGCACAGTGAACTCTTTCGGTTCCAGACTCTCCCGTATGATCACCGCTACCCCACCACCCCTACCCTGGGCCCGTGGCTGGTGGAATACACGGTAGCCCGGTGGGCACATTTCCACGAGGGGAAGACCTCCCTCGTGGCCCAACCAGGTCTCCGTTATTCCTGCGAGGTCTGGTTCCCCCTCTGAAATCAGATCTTTTATGAGGGGGGCCTTGTTGACAACAGACCTCGCATTACACAGCATCAGCCTCAGGCCCTGGCTCTGAAGATCCTGACCACCTAGTATGCGGGGGTTGGTACAAGTGACCGGGCGTGTCCAGCGACAAGTGACCGTGCGTTCTCCTGCTTAAGTAGGAGGCTGGACTAGAAGACCTCCAAGGTCCCTTCCAGCTCATTCATTGTATTCTAGTACCTCATGTAGCCCTTAAGATTGTCCTTTTGGGGCCTTTTGAATTCAGTGTAAAAAAATTTTCAATGAAACATTAAGTGTTTTGAGCATAAAATATTTTTCCAAATATTTCCCGGAGTGGTTTAATGTCTTGATTTCTTTCTCCCACTTTTAATCTTAAATAAGCTCCCCATATCCTCCCTCGGGCAGATTGTGCAATTCTGCCAACTGAGGCTAAAATTTCATGCATTTGGGAAAGTGGCTTAATTCAATCCACAGATGCTTGCTTCATATTAAGGCTCTTAGGCACGCTTCCTGGACTCTACTTCCCATTTGATTCAACGGGGTTTGCTTTTTTAAAAAAAGTAAGCATACTCTACTGGAAAGCCCGGACAGAAACATCTACCACCTTCAGGCCATTTTGTCTTCCAAAGGTAAACGGAGGCCCTCGGTGTTTTCCTATTGGTTGGCAATGATGTAATGCAGCAGAACATACGGGTATCTCCCCTCCCTTCCTGGTAAGTACTTGAGAGAAGGCCGCTCCAGTGTTTAGCCAATCAAAAACAAGAGTCCATTATGGCCTTGGGGAGTGGAGTAGGGAGGGCAACTAGTTCGATTGCTTTTCAAACACCGCCTCGTTCTCATTCCCCTCCACCCCGCCTCATTTGCAGCCCTACCCAATCAGAATCCGTTATTGACATTAGCCTATACGGCTATTTGAGAAGCTCTTTTAAAGGACACGGAAGCTAGGTAAGATGGACATCTTTCTTAGCCAATTGAATGACGGTAAAATATAAAGGCGTGCTGGGGGGGGGGAAATCCGTGTATGTTTTGTAAGAGAAAGAAGTAGCAGGGAACGGGGCGGGGTGAATAAGTAAATTGGCACTCGTGTGGCACCAATGAAGCTTCATACTACATAACCATGTAGCTTTCTAGAAGCACATAGATGAGGGCGGGAACCTGACGTCTCTTGACCAATTGATGCGAAGTTGAGAAAGAGACTCGTAGCCAACGGGCGTTGTTTTATAAATGGCAAATAAGTTAACCAATCGGTATTTAGAATGTGAGGTTGGACAGGTGAGCGATCCAATGGAAATGTGGGCGGGGAACAGAGCGTTTGAGTGACCGTCATTGCGACCAGTAAAAGTAAACCTTTTTCTTTTTTAAAAAAAAATACCGGTTCGACACACTCTCTCCAGCTCTCTCTCTCTCTCGCTCTCCGAGGCTCTGGTAAGGGAGGGGGCTCTTGTCCCCTCCTCCCACCCGGTGCATTCTGACGTTGCGCGGCAGGGAAGGAGGGAGGGCCTAGTAGCGGCCGCTGGGATACAGGCTTCCAACATGTCTGCGCTGCTGGCTGCGCTTGGATTGCGAAGGCAGAGGCCGACGAAAGGAGAGGCCGCTGCGTGAGGAGGGGAAAGTAGAAGAAGGCGGCGGGTCGAGCTGTAGCCTGACCCGACTCGAAGTCTCAGTGGGAGAGACGGAGGCTCCTTCGCGGGCGGTCGCGGAGTTTTTAGGCAAGCTAAGAGTCTGCGGCGCCAGGTACAGGCCCGGGCCGGCTCTTTCGGAGGGAAGGATTGCGGGGCGGGGAATGGGCGAAGGCTGACGGGGAGAACGAGGCCTTGTCAGGCGGGAGACGTTGAGCGCAGCAAAAAAACAAAACAAAACACCGAACCGACGCAGAATGGAAGGAAGAGGGAGGACGGCCTCGGCCTCCGCTGGTGTTGCGGGCAGCAGCAGCAGCCGCGGGGCGGAGGGGGGGGCGAGGAGGGAGGAGAGAAAGCGCAATGGGTGAATTTGGATCTGCGCTGTAAGGCCGGGGGTGGTGGTGGGGAGAGATGGAAGGGGTCTTCGGTCGGAAGAGCAGGATGGAGACGGGCGGGCTCTGGAGGCTCGGATCCTAGGCCCCTCGTGGCCGATTGCGGCTCCTCCACGGGGGCCTCCGGGGTGGGAAGGCGCAGTTTGGGATGGAAGGCAGCTTTTGATGGGATGTGGGCTGGATGAGCGAGATCTCGCGGTTCCCTGCCTTGGATGGGAAGGAGAGGCCTGGGCGGACGGAGGACCTTTTTCTCCAATACATATTAAGGCTCCGTTATTTGGATGTCGACCACAGGGTGGAATTTTATAGTTATTCCAACATCATCATCATCATCATCATCATCATCATCATTATTATTATTATTATTATTATTCTTATTATTATTAATTCAATAGGGTATGGCCTCCCCGATTTGCTGATCTGGAGAAATACGCGAACCTCTGGAATGTACAATCTCTGCAGGGGCGGTTCTGGGATTAATGCAGGTTGGGAACTAATGTTGCCAACGGGATAAGTGTCTCCATGCTGGCCCTGAAGTACATAGCCCCACATTGCTCGTAATTTTAGGGATGGACGCAGTAGTGAAATCTATATCTTTTGGCGGTTGATTGGAATTCAGAACTGAGGGCTGCTTTTTTATTTGCTGACTAATTTACTTTTATTGATAGGCGTTACAAAGTGATTTTAAACTTTACTTTAATAGAAAGCATGTCTAATGTAAGCTGTTTTTTTAAAAAAAAATTGAAAATCTAATTTCAATCCCATAAGTGATTCTCTGTAGTTTTTGTATTGCTGTCTATACCTTCGTTTTAAGGGAGTACAAGTGGAAGACAATTTTCTAATTTTGCATAATGATTGGAAAAACTAAGATGGTGACTAGAAAGTTGAAGAATAGATAGAAATTAACTTGCAGTTGCTTTGGAAAAACATCTTGATATTTCATGAGAAAGTAGTAATATAAAGATGGAGTTATAAATTTGAACTTATTTGTAGCTGGTATTTGATTGTTTTAGTGGATGTATAATTATTTAATCAAAGGATTTAGCATTGTTAAAGGGAGATGCTATTTGTAAGATGAATTATTAGATCAATAATAATTTGAGAATTTTTATTCAAGTCATATATTTCCATATATGACTAATGAAATTTATGAGGTATGATTTTTGGCAGAATGAGACAGTGATACAGAGAAAACAGGTATTTGTAGATATGACTATCTTACATAGCCATGTGCCACCTAGACATGCTGTTATCCACATACATCTATTAAACTAGTGAAGTTAATCTGAGTACGGTATAGCTTGCTTAATGTGGATTTACCACAAGACTGGGTTAGGTGTATGTAACTTGTGAAAAAATGTGGGATTAAAAGTATTTAAGAATTTACAGAAAAGAATCATCCTTGAAAGCTTGACATTCTATTAATTTCTTACAGCAGGTAACTTAGCCGTATTTAAAAAGCATCACTATCAGAAAACAATCCCTTTCTATATAGAATTTACCTTTGTATAGTGGTAGTGTTGCGGTTGTTTTGCTGAAGATCCAACTTGAATATATAATAGGATGGCTTTTTTTCCTCTAACATAATTTCTTGAAGCTTTAAGTCCTTAAAAGTTAAGATTGGAATCTCTTGCCATCCATAATATAAACATTATTGTGATTTATCACAGCTGATTAGACAGGAGTTTTCTCTGCCCCCAGTAGGTGGTTTTATTCTGTCACATTATGTTCTTTTTTGCAACTCTTAAGATTGTGTTTTCTACTGGTTAGAGTTGTGAAGACTGTACAATAGGTCTCATTATAATACAGTGGAGGGAATAGAGACATTGCCTAGGGAATGATTAGTTGCTGCCACAACTAATAAATCAAATTGTAAGCTGCTCTGCCCAGTAATCAAATAAGAAATACAAAAAATGTTATAGAATCATTTCTGCAATAACTCTTTATACTAGCATCTAATTATTTTGGTAATATAAAGCCTGACTTAAATTAGGAATATTGCCACAACAGTGGCGACATAATGTTATAAACCAGGGGTGGGGAATGATGGCCCTTTTATGACTTCTGGACTTCAACTCCCAGAATTCCTGAACCAGCCATTCTGGCTCAGGAATTCTGGGAGTTGAAGTCCACAAGTCATAAAAGAGCCAAATCTCTGCTATAAACTCTTAATGTAGAAATTCTGATACCTTCAGACAATCTATGTATAGAAAAAATTGAATTGGGAAGGAGGATTCTTTGTAGCTCTGTACTACAAAAATACTTGCAAATTTTGAATACAAGGTAAATTGATTTTGCATATGCTAAAAGTAGTTTTGTCAATGTTTCAATAAGCTTAGATGGTGCTACAGGCAATATGGCAATATATACAGTTCTTAGAGTTAATATAGCCTTTTAATTAGAATATTGAAGTATTCTGAAATCTCACCTCTAGCAGCTTAATGCAGGTTTGGTATACTTTTAAAATCAATGTAATAGAACAATATTTTGTCTTCCTATGTATTTTATTGTTGTTGTGTGCTGCAGAAAGCAGGTTTTGAATATGTCAACTATGATAGAAATAGCATTTAGGCTAATATACCACCCCATAGTATTTTATAACACTTTCTGGGCGATTTACAATGTAGCAGCAGTATTTGCATATTGTCCAATTATAATGTTCTAACAACTAAAATTGAATAAGAGGAATGATAGCTCACCAAGCTTATCTGTATTATCTAGCTGCCAGCTGTTGACTCCATCTTAGTTTCCTATCAGTGCTACTGATTTCTAGCTTTAAATGGATAGAAAAGGCAATTTTATAAGAAATGTGTAGAAATATTCTAATATTTAATGGTAGTAGAGCATTTTTGGGTTGGACAGGTGGCCTTAACCCACAACCTACTGGTTATGTTTATGAGTATCCCATCTTATTTTTTATCATAACTTTCTATATTGCCTAAAATTTTAGTGAATTATAATCATAAAATACTGTACTTCCTAACTAAGGGCTTCTGGCTATTTTAAACTGGCAATAGTAGTACAATACTGCTAGAATTTATTAATAAAATAGCAATTGGGATGAATAAAGTGATCCTGCAACTTCCTTGAAGAAAAGGATTGCCACTCATGGGCTGGTCCTTACTATGAAATCCTGAATTACTATTAGACCCTACACTAAATAAGCAAAGAAAGCATTCATATTATACAAACTCACAAGAATATCCAAAGCATGTCAGAGGCGTGTTTTTCAGTGGCTACTTTATAACAGTAGAACTTCACTTCTCTGGAGTTCTGCCAAAAGCCAGATAGTAGCTTGACCATTTAAAGCATATGAATTGTTTATGTTTAGAACGAACTGAATATAGCCAAGAAGCCTGGTGTCAGTTTGGCACCAGCTGAATTCTTCCTTAATATTCTCTTATTCCTCAGCTGTGGATTCTACCATACAGACTTGCTGCCCCTCCCCCACCTTTTTCTTTAGTATCCAATGTTAAGGGTGAAGCTATTTTTAGTTCTTTTTCTAATAAATGGTATGCTTTATCTGAATATCTGAAAAAGGGTACTGCAAATTTTCCAGTGGACCCAAACAACTTATACTTTATTATGTCTTAATCATTGAAACTTAATGAAAGCAGTGGCTGCATTGCATTCATACCTTGTTCCTTTGACTTGCCACATTTTTTAAATTAGGAATGAGATTGCAAAGTATCTTGATATTTAATGTTTCATTATTATTATGAAAAAGTACAATGCAAGAGTTCAATAAGGAGGTTCAGAGTATGAATCTCTTAAGGAAAAGTTGCTATTTAATAATAATCAAATTTGGTTTTGAGAAATATACTTTTCACCCTTAGTTTCACTAGATTTCAATAATTAAGACAGACTAATGTCTGCAATGACATGAGAACATTTCAGGCTTTGAAATCAGTGTATTTGTGGTCTGCTTATCTCATGTTCCAATTTTAAATTCTCCTGAAGAAACTGCACACAGCTAGTTTTTCATGGAGTTGAAGATTATGATTCTATAATAAGTTTTATAATGAGCTGTTATAGAATAAATCGGTAGTAAGATCACTGTAAATATAGTGTATGGCAGAAGTGGCAAACAGAGTGAAAGAAGTAAGATAGAAAAGTTTAGTTAGAAGAGTAAAAAAGAAATCTAATTTGCTTTTTTTCCCTTCAGGAACAATCAGGCTACATACCAGATCCCCCCCCCCCCATCATAATTATTTAGATAATAGAAAATATTTAGATAGCAGAAATGAATAGATTTTACTATATGTTTCATTTGCTACTCAGTTAAAGTTACCAAATCATTCAATAATGGATGCTGTTTTAAAGATTCTTGCTCAGTACAGATGTTAGTTATTACACAGAGAGCTGCAGTATACTTGCTAATATATGGAAGCATGCCTACAGAAATAACTAAATCTTTGTAAGCAGCTTTTAAAGTATATGAATAATTTTCCAGCACCTGAGAGTTCAGAAATAATAGCATTTAAAAAAATTGTGTATCTTCTGTAATTTTTGAGCCTGGCTGAAATGTACAGTAGGATGGAAGGCTCAAGGTAGAAATCTGAAGAAATTAAATCTCATTCTATTCTTTGCAAAAGTAATCATTTTTCATTACTTTTAGAGTATTAGGGCCTCTTGAACTTGGGGAATTTCTTATAGGAGCTGAGCCATTTACAAAAGCCCAGAGTGATACTTTCTGCATAATTATGAACTAGTTTATAGTATTAGTTTTGATATATAATAGACATTTCTTTAGCAACTGATTTTATTGGGTGATTTCCTGAACTTCACAGTAACATACACAATATGCCATATATTGTTTCATGTATAATAATAGCCTTAGCATTTTTTCCATATGCATTTTGATTTTTTTTACCCAGCATACTTTTTTTTCCTGCCTCACAACTGCTCAACCTTATGCAAAATGTTGATTTCATTTTTTTTAAAAAATGAGTCTAATCCAGCATTAAATATCAGAAGTTTCTGGTTTTCTATTAATAAACACTTTGTATTTAAATTGCTAAGAACTTTTCAGAGTTCAGTGTAATGAATTGGTTTTGAGGCCACTTAGTATAACTTTGACCTTGAATTATAAAAATAACAAGTCTTATATTCATAGAATCTTTGCATTTGTCATTATGTTCTGCCTATTAGAAAAAACAACATAAGCTCATGCAGCATACTAAGCAGTATTTTACTGTGTTGTGCAGAGAAACCATTCAATTGTGATTCATTCAGTACTTATGTCTTAGTGCACTGTCTCATCCCCCATGATATGCAAGATACGTATACAATTGACCTTTTTTATCAGAATGAGAAATATCCTCACAGATTAAAAAAAGCGAAGAAATCCATCTATATACAGTTTCAACATATTTCATTATAATACAGAAAAGCAGAAATGGCAATATCTAGAAATTATGTGCACAAATAGGAATTTATAGAATTGGAGATTTATAGAAATGGGGAGATGAATGTATATGCTGTGGAAGATAGGTATGCAGTGCATAGAAAGGGAACCTGAATCCAGGAAAGGCACAGAGACATGCAGAAGCAGAGGGAGTTTTGAATAGGGTGGATAAAAAATTTTTTTTTAAAAAATAAAATGCATCAGATTTTTAAAAATTAAATTGGTTTTTAAATCAAATTTATTTTAATAAATGCTTTTGGAGTAAAATTTTAATGATTGTTTTCTAGTTAAGATACATTAATAATTTAGTTTATTCAACCTGAAATGGAGCTTAGTTGTGTAGTATGAGGCTGTATATTTGGTAAAATCATTCAATGAATCCAACCATGAGATAAATCATAAAACACTTTATCTCATTGTTTTGCAAATCTTTATATACTACAAACTGTATGATTGAAGAGAAATGCATCTGTACTAGTGAGGAGGAAGGGCAAGCAGTAAAAATGAAAGTGAAACCTAAGCAGCTTATAAATATAATACTAAAAAGCACCTGTCATTTCAGATCCATCATGGCAGTGCCTGTTAGCGGGCATCCACTCATCTGCTACCTGCCACGTCCCTCACCTTGCTTTGTCACTGAAGTTACAATTGTTTATAACAATGGTAATTAAGCAAACACTGCAGTTGTTAGTTGAATGCCACATTAAGCAAATCCATTTTCCTCAATAGATTTTTTTTTGCTGGAAATTGTTTTCATGTGACTCAGAGACGCTGAGACATTGGAAACAGCAATAAAGGTGAGCTGTTGCCAAGCATCTAGAATGTGATTGCAGGAGTGTGTGTAGCCATCGTAACTCCGAAAATAGATTGTAAATAGTTCTGGGAACATCCATTATAACTTCAAATGGTCATTAAGTGACCAGTAATAAGTCGGGGAATAACTGTAATGCTAAAGTTGTTAAATTCAAAATTGCCAATTCCCCTGTGTGCTGCTTGGAGAATCCAAGAATGGATTAACTTCTGTCCGATTGCCTAGAGACTGAGATGAAATCTTTGGCCACGCCTCCTCTGCTCGACTACTTCCAGATTTTCTTCTCATTCAGAGCATAGCAGATGTGTGATCTCTGTATAGATTTAGGCAATCAGACAGCATTTTTCAACCCAACCTGGATTCTTCAACAAAGAAGCAATCACTTCTGAGGAGTTGGGGAAGGCGGATCAGCCGCCACATGGCTTTCCGAGCCCTTCCCGAATTCCATGTGGGCGCTGGTGGCTCGTTCCATGCACCAGTCACTGCATTCCTTCTGTCGCATAGCCCGTTGCTCGGGCATGCTTTGAAGGGAATGTGGCGCACCTTTCAGAGCAATGACCGGCAATGTCGCCTAGGAGCTTCGTTCTTCTGACGATCCAGCTGATATTGCCGCAACCGCCATTATTGCCTACCACTACGCACACAATCTCACAATCTGGGGGTTTCCTCAGCCTCTAGTGATTGATCAGGTAGCGTGGAGGCAATTTCTTCAGGATCTCAGGATGAACACAGCTGTCTGTTAATGGACTGAGTCGATAACTGGGTGGAACCTGGTTACCAAGCGTGGCTAAAAGAGCTTATCTGACTCAGTCCAATCAAGAGAGGACAAGGTCAACCCATCCTGGGTACTCCTCCCTCACTATGGAAAACGGCCCAAATCTGTGTCGCAGACTACCCATGCGGATCCGCTGTCCCTGGAGTCCTGCTGATGTGCTTGGAGTGTGACCTAATTCTCGGACAGTGACTCCAGGCTGAGGAAACCCCCAGCGGGGGTAGAAAGCCCGCGCAGCAACCGCTAAGGCGGCATGCAGCTCAGGTCACAGAGCAAGACCCAGGGCACTAAATGAGGACTCTCACCAAAGATATGCAAGTGAGCTCCGCAGAGGCCTCTGCAGCAAGGGTGACGCCCAAGGAGGCTGTAAGGCCGCCGGAGCGCTCCATCGCTCATCTCAGGTTGAGCAACAAAGTGCGGCATTTTAAAACGCCCCGGAGCCCCCGCGCTGGCAGTGATCGCCAGAGAACAAGGTGAGAGCCGGAGAGGCTCAGAAAGAGCTGCAGGAGGCAGGGAGAGGCAAGAGAGAGCCCCCAGCAGCAGCGGAAGCTGCGTGGCAGCCCGCAAAGGCACAAGCCGCTTCCACGTGCTCCAGCAAAGAGGAGCTTTTTGAATTTGGAGCCGGGAGCCATTTTGAAACCACGTGGTCCAAGATGGCGGCCCCCAGCAGCTCAGAGGAGGCCGGCAGGAGCCAAGCACTCAGCCCTGCAGCCAGCAACCACCGGAGGCACTGAGGAGCCCTTAAAAAGGTTAGAAATCATCTTGGAGGCATCAGCCAAGGGCGGGAGAGTCAAGGCAAAGGCCAAAAAGGAAGCATATCTCCACTAAGGCGGCTAAAGAGGCAGGCTGTGGATCCAAACCCCCCAAACCTAGCTCCAAGTATGAAAGGCAGAGGCACCAAGCCTTGGAGCGCATCGGCCACAAGGCCAGCAATAGGAAGAACCACCCCCACTAGCCTGGAACCTGAGGAAAGATTACCAGGTTTCTCTTCACCTCGCAGGGCTGCAGAAGGTGACCCCTCCCTCCAGGTGAGGATTCCCTTCGACACCTCGGGCTTTGTCATCCTGTGTTCCGGCAACCTTGCTATCATGATTTATGTAAGCCCTATTCAATCCTTTTCTGAGTGCCTGACTAGCCGTAGAAGCCCAGAGAGGGCAACTAGGCTAAGATCGCTGCTGAGGCTTTCCCTTTAAAGAAGGTCTTCCCTTTAAGGAAAAACTTTCTCTTTAAGGAAGAGAAAGGAAAGCAGTTACAGGAAGGGGCGGCAAGGCTCTCAGCGAGCTGCTGTTAACAGCAGGAGAGAGCGCGGCAGCTCTTAGTAGCACAAGCCGCTTTTTCAAAGCCCTGCCCAGCAGGGCTTTTGTATTTGCCGCGCAGCGCCATTTTAAAAGAAGGGGGAGGAGAGTCCCCATGTGGCCCAAGATGGCGACCTCCTGCAGCTCGGAGGACACAGGCAGGAATCAAGTCCTTGCTTCTAAAGCCAGCAGCCCCACTGGAAGGGCAGAAGAGCCTCCAATCAGGTTAGAGGTTACCCCTGAAGGTCCATCTAAGGGTGGGGGCGGCATGGCAAAGAGCAAAATGAAGCACACCTCCTCCAGGGCGGCTAAAGAGGCAAGCTCCGGCTCCAAGCCTCCCAAACCTGCCTCTAAATATGAAAGGCAGAGGCATAAAGCCCTAGGGCGCATCTGCCATAAGGCCATCAGCATGGAGGCTCCACCTGGTCTGGAGCCTGATATGATCACAGAGGAGGATCCCTCCCAGCAAGTGAGGATTCCCATTGTTACCTCAGGCATCTGGGGCTCTATCCAGGGATGGCAGTCACCTTCACTATGGGGCATTCTCCTCAAGCCTCCCTTCAATGTTCCCTCTAATTTTTTTTCAATGTGAGCAGAAAGGTATAGTGTTTGAGCGGTACATTTTCATGCCTGAGCACCTGAATTTTTTTCACAGATGTCACCTAAGACAACAACTAAATCAGTATTATTTGAAACTCAAAGTTATGTTTCTTCAAGGTACCCGCTTAATTAAAAGTGTTATATAATATCAGTATTACTTAACAATGCTCCTGCGTTGAAGAGAAAGGGAGAGGAAAAATAGAGAAAAACAGAAATGAGAGTGAGGGGTAGAGAAGAGAGAGAGTTCCTATTCCCACAGAAAACACAGAGCCATGAAACCTGAGTAGGCATGTCTGGGGGGGGATGTCACGTGACTGGGTGGGAGTGATGAGTTGGTCACACCCACCCAGGTTTTGTGGCTCCCGGTTTTTCTGTGGGAAACGGATCCAAATGGCTCTTTGAGTGATTGCCAATCCCTAGTCTAAGGTTTTACTCTATTCTCTTTCTAATTCTTTGGAACAAGAATTCAGGAGGTTGGAGAGCTATCCAAGACTTAAAGAAGCTCAACATCCATCTGGCATACAAACACTTTTAAGATGCAATCCCTTCAATCCATTTTGGGTTGCTTCTGAGAGGGGGATCTCTTAACATTCATAGATCTCAAAGAAACGTACCTTCATGTTCCGATTCGCCCATCGCACAGAAGGTTCCTGAGGTTTTGCTATGTGGGGTGCCATTTCCAATACAGGGCCCTGCCCTTCGGCCTCTCATCAGCACCCAGGACCTTCACCAAGCTTTTCGCATCGGTCGCTGTAGATCTCAGGTCCAGACCCATCACCAAACTTTCCGCAACGGTCGCTGCAGATCTCAGGTCCAGACCCATAAGGGTACAGTGCTACCTGGACGAATCCTCATCCAGTCGTCCACTCGGCCAGCACAATGAGACTTGCACATCACGCTCCAGTTCTTGCAGATTCACGGATTCTTGGTGAACTGGGAAAAGAGCAATCTCATTCCATCCACCAATTTGCTTCACCTAGGATCAATCATAGACATAACATCCTGCGAGGTCTTCCCTTCCCAAGATTGGCGCTCGAGCATAAGGGTGATGATACATTGAATCCAGTCACTGAGGTCAGTGCCATTGATACTTCTCTCCCAACTCTTGGATATGATTTCGTGCATCACAATCGTCCATTGAGCGTGCTTTCACGCCAGAACATTACAATGGCTCCTCTTACCGCATCAGAGATCCGGCAGGAGCAGCTCCAATTCCCAGTTCAGGTACCACCACTCCCTCCTCTGGTGGACCTCCTCGCCCTTGTAGAAGGGATGCCTCTTCAAGTAACCCAACTGCGTGACCATAACATCAGACACTAGCCTCTTCAGCTGGGGTGCCCACAGCCAGTCTCGGCTTATTCAAGGCTGATGGTCACAGGAGGAATTGGAGAACATCATCAATTAGCTGGAACTCAGAGCAGCTCATATGGCCTTCTGGCAGTTCCAGGACAGGATAAAAATTCAGCACATACTCTTGCTGATAGACTATGTAGCTGCCAAGGCACACATGAACCGACGGGGTAACCAATTCAGAGCTCTCATGCACGAGGCAGAAAAGCTGGGACTCTGGGAGGAGTCTTCAGCCAGACCTGTTCCAATGCCTATCGGAGAGATTTGGCCAGCCAACAGTGGACTCTTCGCCAGCCCAGAAAATTCACACCTTCCGAGGTTCTTCTCCAGGTTCCAAACACCAGGGGTAGAAGGAGTCAAGTCTCTCCGCAGCCCTTGGCTCCAGGGGCTCCTGTACGCCTTTCCTCCTGTTCCCCTCATTCTGAGGGTCATCAGGAAAGTGCTCGCGGAGAGGGCAGAAGTTCTTCTTGTCGCCCCTCACTGGCCCAGACACCCCTGGTACGCAGACCTAGTGAATCTCAGCGTCATGGCGCTGGAGAACTCCCACAGACAGGGTCTCCCTCAACCAGGGGTCCCTCATTCATCTGGACCCTCAGTGGCTCTAGCTGACTGTCTGACACTTGAAAGGGACATCCTGAAAAGGGGCGAGTTCTCTGTAGGGGTCGTCCTACAGCTAGATCCGTTTTTCATCCTGAAGGTAAACTCCTGGTTTCACAGGTCACAGGAGATTGTACAGGAGATTGTATTGCTGGATTTCAAAAGGCGGTGGCATAACTTAGATGTCTGGAGGGTACTCGTAGATATATCAAGAGGACAGTGTCCTTTCAACGGACGGAATCACTCTTCATTTCCTTCCAGCCCTCCTCCATGATGAAAAGGGTGACACCCTCTACCATTGAATGTTGGCTGAGGGCTTGCTTATGAACACCAAGCTCATTCTGTTCCAGGCCATATTACAGCCCATTTGACTCATAGCGCAGCAACAATGACAGCCTGGGCCACACAAGTTTCTGTCAAGGCCCTCTCCTTTTGTCAGAAACTACAAGCTGGATTTATTTGCCTCGGCTGAGGCGTCCTTTGGTCAGCGAGTACTGCAGAGAGTTCATTCTTCGGAGCAGATCCTGGACCAATCAGCTTCCCGTCTTGAGACTCTAAGCTTGGGTATATCCCATGCTTGGATTTTCCAAGCAGTGCACAGGAGAAAGACCGTTGGTCTTACCTGAACGGTTGTTCTCTGTGTGCTGTGGGAGAATTCAACCCACCCTGTTTGGCCTTGGTCCAGCATCTGGGTGTGATCAGGATCTTCAAGGACAGCGTCTTTGGGATTTACGCCTTCATCGAAAAACTGGAAGTAGTTGAGCAGGGGAGTGTGGCCAAAGATTTCATCGCAGTCTTTAGGCAATCGGACAGAAGTTAACCCATGCTTGGATTCTCCCGCAGCGCAGAGCACATTAACAACTGTTCAGGTAAGATCAACAGTCTTTTCAGCTGATACCAATGGAGATGCCCTACTGTGCATTTGTGCAGGTGACCGCTTAATAATATGTATTCATAATGTATGCAAACATGTAAATTTCAAAAAATAAATTTGTATTAAATTTTTTACCACAGAAGTCATATGACTTGGCAGTATATAAACTGTTAAATATCTATGGTATATAATTCAATAATAATACAAATAATTAAAATCAACAGTCACAGTTAACTGGTGCAATATATAAAACCCCTTTGATAGTATTTTTATCCTAACTCCTTAAAAAATCTCTTAACCGCCTGAAGATAGTGAGGGCAAATGCCTCTCGATAGTGAGGAATTACATGCATTTCCTCCCCTGGGTCTGGTTTGCTGATAGTTGAAAAAGGCAGTGACACTTTGACACTGATAGATAGGACTTTAAAGACTAATGCTAACATTTTAAAATGCACTTGGAAGTTTACTAGTGGCCATCACAAGACCTGCATCACAAATGTAATGTGTTTGTGACATCTAGTGCTAGTTAACGCATACAGTCTGCAGCAAAAACAATAAGAAAGATGGGGAGAAAGGAGAATTGCACTGAGGGGGGAAAATGGAAAAAGGAAAGAAAAGTGGATGAAGATGAGAGGAGGGAAAAAGTTAAATGAATTGGGAAGAAAGAGAAGCCTTTTTTAAATATTACAAAAGGTTAAAATCATTAGGCAAACCCTCTAAAGCAGCTTTATATTTTCAAAGCCACAGATCTAAAAGCGAGGACAATTGCAGTTTTTATTAACATCTTATTTTCAGCAAATGATTTCAAATAGGCACATCAATATCAATAAGAGGAAATATATTTTTATTGAGTAAATTAGGAGCACCTAGATTCTCCAGACTAGAAAATTTTAATTGGCATGTTCTTATTTTTTTATTCTGTATAGTGATACTTTCTTCCTCATGAAATCTTTTATTTTACTCTGAATTCTTAACATTCTTGTCTTTGGTCTATATTTCTAATGGATAAGCAAGCTTTATGTAAATCATTGTTTTAAGTCCTTATATTACATTTATGAGTCAATTACTGTGATACTCCTTGCTTCTTAAAATTCCACAATAAAGAATGTGCTGCCTTAATTAAAAAATCCTGGTTGTTTATCTTGGCACTATAGTATCACATTGTGAATATCTGTAAGTGTCATTATCAGATTTTTAAAATGTTAGTTTCTGCAGACCTGATGCTCCATGTCCTACTAGTGTAACTGTTCAGAATTATCAAGCTCAAGAGCTAGTAAACTGGGACCTATTTTTATTATCAAGATCAGTCAATGTTATTTGATTCTGGATGGATTGGAGACAATGGGAATAGTGGTTTATAGAAGCCGCATGTGGACTTTCTGTGAGTTAAATACAATAATAGATTATTAACAGAGGCCTCCTAGCTTTATGCTTAGGACTGCCTATTAACTTTTTTTTATAGTAGATAGTAGGTCAAACTTATAATGGTAATAGATTTCTACAGTTGTGATATTTTTTAATTTATATAGCAATTTTGCAAATACAGATGTAGACATTTATAGATTAGTGACGTATTTTGCAAGGGTGAGGTATAATTTTTGTTAATTAAATATATTTACTTATTTTTTGCATAATATATTTTGTGTGTATGCTTGATACTTTGTTTTATACACTTATGTGTTTCTTTGTTTCTGTATCATGATTCTTTTATTTTGTATTTTATATTTGGAAGTAAATTAAAAATTATACCAAAAGCTGGATTCTATATAATAGTATTTTAGAGTGGCTTTAATATGTAGTGTTGTACTATAGCTTTACAAATGATAACATGAAGCAGAAAGCTGCTTTAAAATTAAATTCAGTAAAAGTGAGAGAAAAGGGAAACAAAAGACATATCAAGAATAGAGTTATCTTAAAGCATACCTGGTTAATTTTCTGGAATTCAGTTCAGTGAAATAGGCTGTGATAAGTGAGGAAGGATTACTATTTTGGATAAATTACATCCTTTTACCTTAAGTAAAAGGTAAAAATGTCTCAAGGTAGAAATTTAATATTTACTCATGACGTTTTTATAGTTTTCTTCACCCCCTCCCTTTTTGTGACCGTTTTTCACACTTATGACCATTTTGTTATCCCCATGGTCACATGATGAAAATTCAGATGCTTGGCAACTGTCTCATATTTATTACAGTTTTAGTGCCCTGGGATCGTGTGTTCCCTTTTGCAACCCTCTGACAATCAAAGAGAATGGGTAAGTCAGATTCACTTAACAATTGTGTTACTAAATTAACAACAGCAGTGTTTTACTTAACTATTAAAAGTAGCATGTTTATATTAAACCTCTGGTGCTGCTGTCATGAGAATGTCCAATCTGACCCCATTAAGTGTAGGAATGTCTGGATATCTTTTCCCGCAGGGTACTCTTGAATCTTTTTGGATCAAGGTTGTACCCAAACAGGATTAAGTGCCAAAGGATTTTATAATTTAAATCACTATGAAATGAATATCAACCATTAACATTAGTACAGCAATTAGTGCTTGGCATGGGAGGGCAGATTAAAAGGGCTGAAGTGCCTCAATGTTGTTTTAAAATGTAATATTTGCATCTCAGCCAAGTAGGCGAAATCATAAATTTTAAGATTATCTTCTTAGAGATATGCTTTCTATAATTTTATTAAGGATCTAAATCCTTTCCTCTGTGTGTGTGTGTGTGTGTGTGTGCGCACGCGCAGCCCCCCGAAACAAATGAAGTGCGTTTTCCTGACTCAGTGGAGACAGCATCCTCGTGTGGGTTATTGTACCATCCAATAGAACGGAGTCTGCAAAGTTTAAGTCTCACCTCTTCCTGCTGAGATCCCCAGCTTTTCTGACTCACCACCACTTGAACAAGACATGCGATTGATCTCTCCTTGAATACTGTGCTACCTTTTTTCTCTCTTTTCCTTTGAGTTTTCTGGTCTTTTTTGTCTTATTTCTCCTTTCTTTACCTTTAGGTCCCTTAGCTTTCCTCTGTTGATTCCTTGCAAGGCAGTTTAGCTCCCTTGGTGAAAACAGCGACCACGAGGTGTCGGGAGGCAGCGCAGGTGGCTGCCAATCATAGGAGGGCATCTGCGGCCGCAGATGCCCCCAGTAAGTGCTTAAGCGAGGTGCGGAGGTTGGTGGGAGGCTTGCAAAGCCGTGCAGAGCCTTTGGAGCCACGTGGGGGTGCAGAGAGCTGGGATCGGCTCTCAGCACCGTTTCCAGTCGCATGGGAACGTGGGGAGCCAGGATCTGCTTCTCCGTACCGTTTCCAGCTGCGTGGGCGCACGAGGAGCCAGGATCGGCTCCTCGACTCCGTTTTCAGTCTCAGAGCGCAGAGAGCCGGGGGCGGCCTCTCTGTGTCCTTTTGAAGCAGCTAGAATGCTTTTCAGCGTTTGTTGAATCGGGGCTGCCATTTTGAGCGCCTTTTTGGTGCAAAAAAGGCAGAGGCCGCCAGTTTGGAGACCTCATTTAGTGGCGGCCGTCATTTTGGGTCCCAGCCATTGCCCAAGTCCCTGGGGATTTCTTCTAGGCCACCATTGGGTGCCCTCTGGGGTAAGTGTTGAGGCAGCAGGCCCAGGGAATAGGCTTTGGATTCGAATCCTATCAGGACACTAACTGAAACAAGGTCATAAGAGTGAGGACCTGCTAGAATTGAAGGCAGTCTGTATCAGTTCCCTCCCCAGACAAGTCGAGATCAGATACAGGGCTTGGAGGCAATTGATCAGCTCCTTAGGAACAGGAGCTGCCAGCCTTGCCTTGCTTAACAGCTTGAGGCCTTTGGCACAGGGACCAGTGGGTCTCTTGTTGCGGGCTAGGGACAGGCCTAGGCGTGTTTGTCCCTGGGCCATTATCTGCTCTCATTGACCCAGGACCTGGGCCCTGGTGTGCCCTTTGTGGGGATTGGCACCTCCATTATTTTATCCTTAGTTAGCTAGTCACACAGTGTCAGTTGCTATGGAAGGATGTGCAGGAGGGGCCTCATCCCTTCTGTTGAATGACCCTCTGGAAGGCCCATTGACCCTTCGCCTACCCAGCAGGCACAAGTCCCTTCCCACCAAGAAGGGGGGCAAATCCAAGGGCAAATCTAAGGCCACGCAGAGAGCAGAACTCAGAAGACAAAGGGCCCTAGACAAACTATTTGATAAGGCCGAAAAGGAGGCACAGAGACTGTGGCCCAGGCGGTGCCAGTTCCAGCTTCTTCTGAGACACCTGCACCAGCCGAAGTCCCCTGTTCTGAGGAAGATCTATCTTTAGATAGGGCTCTGAGGTAGGGGATAGAGAAATGGAAGAGGCCTTTCAACCCCCTGCCCTGGAAGGGACAGTCACTCCAGGCCTGCAGGTTTTGCATCTCCCCAATGGCATGGGTAGCTGCCGGCCTGCATAGTAAAGCCACACCCTCTGACATGGCTGCCATCATTACTGGGGCTATTGGGACATTGCAGCAGGCCTCCAACAAAAGAAGTCCTCTGCCTCCAAAAAGCATAAAAAGCGTGGTAAGAGAACAGCGACTAGGGATTCACCTAGGGAGGTCCCTACCCAGGAAGAAAGGGATCATCAGAAAGCTCTTCGTCCTCGGGATGAGGAGGATGTTCAGGACTCTGAGCTATCTGATGATGAGGATTCAGATTAGAGCAAACTCCCTTAGCTGGGCTTTTCAAACCATCTATGTTTAGGCCCCTTCTCATCAAGGCCCAGAAGATAGCTAATCTAGAAGCGGTCCAGGCCTCTAAGTCCCCGGAGGCCAAGAGGGATTCGGCTGGGCTGGTGTTTACCGAGCCCATTGTGCAAAAAGAGGTGGTTCCTTCGCCTCCCTTCTTCACAGACGTGGTCCAACGTCAGTGGAAGTCCCCGGGGTCTGGTCCCTTTCCCAACACCCAAGTAAACGCTTTTACAATTATGGGCTGGATTTGGCCAAGGCCTTGGAGGTTCCTTCGGTGGACACTCCAATAGCTGCATTGTCCTTGCCTAATGTTGTTCCAAGAAATCCAGAGGATGCTTTAAAGGCGGAGGATAGGAGGATCGAAGACGTCCTCATTAAAGGTCACCAGTTGGAGGTGTGGACGGTTAGGGCAGCCACGGCCACATCCTTCTTTAACAGAACTGCTCTCCTTTGGTTCCAGCAATTGAGGGATAGTATCCCGGCTTCAGATTCAAGGTCTCACCAGGACCTCAATAAGTTGAAAGCGGCCCTTCAATTCTAGGTGGATGCCTCCATTAACATGGCCAGGTTCGCGTCTAAATCAGTTGGGTCCACCTTGGTGGCCAGGCGCCTTCTGTGGCTGCGGCCTTGGCAGGCCGATGCCAAGAACAAGTGGCGCCTCGCTTCTGAACCTTTCGCGAGGGACAAACTGTTTGGGGCTCTCCTTGAGCCCAGAGTCTAAGGACAAGAGGAAAATTCTCCCCTCCGTTTTCCGCCGGACTGAGAACCAGATCGCTCTTTATCGTCGCAGGTTGTCCTTTCAGAACCCGGATGGGGGATACGGGATCTCCCATCTGGCCAGACACTACTCAGGACATCAGGGTCCCCAACACAAGAAGGACAGGATGGGTAGAGGTTACCAACTATTCTCCCCTTCCAGGAAGTCTTATTGAGGTACAAGAAATTCCCGTCCCTTCCACAGACAAAAGTGACTGCAGCGGGAACGTTCCCATCGGCGATCGATTGGCCTTCTTTGCCAACCAATGGGAGGAGGTAATGACAGACGCCTGGGTCAGGGAGACAGTAAAAACAGGCCTCTCCCTAGAATTTATCTCCTACCCCCTGAAGCGTTTCCTCCTCTGTCCCATATCCCGGAATCAGAAAAAGAGATGCCTAGTAGACCAAGCAATTCGGCATCTCTTGGACATCCAGGCCATTCGGCCGATGCCGGAGGAACAGCAGGGGCAGGGGTTTTACTCCCTTCTGTTCATCGTCCCCAAAGCTTCGGGGGGCTGGAGAGTGATCCTCGACCTCAAGGCCTTGAACCGTCCTATTGTCTACCAGCAGTTCAAGATGCATTCGTTAATGACCATCTTGGAGGCCGTCCGCAGGGACGACCTCCTGACCTCAATAGATCTGACAGACGCCTACCTCCACGTCCCAGTCTAGCGCACCAGCAGTTTCTCCGCTTCTGCTACTGGGGGTGCCACTACCAGTATCAGGCTCTCCCATTCGGGCTCTCGTCCGCGCCAAGGGTATTTACCAAGCTATTAGCAGCCTTGGCGGCCCATCTATGGGGCTGTCCCATATGGATAATGTGCTACCTGGACGACATTCTCTTGTCCAAGTCCCCAGACCAGGTCCGCAAGGATCTTCAGGAGGCAGTAGAATTTCTGGTTTCTCAATCAGCCACCCCAAGAGTCACCTAGTTCCAACCAAGCGCATAATTCACCTGGGCACCTTCATAGACACCTATCTGGGTCGGGTATTCCTGTCGGAGGAATGCCTGCTGAGCCTCCGGGAGTTAGCTTTGGCGGTTCAGAGACAGCGCAGGGTTCCACTTCTTCAACTATCCCAACTGCTAGGCAAGATGGTCTCATGCTTTGTAATGGTGCCCTGGTCCAGACTTCACAGCAGGCCCCTCCAATGGCTGCTCCTGCCGTTCCATTAGGAGAACAGCAGCTGCTCGTCAGTTCAGATCACCTAACGAAGGGCTGCTTGTTCCAAGAACTGTGCCGGATGACCATCACCACCCATGCCAGCCTGCTGGGATGGGGGGCTCATTCCGACACGGAGGTGGCACAGGATCAGTGGACCCACTCGGAAAAGCAACAGATGATCAATTTCCTGGAACTAAGAGCGATTTAACGGGGGCTCCTGCACTTCCATCCGTCAGTGAGGGGCAGCACGTGTTGATCCTGACGGATAGCATGACGGCGAAAGCCCACATCAACCGGCAGCGCGGAACATGATCCAAGCGGCTGATGAAGGAGGCCCAACAGGTGCTGTTTTGGGCGGAGACGGATCTCTCCATACAGGCCGAGCACATTGCAGGTGCCGACAACATCACGGTGGATTGGCTGAGCCGATCACAGGTAGATCAGGCTGAGTGGGAACTCCACGCAACCCACTTCAGAGAGCTGACCAGGAGGTTCGGGGTCCCCATGGCTGACCTCTTTGCCACCAGCCGCAACAAGAAGGTCCCTTGGTTTTTCGTGAGGTATGCAACTCCAGGCGCGAAGGGGAGAGATGCCCTGTGATGTCACTGGCCACAGGGCCTTCTTTATGCCTTCTCTCCATTTCCCCTGATCCAGTGGGTGATCAGGAAGCTGTTGGAGGAGAGGGCGGAGTTAATCCTCCTAGCGCTATATTGGCCGCGTCACCTGTGGTTCACGGATCTCCTGTCTCTGTCGGTTGCTCCTTCGTGGAGGATTCTCCTCTCCAACACGTCTCTCTTCCAGGGGGCCATGTCACATCCGGACCCACAGTGGGTCAAGATGACCGCATGGACGTTGAGCACCGTTCAGTGACTGCTGAGTGCTTGTCACCAGATGTCATTTGGACGACCCAGGCAGCCAGGACACTAGCCACCCTTCGTATCTATGCCTTCACTTGGAAGGCCTTCTGTTCTTTGTGCCGACCCAAGAGGGTGGCTTCCCTCCCGAGTTCAGATGTGCCACATTCTCCAATTTCTGCAGGACGGGTTGGCTGCCGGGTTGGTGCCCAACACCCTCCGTCACCCTTCATATATTTAAATCCATGCTTATTTGTCATCCTATTGTCATATTCAATTAATTAGCAACTTGGTTTAATTATCATGTAAAAATGTGAATCACAAACCTCTGCTTTACAATCTCCCCATATCAGTTTCATATTTGTCCATATTCCATGTATTTTGACCTTTATTTAATTATCTTTCCATTATCCTATTCAATTAGTTAGCAACTCCATTTTATTGTCATATTTAGGAATAAACCCCTTATCTTAGCTTTACATTTTCCCATATAAGTTTTTAGTTCTGATTTTTTCCTAGTAAATCGTTTGTCCCACTTCTCTGTTCCTGTCTTCTCCCTTTTCTTTGTTTTGACACATCCACTCTCTTCAATTTTCTCCAGACCCCCATGAAAAGGATATTTTATGTTTCTCATTGTTGGGGCATAATCTCCTTTTTCAATTTTCCTTATGCCACTAACAACCTCCGAAACCTCTTTTGTCTGCTTTTTTTCCCTTTTGTTGGGACACCTCCCCTTTTTACAATTTTCCCTGTACCACTGCCAAACCCAATGGAGTTTTTTGTCTGCTTTTTATTTCCCTTCACTTCTACCCCTTCATTTTCTTGCCCCCCTTCTTCTTTGAATTCTTCTTTAAATATATGCTTCTCTGGGTTCAGAATTCTATTTAGGCTTGATTTTAATAATTCATGTATATTTTGTTATAATTTCACGTAGTTCTTCAAATTCTCAGTTTTCCATAATGTCCAATTCCAAAGTTACAGTTAATATACAGTTCTTATTTCAGAGTTCGGATCCACCTTAAATTTTATCTAGTTCAGCTGCTGTGGGAAAGAGCGATGGGAGCCATCTTGGTCTTTTGTTCTTCCTTAATGTCCAGTTCCAAAATTACAGTTAGTTATACAAGTCTTATTTTGGGGTTCTGGTCCACCTTAAATTAAGTTAATTCAACTACTGTGAAACCGGAAGAGAAGCTGGGGCCATCTTAATCTTTTGCAGAGAAAAAAAAAGGAAGAAAGAAGAAAAAACCCTTTGTATTTCCCAGTACTTGACTCTGTTATTATTCTTTCCCTTGCCAACTTCCACCTCCGGTCGATTATAGCTGCTCAAAATCTATCAGTTGGAACAAACAAACGTCCGTTACGTTTTTCTTTGCCTCCTGCTTTTCCAAATTCTGATTTATGCCATTGGTTAATTAAAACTTCCCGCACAGTCAAGATTAGGTTATCAGTTATCAGTGAAAAGAAATGCTTTGTTCTTGATTTTTTTGGAGTTGCTTAAGATATATTAGTTGGAAGAAGTTCAAACGAAGTAACTCCTTCGGAATGTTTGATTTCTATTTCAAATCCAGATTTAAAGTTTGTATTGGAGTGGGTTTGTCACTTTTCTGCTTTCTCCAGTTTTGTCCAAATTTGTTTCAAACAAATAGCTTTTTTGTGTTTCAACCCTCCATTTTCCTTTTTTTTTTCTTTCTTTCTTTTTGAAAAAATCCCGGTCTGACCATCAATATTGTTTATTCTCTCAAGATTTCTTTGCTTTTCCAGGTTTGATTTATGGCTGTGGGTTAGATAAATTTTCCTACCGTCTTTCATCTCTTCCTCACCCTCCTTTTTATTTGCTTTGACTGGAAGTCAGCATCTTGTCAGCCATATTGCAGGCTGTCGCCCCCACTCCGATTCATAGGACAAATCTCCGATCTACGAGGGACCTGTTGCCTCCCTCTGGGTCTGATGAGATGTTGCTCCTTCGCCCCCCCCCCAGGGGGGTTCTGATCCAAAAAAGGATCCCCGGAGTAGGTTTGTCAGACAGGGTTCATATGAGGCTCTTCAGAGGTCACATCCCCCACATCTGTCCAGCTGGAGAACTTCCTATTGAATCCGATGACAGAGTTCTTAAGGCTGTGATGGAGAACCTATGGCAAGCGTGCCACAGGTGGCCCGCGGAGCCCTCTGTGGGCACACAAGCTGTCGTCCAGCTCAGCTCCACCGCGCATGTGCTTGCTCCTCCAGCTGATTTTTGAAGCTCTGCCATGCATGCGGGAGAAGCCTCCAGAGGGCAAAACATGGACCTACGGGAACCCAGAAGTCCATGCCCGGGTTACCTGTAGGGCTGTTTTCCGCCCTCCGGAGACTTCAAGAGCCTTACCTGAATCCTCCGGAGGGCGAAAAACGGCCCAATGTGCATACCGGAAGCCCATTCCCGAACTTCCGGTTTGCACGTTGGGTTGTTTTTCCAGAGGGAGAAAAATGGCCAAAAATGAAGGCTGAAGTCATCTGGCCAGCACACTCATGCACACTGGAGCTGATGGCAACACCTCACATGCCCTAACAAATGGCTATGCGTGCCATCAACTTGTAAATGAGAAGAAATTTCCTGATAGAACTATTATAGGTAGTCCTCGACTTACAACCATTCATTTAGTGACCAAAGTTAAAATGGCACTGAAAAAAGTGACTCATGGCCATGTTTTTACATTTAATATCTTTGCAACATCCGGTCATGATCAAAATTCAGATGCTTTGCATCTGGCATGTATTTGTGATGGTGGCAGT
The DNA here is from genome assembly GCF_964273705.1 of Natrix helvetica. Classification (NCBI taxonomy): domain Eukaryota; kingdom Metazoa; phylum Chordata; class Lepidosauria; order Squamata; family Natricidae; genus Natrix; species Natrix helvetica. Next base: position 249,690,599 of record NC_138552.1, read on the forward strand.
GTTCCAGGATCATGTAATCCCCTTTTGTGATCTTCTCACAAGCAAAGTCAATAGGGAAGCCAGATTCATTTAACAACCGTTACTAACTTAACAACTACACTGTTAAACTTAATAAATGTGGCAAGGAAGACCCTAAAATATGGCAAATCTCATTTAACAACTATATTGCTTAGCAACATAAATTTTGGGCTCACTTGGGTCATAAGTCTAGGACTACCTATACTCAATAAAACACCTTGTCTCCCAGAGTTGTAGGTGCTCCAGTGCTGCAGCTTTTTAAGAAAAGAGTGGACAACCGTTTGTCTACCATGACGCAAGGACTCCTGCCTTAGGCAGGGCATTGGGCTAGAAGACCTCCAAGGTGCCTTACAGCTCTACGATTCTATTTTCACTTTAAAGGTTTCCTGGAAAATAAATATGCGAATCAGCATATGTTTCAGGCATCATAAAAGAAATCATGAAAGTTAAAAAAAAAAATCTATCCCCCCCCCCCTTCTCAAAAAACCAAGAAAGGTTGTTTGTGTGTTTATGTGGATGTAGAAGACACCCGGGAGAACCTTTGAAATAGGAGCCATGATGAGCTTTTTGGGAAATGTAACAACTGCAAAGCTTTGCTAAGTGACCTTTGAATGGTTTTGACCATTTTTATGTTGTATTTGGGGGAGAAATAAAAGTGTGTATCAAAGTCAGAAATGAAGGCACCTCATCACAAGATTTTTAATGAACAGCAGTACACAGTATTTGTCTCACTTACTTATTTGTACTGATAGGCAACTGCAATAATTAACAAAAGCACACTGAAGTAGAATTAGAAAGAAATAAAGAGTTTGCCAGAAAAACTGTCTTCTGTTCTTTTACTCCCAACCACTTTTGCAAGTCAAAGTCTAGAATAGACGCTTGAGGGAGAAGGAGCTACCATGTATTTTACTGCACATTTAAGTTGGCCAGTGCCATAAGGCATTATCCTGGCTAGCTTCTGTTACCAGGGTTACCTAGGATGTGGATTCTAGTAGCTCTTAGAAAGTATAAAAAGAGTTATTTAATCTGGAAGCATCATTAAGCACAGAGCTTAGGGAAAACTTAAACGTTTCTGGTGAGTGAATTGCAGACTGGAATACCAATCCTTAGTTTACTCTTCCCTTAAAGAGGAAAATGGAATGAGATCTCTCTTCATTCAGGCACTTTAAGCAGTGAATAAATTAGAATGTTGATATGATCAGGTAGAAAGATGATGACCCTTAGCCTTCAGATTTGGATAATGGAATAGAGAATAACAGACTTTTCTGGTTATACCATTGTGTGTCTTTGCACATCAGCATAAATTACAATTTTAGTTGTATATTATTTCATTTCTTGCTCAAGTTGTAATGAGCCAGATCTAAATATTAGAATGGCTGACTCAATCTTGTCATTACTACACAATCTTGTCATTACTACACAAGCAGCACTATGAGATTCTATAGCACTATGTAGTAGTTGTATTCATGGAATCTCTGATCTTTAATTTTTAAAATCTTGAATGAAATCTATCCACGTATTGATACATGCTTTATAAAGACCTTGTTCAGTAGTCTCATGTAGTTATTAAACAGAGAGAGCAAGCAAGAATGACCCTTATGGCATCTTGTGATCTATCTCTCAACCATTTCTATTTCTGCTCTGTCCGAGCTCAATAACAAGTATAATGAAAGCTATACTATGACTGTCCCAAAGGTGCTTTCAAAAAGCAACTGGACATTCTTTGAACTGAACTGAAGGAGTTTCTTGGATGAGAAGTAAAACCTCTTCAAGAGAAAAACACCTTTGGGACAACTATGACCTGGATGACTGAGAAGCTGTATAGAATCTATACTACGATCCACTAAGATCCTAAATTTTTGCAGTCCAATCATCTCAAATATTTTTCCCTAAAGAGGACAAAAAGAAGGGGTGAAGTATGATGTTTTACAACCCCATAAGTTCACAGAGTTGTTAATTGACCGGTCCATAAGTCCAGAACTAATTGTAGATTAGGGAAATGCTGTTCAAATAGCTTTAAAGCATATTAGCAAGTACCCAATGCATTCTGTACTCAAATAAATTAGATAGCAAGACTAGTTAGTGGATAAATTACTAACTCATTACTTTTTAAATTTAATTTTTAATTAAATTAAATTTTAATTTAATCAATTATTGGGTAGAGTATAATAAAACTGAATGCTTATTTAAAGGTACACTCATTTGAGTGAGAAATGCTTCTAAAGTAATACTTTATAAAGACAAATTTTAAAATGATTTCGAGAGATTGAAGGAATGGTTTGGAAATAACAAAATGAAATTTTATAAACAGAGAACTCCAAAGTACAGATAATAAGACAGCTTGGCATCATTGAAAAATTCGTGTGATCTGAGATTTGAAGAACTTGGAAAAGTTTAGACTTGAGAAGATGATAGAATATACGATAGCACATTTCAAATAGCTGAAAGGCTGTTGCAGAGAATAGTGTCGGGGTCTATTTTCTGCTATTCCAGATTTCAGGACATAGAATAGATTTAAGTTACAGACTGGCAGATGATGAAATCTTAGGGTGAAAAAGACTTCCTAACTGTGAAAATAGTTTTGACAGTGGATATAATTACCTAGAGAGATGTTGAACTCCTGTCCACTGCATGTATTTGTGTGAGATTAGACAGCCATTTATTATAGATGCTTTAATCTGGATTCCTGCATTCAGTAGGGAATTAGATGTAATAGCTAAAACGATCCCTTTCAACAGACTGATTCTGAGAATTTATTTTAGACAAATTGGAATTTCCATTTTGTTTTATGTTGTGTCAAAATTAGGCTTCATACTATGCTGAATATGAAGAAAACGGGATAGACACTTTAATATATATGTAAAAGATAAAAAGTTAATATAATCAACAAGGAAACACTTAATTATTTTATATCACCATCTCAATTTCTCTATCTTTTCTCTCTCTCTATCTATCTATCTATCTATCTATCTATCTATCTATCTATCTATATATATATATATATATATTGTATTGGCCTTAGTCAGTACAATTTGTGTATGAAGTCTTAGTCATGCTCTTACAAAAAGTAATCTAACTCAAATTTGGTTTCACCTATTTACAAATTTTATTTAAATTCCTCTTCTTTTTATAGGGGATCCTAGCTACTACATGAAGGCCAAGTTCAATTCTTGACACTGAAATATTTCAGAATATTTTCATAAACTGCATGGTCTGCACACATTCAATCTGAATTCATGCAAGTTCCTGTATTTTCTGCAAAATGCATTATATATCAAACAATGCCTTGTTATAGAGCACAATGCATACATTTCTTTTTCTATTTCCCCCTCTATTCTTTCTATAAAATTTAAAAGAAATTTAAAATTTCTTTTAAATTTTATAGAAATTTCTTTCTTAGCAAAATACATAGATCTATTACTTTGTTCCATTCAGCATCAAATGCAATTAATTTCTGCCATGCCAAGTTTTTTTCAGCGTGCTGATAAATCCTGTTATATATTCAGAGGCCAGAAGATTGGAATCAGAGGGAAGGGATATTAATGTGGAAAATGAAATTAAAGGAAGGAGGAAATCTGTTTTTTCTTAATAGAAATTTTCAGGGATGTGTATGAAGTCTTAGTCATGCTCTTACAGAAATTAACTGGAAAATTTGTATCATTAAGTCTAGGGTAAAAAGGAGCTGCAGTGGAGAGCAGTGTCAGTAAGCAAAAATGGGAGGGATAAATGTGTGTTTCAGAAAGCAGCAGCAATACATGGAAAATATTTTTGCATAGCTTGCTGATCTTATTTTTTTATTCTCTGTCACTTTAGTAGCATATCTTCATACAGCCAAAAATTATCAGTAGTCTATAGAGGTTAGAGCCATGATGGCAAACTTATGGCAGAGCCGTTTTTGTAGGCATGCAAGCTGTCGCCCAGCTCAGTTCAACCGCGCATGCGCAAACGTCTCGGCCAGCTGGTTTTCGGGTCTCTGCCACGCATGCACGGTGGGTGGGGTGCATGTACAGGGATCCTGCATGCGCGGGGAGCACATGGGGTAATGCACACATGAGCAAGGGATGGGGCACACGGGCACGCTCATTGCATTATAGGTGCACACGCACTTTTGGCACAAAATGACAAAAAGGTTGCCATCACTCGGTTAGAGTATATCTGTTGCTTAAATCAGAATGAATACTACATGGCAGCAAACAAGTATCAAAATTTGTCATCTGAATTTTTGCAGCTCAATCCTGTAGCTTAATTGGTTATTCACCTGTTTTGTTTTACACAGATTGTATGTTAATATTTTTGTTAATGAAATATATTTTCTCATTGGAAGGCAGAGGAAGTAATTCCAATCTCTTCCAGGCCTTCCTATATCGGCTTTGAAATGGTTGGATAAAAATGGAGGGTCTTTTTTTTCTTTCAGATATAGTATTTTTTCTGATTAATACAATATCTAATTATAGAAATTTTTCTCTTTTAATTCGGTAATTTTCCACAATGGAGCATACATTTGGGTTATTTATTATTTGCAAATTTTCTAAAGCTACTGTTTCAAAGCTAGCGATATATTTTAACTTAGATTGGTCCTTTAGTTCACTGAATTGATTTAAGGGTATTTTAGTCTATGCTAGAAGAGTCTATCCTATAAGAGAACTGTACCATGAATAGACTGTTTTTTCAGTGACAGGGTACCGGTTCAAATTTATTTGAAAGTTTTGATGTAATGTATATAAATAAAATAAAGTAAAAAAATTTTAAAGGGACGTGGTGGCTCAGTGGCTAAGATGCTGAGCTTGTCAATCAGAAAGATCAGCAATTCGGCGGTTCGAATCCCTAATGTCGAATAATGGAGTGAGTTCCAGTTACTTGTCCCAACTTCTGCCAGCCTAGCAGTTCGAAAGCATGTAAAAATGCAAATAGAAAAATAGGACCACCTTTCGTGGGAAGGTAACAGGTTCCATTGCGCCTTCGGCATTTAGTCATGCCATCCACATGACCATGGAGACGTCTTCACACAGTGCTTGCTCTTCGGCTTTGAAACTGAGATTAGCACCGCCCCCTAGAGTCGGGAACGACTAGCACATATGTGCCTTACCTTTTTAAATAAAGACTTGAAAAGAAATCTTAACATTATATGCATCTGGAACTATAATAAAGATAACAAAATGAAATATTTATGCATTCCTAAACTGCAAATTCATTCTGCGATATGATGTTCTAATTAATATTATCTCTTCTCCTAGGAAATTCCAAGTGACAGGAAGTATTGCACTCTGCATGATTTGAAGGCTTTGAAGTTTAATCTGTTATATGCCTATTGGCTGAAGGAATGTAAACCATAAGTTTTTAGAACTGAACAAAAATTGGCAGAAGTACAGTTAACAGGTAAATATTTCTTAATAGATAATTAGATGTAATGGAGTACATAACTGATCTCTATCTAGGTATTGGAACTTAATGTATTAGTAGACTATGTTTGTAACAGGCATGTGCCAAAGGTGTTCTGTTTTCTTACTCTCTGCAGTATTCATGAGTTTTCTGTTTCAGCATCATTCTTAATTGAAGTCCATTGGCTTCATGTTTACAAAAATACAAATGAAACTCAATTTACAACTACAATTGGGATCAGAATTTCTGTTGGTAAGCAAGACAGTTAAGTCAGGTTCAATTTTACGTCCTTTTTCCTGTGGTGGTTAATCATCAATGCAGTTAAAGAAGTCACAGGTTGTTAAATTAATCCAGCTTCTCTCATTGACTTGCTCGTCTGAAGCTGATTGGGAAAGTCTCAAATGGCAATCACCTAACCCTCAGGACACTACAACTCTTGTAAATACATGCCGGTTGCCAATTACTCAAATTTTGACTGTGACTATGGGGATGCAAAAGTTAGGACTGATCACAAGTCACTGTTGTCAGTGCTGTTGTATCTTTGGTCACCAAATGAATGGCTACATGAAATGATAGCAATTTGTAATCTCTGATAGTTAAATGATATTCTCTTGTGCACTATACATTAACCAAGTTTTAGATGTTTTTTTGTCACTTAGGAACAATGCTATCTGTTATGTAACTCAGTATGTAAGTAAGCTGATGTGGTGAGGAGGGTTATTTGGTATTTCTGAACATCACTGATTCATAAAATATTGTAGATGCCATCTAGCTTATACTATTGATTTGAAAAGATGTATGTTCATTATATCCTTTGGAGTTGTCTGCTCTATAGATTCTTTTTAAATATGTCCACTTTGGGGGGGAAATATATACTGTTTTAAGAATTGTAGAAAATATTTGAAAGAAGTACTGTATTTTGTAAAATGTATTGATGTGAGAGAAGCAGTTCTCTTCAGAGCATTAAAGCAGCCAAATGCATGCACAGATTTCCCCAGAGGCAACTGGGGACAGCTTTTGAAGTAGCAGCATAGGCCTTGTAAAAGTTACAATTGTTTTTATTTTTTGAATATAGCTTTGTAATGCTAACATGATTTACAAAGCACCTGTTTCCAATGCTTTGAAGAGTCCTATAGTTGTTGCAAGATACGGCTCCCTACCCCCTCCTTTAAATATATATATAAAATAAAGTTGTGCTATAAATAGGAAATTATCTGAACTTGATATCTAGATGTTGGGCTACTAAATACTATTTTAGATTAAATACCATAAGTAGTGTTTTAATCATTATTCTTATACATGGGTTCACATGCTTGTGTTCTGTTCAACTATTACTGATTATAGCTGGGAAATATGCATATGTATCTGCTACTTCATACTTAAAATAGAATAGGTAAAAGAACTACGCATATTAAAACTACTGTGGCTAATTTACAGATATGACATGCAGATGTAAGATGGGATTTGTGATTTGTACATTTTTTATTATTTAGTAACAAAAAGATAATTACTACATATTTCAAGGTTTGGGCTTATTTATTTTGTCCGTAGGATACACTAGTCCAGTGATGGCGAAGCTTTTCGGCACCAGGTGCCAAAAAGGTTGCACAGAAACATCGCACATGCTCATTGGGGCCGTGCTGTGGAAAAGCCGAACTTCTGGGTTCTAGCATGCATGCACAATCAGCTGGCCGGGACGCATGCACGGGGCACTTTTTGGCACTGCCGCGCATGTGAAGGACAGCTGATCATGATGCGTGCATGCGTGCCAGAAACCTCCAAGACAAACAGCCAAGGCCATGCGTGTCAGATTGACACAGTTTCATGTGCCACTTTGAGCACCCATGCCATAGGTTTGCCATCACGACTCTAGTCAGCTAAAACAAACATTTACATTCATTTTGAAAAGCTAAAACTAATGCTAACTAAGAAAGCCTGGCTGAAAAGGCATTTGTTTCTTTAAAGTGGAATGGGCAAGGACTGAATAAAAGTCTTGATAGTGCATTCTAGAAGAAGCTTATAGTAGTCTGAAATAATTATCATAATTTGGCTGTTTTGAAGACAGATTTTGCATAGCTGGACTTTGCTTTTCCTTGTTTTGTGTGGAATTATGATACTTACTCAGGATCACATTTTCTTTTGCAGATACCTTTGTAAATTAGGAAACATGGGCGCATTTTTGGATAAACCAAAAACTGAGAAACATAATGCTCACGGGGCTGGAAATGGCCTGCGTTATGGCCTCAGCAGTATGCAAGGATGGAGAGTTGAAATGGAAGATGCTCACACAGCTGTTGTAGGAATTCCTCACGGTTTGGAGGACTGGTCTTTCTTTGCTGTTTATGATGGTCACGCAGGATCTCGCGTGGCCAATTACTGCTCAAACCACTTATTAGAACATATCACTAACAATGAAGACTTCAGGGGAGCAGAACAGCCTGGCTGTGCTCTTGAACCTTCAGTAGAAAATGTTAAGAGCGGAATCAGAACTGGCTTTTTGAAAATTGACGAATTTATGCGCAATTTTTCAGACCTCAGAAATGGCATGGACAGGAGTGGCTCAACAGCAGTGGGAGTTATGATTTCACCTGAGCACATTTATTTTATCAACTGTGGAGACTCACGTGCTGTTCTATATAGGAATGGACAGGTCTGTTTTTCAACACAAGATCACAAGCCTTGCAATCCAAGGGAGAAGGAGAGAATTCAGAATGCAGGAGGGAGTGTCATGATTCAGCGTGTTAATGGCTCATTAGCAGTGTCTCGTGCTCTGGGGGACTATGACTACAAATGCGTTGATGGCAAAGGTCCTACAGAACAACTTGTTTCTCCAGAACCAGAGGTTTATGAAATTGTAAGAGCTGAAGAAGATGAATTTATTGTCTTGGCTTGTGATGGAATCTGGGATGTAATGAGCAACGAAGAGCTCTGTGAATTTGTTAAATCTAGGCTTGAAGTATCGGATGATCTGGAAAAAGTGTGCAATTGGGTAGTGGATACTTGTTTACACAAGGTATGTAAACTTTTCAAATTTAAGATTATTTTGGATGTTTTACTGTTAAAACTGAACAAAAATTAACGCTAAAAGTAGCATAGATTTGGTATTGATGAGTCCACCTTCATGTGATGCAGTCTTACTAAGCATTCACTTGCTATTTCTTTGGTCTTGGCAATGCACTTTATACAACCCAAATAGCACTTTAAAATTTTTCACAACTAGTTTATATTCATTCCTAATTAAGTTAATGTTTATGTTTATTTTGAAAGAAAATATTTAAAACACTCCAATGTTAGATTCTTTTCATGAAGCAAAGGCAATATTGCTTAAGAAAAAATGCTTAGAAATTGTTTGTGCTTTGTTTCTTGGTGTTTAAGCTCTTCCCCTCCACACTCAAACCAGTATTGATTTTTCCAGAGTTTACATTTGATAATAATGAAATTCACATTGCTATTTAAAGTCAAGTACCTAAAATTATTTAAATGAATTTCAGTCTTTCATATATTACAAAATTATGACTTGAAGAATCATAAAATGTATAAGGGCTCTTATAAATTTAATCTAATCCATCCCTGCTAGTGAAAAAATCCACTAAATCTTCCCAATAATTGGCTATTTAGCTTCAGTTGAGAACTTTAATTGACAGAGAGTTTGTCACTATAGGTATTCTCAACCTATGACCACAACTGGGAGTTTCTGTTGCTAGGCCATGGAGCCATTAAAGCCAAACTTGATTTTATGGTCATTTATAGTGGTTGTTTAAACAAATACAGTTTACCCAATTAATTTTGCTTGTTGGAAACCAGCTGGGAGGGCCACAAACTGCTATCACGTGACCATAGGTCACTGCAACTTATAAATCCAAGCATAAATGTAAATGTGAACCCGTCAGCAAGCACCTGATGTATGATCACGCAACCTCATGGGTGGTGGGATTGTTATAACTTTCAAAATGGGTCATGAGCTTCCCCCCCCCCAAAGCCATTGTAACTTTGAATTATTATTAAATAAGTTGTAAGTCAAGGATTACATGTATTGTAGTCACACTGTTTTATAAATCATAAATACATTCCAATCCCCTATCAGAGTGTGTGAAACCTCATCTCTAGAATGCTATTCTAGGGGTGAATATTCTGTTCCTAATTCAGTGAATTTTGCATATCTCTAGTCCTTGCCCTGTTCAAGATATTAGTAGAGTAAGTTTCCTTCCTTTTGCATGTGACAGATACTTTGTCGATACCTTCCATATTTTTCCCTTTGTAAGTTAAACCTGCCTGCTCTCTTTAATAATTCTTCATAGGGCTTGGTTTCCAGATCCCTTATTCTAGCAAATATCCTTTGAATCCACTCCAGCTTCTCCATGTCTCTTTCTAAGTGTGTTATCTCTTCTCTCTTTCACTACACCTATTCTTTGGAACAACATTCTCCTCTGAATTCCACATGGCCCTTTTCCTGTTTGCTCCACAGACACTGAACTAGGATAATGTCTGCATCTGCTGTTCATGATGTAACTTAGTAATTGAGAATGTGTTTGCCATCCCAGTGTTGTTGTTGTTTTAAAAAATATTAACTGTTCTTAAACTACTATATGCTGTCCAGAATTATTGATGACAATGTGGCCTTAAATATTGAAATTATACAAAAATATAAATTAACAAACTGGACACAGTCCCAAGTGTAATCAGTTCAGTGCAGAGGAGATGGAAACTCTTTTAGCACCTGACATCTACACACACTACTTTTGTAAATGCAGGCCCAGACTATACCAGTTTTTTACCTGTTGCATCTTATTGTGTGCTGATATTAAGGTGATGGTTGGCGAATTGTCCAAGATCCTTTCCATAAGACTGCTGCCAAGTTGGATCCCTGCAGTCCTGTATTGATACTGTATTTGCAACTGCCTACCCAGTTCTCACTACTGAACCTCATTCTGGAGTTTGGCAAGGGTTCACTCTTATTAAGTATATATTAAATTATGGTTTTATCTTCTGAAGTATTAGCTAGTCCCCTTACTGCAAACTTGTTAAGCATTCCTTTCATTACCTCCTCTGAATCATTTATAAAGAGTACCAGTGGACTGAGAATGGTGCTCTGTGAGCCCTGCTTGAACTTTTCTTAAGACTCAACTATTTATGAGCATCATTTGGATATCAGTGGTAAACCCACAAGACTGCAGTATCCTCTAGCTCATATGTATCCATCTTGGCCACTGTTGATAACATTTTGTTTAATTATAGTTATATAAATTATTACTTTGCTCCTTGATTTCCTTTTGTAAAAAGATACAGTTATTCAGACCACCATGGCCATACTGATTACAATACTTGGATTTGAGTAGCTGAACATTGCTGCAAAATGATGCATTATGTGAGATGTTTTGAATTGATGTATGTGTGGGATAAATCTCCTAAGCACTAAGTTATTTAAGAAAAATCAAACGGGTGAACAGTCTGCCTAGTTGGTTGGACTTTTGTGCAGCTCTGCAGGCCTAACACACTCAAGTTCCCCTGTCTTCCAGAGAAGAAGGCATGCAAAGAAGAAATGGAAATAGTTCGTCTTTATTTTTTTGTAAGAAACTGTTTAGTCAATAACACAATTTAATGGGCGTTTACCTAATTAAATCTGGAAATCAATTGCACATAGTAATTGAAATATGCTAATTGAATAAATATGCAATCTAAGGCTGTGAAAAGGATAAGCATTCATCTCTCAATTATGTCATTTTTTTCCATTCCCAAATATAGGGAAGTCGTGATAACATGAGTATTGTTCTAGTTTGCTTTTCAAATGCTCCTAAGGTCTCAGATGAGGCAGTGAAAAGAGATGCAGATTTGGATAAGCATTTGGAATCACGGGTGGAAGGTAAGAAGTTGCCTTTTGTTTTAATCCCCCCCCCCCCCCCCGTTAGATTATTTTCTTAGAATGGTTGGGGCAATTTGAAACATAAATGGACTAGAGTATAGGAAGGGAACAGAAAACAGAATGTGGTGAAGGTGCACATGGATCACCTGAGTCAGAGCAACCTAGAGTAGATGCTGATGCAGCAGTTGTCTAAGAACTTGCTGATTGTTCAGCAGAACAGAGTTTCTTACCTTGCAAAATTTTAAACGTATTTACCATATTTTTCGGAGTATAAGTTTTGGGGAGGAAAATAAGAAAAAAAAAATACTGCCTCTACCTACCAGCATCCATCCTACCGGTATTCATCTGGCTAGCGTCCTTAGCAAACAGCCTGGTCAGCTTCAGCACATTAGCCTGATTCAGCACAAGCAGTTGTCCTGCAAATGGAGCTTTGGGAGGCTGTTTGAGACGTTCTTCCCACCGGCACCCACCCTTCAGCCTCTGCATGTCCTCTCAAACGGAGCTTTAGGAGGCTGCAAAGGCAGCTTCTCAAATAGAGAGTGTCTCAAACAGCCTCCAAAAGCTCCGTTTGAGAGGATGAGTTTGCAGCCTCCAAAAGCTTTGTTTGAAAGGCTGCCTTTGAGAGGCTGCCTTTGCAAAGAGAAGCTCCTTTGCAGATGGAGCCTTTGGAGGCTGTTTTGAGAGGCTCTCCGTTTGAGATGCTGCCTTTGCAGCCTCCTAAAGCTCCATTTGAGAGGACGTGAGGAGGCCGGCGGGTGGGTGGGTCTACATTCGGTGTATAAGACGCACCCAAATTTGCACCCTCTTTTTTTGGGGGGGGGGAGTGCATCTTATACTCCGAAAAATACGGTAAATTAGACTTGTTAGTTCACTGCTGATGGGAATAGTTTCTTATTTATATAACAGCGGAGAAAACGTCTTTCTGAAGAGCAGGAAATGTGAATAGATGACAAATACTAGAAAGTTTTGTTAAAACCTAATAACAAACAATGTCAGCTGCAGAATGTGATAAATTATAGAAATACTGTATGTCTTCTAAACCTGAAGTCAGCATTGGAAATGTCAGTTGTTTGGGAAGAATTTTAGGTTAGTAATGATGCTTTATGTTCCTAATAACTGGATGGACACAACTTTGCTGTTTACTTCCCAATAGCCAAAAGTGATTGGCCTTTTGGTTCTAGAATTCTCCATGTCCACTCCCACTGCAGAGAGGTTGGGACTATTTAGTCAGCCCATCCTAGTTGATGGGCCTGTTAAGTTCAAGAATGAGCTTGGGGATTTTCCAGAAGATCTGAGTCACAATTTGGTCAATTGTGGTCCAAGCTTGGAAAGAGCATATAATTAGGGCCTTGGAATTGGATTGTCCCTGTCTTTTTGCTTGTGGATCCCATAATGCTCCTTGGTTTACCAAAGAGTTGTGAGAGATCAAACAGAAGGGACACTTATAGATTTGCTGGCAAAAGAGGAAGAGCAAGGCTACAGGTGAGATCATTTATTAAGACTTACCTTGTGGCAATAAGAGCAATGGAGTGCGTTTACTTTTCTGCTCTTATGTCTGCAGATAATCAGCTGGTGATTCTGTTTAGGATGACCAGATCTCTTCTGGTTAAGGAGGGACTGGGAGAGCCCATATTTGGCTGTTGTGCCTTTTGGCATCTGTCAAATAAAGTTACTCAACTTTGCGTAGCATTGGTTGTACTACTGAGTTATTTCTGGAGGGCTTGGGATGGTGGCAATGCATCCATCTTGGTCCTCCTGGATCTCTCCACAGTATTCAATATCACTGATCTTGATTTATTTCTGGACTGTGTCTAGGAATTGAGAGGGGCTTGTTTTGCAGTGCTTCTTCTGTGGCAGATTCAAGTCAGTAAGGTGGTGCTGAGAGGTGGCAAGACCACCCACCCCCCATTTTGTGGAGTGCCTCTAAGCTTAACTCTTTTCTACCCCCTTTTTAAAATTATAACCTGATGCTGCTAGAAGAGGTTACCAGGCACCATGGAGTATCACCAGTATGCTGCTCATATCCAGTTGCACATCCCTTGCTATTCCTGGCTGCCCAAGCAGCATTGTCCCAGAGTGTCTGAAGGCTATAAATATTTGAGTGGGGAAGAGTTGGTTTTGACTCAGGCATAGCATGACAGAATGGCTATGGGTTTTTGGTTCCTGCTTTATGTTCAGGAATCATCTTTCAGAAATCATCCCCTTTGGTTGTACTCACGCAGGCAGAGCTGGTGCACAGTTTGGGGTTGTTGCTGGATTTGCTGCCCTTGGTGGAGGAGCAGCTGGCAGCTATGTTCCTCTCAGTTTCACTTTGCCCCATTCCTGGAGTAGGACACCTTGCTCATCCCCTAGTCACTTCCTGATTGACTTACTGTAATGCACTCTACATGGGGCTGCCTTTGAAGACCCATCCAGAAATTACAACTGATCCAGAATTCAGCGCTATATGAAGTTCTGAGTAGCCTATGGTTTGCCCATGTTGCACATTGCTGTTTAAGCTGCACTAGTTTCCAGTTCTTTTCTGAGCGCCATTCAGCGACTTTATCTTTAAAACCCCCAAATGATATGAGTCCATGTTATTTGTGGGGCTGCCTTTCCCTGAGGGTATCTGCACGCTCTGTTAGGTCTCATCCCTTAAATGTTGCCATCTAGTAGGCCTAATAGTACAGCCTGCCTTCCCAATTGCAACCTTTGCCCTTGGAACATCCTTTGCCCTGACATCAAGCAGACCTAACCTCCTTGCCTTCTGAAAGGACCCGAAGACCTGGCTTTTCCAACAAGTGTTAGAGAAGTGTATGTTTGGGAAGTTGTTTTGGGATGTGAAAGTTGCATTGTTTTGTTGGGGCACTAGGTGTTTTATGACAGTAATATGCTTTTTATTATTATTTTTAAGCCCCCCTCCCTCCAGGTTTATGATGCATAAGATAGGCAGCTATATAAATTTATTTATAATATATAATAAATAAAACTTTCTAACTTTCCAGTGTGGCTTACAGCCTTGGTATTTTCCTGTTGATCTCTTGGAACCAACTATCACACTTGACACTGCCTAGTTTCCTTTCCCAAGCAAAATTTGTCATGCTACAATAACTTTTCATATTTAGTCTAATTCAGTGCTTTTATTTCCCATATAAAATCCATCCGTTTTTCCCCCAGTATCCTGGAAATGCATACTTTTTCATTGTTGCTCATACCTTTTTGCTTAACAAATGCCGTGATAATAAGGATAGCCTTAGATTTTGGCCCAAAATGACCCAACTAGTTTCTGTGCCTAAGGGAACACCTAGTGTCCTGGTTTCTAATCCAGCATTTAGTGAGTATAACAAAGTTGGCCTTTTGCCTTAATGTACCATAATAGGATGATTCAGGACCTAGTACACATATTGTATGCACACACACAAACTAATAGTTGGCATTCATTTTTGGAGATGAATTTTTAGATGTGACATGTTTGTTTTCCTATCATGTTTCAGCACACAGGTAACAATATTGCTGGCTGAAGTATTTTAAAAGTCAAACCTAAATTTTTAGCTGAATAAATATAATATAATAGCAGTGATGTGATTGAAAAAATGAAAGTAATTCTGAATACTTGACACAATGTGTGAATTAGCAGAATGTACACAGAAACTTGGAGGAATCCGTCATTCTGAAACTAATTTTTAATTTAAGAATAATGTAATATATTTTAGATATGTTTATAATGTTGGTGTGCAACTATTATTACAGTATGATTTTTCATAAAAGTTTTCCTAAAATAAAGTTCTGAAGGGAGTTTGCAAAAAAGATAGTCCCATAATCCTAGCCAGTATCATATTCTGCCCATTAGTATCAGTAGTCATTATGTTTTCTGCATCCTGTATTTTGAAATGTTAGAAGATAATAGGTTATCTTCTAAAAAAAAAGAATGGTTAATGCATACTGGTGGCAAGTAGAATGGTAAGTTGATGTGCTAGTAATGTATTATCTTCAGCTGAGGATATTTATCTGCTGATATGAGCTAGAACTCTGATGGAGATGGGCAGTTCAAAAATGTGAAAAGTAAAATAATAAATACACTTTTGGAATTATTTGTGTTCAGAATGAAAACAAAACTATATTAACATAGCAGTAAAGTAACAAACTACTGGTGAAACAGCAATTGCTCAGAATATAAACAGAATAATACAGAATAAATAGAATGTATCTGTAATCTTAAAAGTAACAACATTTCTGTTTTTGCACACAAAATAATTACTGATGGAATGTATAAAATGATTGGAATAAGCTAATAAGGATGCAATTATTGAAAAAAATATCAGATCCTTCATCTCATATACCCGCATTTTTCGGACTATAAGATTCACCGGAATATAAAACGCATCAAGATTTTGAAGAGGTAATTTTTTTAAAAAAAGGTTTCGCCCTCCCCATCCCCAGGAGCACTCTGCAGGCCTCCCAAACCCTCTGCACAGCCCATTTTTGTGAAAAAGGGGGCATGCAAAGGGTGTGGGGGCCTATAGAGTGCTCCTGGGGGCTGGGGAAGGCCAAAACGAGCCAAGAATGGCCCGTTTTTCACAAAAACTGGATCGGTTTTTTTTTTTGCAAAAAAATGGGATGTGCAGAGGGTGTAGGAGGCCTACAGAGTGCTCCTGGGGGCTTGGGAGGGCAAAACCACCCCCGTTTTCACTCGTTTGTACCCTCCCCAGCCTCCAGGAGCACTTTGCAGGCCTCCCAAACCCTCTGCACATCCATTTTTGTGAAAAATGGAATGTGCGGGATGGGTTTTCGGGAGGCCAATAATGCTGTATTCGGTGTATAAGACACACCCAGTTTTTCACCCTCTTTTGGGGAGGCAAAAGGTGTGTATTATACTCCCAAAAATAATGTATTTGTTGTCTTGATGGGGACTATAAGATGAGGCTTTCAAATACCAAGCTACTTGTTGCATACTGGCTGATGAGCTGCACAGTTTGATGCATCTTTATTATGAAGGTTTTTACTTAGCTTGTGGAGCTTGTGTTTTATTAGCTTGTGGAGCTTATTTTACAAACTCTCATTGAGAAGAAAATAATGCATGTTATCTTCATGTGTTAGTTTCAGTAGTATGGCACAAAGCTTTTTTTTTTCCTTATGAAAGGAATTAATAATGTTATTACAGAGTTATATCTTTTTTATGGTATTACTTGTTGTTTTTTAGTTAATTGGGAGATTCTTGGCGGTGTTAGAACTGTATATAGACAACTTAAACTAAAGAATGTAACTTATTTGCTGTTACATTTGTTTCTGAAACACGTTCTTGAAGAGAATATTACATTCATCTCCAGGAAAAATTATTAATAAATCATGCTATTAATAGAATTATAGTTTCATGTTTATACTGTATATAGAGAGATGCTGGAAATCGAAACCAGTTAGTATTACAAGCAATATTGGATAATAGCTCAACCCTTTTTTGGTAGATATTAATGTTAAGTATTTTGTGCTGTTTTTAAATTTGTGTAGATATTCTTGATTAAATTAGCAGTACAAATGCAGTGAAAAAGTAATTTAACTAGAAACCTTAAATCAGATAGAAGCTCAATGGTCAGAAATATATTTTAGCAGTATCCAAAGTGTTTCTTGGTTGAAAGTGAGCATTGCACCTTAAAACTTCAAATACATGTAGACATACATCCGTAATCTTTAGTATATTGTCTAAATGTAAGATTTTTTTATTTGTAATATAATTTTCTGGTGGTATGAAGATAAAGCTACTACTACTCTTCCAAATCAGGAAGAATTCTTGAAGAAATTAGAATTTCCAGTTTCAGCTTCAGAGTGATATCACATTGAAACGACACTCACTTCCTTTATTTCCTTTGCAACATTGTCACTTCCATAGCAAATGATGTAGGGAAAGAACTAAAATTGAGATTAAAGAGCTTTAAAATCATACTATATATGAAATTGTATCTGTAAATTAGAAATATCTGTAAACTCATCAATATTGGAGTTCATCCTTATTTGAGAAATTCACAGTTAGAAAATTAAGCAAATTGGCAGGATTCATCATTCCCTGAATGATTTAACAATGTCATATTTCTTTGTTACACTTTTTTACTTTGAAGTTTTAATTTCATTACATTCATATGATTAGTTATATCTGTTAGGGAAACTTTTTAAATGAAAAAAATACAAAATTAGCAAGATGAAGGCCCTGCTTGTTTCTTATTAGAAGTAACCAGTAATCCCTCTTCTAGACCAAGTTCAGTGTATTTTGCTGACTCAGAAATTTAATTTGAGAAGTTCACCATACTTGCTGTACCTGCTTGTTAGAAGTAAATTGATCTGTGATTCAATAAATATTTGCACACCAATAAAATTAATAGTTGATATGTCTAGGATACAAAAAAGAATGGGTGGCATTTCAAATAGTATCTGAAAGAGATATTAAAAGTAATGTACTCTGTCTTATTCTCCCTGCTCCCCTTTCATATTCTTCCTGGCCTCCAAGTTCAATCTCTAGGAGAATGATGTTCCAGAGGCAGGCACCACTGTAGGAAATGCTCTCTGCGTTCCGCCAGCTAGCACTGTCTCATGGGTAGAACCTGGAACATGTCTCTCCTGCCAGATCTCAAAGGACAAGTAGACCTCACTAGGGAGAGATGGTGCAATAGGTATTCTGGGCCAAGCCATGAAGACCTTTAAAGATAATCACCAATATCTTGAATTGCACCTGAAAGCATGCCAATAGCCTTTGCAGTTCATGGAACAGAAGTCTCACATGTGCCAAGTGGATTTGCACCCATAACTGCATTTTGTGCCAGCTGAAACTTCTAAATTCTTTTCTAGGCCATGTGGAACACATTATATTAAATCTAACAGGAGGTGACTAATGCATGAGAGACAATGAGCAAATCGTCCTGGTCCAGCAACAACAACAGCAAAAGCGCATAGCCAAGATTGCTGCCTATTCTTTGGCAGGAGCCATGGATCCAGGAGTTCCCCAAATTACACACATAATCTACCTGGTATATAGTGCAGCCCCATCTAGAACAAGAGATGAATCTTCCCCAGAACCAGGGATATCCCAAATCCTCTTAGTCTTATTAGGGTTGAGTCAAAACATGCCCCATCCAGATCTCCACAGTCTCCACACACAAAATGCGACCTCCATAGCAGCACTTTGACAAATCAGAGTGCACCTATAGAGCTGAATATCATCAGTATACTGATGATAACTTGCCCTGAACTGATGGATGACCTCATTAAGTCATCTCATGTAGATGTTAAACAGGAGAAAGCACAGAACAGCATCCCACATAATGGGCTGTATGCTTACCTCTCCTTTATTGGATTCGAACTGATTGGAACCAACCCTGAAGAAAGGATGTGAATCAACACAATACTATGTAATCCACCTCAACCCCCAATCCAATCCAGAGGGATACCATAATCATTATTGAAAGCTGCTGAGAAGTCAAGAACGGGAAGAATGGATGTACCACCCCTCCCTTGTTCTTGCTAGACATCCTCCACTAGTGCAATCAGTGCTGTCTTGGTCCTATACCAGGCCTGAATCCCGACTGTAAGGGGTACATATAATCCACCTTTAATGCTTACGGTGCTTGGTAGCTGTGTTTCAACAAGAGTTATTCTCTCTGTCTTCTTAAAATAATACTATGATCTGAGAACACATTCCCTGACATCTAGTGAAGTTACATATAAGAAACTCACTTCTTCCACATATGCCCCAGTTACTTTTATCAATAATAAAGTTCTACTTAATTGTGGTGGCATAAATCTTTTGAGGCATCCAAGAATTTATGCCACAGTTGACAGAGTTCTGATGTGAGCATCAGAATGGAGGTGGCATGAACCCCACCCTTGGGAAAGTTCAGACTTACTTAGAGGACTGCGTGTGTTCTTTGCCACAACTTTGATCATTTTAATATAGATGAAGGCAGGGCTTTGGGGATCATAGCTTCTTCTGAACAGATCATTGTATTCAGTATATAAATGTCAGGATGGGAACAGAAACGTAGTCTGTTATACTTATAGAAACGTCTTTGTGCTATTGATGTACAAAAAGAGCAAAAAGTGGCCATACCAGCGGAGATTGGTACAAGACAAGACAGATTCCTGTACAACTCAATCACAATTTTGTGTTTGATATATTTTATGGCATTTCTAGGCCTCCTCTCACTCAACAGACTCTGGTGTTATATTGCAGCTCTTTGTTTTCATTCTATATTGCATTTCACTTTAATTCATGGTTATTGCAAAGCTTTTCTTAAGCATATATTCTCTTCTATTTTTCTGTCTTATGCTATCTCATTGTTTTTTAGATTGGGGAAACTTGTTATCTTCTCAGTTCTTTTTGAATACCTTCAACTCACTTGACTAATTTCCCAGTGCAATATTTCTTCTGTCATTGGCAAGAAGATGAATGGCTACAGAGCTCTCTCTTTGATCTTCCCCGTAGTTTGGGGAATTTGAGACTTAAACAAGTTCTTATTTTAGTGTCCTTCAGGAGTGTTAGACTGCAACCATCTACCACTGGTAGTACTAGTTAGATAGGGTGAGTGCTATAGTACAGTATACTTGAGGACATGAAGGAAAGCCTGCCATAAATACTGTGCTCCTTATGAATTGATCTTTCATGTATACCGTATTAGGGAAACTGTGCTTGTTTAAGTGTTCATGAATTTCACTTACCGTATTTTTCAGAGTATAAGACGCACCAGAGTATAAGACGCACCAAGGTTTTGAAGAGGCAATTTTTTTTAAAAAAAAAAAGGTTTTTGCACTCTGCAAACCTCCCAAAAACTAACTGTTGTTTGTGGGAACGGGCCCATTTCCCCCCCCCCCAAAAAAGGCATAAATAGTGTTTAGGGGGCTTGCAGAGTGCTCCTGGGGTTGCCCCCCCAAAAAAGAGCAAAAAAATGGCCCATTTTTTGTCCAAAAAATTACATGCATAGCCTTTAGGAGGCTTATAGAGTACTCCTGGGGGCTGTGGGGACATAATTGAGCAAAAAACGGCTCATTTTTCACTCATTTCTGCCCTCCCCAGCCCCCAGGAGCTCTCTGAAAGCCTTCTACAGACTCTGCATGGCCATTTTGGTGAAGGAGGCGGGGTTTCAGGAGGCAAAAAAATGCTGTATTCACTGTATAAGATGCACCCAGATTTTCATCCTCTTTTTTGAGGGAAAAAGGTACATCTTATATTCCTATACTGCTTTTTAATTCCCATATTCAAGCATATATAAGTAGTCCTCAGTTAACAATGGCAATCCATCACTTATGTGTTCATAAAATATAACATCTCATGACCATGTTGTCGCTTAATGCTGGCAGTTCCGACAGTTCCTTGTCATCGTTAAGCAAATCACCACGAGCCATTAAGTAAGGACATTGCATGGTTGCTATTTGTGACATCCTGCCGGCTTTCTGTTATAGGAAACTGGCAAAGAAAGCTGCAATTGATAACTACATGACTATGCGGTTCTACAATGTTGTAATCATAAACTGGGTGCTAGATTATATTCATGTGATAGTTTCAAGTTCATTTATGCATAGTTCTCCATTAACAACTTTCCTGTTTAGTAACCATTCAAAGTTAAGACTGTTGTAAAAGTAACTTTACAACTGGCCCTTGGACATTATAGCATTCTCATAATCACATGATCACATTCAAGTGCTTTGCAGCTGGTGTGTACTTAATACAATTGCAGTATCCTGGAGTCACATGATCATCATTTGCAAGCTTCACAGTTGGCTTTGGACAAGCAAAGTCAATAAAGAAGCAAGTGAAATTGCAGATCATGGTCATATGATGGTTTGCTTAATCCTGTCTGTTGAACTAAATTGGTTATTGTTTCCATTAAACCAGCCTTGGTTTACATAGTCATACTCATGTTTCTGTGATTTCCTTCTGCAATTCTGGCTTCTACATTGACTTTAGACTGGGTCTTATTTCCATTAATAGAGCAGGTTAGAGGTTGGGAATCCTCCTGAACACACAACTCACAGCAGATGGAAGCTGTTGCCCATCTCTAGCTATTGCATCAGGGTCTAGGACAACTTGCTGCGTTTGACTCGCCTCCGATGGCTTGCCCCGGTGACTCACTACGGGGCAGTTCAAAAAGGGATAACTCAAGAGAGGGACATGTGAATTGTAGAAGGTCTTGTAATGCTTTAGTTTGGAACCTTCTCAAGTTAGAAGTCTTCAAGGCTGGGATGAACTGCAATTCTACTTCTCCCTCTCTTGAGTTATCCCTCATTGAGTTGTCTTGTGAGTTGTTCCATGATGAATTGGCTGGGGAAAATCAGCCGTGGTGAGTTGGCTGAGGAAAATCAGCTGTGGTGAGTTGATAGCGGCGACTTGTCCATTCTGATGGCAACCCTTTTGAAGAGGGAATGAATGGGAACTCATTCTCTTATGTACTTTAGGGTAGACTCTAAACTCAACTTGGATGTGTTTTGAAAACCATTTGGAAACTACCATTGGTACAGAATGTAACTCGCTATCTGTTCTGTTTCTGTTTATTGGATTTATATGCCGCCCTTTTCCCAAAGGACTCAGGATGGCATACAACATTTAAAAAAACCACATATTACAAAAGTTAAAAAGAAATTAGATAGAGTATCCAACAAACCCAATTAGTATAAACAATAACATTTTAAAAATTGGATTAAAATTAACAATTAAATCAAGCATTTATTTTATTTTGTTCAGGCCAGGCCGGCTTGCTGGAAAAGCCAACTTTTTAGGGCGCGTTGGAAGGACCGGAGGTTGGGGATTATGCGAAGCTCCGGGAGCAGCTCATTTCAGAGAGAAGGCGCTCCCACAGAGAACGCTCTCCCCCTGGGGGTTGCTAGCCGACACTGTCTGGCTGACGGCACCCTGAGGAGGCCAACTCTGTGGGATCACACTGGACGGTGGGAGACTACTGGTGGCAGTAGGTGGTCTCTCAGGTACCCTGGGCCTAAGCCATGGAGTGCTTTAAAGGTCATAATTAGTATCTTGAATCGTACCCGGAAAACAACCAGCAACCAATGCAGGCCGCCTAAAAGAGGTGTAACATGGGAGCACCTAGGTACCCCCATGATAACCCGCGTGGCCACATTCTGGACCAGCTGAAGCCTCCGGGTGCTCTTCAAGGGCAGCCCCATGTAGAGAGCGTTGCAGTAGTCCAGGTGAGAAAGGACAAGGGCATGAGTGACTATGCACAGAGCATCCCAATCCAGGAAGGGGCGCAACTGATGTAACAGGCAAACCTGGTAAAAGGCCCCCCCTGGTCACGGCCGTCAGGTGTTGTTCTAAACTAAGCTACGTATCCAGGAGGACTCCCAGATTGCAGGCCCTCTCTGAGGGGGCTAAAATTTTTCCCCCTATCATCAAAGATGGAACAAGATGCACAAATCGGGATGACGGAAACCACAGCCACTCAGTCTTGGAGGGATTGAGCTTGAGCCTGTTCGTCCACATCCAGATCCGCACAGCGTCCAGGCATCGGGACATCACGTCGAGGGCATCGTTTGGGTGGTTTGGGGTAGAGATGAAAAGTTGGGTATCAGCAGCATATTGATGATACCGTACCCCAAAACCACGGATGATCTCTCCCAGCAGTTTCATATATATGTTGAGCAGGAGAGGTGAGAGAACCGACCCCTGGGGCACCCCACAAGTGACGCCCCTCGGGGTTGATCCCTGCCCTCCTGTCAACACAAACTGCGACCGATCCGACAGGTAGGAGAACCACCGTAAAACGGTGCCCCCCACTCCCAACCCCCCGAGTCGTCACAGTAGGATACCATGGTCGATGGTATTGAAAGCCACCGAGAGGTCTAATAGGACCAGGACAGAGGAGCAGCCCCTGTCCCGGGCCCGCCAGAGATCATCGACCAACGCGACCAATGCCGTCTTCATGCTGTACCGGGCCTGAAACCCGACTGAAATGGATCCAGGTAGACAGCTTCATCCAGGTACTGGGGAAGCTGACGTGCTACCACATTCTCAACAACCTTTGCTACAAAGCGAAGGTTGGAGACCGGACAATAGTTGGCTAAAGAAGCTGGGTCCAGGGAGGGCTTCTTAAGGAGGGGCCTCACCACCGCCTCCTTCAAGGCGGTGGGAAAAAACCCCTCTCTCAATGAAACGTTGGTAATCGCCCGGAGCCAGCCTCGTGTCACCTCCCGGGAAGCCGAAACTAACCAAGAGGGATACGGGTCCAGCACACAAGTGGCAGCACTGAGTCTCCCCATAATCCTGTCCATGCCCTCGGAGGTCACAGGATCAAACTCATCCCAGATTGTCTCCACAAGATTCATCCCCATTGACTCGCCCGAATCTACCCAGTCAGAGTCCAAGCCAGTCTGGATCTGAGTGATTTTATCCTGCAGATACTGAACAAATTATTCAGCCCTACCCTGCAAGGGGTCTTTCCCAGTTGCTTGGTTAAGTAAGGAGCGAGTCACCCTAAACAGGGCAGCTGGGCAGTTGTCTGCGGACGCAATAAGAGTGGGAAAGTGTTGCCATTTTGCTGCTTTTATCGCCACTAAGTAGGATTTAATATGAATTCTTACTAGTGTTTGATCAGATTCGATCGGCTGGCCCTCCAACCACTCTCTAGGTGTCTTTTCTGGCATTTCATCTCCCGGAGCTCCTTGGTAAACCAGGGTGCTACCCAGGATCGATATTGGATCAGAGGCCGCAAAGGCACAAGGTGATCCAAGGCCCCAGTGGCTACCCTATCCCAGGCTTCCACTAGGGCTTCGGTCGAGTTGTGAGCAAGGGATTCAGGAAAAGTCACAAGCTCCATCAGGAACCTTTCAGGGTCCATCAGGCGCCTGGGGCGGAACCATCTTGTCGGTTCCGCCTCCCTGCGGCGAGGTGTAGCAGTATGGAAGTCAACCCTGATGAGGAAATGATCAGACCATAACAAGGGTTGGATAGAAATATCCCGTAAATCTAGATCATTCATCCACTGCCCAGAGACAAAAATCAGGTCGAGCATGTGTCCCCTATTATGGATGGGGTCTTGAATTAACTGAGTTAGGTCCGTAGCCGTCATGGAAGCCATGAACTGCCGAGCTGACTCGGATGTCTCGCCAATAGAAGGCAGATTGAAATCCCCCAGGACCATAAGCCTGGGGAAATCAAGTGCCAATCCAGCTAACACATCCAGCAGCTCCGGCAGGACCGATGAAACATAGCAGGGAGACAGGTATGTAACAAAAAGGCCCACCTGAAGTCCAAGCCTCAGATAGGCACAGTGATCTCCTGAGGTCTGAGACCTTCCCTAATAACCACCGCCACCCCCCCAACTCTCCCCTGGGTTCTCGGCTGGTGAAACGCCCGGAAGCCTGGTGAGCATTGTTCACTAAGGGAACACCCCCCTCATGGCCCAACCAGGTCTCCGTAATACACACCAGATCCGCTCTACCCTCTTGTATGAGGTCGTAAATGAGGGGAGCCTTATATACCACGGACCTGGCGTTAAGCGAAACCAGCCGGAGACTAGGGTCCTGTAATCCCAAGCACCCAGGGGTGCGAGAAGGGCTATCTGTGAGTAGGTGAGAACTATTATAAAAGAATAATATATACTAAGACATTTCATTAGCTTCCATCAGGTTTCTATGTTTAATAGAACTTTACCTGTAAAACCCTTCAAATAGAAGCAACATACTTCTGTTTTATTTACTAGGAAAAGGTTACTTTAAGTTCTCATTGCAGGTGAAACTAAGAGGGTAGACGCGTGAAGGCAGTTCTTATCTGTTGTGAAACCTTTTGCCCCCAAATCAGATTGGCCCTTTGCCTGTTGTTTTGGGTTTTAGATGAGCCAATTCAATTCAGTAAAGGTTAATAGAGTTATTCTGGTTGACTATTGGTGTGTTTTTGTTTTTTCTTCTTTTGTTAACATTTACCTTATTTGTTTTTAACCTAGTGTTAGTTACTCAGATTTGTGACTGCAAGTTGAGGGGACATACAAATTGATTAAAATAAATATAAATAAATAAGAAAAATTCATTTGCTAAAATGACCTTATTCGTGCAACTTTTCTGTCCCTGTGAGATTGGTCATTTTTCCTAATATTACTTGCACACAGAGCTTCTAAGTAAATTATCTGTTGTTCAGATCAGTTTTTGCATTGGAAAACTATTTGCACAGCATAAAAAATATCACTTATTTTATTATAGCTGTAGATTTCTATAGAAAACCAATATATTTTCAGGTATTCTCAACTTTGGAAAGAATGAAATCCACAGTGACCCATTTAATATATGCCACGTATATCAGCTGCCTGTTTTCACTATAAATCCTTTACTTAGCAGGTTTATTGAAGTCATGATTATTATAAAACAACGATAGGCTTGATTTATGTGACATGGTACACTAAGTGACTAAATTTGACAGTGGAGCTGGTTATATTACTCACACATGTTCATAAGCTTAGTTAAAAAGAAGATAAACAGAACTAAGTGAGATTTCACTTTCTGTAATTATTTTCTACACCTTGTGTATTAAGAATTGAAACCTTGGTAACATGCTCAAGATTATTGGCATGAAAGTCCTATGCATTTAAACCATTATAATAAAGAAGCAGACCTTTTATCTAGTAAGCCTGATTTCCCCCCAGTTTAGTGGCAGTGGGGAACTATTGTTTTTGATATTAATATATTTAAGACAAGATTTAATATTTGAAGGGTATTGCCAATGATAAACTACTGTTTTTCTATTCTGCTCATGGCACCTGAGTTTTTTGTAACCTGTAGTTCTTTAAAATCCATGCAAGGGGGCATATTGTAAACCACAACTCACAAGTACACCCTCACAATTCACAAGTATTAAGTAATTGAACGTAATGTTGGAGTTTATTAGGTAGTCATAGGCCTAATATTGGTCTCTGACTGGCATATCAAAGATTGCTCTTCAAAATGGCATTTTGGCCATGATCATAGTTAAATTTACTCTAATTTAAATTAATTTTTATTGACTTTAATTATAATAAGATCATTGCAGTTGTATTTAAAAAATACCTTTCTGTTACATTAAGTATTGCAGCTGCAACAACTTTAGAGGGACTGGAGACGCTACAGGCATTTGGGGAGCTGGAACCTGTGAATTTGCATACTATACTAGTGAACTTTCCTAGAGAAGCTACTTTTATGACCCCCTCAGTGCCAGTTTAGATGGATCTATTCCATTTGGGCTCCGAGCAATGAACTGTTTAAAGACTTCACAAGATTTAAATGCTGTGTTTAGAATCAACAGTTTTTGTCTCAGGAACTTAACAGAGCCTGTAATGTTAATTTTAAAAGATTGCTTAGGTATTTCAATAACTATCATTTGACCCTTTGGAATTTTTTAAAATCTCGGAATAAATTAGTAATTTTAAGAGATAGGGTGTTCAAAATATACACAGAACTATACGCAGTAACTAATAAAAAGGCCAAATTCTATATGCAATTTCATTAATAAAGTTAAACCAAGTATTCAACAAAATAAGTTACCCATCTTTTTTTCAAACTATGTGTGCTGCTTTTGATTTTTTTCCCCACAGGAATTGCCCAAGTCATTCAATGTCCTGTACGTTGGATGAACTGTAACAACTTTAAGTGACTTATACTTGACAAGAAATGAGAGTTAGAATATTGAAGGAATATTTATTTCAAGAATAGAAGAATATAAAGAAAACTGAAGAGAATACAGAAGAACACAAGTCTTATTTTCTCTTTCTCCTTTCTTTCATTTTCACATTTCTCCTGATTCTAATAAATATCCAAACTCTGCCCTTTGACAAAGTCTGTGGTTTTCTTAATTATGCAGCCTGAAATTTGATTAAATGAAACAGCACCTTGCCATTTTACATCAGCTATAAAGCATTAGAAATTAAATTATGGAGTAGTGATCTAAACCTTGTTATGAAACAAAATAATAATCAAAAAAATATTTTCATTAGTAAGTTTGCAAAGTCAATTTCTCAATACCAGGACTTACGAGTTTTTGTATAATTGGATAATCACTTAACCAGATGAAAGAACAAAGAAAACGTTCCTTTATTTTGCACTTGTTTTCAGGAACAATCAAAAATATTGAACACATTTCTTTTGGTTGTGGAAATTTCTTTATCTGATCCACGTTTAACTTAAGTTTTATATATATTCTTTTTGTAATAGAAAGCTCTGTGTTTACCTTGTTTTAAATTGGGGGATGACAATGACAAGAGTAATTTAAAAAACCAACATTGGCTTTTGTCTTAAAAGTTACTTTTGATGAAGTAGTTTCTTCCAGCTATCCTTGTTTACAAGTTTTTAAGGTTCATATAGTTGAGATGGATTGGTAATGGGATATCATGTTATATTTAGAAAGACTATAGAAGCCTTTTGGTATGACATGCATTAGAAAAGATTTTCAAAGCTATACAAGAAAACATAACTTAAGAAACATTTTTCCCGTTTAATATTCTTCCAACCTCTGGCCAATAAAGTTATAAGTAAGATTAGATTAGTTTAAACTAGTTTGTGCAAAGTAATAGAGTAAGATATCTTTGGGAAGATAGAAAGGAATTGAGATATAAACGAGGATTGTACATGTACACCATATTGCCAAAAGTATTTGCTCACCCATCCAAATAATCAGAATCAGTTGTGAGCGAATACTTTTGGCAATATAGTGTATATTTCTGTTAATATAACTTGACTTTGTCCTCATCCTTCAGTTCTCAGTTCTTGAACATATACCCTAAACATTTGTGGGTTTGTAGATGGGGAGAGAGTTCTGATGGTCTCATTTGGTCAGTGGAAATTGCTGGGAGACGAAACTCATTATCTAAAGGATTGTAAATTGTGGAGCAGCATTTTTATGTAAATTGCACTTTTGTTTTAGATAAATGAAATTTGGTAGATCAAAAATCCAGGCATGATAGCATTTGAAAAAAGAAATACCTAGCCCTGAAGGTGTAAGATAAGGCATCTGTTACAGGCCACTGATAGAAGCAAAAACTAAAACTCGGAAATTTAAAGATTGCGTATTTGAAAACAATTAATTCCATATAGTTTCTATTTAGGATCATAGATTGTATGGAGCAGCAACTTTAATCCTGGATAGTTAAAGTAAGGTCTGCTGAATAGAAAGATTTACTTATGAGTAATTGTGTATGGATATTAGTCCAATAGTAGTTTTCTATTTGGAAACTAATAAAATAAGTTAAATTGAAATAATCAAAATGGCATTTGACTTACACATTTTATTTTTCAAAAACAAAACTAGGGTACATTACAACATTTTTCTTGTATTTTATATTTTACATATATTTATTGCTATAGTTATGAAAGAGATCATGACTCCATTGTAATCAAATGTATTTCATCGGAGTTTAATTTTGTTATTTGAATAACAAAGTTGAATTTTAGTTGAAGCAGAAGATTTGAGAAAAACCTGACAATCTGAGATAATTCAAATTGTGGAAAGAGCCTTTTTCAGTCGTGAAAAATTATATCTTTTCTCTCTCCCTAATGTAAACCATGAAATAGTAATATTTATATTAAAAGAGCTGGATTATTCCATGGTAGCAAAAAAACAGGACTTCGATAAAAACTTTTCTGTCTAGCCAATTTTTATTAAAAGGCTTAAGGTATTAGCAGAAGTTTAGCAATCATTTTATTCTTTTTTATTTTTAATCTCTGGGATAAATTAATGACTTTATTAAATGTATCAGGAGTTGGTTCCTAGTAGTAAAACAAATACAATTACGGTTTTCCTTTAGAGATAATATATTGCAGCCGTCTTGTGATCTCTATAGTTAGGTTCAAAATCAACACTAAAGAGACTGATGCTGACATTTAAAAGCTCTGTTGCTTTTGTTTTTATTTTTTTAAATGAAATCTATATACATTTTGAAACATTGTAAATATATACCTTCAGTATTGTGAATTGTGTTTATGCTGGATATTTTTATGATCAAATGTGCTGTTTTCTGGATATGCTGCTTGTTTTTAATAATTTAAGAACTTTCTTTTAACTAGAAATTATGGAGAAGTCGGGTGAAGAAGGAATGCCTGACCTTGCTCAAGTTATGCGCATTTTGTCTGCAGAGAATATCCCAAACTTGCCACCAGGAGGTGGTCTAGCTGGCAAGTAAGTAAAAATATGCAAAACTCACGAAAAAATATCATTGCATGGGACCCAGGAAGTTTGTCTTCTCTGGCGATCTCTGCCGTTTGGAGTGATCCTCCCCAGAATTTATGATTGCCCCCAACCCTACAGGCTTCTAGGAAGGTGGGTAAAGTCCTTGGGGTTTCTCCAGGGTTTTGGGGTCAGGTTGAGCAGAGTCACAGTGGTAAGTTATTGAAATTTGCAATTCT
This sequence comes from Natrix helvetica, assembly GCF_964273705.1. NCBI lineage: Eukaryota > Metazoa > Chordata > Lepidosauria > Squamata > Natricidae > Natrix > Natrix helvetica. The sequence continues at coordinate 249,720,186 of NC_138552.1, forward strand.
ATTATGCCATTTTAATGTGTGATGCTTCTTTGTCTGTTGTGTGCTGCCTGGAGTCTCATAGTTTCAGTTAAATAGCCTAAGTAAAATAAAGTACCAAGATCTGTAAAAGAACATTCTACTTACTGCTGTGGTAACCAAGATATTTTTGGAGATCCCGCAAGGAGGGGCAAGCTTGCAATAATACTCCTGCTGTTGCTCTTCATCATCTGATGCCATAGTACCTATTGCCCCTGAATTGTAGGGGTTTCATACAGTCATTTAGCCAACTAGTTTGTTAAGAAAATATTTGCTTTATGCAAACTATTCACAATGTAACTTTAAAATGTTGTCTTTGTAGGAGAAATATTATTGAAGCTGTTTATAACAGGCTGAACCCACACAGAGAGAATGAGGGGGTAAGTACCTCATCTTTAATTGCCAGCTTTCCCTGATGGGGTTAAACTGTAATCTATCTTTATGGGGAACGATTTATATTTGAGTGTACAAGTACTCAAGATCATTGTGCTAATGAAATTCTTTAAAGGTAAAAGTTGACCCTAAATGATTTGTACTACAGATACCTTAATATAAATGATTATGGCTTCATTCAAACCACAAGACAGCCATATAACATTACTTTAGGACTTTAATTTCATTTTTGTATTGTATTTGTGATACAGGAACATACAATATAATATTAACATTAAAGGCTACTTTGCCAAATCAGTATTTAATCTTTTTCTTCATGCCAGATGCTGCTTTATTTTTTCCAGTGATAGAGATAGGCAGACAGGTAGACAGGATAATTATTGAGGCCACATTTATTAAACTGAAATCCTGGTTTCTGTTTGGGAATAATAAGAGAGGGAATGCAGACAAGGTTTGATACTGTGCTTGATCTATAAACATTAGGTCATTCAATCTTGGATGATTTGTTTATTTTTCAAAGCTAGTTAGGTTTTGTTTTTGATAGCCTATGCTAATTAGAACAAATTACATCGATTATGACTTAAGTTCATTCTAAATGTTCTGGATAGTATAGCTACAGCCCCATCTTTAGTGAGATATAAATTATATGCTCTACCGCTTGCCATTGTCAAATTATCTGAAGCAAAGGGAGAGGTTTACACTAAAATTATTGGCATCAGTATGGATCTAGCAGAACCCTTCTGGGTTCTATTGTAGTTTATGGTGCCTTGCGGTATCACAGACCTTTAATCTTGAGATTCTGTATAATTTGTTCTGAACACTTGAATTTCTTGCTTCAGGTTTGGGCCAAGTCAGCCTCCATTCATAATTTGAAAGTTCTGCAAGCCCCCTTTAAATTGTTTACTCCTTTAATGTTTAACATTTCCATGTTTAAAGCTTCAACAAAATAGTCTGAACGCAAAGACAACTTGGAGTGTTATGCATGTATGTGTGATTTTGGTTACTACCGTCAGCCTTTTCTGTAGTTACTGTTTTCCAGCATTGAGAACTTTCTATTGTGTGGCTTTCCAGTGTCCAAAATTCCCAGCTAGTGCCATCGTTATTGAGAATTTTGGAAATTGAAGACTACATGCTTAGAAGTTACCAGAATCAGAGATACTGCTAAATATTTCACTCTGCTAAATCCTTATAAGTTCATATAAATATTATATATAGATTTGAAATCATTTAATAAATAGATTACTTATTAATAATATGGTCATTCAGATTAGTGGTGAAACAACATAGTGAAATATATCTTTTTAAAAGACTTGTAAAAAGCTATTACACTGAACAGCTTAATTAAAATGAGAGATGCGTAGAGGAGTTTTGTTAAGGAACTCAGCAAAATTGAAATGTAAATTGTCTTTTAATATTCAATCAGTCATTTGTTATATAAGTGAAACAACATCCTAAGAGAATGTGTTTAGGATGCCTACTTTCATGTAGAAACGTGCAGAAACTTTTCTTTCTTCTCTATAGTGCATCAGAACAAATGGTAGGTTCAAACATCACAATAACCTATAATAGAAGTTATTTAGATCTATTTAGTATATCATATCAAGCCAACTTTGCATTATATGAGGAAAGCCAGTTGTGGCTTGATCTACACACTATGATTAAATAAACCAATCTAATATAATGTGTAAATCAAAACTATATGGACTATATATCTGATATATCAATTCATATATCTGATACTTGAAATGCATATATACATACACATGCACACACAGGCACACACATATGTATGCATTTTTATATCAAATATTCACCAGTTATTCTCAGTACTGACATGAGCATAGCAGAAATGTAGGAGATAGCCTACATTAGTAAATCTAGTACAGATTTTGTCTATTAATTAGCACTGACTCTCCAAGGTTCTAGGTAGACTGTTTATTGTGTGTGTGCTTAAAATTAAATCTGAAATTTATTTTCTCCCTAAGTTTAAAAATCAGCAATAGAGACTTCTTTCTTGTAATTTAACTTCTCATTTTTTAATAATATATGATAATATTTTGGGCTCATTTGGTAGCTTCTGAATCTGCTTTTATGTGTTGTCAAACAGTAGTGGTTGGGGAAAAAGCCTTTTGAGTTTTCTGTTCTGTTTCTTGTAAATTGCCACAGTTGAAGAAGTAGTGCTGAACTGCAGGTTTCTGAGACTTTTAAAGGCTTTAAAATCTAGTCTGCTGTGTGGATCTAACCCACACTTAAATAATGTAGTGTATTTCCCTATCTAAAGTTGAATTCTTAAGTATTAAAAGTAGCGTTGGCTTAGCTGAACGGTCTTCTCTGTGCACTGCGGGAGAGTCCAAGCATGGGTTAATTCTGTTTGATTGCCCTGGACTGAATTGAAGATCTTTAGCCACGCCTCTTGCACCGGCATCTCAGATTTTCGATGATGGCGTGGACCGATAGTCTGTTCAAAGGTGGTTCCATAAGTCTGTTACAAGATCGTATCAAAGGTTAGTCACAAGTCACAAAACATTACCATAAGGAAAGGATGTTGACTGAGGAAAGTCAAAGTCAATAAACCCTGGGAGAGACCTCAGGGCGGGGTTGGACTCTCCCGCAGCGCACAGAGAAGACCGTTCAGGTAAGCCAACGGTACTTCTCTTGTGTGCTGCTTGAAGAGTGCAAGCATGGGACATACCCAAGCTAAACGTCACTAGGGCTGGGATCACTTGTGTTAACGGTCTCTCCAGCCGAATGAATTCCCTGAAGAACTCGTCTCCCAAAAGCTGCGTCCTCCGACACGAACTTATCCAACTTGTACTTTCACACAAATTGGGATGGTGATCCCCATGTTGCTGCCCTGCAGATCTCGTCAATGGGCACTTGAGTCGCCCAGGCTGCTGTAGATGCGGTGCTCCTTGTAGAATGGGCCATGATGTGATGCGGCACCTGTGTCAATTGGAGCTGATAGGCAAGGGCAATGCAGGTGCGCAACCATCTGCCAATTGTAGCAGAGGTGACCTTGCGCCCCATAGTGGCATGTGAAAACGATACAAAGAGTGATTCAGATCATCGGAACGACTCTGTGTGCTTGATGTACTTACGGAGTGTCCTGCGCACATCTAGCTTGTGCCATCTGCGCTCCCTAGGGTGTCTCGGATGCGGGCAAAAGTCTGGAAGGATAACTTCTTGGCTCTGATGGAACCAGGTGTTGACCTTAGGGATGAATGAGGGATCTAGGCATAGTACGACCCTGTCGGGATGTATGATACAAAGGTCCTCCTGGACAGACAGGGCTGCCAGTTCCGAGATCCTTCGTGCTGAGGTGATGGCGGTCAGAAAAACTGTTTTGAAGGTTAAGTGTTTCAGGTCACAGGATTGAAGGGGCTCGAACGGAGCGCCAATCAGCGCCCTCAGTTTATGCTGTGCTTGAGATCGCTGACGGACCACCTGCCTTGTGCGATCTGATTGCCGACATGGGCCCCCCATCCAAATAGGCTGGTGTCCATCGTGATGGTGAAGCGATCTGGTTCGCGGAAGAGACTGCCCTTGGTCAGCCCTGGGGAGAGCCACCACTGGAGAAACTATTGGACATTGAGTGGAACTGGAATCGGCGTGGGGGAGTTGCTTTTCTTGGCCCTTTGGTGGGGCAGAAGCCACCACTGCAGTTGTCTCGAGTGCAGCCTCGCCCACGACACTATTGACAGGCAAGAAATCATTTTGCTGAGGAGCGTCGATAACTGAACAATGGGTGCTGACTGGGAAGTTTGCAGCTGGAGCACCAGTTTCCTGATGCTGGAGATCCGCTCCTGGGACAAGGTGACCTGGCAACTGACAATGTCTATTATCATGCTGAGATGTTGCAACCTGGTGGTGGGAGTGAGGTGGTTCTTGTCTAGATTGACGGAGAAGCCGTGATCTTGCAGAACCCTTATCGTCAACCAGAGATCCCTGACTGCTTGCTGGGGGGGGGGGGGTTGCGATTGAATGAGAATGTCGTCTAGGTATGCCTGAAGTCGAATTGGGCGTGATCTCAGGGATGCAACTACCGCTGCCAAAAAAAAATTAATGTCTTGGGGATGATGACAGGCCGAACGGCAGTGCCCTGTACTGATAGTGCTTGCCTGCGTAATAAAACCTCAAAAACTTGCGATGGGCCTTTTGGATTGGGATGTGGAGGTACGCCTCCCAGGAGATCTATTGAAGTTAGCAGATCTCCCGGTCTGATGCAACCCAGAATTGACTGGAGGGACTGCATCTTGAAGCGTTTGTATGCCAGATGGTAATTCAGCTTCTTTAGATCCAATATCCCCCTCCACCCTCCTGAATTCTTTGGGACCAGGAACAGGATGGAGTAGAAACCTGACCCTTCGTGTTTCTCTGGCACTAATTCTATGGCATGTATCTCCCGAAGGTGCCAAGTTTCCTGCTCCATTAGGGACCTTTTGGCAGGGGAGGAGGGAGTGGGACAGCGGATGAAGTGGCAGGGGGAGGGGGGATGAACTCCAGGGTCAGACCCAGTCGGATGGTTTGGAGAACCCACTGGTCCGACGTGGTCTGTTCCCATCTCGCCTGGAATAGCTGCAGGTGGCTTCCGATGGGAGTCGTCCTCCGGGTGTCACTTGTAGCGACGGAATGGCCTAGAGCCAGAACCCCCACTTTATGGTCGCTTGGAGAAGGATTGGTTGCAGCCCCTGTCACGAAATGACTAATGATCCTGGGACCGATCGGGACCCTGTGCATATGGATAGTTGAACTGTCTGGCACTGGTGGAGGTTTCAGAGGAACAAAAGGACTGTTTCCTAAAGAATCTGGACCCTTTGCGCTCCGCCTTTTTGGAAATGGAGGGCATGACTTTCTTCTTATCTTTGTTCTCAACGAGAACCAGGTCCAAGGCCTCACCAAAGAGTTTTGTCCCCTTAAAGGGAGTTGAGCCAAATTTCCATTTGGACCTCATATCTGTGTTCCAGTGACGTAACCTTAATAGTCTGCGTGTGGTCACATTGGAAGCTAAGGCCCTTGATGCAAATTTGGCAGAGTTAAGGGTGGCATTGGCTGTGTATTCAGCCGCCACCATAAGTTTGTTGAGTTCCTGTCTCATCTTAGTGTCACTAGCAGGGAGCTTGGCGGCAAGGCAGCAGAGCCACAGAAGGGATGTCCCTGACATAAAGGTAGCCAAGGTGGCCGTCTTAATGGCCAAGCTGCTGCCTGATGTGTCTTATGACATGCTTTTTCTGACCTCTTGTACTCTGCTTTCAGACCTTCTAGAAGGTCGGGCGGTAGGACGGAAGAGGAATTGAGAGCCTGCACTGGTGGATCCACCTGAGGTAGTTTTAGAAGATCCTCCAAGGCAGCGTCCACTGTGTATAATTTCCTGCCGCTATTGCTAGGCGTGGCCAGAGTGCCAGGCTGGGCCCATTGGCACTATACCACATTCAGAAATAATTTTGGGACTGGAACAATTTCCTGAGCAACCACGAGCTCGTCAAAGAGTCCCTCCCCATGCTCGACTGTTTCAGAAGTGGCTTGCTTGGGTACAGAAGCCCCTAAGCGGGTAGCCGTCTTAGCCTTCTTAATAATAGTCTTGAAGGAAGTTTGGTTAAATAAACCAGTAAATGCAGGGTTGTCAGGGACCGCCCCCTCATCCCCAGAGAATTTCTGCTCAGGCAGGACATCCTCGTCTACGGCAGAATCTTCGCTATCCAGCGAAGAGTGCAGGGAAGACGCCCTATGGGTGGTATGGGTAGCAGAGAAGCTAGACTTGCGTGCCCACTTGGACTTTTGCTTGAGCCCTTCTACAATGCCCTGGGAAAGGGCCTTAGTTATCACCTCCTTCATTTCTGCAGACAAACCGGGCGAGCCCTTTTAGCAGCCTGGGGTAAGGGCAACTGAGGAGCCAGGTGCAATACTGGTGGGAGATCCTCCTCTGCCTCAAGCTAACACTGAAATAGGTCAGTGTTATCTGCCAACGAAGGCCTGGGGGATCCTGCAGAGGCTATGAAAACATCAGAGGAAAAGTTTTGTTCCTCATCCTCACTGTCTGCAATGGATTGTTCAGTGGCAATAGGGGGTGGCTCCTAGGGTGAATCCCCCATGGGAGGCCCAGCAGTTGATGTGGTTGTACATTGGGCCTTTTCAAACTGCTTTTCTAGTGCCTTTTGGCATCTAATGGCCACCCTCTCCTGGGCACTGGCCTGTTTCCTCCCCGCAGCCTGATGGTATCTACTAAGGCCCTCAGAGGTTGCCTTGCTGGCCTGCCCAACGACCCTCCTACTTGTTGAGGGAACTGAATGGTCCGCCTCGTCGGGGGTTCTTTCTGCCATGGCAGGAGTGTGGAGGATTAGCACATGCGCTGCATTCACCACCTGGAGACCAAGGCTGCACAATCCAGAGGAAGTAGCTTGGGGAGAAATTGTGTTGGTGGGCCCAATTCACTAGGCGTGAGCTCAACTGCTCCAGTGCTTCCCAGGTGGTGAAGCAGAAATATGGCCGGGGGTGGTCAAAACTGCTGTTGGTGCTCCGAGGGGCAAGCCTCGCTGGTAGTGGGGAAGGAAACCCGCTGGATTGTTGGACGGAGAGACCCCCACACAAACACTCTCTGCTAAGCAGGGACAGTCTGGCGGCAACAAGAGGAGAAGCTGCAATTTGTTTCCGGCTCTGACCGACACGATGCAATAAGTGGCCACAAAATGGCCACCGTGCTGAAAAGGCGGGAAAACCTCTGCAGTTAAAATGGCCACCACCTTTAATTTGGCTGGAAAATGGCCGCCGCAACCAAGAAACCGATCGGAAGGCTTCTGAGCATGTCTCCGATGCGATGGGCAAGAACGTGAGAGGATGGGCCCTAAACCACTGCGGCTGCGCCTCGAAGACACCAAAACCGAGGGAGGCGTCGGCACTCTGACCCTCCCTCGTCTCCCTTAGCTGCCTGACAGCCGTGCGCGCCCGAGCGAAGCCCAGGATACGTCGCCTCGCAGATCGATGTAGCTGGCAGAGAAAGATTTTTTAAAACGTCACCGACCTGATTACTGTAATTAAAATGGAAAAGAGCTAGGTTGGAGAGTCCAATCAAGGTTATTAATAGGAACTACATTGTAACACATCCACGGGCTTTAGACTGAATTGAAAATCTGTGATGCTGGTGCAAGAGGCATGGCTAAAGATCTTCAATTGTCCAGGGCAGTCAGGTAGAATTAACCCATGCTTGGACTCTCCAAGCAGCGCACAAGAGAAGTTTTGCCTTTGTTGCTAAATTGACCTACAGTTTACTTGTCCCTTTTATTTTTATAATCTATTATAGTTTCCAAGATACAACTTCAGAGCAGAATGAAGATTAGTATCAACCTATAAAGCAAGCATTTTATAAATACTACTATATCGCTAAATATTTCCCCATAACATTTAATATATTTTCACTAATAATACCAAGTCAAGTGCTCAAATTGTGTTCTATTCAGTTATTCTCATTGATACAAAATAGTACTCGTATCTTAGGAGTCTTATTTTTGTTCGCTTGTTTCTATGAATTACAATTCTTCTCCTAAGTTGCTGTTATATATCAGTATTATGCAACTTTGTGAAATTTTGCAGCTTATATTACAGGCAAGTGTTACTAAACATCACATCAGATGTAAAATACAAATTGTTCATATCCTGAAGAACAGCCTGGGTCATGGTAATTGTGGTGTCAGTGCCTGTAAGAAGAAAAAAAACCCTGTTCACTTCAGTTTTAGTTCAGTTTTAATGAAAGTAGATTGGCCTTCTATTTTTAGTTGTTTTATATACCAGGTTTTTGAAGTTTATTTATTTTTTCTAACATGGAGCATAAGTTCTGTCTTTATACCAAATCTGGTAATTGATTGCATAGCAGCAGTCATTCAAATTTTGCATAAAAGTATCTTTCCTAATATTACACGGACTTTCCATCAATTGAATCTGAGACCTTATATGCACAGCTTTCCTAATGCTGCTTAGGGTCAGTATCAAGTGAACATTTTGAAATAAGTATTTAAAACATTGGTACAGACATGCATGCATTGTAAAACAATAACTAGGACAGCAGAAAGGAAAATAGTAGAAATAAGATAAATTTTACCACTGCATGGTGGCATCAATCTGAGGTAACAGTAAAAGTCCTTATGAATTGAAAATGAATCTAATAATAACATCCTGGATATGTCTTTCTAGGGGGGACTTTTCAATTGGAAATCACCACTGAGAAAACCTTTACTTTGTCACTCATGGTACTCTTTGATCACAGAGCTGTGATCTCTCTTCTGGTGGTCTTGGGTATCCTAGGCAAAAGTATCTTAAGCTCATCAAATATGTACATCAAATATACCTTCTGCAATTATACATTTATATTTTAATTTTCCATGTTTCAAAATTTACTGGTAATTCAATACTGGGTGCTTTTGAAGTTTGGTATTAATGGCATTATTTAGAACCAGGATGTGAAATGATGCAGTTGTCATGCTGGAGAAGGTTGGCTGCTCTAGATAAGTATTGTAAGTAAGAGGATTGTGTAAGCAAGAACTGCAAACTTTCTTCCTATTTTTCTTCTAAACCTTTCCTAATCAATACCTGTCAGGTATAGCAATAGCAATAGCACTTAGACTTATATGCCACTTCACAGTGCCTTACATACAACGGATGCATCGTGCTGGCCACGCCCATGGCTGGTGTAGTGAAGTGGGGGAAAGTCCCAATAAGTCATGTGACACTGTCGTCACGACATGAGTTTGACACCCCTGCTCTAGGATATGAGGCTGGGTAGCAGGAAGTTCTTAATTCCTTAGCATTTTTTTTTGCTTTTAAAATAGTTCTTGTTCTTTCTACATGATTAATGATACTTCCATTTTTATATAATAAAAGCTACTGCTAACAGTGTCTTGCTTGGTTAGAATCTGAGTATACCTTAAGTAAAGATGACAGAATGAATTTCAAGGGGGGAAAAATCATTTATATCCCCATATCTAAACTGTCACCAGTTTCTCAGGACCTGACAAATTTGAAGAACATAGTTTAAAATGAGGATATAGTGATACAGAAACACAGCTTATAATACCTTTTTCACATAATTCACTTGGGATTTCTTTTATTTAAAGTTTCTTACAAGATAATTCGCTGCCTGCTGCGTGTATTAACATATATTCTTGATAATCTGCAAAAGGGCCTTAGATTAACACAAAAGTATATATCAATATGCTCTTTTGCATACAACTATGTTTTTGGAAAGTCCAAAAGTAGGACATGAAGACAGCAGTTCTTTCTAACTATTTCTCCTTCTTCCCCCAATATCTGATGTATGAAGACACAATGCTTTTGTGCCTTTGATCCAAATAAGAAGTTGTCTAGGCCAATGGTTCTCAACCTGTGGCCTGCAGACCCCAGGGGGAGGGAGCACAAGGTAATCACAGGTGATCTGTGAAGACATGAAGAAATGTTATAATTTAAATCTTGAGTTAAGTCCTGATAGTCCATGGCCACAAAAGGTATTTAAACAACAAAAGCTTGACAACCACAGGACTAGACTTTGAAAAGCTATCTTTGATTATATTAGTATACCACATGATATTACTTTATATTTTATGTGTTGTGTGAAGACTTGGTGGTTTTGGAGGGGGGATTGGCCCTAAATTATCTGTACCTGTATTGGACAAAGCTGAGTTAACATTTGAGAGAAAGCTCATACCTTAAAAGCATATAGAATCAAGCATGGAACTACTTAGGATTTTTCTTTTCTATTTGTTCCTTAATTTGTTTGTAGATCAGCCCGTTAGCTCATGCTTGGGGTATGAGTTTGCTTAGAAATATACTTAGATAGTAGAACATAATATTCTAATCAGTATATGTGCCAGCAAACTTTGCATTGGCAGTTTTGTCGATTGGCGAAAACGTAAAAGATAAATAAAGGTAAAAAGTAACATTCATTTTACTTAAGCTGTTCACAAATTGTTGAATATACTGCTATAACCTAAAACATAATATATAACTTACATATTATAAGTATATAGTGCTTATATAGAGAACAATAAAAATAGGAGTTATACACTGTCTTTATTTTGAACATCTAAATTATAAATTACGTCAGTCATCTAAGTTTCATAGCTATTGGCAAACTTAATATGAAAATACCTTTTCATACTTTTATTATTATTTTATTAAGTTTTTTTTTAAATCTTAACTCTCAAATAACTTTTTGCCCAGGGGGACTAAGATTGCTTGAAAGGTGGCTGACTAGAATCCAGCACTTACAATTTTTAATAGTGTGTCAAATGTATTAAAGATTTTAGAAATATCCTAGTTCAACTACTGATTCTGGGGTATTCAATCTTAAATAAGGACCATGACAAAGCTGCAGGAGGTGCAACACAGGGAAAATTGTCAGATGCTCTCAGGCAAGTGAGAATTACTCATAGGGGAAACTACCGCCACCTTCTGGAAGACGTGCTCATTAGTTACAGGCTAGCTAAAATTCAGGGAGAAGAAAGTTCTGGTGAATCAGCTACAACCTCAACTTCAGATGCATCAAATAATCAAGAGACAGACTCTAAAGCAAAATGTGAGCACCAGCGTGCTGGAACTCAGAGCCCCAATGAAGATTCAGAAATGAGTGATGAATAATATGATGAAATGATATGATGCCTTCATTTTCCTCACAGTTGCTGATTGTTTAATTTTTATAATGTCTTGCTTTCTCCATATTTGTTGCGTCTTAGAAAGTTAGATTTTAAAATTTTTATATGTACCGGCTATATGCATAAGAGGCATTCTGTGTGTGTAGGGCATTCTTTCTGGAACTTTAGCAACTATACAATTGCTACAATTATAAAATGTAGCTTTAATAGCACTGTCACTGCTTGCCTTCTGCCTAGATGGAAAAGAGCACAGCATCTGTGTTCTTAGATTTGATGAACTTAAAATATCAGTGGTATTGGATTAGAGTTTGATATCTAAAAGGAATGACACCTTGACCATTGTGCTGGGAGGAGGGGGAGAACCTAACTTAAAATTTTGGAGAAGCCTAAAATTGCGATCTGAATCCATCATTTATAGTTTGTTGAATTATAACTCACTTTCCATGATTGACAATGATGTAGACAAGTGCACGTTTGTATTTGACTTGTGGATAATTCATGTCAAAGACACATTTGCCTGTATAAGTTAAGGCGGGTTAATTTTAGTCATTGTCCTGTGTTATGTTAGACTATAGTATGGACATTATAATTGTACCCAGTTTTCTAAATGTATCCAGGATGCACTTAATAGCACTATGTATCTAATGCCTAAAATGTACTGACAATTAGTGTTTATTAGAGTTATTGTTTGCAATCAAATAAAAACATGTGGAATAATCTGAATGCATATTGACTTTCTTTAAGTAATCATGGTACTTTAATAACCTTTATTGCTATTCTGTCCTAATATAATAAATTCTATAAATAGAAACAATAAACAATTCCCCTCCCCCCACAAATTTAATGAATACTTTCTACCTTAGTTTTTTTTTCTTCTTTCCTTATATTATGTATACAAACTGAAAAAATATAGAAATGATAATAACTGCCAAAATGTGGATTGGTTTTTTTATTAACTTTATGAATGTAATCCTACCTTCATTGTCATTTTTAAAATGTTCATTTTGTGGTAAAACAATTTTACCCCTCTTTCTGCAGTTTATTTTAATTAGCAAGCTAGCAGAAAACACAGGCAAACCTGATTGGTCATAGGGATTACAGAGGTTTAGGGTTTGTTTTTCTGATAATATATTCTTTTGATCCTGCCACTGAAATTACAAGGACGGGAGAGTGGAACAATAACGATTGAGTCTCTGAAGATGGAGTCTTCTTTGTCATCTGTGCATGCTTTCTCTATGTAATAACTCAGAATAATATGGATATTAGTTTTTTTAAGGTCAATAAAGCACTAACAGTTTCCCTCTTCTTTTCCTGTAGGGTGCTGGAGATCTAGAAGATCCGTGGTAGCCTTACAGATCTACTAAAATGCTTTTGAATTGAAAAAAAAGGGGGAAAAACTTTTAATCAGTTTTCTTCAATACAAGGGAAAAATTCTGGTGGATTTCCAACATTTTGTGAAATGGGCAGAAAGAAATTATTAGGATTTTCCATCATTTGTTCATATTTGTGTTTTCTGATATTGCCACTCTTAGCATTGCCTATACTACAGTATTTTTACCAGCCTTGGGCATATTGGTTACATCATTATGGAGCCAAAGCCCTAAAAACCAAGGAATAACGCTTGGAGCACTTCACTAAATGTACATAAAGTACCATGGGATTGTAGTTGTACCCTGAAGACACTATGTTTAACAAAACTTACAATACATGCACACCTGAGTGCAAATAATTGTAACAAGACACTTATTTCACCTTACCAAGATGGAAATCTTTTACAGCTCTGGGCTTTGGAAGTCATTCAGTTGGGCAATATGCTATAGGATGTTTTTTTTTTTAATTTTTCCAGTTTTACCTGTATTACCAGACTGTTAGGATTTCCCTACAGTGTCCAAATTGTGATATGTTGCCTATTGCTTGCTTGAGACAAAGTGTATTTGGCAATAATATAAGAAGATTTTAGGCATCTAAACAAATACAAGTTTTACGCATGTGTATAACACATCTTTAAACTCTTGCTACATCTTTTTAAACCAAACAACTTAATTTATGGTTAGTTGTAATTTGCTTTGACATCTCACTCATTGCTGCGAGTTTTTTTAAATGCTGAATATTTGCCTTTATTATAATGTAAATTGTGATTTTGTTCTAAATGTGGTTTTCTATAGTTTTTTTTCCTTTGATTTCTATCAGCTTAAAAGAAAAGTCTTGTGTAATATGGGTATAATTTTTAATTGTTTGCATTATTTACAAAGTTCAAATTATCACTTTGAGATTACTATAAATACAGCTAAAATTATCTATTTTAAATCTAAGAAAATATTAGAGATATTTTCATGGGTTCAGTGACCTTTCATTTTATAAGCAATGGGCATGGTACAGAGTGGCCGTCATGTAAGGTACTTGAAGATTCTTAGTTTAATTCTATTTTTGCAATAACCTTATTTTTTTTCTTAATTCTTTTGAGTTGTGCATGTATTGAGTCAAGTTAATGCTGAAAGTGGAGAAGAGTATTTATCTAAAAAAATAAATAAAAGCTATTGGGGAGGGGAAATAATGAATGTATCCATCTGTACATGACTTACATGCTGTGGATGCCTTGTAAACATTTTCCTATTTGTTTAAACTGTGTTTCAAACAAGGATGTAATTGTCCTTGTGTGTAGTTTAAGCTAATGACAGTCATCAACTGGTTTTGTGTGAAATAAAATTCATGGTATTTTTCTGTAACCTTCCTCCCACTCCCCTTACCTACATTTGAGTGTAAATCCTTGTACACTCTTATAACCTGGTGCCTCTGGCCAGATTTCCCAAACATTTGGTTATGTTTTTATTTTGTTTTATTTTAAAGTTTTTTAGCAGTGGGATGGTCTGGAAAGGATTATTGCCACGATATATTTTATTTATTCATTAGATTTTAGCCTCGTAAGTTAAACGGTGTTTTAAATGATGATGTTAACAGGTATTTGTCCCTATTGGTTTTTTGTTTCATTTTCCTTTGGGGGTTGTTAAAAGCTAGGGAACGAAGAATGCAACATGGTTTATTGTTCAGACTGTCTGCTCTGGTCTAATCCTGTACTGATAGTACCTTCCCAGTATGATATTGTGATGTTTCATACAATACAGTGAACATAACCAACTTGTTATCTTCAATAAAGGATTGCTAAAATGGTGAGAGGCCCTATTTTGTGGGAAAACAAAGACAAAATTATTCAGTTCTGTAATAGGAAATTCCATATTGTATGTGTATTGTGATCATGATCTATAAGAAGTAATGAACTTAGGCCTTTTTTTTTTTTTTGCAATGCTTGGGTTCAAATAGCAATCATGCATCAGTAATGTACAGGTTGGTAAACAAGCTCAGTAATGTGCAAATAGATGTAGTCCATAAATTAAGATCTGTACATTTCATTGGATCAAAAACAGTTCAGAATTGAATATGGATTGAATGTTCAGAAGATAACAGGGCTTTATAACACATTGACGGAATAACTCAAACTCGTACTAACTACAATTCTACTGAACAGTTCTCAAAAACGTGATATTCAAATTATTAACTTAACCGTATTATTTCTAACAATAGCAAACATTTGTAATAGCGAAAAAATAAACAGAGAACTAAAGTATCACTATTTCAGTGCATTACCCTTAGAAGCAGTATGGTTGACCAGATACTATTAACTGAGCTAGATCCATTTTCATTTGCATCAACATGCAGTTCAAGATTTTTTATTGCATGTCAAAACTAATCTTTATACCTAATGAATATCATAGAAACCAGAGTTTACACTGCCATATCTAAGACTTGTTCCTTTTCCAGTTAAAATGTCCAAAGTATGGAATAATAATAAGTGCGCTCTAAGTATTCACGCCAGAATGAGAACTCTAGATTACTAGTCCTGTACTAGAAGAAAATATGGTCGTATTTATCAGTTTGCCCTCCTTGGGTCTGCACCCATTTTTGAGGGGTCAGGCAATACTTCACAATATAAAAGGAGTTAATGCCAAGGACTGTAAGAAGAAGTGGGAATCGGGAACCTTCCTTCTCTCCAGTAGGAATTTTTTTTAAAAAAATTTAGTCATTTCCATGAGTGGGAAGAGCCTGTCCATTCACTAAAAAAATGCTACAGTTCCAGACCAATAGATATGAATGGGTGGTGCCATTGCAGAAGAGTTAATCTATTCACTAAGATGTCCTGCTTCAAATAGTCATTCTGTTGTAAGCTTTATTGCCACAATTTTGTAGGTAAATTCAATGAGGAAATGTGTAAAAATGCAGCCAAAACTGTTTAATAAAGCAGTTACTATAACAATAATTTGATGCTGTCTGCAATTTAATGTAGGAATTAAACCTGTCAAATATATTTATAATGGACTCATACTTATTATCCTAAAACTCCATATGGCAACACTGTTTAAATTAATAGCTACTTTGCTGTTTCATGTAAAGTGCTGACTTTTGAAATACTCACTGCAAGAGGCTTTGACTCACGTTTGATGCATTTAGATGAGTAAAGCTGGGCTTTATTTTACAGCAGTAGTCCCAGCTAATCTGTCTCTATAGGACAAAGTTCTGCCAGCCATAGTGGCATGTGTGTTACCAAATTACCAAAGGCTTCCAAATTAAGCCTTTCTACTTAATGCCTGTTGCCACCACTGCCAGCTGAATTGGTTTTAAGCTACTAGTAACATGCAGGAGAGACTGCAGGGATTAATGAATCCCATCAATAGGAATCAATGTAACAAAATAACTTGATTATATAGTTTGCTGTTGTACGTATTTTATTTAAAAGTTTACAAAAAATCCTCAGAATATTAAATTTGGTTTTCATGCTAACTAAAGGTGTAACTTCGATGAACTTGCAAGCTATGCAAACCCACTTAGAAATTCAGGTGATCAATGCAGGAAAATTGTGTAGCATCTCATGGTGTAAGATTAGTGGGTTTGTTCCTTCAATATCAGTGTAAGTGGCTTCCTTTCATTTATAATAATAAAAACCACAAAGATTTCTGTGACAGACTGTTGGCTACTCACTTGACTGCCAAATACAACAACGTTCAGGTGGTTTAGATTTCAAATAGCCATCATTTAGTACTGGATAAAGTGAAACATTTGCCATTCTAGCTGTTAGGTTCTGGCTTGCCTCTCACATGATTTGTTTTAAGTTTTGATATTGATGGAAAAAACAAAACTGGTCAGATCAATACATATTTGGGTTTTTTAATTTTAAAATTGCCGTACAGCTGTTATACTGGTCTTGTAAGCAAGATCATAGGAGATTGAAGCTAGATCAACTTTATACTCAATCAAGTTAACACAATAAGATTTTGTATGGATTCTAAATAGATGAGATGGGGATCTGTAAATGGCAGATTTATGTAAGATTTTGACTGAATAGGATTCATTTTGGCATTGTAAAGAATTTAATCTGTTACCAACATTACTCTCTGGCACTATAGCTTCCTCATGTTTTACAGCTGCTTTCGTGTGCTCTTTATGGTCTGTAAATATCACTTTAACATCTAGTCCAGCTTTCTCTAAGCAATCAACTTTTGGATGTGTTTGATTACAATTCCTTTCCCCTCAGCCAAAGCAACCATTATGATGTTGTGAATTTAGTCCAAAACATTCAGGCAATTCCAATTGGGGAAGACTGATCTTTTAAAGATCCTGTTTACATAGAAAACCATGTAACCTCCATTTGATGAAGCTGTAACATTCTATGATGCCTGGGGTGTCTGTAAATGTGTGAATCTGGTGCATGTCAATCTGTTCATAAGTATAAACATACTGTTTGTATCATAATTGTTCTTGTTTTTTATTTGTGGTGTTGAATTTACACTCGGAGTATTTTAACAAATCAATCTAAAAATAGAACGGAATAGTCATTCCATTTAATGTTATATTTGAATTGTGCATATGGTATGTACTGTCAAAGGAACAGAAGCACCTATATTTCTTTTAATATTGTTGTTAGTGGCATAGATGATAACACCGCATGAATCCCAAATGCCTGCTAAACATACGGCAAGCTAGTGGCTCTGAAAAATAACATGATACTGAAATTTGTTTTTTTGTTCCTTGCATGTAATATAAATGATAATACTTTCACATTCTGATTGCTGGAAACCATTATTTCTTCCTTTATTAATTCACAAAAAGTCCATGAAAATGATTATTAAATTGATGAAGTTAGCTTATGAGAGGACAGATAATTAGGCAGTTGCAAACTTAGATGCTTTAACTAAGTTATATTCTGAGCAGCTGAAATGTCTAGAGACTTTGCAAACACTTAACTAAAACAGCAGCTCATCAGAAGGTCATTTGTATCCATGTAGCTATACTCAAAAGGTTATTCCAAGTACTTCGTCTAATGGTGGGGGGATTGGAAGTGAGAGTCATTTGCACACATAACACAAACTTCAAAAAACAAAAGGGCGCAAGTTGTTAGATATACAATGGTGACCGACTTCTTGTCCCATTTAATTAGAATGTAAATATAGCTGATTTATTGGGTTTGGCTACTAGAGGACGGTATCATAGAAACCCCTACTTTGGGCTCTTTTTCAAGATGCTATGGATATGCAATGTCTTCTGTAGCCAGATCTGTGAGTTATTCCCAAAGATCAGAAGAATGGTTAAGTCCCCAGCCATGTAGCTGTAGGGCCTTGTTTTACCTAGTTTGTTTGTTTTTTAATCACACTTGGTAGAACCTAATTTTTCTGAATGGAGTTTGCAAACCCCGATCTTTTTATTTGCTTTTATTCTTAAATGTTAACCTGTGCTTTAAGGTGCTATTATATTGAACACCCAAGTGGTAAGAGATTCTCACCTGTTGTGTGATGTGTCTATTTTACCTATACAGCTCCAGCTGGTTCCCTTCAAAATCTTCAACTGTTTTCTCAATAAATAAAGATAAACAAAACAATGAAATGATTGTAGAACAGAAAACAACTGGGCACTCAATTAGATATGCTGAATTTTAATTCCTCATCTGGGACAGTATGTGGAGATACCAGTTTGGAGAAAATCGCACTCTCGGATTTCATGAACATCTGGTAGCAGAGCTCTGCAATGAAATGAACAGCCCTTTTGGTCTGAGGCCAAATTGGTGCTAAGGTGGAAAGAAGTTCTACTGGGGGGGGGGGGGGAGGAATCTTGAGGCAGCCAAGCTCAGACTGAGGTGGCTTCAAGAAAACTTCCATCAGAAGAAGTTTTAAGGTGTGGAAATAATCCAAGTCCAAATCAACAAAAGCAGAGGAAAAGCATTCTGCTGTAGCTGCTTGAAGTTACAAGGGGCTTGGCTGAGGTGGAAAAATCTGGTTGTGAAGCGACAACTTGTTTACTAGGAAAATTCTTAATAGGAATAGTAACCAAATCTATGATATCTAACTACGGTTAAGTTTTCCAGTTCAGTGTTAAAGAATATTCCCTAAATAGCCACCGGTTCCCTATTATAAATAGAGGTCTTAAGGGCAGCCACAGTTTATTTTGATGACAGTCATTCAACTATGTGGAGGAATTATTTATTATGCGTGCATCCCCCATGTGTAGAATGGTACTTAATGTGGTTTGCTTGTTCAGTTATTTCATTTATATAGGCACAATTTCTAAGAAATAACCGGGGGTGGCTTTCGAAGAATAAATCACAAAAAACTCACCACAATAAACCACTCCATTCACCAAAACTGAAAACACAAATGATAAAAAGCATGACACTACATTGGAAGATGTTCCAAAGAGGAAACTCATAAATTTAATAAGGTAAAGAAATCATGCAGCTTCTGGACTTCTTTTCAGTTCTATTAGCAACAGCCAAAAGACTTTGTGCCCAGGGAAGTCCACGATGGGCTGTGTAAGTGCTGAGTCATGTGATGGGCTGCCCAGCTGCTTATCTAGTTTATCTAGAACTGGCCTCTTCAGATTATCTAGAAAAGTCCCAGCCCTCTTCAGACAAGTTCTGTTTTCTGTTTATTGGGAAGAAGAAAAAGAGTTAATGTTCATTCATTCATCATAGGTATTAACCATACATTTTATGTTGCTATATTTCTTCCACCATTCTATAATGTTATTTCTGGAACCCTGGACGTAACTCACCAAGTCTGCTAACCCTTTCCATTTTAGCTGCAGAGTGGTCCTTTCCTTTGCAAAACAGGTGAAACTAGAGCCAGTATGGTGATGTGGTTAAGGCATCAGGCTAGTAACCAGGAGTTATAGTCCCACCTAAGGCACAAAGGCATCTGAGTGATCTTAGGCCAGTCACTGCCAAAACTCTGGGACTTGTCTAAGCAATCTCCAAAAAACACATAAATTAAGTGGAAGGGAAAAAAAACCATTTGTTTTATTCAGGATACTATTTTCTCTCACAGGAAGTCAAGAAAGCATTAAAGCTATGATCCATTACCTGCAGCCTGAAATAATATAACCCACTTTGCAATCTCTTATACTTCATTTTGCTATCATGAATATAAATCAGATTTTAGTCTACCCTTCTGTAGGACTTGCAGGGAAAACCAGAAAGGAATCACAACCAGATGAGCTAATTCTACTTTACAGTAAAGTCATAGAATCTTGCAAGTCTGAAAGTCGATTCTCCCCCACCTCTGGCTATTGTCTCCTTTACAGCCTGAGAAATTAGAGATGGTCTTGTCAGAGTCTCTTCACACACTATTCAGTTGCCAGCTATACTTTCTCTTTAACAGTTGACAGTGTCTCATGGCCCAGTCTTCTAATGTCTTTCATGTGTAGCATTACACCTACAAAAGTGCATATGTCAAGAAAACTCTAACCTGTGACTCATTTGGAAAGTAAATGCAGCTTTACTTTCTACATGAGTCAAGGACAAGTTTTCTTTAAAAAATGGGAATGGCTTTTTATGGCATCTCAGATGAACTTTTATGCTACCCCCAAAATAATGTAATATATCAGCTAATATAGTACATTCAGAAAGTATTCAGACCCCCTTCACTTGTCAAATTTGTTACACGGCAGCCCGATTCTACAGAAGTTGAAGTTCATTTTTTTCTCAATCTACACTCAGCATCCCATAATTACAAAACGAAAACAGTATTTTAGAAATGTATTAAATTTTTTTTTAAAAAAACCTGAAATATCACATTGACATGAGTATTCAGACCCTTTGCAACAACTCCTGAAATTTAGATCAGGTGCTTCCCGTTCCTTTTGATATTTGCTGGCATGTTTCTACAGATTGGAGCCTGTGATAAATTATATTGGACATGATTTGAAAAGGCACACACCTCTCTATAGAAGGCACCACAGCTGACAATGCATATTGTAGCAGAGCAAAAGCCATAAGATCGAAGGAACTGTCTTGCAGAGCTCAGAGACAGGATTATTGCAAGGCACAAATCTGGGGAAGGCTACAATAAAATTTCTGGTTTCTAAGAGTGCAGTTGCTTCCATAATTCTCAAATGGAAGAAGTTTGGCACAACCAGAGCTCTTCTAAGAGCTGGTCAAACTGAACAATCTAGGGAGAAGGGCCTTAGTTAGAAGGGTGACCAAGAACCCGGTGGTCATTCTGACCGAGCTCCAGAGATCCTGTGTGGAGATGGGACAGAGTTCCAGAAGGACAACCATCATATAGCCCTCCACCAATCTGGGGTTTATGGCAGAGTGGCTAGACAGAAGCCCCTCCTCAGTGCAAAGCATGTGAAAGCCCACTTGGAATTTTCAAAAAAGCACATAAAGGACTTTCAGATTGTGAGGAACAAGCTTCTCTAGTCTAATGAAATCAAAACTGAACTGTTCGACCTCAAATCTAACTGTTAATGTCTGGAGGAAACCAGGCACCACTCATCACTTCCCATATCATGCCAACAATGAAGCGTGGTGGTGGCAGCATCATTCAGCAGCAGAGACTGGGAGACTGGTCAGGGTTGAGGGAAAACTGAATGGAGAAAAGTACAGGGATATCCTTAATGAAAACTTCTTCCACAATGCTCAGGACCTCAGACTGGGTCAAATGTTTACTTTCCAACATGACAATGATCCTAAAAACACAGCCAAGACAACAGGAGTAGCTTAGGGACAAATTGTGAATGTCCTAGAGTGGCCCAGCCAGAGCCCTGACTTGAACCCTATTGACCATCTCTGGAGGGACCTGAAAATGGCTGCCCCAATAGTCACCATCCAACCTGATTGAGCTTCAGAGGATTTGTAAGAAAGAATGGCAGAAGATTCCCCCAATGCAGGTGTGCAAAGCTTGTTGCGTCATACCCCAAAAGACTCAAGGCTGTAATTGCTGCCAAAGGTGCTTCAACAAAGTACTACATGAAGGGTCTGAATACTTACGCCAATGTGGTGTTTCAGTTTTTCTTCTTTTTAATAAATGTACAGACATTTTCAAAATTCTATTTTCACTTTGTCATGGGATACTGAGTGTAGATTAATGGGGGGGGGGAATTCAACAACTAGAATCAGGCTGCAGCATAACAACATTGTCAAAAGTGAAGGGTGTCTCAATGCACTATATATTAAAAATATAAGTCATGGTAGACAATACCTTAAGTAGGAAAAATTAGAGAACTTTACAACAAATTACGTTAAGGGTGATATTACAGTTTTGAACTTCAAATATGGACTGCATTTACTTTTTAATACATTAACATACAAGCCCCAGGCTAGGCTACTTTCTGAATGTCTTACCAATTTAAGACATTCAGGAGTACAAATAGTCCTCACTTTATGAGCACAATTGGGAATGGAATTTCCTTTGGTAAGAGTCATAAAGTAAGATATCATTGATCACATTGCGTAATGATGGCAATCCTGTCAACCAAGAATCACAGATTGTTAAATAATCCCAGTCCAAGCCGCCTATCGGTGCCTTCTATCCTAAAGCCTCAGTAAGGTAAGGGACTACCTCCAACTAACCCTATTCACCCACCCACCTACCTCAATATACGCACACATCTCTGCCCTTTGGTTCTCCTGCATCCTGTCTTGTGGGGTGACAAGCAGCCTCAGAACTGCACAGCTTAGAGGCTGCTTGAATGTCCTGGAAAGTCACAGCTATCCCAGCCCTCAGCTTTAATTGCTCTCACTACCCAGCAGAGTAGGGACGCGGTGGCTCAGTGGCTAAGATGCTGAGCTTGTTGATCAGAAAAGTTGGCAGTTCTAATCCTTAGTGTCGCGTAATGGAGTGAGCTCCCTTTACTTGTCCCAGGTTCTGCCAACCTAGCAGTTCGAAAGCATGTAAAAATGCAAGTAGAAAAATAGGAACCACCTTTGTTGGGAAGGTAACAGCGTTCCGTGCACCTTCGGCTTTTAGTCATGCCGGCGACATGACCATGGATACGTCTTCAAATAGTGCTGGCTCTTCGGCTTTGCAATGGAGATGAGCACCGCCCCCTGGAGTCGGGAACGACTAGCACATATGTGCAAGGGGAACCTTCACCTTTACGTTACCCAAAAGATCTTTGCCTTCTTGCTGCCATTTGCTGACAAGGCATGCCAACCTGGCTGCTGGGCTGTGTTGGGGTACGCTACATCAAGAAAGAAAAGAAAAAGAAGACAAAAAGAAAAGAAAGCCTTAAGCCACACTGTGTCAGAATGCCCATTCACACTGAGCTCCTGGGTCAGGCTGGGCACGCCTTGCTCCAAGAGATTTTTTTCCAAAGGGACATTTTGCCACACTCTAGCTCTGATGTGGTTTTTTTGTTTTCTTTTTCATGTTTTGCAGCTGAAGCCCAGCAGCCAGGCTAGGCACACCTCTTCAGCAGCAAGAGCAAGAAGAGAGTGAAGGTCATCTGGGTCAGCAGTGCAGGCAGACAAAAGAGCATAGATAAGGTTAGATAGGCGAGGCAAGAGATGAAGCTCCCCTGTGGCCATAAGTTGTGTGCAGGCTGCTGAGCACCTGAATTTTGACCATGGGACCACAAAGTTGTTGCAATTGCCATAACTTCAGATATGGGTCATATGTCCCTTTATTCAATATGATCATAATGTTGAATGGTTGCTAAATGAATGGTCGGGAGCCAGCAACTACCTGTATATTATTTTCACAAAACAACATCAAGGGAATATAGGTGTGGCTTCAATCCGTCCCTCTATCAGAATTAACTATCGAACTAAAAACCAAGTCTATTTCAGCTTGTCAACCTGTTTGCTTAGTTTATGCTTCAGAGAGCCAGTGTGAATCTAAGAAATTGTCAAACAATCATGGATAAATTACCCAAGGGCAAATGTGCAAACAACCATTGGCTATTTGACAGCAGCTGTCTGAAATGGTAGGCAAAGCTCTTCGATTCTTGCTACAATGATCTTTCTGATTGTAGGTGCCAGGCATCTGTTCCTCCATGCAAACAATATGCTGTAAAACTGAGCTAGAAATTGAGGGTCCTCGGTGCTCTTTGAGCTTAATTGTTTTCTTGCAGACATTTCATTAGCCAAACGGGCTACAATCCTTGTCACAAATGTCCAATCCCATTTTATGGAAGTCTGGTCAGGCCAAGGTGAAGATCTTTGCTGCATCAAACCTATTTAGTCAGGTTTCTTCTTTAACTCCAAGAAATCTGTATGTTCAACATGAGAGCAAAAGTCCTTTATTTCTAGTGGTTTTGCTTTTATTGCTCATGACAAGTAAATTTAAAGGGATTAGGGAAGAAAAACAGTGAAGCTCAAAATCAAGAATGAACTCAAAGCCACATTTTTCTTATTTAACAGTTTATTTATATAATAATAATAATAATAATAATAATAATAATAATAATAATAATAATAATAATAATAATAATAATAATAATAATTTTATTTGATTAGCCGCAATCCTCTCCCGAAGGACTCGGGGCGGCGTACAATCAAAACGGATAAAAATACACATAAGACAAACATATATACAAAAAGAACAGAGACATATACATATGTGCATGGAGGAGAGTTGACTTATAAGTGAAAGACAGTTAAAAACACAATTTAAAATCCCCTTAAATAAAATTACTAAATTAAAAAACCCATCAGGAGCGTTACGAAGTTATGGTTGAGCCAGGCCAGCTAATTGGAAAAGGTGGGTCTTGAGCTTGACACGGAAGGAGCGGAGGTCAGTAGTGGTCCTAATATCCGGGGGGAGGTCATTCCACAGGGCTGGGCCCGCCACAGAGAAGGCTCTGCTCCTAGGCGCCGCCCCATGGCACTGTCTGGTGGACGGCACCTGGAGAAGTCCCTCTCTGTGCGAGCGGATGGGTCGTAGGGATGTATGGGGCAGAATACGATCCCGCAGGTAACTAGGTCCTGAGCCATGGAGCGCTTTAAAGATCGTAATCAAGACCTTGAAACGCACTCGATAGACCACAGGAAGCCAGTGCAGCTCGCGCAGGAGAGGTGTCACATGGGAGTACTTAGTACTCCCCATAATCACCCGTGCGGCCGCATTCTGGACCAACTGCAGTCTCCGAGTGCATTTCAAGGGAAGCCCCATGTAGAGAGCGTTACAGTAGTCCAGGCGAGACGTCACCAGCGCATGGGTGACTGTGCGTAAGGCGTCCCGGTCCAATAGGGGGCGCAATTGGCGCACCAGGCGAAACTGGTGGAACGCCCCCCTGGCCACGGCTGTCACATGTTCATCCATGGACAGCCTGGCATCCAGGAGGACACCCAAATTGCGCGCCCGCTCCACGGGGGCGAGTTGAATGCCCCCAATGGCCAGAGATGGAATTATCTGGTTGAACCAGGGAGCCGGAACCCACAGCCACTCCGTCTTGGAAGGGTTGAGCCTGAGTCGGTTGTCATCCATCCAGACCCGTACGGCTTCCACACACCGGGACATCACTTTGACGGCCTCGTTGGGGTGGTTCGGGGTGGAGATGTACAGCTGAGTATCATCAGCGTACAGATGGTATCCCACCCCGAAACCACGGATGATCTCACCCAGCGGCTTCATATATGTGTTGAACAGGAGTGGCGAGAGGACCGACCCCTGTGGCACCCCACAAGTAAGGGGGCTTAGGGTCGACCTCTGCTCCCCTGCCAACACACGTTGCGTCCGGCCGGAGAGGTAGGAGCCGAACCACCGCAAAACGGTGCCCCGGGCCCCCAACCCCTCCAGTCGGTGCAACAGGATACCATGGTCGATGGTATCAAAAGCCGCCGAGAGGTCTAATAGGACCAGGATAGAGGAACAACCCCTATCTCTGGCCCTCCAGAGATCATCTACCAACGCGACCAAGGCCGTCTCTGTGCTGTGCCCAGGGCGAAAGCCGGACTGGCGCGGGTCTAGATAATCATTCTCCTCCAGATGTCGTGGAAACTGAGAAGCCACCACACTCTCTACAACCTTCGCCAAAAAGGGAAGGTTGGAGACAGGACGATAATTGGCCAGCTCCGTAGGGTCCAGGGAAGGCTTCTTGAGCAAGGGTCTCACCACCGCCTCTTTCAAGGCGGCCGGGAGAGACCCCTCACCCAACGAAGCGTTCACTAGGCCCAGGAGCCAGTCGCGTGTAACCTCCCAGGAAGCCAGTACAAGCCAGGAGGGACACAGGTCCAGCAAACATGTGGTAGGTCGCAGTCGTCCACGCAATCTGTCCAAATCCTCGATGACAACCAAGTCAAACTCCTCCCAAAAAGGTTTCTCAAGACTCGCCACTGGCGTCTCGACTGGGCCACTGAAGGGGACCCAATCCTTCCGGATTTGAGCGACTTTATCCTGCAGATATTTCCCAAACTCCTCTGCCCTACCCTGTAGAGGGGCCTCCCGCGGCCTCTGAAACAGAAGGGAGCGGGACACCCGAAACAGGGTGGCAGGGCGGTTCTCTGCGGATGCAATGAGAGCGGCACAATATTGACGTTTGGCCGTTCTCAATGCCACTAGGTACGTCCTTAAATGGGCTCGTACCTGTGCTCGGTCAAATTCGGATCGGGAGGATCTCCAACGACTCTCTAGGCATCTCTTGCGGCGCTTCATCACCCTTAGCTCCTCGGTGAACCAAGGAGCCAGGGTGGATCGTTGCCGCCGGAGAGGCCGCAAAGGCGCCACCCGGTTCAAGGCCCCGGTAGTCGCATTATTCCACGCAGCCACCAGGTCCTCTACCCGAGGGCGGGTCAGGGCTGCAGGAGGTGGCCCAAGCTCCGTCTGGAACCTGTCTAGTTCCATCAAGCACCTGGGGTGGAACCATCTAGTGTTTTCCGGTTCCGCCTCCCCGCAGCGAGGGGTAGCACCAGGGAAGTCAAGTCGGAGGAGTGAGTGATCTGACCATGACAGAGGAGTGATGGTTAAATTCACTCCTCCCAGATCACTCAACCACTGGCGAGAGACAAAAACGAGGTCCAAGGTGTGACCTCCCTCGTGTGTCGGGCCCTGAATCATTTGAGTCAGGTCCATGGCTATCATGGAAGCCATAAACTCCCGAACCCCCTCTGATGCTTCTCCCACCGACGGCAGGTTAAAATCCCCCATCACTAAAAGTTTGGGGGTCTCAACCGCCACCGATGAGATCAGCTCGAGGAGCTCAGGCAGGGTCGCTGATGTATGGCGGGGAGCCAGGTATACTATCAGCAGGCCCAACTGCCTCCCAGGGCCCCATTTCACAACAAGGGATTCACACCCGGACGTCTGTGGCACAGTGGACTCCCTCGGCTCTAAGTCCTCCCAGATAATCACTGCTACCCCACCGCCCCTTCCCCGGGTCCGGGGCTGGTGAAATGCTTGGTAACCTGGTGGGCACATTTCCACGAAGGGTAACCCTCCCTCGTGGCCCAACCAGGTTTCTGTTATTCCCGCGAGGTCCGGCTCCCCCTCCAAAATTAGATCATGAATGAGGGGGGCCTTATTGACAACGGACCTCGCATTGCATAACAACAGCCTCAGGCCCTGGGCCTGCAGATCCTGACCACCTAGAACGCGGGGGTTGGTACAAGCGACCGGGTGTAACCAGCACCCACGTTCTCCCAACCGACTGCGAGTTGTTAATCTGTCCTCGTATCTGCCCCTCCCTACGACTGTTGGAATCAAAGAGCCCTGTATAGGAATGATATCCTCTCCCCCCTCCTCCTCTCTGCTCCTTCTGCTCAAGACCCCACCTGGTGACCTGGCTCTGTCATCGCTCCTGATCTGACCCACCCACCCCCCAACCCCTGAACCCCTAAAAGAATTTAAAAAATATTTAACTAAAAACCCCCTAAGTCTCTGCTTCCTCCACCTCTCGGGGTTAACAAACCCGTCATTAAGGTGGGCCCTCGAAAGGGCAGAGGGCCATGTCTGCGAGAGGGGGGACTCCCGCAGCAGGAGCAAGGAGGAGGAGCTTCCGGGGAAATGGCTGCTGACTTCTGAGCTCCGTACTACCACGGAGCTCTCTGACGGGGGAGGGGGCGCCCCCGGCCCTCTTTCCATCATGAGGGTCGGGAATTAAGAGCAGCGACCACCCTGGCTTTCCATGGAGCCTTAATTGGCCCTCCAGGGTGGTCAAACAGCCAGGAGAGATGAGGAAATAGCCCCAGCTGGAGCCGAAATGAGAGTTGGAGGTGGAGTCAGTATTGGAGCTTCAGCTGGAGGTCGGCGATGGTGGCGGCGGCGACTGCGGAGATAGGGGCAGAGGCAGGATGAACGGGTGGCGGCGACGGCATCCCAGCGGCATCCCAGCGACCCGGGCGGCGCAATGACAGTATCGGCGATGCTAGCAAGGCCGAACTGGAGGGTGAGGACCGCAGAAAGGCCGTTCGGGGGTTTGCATGAGGCTCGAGACGCTGGAGGCCGAAGAAGGCCTGCGGGAGAGCCGTAGGCCGGCCGGAGCAGCGCTCGGGCCAGGACTAACAGCGGGGGGGCCGCTGAAGCTGGGGGAGGCAGACTATGATGGGGCTAGCCCTTAAAGAGCTATGCTGGAGCCTGGCAGAAGGAGGGAGCCCTGTGGCACCAAGGGCAGGACGGGTCTGTGCCCAGGAGATTGGCAGGAGGCTTCCATTGGCAGGAGGTTTAGTGCCAGGAAGAGAAAGGATTTATCAACCCCTGCCATTTGCCATCTACCTGCCATGGCTAACCTGCCCACTTGTCACTTGTTACTTGTTATTTTGACTATCTATAACCATTGACTACGCACCAAGGTTTTGAAGAGGCAAATTTTAAAAATGTTTTTGCACTCTGCAAACCTCCCAAAAACGGCCCGCTTTTCGCGAAAAAGGACCTGTTTTCTTTCCCCAAAAAAGGCTTGAATAGTCTTTAGGGTGCTTGCAGAGTGCTCCTGGGGTGTGCCCCCCCCAAAACGAGCAAAAAACGGCCTGTATTTTTCCGAAAACGGGCCCGTTTTTTTGTAAAAGAAATTGCATGCATAGCCTTTAGGAGGCTTATAGAGTACTCCTGGGGGCTGGGAGGGCAAAACTGGGCAAAAAACAGCCTGCTTTTCACTCATTTCTGCCTTCCCCAGCTCCCAGGAGTTCTCTGAAAGCCTTCTACAGGTTCTGCACGGCCATTTTGATGAAGGGGCATGGTTTCAGGAGGCAAAAAATGCTGTATTCGGTGTATAAGATGCACCCAAATTTTCAGCCTCTTTTTTGAGGGAAAATGGTGCATCTTATACTCCAAAAATACGGTATATCAATATGGTGATACACCTGTAGGATTCTATTATGAGGGACAAAGAATTTCCAGGCTAGTAGTCATTATTTCTTTTTTTTTTTTTCAAAAAGTTTTATTGGTTTTTTTAAAAACATTTATGCGGAAAAGGGTAAGTGGAATGGTTACAAATTTTGGCAGTTGCAAGTGTGGCAGACGCCCCCTCCCTCCAGACTCCTAGGTTACATCAAGATATCAAACCATAATACATAATCAAAAAAAAATCAGCATATTAATTCTAGAAAAGATAATTTTCAATCAGTTTATATAGTTATAATATATAGTCTAGTTATAAATTCATTATTACTTTCGGTCTGTTTATAACATTGTGGTTTTCTTATTTATTTTTGTGATCTGAGCTTTCTTGGTGTTGCCCCTTCACCCCCCACTGGCAGAGCTCCGGCCCCTCCCGTGTCCTGTATGACCGTTGTGTTGTCTTCTGTTTTTTCTAGGTTGGCTTTATTTTTTTCCATAAAGGCCTGTGCCTCTATGGGTGTGTTAATTCTGATTCTTGTCTCCTCCCAGAATATCAGCATACCTTCAGGCATCAACCATCTAAACCACACCCCCTTCTGGTATAATTTATTCGCCAATTGCGAATAGCTTTTCCTTTTTTCCCTAATTTTTTTGGGAATCTGCTTTAGAATGGTTATCTCCCTGTCATGGTATGTCAATGTTTGCCCCCTTTGTACACCCAGAATTTCGTCTCTTGTGGTTTTCCTAAGGAATTTAATATGAACCTCCCTGGGTACATTATGTGTTCTGGCATATGCTGAATTCACTCTATAGGCTAGGTCTATCTCCCATTCCATCTGTTGTTTATCTTTGTGTATGTATTCAGCTAAAATATTAGTCATAATGTCCCTTATGTTTTCCCCATCTGCTTCTATTACATTTTGAAATCTAAGATAAAAGGACATTCTCTCAAACTCTGTTTTCATTTGTTGGATGTCGAGTTCTTTGTTCCCCTTCTGTAAAGCCTCTACCCCCCCCCCTCGCCTCCGCCACCCCACCCTCCACAAGGTCCAGTCTCTGTGAGTTCTTAAAGATTTGGGCTTGATTCTCTTTAATTTCATCTTTCATTTCCCTTAACTGTTTCTTAATTTCCTCCTGGCCCTGTAAAATTTGTTGAAGCATTTGTTGAAAGTCTATCTCTGTGGTCTTGGGTTGCATCAGTTCTGTTATCTTTGACTGTGTAGCTGGACTAGACGTTGCAGACGTTGGGGCAGAAGTAGCAAAACCAGGCTTTCCAGGAGGTGGTCTTTTTGGAGACATGGTTTATGAAGCAAGGAGATCAGTCAAAGTAGAAACTGGGCAGCTGCAGAAGTAGAGCAGGCAGGCGAATTCAGAAGGCAGAGGATCCAAACAGATGGGGGTTTCTTTGGTCACTCTAGCAATAGATGAAAGTTTTTTCTCCAAAGAGTTCAGAAAATAACAATCCACAAGAGATTCCTCTGGGTGACTCGGAGACAAAGACCGGAAGCCTGAATTTTAAAGGTGGAGTCAGGTTTCACAGTTCATGAAGACAACGGAAGTGTGCCATCTTGCCCTGCCAGCTTTGGGCTCAGAGGCATAATAAAATTTTAAAAGTTCAGAAAGTTCTCAGTTCACCCATAAGTTCTAGAGCTAAGTCCAATGAAAGTCACTTTTATGAGGGTGAGACATCATTAGTTGGCTCTCCCCCCTCCTCCTTCCCCTGGGGGTGAAAGCAAAATCTTCTCAAGCCGCTTGTCCAAGGGAGGGGGGGAAATCCCCCTCCCTCTAGCCGCACCTCTAGCAGGAATCCGAAAGTTTAACTTTTTTTTAAAAATGCTGAAAAGTCCATCAATTCAAGAAAGAGGGAGTGAAGAAGGGAAGCCTCTCACCATACTGCCGCTGCTTCGTTCAAGAGTGCGTTCTCCGATCGGCATGGGGCGAGACGCGCACACATGGGCGCCCTCCGAGACTGCTCCCCGGTGCCTAGAACGAAGCGGAGAAGCCCCCGCCAGCCGACGCCGACGCCAGGACCCTCCGCGAGCCGTTCCCTCGGCAGGACGCCTCTCCGGGGCGTCCTGTGCCCCCCCAGAAGCGGGGGAAGCCCACCGGGAGAGCGGGAGCAGGCAAAGGCTTGCCTGTCGCCGTAGCCGCCGGAACCGGAAGTCCGCTAGTAGTCATTATTTCTGTGGTCCTTTCCAAACCTGGCTGCAAAGATTAAACATTAATTGTGTTTTATATACTAACAAGTAGGAGTTCTATATCTAGCTTCTTAGTGGGATATAAGTTGTGCAGGTATGGGAAAAGAAAACTCTTAGCAGCAGCAGTTTTGAGAAGAGAATTTATACATATCCAAGGCTGAATTTGGATTTTAGGGTCTTGTAACTTATTGCAGAGTGTCTTTCTTTCATATTTACGGTCTCATAAGTCATAAAAGGAGGGTTTTGAAAAATTCTGAATTCAAATTGAATGTCAGGCCTGTAGCCATATTCCTTTTGGATCTTTGGCCTGCCACACTTTCTGTTATTCTACTATGCTGTTTCTACTATGAGAAAATGGGAGGGGGAATGGCATGGAGTTAAATGCTAGGTAGCCAAAATAAAATTCCTTTCTAGAAGTCAAGGTCATCCTTTGTCTCTACACCTCTGCACCTGACCGTAACTAGATGGGTGGAACTGCCAGCATGGCAGTAGAAGATTGGACTATGTGATGGCCTTGTTGGTGTGGGTCAAGATCATGAACTTTCAACTGGATGGGGAAAACTGGGAAACTTTCAGATTCGGGTTTTCCCAGATGTGCCAACATGGCTCTCTTAATAAATTGGAACTTTGAGCAATACTTTGCCTTGGACTCTGATTTAATTTTGGATGCTATTTGGAACCCTGACATTGAATATAATTCAAAAATTATAGTATTCAACTTCTACGAAGTATACATGACTCCTGGTGGACCTTTCTACCATGATCCAGTCCCCATTAAGCCAGACATGAGCTTCATGCAATGACCTTCTCATTCGTAATGGACTGAGCATTCCCTCTCCATTTTTTCAAAAATAATTTTTTTTAAAAAATGCTCCAAACGCTTGCAAATACATTAAATATTTGGGACACCCCTATTATTACACAAGTTGTTATGCAACAATGCTGCATTCTCGTGGGATTTGTCAATTTCCCCAAGTTTAACCATTGAAAATGACTTTAAATGACTTAAAAGTGAATTGATTTTAGATTGCTTGTTGTCAAAGATTTAAGCCTCCCTGGGCAAATTCTATCTTTCAGTGAATTCCTGAATGAACAAAAGCTGAGACAACTATCACACAGTACAAAAATTAAAAGACGTTTTTCTGCAAATTTGAATGCATATTACTATTTGAATGCAGCTGTTTACAGATTGAAAATAAGAAAACTGAACATAGGAAGTGTGAAAGGTTGAAGGGCATCAACCATTGCAGTCCACACAGCAGTGTGCCTGTCCTCTGGAATGAAGTTCTTCAAGATATCTGGGTGATTCCCAACCTAAAAGACTTTAGAAAGCCTGAAAGACTTGATTTTTGATTCCCCTCACAAGTTTCATTGTTGATCTTCATCTGCTTTTACATATACTCTTTCTCTTTGGGGGAAAAAAATTCTTGAACAGGCTTGGTGAAAACTGAAATTTTAGTTTTTCTTTTTAAAGACTTACAAAATCAGGTGAACTTAGGATGTAGCTGTTATCTACAGATTCTTTGTTCTTTTCTTTATGTGTTTCATTGTAATGTTTTTCCTTCCCTCTGGGGATTGTTCGTGTTTATTTTATTTATATATGTTAGTTTGAAAATGGATTAATAAAATTATTCTTTTTTTAAAAAAAAAGCCTTATCAGTTTAAGCGAAGTACATCAGCTTTGACTTTATGCCAATTTTCTCTCCTTCTTTTTAGGCGTTTACAGGCCTGAGAGGGGTGGTGATGTACTGGTACATTTAAAAAAAATTACAAAACCCAATTTTTAAAAAGAAAAACAACATTGGATATATACGTACTTCATGCTCTATACCAGGGGTGTCCAAACTTGGGAACTTTAAGACTTGTGGACTTCAACTCCCAGAATTCCCTAGCCAGCATGGCTGGGGAATTCTGGGAGTTGAAGTCCACAAGTCTTAAAGTTCCCAAGTTTGGACACCCCTGCTCTATACATTGTGTGTATAGCAAAACCACCTTGCATCCTTGTTTCACATAACCTTTATTAATCTCACACAGTTATTTATGTAATTTGTTGAATTTTAATTTCATTACTTATTTATTTAAGTTTACAACTAGTTTCATTTCATTTACAAATATATTTTATATTTTCTTTTCAGTTTATGAATGGTTATGAAATGTCATCTCAAAAATCTGTACATTGTTTCATTGTTTAAATACTAATGTGTATTATTGTTTTTATTATCTTTTACAGAAGTACCTGTCCTCTTTTTAATATATTTGCTTGAATGTAATTATGTTTGAATATAATTAATAAATGTACAATTATGACATTATTGATTTATGTGTTCGTGTGTAGGTGAGGGTGCCTATATTACAATACAATAATACAATAGTAGAGTTGGAAGGGACCTTGGAGGCCTTCTAGTCCAACCCCCTGCCTAGGCAGGAAACCCTATACCATTTCAGACAGATGGCTATCCAACATCTTCTTAAAGACTTCCAGTGTTGGGGCATTCACAACTTCTGGAGGCAAGCTGTTCCACTGATTAATTGTTCTAACTGTCAGGAAATTTCTCCTCAGTTCTAAGTTGCTTCTCTCCTTGATTAGTTTCCACCCATTGCTTCTTGTTCTACCCTCAGGTGCCTTGGAGAATAGTTTGACTATTAGTCTTGTTCCAGTGCTTAATAATTCTCTCGGCAGCCCTGGGTGTTTAATCTAATTTTAATGTAACTCGTTACCTAATCTTCTTGTGTTAACCACCCAGGGTCATGGGCAGCCTTATAAATTTATAAACAAATTCAATCATCTAGTAGTTAAAAATAAAGTAGCCTTTTAAATTCAGTTGCACTTTCAATGGTTTAACATAATGGTACTGCCATGGCAGGAAGCTTGCCTATGGAACATCTTCCCAACATCAAAGGGTTAAGGGCAAAGATCCATTGCTGAAGAGAAAAACAAGAATGCCACCACCTATTCCGAAGCCCTGCAATTCATTTCCTTTTGAAGTCCATTTAGATCTTTGTTCTCTTGCAACATTTTACCAGACTATAAAGAAAAGACTTTTGTTCAAAGGAGTTGGAGCACTTGACTCTCTTTAATCTTAGTCAGACTTTGGACTGGTTGGTCAGGTTTATTTATAAACCAGGGACAAATGACAAGAATGTATTTCACTGATTGAAGGTATTCAACCCACTTCTCAGCTACATGAGACTTCTGAGCAAGAGGAGACAGCACTGAACAAAAGTAATGGCTGGAGAAAATACAGTCCTCTCTGTTGAGCTGAAAGAGAAAGAAGGCTTGGACAACAATGGCTTTCTTCAGGATGAGGAGCGGGGTGCCAAAGAAGCAGCTGAGGAAGGGTCACCAAGGGCTGGTCCTCTCGTCATGGAAGTAGAAGCACAGGACGGATTAACTCAGCAGCCTTATGCAGGAATGCCCAAAGAGGTGCTCCTTCACTACTCCACAAAGGCACGCTACAGGATTACCAGAGAGATACTCTTCTGGTTGATCATTGCAGCTTCACTGGTGCTTGTGGCAGCTACGGTCACAATCATTGCCTTGTCCCCCAAATGTCTTGATTGGTGGCAAGCCAGTTCCATTTATCAGATCTATCCACGGTCATTTAAAGACACTGACAAAGATGGGAACGGTGATCTCAAAGGTGAGTACATCCAACTGTCGGAGGAATGGCAGCCTTGCCATATTGTGTGTTTTTAAAAGGAACTGAGTTTTAAAGCTCTTTCGTCTGACGATCTTGTCAAATCCTCTCTTTGGAGAGAGAAAGAAGTTCTACAGTAAGAAATTTTGCAGAAAACGGTGCCTTTAAAAGAAAGGTCCAAAGCCTCCCAAAGACTTGAGATTCCTAAGTTTATTACCAAATTGTAACCTTTAGATGAGAAGGGGGGGAAATTACTAGCCCATAACTAGAGAGCGGTCCTTGTATTTAATGCTGATTCAATATAAATGTAAATGAAATGAAATCGGATTTAATTTTTGTCTAGGGAGCTATCTGTTAATTATTTTTTTTTTAATTTATTTATTTATTTATTTATTTATTTATTTACTTACTTACTTACTTACTTACTTACTTACTTACTTACTTACTTACTTACTTACTTACTTACTTATTTATTTATTTATTTTATTGAATTTATAGACCGCTCCCTCTCCCCAAAGGGACTCGGGGCGGTGTACAGACAGAGCTAAAAAACCATATACAAAATAAAAATATATTAGACACCCCTTAAAAATGAATTAAATATAGAGTCTGTACAATAATAATAAAAATTAAAAACAGCTTAAAAGTCTACCCCTAAAAATTTAAAATACCGGCCAGGTATTGTGAAAAGCAACTTCCATCAGGCCATCTGAAATCTAACTATGGATCTCAGCGCAGGAAAGTTGCACATTCTTGCTTTCAAATAAAGGTTAATTGGAAATACTTTTTTACAATGTTCCATCTTAAGATGGGTAACCAAATAATTTTTAGATTCTCAAATGCTAGGTTGAAAACAGCATAGAAATCTTACAGGTAGTATGTTCACAACATTGGTCTCTCCCTTACTGAACTGTATTTCACTTCTGGCCAAAGCCCCCGGAGGTACTGAGAGTTGTGATTTCAGCAATATCTTGAGTTTGCCTATTGTGTAACATTGCACCTTGAGTGTTTAGGGCGTCCCACTTCTTGTTTCAGTTCATATCCAGTAAACATATGTCAGTTTGTGCTAGATTAACTCAATTACCTTAAAATTAATCTTACATTTTATATAAGTGTGCTGAGGAAAATAACCCAAAGATACATATAGTCGTGGGTGAGATATATAGGCAGAGTATGGGAAGGCTCAAAGAATCTGAAGTAATGACACAGTATAGTATCTATTTCCACATTACACTAGAAAGCATTGAGAAGGTGTGATATCTTTTAAGAATCTCTCTCAACTTAGTTCTCTTGGCAATGCAAAATGGATTACAATAAAAACAGCTGCTGGTTCCTATTGATCAGTTACCACCACTATCGAAATTGGCAGGGGTGGTTTCCTCAAGTTGTTTTAACTTCCCGATCCATTATTTCTAAGCAGTTTGAACCACTGTTACTGCTTTCCTTACAGTATTATTTATGTTATTATAATTGATTTTCATAATTAAGTAGTAAGAACAATGCTAACTTCATACATGTTCCCCATTTTCCCCACCCAAATGAAAGTTTAAGTCCCTGCCCAGCACCCACATGTCCATCACATGGTCCAATCAGGCACCATCCAAAACTGGAGATACCTCCCAGTCAAATCATCACAGCTGCAGTGCAAGGTGTCCTTGACTCTCTGAGAAAATAATGTTATTTTGACTATATATGACCCATATTCCATATAACCCTAACCCTAACCCCCTCCCATTTTCCTACAGAAGAAAATGTAGCAGGCCTGAAGGCCTAATGTAAAAGATGGCTTCCAGGTTTGACAGTTAAGACAGTTACTCCTTGGTGGTAATGATGTATGAATGTAACCAAACAATAGTGGTTATTTAAACCATGACACAATCTGGGAATCTAATTTCCCGAATCTAATTGCATCTCCTACCAGTAATGATTCAATTCTTCAGAAGATTTGTGACTTGATATTTACAGTATTGTTCCACTTTTTTCTTGATTAGGTATCCAGGAAAAACTAGAACATATACAGTATCTTAATGTAAAAACTGTTTGGATCACATCTTTTTATAAATCAGCTATAAAAGACTCTGGATATGGAATAGAGGATTTTCAAGACATAGATCCAATCCTTGGAAGCATGAAGGATTTTGAAGATCTGGTTGCAG
Source organism: Natrix helvetica (assembly GCF_964273705.1). Taxonomy (NCBI): domain Eukaryota; kingdom Metazoa; phylum Chordata; class Lepidosauria; order Squamata; family Natricidae; genus Natrix; species Natrix helvetica. The sequence continues at coordinate 249,756,754 of NC_138552.1, forward strand.
CAATCCACGATAAAGGTTGGCTTTATTGTTAAGAAAGAAGTACCATTTTCTTTTACATCTAACTTCATGTAAAGTTGGCTATACTCAGTTCCTCTTGCCTGACTTCAAAAATCTAATGGGTTCCATTCAGTTAATACTTGGAAGAATGACTTGGAATACAAAGAGTGAAAGTTTTACTTTCAAGTAGCAAATTATTTCCTTCATGGATGTGTTAATCATATAATCATTAATCATATAATCATTAGGGACATAATTTGACTCAAAGGAGACTTCTTTATTATACATATAGAGTTGAATCTGAGCAATTTTTGATGTTGTTTTGTCCGTGAAAGGAAAAGGTAAAGATTCTTTTAGGTCACGGTTGTCAAACTCGTGGTGTCATGTTGCTGTCATGTGATGTATCACAACGTTTTTCCTTCGTGGAGCTGGAGTGGGCGTGGCCTGTTTGACACCCCTATACTTAGGTCAGGTTCATGCATAGGTCCATGTAATATTTTTGGGGAAAATGCAGAAGTGATTCTGTTTTCCCAGTTTTACTTAACATTCAGGGATTGTCTCCCCTTTAAATATTAACCCGCTTCAATCTTGCTTTTAGCCTTTTCAAGATCACCCAAGATTCGATCCAACACTAGAACTTATGATGGTGTTGGCAAACCTTTTCGCCACCAAGTACTGAAACAAGAACATGCATATGCGCCTGCTGGGGAGCACCGGAAAGCGGAAGAGCAGTTCCCCAGCCTGTATGCATGTACCGGGAAGCTGAGCTTCTGGTTTCGGGCGTACGCATGCACGCCGCTCACTTGGTCTTCTGGTTTCTGGCACGCATGCATATATGAAGACCAGCTGGCCGGCATGCATGTGTGTGCTGGAACCCGGAAGAGCAATGGGCAACAGCTGGAGTGCCCTGAAAGATGGCTCTACATGCCAGGTCCGTGGTTCGCCATCACGGACCTATGATATAGGATTGAATGCAAAAAGCCCATATTGAGAGTGGGAAAGATTCCTACTGGCATAAAGAGTTATCATCTGCCTCTATCATTAAAAAAAAACATTTTAAAAATCTTTCTGTTTTCAAGACTGGGAGGGGGGAGGTTAGCAGAAGGATGGAGGAATGAAAGGCCAATTGTATTAATATATTAAACTGCAAGAATTCATGATAATTAATTCCAGGTCTCCCCAGGACTAGTACCATAACAATCTTTTTAAGAGGATGCTAACATTTTTTTTACATCAATGACCATTTAGTCTTATTTCTAATCTCAAATTTCTTCAGGTGCTTCACATGGATTAGTTCACTAATCTCTGCAGCACACTCGTATAAGGGGTTTGTTGATCTCAATTTGCCATTCTGCATCCATGCTTTTAAAATTAAAATACTTTACTTCTTTCTGAAACACAGTGCATGTGTATGTTGCCTGGCTGTTTGACATACTATTCTTTGCATCTTGAAATTGAAAGGTTTAAAAGTGATAATGGACCTAATCCCCAATCATACTAGTGACAAGCACAAGTGGTTTCAGCTTAGTCGGAATCGGACTGGAAAATATACGGATTATTACATCTGGCATGACTGTGCTCATGACAATGGGATCACCACTCCTCCAAATAACTGGGTGAGTATAAAGTTTTGATAGGCTGCCAATCATATGCAAAGTAATATTTAGGTGATGTAACAGATCTACGTTTGGCAATGCATTGGGTTCAAATATTAGCTTCAAATGCAGATCTTACAAACGGTATCTTTGCCCTCCGTTTCAGATTTTTAAAATTCAGTTTGAACCCCTATTTGTGAAGAAAATTAGGTTAGCATGATTTTCTATGAAGCAATGTAATTGAATTAGTGCTTAGAAACAAACCGGTTTGTTGTATAGTCTAGTACCGTGATGGTGAACCTATTGCATGCGTGCCCAAAGTGGCACATAAAGCCATGTCACCCGGCGCTCAAGGGTTTGCCTATTTGTCTTCTGGGTTTCTGGTGTGCATGCATGCTAGAATCCGGAAGTTTGGCTTTTACGGAGCGTGATCACTTTGTGCATGCCCCAGTGCCGAAAAGCAGCCTGCGTATGCACACTGGCCAGCTGATGGTTGGGCTCACATACGTGGCAGAATCTGGAAGTTCAACTTTTCCAGAGCATGGCTTGGACAAGCATGTGTGCAGGCATCCAATGTTTTAGTGCAGCCTTTTTGGCACTCAGTGGCGAAAAGGTTTGCCAACACTGCCCTAGTACTTAGATACCAGGCTAGAAACCAAAATGCAGTGTATTCTAGATGAGGGGTCACCAACTTTGGAAACTTTAAGCCTGGTGGACTTCAACTTCCAGAATTCCCCAGCCAACAAAGCTGCTGGGGAATTCTGGCAGTTGAAGTCCACCAGGCTTAACATTGCCATGGTTGGAGACCCCGGTCTAAACCCATATTAGGCACAAAGCCAGCTAGGTGACCTTGGGCCAATTACTCTGTCTCAGCCCTAGGAAGGAGACAATGGCAGATCAGTTCTAAAAAACTTTGGCAAGAAAACTGCAGTGACTTATCCAGGCAGTTGCCAGGAGTCAAGATTGCACCGGCACCCACACATTAAAGATCTCTCAGGATGATAATAGCTTTGATTAAGTAGTTAATAAATAAGCTTGTTATAATTACAGGAAGGAATAATTCAGGAACAATATGCACAACAGAACTGTTAGGTATTGCTAGATGCTGATATGTACTAATGACTAGGAAACAATATTTTTTAATGTCTCAGCAATAAATAAACAGTTCACGGAAACCGTCTGTTTGCTCTTACTGGTTTAGCTTTGCTAATTTGATCACAGTTGAAGTAAAAACACTTCTACTGATTATGTCTAAAACAGACAAAGTACCTAACTGCTTTACCGTAATACCAAATGGAACTAACCAATGGTGAAACATTTAAGAGTTGCATCGTGCTCCAAGAAAATGATTATTTGGAGAAAAAGTCTAGAGTTTTCAGTTGAAAGCATTATCAATTAATAGCCCAATCATTAAGGTCAGAAATAAGTGACTTGAATTCAAACTGCCAGGGAGGTTCATACATACTTATAGGCAAAGAGTTGCACTGCTGTGTAATATAAGTAAGCCAGATGGAATGGCTTTTCAGAAGACACATCTGCAGTGACATTTTAAGTCATTACAAGCATTGATCTACAAACTTCCCAAAGAAGAAAAATGCAGAGTTCAGCTACTTTTGCAGTAATTTACCTTTCAAAAAATGCATACAGTCACTAAGTGATTTGCTTAGTGAAGCATTAGCATTGCTATTTTTCTTACTTTACTTGCTCTGAATGCTTTTTGTGCATTTCTTGCTATGTTCCTCCTATCTCTATGCAAACCACTCAGCAGGCAACAACCCATGTCTCATAACTAATTCTTTGTGAGATGCCACTTCATCTGTGGATATCTCAGCCCCAGTGCCTTCTCATCACAGCAGTCTCCTCTCTCCGCTAGCCATGACATCAGAAGAAAACAAATGAAGCCATTGTTAAATCATTCTTTATTTCTTTCTAGAATGCTAATTTGTCCGAAAGTGGTTTCACTACTTTGAGAATGGGAAGTTCAGGAATGACATTGTTCCATTTTCCTATAATATTTTCTTTTATCATGTTGCTTAATGTCAGAGCATACTGTAGCTTGCAGTGTCAGCAAAAATAGAAGAGAAGAGTTGGAAGGGACCTTGGAGGTCTTCTAGTCCAACTCCCTGCTCAGGCAGGAAACCCTATAACATTTCAGACAAATGGTTGTCTAATGTCTTCTTTAAAGCTTCCAGTATTGCAGCATCCATAACTTGTGGAGGTAAGTTGTTCTACTGATTAATTGTTCTACTGATTAATTGTTCTGTCAGGAAATTTCTCCTTAGTTCTAGGTTGGTTCTCTTCTTGATTAGTTTCCACCCATTGCTTCTTGTCTTGCCTTCAGGTGCTTTAAAGAATAAGATGACACTGTACTCTTCTTTATGGCAACCCCTTAGATATTGGAGTTGCCACAAAACTGCTATCATGTCTCCCCCTAGTCCTTCTTTTCATTAAACTATTTATACCCAATTCCAACAACCATTCTTCGTATGTTTTAGCCTCCAGTCCCCTAATAAATCTACATAATTTTTTGTAGATCAGTTTAGTCCCACAAATGAATCCATTTCATTTTCCTGATGTTCGCTCTATGGTATCCAATTCGGCTATTATTTGTTTTTTGTTTTTTTCATGATAGTCATTTATCTTGAGCCAGAAAAAGTTATCAGTATTTAACTCAGTATGGGTCTCTTTCTCTTCTTAACATTGAAGCAAATTTCGCCATGTGATCTGCGTATTTATAGTTGTTACATATTAATAATGTATGTATCCTTTTCATTAACATGACATAATGGACAACATTGCAATAAAATTAAAGGAGTTATGATGTACAGTAAATGAATCAAAGAAGAGAGAAAACGGTAAATAGTGAGGAGGCATACCTATCCCCTTCCCATAGGGAATCTTTGAAATCAGAAAAATGGTAGAAAGCAACTGAGGTACATAAAAAGGGGTGGGTTCCTGCCAGTTCTAACCTCTTCTGTAGAAGAGGTTCCACAAATCTACCATGCCGTTTAGAACCGGTTCCAGCTCCCTCCCACCACCTGTCCGCACATCATCAAGATGAAGAGCGAGAGGAGGAATTCTAGGAGTTGAAGTCCATAAGTCTTAAAGCTGTCAAGTTTGAACACCCCTGGGGCTTTTTTTTCTAAAGGATTAGGGGTGCAAAGGTCTTGTAACTTGACAGCTTTAAGACTTGCGTGCTTCAAATGCCAGAGTTTCTGAGCCAACATTTTGGTTGCTAAGCAAGAGTGTTGTCAAGTGAGTTTCAGCACATTTTACAAGTTGGCCACGCCCACCCAGTCACATGGCCAGCAAGCCACTCTCACCTGGTCACATGGCCGGCAAGCCACTCCCACAAGGCAGGCTACACCTACAGAATAGGTTCTAAAAAATTTTGAAACCCACCACTGGTACATACATACCTCAGTTAGTGCATTGATACTGCACTCGGTTAGGTATCTTGCGTGTTCTGGGTTCTGAGTGAGATAAAGAGTTTGCATATGAATACCTACACAAATATGATTTCTAATAGGGTGTTCCTCTAAGCATGCAGACATTGGAAGTGCGGTTTGAGTGTGCATAGTTCTTGGAGCAGGAGTTCTTCTCTCCACTCATACAGAACATAAATGGAAGATGAAGACATCACCAGAATCTACCGTGCAGATTAAAGGAATCACCAGAAATCAAAACAGTTGACCAGTCTATCTAATTGTAGATAACAAGGTCCAAAGGGCTAGGAATATGACCAGGTCCCCAAATGACAGGAGCCAAACTTTCAAGCCTAGTTTGCAAAAAGGTTATTATTATTTTTTTGAAAAGGCACAAAAAGTGTGTTGGGAATTCTTCAAGAATTGGGTGCTCTTGTGTTTAATCTTTAAGAAGGAGGAGGAAGACTTTGTGTGACAGGAGCCTGTCCACTTCTCTCATGTATTTTTATAATTTTAAATTACAAGCTTTAATGATTGACTTTTGTTAGTTTCCCCGTAGAAATCTGATTTTTTTTTTTAAAATGCATTTTTAATGAATTTTTTAATTCATTGCCAATTTTCTCATTCACCTGGAGGAGCTCATGGCAAGTAAAGTTCCTGCTGTAATTTCCTCCCAGGGGACACAGGATCTTTCTTTGCTTTGGTGTTAAATCACAAGCCAAGGCCAATCCTTGGGGCTGGAGAATAATTGCCTGGTGGCATAGGGTACATTTCTTAGAAGTAGATGAGATACTCCTAGATTTAAAAAAAAAACTCAAACCCAATAGTTACCAAACTATAAGCCCAACTTCCTCAGTTCAAAATTCACCACTATTTCACAAATAAAGTGGCTGATACTCCACATGATGATATTGCTCATAATGATATGATATCCTCACAATGAAGTCAGAAAGGTATAAACATAATTAAATATACTTAAACATAAAAAAATATATTCAGCTGAGATACCGGTAGCTACTGTATGATAATAAAAAGGCTGAAAATCAAGTGTCAGTTTTTAGCATTTTAAAAATGCTTATTCTGTGGTGATCTGTTCCATATACAGTAAAAACAGACTCGTATTTTTTATAAGTCAAGAACCATCACCATTTGATGTAGTTTTTTCTGATTGCTGTGTGAAATACATTTGCTGTAAACATGGCTGTTTAAAGACAAGCAAATCCATTCTCTATTTTTAACGTTTGGATATTCAAGGTTTCATGGGAATCAGATTAAATAGCGTGTTAAAAATATATCGTATTTCTTATGCAATCAGATAAGCGTCTTGGGAAATTCCAGTTGGCAGTATGATATTGTGAGGAACCAATGTTATTTTCATCAGTTTGGAAAAGGACGGCCAGATTTAAATTTTCGTAATCCTAATGTTCAGGAAGAAATGCATGTAAGTATTTTTTTTGCTAAGATTTTTAGATGGCTTCCTGTCAAACAATGCAACTTGGAAGAGTGGGGAGAAAGGCAGCTGAAGATCACTCCAAAGCTTTGGTCTTCTTTCCTCAATAGGTTCTTACCACTAACTGCTTAAGAAGCAGCTTGGTGCTTTCTGAATTAGAATCTTTGCTTGTAGATGTTGCATTATCTGATTAGGTAACATTAGTGGTGCAAGTTATTGGGTATAATATAACATCTGCAAGCAAACAAACAAGCTTCGTGAGCACCAAGAACTCCATAAAATAAGATGGATCAAAGAAGTTCTACAAAGGATCTTCTTTGACAAGAATCTAAGGTCTCAAGCAAAACCCAAAGGAGATGCAGCCTAGTTCTAGCCATTCAAGAACATTAAAAGTCGAATGAGGAGAATGTTTGATAGTTTTTAGAAATTTTAATTGGATGTTTTTAAATCTAGAGATGTCTTTATGCACAAGCACAAGTGAGCATACCATATAGGATTAAACTCAGATCTTTAGCTTTTTAGCTGCTTCAATCCACTTGCTGCAAGGATGTAGTTGCTGCCATTTGATATGTATATTTGGTAATCTCAAGGGATGCTTCTTGAGCTCTTGTGTTAAGCTCATTTGTCTAATGAACCCAGTAGTAGAAGATTGAAAATGAACACCTAGATGCTTAAAGGGTTTAACAGGCTCAGTAAGTCTCCCATTAACTGAAGATTTAAAGCAGTGTTTTTTTTTAGAAAACTACAAAATTTGCTATGGACAAATTTTAAATTGTTCTCTAGAGAGCAACAAGGTGATAAAGCTTTATAAGATTGTTTAACACCCTTTTAGGTGGGATGGGGTGGGGTGGTTCAGTTAAATTGCCATCAAGATTGTCCTTTACTTAAAAGGTGGTTGTGCCATGTTGGAGATCTATTATCAGTTTAGGTTTAAGGTTTAAAGGTTTCCCCTTTAAACCTTAAGCCTAAAGTCATGACTGACTCAAAGGATGGTGCTCACCTCTGATTCTCAGCTGAGCCAGCCTGCATTGCCTGAGAGGCATTTCTGTCCTCATGTGGCCAACATGAAAATACAGAATACCATAACCTTCCCACTGAAGCGGTACCTATTTATCTACTCACATTTGCATGCTTTTGAACTGCTAGGTTGGCAGAGCTGGGGCGAGTAACGGGAGCTCACCCTGTTATGCAGCGCTCAGGTCTGGAACCTGGGTTGTCAGCTTTCCAGCCGACAAGCTCAGCGTCTTTAACCACTGAGCCATCTTGTTCCCTAGCAGCTTAAGGAGACAATAATCAATCAATTTGGCACTTAGTTTCTTCCAGAGCCTTCCATGTAGTATGGAAGCAAAGGCCAGCCTAAAATCAATGAAAGCAACATAAAGGGGACCTTTTGATAGACTGAAGTATTTCTCTGCTGGAAATTGTTAAATTATAAATTGGTCCATCGTTGAATGTTCAGTGATAAATCTAACCTGCTCAGGGACCAAGATTTTCTCTGCAGGCAATTCTATAGCTTCATAGCCGCATGAGTCTGCAAAAAGAAATGATTGCTTTCAGAGTGGGACAGCATGCCTCTACATACCAGTGTAGAGGAACAATGATGAGAGGCAGGTATGTCTTTACCAACTGCTTGCAATCAGCCCTGAAGCATCTGGTTGGTCATTGTGACGGGGGGGGGGGGAATGATGTGCTATGATGAGCCCAGGTCCAATTGAGCAAGGCTGTTGATTCAAACCGAGGTATTATCTATGGGGTCTCTCTATTACAAATCATCTGTTTTGATGCTAATTTTCCAAAAACAGAAACTTCTTCCCTGCAACCTAAAGTAGGGTACTGTAGGAAAGCTAGTTTCACATATACTTTTCTGGTAGAATAGAGTTTAAAAT